>NC_004354.4:19281582-20594398 GCF_000001215.4 Drosophila melanogaster | reverse complement strand
AACAGGCAGGACTAACCACTCGCGCACACAGACGCAAGGACACGCACACTGGCACGGATAATGACAGACGCGGTGTAGAGTAGCCCACATCCCACAGAGAAAATTGTACACAAAAAGCCACGTAATTAATGGAGGTAGAAACATTTAAGCCAATAGCATTAATAAAGCCACCACAAAATCAATATCCGGCTACGAAAACGCGCCCGTCGCCTATAAAAACTAATTAATAATTTCCGAATGGGCTATTAATTAAGCCTAATTATCTGTGCATGGGTCCCGGCGACCCGCAAAATGTTGACTCTTCTTTTCCGCCCCAACCCCTCTTGCTGCCCGACCGGGCTTCTGTTTTGACCCCCGACAGCCCCCGATAGCAAATGGCCAAATGGCCGAAACAAACTGAACTGAATTTTCGGCAGGACCTGGTCCGTTCCATTGATTTGTTTGTCGTGTATCCTGCTCATTTTTTACTTCCTGTCTCCGCAAAATGGCGGCAAAGGTCCCGCATAATGCGCGGAAATCGGTGGAGCAGGAGGAGAAGGAGGAGGAGGAAGAGGAGGTGGCCTCCAATTAGCGGCCCACATGGGCCATCAAATCGCCAGGGCAGGACCTTCGACCTTCGTCGGGGGCTACAGCTAATCCGCAATTATCTTGTATTTATCCAGTGTCCTGTGGTTCGTTCGTTTATTGCGTGCTTTTTTGCGACCCACTTTAGGAGCTGTTTAAATTTTTTAAATGCATCCTATGCTTAGCTACTACTAATTTCAATCATTTATCCGTTTATTAACTACATACTCGAAATTTGTGTAATTTTCAGGTGCAAGCAACACGCACTGGGGCTACGGATCAGCTGCCTCAGCATATTCACCCTATTTGGCCAGCAGCGGATTATCGTCCTGCACCACGCCCACTTCCGCTCAGTTCAACAATCCGGCCCTGGGCTTCACCTGCTCCTCTAACGATCAGAGCAACAACCAGGACTTCGGAGGAGCCACCAATCGCGACTGCGTGCCGAGTAAGTCTTCGCTACTTGAACCAAAAGATCTATTTAAATAGATCCACAAGAAAACAGTCTAAACTATAACAAAGAAATTTCATCGTTAATATGAAAATTTCAAATTCCGAAAAAAGAGAAAACAAAAAATAACTGCATTTTAAAAGTTTGAGCTTTAGAATTGGCACCCATAGATCCTTCGTAGATAATTTAGCAGCAAATTTTTAATTCTGAACATCAACTACCATTTCTTGCAGTGCTGCCCGACTCGACGGCCAGCGATCTCGACCAGCACTTGAGCAGCCTGGTGGGCTCCACCAGTGGCCAGATGACGCACCACAGTCTGTTGGGCGCCGGCGGCCAGACCTCAATCTCCTCCACGGTGAACGGGGCCAGCGGGGGCGGAAGCGCGGGAGCCGGAACCGCCGGCGGTGGAGCGGGCAGCGGTGGAGGTGCTGGCGGTGGTGCGGGCGGCAACTCCATCCTGGTGCCGCGCTACCACACAAACGCGAGCAACGAGTACAATGTGCACTCCAGCCAGAATGGACCGCGGAGCCTGTCGGACAGCTCGCAGGCGGAGTCGCCGGTGCAGGAGGACCTGCTGACCACCAACACACCGAACCTGGGCAGCACGGCGGGCGGTGGGGCGGCCAACGGTGGTGCGGGCTCGAATGCGGGCAGTGGTGCGGCGGGCAGTGGTGCCGGTGGTGCTGGCGGCGCCTCCTCGGCGGTGGGCAATCCCGCCATGCTGGGCGCCAATCAGAACTTCCCGGGCATTGTCAACCAGGCGCAACACTCGGCGGCCTCGGCCTACGGCGGCGGAACCGGGGTGGTGGGCGGAGGACATGGCAGTGCCGCTGCCGCTGCCGCCGGATGCAATGGCTCACTGTACCCCGTGCTGCCCGCCAGTCTGCTGTATTCCCAGCTGTATACCGCTGCCAATCAGTCCGCCCACGGCTTCCACTCGCACACCTTGCCCGCCCACGCCTCGCCGAACTCCTCCGTGCACGGCGAGCTCCAGAGCGTCATGGATCACATCAGCAATGTGGGCGTGCGGCAGCAGCACAACATAATGGCCGGCGGGGGCGTGACCCATCCGGGCGACCTGACCCTGATCGGCAACTGCGGCGCCTCGGTGAGGAACATCGAGGACGGGAACAGTAATCGGCAGGTGGCCGCCTTAGCTGCCCATCGCGGCCACCACAATCCCACCGACAATGGGGGCAGCGTTTGGAGGCCCTATTGAGGTCAGGTTCTGTGGTGCGGCTCGGCGGTTCTATAGTGCGAGGGGGGCGGGCCGCAGCACGAGGCGGGGATGGGCGTGGGAATGGGGGCGGGAGTGGGCGTGGGACTAAGCATGGGCATGGGTATGGGTATGGGTATGGGCATGGGCGGGGGCATGAACTGCTTTGGGGGCTTCTAATCTGTACATAGTTGGGGGTCAAGGGCGAGTCCAGCTAGTTGATTACCGATTCGCAGCGAACCTTTCAAAGGGGAATCAATTGAAAAATTCCGATATTAGCGATTTTAGTAATGAGTATCACCGTATTTCCGCTTGCAAGATATTCTCTTTACGCAATGTGCATTAATGCTATCGCAACTATCGATTTCATATCGAAAAATCAACGATATTACGTGCGAAAACGGTTATAAAATGCTCTTTCCCTTAACTTAAAAGCGATCGGTGATCGATAACTGGAATCGCCATACACATATACACTTTTATAAAATATAAATTGTAAATAGATGGAAAATAAAGATGTTATCAGAGATAAAGAAAAGGGTTGGATGTCCAAAAGTGAATATTTTACTTTGGCAATCCGAAGAAAGTATTTATCTGTATATAGTGTTAGCGGACGTAAAACATTTCATATCCCACTAATAGGCATCTGAAGCATTGTTTTTAAAACTCTAGAAGTTGTGTGTGTGTGTGTATGTTTTTTTTTTTTTTATAACATTTGACCATAAAGTAAAACGAAAATGATCAACATTTAGTAGAATTTTTCGGAGCGCTTCAAAGCCCTCCACAATAGCGTATAGTTAAATAAAAAAGTCAAAACTATAAACTAGAGTCTAAGACAGAACTAATTAGCAAATTTGAAGGGCAGAAAGTATGCCCTTCCGAAAACATTTCAGTGGATTTGTAGAGCATAAAACGCGCTGGAAAAAATGTGTATTTCAAACAGCAGTGGGTCTGTATCGAGTTACTTTTTTTTCTTTGTATTTCGTATTTTGTATTTTTTCCAGGCGCGTGGTAAGCCCGAGCCATCAAACTAGTCATGTTAGCTGATAAGTCATTACCGAGATACAATACCGGAATTAAGAAAACGAATACCAAAAATCGAAGAAAATACATAGAAACTTTAAACTAGTCGTAAACACTGTGAAGCCAAAGTCAACTTGATTTTAAGTGATTTGTACTGTTTTTTTTTTTTTCGGTGTAAGATATGAGTGTTGAGAGTGGGAAAGAGTATAATTCTGGGGGAGAGGGGATTTGCTTGATGGGCGGGTCGTAGAGCCGATGTATGTCTGAGTTCCTAAGCCGTAATCCATGTTCGTGAATTTGTTTACTGTTCATTTCATGTGCTTCGATCTGCGTGTCCTTTAAATGTGTATAAACATGTGCAATCTAAGCTAACCGAAAAACAAATATATACCTATAAATATGCATATAACGAGATAACTGTATACTAAATGGTAGACCGCACACCCGCAACCGCAATCTATGACACTTAAAAACTTATAATGTAATTCTTTTTTTTGTTAGTTCATAAGTGGTAAAACGAAAAAAAAAGAGAAGCAAATTAAATTCCGAAAAAATCACTGTAATACGCGAATGAAAGAGGAGGGTTAAGAAATCGGTTAGAAATGTCCAAAATAGCACATTCTTTTAATATATATATACATATATATTTATATATATATATATGAATTCACACGCTTACCAACGGAATCGAAGTAAAAGTGTAATTGATGTATACCAGAGAAATGGGAAATCCCAAAAGAGTTACCGAAACTATGTGTATAATTTAGCCAAGAACCCGCATATTTAAATATATAGAAATTAAAGCAACAATTTGTGCAATAAAGAATCAACAACCAATGAGAGTTCTTTGTAATGAAGGAAATAAATGTAACTGAAACATTTTATTTGAGGAACCGAAAACTAAACCAAAAATATCTAAATAAAACTTAAATTCAACAATTATATGAAATAAAATTATGAAAAATAATAACAAATGGTGAACATAGTTTATTTATTTGGGGGAGGGGAGGGGGGTATTGCCCAACCTTTATCTTGTTAACCGTGATATGTTGTTCTATAACGTTTTGTTATGCTATATATCCTTTTTTTTTAATGAGCGTCAGCTCTTTAAAATTTACATAGACAAGATATCTTTGAAAAAATCCAATTAGCAACGAATACTTTTCTTATCATATTCATGGACAATCCTGTGAGACAACGAGTTCGGAGTGTCCTGACCCTTTTGCAGGCAGCCGTTTTACGACTCCGTCGGGACGAATTGGCCGTATCGAAAACTTATGACCTGGTCGGGATACAACCACTGGCCACCTGGGCATCTCATCGCTCCTCGCCGCCTCTTTCTAATGCCATTCCGTGTGGTTTGGATTTGGCGGGCAACGTAATTTTCTGCTCAATTTATTTCACATTGTGGCATCCAATTAAGCTGCAAACCGAGCAGTCCGCCATCCGGAACCGGGCGAAATTCAGAGGAGTCCGTCCGGATCTCACCTGCCCGCACGTACATATGTGGCCATAAAAATACAGTCGAGCTACAAGACTTCGTGACGCGAAGCGTAACAAATCGGAGAGGAAGCGGAATAACCGCAAAATGGTAGCCGACAGGGGGTTAAAGGCACATGGATTGAGCGCCGGATAAATAAGAGATCGATATAAGGATGCAAGGATACAAGGACATGCAGACAGTGGGGCCGAAGTCCGGGGCAAGTCCCGGAAAAAACTTTTTAATTATTTCCATGCCGAAGATGTTTCGCATAACAAATTAGCTCGCAGTCAAGTATTCGGCTGGGTGTGTGAGTGTAAATAATTAAAAATTCTACCCATTACTTGCGAGGCTTGGTAAAATTTCAAACAAACGCCAAGACACACACAGACGCTTGGACTCACACGAGGACTCCGAGGGCACTGAGAGAAATATTATGATGCTGGATGTGCTCTTCATTCAGGAAATAATGGTTTTCGAAAGCATCCGCAGTTTACATGTTATGTGTGAAGGGGCAATTTAAATCTTTAAGCAATTTAACTTGGAGTCTTTAAAGTTGGTAATATTTGATATGAACCGACGAATGCGATCTTATAGTAAGTATCTGCTAAATATCCATGTTTGGTACACTCTGTATCTGTTGACCGAAAATGACTTAGAATTGGAAAAGGGCACAAATCTTGAAACTTTTATCACTCTTCTGGCAACAGAAATGCTTGATCTCTGTGTCTGAAATCATTGAAGTGTGTTCTTTAAAATGTTGCTTAAAGTCCAAAAGATAATCAATGCTATTATCTGATAGTCTTATCAGATCCTATTATCTTATTATCTTAGTCTTATATAGCCGTGTGCTATGCAGTTTATATCCAGTTTATAATAAAAAATTTTAGTTATGTACATATATATCAATTTTTATAGAATTATATTGCAATTCATTTTTAAGTCAGAGTAAACTCTTATCATCCATTACTTAAATTAGTTTAATGGCATGCGGTGTCTGCATCTAATTTGCTCAAGAATTATAAGTATGTAAATATAAATTAGCTGTATACTTTGTAGTCATTCGACTTCAATTCTAGCTACATAATTTTGTTCAGTGTAACTAAGCTCAACAAAGAGCTAGGGGAAACCACTTGAGACGCTGATTTTGCCTCTCAACGGGCATTCTTTTGCACCACCCAACCACCCAACCTCCCACCAAAGAGCAGCCATTCCAATTGGAACGTGTGCCGCCTCGCATATTAACACGTTTCATATGAGCAAATCCCTTGGCGACCATCAGCAAACGGGTTAAGGAGTTAAGGGGTTAATGCCAAGGCTGGGGGCCAGTGGGGAGTTAAGGGCCGACTCGAGATGAGCCAAGATGCGTTGAGTGGAAAGCGAGAAGTGGCAAGTGGAGTGGAAGTTGAGTGGAGTCCTCGCATTCGCCGCCATTTGTTGCATCTTTCCGCGTCTTACGAATAAAATTCATGTTTCTTATTAGCCATTTGCTGGCGCTTTTAGTCGGGTCTTAATTAAGGTGATAAACAAGCAAACCGAATTATACGACTCACAATGGGACTCGGGATGAGTTGAGATGATTTGGGATGAGTTAACAAAAACGTAAAAAAAAGGCGAAAGAAACGCTAAGTGGGGACGATCAAGGAGTTGGTCAATCAATTAACAAGTTAATAAGTTTATTCTAATTCAAATAGTTCACACTTTTAACAGGCATATGGTATTGAATTGATGATAATTATTCAGAAATTGTTTCGAAATTGAAAAATAAAACATTGGTGGATATGAAGGGAGGGGTCTTTATGAACATGACGTTTTGTAATCCGTCTTATACTCCAGTCTTCTTTTTTTAACGATTAGTTTTCGGAAGCATAAAGGAAAGACTCTTAACGAAAATTTCGAGTCCGTACTCTCAGATCCGCCCTCGCAACGTTTTGAATGTTCACCTGCGCCTGCTTCTTTAATTGGCTGACTCATAATGGAAATCATCTTTGCTCGCTTCATTTGCTCGACATGTCGAGACTTTCGCCCAGAACAACTTTCAGCCACCCTTTTTTCTCCAGTCCCTCGCCTCAATTATGTATGAGTGTGTGTTTTGCATATGGGTGTATATTTGATTACGATGCCAATTAGGAAATATGGAAGTGAGTGATAAGGGAGGGAAGGGAGTGAAACCTTTTTTTCTTGTCTTGTACCCTGAAACCGGAAGGAAGCCGCCTTAATTAGCAGCGCAAGGAAACTTTCTAATTATGAAACTCGTAATATTTTCCGACAAACCGACAAAAGTTGAAAAAGAGCCAATCTGCCCGCTCCATTCTGCCGCTGACCATTCAAATAATGCAGTGATTTCTGAGGTCAGCAGAGAATTATGCAGATCTGACCGTGCGGAAGCCCATTCAAACCTAAAACGCCTTTGAAAATCTGTTGCTGCTACTCGTGCAAATATTTACCGGCTGCTACATTTTTGCACCTTTTGGCACACGGACACACGGGGCGTATGAAAACATTCTTCGTTGCGGTTTTCCCATTGTTGTTTTCCATTTTTTTTGTTCCTGCGCTACGCTGCCCTTGCTTTTGTTTTGTTTGCTTCCTCATTTTCCGCTTTTCCGCTGGCGTTGCACATTTTTGGCATTCGCGCTTTGACAGGCAAAAACGCGCCCATCCACCGTTTTTCGGCATTATATTTGTTTGCCCCGACTGACTGAATCCGATTCCCTTCCTTTTCCGCATTTCCCCTTTTCCCGCCCCATCGACTGCTGCATTGGGTTGCTGGTCAGTTAAAAAGGTTAAAACGCGAGGAATGCAGTTCGGCGAATTTCGGCGGCAGGGGGTCAAAAGGTCAGGACAGGAAATGACAGGTGGGAACTCTGGTCGGGCGCACTTGCATGGTGCTTAAAGTAGATCATCTATCACGATTGCTAGCACTGAAATTGAATCAGGAATCAATCAAGTTCCATCAAATCAAATCTTGCAATCCTTTGAAATCGAAAGTGTTGCAAGTGTTGGAAAAACAATCGGACTCCTTGTGGCACCCACCATCCACTGACGTGTTCAATTGACGCATCTAAGCAAATTATGTGGCCAGCAATCTCTTTCCCACAATCGCAGCTTGCCAACCGCTTTACATACATACGAGTATATGCCGGCCCTAATCCAAATGCATTCGGCTATGTGGCCAGGTGGCACATGGTAAATGGCAGTTGGCATATGGCATGTGGCACATAACTATATGGCTTGCACAACTGGCCGCAATCATCTGGGTCCTAGAGCCCGCGTGTCACCTCCAGCGAATTCCGCACTACGAGGCGTTCCGAAATCAGCTGCATTTGGGTCCCGTGTTGGGGTTTTTTGGGCGCGGGAAGTGTCGAATAGGTCGAATACACTGTAGAAAATAATGTGTCAATGGAGATAGCGCCATTTGAATGGCTTGTTGGAGAAAAGCTCAAATTACTGACTTTTTTTTTCGATGCCAATTTGTAGCAATTAACGCAACAACCTATTAAGTGTGTGCGCGGCTACAATTTTCTCTCAGTGTACTAGAGTGGACACTGTTGAACGGCGGTTTAAAACTGTCAGGCAAATCAAACTGAAACTGAACTCTTAACGATTCGAGCACGTATTCAATATGGTTTGTTATGGGTAACGCTAAAGCCGCCCAAAAAACGGGGGCGGCAGTGGGTGTGGAAGTGGGGCTGGTGTGGGCGTGGCAGGACTACGTTTCGAGTTTGGTTTTTGGTTGGGTTTTTGTGTGTCGAGCCATAGAGAGCATGGCCCGAAATGCCGAATATTGATTTGAATCAATTAATTCGTGCGGTTGTCGCTGGAATTACTCCCTCGAATCTAATTAATTTTAATGCACGACTACACACACACATACTCGCTATCTGGAGCGTCAGAGGGAGACGGGGCATAGAGAGAGTGGGCAGAGGGTAGAGGCGAGACAAACAGGAGGCGACACTTTGGCAACATTTTAGGCGCAAAAGCTGGAAAATTTATATTGAAGTCGAATTATGCAATTTGCTACTAAATTGATTGCATTTGCACAGCTCTGTCCCGCTCACACTCGAGCGAGTGCAAGCGAGAAGGAGCAGCAGCCCAGACAGAGACGGCAATAGTCGGCGTGGTGTGCATGATTGAATTTCCTTTTAAAAATTATAAATAAATAATTGACCAAAATTCGTAGGCATCGGTTGAGTTCAGATAACATTTTGTTTTGCGGTCCTCGAAATGATCTAAGCGTGCAGAAATTTTCGAATTTATTTTTTATTTCTTAAACGGACCGAAATCAAAGTTGACAGTTAGTTAGCTTCTGCTCAATCTTCTACTCAACTAGTGACCCCTCTTCAAATGAAACATGTGATGAAACTCTGTGCAGTAGACCAAAACCATACAAGCTGTACTGTACAGTGAAAACTCGAATTAAAATAAACCATAAAAAAACTGAACAACAATCAAAAGTTTCTAGCAGTCAATATGTCTAGAGTAGGCAGAGTATTTCCCACTCGTCGTGCAATTGCAATTCGCATGGCACTCACATTTGATATTAGATTTATTTTTTTGTGTATTCTCAATTGGTGAAAATAAAATCATATTTCATATTTAATAAAATGCATTCGCGTGCATTATTATATTCATTATATGCCAACATATTTGTATTATTTGCTGGCCAAAAGCGGCGGCAACAACAGCAAACAGCGTAGAAATTCAAACATGGAGCTATTCAAAAGAGAACCCCCCCCCCCAACCAATAGAACTGCCTCCTTGACCTGATCCCCCCTCACCAAGCGTACATTTTCCGAGGGGGGTCATACAAAGAGCGAACGCGTTTACCACACAAAAGGCCAACGCACAAACACGAGTGCGTTTATAAATATATTTATGCTGACAGTGGTCGCTGCGAAACTAAAGCTAAGTGAATTCATTATCTAATGGCCACCAAAATAATTTCCAGCGTTTCTTCTAGGACAGTGAAAACGTTCTATTATTCACAGGAAGAAAAGAGCCACATGGATGATAGCTTCGTAAGCTATTAAGCCAATGAAGAAAAAAAAAAGTTTATTAAAATGCCCTAACTAAGTACGAGTAGCAAAACTACTTAGAAACTTACAATGATATGTTTCTGAAAACCTTAAATACAATTGTGACCAGCGACCACTGTAAATGTTTAATTCTACACACACACACCTACATACACATACATATATAAAGATATATGCTGACCAAAACAAATATTGTTTTGGCCATGTTTTGGGGCACACACATGCACACAAACACACAATGTCGACCATGTCCTGGGCGAGAAATGATTTTGATTTTGATTTTTCGGCAACTGCAATATAAATGCGATCATTTTAAAACAAAATGGCGTCCGCAACAGCGCAGCAACAACAACATTTTAATGTATGATATGATTTGAATAAAATTTTAGCTACCTCCGTGCTCCCCCCTCAGGGGGTAACCCTCTCTCACCGTGCTTAACCCATCCACGACCCTTGACCCCTTTCACCTCCAACGAAATGATTTGAAATCGTTTTGTGGTTTTTACGAGTTGCAAATCATTTTAATTAAAATATCAAAATTAGAAAATGGAAAATGATTACATTATTCATTAGTTTTCATTACGCATGTTTATTTATTAGCAACAAAAACAAGCAGAAAAGTTGGCATAAAACCGACAATGCCGACTGCAGTTTACACTTTTGACATGGCATGGCATAGCATAGAATTTATAAGACTAAGAGTGAATTCTGAGTTAATGACGCCAAAAATGAAGAATGAAAGCAATTCGTAAGTCATAAGATGTCTTTGCCATCGTAATGAAGAGCATTAGGAATGTTGAGATACAGAATATGTTAAGAAACTTTAAGAACCAATAACTCAGCAATATGGGTACGCAGATTTAACCGATATTGCGACTACTGGCTCCATCTAGCGGCCAAGGACTTTTAAAAGCATTAAAAAAATTGCAAGCAAGTGCACGACACAAAAAAAAAAACATAATAAGCGCACAAAGCTTGCGAAAGTTTTCTTAAGAAAAATGCCGTCAAGTCAGCAAGATTGCCGTCTGAAGGAACTTCGGGTTGGTCTTAAGGACCTTAGACTACAAGACCCCTGTGCGTGTATGTATGCGTGAGTCTGCGCAGAAGACATCTAACGTAGACATTAACCCCCGTCATTTAGCGGGCGTCTTTCAAGATGCGAGCCAACTTTTTGGCGCCCAACGTGGGCACTTGTTGTTATTGTGGATGGAATTTTTTCCAGCTCCTTTGGGTAATGGTTGCTGGTTTTTTTTTCCGGGCCGTAATTCGCCGTTAAGGCGCCAGATGGCGCCAGGGCAAAAGCTCTGCCATGTACGTGCAACTCTCTTATTTCTGTTTTCTTTTTCGTCTTTTCGCAAGAAACACCTTTTCTTGCTGCCAGTAAATCATGAATAATTTTTTATTGATAGCTGCCATCGATAAACAGAGTCACCAACACTCACGCAGTCGCAAAGTCCCGTTAAGGGAAGGTCCTGGCACTCAGCGCACACACACTCGCACACGGAGAGAGCAGGCAAGCGTAAGGCATTTCGACCAATTATAAGTTGCGGTTAACCGCAACATTTATTCAAGAAAATGTTCGGCACATGCCCGGCCGCGTGTGCGAGTGAGATGGCCGTTCCGTATGCTTCGCGGCCGGAAGAGCGAGAGGGGAAGAGGGCTGAAGTACTGGCATTGGATAAAGGTTCTTCCCTAGGGGGTGGTGGCATCAAGGACTCAAGGATTCGTGGGCCCTGGTCTCAAGGTCTGACAACTGATGGGGAAGTGGTGAAATGTCAAGAATTCTTTTGGGTAGATTTTACCGCTTTTCGAGGGTTAAATATGACGGGGGATTATGATGTTTGGGGTCAACAAAGAAAATGAAAGGAAGGCGCAGTCAAGAACAAAAATTATAAAATTCAACACTAGACATTGTTATTCGATTTTAAGTGTGTATGTCGAATTACATCATATTGTTTAGAAGAAAACAAGATTATTATTAGTTAATATAATAAATTTAATCATAGTTTTTCATAATTTAGCAACTAGAAAATATATTGTAGAAAAGGTTTTTTAAAGACACCTCCGCTACTAGGAGAATATTTATGTTATTTAGTTAATTTCAATCATGGCAGTAATAGATCATAGGTAAGTAAGAAACTGACGCAGGATAAATATCCATTATTTTCCATTTTCAAGTATTATTCCAGATTAAAATCGAATTGGTAGCATAATGAAAAAAGCAGTTTGCCTCAAATAGTTTTTTTTTTTCTTTCATTTAAAAGAAACACACATATGTAAATGAATGTACATATGTATGTATTCCATCTCATTAAGTTCGCTTCAGGTTTCCATCCCATTATTTCCACCTTTCTCTTGCTGCGCATTTTCCACATTAGAGTTTTCCCACCTCCTGCTGTCTGAGTGCAGAATTAATAGTTTGCCGGGCTTAAACGAATCGCCTTTCAAGTCGCTAACCACCGACAATATGTTGGACCAACGACAGACTTCGGGACGATCCTGCTTGCCGTCTGGTGTCTGCACCACCCAAATCCACCCACTCTGCCACTGGGAACCCCGAGCCACCGCACCACCGAACCACCGAGAACCACATCAGAGGAGACACCAACAACGGCAGCTGAGCTGTGACATTAGTTTAACGCCAGAATCCATTAAAAATCCATACTAATATATGTCAGGATAAGGCAGCGACTGCCACAGCGCATAATGAGTGACGAGGTGGTCGAGTGGGTGGTGGGTGGTGGGTGGTTTACCAGGGGGCTGGTTATCTGGTGGGCTGGCGGTGCGCTGGGTGGATCAGTGGATGGCTCGCAGGACTTCGAATAAGATACCGCACACACTTTGTGCGCTGTCTCTGCATCTCCTTCGCTTTTCCGCTGCTACACTTTTCCGCTTTTTCCACTTTACCTTGTCGATTTTTCAAAGCCAGCTCAGCTCGGCTCAACTCAAGTCAACTTAACTAAGAGCCGAGAGCTTCGTCCTGCGGCTGCACTGCACTAATGAAAACTACCCGACAAAAGCAGAGAAAACGAGGGAGGGTGCTGCGGGTGCAAATAATAAATTAGAAGGCATCATCAGACTTAAAGCTACATGGTGATTAAATTCCAATTTTTAACAATATGCCAGGGAAGGAAGAATAATACTTCAACGTACGGCAGTTTCGGATTTGGGTCAGAACTTTTTCTTTAAGAACTCGTTTCATACTTGGTGAAACATATCTGAAAATAGAGTAAAAGAGAAATTTCAACATCACTTTAAAGCCTCTCTTGAGGGTCCAAGGCCGGCCTTCAATATCTCCCAGATTTTCTGGTATCGATTTTATGAAATTTTTTTATTAATAAACATTCACGGCGGATTCCACAGAACGAAGCTCAACATTTTCCATCCCCTGCCACCGAATAAATGGAAAACGAAGCGGAATTTTTTAATAGAAAAAAGATGGAAGATGGAGCGAAGCTGAAGCGGAAGCCGAAACTAAAGCATTTCACTCAAGAGCAGGGAAACCCCGCAAATCAACGTAATTAAATGCCCAATAAGATATTTTAGCGGACGGGCATTCAGGAAAAGCCCGAGAAAATCGTCAGCAATTAAAATGGCGCTCGGTCCGTCAGCCAAAAGACTTCAAAAAATGCCAAAAAGTTCAAATACTAATGAATTATCCTTTATTAGGATAATGTATGATGTGGTTCCTGAAGAGTTTGCTTAACTACCTCATGCCGCCCGCTCCTCAAAAAGGATATCTTGCGATCTGCCGGCAACGAGGGGTTAAGGGAGCTGGACAAGTCCGAAAGTCGGAAAAAGGTTCATAGCGAGTTTTTGCTGGGTTTTGCCCTATGAATGGAGACAAAAGTAAGGGTATACTAACTATTGAGGTCAGTTTATTCATATTTATTGTAGTATTCCATTAAAAGGACTCCTTATTAAAATGCTGAAACATTCATAACAACATCACATAAGTTATATTGATATTTTAATAAAAATATGAAACCAAACTTCCAAGTTCTTTCCAATAAAAATAGATCTTTAAATTTATTTCTATTTTATGAGCCTAAAAGCATGAGTATCTATGTATATTTAAATGCTAAAACAATTATTGACTTGCAGTCCCGAAATGCTCCAAGTAATCTAGTTCCTCAAGTATTTAAGGGTATTTACATGTTGTTTATGTTTCCGCAGCGACTTCTCAAGTCCCTTGTTTTGCGGGAATCTGCTGAATTGCGGGGTGAAAGTTCAGTTAAGGACGGGCAGAGATGGTCGGATGGCTAAGAGGCTTGGAAGCTGCGGCTGGGAGCTGTTGGCAATTTATGAAAAGAGCCAAATTAATCAGACTAATAACGAAAACACGCCGAGCCGACGAAAAGGCGTCTAGGCAATGGAAAGTGGCTAACTGGAGGAACGGTACAAGGGCCGAGAGGCACTAGAAAAGGGGCTGAACATGCGGGGAAAACTTATGCAAAGTTTTCTTAATGAAAAGATTTACGATGGCAATACTCGAAATTAGCAAAAACTGAGGTTGTGGCCAACAATGAGCAGCCAGATGGTGGGGGGGGTGGAAATACTTATAAACTTTTTGCCAGCATGGCGGTTGGCAGAATGGAAAACTTCGCCAGCAATGTTGCAATCGAGAAAATATGCCAAGTATTGGACTGACCCGGCCAGAAAGCCAGAATTCTTCCCGCCCAATTAGTGCGTATTCCAATTTGTGGCTCTGGCCAAAAGAAAAAAGCTTCGTTTTTGAGCAAAATCAAATTAATATACTCAACTATAGCCGGACTGCCATGGCAACGGCAGCTGTTCAGCTGTTCCTTCGGTCGTTCGATTTGGTCCTTTGGTTCCTTGTGGCCAGAACTTAGATATTAACAATCAAATCCACATGCTCCGTTGTCAGTCGCACCGATTGGCAGAGATTTATTAAAATAATTCGCTTCACAGGATCCACTGATGATGTCGAGGTGCAGTTGGTCAGCCAGGTGTTAAGACGGCTTTGAGGCACCTCATCCGGTTGGCTAGCTGGTGGAAATGATTCTCGAAAAGCACTGTTGGTTTTGATGAAGTACCACATTCGCTTCGGAATATTTTACAACAAATTTTACAACAAATTTATTGAATTGCTTGTTAATTATCAGCTTTCAGCTTTACAATATTTTTTATTTATTATCTAGTAAAAGGGAAAGCAATATTTTTTTATTTATTATCTAGTAAATAAATAATGCACATGTTTCTCTTATGTGGTGAAATATACCTTTGAAATTACTCACTATTGTCGTTTGATCTTTTAAATGCAGAAAAGCAAAGCCAGCTCTTCTTGGCTTAAAGCCAGCGATTTCCAATTTGGTTTAGCGTAAATTCGATTGAATATCGCATTTACTTGGCTTGTTCGCTGTTGGCTTAAATCGATGCCCGAGGCAAAGGCCACAATCCCACTTCCTATTCCACTTCCACTTCCACATCCACTTCCGCACGAGCAGCGGCGGGACAAATAAAAAACGACTCAACATAACACAACACAACACACACAAAACAGAAGAGAACAGGACGACGGGAAAAAAAGGGTTAAAACAATAGGAATTGTTGCCGGCGTCGGAGAAGTTCGGGAAAAACAATTCTTTATATGTTGCATGGTTTAATGCCGCCTTTAACGGCCCGTTCAGCTGCTGCTGCTGCTTTTGCTTCTGCTTGGGCTTGGGCTTTCCTGGTTTTTCCAGCCATCCCCAAATCATTATTGCAAAAACAGCTCCTTTTTACTCGACATTTTTCAACCCCGCCCAAATCCGGCGGCCCGGACATCGAATCCTTTCGTTCATAAATCAAGTCTTTGGTTTAATTAAATCTTGTGTTGGCGGTAAAAACTCGAGCACAACAAAATGCCGGCTGCAGCAAAAGCAAAAAAAAAATAAGAGCAAGCCAGAAACAAAACAAAAAAAAAAAAATAATCCAAATATCCAGGAGCCGGAGCCAAACGCCTCCGGCTCCTTTGGCCAAGAATATAGGAGATGCCAAATATTTGCACAGTCTGCAGGATATGGCTGGGAAAATGGAAAACGGGTGCCGCCGGTAAAAGCGGGAAAAGCAGGATCTTTTACCCCATTGTCGACTCGTCACGTTTTAACTGTCGTCGCGGTTGTCCCTTTCATATTTTCCTTCGCAAACTCATTTCCTTTTGTCGGTTTTGACTTGTTGTCTAACGTTCTTCGTCCTTTTCAGCTGGTAAAATGGGACTTGGAAAGTGTTCGTTCGACGCATCTGCAAGCTTAAATCAATTAAATTAATCCATTCATTAGTAATCTTAAATGTATACAATTTTTTTAATCACTTTTTACAATATTAACTTTTTCAATTAGGACTACGCTTCTTTTATAACTTGTATGCTTTCTCAGCTACTTGCAACTACTCCGAAATATAAGTGCACATTTTTCTCAGTGTCGACATAGAACGCATGCCAGGCAATTTCAAAAATATTGTTGGTGAAAATGAAAAAGACAGGAGGACCTACAAAATAATATTTTTCTGCCCTATTTTTGGTTTTGCAGGCCATGACGGGAAAAACCTTGAGCACTTAAAGCCCGCTTAATCTTTGACATAAAAGCCAGCGAAACAATGTGGAAAACTGCGGGAAAGCGCGGCGAGGGGTGGAAAATAGAGCGGGCGATGGCGGGAAATTGAATGCAAGACACGTTGCAGGATTTATGGCCAAGGAGCAGCCGCCGAACGCAGACTAATAAACAGGGCAACGGAGGAGAGGGCAAAAATTAAAAGTCCTAGCGGGGATGGAGGAACTCAAGCCCTTGGTCAAAATTGCTGGGAAATTATAGACAATATATGTATGTATATGTACGTGAGGCGATGTCGGAGAATCCTTTCCCTTTTTTGGCCTGATTCGCTCGTGCGGCAGGCCAAGCAAAGCGAAAGACGAATGAAATGAAACGAAATGAAATGAAATGGAATCCTTTACCGTAAGAATTTCATGCACGTCAACACGTCCTGGCAGCCAGGACACTGCCGTTGACAGGCGCAAGTTCCCTTTCTCTGAGGCCAGGAAATCCGGAACCCGAAAAACCGGAGAGAAGGCTGTGTAACGATTTCTAATTCATATGTTCCTGAGCCTGTTCCCCAATCCCGATGATTTATGATCCGGGCACGCGAGTCCCGAAATGAAGGTCCTGTCCACAACTGAGGAAGACCCAGTGATGAGTTCGTGACACGCCTGATTCCATACGCAATGATAGTTCTATTCGATATTTCAAGTGATCGTGATTATATCGTGCCATATAATTGGTCAATTCAAAACAAAAACCCATTATGTTTTTAGTACTGAACGCAACTATTGGTAAATAAATAGATTACCAAAGTTCTGACCAAAATATACTTTAGATCCATCCCTAGACCTCAGTTGTGGCAACCTTTAATCATTCAATAGGCAATTTGTTTGGGCCGCTTGGCAGCCTTGAAATGAAATGTTTCACACATTAGGCCGGTCAACAACTTGGCCAGGATGGCAGTCCTCCGGAATACGAATCGGAATCTCCGTCTACTATATTTAATATCATTTATCTTTCTTACGCCCCCCAAATGCGGTTTCTGGGTGGATGTATGGCAGCGGGAATGAGAGGGCCGAGCGTGTTGTTGTGATTTATGATTATCAAAGTATTTGTTACCTTTGTGTCCAAATTATTTGCTCGCCCATAAATCATTTTATCCTTGGACAGCCATCGCCACTTTGATTAATTTTCCTCAATTGCCGCCCGCGATTGGAGCCTGCGATTTGCGAAACGCATAGGGTCCTCGATTGCAAATCGGCTTATGGGGTAGTTTGGGATTCAAAGAAAGACCGATTTGCTTGATATGCCAGACAGCGCCTTGGCACATAATTCACACAATTGGTCAACAAGTCACCGGCAGGACGACCTACAGGATACCAATCAACTTCCCATCGGGGGTTATCCTTGCAGCTCGCCGACTATTTTTCTAATCTTGAGAGCAAGCGCGACGAGCACCATGAATTATGTATTTACTTTGCCATTTTCCCTGACTCAAAATTGTATACATCCATATTGTATGACTATGTATGCAAGAAAAATAGGTGTCTATAAAATAATACAAAACAAGAGAGAATGTTATAGTCAAGTTTCCCGACTGTCAGATATCCTTTACTCAGCTAGTGTGAGTGCAAACGCGAAATTTCATCATCAAAATTTCATAAAAATTTTAAAATTGTTTACAAGTGTGGGCGTGACCGGTTTGGTGGCTTTAGGGCGTTATTTGCAAATCGATAGATACACAACTAATAAAATTCTAAAAAAAAATATCCAAACATTTTTCAAAAATGTGGGCAAGGCAGCTTATGGCGGTTGTAGGCGTGGGCGTGGCAACATGGGTCAACAAACTTGAGCTGCGTCTTTGTCTCTGGAATCTGAATGCTGAATCTCAACCTTCAAGCTTTTATAGTTTCTGAGATCTCGACGTTCATACGGACATGGCCAGATCGACTTGGCTATTGATCCTGATCAAGAATATATATACTTTGTATGGTCGGAAACGCTTCCTTCTGTCTGTTGCATACTTTTCAACGAATCTAGTATACCCTCGAACTTAAGAGTGAAAATAGTTATAAAACACCAATATGACATGGCAAATCTTATTCGATTTTTCAGCCAAAACTATTGTTGTTGCTGTATTTAAATGCGTTGAAAGAGGTTGCTTTATGACACACTTTCTAGAAATGTGTTCTGTGTTCAATATTTTCATGTCGCTTACAAATCTTAAGTCCATTTACCATAACCTTTATTTCGATATTCGCGCATTTAATCTGTGTGAAGAAGCCAAGCCCCCTGAAAAATGTTGCCGCCTTATCGAGAACCTGCTGCAATCAATGAGCGAAAATCTTGAGAAAAACTTGGCGGCAAATGAATTATTTATTTGGATTTATTTGAGGCCGAGCAAAACAAATGATGCGGACCGACAACAACAAATGCTGACCCGAAAAAAAAAAAAAAAAAAATGGAAAACGCATTGAGTACGAAGCCTCAGCCAAGTGAAAGTGAAAGTGGCATAAATAAATAAAGAGCCGAACACAAAGCATATTAGGCTAAGCTACTTGCGATTTCCGTTACACGTCCGTCCGGGCTATAAAAATGCGGAAGCTGATTAGCCTCCCACTCCCGGACACGTCCACATCGCCGCCCACCGGAAAAGCCAAGGAAAAAATGAACTCGCAAGAAAGTCCAAGGGATGGTCGAGAATTTTATGAGGCACGAAAATTTACAACGCCTCTGGGGTCGTCTTCAAAAACCCAAAAAAAGAGAAAAAAAAACCAAGATGGGGACATAGTTAACAAAAACAGCAATAGGGAAAAATGGTGAAAAGCAGGAAAAGTAGGAAAAGCAGAAGAAGCGGGGGAGAAGGACGCAAAGACCGGGCGAAAAAAAGTTGCCAAGTCTCATAATCGAAATTGGTCACAGGTGGCCCAGGAAAGTTGACCAAAGCGAGCTTATTGAAATTAAATGTGCTGGCCGGCAGATAATGCCCGTTTAAGGCTTGTTTAGCTAAGTTGAGTTTGATTCGGGTGACCCCCCCCCCCCATTCTCCCCACCGATTTTCGATGTTATTTATGGCGCAGTCAAGATGTCTGGGCAATCGAATTGACCCCCACGTAAATAAAGAAAAATTACCAAAAAAAAAAAAAAATAAATAAAACAAAAAATGTCGTGCGTCCCACTGAATTTCTATCAAGTCGTGACATTTCCTTCGGCTGGCTACATTTTTAATCAAATCAAATGACAGACATCATTAATTTTGTTTCAGCTAATTTTCTTAAAAAAAAAAAAAAAGAATACGCCTGTATAACAAAGCAGAGCATTTCGAAAGTAAAAAAGAAAATGCAAGAGACAATGTGTTAATTAAAGCTCCTTAAATGGGATGCTCATAATATATTTATGCGTCAACACTTGAACCATTCGATAATACATTGGTATTTTGGAAATAGGCTAACAGAAATTGGATATACTATATTGTTTCTAGTTCTGCTTGGATTGTAGCCAGTAGATGAATGAATAGCTCATTCATTTGCTCATACTGATCCATCTGCCTTTCCAGGTCCTCTAGTTTCTCATAAATGCGCTGGAACTGCGAACGCTTCTTCTGGGTAGTCACATTTATCGTATTCAATGAAGCTTCAGTTGTCGATGAAGAAGCCCCTGAGGACTGCGAACCCTCCTTCGATCCACTCGGCTGCTCAGGATCCTCTGTCATCAAAGACTCGTTGTTTCCAATTGGATTTGCTTTCGCGTTCGACTCCTCTTCCATTTCTGAATTAGATTGTGCTCTGGATGTTGTTTCTCAGTCAAGTAGTGAAACGAAAGTGAACTAAATATTCCGGCAAAACGAAATATTATGACAAAAGAAAGCATAGCCAACTTGATTGAAAATAAATTTGGATCTAAAATGTTTAAAAACGTATGCAAAATTATTTGCCCTATATTGTTGCTAGCACATAATGAGGGGTTTAGAGTCTGAACCGGTTTCTTCGACCTGTTACATACCCTTCAGCGAATCTAGTGTATCCCTTAACTCTACGGGTATGAAAAGAAAACAGTCTTGCAAAGTCATCTATCATGTCAGCTGATCTTTAATTATTTGAAAGATTCAATTGATACACTTGTAATAGTTTATACCCGCCCTGAACTTGCCTCATTTTAAGCCGGAAACATGTGCGGCTGACAGAATGGGGATGGAAGTGTGGAAAATGTGGAAGCTGTGGAGACGTTGAAAATGTGGAAATGTGGAAATGTGGAAAAGAGGAGTGAAAGGAGCCGAACCTCTGAGGCTAGTTGCATAGATGGCTGCTGACGAGCGGACATTGATAAATCACATATGAACGGCCGTTTTGGGTTCGAGTCGGTTTCGTATGCGTTCCACTGCTGATGTTTCTTTTCAGCATATTTTTTTGTAATGTTTGATGGTACTGGGAGTGGGGAAAAGCCCCGACACTAGAAAAAAAAAACATTCCCTAATCAAGGCAACCAAATGTGTTCGAGAATCCACACCAAGCAAAATGAACGACCATTATGCCAGACTTTGCTGAGAAATTTTTCAGCAAAATGGCGAAATTACTAAAAACTACAGTATACTCGTTAAGTACACATACACATTTTTAATATTATATTTACAAAGAAATCAAGTCATTATTGCAATATTTTTCTTGAAATATTAATATATTTATAGCTAAGCTTTGAATATGTGTTTATGGAACACTTCTAAAACTTTTTGTGTGTATTGAAAAATACAATACATATCATTTCTTTCAAATACAATTATTTGAAAAACGTGTTCAATTTGTATTACCTTCATCTCAAGCGCTTCAATAAACAGTTATGGTTTTTGTCAGTGGCACTTGCCATGGTTTTTCTGCAGCGACATCAAATTACGAACTCATTATTGTTAGCGACGACAATGGGTGTCCAGGGGTTTTTGTGGATGGGGGCATTCCTGGCCCCAAGGACCCCTTTTTCCACCGCCCGTTTTTGGTCCTGTTTTGGTGTTTGTGTATTCGCCGAAAAATACTTGAATGAGGTGGTCATTCCTGGTCCTCGCGAAATAGGGAATCCGAGTATTCGTTGACTTGATAGCAGGGAAGTGAGTACACATTTTTTCATTTCTGCGTCATACCCTTGCGCAGGGTATATTGATTTCAGTCGAAAGCAACCAACGCACTAAAGCGACCCATTTGGGACTATATATGGAATATATGTATATTTTTAAACATTATCAACAGCCGAGTCGATCTTATTCGAAATACGGAAGATATATTTTTTAAAAATATATTATTACTGAGAGGGTGCATTTGCTTCACCTAGCCGAAGCTAGCTTTCTATCTATTTTAACGATTTAGCTCAGTGTAGGCGGAGTGGAGCAGGACACTGAGTAAGGAAAACCCACATCAAACTGACCAAAATGCATGGAATGCCTATGAAAATTGTAAAGCGTTGTTGCATTGTCCAACTGCAGCTGCATCGCCACCCAGTTGCGACCCCGCTCTGACCCTTAACCCCTGACCCGCAGCGCTCATTAAATGACACTCACAGGAAAGGAAGCACAGAAATTGCACGCTATAATGCACACACACACACACATCAACAAACACACACACTCTGAGGAGGGGGCGTGGCGTTGCATAATTTTAGTTTTGCATTGGAGGCGCTAAAAAGCCAGTGAACCTCGCATTTTCCCACCCACTCTTCCGCTGAACAGCGTTTCCCCCAGCTTTTCCGTTCTTACACACACACACACACACACGCACGCTGGTTTGGAAAAAAGGAAAAGCCAGGGAACAGTGGAATGAAGCTGCGGATGGCCTTTGTTTTCCGCCGCCTCCAAAACAGCCACGCCCACTCTGTCCAGAAGTTCGCGTTGTTTTTCGCGGCAGCGTGAAACTGTATGCAAAATAGTAAGGAAAATGGCTTGAAAACGATTTTGGAAAATGCGTTAACATGTCCACGAATAAGAAATCACGCATAAAATGGGATCTGAATAATTTTACATATGACGATATTTTTATATAGAAAAGATGGCTGTTGACTAAAATATTCGACTGAAAATTAATAATTAGCTAAGAGACAGAAAAAATATTTGAAAAGTCGTATACCATCTTGTCTTATTTCAACAATACTATATATCCATTTCAGTGTACTCCAGCTTCAGCGCAATTTGCCCCTCATTTCTGTTTAGTTTTGGAGTGAAAAACTGGCGGAGGGATCGGCAGTTTTTGGAGCGAGGGAATTTTCGTCTAGCGTATTTCGTTTTTCGTATTTGCGAAAAACCGTGAAAATTACATGCCGCTGACGCAGCGGCGCCGTCACTCATGACCTGCCTTTCGCCCCGTTTTCCTTTTTATTTTTCCCAAAAACCGTGGAGCGGAGCTGGGGCGCTTGGGTCACGTTGGTGGTTCGAGGGGTCGAGGGAGCTTTTCCATTTTCCGGGCCCGAAGTTGTGTCGCTAACCGCAACATCGCATGTTGTAGGTGCGCCAATGACGCTGATTTTCTGTTCCGTTCCTGCTCACGCTGCACATTATTAACAGTTCCTGTGACAAAGCTGGAAGAGTGGGCGGCAAAGTGGGTGGGGCGGCGTTAGATGGGTGCTGGGTGGTAGTGGGTGGTGGTGGGTGGTGTCTGTGGGCGGCCAGGCCACCTGTCATGTTACAGGCGACGCTGTCGCTTCGATGTCCTTTGCCGGCCGTTCGCTGTCCAACAAAATGTTTTGTGGTTCCCGTTCCCGCTTCCGTTCCCGCTCCGCGATCTCCACCGCCCAACGCGAGTTACCGCTCTCCCATTTTCCGATCCTAACCGTTACCAAGTTTGTGACTCCGCCGGCTGCTGGTTGTTGTTTATTTTGGCTTCCAGAAAACCCGCGCCCGTGTGTCGGGCATTCGAGTGAAATCGAGAAAATTGCACGGCAAGTGTTCAAAATTGCACTTTAATCGGCAAGAATCTGGTTCACTGGGTAGTTGAAAGTTGGTAGCTGCTTTCACTTGTACTTCGCGGAAATCCCGTCCAATTTTCGCGTGGGGAAATGAGAGAGAAGTTTTTGTTTTAAATCGAATTTTAATAATTCATTCGACTTCAATTATGCGCAGTGCACAACATTATACAATAATTTAAATTTCTCATGCACAAAACAATTAATATGAAATTACGACAGCTCAACAATTAAAAACCATTGAAATAATTTTCAGATTCCGATTCGATAAAGACAACTTATCTCATTTCCATTTCGCATTCGTGGCATTCCATATTCGTTCTCGGAAAATGTCGTCCCTTGATTTCTCAATATGTGGAATGCAGCAACGGCAACAATTAAGCAATTTATTAATAATAAGTCGAGCAATTAGCACTGCAAGTGATTAGATAGCAAGTGCCCCATGCAAAATTTTGCGAACATGCCTTCGAATGTGCGTCTACACCGTAAATAAAGTCGAAGTCAATTGTGGGACATTAAGGGTGGGATAACTCATGGATAAGTTATCTTATCCATTCATCTTCGAAATGAATGAATGAAACAAATATTAATTTCACCAAAATTGTTATGTAAACTCAAATTGAAGTACTCTCAAGAATTAAGCTACATATATGCGAAGCTGTTGCTCATTTTCTCCCAGTGCATTCAAGTGCTTCAATGTGTCATAATAACCGGAAAATACCCCAATACCCAACGATTTGCAATAAACTGACGTCACACGATGCCATTCCAAAAGGGGGTGGTGTCAAATTTATTGCATGTGCTGTTGGTTGGAGTTGTGTGGGTGTCTCTAATGATGGCATAATTAGCACCAAACGGTGAATCCTGTCGGCCTTAAGTTGTCTGCCATCCCCCTGATGTGCACACAAGTTTTTGGCGCTTGAGAATGGCATAAAGTCAAATTACTTGGCATTTGAATGGGGACTGCAGCTTTTCCGGGGGCTGGCAAATGTTAATTGAAAGCCCACTTATTGCAATGAAGATGTGTGTTCGAGTGTGTGTCTCTAAACTGGCGTCTAAATGAGGGGATGAGGGTATGCTTGGATGTCGGAATTTGCTGAGTTTTTCTATTAAACATACTTGAACAAACACTATTCTGGTTGGTACTAGTTGGCAATTGTGCTTAAATAGTAATATATTTAGCCTACTCACTATTTGATTGCTAATACTGAAATTATCCTTCACAGCTTATCTTATATTATATTATCCCTGTGGCGTTGGGGTTATCCTGTGTATTTTCTCCAGCCCTGCGTATTTACATTACCATACCTCCTTAACTGCGAGTGGACAATTGTGTGCGTGTGTTACCAGGACACTAACACTCACAACGAGTGGCCATAAAATTTTCTATTTAACGCTTGAGCGACAGACGAAAATGGGTGGAAATGGGAAATTCACGCAGAGAAGCAGATGCTTTAATTTCGAACCTGTTCAACCTCAAACACGATATGAAAGTTTGGTCCTTTGTTGCCAACAATCTGGTGGAAATGCTCACAGCGACGGAGGCTAAAAGCCGGCCAATGTCAAATGCTCGTCGTCCTGGGCAACAGTTTATTAGGTTGTGTCGTTGCCATTTCTTAAGATTGCCAACCACTCACCACTCACCACTCACCACTCACCCACCCACATTTGTCGCCATCAAATGCCAGTCATCATTTGAGGCAGAAACGGGTAGCCAGGACAACGTCTTCAGACTGGCAGGTCCTCGAGCCCGGCTCCTTCTAGTGTCAGGCCAAATTGGAAGGAAGGCAGCTCGGAATTTTCGACTCCGATTCAATATTTCTTTGCCACATAGCTATGGGGCAAGACTGTGAAGAAAGGCAATTATGTTCAAGTCTACCGAATGAGACATACCTATGGGGATTATACTTAGCTTTGACATACTGATTGATCATAAAATCTGAAATACAGTTTTCAAAACTAATTATGATAATAGTTACATACTTATATTGGAATCGTACGATGTGGTTTCCTTGCAAGACCTGCTATAAGCAAGAGAAGAACTGTAAAATATAAATATTCTTACAATTTAAATACAATGTTCCAATGTATATTCTCTACACGGTAAATTACCGCCCTCTGTGACCAAGGAGTATACCGCTCAAAAGAATCAGAAAATACAGCTGAGTCCGGCAGGAGCATTGACCATGAGCAGGATACAACAAGGATGTCGATGTCGGCAGGAGGATGTGTCGGAAAAGGTGACACGAGACAAGGTTGTGTTGATGACGATGAAGTGGAGGGCTGAAGACGGAAAGCGGAAAGCTACCCCCAAGGACGGGACATCATTGCCTTCGTTTCAGGTTATTCATTTTTAATTTCTTCAGCCGCCTTTTTTGGGACGAAAAGTGTTCACATTTGAGTATGTTAATTTTCGGATTTTAACGACAGGGATCAGGGTCAGGATGTGCCTGACGATTTGTCAGTTCCGACTCATAAGGCCGCGTTAATTTTCTGCCATTTGTTTCTGATTCGAGCACGCTAGATAAACCTTTTCTTACTTACACATGATATCTCCATAATGGGGCTCCCGAGAAATGGGGTTGGCAGACGTCACATATGGCCTTAGGGCTTAGTCGCAACACTTGACAAATGCGTTTGGAGACCTGGAAAAAAAAATTGTGTGGAAAAAAGGAAACAGGAGAGTTTTCAATTGAAAGATTATATACTCAATACTCATACTAGTGGAAGTGCGAATGAGAAAAAAATAAATTCAAAATGACAGCTTTCGGCGGTTTGAAGGCCTCTGGCATCCTTATTGATCAATCTCAACGCTCTAGCTTTAATACATAGGTCCTGAGATCGTAGCGTTCATACGGACAGACATGGCCAGATACTGATCAGGAATATAACGGGTATAAAAATAATAAAAGGCAGGACAATTTGAAAGGAATACGCCTAAGACTTTTCCCACGCAGAGTCTGATTTTTCGCATCAAAATCAGCAGCTTGCCATATTATTGAAATCCTGTTGAAGATAAATAATCTGAAGTTAACACGAGCGATTAGGTTAATCCCCAAAGGTTTACCCGTTAATAAGCCCCTTATTTTCATTCTTTTTTTTTTTTTTTTGCTCTACTTAGAAGCCAATCGCTAATTGCTTCTATGCTCCATTGGACAAAGAAAAGCGGGAAAGCGCAAAGTAAAATAACACTTTGAGCTGCGTTTTTGGATCGCTGCCAAGCTCATTTAGCCTGAGATGGAAAACTGAAAAAGTGGACAAACTAATTCATTATTCCCACGACTTAAATAAGCCGGCTTGGCCAAGTTGTACCCTGTAAGGAGTATACATTCAAAGTTGCCAGTCTTTGCGTCTCACTCCTTGCCTTGCCTATCCTTCAGACGAGACCCTTTTCTGGATTTTTCTGCTTGGCTTTTTTCGCTTTCAAGTTTGACCATTTATTTAAACTTTTTACAGGGCCAGATTTCTATTTGCGCCAAAACTCCGCCGAAGACTCCCCGGCAATAAATTCAATTCTCCTTTTCGTCTTTATATCTGTGTTAACCCCTTCAAGCGACTTGGGCGTGGGGCGAATTAATTTTCTTAAAAGCTTTTCTTGGCGGCGCTGATTATCCAAATCCCCGCTTTGCCTCTCACTCACACGCCTTCCGTCTCCTTCTGCGGCTGCTCGATTTTTTCATACCCTTAAAGAGGCCTTCAAAAAATGGGCTCCCAGTCTTGGGGTGAATAATACACCTAGTTTCCATTATTCGCAAAGTTAATTATTTGAAAGCGTATGCCTTTCAAAGTCAGCTATCAGCGGATGCAACCACATTATCGTTTGCTTTGAATGTAAAACTTAAAGTTTAAAGATACATTCCTGACCTATATATATATCTGCATTTTTTGCGGTTAGTTATATTGTAGGTTTCAGTTGTATGCCTTCATATAAAGAAACTACTTTTAGTTGAAATTTTTATTAACGAATCTTTGGCACACTACTCAAGTACCTTATATACAAATCGGTGTGTTATTGTGTATGTCTGTGTATTCAGTGTCCGTTTGTTTTATGTCTTTGCTTAAATTTATTTTTAATAAATTTTAAAATGTATATTATTATTTCATTCCGTTTTCATACTTTCATGTTCTTTGTGTCTTGCAAAAAAAAATGGTATTTTCTTAAGAACTATGTTTAATTTGTTGCAATATTCATTTAAGAGGGGGAAATACAGAGCAATAAATATGTTCAATGTACACAGATCTCGTATATATTCGTGTATTATGTATGTCAGCCCCGCCCTCCACTAATTATATATATTTGATTCTTAGGGCCATGCTAATTGATTTAAATTCGATATGTGAGCCACTTACATTACGGTTAACCATAAAAAAAAACAAACAAACAAAATTACTTGACGCGAGTGTTGCTCCCTGAATTTGTTATTTGATATTTCGTTTGAAAATTATTGTTATAATTATTTAACCGAATAACCGAATTGAAAATAGAGGCCTAGTAAGTTCAAGTTGATCAAAAACAAAGATATTTTGCCATCTGAAGTAATTTTGATATAATTTCTCATATATCTGGTGCATTTGATAATTGATTTTCGAGTTTTAAATGCCATATATTTGATTATTTGAACGATTTTTTCACTGAATAGGCTCAAAATCATATGTGCTGTTTTTGAAAAATAATAATTCATGAATTCATCAAGCATTTATGAGAATGACAAGAGACATTTAATTTCATTATGCTCAAGTCCTTAAATTATTTTTGAAATGTTTATAAAAGTGGTATTACTTTTTTTGTGATTTATTTTGTTGACAAGCGAACATAAATCGGTTTAATTTCAAACATAATTTATTGCATTACATGAAATTCCTGTTCCTAGCCAAACTTTTCTATTAGTTTTAGTTGTAATTGAATATCCTGCTTGGCTCTTCCAATGGCTCAACAAATTCAAGTTG
Organism: Drosophila melanogaster; assembly: GCF_000001215.4. Lineage (NCBI taxonomy): Eukaryota > Metazoa > Arthropoda > Insecta > Diptera > Drosophilidae > Drosophila > Drosophila melanogaster. The sequence continues at coordinate 20,566,206 of NC_004354.4, read as the reverse complement.
CAATCCCCGCCAGCTGCGATATGGCGACTATTCACAACACCACAAGCTCGCTGCTGCGCCCTCTTCCTGCCCATTTCCCCTCGCTGTGGACCAGCTAGGTGACCCGCTCCGCCTCCTGCTCATCGGGAACTCCGACGCCGCCCCCTTGACCTTGGGCCGCCAGACATGTGCCGAGCAAGGCGGCCGCCAGCCGCTAGTAGGGACGCCAGACATCCGCCGACGGTTTGGGTGTGCGCGTCCTAATGGGTCCGACTGCACCACCACCACCGACTCCGCCGCCATGGCCGCTTGAACCGCTGGCCGAGCGCGATGTGGTGCTCACGTCGTCCAGATCGATGGTTTCCACGGGGGAGGGCGATCGCCTGGTGGAGCTGACCGGCGGCGAGGCGTTTGGATTGGCGTTCTCCGCGTCCGGCGGATTGTGGGTTATCAGTGTGACACAGCGCTTGATCAGGTTAACGCCATCGTGATCGGGATTGCTGCCCAATGGCGGTATGCCGGAGTTCTCCTGGCCGGGATTTATATTCGCGGCCGCCGCAGCCGCCGCGTTCCTCAGCCAGGGTAGATCACTGTAGCTGCCATATAGCTGGGTATATAGCCACTGGCTGGATTGCGGCAAGAGGGGACTTTGCAGGAAGAGTTGGGCGGCCAGAGCGGGATTGAAACTATGACCGCTGGGTGCAAAGTGATTTCCACCTGCAGCGGCAAAGCCGCCGAATAATTCGGTGGGATTTTTGCCACTTCGCTGGATGAGGGCGGTGAAGGCGCCACCCGAGCCCGGGGAACTTTCGCTGTGCAGCGGGCCCTGAATGCCGCCACCATTCCGACTTAATCCGCCCACCTCCGCTTCCTCAGCCTCCGCCTCTGCTTCTGCTTCAGCTTCAGCTTCTGCCTCTGCCTCCTCCTCGTCGTGGGTCAAAGGGGAGCCGAGGCTTTTTCGCGGCGATCCTGTTACCGAAATGCTGTCGCTTTCGAAACCCGCATCAATGTGACTGCTGCTGTTGTTGTTGTTGCTGTTGTTATTATTATTGTCATGCTGCAAACTGGTGACCGGCGGTGGCGATGACGTCATTGGTGGCTGGACAAAGGCGCTAAGCTGCGTACCGCTCGTGGTTGTGGTGGTCGGAGATCCCTCCGGACTGGTGGTGCTATGTGCCGCCCCCACAGTGGCCAACTGGTGCTGCTGCTGCTGCTGCTGGTGCTGCTGGCTGTCCCCTGCAGGAAAAAAAGGGAAATTAATATATATATATATATATTGCTTAGGCCATTTGGTTGCGGGATCGCCCTGTCAACTAACCACTCAATCCACGCAGACCACTGGCGGTGGGAAAAGCGGCCGCATGGTGGCCAAAAAAGGGGGCGGCGGTAAAGGCCGCTGGGCGACCGCCCAAGGCCATGTGGGCGCGCCAGTCGGGCGCATGAAGGTGGCTGTGCATCCCCACCAGATGGTGTGCGAATCCTGCAAAACAATACAATAAAAAAAATATATATACAATATACAATATAAAACTACAGATTGCCGTATTATTTAATTGAAATGGGAATTTCCAAGCCGTAAAACTTTCCAAAAATAAATTTTTCAAAAGCCCCCGCAGCATTGCCTATTTCTTTATTTTTAAATAATTTCTTCGGAAGCTGTATGATGTAGTCTTTTTCTTGTTCATACAAGTATACGCTATACTCATCGTATAGAAGAACGCCTTTTAGACCAGAAGTTCAAAGTTTAAAAGGCCCCAAAAACTAAAAATTCAAACTAAACGGTGGCAAATCCACCGTGAGCACCAAATGCAATGCCAAGATCAATAACCGAAATCTCGCAGCCCGAAAAAATGAGCCAAGCGCACGGAAAACGAAGGCCAAGATGAGGGGCAGAAAGCCAAAAGCCTCGTCTAGACCACATATAGCCCACTGTGCAAGACCAAAAATGCTGCCGCACATTTCGGTTGCAGCAAAACAACATTGGTAAGGGAATCCCTCTTAAGGGGAGGCCACCACCCTGCCGTCATTACCCCATTTTCCAGTGGCGGCCATTGCTGCTTATGTACGAGTGAGTACAGAGAAGCCACCTGCCCCAAGACAAGCTTCTAAATAAATTCATTAAAATTATCCCCCAGCCAGTGGCGTCCCGCTCTCGCATTCGCTTCGTCTCTGTCGGCCGCTTCTTGGCCATGTCCATGTGGCCGCCATCAAGTGGCAGCCCACAGTTGCGGGCATCCTGCAGGATGCACCCCCCCCCCCCACCCCTCCTACACCAGGAAGCGTAATGGAAGATGCAGTCGGAGCAGCCCGAGAGGCTAAATAAGATGGCTGAAGGCATTGCCGACGGCGAAAGAGCCAAAAACGGGCCAAAAGGACCAAAGAAGAGCACTGCAACATATCACGTATACGCCACGTTGTGTTATTTATCATTTAATCTTTAGGACCTACTAAGGGCTAATAATATAGGTATATTTCCCTTTTAAGATTGTTATTAAATACGACGAATCTTTTTGTATACATAACTAGTCCAGAACTTTGGAATTAGATATAAATATCCAATGTATTCTAGAAAGAGGAAGGAATGTTTTTAAAGATGTCTTTCGGAAGAGCAGTGATCCAGAGATAACTTTTTTTTTGTACGACTTACGTTTTTTTTCTACCGATTTAAGCCAATTTCTCTGACTGCAGATGATTGGAGCCGAAGCTTAAGAAAACGCCAAGACTTAGCTGAGTCAAAGAGAGAGTGAGCGAGAGACATAGAAGAGAAGAGTAGAGTAGAGCGGCGAATTCTCCGGCGGCAGACCGACCACAATACACTCACATGCCCGACACTCTCCCTCTCTCTCTTTCAAGCACCCAGCTAGCCGTCTCTTTCGCCGGCGGACTGGCTGGCTTGTCTCCGTCTCGTTTTAACACACTTGAGGCCAAATACTTGGCCAAGTTTTGCCAAAGTTTGCAAACCAAAATTTCACCGAAAATGTGACACCAACGAACCAACCAAACGAACCACTGCAGCACCAGTCGTCCGACCCATTTGCCCCTCACCCATTCTCCCAACGCCCAATTTTCCAACCCGATTTTCCACCCACACCCAATGTCTCGAAGAAAAGCGTCTTGCAAATTCAGGCTGCTGCTGCATTACTTGATTGGCATGGCTGCATGACATTTTCCTATTCCCACCCGCCTACACAGCACACATCCGCATCCTGTACGTATACCTATAGCCATGCTATATCTGTAGCCATAGCTCTCCATATATATATATATATGTATATATAGCCATTGATATCGGTACAATGCGGGCGAACTGGGTCAAACTAAGACAAGTGGAAGTTGTCATCATCTCGACATTTCGCCATGTCTGGCGTCTTTTTGATGCAAACTTTTGCTGCTCAGTCAAAACAAAGGCGGGCAAAAAACAATCGGTGGGTGTGCACCTATAGATATACAATATACATACATATATAGCTCCATATAGCAACGGATGTCATTGAGATGGCAACTTTCGTTTGAGGACTTATTGTCTGACAAAGAACCTTTCAAACTTTCGCACTGAAAGAGACTTTCAAGACGTTTTCATTAACAAATGCCAGTGGGTGCTGAACTTGCACACTCAATAATATGGCAAATACTCGCCAAATGTGTCTTGAGGACATCAATAAATTTATTTAATGCTCACTTCCATTTTAAACTCGTAAGTATCATTGGCACACTGATCAATCCAGAAAATTTGTATGGTATTGTACCACATGCCTTGGCTTTGAAGTTACAAACATTTAACTAAATTATTTGCCTTAGGTCTTAAATTAAAAACATTTAACTAAACCTTAAAGTTAAGTTAATCTTGCACTGATAATGTAAATAACAAAAATTAATTCATGCAAATTAGCTCACTTCAAACAAAGCTCCATTTGTATTATAATACTTAAATAATAAAGAAATTATAAGCGAAAAAGCTCAATATTTAAGATAGGCATTACGATTACTCATTGTTTTTTCCTTATTTAATATTATTATATCCTCTTTGGTTTGTATACTTATAAAATGTATGTTCTGGTGCTCCTCCAGATGGCACCCCATTTTGTAGTGGCACACACAAAATGGCAATAGTAACAGTCCGCAGAATAAAGAGGATCGTTGTCGGGGGTTCCCCTTACTTAACCCTACAGTGGCCCCTCATTTTTTGCCACCCCTGACCATTCTTAACCCCCCCCCCCTCCTGTTTTCAAACTCCTCCATTTTTCAGTCAGTTTCTGTAGGTCCTTGTACCCATATAGAAATCGTTACCGCCCACGATTTCGAGTGCTACTTAAAGTTGGCGTCGACGCCGACGGCGACTGCGGCAGAGGCAGCGACTGCGACTGCGAAGGCGGCAGTGGCGATGGCGATGGCAGACCGTTGAGCAAATTGTGTTTTCCATATAATATAACATCACGTCGATTTTGGGTAACCCAAAACTATGTACATATGTATGCCACTGTCTGTGTCCAAAGCGCACACACATAGCCATAGATGTGGGCGGGAGGGGGGTTGGCTAGTGGAACAGAGACAGCGAGAGAAAGAAAGAGATAGAGGGCGAGAGAGAGTGAGAGAAAGAGAAAGAGGAAGACCCCATAACTGCAACCTAAATATGCGGTCCTGTAAGGAAACCCTATGTGCGATAAAGGGTTAGCCGCTTTTGGTGTCAGTTTTGGGTTTGCCATTCCTCGGCTTTTTCACCGCTTTCCCAGCGCTTTTCCCTTCGTCCTGTTTATATTTCCTTTTGCTTCTTTCTGTGCATTTTCTTTCCTTTTGGCCTTTTGGCCTCACGTAACGGTATTCGTCGATGGCTAGCCTGTGTGAGTGTATTCCCATTTGGGACACTCTCAAAGCCGCCTCCCACTCTCCACGCTCCTCTCTCTTCCAAGGACTCTCCCAGGACCCTCCCCCTGTACATGAGTGGGTCTATCTGTGTGTGTGTGTGTGTGTGTCTCCATCGTAGTGTGTGTAAGAGCATAACGCGGTGCCATTGGTGCGCCGCAAAAAGCTTTCATGAGTCCTACGTCCTACGCTTCGGCTTTCTTTTTCCTTCGCTCCGCTTTCTTTTATTCTGGACTTTCTTCCATATTCTTTTTTTTTTTTTGTGCCCCCATTTTTGGGTACCGCAATGTGGGGAGATTCTGGTTGGTTGCCATGGGGCAAGGAGCTGGGGAGAGGAGCGGGGCGCCTGAATGGGCAGCCCAAGTATGCGACGGGCATACAGGGCGTATGCTTATTGCCGTCGTGGATACTTGGACCAATGCTTGGATACTCGATGGTCGGCCAAGAAACCCACTAAATCCGCAGAAATTTTAATATCAATTGCTTTTATGATTCGATGATTTTTTGTGAGTATTTGTTAAACTTCTACTAATCGTATCTGGATTTTTAACTTCATTTTACGCAGAGAATTATAGATATAATTAATATGTATATAGATAAAATTAACTTGTGGATTACTGACCTATTTTTCATAATTTTTTAAAAATCAAATTAGAAAGTTGTGCACCTTTACTCCGTTAACAAAATAAAATTTAAACTCCTTAAATTGGGATCGAAGAACAATATCGTAGCTGCATAATACATTTAATTGATATCTTAGTTGTTTATCAAATTATAACGATTTAACATAGGCATATTGTAAAGTTATTAATTTCCATGTGACCAAATTAATTTATTAATTTAAAAAATTATTTAAGTACCACCTCGACTAAGGGATTTATAAAAACAATTTCGTGTTTAGGTTTAAACATAATTATTGTACTTTAAAAGACAAATTCCTCTAAATTCGAAATTCATAGGATATATTTATTATGTGCAAAACTAAGCGAAGTTTTTGATATACAATGAAACGGACTGATTTTTATTGTTTCACAGAATTTTTTAATTAGACGGTAATCAAAATATCATAAATCAGATAAACCCTCATACTCGATTTAGAGTATAGATTTTCCTCTAATAAATTCATACATCTCAAGTACTTTCGCTAATAGATTTCCCGCTCCCACCGACTTGCCGTCGGCAAATGCGCTGAAATTTCTATGCCACCGACGGCAAATGCGATTTCGCCGCCAAGGCTGCAAAATCCGCTCATTGCCGGAAAAGCCGCCCAACCGCCCAGCAGCCCACAATGAAAACGAAAGGCAACAGAGCGCCCGAAGTGCGGCCAAGAAAATGCTGCTGCTGGCGCGGCTGGAAAAGAAAAAAAAACAAAAAAGGAAAAGCAAAACGAAAAACAAAACAAAAACGACAAGGGAAAAAAAACTCAGCGGCGCGCAACAATTTCTCACCACAAGACGTTGCCTTGGAAAAACAGGAGTGGGCGAAAAAAAAAGGAAAAGCCAGCCGGTTTCCTAACTCACCACAAAATAAGGCGGTGGCGGGCGGACGGGTGGGTGGGCAAGGGGGTGGCGCTACTGTTTCCCACTTTGAGCCTCGCCGACGAATCAGGGGAAATCGACCAAGTACATGGCCCGCATTTTCACTCGACTCCGGCCGAGTTTCACTCGAATTTCCGAGAGCACAGAACTCGACGTCTGCGCACCAGCGCCAACGCACAAATACAAATGCAGAGGGAAAGCGACGCCGGCAGCGGTCGGAAAATAAAGAAAGAAAGGAAATTCTGTTGCTGTTTTCCGTTCAGCGCGGACATCGCGGCAGCTTCTGTGCTTTTGCCGCTGGCATTCGTTACTTTCGGGTGATATTTTCCATTTTCTATTGACAACTATGAGTTTATAATATTTTTCTTATAAAATTTGATTTTACAACATAAATTACGAAAATAGAACATATCGTACATATAGTACATACGAAAATTATTATAATTTACAGGAAAATATACAGCTTAATTTTGCTTGGGATAAATGTCAAAAAGAAAAGTAAAACCATTTTGCACAGCACTAGAACTTATTGAATGTTAATGTATTTTTATACCAACACTTTGAATGTTTCAGCTATTAATTTCAAAATATTTCGTTGATTTAAGATACTATGATGAAGAATACAATTTGGTGAAAGTCCCTTAAATGGAACTAACAACTGTATTTTACAATATGATCTATTTGTAATCTATTTCATTGAGCAATTAGTTATTATTTGTAAATGAAAATAGCGCATATATTCTAGAACCGGATATAATTACAAAAAACTTAACGTATTTATCAGTAATAGAACATTTTAACGCAATACTTAACATCTCGAAATGAGGGCATACATCACCACAAGTCTCGTGACTCAATAAGTTAACAATTTGGCAATATGTTTCTAATCCCCGACCGCCAATTTTGTGTTACTCGGCTGCCCAGCAACCCGGGAAGACAAACAAAAAAAAAAAAAAAAACAAATCGCACAATTTTCTTCGCCTCGGCCGGCAAAAAAAAAAAAAGGAGCAAGTTAATAAAGACCTCCCAGCCAGGCAGCTGTTGCCAATCACTTATCGGCGGCATTTGCCACAGGTGAAAGGTCGCCACACTCCTCACACCCTCCACACCCCCCACACCCATCACACCCCCCACTTTTCACAGCGACCGCCCCCTTCGCAGCCAAAGTGTCTGTCATATCAGTATTTACATGTATTTGTTGTAGATTTGCAAATTGTTTTGGCAAATTTGTTGCTATTTTGTAAGCTCCTGACAGGGATCCCTGGTAACGGAATCCAGCCTACTTCACCCCTGTCACCTGGAAAACACCCGCCCACCCACACACACGCACCGCACGCACAAATTCACCGTTACACAAGTGTTGTCAACACATGCGTTCAATAAGTGAGACATGGGCAAATGGTAGTGTGGGTGTGCTGCCCGGCATGCCAAGCTCACACACACAAGGCCGCACCGCCAACACCACCACACGTGCATGCAGAGAAAATAAGTTACTTTCTTGATAAGATTTGGCTTTGGCCTTATAAAACTACATTTAAATTGCAGTTGTTCAACTTACGGCAAAATCGTACCAATGTCGAAATAGCGCACTTAGGTATCCCCAATAATTATTACTTCAATTCGTAGTGCACTGTAGCATTTTTCATTTAAATTATTAAATTGTTTATAGAAAACATGTTGTAAGCGTTGACACACTTTTTTTTTAACAGTGCACACAGCTCAAGGCCAAGGCGCAAACAGGCCGCAAGTGATTGCCAAAAAAAGAAAAAAAAATGCTAGCATACTTCTCAGGGAGCCGAAGGAAAAAATGTCCTTCCCCGGCATTTCGGCAAACATATTTTGACGAATGTTATAAATAATTTTAAACGCACACCTTGTTGAACCCCCGTTGAAATGTTGCCATTTTGCAGCCTCCCCTTTTTTATATATATATATATATATATTTTTTTTTTTTTGGCACAGGCCACGACCCTCGGCGTATTAGTGTCGCATTGACACGTAAATTGACATGAAATTGAATCAATGCTGTAATATGTCCTTGGGGGGGAACAGCGCCGAGCGGGGGGCGGAGGGAGCGCCTCGGACTCCCACAAGGACAATGACTTTAAAATGCCGCCCTGCTTGTGTATGTGTTTAGCTCTTGTCTGGCAAATTGAGCTGTAGGCCTCGCCTTAAGCCCCCAACCGCCCGCCGGTGACTGTGCAAATTTTGTGCGTCTGTCTGCATGTTTGATTATACGTACTAAATCATCTCATTCTTTTGCTCCTTCCCTGCCTTTTGGCATTTTTATTTATATTCTGGCGAGGGTGATGCCGAGTTTATTAACTTGTTTAAAGGCAACGCCGTTTAACCCTTTAAGTGCCGCAGCCACCCCCGTGCAAAAGGCAAGAACATGATGGAATATGTTATCGACGTCTAAGTTTGTGGCGGGGCCAGTGAGGGGTTAAGTCGTACTGAAAACTGTGCGTTTATATATTTCATTTCATCCTTGCTGCTTTTATTTGAGAGCAAATCTTAATGAACAATATTATATGGATAATCTCATATGCTCCGACTTGGAATCAAATGCATGATTTTAGAAAAGCAAACTTGGACAATTTGTATCGCTGCAAGTGTGGAGACTTCAAAGCCATGCAGCTAATGAGAGCTCATTGATTTGATCTTCTGACGATTGGCATTCACTTGCTGGACCGAAACCTCAACACAAAAAGCGTAAGCTCTCATCCAGGATAACCAGGATAACCAGAATAACCGTGTGTGCGTGTGTACTAAAATGCATATATATGTGTATTTGTATTTAAGGGTGGAGTCAGCGCACTTTGATCTTTGCCTTTCGACTTTCGCCTTTGACGGTGGACCGGCTAAAAAAAAAAAAGGGTTTTAAATAAATAATCCTAAATAGGCAAAATATGCACGTATGTCGAGCATTGTCTTCTGAAACTCCGTGAAAATTAGCTCGAGCAGAAAATTCATTTACAACATTGGCGCATCGCCGCCTTTCTGTTTTTTTTTTTTTCTTTCTTTTTCTTCTCTTTTTGTTTTGTACTTTGCCCTTCTTTCTGCGTTTTTATGACATAAATTACATCAAGCGCAAAATTTTAATATAATTTTCACTAAAAACGCAACGCGAAACTTTTTTAGTTACACGCCCTGCTCATCAAAGGAGCGATGGGTGGGGATGGATGGGGGGAGCAAGGCGTGTGTGAAACAGGATATCCGCTGCGGAAGCTACGAATTTTCCACTTTTCCACACACACACACGCAGTTGGAGAGTGGAAGGTGGCACCTTCCAAAGGATGTGCGGCAGTGCTGGAAAGTAGGGAAATTTAGGAAAAACAGCACGGCAGGAAAAGCGCACCGGCTTAAATAAATAATGGCATACCTTGAATTTGATTTACAATGTCGCCGCTGACTTTGATAGAACTTTGCTGCAATTCAACGATGTAGCTTCGTTGTCACAATTAATATTGTGTTCGTTATTTTGCTTTGATCTCCCGTTGCGGCGATATTTTCTTACAGTGTGCCGGGCATCCTGCAGAAACTTGTCACTAATGTGCCCCTGCTTACAACGCCATTTTATATTTATTTCGTTACATCATCTCCGGGCGAAAAGGACGCTCCACTATATACTTTATACCATACTACTCAACTACTCTCGCACATATTTGCCGAGTCCTTTTAATCATTTGGCAAACTTTCTCTGACACGCAGCCCGAGATCCCGTTAAAGGAGTCAACTACGTTTTCCGCATGCCAAAAAACTACTCACCAACACGCATGTGTCGGCACAAAGTCCTTTTAGTTTTTAATGTAATTTTGAGACTTTTTCAGCTGCTGTGTCACTTTGCTCACGAGTGGCGGGGCGGGGCGGGGCGGGGCGGGGCGGGGCACTCGGAATTCCCCACCAATTTCCACCGAGGGTCACAAGCTATTTCTCTGAGTGATTCGCTAGGACATGGGTAACACTTCAGCCAAGGGTTTTGGACAAGAACATGCGAACTTGGTCTCGAGCTCAAGAGAATCTTCGAATTTGCCTTAAATGTCGTTGAAAGTATGTTGCGTATTAAAGTAATCAAGAAAACGTATAAAATTGAAAAAAAAAAGGTTTTTGAAAATTATAAAATAAGTTGAAATTAAGCGTTTGTTTGTTAGAATAAGCGTTTGTTCTTATTGATTCTTTCTTACTAGAATAGCAAGAACATTATTTGAATATTCCTATTTTCCAGACCATTTTTATAGAAGCGACTTTGAGAAAGTCAAGGCATTCGGTGCCATTAGGACACACAATTTCTGGTTGATTGCTGGCTCATAAATGATACAAGTGGTTCGTAAGCCTTTTGCCCGAAGCGAATCGTATTGAATGAAATGGAATGGCATCGAAGGGAGCTGAAACACCCGAAGGCCTCATAAATTTCATAGCGAAATTGTTAAATTTTAATAAAATCAAAGCGTATCGAAACCGATTTGTTCACCAAGCGACGACTGTTTCTTGCGTTTTTTTTTTTTATTATTTCCCGGGCACGCAACACTCACCCCCCCCAGGACAATTGTCCTTGCCATCGTTATCCTTGTTCGCAGCCTGGTTGTATCGCGTGTTTATTGTTGCAACAGTCGCGCGGGGCTCTTTAAAATAATTCAAGGCTTAAGGGTTGGGTTTGGCTTTGGCTTTGGATTTTCGGGCTTCTGGGCTGGCGTTTAACCCCCGCGATGCGCATTTCCAAGTCGCTTTTCGTGACTCGTTAAAGGATTAAAATCATTTTAATGGATTTTTCAAGCTGTTGTTTTGTTGTATAATTGTCGCCTCCATTGTGCCTTGCTCTGTTTTCATAAATAGGGCACACATTCAGCTGGCAACAGGGTGGCATTGACAGCAACCCATCGTCCTTCGTTCTTTACCCGTCTCATTTGTCATCATATTTATGCTAATGGTTCCAGGTGTTAATGAAGCAGGAATCTAATAGAATCTAATAGAATGAATGGTCTGAGAGTCACAAGAAGCCTTTTAGAAGTTATTTTAAATTGTTTAAACATTAATAATAAATTAGATTAGGGCAAGGCAGAACTATATACTACCTTGCCTTGGTGCCAATATAACATTTAGTAACCACTTAAGATGTATAACCAAGTCAACCAGAACATAAAAATGCTCTTAATCAAAACCATCGTTTCTAGCGGCTTTCGTTGGCCAAAACAACTCACTTCTCGACGTTTGCAGACATAGCCCTTAACACCACAATCCATAAAAGCGCAAGTCAGCTCATTAAAGACTAAGCCCGACTCAATTTGCGATGAGCCCGAAAAAGAAGCCCGCGGCCATCGTGGGAAATGGAAATGGTAACCTCGGAACGGGTTCTTATCATAATGAGGGGTATTTCCGCGACCTATCGGGTTATAGACAAAGATCTCTAATTAACCCATTAGCCAATCCCAGCCCGATTTTCCAGCTTTTTGTTGGCCCAAAGCCGCGGGCATCGGGATTTTGGCTTCGGTTCGTTTAACCCCTGGATAAAAGGTATATTTATTTACAGCTAATTTCGCGTGCGGCCCGCGGCCAAAATAGACAGGCAATAAGCTCACCTGGCTTTAACCCTCCCACCCCTCTGGCATTAACCCCCGACTGCCCATTTGACATTGATACGTGTGGTTCGGTGTCTAACGAGCGACAAGCCCTTGAGGCCATTTCCCAAAAGCCGCTTAGTTTCCAGTTTAGCTCCCGTCAACTCACTGCACCGGGAAAAAAGGATGGATTTTAGTGTCAAATTAAGGGGCTCTCAATGATTTCCAAGCTTGATAAAAGTTTAAATTTAATTTAATTAATTAATTATAGGGAAGAGTTCATCAGCTTCAACGTCATTCATTCATTTAGGCGGAAAATCCATTGCCCATTTTATTTGTAATGGAATAGTTTTTCGTACAAACTATTGTTTATATTTTAACGCAAATTAAATCATTTTAGACTAATCGAATAGCCCGAATTTCTCTCAGTGTGGCGGCGATGTTTGCGCTTAAGCCTTCCGAATCCCTGATTCCCCCGGAATCTCCTCCACCTTTTCCGCTTACCTGGCAACTTGAAGGGCAATCCGGCCATAAGTGGATCCGGTCCGAAACGTTGCGGCCCAAAGGCGAACGGATGGAATCCCTGGTGTCGCACCTTCGATCTTGGTTCCCTCGGCCCATCCACGGTCACCTTGATGGCCTTGGTGTAGGTGGCTATCTGGATGGGGTTCGTTGAGATGACAATCGTCAGTGTGAAGCTCTTGCCTGCAAAATATATTAATTTCGAATGTTACAAAAAATGCAATAGGATCTGGTAACTGGTATTATCATATCATTTTTGTGAAAATTTAATCGAGTTATGCAAATAAGATACAAGTGATTTTTATTTGAAAGCCACTAGACAATCCTTATTAATTAAAATTAATTTCCAGTTTATATTCATCTTAATTTCAGTTATTTAACTCGATTCTGTGAATTGCAAAATAAAAGAAAATAAACCTTCAAACCACTTCAAGCAGCCGCCAGCCCGGGCAAAATATTAAATGTTAATTTTTTGGCGACCATTCCAGTGCAATCAGGGTCAGAAATACACACCACCCACCAACACCACCCTTTCCAACCCACTTGCCACCCAGTCTTTTTGGCACTGCCGCGGCAGCTGCAAATTATGCTGCGAATTTATAGATTTGCCATGACCCTTTGGGTTGCCATGGCCGAAGTGGCATGGGTTCTAGTGGGTTCTAGTGGGAGATTGGCTGCCGAACTGCACATGGAAATTAAAGTGCGGAATTTCGAATGGGAATGGAAATATGGAAACGGGCAGCGGCAACGTTTTTCGCGAAAATTAACCCCCGACGGAGTTGTGAAAGCTTCATAAAAACCCACACACCCACTGGTAGACATGCACATATTCAGATTTGCACATTTGCACAGAGCGGAGCGCATAAATGAATGAACGAGTTCAGGATGCTGTCAGCCATGGGGATCATGGGGGTAATGTCAGGGGTGAATCGGTTTTTGCGGGGAATCGGGAATCGGGAACGCAACTATATGCACTTCCTTCGCGGCCAATGCAATATTAAGTAGCATGCGGCGACTTTGACATGCCAACTATTGTGGCGCTGTCTGGACCATATTCCGATTGCCCAAATCCCATATAGCAAATCCCAGATCCCAGATCTCGTGCCCTTCATCCTGCGACCCTTAACCCTGCACAGTCCGACAAAGGAACCCACCCCCAAAAAAAAAACAAACGGGGCGCTGCATATTTGAAATATCCATAAAGTGGGACTCCCAGACGCGTGAATATAAAATTCATTTGCCAAACATTTTAAATGCCAATGTGCTTGAGTTAATCAACAAAGGTGAAAAACTGAGAGGGGAATGTTCAACTTTTAAGGGAAAGCTATATTAGAAACAACAACTCATTTTTGCAGTATGTACTATAGATAAATAATTTTAAACCCATTACCACCACCACCACCACCTACTTCAGGTCAGGATTTTACCATCCAGTGCGTATGGATGGGTCATAATGAAGATTTCTTTCAAGACTCGATGTTAACGAAAACTACGCGTTAGTTGTGTATGGAAATTTTCTTGGTCATATGGCCTCATAATCCATTTGGTGCACCCCCAACACGACGAATAATTTCAAGTCATTTGCAGCTTTCTGGTCTACAACCAAATACGAACACATAAAAAACAAACAAACTTCTTAGATTAATATTAAATTAAACGAAGCATGCAAAAAACGCAAGAAGGCGGTAATCATTAAGACAAAGGGCAGCAAACAAACTGACGACGTCTGAATTTTCCCTTGGCTCTGAAGCTGTAACGGCTGCGATGGAGAAGTGGAAAAGCGGGAAAGCGGGAATGCTGGATAGCGGGATGGCGGAAAAGTGGGAGAAAACCCCAGAAACCCCCGCAAGAAAACAAATGAACATAAACACAGGCGAAACGAACCAAGAAACCCAACAAAATGAAATGAAACTTTTTTAATTATGCGCCCTCAGCAACAGCAGAGCAACAAGCTGGAAAAGTGGGTGGGAAAATCCCGATGTGGTGATGGTGGCGCGGGTGGGGGGGGGATGGGTGTGTCGGTTTAGTGCTGAAGCGGAGGGGTTTCAAGTCAACAAGAAGGAGTAACCAGAGAAGGCTCGCAAAGTGGCTAAAGACAAAAGACTTTGGCGTCGTCTATTTTTGTTTTTCGTTTTTTTTTTTTTTCCTTTTTCTTTATTATTTTGGCTCGCTTTTGTGTTTTGCCAAATGAGCAAGAATTGCAAATAAATCTGTAGCTGCTAGCCATTTTCCACCAGGCCTTACCGCGCCCCCTCCCACCACTTTCAGTCATTTTCCAAGAGGCGTGGCATGCACAACAACGGCGACAAAGAACTTTTGCCTGCTAATAAGATGAAAAACCATTAAAAGTCGACACAAGTCGCGTCCATTGCAAGTGGAAAATTTGTGGGTGGCAAGGAGGTGTTGCGAATTCCGAGGGAAATGGCTGTTGCGTGGGAAAGGGGTGCAAAGCCAAGTGGGTGGCAGTGGGCGCGTACTGTGTGTGCCGGGTTAAAATGTTGTCATTTTCGCAACAAAGCAGAAATTATCACCACTTTGCAAAAGGCGACGACAACGACGACGGAAAAGGAGTTGGAAAATGCGGAAAAGGGCTGGGAAAAATGAGGGGTTCGCCGCGGGACGGGGCGTCTCGGTGTGGACAAAGTCTGCACCCTTTTAACAGGACCCAACTGCGACATGTGTGTGTGTGTGTGTGTGTGTGTGTGTGTGTGTGTGGGAACACAGTGGACGCAAAGGTAAGTCGTATATCAAAACGGTTAAGTACTGCAAACGGATCTTGTAATTAAAGTTCTACAAGTATATATATAACAATATTTTATAACCAAAGTAAATTATCATTGAAAGTTTAAAATATAATACTTAAGCTAATGCAAAAATACATAAACATATATCACACATTTTTATGCTGCTGTTTTCAATTTCTTCTCTTTAAAATCCTTAAAGTCAATGGCATTAATTCCACTGTAACTCATTTATGTGGACCCCAATGTGTGCGTGTGTGTGTGTGTGTGTCTGCTGGGCGCTAAGTGATTTTAAAACAAAGTTTTTGAAACGTTTAACCTTACACAACAAAAATGTTTCATTTGCTGGCAGTGCCGAGCAGAACAGAGCAGAAGCCAAAGCCTTTGCCTGCATTTTAACTTTCGATGCTGATAATGAAGGCAGACCTGCCCCCCAAAATGGGGGCGGATGGCTGGGTGTTTGGGTGGATCCAGGACAGCAAGGACACCGACAAGGGTTCGTATGCTTAGGCAATTTAATGGCTGCCACTGCTCCTGCTGCCTTTTGCCTTGTGCGGCGTTAATGTCGTTAGTAGCATGGCGCCATAATTATAATTTGACATAAGACAAGAAGTCTGAGGTTGACAACAAAATGACATTTTAAATACAGCAGGATGCGGAACAAGGATTCAACCCCCAGGACGCACAGCCCAACTCCACCTCCCTCAACTCAACTCAACTCAACTCAACTGAGCTGAAGGACACGCCCATGCCAAAGGCGAGTGCTCGTATTTAGACACTTAACAGATCATAATTTCAACACTTTGCCTAATGTCAGTGAATTTGCTTAATGGCCGGGCTTCATCGACCATTTCCAGGGGATCAAATGTCGTTGGAGTCGAAATTCCGACTTCATAGCCTTCTTCTTCTCCACCCACACATGCTCGAAACTTTGCCCGTGGCCCTTGGAAAAATATCTTGGCATTACAATTCGCCCAGTTCGTTGGGTCCAGTCGAAAGTCTCTCTTTCTTTGCAGTTTATTTGCATAAGCTCCACTTTGACTCCCCAAAGGCACTGAGATCCGAGCTCCAGCCATCCATAAATATTCATATGTTTATTTTATAGCGAAAATACACAGTTTGTGTGGGGCTGGCTGCTCTTTTCCTTTGACTTGGCCCAGTTGAGACTGCGTTCAGACATTTAGTTGATTGTTGATGTTGCCACTGTCGCTTCAAGCCTTTTTCATTCACAAACTGTAGATTTCTGCCATTAAGCTCTTTTTTTTAACATTAAGTACGTAGATAGTTGACCCAAAACTTTTCAATTTCAAACAATTTTCTATAGATTGTTTTTTAAATCAATTTTTTTTCTTTTTTGAGCGTGCCTTCTGAAGCAAATTTTTAGATTACGAACAAATGTATTTCTTATAAGAATGCATGAAATTAATTAAATCTAAAAATGCCATTCCTGCAACAAATAGTGTTGTAGTTTTCAATTTCTCATCTAGGTTTTGGCTAAAGTACGGCTCTCAGATAGAAGTGATTAAATTCGTTTGATTGCGAAGGTATTTATTGATAATGCTTCAGTTACTTGGCTTTGTATCTGCATTACATTTCTCTGTCCTCTTGGATTTTGGCCCTTGGAAATGGGACTTTCGCCCGAGGCGATTTCTCTCTTCGCGAGGGTGGATTTAAAAATAATGAGAGTGGGACGCGATTTGGTTTCACTCGGTTTCGGTTTAATAATCATAAATTGTAACCCTTTTTAGCGCAACTTCTTGGCTGCGCGCTGTGTTGACATCCGCTTCTTTTTGTTGTTTCGCCCAAGTCGATGGTGGATTGCTGGATTTTTGGATTTATGTTACATGGCCGCCGGGCGAAATGGCGATGGAACAACTTTCTCACATGCCGAGAAAGGAAATTAAATTTCCAGCCAAGTCAGAAATTATATTGGCAATAAATGAAGACACAGCCGTAGACGAGCGGGAAAATGAGACCGAGTCCCAGACGCTGCCTGCAATTACGTCCTTCTCTGTTCTCCATTGGCGGGGTTGGTTGACGAAACGCCGGGGTCCTGAGATATACGCAATGCTGCCAAACAGGAAGCCGGAATCGACGTTTATTAAAACGGAAACTCGAGACAACTGTGCGGCGGCATCGTCAGCATCAGCAGAAAAATCGGCCAAGATCCGGCGAAAAAGAAATCAGGGAAAAGGAAAATTAAGAGGCGGAGGCGGAAAGAAAATAAACGCGACAAAGACGATGGCGACAAGGACATAATTCTGTCCTTGGGGCTAGCTGATAAGCCAGCCCCACCCACTGAAGAACGCCACCAGACACCAACCACCATCCAGCCACCGCCCACCGCCCACACAAAGGACGGAGGCTAAATTGCAATTTTCAAGATTTAAGCGTGAACAATAAATGTCACATAATCTGTAAGTAGCCAAATAAAGGGACTAAGCTATTTAATTTAATTTATCGCATTTTAAACATCCAGCAAAACAATAAGGCCGGCGACCAGACGAACGGCAAAAAAAATGGTCAACATAATATGTATATAAAGCGAATTTATTGATTGCGGTCGCTTGGACCAGGAAAATCCGAGAGCCGTGACTTATAAATACATTTTGGGACACAATTTGTTGGAATGTCCTGCGATAAGACCAGCAAAACATAAATTAAGGCGGCAGCA
Organism: Drosophila melanogaster; assembly: GCF_000001215.4. Lineage (NCBI taxonomy): Eukaryota > Metazoa > Arthropoda > Insecta > Diptera > Drosophilidae > Drosophila > Drosophila melanogaster. The sequence goes on along the minus strand of NC_004354.4, from coordinate 20,548,337 downwards.
GAGAGGTTAAGATAACACGAAATCGTCTGGGTATTTTCACTTTGTTTTTTTTTTCTTTTTCTATGAATATTCGAGACTATTTTACATGGAGAAGGTGCAGAAAACGGACCCCATTTATGACATCTTAGTTAAATAAAATATAGTTTAATACATTAAATTAGTTGTTTCGACTAATTCAATCTCTTGATTGGATTACAAATAGTTAAGATAACACGAAATTCTCTGGGAATTTTCACTTGGGTTTTTTGAGAGTACGACAAGGTATTGAAAACTGACTTCTTCGTTGAATAAAATGTGTTTAGTTACATTCAAAAAATAGTTTGGCTTGCCTAATCAGGAGATTAAATGCTGTTTGTTTATAATAATACATTGTATGCTTTATTAAAATGGAAAATGGTAAGCAATATGAAATGGTTTGAAATATTTCCTGATCAAATTGGAATTTTACAATTAAGAAACCATGAAAGTGTCAACAAATCTTGAGGGCCAGTTGGGGTTTTTGAGAACTCCTTCTGCTGTTTCTCAGGACCGATGATGCGGGCAGGAAAATCCTGTGACACATTTCATTATACAAATATCAATTAAGCACACGGCAAACACACAAATGACTAGATGTTGTGTGTGTGTGTGCGTGTGTTTGTGCGTGCGGCAACACCAACCGGAAGTTAGCAACCCCATGGCAAATCGCGGGTGGGGTTGGGATCGAAAAAAACCTGTCATAAGGGCTGGCGGCTGCTTAATGAAAATTAAAAATTCAACATCAAACGCAAGTAAAATGTAAGGCAGCAACAACCCCCACGGGTGAAGAAGTGTTAATGTGCCATCTGATTTATTTATGCAAGCTGTATGTGGAATGTGTGGTAGTGTGTGTCTGTGTACGGATTGCATGAATTTTGTGAGAATTCGTGACTTCAATTAAATTCCATTCGATACTCAAGGAATTTCCGACCGATGATGCGCAAGTAATTTCCGAAATTGGATACTGTGTGCCACCAGCAAACAGGCAAATACGAATGCAAACAAACACAAGTCCCTGTCCTTGTGTGTGTCACCGTATTTGTATTTGTATCTGTATATGTATCTGTCTCTGTGTCTGTGTGGGTGTGTGTGTGCATTTGTATTAAATCAAATTTTAATTGCGCATACTTGTCCCTCGGCAAATATTTGCAACGCTCGCTCGCCACCGCCTTTGACTGGAACTCCGTCTCATCCGCCAGAGAAACTGGCCAAAATGCTTTAGCGACAAGGAATTTAAGGCCAACACACATACGCAAACACACCCACAGTGTTCAAACAAACATTATGAGCCAACAGGCAACAGGCAAATAAACAAACAAACGGCAAAGAAAATTCAACTGTTTATTCGCCCACCAAAAAAAAAAAAAAAAAATATGTATGTACAAGTAGCATTAAGTTAAGTTAAGCCCCCGGAAGAAAAAAAGAGAAAGTCTCAAAGATCACATTTAATAGAAAATCCAAAAAATCAGTTGAATCGGGAATTTTATTATAAATGTGGCGTATTAAATTGAAAAAGGAAGTGAGTTTATGCTGAAAAAAGAACAAACCTATAACAATCTATAATAATGTATCTTTTAGGTTTTTCGTATCTTTAGGTTTCTAAAATGACTGAAGCGCGATTTTAGGTCTTTTAATTGCTTCAAGCCAAAAGCAGCTTTCGAATCAGATTTGAAGCCCAAACTTAAATAGTTGATAAAACACACTTAAAGTCCTGCCACACTACGTACACAGAAAATAACGTACGTGGCTTAGAGTTTTGGCTCCTTTGAGATATGTTTATTAACATGAATATAATGCATATTGTTGTGTGTATAAAGCAATTGTTAGTGTGTCAAGTAAAAAGCACTAGTAGTTTGGTTCAGGTTTTAAATGTTTTAAGCCTTAAACAAACTTGATTTCAAACCCATCTTAGACTCGTTTAGAAATCCGCTAACTGGAATTGAAGATGCCAGGTTTGTAGGGGTATAATTCCCCTAACGATGCCCGAAAGAGTCTATATAAATACTCAGCTAGCGAGGTCATCGGGCGAATGGCGGTGGGGCGGCTTTGTAAGGGGGGGGGGGGTGTGCTGGTGGGTTGGGCGTCTACGACTAATGCCTAAATAAGTAGTAGAGGCCGTCACTGCCCCGCCCCCAAGAAAGTATCTAAGCGGCAGCTCCTAGGAAATCTGTCAAATGTCAACGGCAGCAGCGAGTTGGCAACGTTGACGTTGGCTCATTAAAAAACGAACTTGTCCCGGTCGATGTTGTTTGTGTTGTTGTCTTTTGGGACTGCTGCTGACACCTGGGCAAAAGTTTTGTGTGTGTGTTGGTTGATGCACGGAGAGAAATCAGCGGGGTAGTTGCAAAATTGAACCCATAGTAGATAGATAATAGTTGTAAACTTTATTACATTCAAATGTTTTAAAACCTTGTGAGTTTTAAAAGAAAATCAAGAAAATATTATATTTTTACGGAATATTTAAAGAAAAGTACTGATCCGTTTATGAAGTAATGTATTTGTGAATATAGATCAAAATATGCATTTTTGCGTTGACTTATAAAGTAAGCATCTTAAGTAAGCCGATTGCTATTTTTATTAAAGTATTTATGCTTAAATAAGTAATGGAATTATTTTGAAAGAAGGACTAGATTTGTTGGAAAAAACGATGTTCACGACGATGTTGCTTTGCAATGGTTACGTTCAAGTTATACAAGGAAGTATTTTTTCAAAACAAAATAATCAAACTAGAAAAGAAAACTAGGAATTTTCGCGCAGTGCTTTTCGTGGAGGCCTTGGTTGAAAATGGCGACCATTTTGGCTGTTGGCCTGGGCGTTTATCACATTGCTGCTATTAATTAAGCTTAACGAGGTTACCACTCGCAACCACACCCCCTCGCCGAAAAATTTGTGGGCGGAACGGGTGGCGGGGGCTTTTTCATCTTAGTGCGGCAAACTTCATAATGAAATTTCACCTTCATCTCATTAAAAGTCTTGAGCATTTTTCGAGCGCTGTGCTGAAAATTGATGCGTGTCAGTTGGAAAAGGGTTTTTTAGTCCCAGTCGAGAAGGCAGTGCCACGCCCCTAATCCCCACCAGAGCGCCCAAGTCTGTTTGTCAGCTTGTCTGCCATCGCGTTCTCGAGTTTTCTCAGCTGCTGGCTGCCAACGCGGGGGCGCATATTTAATTTTTAATGAAGTTTAATGGACGCCGGAAGCTTTAAAGAAACTGAGGAGCGGAACCCGGAACTGCGAACTCGGCAACTCGAAAGCACAGGAACTCAATGGGGAACCGAGAAGCAGAACAGACCACTGGAATATTCACTCCAAACGGAACAGGTTGCACATTTTTCTATCAAATCTTCAATTTCTAATGTGTGGTGGTCCTTTAAGCCACTTGGCCGAATTTGCAATCAAAATACTAAAGAAAAACCTAGTCTCAAGTATGATTCTGGATGTACAAGTATAAATTAAAGTCGTTCCATGGCTATCAAGCGATCACGAAAACAATCAGCTAATGCATTTGACAAAATTGACTGGCAATCAACTAACAGCACTGCCGAAAATTCCTACGGGGCTACGTAGTGCCCAGTCTATGGGTTTTAACTGAGCAATAAGGATGCAATAATCACTTGCAGTTAATTAACATATTATCTGCAGCTTAGATGTTGCATTGCACTTTGGTAATGCACTTCAAAGTGCTGGCGCATCAGTGTGCAGCTCACATTTACATGCATATGGCATCAATAATTACATGTGCCGGACCCCCTTAACCCTTCACACTTCACCCTTAACCCTTGGCCGCCCGCCTGCCCGGCAGAGAAATCTCTTTCGACGAAACGGCATCCAAGTGATTGTAATTCATTAGTCGACAACAACAAGCCCGATGCACTTGTGCACATGTGTGTGAGCGGTGCATGTGTGTGGGTGTGGATTATGCAGTTTCCGCTTGGCTGCAACTGCAGTTCCATTTCCCCGTTTGCCATTTCCACATTTTCCAATTCCATTTCCACGCCTGCAATTGCGATTGCGATTGCGATTGCAGCTGCTGATGCCGCCATTTTATCTAATTGCGTTGCACCCAAACCAACGGCATTACGCATACGACGCGTGGTCCAAATCATTAAAATTACGAATGCTTCACGCACGCGAAAAAATGAATTGGGCTTAAAGCAAAAAAGCGGGTAGGGAACCACAAGATGATCAACATATAACAGTGAACTGTTCCGAAAGCGATTTCAGTTTAAAGCTTACTTCTAAACATTCCAACGAAAACTAGCTCTAACTTATAATTTTCAAAGCAATTTTCAAGTAATTAAAAACGAAATAGATTTTATGAGAACGTTTTACTTTGATTTCATAAATATAAAACCTAGAGCAGAAGCTTATACAATATTCTCTTTCGGAAAACTAGAGGACAAACTAAAGGCAATGCAGTTCTTTGACAAAAAAATTAAAAGAAAACTTCGTAAAAAACTGTGAAAGAAAGAAGAAACGCAGTTTTAAGGACCATTCTGTGAGGTTCATTAGGCGTGTCTTGCTCCGTTTTCAAATCTCGTTACATTTCCGTAAAACCCACGAACGAGAGGGCGCTTTCCCGGCAATTGCGATAATGAAAGGCTCTTTTACAGGACTATCAATAGAGCTGTCCTCGTGCGAGCCACCACCACCCCATTCGCCCACCCTTAACCCATGGAGGCCCTCATAAATTTGCTGCATACCGAAGGGCGCTGGAGCGTCTGCAGCCTTGACAACTGCAAGTGGCATTAGTTGTAGCGAATTCAAATACGAGCACGAATACAAATACAAATGCAAATACAAATACAAGTGCAGATACGAATTCAACGGACAACAATTACAATTGCAGGCTTTGCATTACTTTTCCCTAGTACAAGGGATTTGCATTTGTTTGCTAATTGAAATTAAGCAAATAATACGAAGCGAGACTTCCACCCACGTAATCCCTTTGTAGCGCATTAAAACGAGAAGGGTTCGAAAAAATGAAAGTAAATAAAATGGGAGGAAAAAAAAAACCGAAAGGGTTCCCGTTTCGGGTTAAATAATTTAAATCCATTTGTAAAACATTTGATGCTGCCCTTTGGCAATTGTCACGCCCCTTTGCCCGCTGGCCACCTTTGCTCCCCTTTTTTTTTCTTACTTTTCCCGCCGATAATTAGTATGGAAAAGGCGCTTGGAATAATCAAATGTTTAAAAAAGATTTGCCAAAGTGAATCCCAAGGAATTATTTGCCACTTGAAACGTTTAAAAATGTCAAACAAGAGAATGGCCGAAATGGCTGAGCGGATGGATGGATGGATAGATGTACTGTAGATGGCCATAGAAGACCTCGCTGATGAGGGCGCCCAAGGAGCCCTTAACCCACCACCGCCACCCGCGTTTTGTCGCTTTTTTCGAGGGGTCAGACAAACTTAATGAGCAAATTGTCAAATGCCGCGGCAAAGCGCGCACTTAGACATGCCCTGAAAAATCCCCAAGAAAGATAACTTGGGCGAAAGTAAAAGTTGCCGGGGCTTTGAATAAACAGTTACGCTGATTTAATTTGCCAGCAACAAAAAAAAACAGAAAAAAACAGAAAAAAAAAATAACGAAAGAAAAAAAACCAAAAGCGAAAATAGGAAAAATGAAGGCAAGGGAAAATTCTATCACAGTATGTTGTCTGTCACCCTCGATTTGATTTTTAAATTGCGTTCGTGATAAATTGACGAAATGAACAGCAATAACGGCGGCGAGAAAAAATCTCAAGCAAAATTGACAACTGTCAAGACTGTCTGCCGTCTGGCTCCCGCCTCCCATTCGACGCCCCTGGACGTCCCCAATAGACATATAAAAATTAACTACAGACTACTTATCTTATTTGCTGATGCCTGGCCAAAACGAACCGAGGCCAAGGACCAAGGAGCAAGGAGCAAGGACCAAGGATCAAGCGCACGGAAGATGGCTACAAAAGTTTGTCAGCGGCTTTTGATGTGTTGTCCTTTATATGGGCAAGTGAGTGTGTGCGGATTTTTGATTATATTTCTCGGTACATGGGGTGTCCCTTTTTGGGTGTGACAACAGGAAGCAAGCAATCAGCGCGAATGATATGCCAAATGGTAATGACCAAAAGTTAAAGAATACAGCCAAGCCGACTTTTCTCAATTCATTCGTCGAATTTTGTATGAAAGTATGTTCACAATTTTAATTTAATAGAAAACCAACATATTAAAGGTACGATACAATTTTGTGGCTGGTCTTTAAATGGACGTTTTTCAATATCCTTTTAATCGATTCACTCACCCCTTCCGCTTCTGCCCACGAACCGCAGATCATTGAACTTGGCCACCTGATTTTTCATCACGGCCGTGCAGTTTCTCAGTTCCCCGCAGAAGTTCTCATCGTTTCCGGCTCGAATGGTGACTATAGTGCCATCCATGACCTCGCCCAGTGCCAAAACCTTGAAGGCGATCGGTAGAGTTTTGTTTGAGCGCCAGTGCGTGGGCAATGTGGTGCAGACCTGTTGGGAATATTGAACAGTTCTTGTGAGATTTTCAGATATTAACCACCTTTATTTTAAGCTTTTGGCACGTTGAAAAAAAAAGGCAGAAAGCAATGCAATACCTTTTAATTTTTTTTAAAGTTATACTTTTTTACTATTGGTCCAGTTTGGGCAAGGTTGGGCACGATATAATCTCATTTAAACTCTACCAACATTGTAGTGATCGGCGATCGTATGGACAAACAAACGCTATAAGGATGGATATACGGACGGACATACGGACAGACATAAGGACGAACAGATCGCCTTTGGTATTTCTTTTACCATTTATATATATTTTAACGAAGCAATTTGACAATTCCTCTCAACGCAAATCATTAGTTTTGCGCGAAAAAAAAGATTTGGTCTTGTCCAAAAAGAGTTATTTTCTTATAAAAAATGCATTCTCAACAACACTGCTATAGAAATATATAGAAATATATAGAGCGTTTATTTGTTGACACTCAATTGGTTTTTTTTTTTTTTTAGTTTGCTGAAAGTTAAAATCTTTGCAGTTATGAGATATGAGTACGCACCACATGTGGAGATCCCGTCTTGACCAGCTCGCCAGGATGTTCGGCGAGCAGGACGTCGACGGTGCGCTCGATGAGATTCTCGGGGGTTAAGTAGGGACTCGTGTCCACGGGCTTTGTTTTAACATTATTATTATTGTTGTTGTTGTTGTTGTTCGTGGTGCTGTTGTTGTTATTGTTAGTATTATTATTGTTGGTGGTGCTGGTATTGTTGTTGTTGTTGTTATTGCTGCTGGCAGAGGACTCAGCATTCCGCCGCTTCGTTGTGGTCGTTGTTGCTGTCTGTTGTTGCTGGTGCTGCAACAACTGATGTTGCTGCTGCTGCTGATGTTGCTGCTGCTGTTGCTGTATTTGATTTGAGGTGGTCGAACTGACCTCAGCAGAAATGTGCATTATTGCAGCTGCTAGCTGGGCACAAGGTATTTCAGGGCCCCTCTTTGGTTGCCAGTACTCAGTGGATTCAGTGGATTCAGTTGCCGGCGGGTTTCGTGGGTTTTCGGTTTGATTTCAATGCCTGCCTCAAAGAGTCGACGCTTTCAATCCGATCATTGTCAGCTCATTTGGTCAATCTGGAAAATTAATGTGGACTGCGAGTGAGATTTCGGACTGCCAGCGGATTTTTTGTGTGTCTGTGTCTGTACGTTGTTCCCCAAAGCAATTTCTCTGGATAATCGATTGATAAATGGAATATAATGTAAAAAATAAGCAAAATCCATTTAAAATAAATCAAATAAAAAACTTAAAAATTAAATGTAATAAAATTGCATGCAAAAACTCCTAAAACAAGAGTACAACAAAATACATTAACTAGTTTGCACCAATGCACTGCACTGTAATTTATTTCAAAAGCGTTTTTTGGAACACACACACACACACACATAGATAATATCTTTTTGTACGAGCTGCGATGCTTTTGTTGCCACTGCTTCTTTGTTTTTCAGTTTGCAGCCCGCATAAGTATGCTGCACTTTTTGTTTATTGCCGTCAGCGACAACAGCTCAATTATTATTGCACTTTGACCTCGGGAGGTCGGGGACACAAAGGCACATCCAGATTCGGAATCAGAATCAGAAACTGTTGCTGTATAGTATCGCTATCTGGAAACCAAACAGAAAACAGAAGCAGCCGAATTGAATCGAATCGATTCGAAATGAATCGAATTGAATCGAATCGAATGCAATCGCAGCGAACCGCACACCTTTGCGCACAATTTGCATTTAAGCCGTCGTCGGCGAGTGCAGCTCAATTAAATATTAAAAAATCATAACCAATAATGAGGAATTTCGACCCGTAGGCAGTGCCCAAACTAAGATGTACGACTGCGAGTGTGGGTCGGTGTGAAAATTCCATTTTATGTCCATCAAATGGCGAATAAAAATGGCAAAAAGCCAGGGGGGAAAATTATCGAAAGCGCCAGATGTTGCCGGTTTGTGTTTGGCCAGCCAGTCGCTTTTGTTTAAATAAAAACCAGTTGCCGGACACAGCCGCGTTTTGTTTTCACGATGCCGGATTTTTTTTTTCCACCAACTATTTTCACGATACTTTTCACTACGTTCTGGCCAGGTCTCTAAGTTATGCGAAATAATTTTGAAAAATTCCGAATTAAAAATTAAATAACCCATTACTGGGTTCGTTAGTTTCAGAATACATATTTTGATAAATGTGCTTAAGATAAAGGCCTATGAACTTATGGCAATCATTAAGCCTTCATTACTATAGGCTTATCAGCGAAGACTTACTATTTCCAAAGTAAATTCGTAAAATGGGCAAAAATTAATATTTTAACTGTTTTTAATAAAATAATTAAAATGATTATGATAAGACAAGATAATAAATGAGAGTGGGTAACAAAATTATTTATGAGCTATTAATTCATTTTTCCAAAGAGGATATAGCGCATCCAGAGCTTCGGCCTATTAGAACCCTTGCAATTTTCTTCCTGATTTGTAATGTAGAGTAGCAAGTGCTGCACAAACACAATCGAACCTAAAGATATATATCTGTACATGTATGTACATATGTGCACACGCTGCGTATACGCGTTTTTTACAACTTCCGCTCCGAAATGAATACATGTGTGTACGTGTGAACCCATATGTATGATTATATGCATTTTTTTTACCAACTGCCGAATGCAGATGTCCCGCCAAATGAGCTGGCCAAGCGACTATGTGGCGGCCCATGTGGCCACAGATGAGCGGAAGGGGGCGTGGTCTATATAATCGGTTAAAAAACAACTCGGTGGCGGGGCTAGCCACAATTAGACCAACAAATTTAAAAAAAAGATTTAGAAAAAGATGCACTTATGCCAAAATGCTTAGAAAATCAAAACAATTGACGTGGCAATTAACGCTCTTGGGCTGCATTTCTTACACTAAATAAAGTTTAGATTTTAAATGGTAAAATTAGTTGCTCTTAAGTTTGCTTCGATTGATTAGTATTTCATTATACAAAATTAATTTATCCTTACGATATTGGGAAATGTTAATAAAACGGTAAATAAGGCATAACATTTAATTATAGATTTAATGCAATGATCAACAGATAGATCGATAGTTTACGGGATGTAACAACTTTATTTAATACTTGACAAAATTGTGTGTGAAACAAAACAAAATTCGTTGTAATTTCTATAGCTGTGTTTTATGGACGATCATGGATATCACACACTTACGTTAACTCAGTTTTAACAATTATTTATATTCTCCAAACACCATGTGTTAGTTGGACTTAAAAACAATTTTATTTTGTACAGATATTTTCAATACGTCGGCACCACAAGCACTACAAAAAAATTATTGAATTTCGGCCAGACTCTTTCGATTTCGAGATTTCTAATTACTTGAATTTTTTGTAATTTTTTTTTTTTTTGTATCAGCCACCGGCACACACACAAGCACGCACGATAACGCACACACTGACGCACTGGCACAGACACAAATGATGGGGCTTAGTGGAACAGCCACATGGACACATCGACGGGGGCTGAGACTGGCGATCGAATCAAACGACACGGAGATATTAAACTATTTTTTTGCGGTAACCATGAACGCGACCACTACGAGCGGTTGGCAACGCCGACCACCGACGTCGGCAGCGACGTCGACCGCGACCGCGATGCCGGCTGAGGGCCACCGATTTGGAATAGAGCTAGTGCACAGCATCCAACAGTAACGAAGTCTCACGCAGCGAGCTCACGAAGTTGCCGGAGGACGCGAAAGACGCGAAGGACGCTAAGGACGCTAAGGACGCTAAGGACGAGGAAGCGCAGGCGACGCCTCATCATAATCACAGGCGAAAAGAAACAGGACCACCTCACCTCCCAAGCACTCGAAAAGCACTCCCGCCCCCCAGGGGAACGTCTATGTCGACTTCTTGCTCAACTGCTGGGGGTATATACAGTCAGGACTCCGCAAGAAGGCTCATATAACACCACTAATACCTTTTTAACTTTATACATGAATTTAATATTATTTGAATGGTAAAATTGCAAGGAAGTGCACAATTTTTTTCATGCAACATCCGGCTCGGCGAACCAAAAACTTTGATATCATATCATCATATCTCTTTGGTCTGGTCGAGCCTTCTCTCGAGATCTTTTTAGTGCTATCTTGTAAATTTTAAATATATTGAACCATGGTAAAAAAAATATCGTTATTGTAGTGCACGGTGAAACAAGGCGTTCCATTTATTGAGGTTTGATTGTGCTGTTTCTTGCAGTTTTTCCTCGTCTTTAGCTGTTGCTGTTGTTGTTGTTCTGGATGCTTGGATGCCGCCTCTCCTCCTTTTTGGCTTAACATTTACCGCGAGAACCAGTAGCAGCGGTTGTCCTCTGGCAGCGCAGTCGAAGTCGACGTCGAAGCCGGCAGCGACGCCGGCAGCGGGAGGGTCCGGGGCAAGGGGCAAAGTAAACCGAAAACCGAAAACCGAAACCAGAAAACGTCAACTACACCACAAGCAGAAAGGCCGCAACGACGTCTTCAAGTTGGACAGAGAAGAGTAGAACCACCAACCGAGCCACCCAGCTCCCACCACCCACATACCACCCCCCCCGAAGAAAGGGCAACCCACCACGGGCATCTTAGAAAAATTGCGCTCAATTTTTTGGCGCACTCTGGAAAAAATTCCAGAGGCGATGGCGCAAGTGAGAGGTGCATAGTGGGCGAGAGAGAGATGGGCGAACTTCTTGAGTTTTTCCCAGGCTTTTCTTTGCATTTCAGTGTTTTTTCATTTTTCCTGCTTCAACCCCCGAAAGAATTTCTTTCTTGGAAAGGACTCAAAAAAATGCTCTCATCTCGTCTCAAAATGGGAAAAAGAAGAAAAATCCAAGCGAAAGCAAAGCGTTGGAGACGCGGCTTTGTGGCAAACCAGGAATTGGTAAGCCAGGGCGAAAGAGATGGCATCTGCGTGCGAGAAAGAGAGCGCCAATGTCTTGTGGCTGCCATTTGCGGCGAAGAAAACCCGAAGAGTGAGTGAAAAATCGCAACCACATAGGGCACGGCCGCCCGCCCATCGACGAAAATATACAAAAAAAATTTCCTACAGGGCGGTGCTAAATACTTGCTTGGGTTTTTCGGCTTATTTATATTATATATATATATAAATATATAAATATATTTTCTTTTTTTTTCGGCATTACACGTTGTTTTGTAGGCCTTTGCAACCCTCCTTCAGTTTGCGGTTTCTTCGAAAAAGGGAGTTAAGTGTGCGGCTCATGGGTTAAGGGGTGGTGCACGGTGTATATGTGTTGGTGTCAGCGGTTGCGCACCACCAAGAATGTTTGTCCGTGTGTCTGTCTGTGTGGTTGAGCATTATGAAACCGCAGGAATTATTACACGCTGCGGTCGATTACTATATCAAAACTCCTCTAATCAGGCATCTGTATTGGACAGGGCGACTGATACACACACATAGGCAGAGGCGTAACCACAACCACTATTGCAACCACATCCACACACACTCACACACACACACACACACACACGCCCAACCACAGGCACGCACACTTTGACAGCCAACCAAAACTACGCGTTCCGCTTGAGTCGATGCAGCCAATGAGCGGATTTCGATTGCCAAGTCGCTGGCAAATTCACCAGCCAGCGGCGGGAAAATCCCGCTGGAGCCAAGGGAAAATGGTGGAAAACAGCGAAATATCGCGAAATATAACATAATAAGAGACATTTTGAGCCGTTACTAATTGGAATCACTTAGCATGTCAGTCATCATCAATCAACCTCCAGCCCAAAATGATGGATACGTATTTATTTTTCAATAATATATTTAAAATTAAAGTGTCGAAATAGATGGACCGGGATTCAAACCCTAAATAATATCTAAATGTATATAAAAAAGAAGAAGCTCCCTAATTTTTGGCTTTTACATATATTTTACGTCTTATTATTTGCACTTGATCATCAATAGCTAGACGATTGGTTAATGTTTAGGTCTCATATGTCGCCTGTGAATATACGATCATGATATATAGTATATAGCTATTATCTAGTTTATATAGTTTTTTAGTAATTATGCTTTAAATAGCAATTTTAATTATAATAATCTACGTACTCATGTTGAAATCGTGTAGATAAATAGAATACACCTTAATTGTATAGATTCAATTAAATGAAAGTTATAGGTACATTTTTCTTTTTTTCCTTTTTTTATCTAAGCCCACTTCGGTTTTGTTTTAAAGTCTAGGGGAAATTGCTTTCTTTCCGCATCTAATTTGCGCCCAATTAGTAGATTTCCGCATGTGTGGCATTGTCGCCAGTTTGAATAAGTTCTGTGTGCTTATCATTAGCCGCACACTCTGACGCACTCGTTGAGCTTATCGATGACACCCTTTCGCCACGTCTCGCCCCAACCACGACCACGCCCTTAAAGCCCCACCCCCACCCCCCACCAAACCCCGCCCGGCGACCAACGCCCCTGCCCAAGAAACCAAGCCAATTAAAACGATAAACCAAAAATGCCCAGCGGCGTCACCAAAGAGGGTAAATAATAATGAGAACTGAGAGAGGAATAATGAAAGAAAAAAGACGGACAAATAACGATTTTTACTTTCCACTTCCAGTTTCCTTGGCTTTCTTGCTCTTAACACAGAGAAAAAATATTAAAAGAAAAATATATTAATTTTTAATACCTTTTTTTATATTTTAACCTTTTCAATTGAATCTTAAAACATTATACATAAAACTTCTAAATACAAAAAAAAAAACGAAATGTTTATGTTTTATTTTTCAGTGCACCGCTTCTTTTTTTCCCTAGTTACTGGCAACGAAAGGCGTTCAAGTTGCAAGACCGCTAAGCAACGACACCAGCACCGCCGCCCACCAACCACCCACACCATCCCCCCTTCCCCCCTTCCCTTACGCCAGAGGAAGGACAATTATGAAGCAAGTCGGTCGCCGGAAGCTCGAGAAGCACAGTAGCGAGAAATCCTTGCTGCCGCCGAAAGATTTTGTGCAAATAATTCTAAAGTGGAACGACAATGGCAGCAAAGCGGTGGCAAGTGCCACTGAAGTGGGTGGGTGGGCGAGTGGGTGGTGCAGGTGACAGACGGTGCGACACTCTTCACTTAAGAGGGAAGGGTAATATTTACTTAGAACAGCAGTGCTATAAATGTGCATTTTCAAATGCATTTTTAGCGTTATTTTGTAATACAATAATATTAAACAAGAATATTATAAAGTATAAACAATTCCATTATATTGCCATAGTTCAAATAAAAGTGTGCGATTTAATGTTAAATATGCTATAAAATTATTGAGAAACTATATTAGGATATTCGGGAAACTTTTTAAGAAAGATTGAGAGATTTCGCTTGGCGAAAAGCGAATGAATGAAGGATCAGAATATTTGAAGAAATATTTAATAGAAATCGTATCTATAGAGCCTAAATTTTCTGATTATTTATTTTAAGCGCTCTCTAAACTTAATTCAATATTTAACCAAACTAGTATAAATATAATTTTAATAATAATATCTAGCTAAAATTGCGCAAAAAGGGTAAATAAAATTCAATAAAGGTCCTGTTTGTTTTCCCAACCCCTTAGTGCGCCTCCTTCAACCGCCTTCCATTCTGCCCATTGTGTTGATTTTTCTTTTAATTGTTGCGGATTTGAGTTCTGACACATTTGTCAACCTCAACAAAAAAAAAAAACCACGGGGGGGGGGGGTGGAGGCAGTGGAAGCCTGTCTATGGGACAAGGTTTGTTTATTATTTATTAGCCTGAGTCCGAGGGGGACGCCCTCCGGAGGGAGGGGTTGTAAGGACATGCGAGGACATCCGCTGGGATAATAATAAACATCGGGGGACTAAAGTTGTGGACAGGCGGAGGGAGGGGGAACACCCCCAAGTCAAGTAATTTGTCAACGAGCCAACAAAATAAAAACAACTATGACAGCATCTACACTGGAAATTTAAGTGGCGAACTTCAAGGATAAAAGTAAATCAGGATAACATTCAAATGTGTTTTATCTCATTCTTACGGCACTTTGCAAACATAACTTCCTCGAAAGCATTCGCATATATATGGGACCATAAGTAATAAGATTCTTTCGAGTGTACACACACACGGACACCTGTGTGTACGTGCATTTGTGTGTGTCTGTTTTGAGTGACATGTGTCAAAACTGAAAAACTACGCGAATTTGTGTCAAATACCCTTGTCAGCCGGCTTCAAGTGCAATAACACTTTGCCCCAACAAACACACAGGGCACAGAGCTTAACCCCACACATCCTTTGCGAGGCCCAGGCCATCCTTTAACCCCTGGCGATCCCATTTTGAAACGTCATAAAGACAAAGATAAATACCGGACAGGTGCAAAGTGTGAAGTGGAGTGTTTTTTAGAGTATGAAAAAGTTTGGAATTTTGGAGAGGATGCGGCGACTGTTGATATGTGACACTCAAAAATTTATAAACAGATTACTTTTTAAGGGGATAACTGTAGCAAATAAATCTCACCAGCTTTTTTTTTTTGTTTCTAACAACATGGTCACTTGAAGTGCGCAACAAAATGAAACAAAATTTCAGAGAGTGATTCATTTCACTTCTTCTCAGCGAGTATTTTATTCCATTTGCCATTAGAAGCCCATCAAAAAATCAAAATAAGATTTTAAACTGTTTTACATTTTCCTGCACACTTCATTTCAACATTTTTTTCGTTTTCAACCTCACACATGAGCGGCAATATTTCTGAGGGGTCAAAGGTCACGCCATGTCTCAATCCAGCTGGATTCACCCTCGAGCTAAACGCCGCCGATTACACACATGGGAGCTGTAAACCGCGTTTTATGATTTCCCTTCATTTTTTTATGGACCCAGCTGTATGGCCGAAATAGATCAGCAAAAAAAGAAAAAAAAGCGAAATTTGTGCAAATTGCAGTTTTGCCATTTATATTGCTTTCTGTCCTGCCAAATGATGAGATATGGCGAAATATATTGTAGTAGTAGGCCTCTGGTGGTTGGTTGGTTGTATGGGGTGATGTGTTGCAAGTTGCTTAGTTTCCAATGCCATAACTCAAATCATATTATGAGTTGTTGTGACAAAGGTACTGGCATTAATATAGCCATGTCAATAGGACATATGGCATTACTCTATTATATTGGTACGGTATAAGTACTTGCTCGATGAATCTAAAGAAATGTCTTTCTTTTTTTTTTGTAGATTTTGGTAGATTATTTTAAATCTCTCGCAGAGATGTCCCCTACACTCCGAAGTACCAACATACACATCCAATTTGATAGTAACTCTTCCAAGATACCCCAAGACACGTTTGTTTCACGTTTCGAGCACAAAATCCATAAAAAAGCTACTCGACAAAAACGACAAGCTGTTGGTGCGTGCTGAGCATAGCTAAAAACCGAGATCCATACTTGTCCTAATGGCCACCGACATGGATATGGCCGGCCATGGGAACCCGAAATGGAGGCTAAGAGGTCTACTGCCGGATGACAATAACCATCGGGATAATAATAAGCGGCAGATAACCTTAATAATGACCAGAAGCGTCAAGGAATTACAAAGGAGGGAATCCGAACTGGAATGGGCGCAGTGGATAAAGGACGATACGTGCTCGATATTCAATAACCACATGGGTGACATACATACAAGACAAGGGACCAGTGGTGGTCATAGACTAGAAAATAGCTATAGCTCTATCGAAGATAAGCAAAAGTTTGAACAATAAATTGAAAACCTAATGATAAAATCTGCAAAAGATTCTAAAATATTCAAAAACGAAATACCAATAGTAATAGTAATAGTAGTAGTAATAGTATAGTTCAGTAACTTTCGCCAAAGCTTTATTCATATCTTTACTCTAAAAATAAATACGAACAACAAATGCTCTTAATATTTAAATTAGTTTGTATGTTATCAAAGCTCTAGCATTCATCATTCACTGCATCTACGTTTTTCAATTCACTTCATGAAAAGGTTCATGCGAACAGCATTTCACGATTTATTTTTATGCGATGCAGTTTTCACGCAGTATGCTTATTATGTTTTTGCTTACATAATATACATTTAAAATTCCACTAATTCCAGCGTTTCTTGTTTCCTATCAACTTAGACAAACTGTTAGCTTGAATTTGCCTGTGTTGCATAGTGTTAGTTGACTTTCACGCTTTCGGTGAATCACGTATTCTTATAGCATAAACGCAGTAATTATAAATATTTATATTTTTCAGATGGCGACACATATGTATAAGCTAGAAAACCGCCAAGTTGACAGCGTTAGCTCAATAAAAAAAAATTGAATTGAACATTTCCGGGTGGACAGCGCTTATGGCAACCGTGTGGGCAACCGGACAACGGCCCATGACTGACCCATTCAATTAAGCATGAAAAAAAGTTGCTGGAAAAATTGGGAGAGTGGCCGTGGAGCAGCAGGACGTGGTCGTCTAGTCCATAAAAAAAGGACAACACTTAAGGAGGAACTCGGACAGTGGCCGCAACAAAACACGCATCACTTGTCACACATACTTAGCAGATATGGGCGTGGGCGAAGGTATGGGGGGTGTATCGTTGCCATCCCCTTTCGCCCTCGTTCCCCCGGAAAATCGCCTCAGTCCTGTCCTGGTGTTGTTATTGAGGTGTAATACAATTTTTTGCCATGATACCCCATAACAATGGCTGAAACAGAAACGGAAACGGAGACAATTCAAACGGTTCTGGGTTTCACGGCGACTCGGCGAATTGAAAATGACCTATAAAATGTTATATACTTCAATACTAAGCATAAAAATTATTATAATTTTCCTTTCATATTAAGTTTGCTTTTTATTGTTCAAAATGTCCCATAATGATTTTATAGTATATTTTTTATTTAGCTTAAATCATTGCATTAGTATTTACAGTCTTAAATTAAAGTGGGGGAAAAAAAAGAATTTATTTACATTTTATGCAGTATTTTCACTGATTAGTTGCGCTCCTGCCACGAATTCGCAATCTGGAACATTGCCAAAGTTGCGAGCAGACTGAGAAATCGAATCAGAAAAGGTTAACGAGTCCTGGGCACATATGGCGTCATTAGTTTGGGATCGGGATGAAGGAATGGTGTGTGTGTGGGGGGGGGGGAATGAGGAGCACGGGGCATGGGGCATCCAATCGTGGACAACGCATAAACTTGCAATTGAGCCAATTTGTAAAAGTGCGGCAAGCCCATTAAGATGAGGTCCTGGCAGTCGGGTCCTGGCAATCGAACGGCGGCCAGGACACCTGCTCCATCTCTGGATTCACCCCCATGTGAGTTGGAATGTGTAGATGTAGATGTGCATATATTCCAGATAGCCCCCAGCCTCCAACCAAACGAAACTTTTGTTGGGCATCTACTTTGCATTACAAGCGCCCACATTAAAATTAAAATAAAGTTTTCCTGTGAATATATCCCTTTCAGTTCCGTTCAGTCCCTTGCTTTTTGGTCACTCGATTCGTTTTCCCCTTTTTGTTTTTTTCTGCAACTACAAATAAATCTAAAACTCGCACATTTCTGATGGATACTTACACTTAAACTCACACACAAGGACACAAAGGATACGGGTCGGCCGCAGTTGGCCATTCGCAGTTTTATTTTTGCATTTACATCAGCCCACATGCATTATGCATACGTACTTATATACACGGGAATAAACGTAAAAACATATATGCTAGATATTTATCCATCTGCGTGTAAGATGTCCTTTGCATACCCTTTACATTTACTTATTAACTTATTAAGCTCGAAATATTGTGAATAATATAATAATAATAGAAGCTGAGATAAGGTACATAAAACTAAAAAAAATATCAAATACCAAATATTTAGCATGTACTCTGAATATTCGAACGCAAGTAGAGGGCATCGGGACTTTCGAGTGTTTTTTACTTGCTACCACCACTCACATTTGAGCTTAAGTTCGCATTTCTTGTTGAATTTCATGTTAAGTTGCGTTCTGTGTCCCTTGTTGGATTTCATTTTTTTTTTTTCGGATTCTCTATAGACTTTAAAAACAAAACGCTGGGCACAACAACCAAAGGGGGCAGCATAAAAATAAAGTATGCAAAAAGTGAAACAAAAAGGAGCTCCGGGCACAAAGGATGCTAAGGATACAATAATATCCTTAAGCTACGAATGCAACATGAATTTGTCTTTGCTCGACTGGACTTCTCGACCGTTTCCCTCGCTCGGCGAGTCTCCTTGGCGAGGCCAGAAAAAGATAAATAAATGTACAGCCATATAAGGGGAAAAGTAAGACAAAAAAACAGAGCAGCAAAAAAAGGATACTCGAACTTTACAAATGCATGCACATTAGAGAGATTTGCGTGTGTGTGTGTGTGTGGGAAAGCAGGGAAAGCATTCACATGCGACGCATAAGATTACTACCCACACACTCGAAAAGCCAAACGTCCTTTGGTCCTTTTTGCCTTTGCCTTTGCCTTCAGCTTCGACACTTATTTTAATTTATTTCATTTTCATTTATGTACAACGCTTCAAATGTCCTTTTTCCTGCGCTGCCCTCTGTCTGCGTGTAATTAAATAAAAACGACTTACAGCCCCTCACCCACACACTCGCATCTCGATGCGTTTGAATTCTCCAGCAAGCTTTTACTTTAATTGCCCCAAAAGAACTTGGGATATACAAATAATATGGATCCTAAGATTTCGCAATCGAACAGAAAAAAACCGAAAAACAGATTGAAATCTTGCGAAATTGCGAATTCCCGTCACTTACGGGATGCTAATTCCGAAACACGAATACAATAAAAATACAACAAATATACCAAATATGCATGAATCATAAGTTACAAAAGGTATAATATTTAAAACATTCCGATACATTTTCAAAAAAAAAACCTATTAGAAGGCGTCTCAAGATTCCTTTCTTTTATACATTTTTATAATTTAGCAAAGGTCACTTTTAAAGAAAAAACATTTGATAAATGTGTTGAAGAATTTGATTTATTCACAGAAGATTCACGCCGAAACTCATTGTTGGCACCGGGGGATTGATTTGCTCCAACATGAGATTAGTTTCAGCAATTGGGCGAAGTGTCCATGGTCCAGTTGACACTGGGATGCCGGTGTTCTATTCTCAAAATGGCCATTCAAATGATTGCTATAGTAACGAGTGTTTGCCGTCTCCTGGTATCTAAAATATAACATACAGGTAGAAAGAACATAGTACTCCATTCTTCCATGGTTCTGAAAACAGGCAACTTGTATCTCTAATGCTCTGAACTCCTTGGATTTCTGGTCTACTTCCACTGTCAATCATTTAGCCCATTTGAAGTTCATTGGAGCAGTGCCTCGGCTGCAATGCGCTGGTGCCTCCAGGGGCTTCTGGTCATACCTGCAGTTCCGCTGGTAAAGCTTAAGAAAAACAAAACAGTTCCAGCTGTGGACATTGGTCATCGGCTGCCAGGTGTTCTGGATACTCATCCAAGGTACTCAATTGATATTCCATCTGCAAGGGCTTAACTTGTAACTTGGTGTTAGGATCGAATAAGGAATTTACTAAAGTTTTTAAATTAAAACAAGAGACACTTACCCGACTATCAGATACCCGTTACTCAGCTGGTGGAAATGCGAACGCTAAGTTTTATCATTTTTCTGGGATATCAATAGATATTTGTGAATGAAATAGGAAAACTAGTGTACCCTTTAACTCTACGATTAACTGTTATAAAAAGTAAATGCAAAAGAGAAAATGTGTTAATTAAAGCTCCTTAAATGGGATGCTCATAATATATTTATGCGTCAACACTTGAACCATTCGATAATACATTGGTATTTTGGAAATAGGCTAACAGAAATTGGATATACTATATTGTTTCTAGTTCTTCTTGGATTGTAGCCAGTAGATGAATGAATAGCTCATTCATTTGCTCATACTGATCCATCTGCCTTTCCAGGTCCTCTAGTTTCTCATAAATGCGCTGGAACTGCGAACGCTTCTTCTGGGTAGTCACATTTATCGTATTCAATGAAGCTTCAGTTGTCGATGAAGAAGCCCCTGAGGACTGCGAACCCTCCTTCGATCCACTCGGCTGCTCAGGATCCTCTGTCATCAAAGACTCGTTGTTTCCAATTGGATTTGCTTTCGCGCTCGACTCCTCTTCCATTTCTGAATTAGATTGTGCTCTGGATGTTGTTTCTCAGTCAAGTAGTGAAACGAAAGTGAACTAAATATTCCGGCAAAACGAAATATTATGACAAAAGAAAGCATAGCCAACTTGATCGAAAATCAATTTGAATTTTAAAATGCTTCATTTTATATCAGAACAGACCTAATTTGTTTCTTTCTCTCAGTTAAAAGACGAAATTTTCTAGTTTGGAAGGTAATCCTGTCAGTCAAGTTCACCGACCATCAGATACCCTTTACGCAGCTAGTGTGAATGCGAACGAGATATTTCATAATTTTTTTTTGAGAAATCGATAGACATTGGGTAATAAAATAAGAAAAAACTCAAAAATTATTCCAAAGTGTGGGCGTGACCGTCTATCGCAAATCGATAGAAATTCACAAGACTAATAAAAATGTGAAAAAAATATCAACACAGTTTTGTGAGGCTTGTGGGCGTTAGAATGGGCGTGGCAACATGGGTCAACAAACTTGAGCTGCGTCTTTGTCTCTGGAATCTGAATGCTGAATCTCACCCTTCTAGCTTTATATAGTTCCTGAGATCTCGGCGTTCATACGGACTGACGGACAGACGGTTATGGCCAGATCGACTTGGCTATTGATCCTGATCAAGAATATATATACTTTGTATGGTCGCAAAAGGCTTTCTTCTGTCTGTTACATATTTTTCAACGAATCTAGTATATCCTTTTACTCTACGAGTAAACGGTATAAATATGTATAATTTGTCAATACTACCGAAGAAAAAGCAAAGATATTAAAAAAAGATCATAACAAGATATTCATATCAGCGAAATGCGAGCGGGACTTTAATAATTACTCATAAATTAAATGCGCTACTAATTTAAAATCTAATTTAAATTCAGCAACAGCATTATAACAACAATAAAAAGACGGCTCGTTGCTTCAATTGTGGATCGTCTGAACACATGAAGAAAGATTGCAATGCTGGAACGAAGTGCTTTAAGTGTGGTGCTGTGTGCATATATGTGCATATATCAACAAGTTGCCCGCAGTCAGTTGGTTGGAAATTGGTGCAATTGGTAAAGGATTATACTAAATGGTATTGAAGTTGCTTGCTGGGTTGACACGGGTGCTGATGTTACGGTTGTGATGTACTCGGTGTACATGAGGCAAAAAGATGTTGTGCTAAGTCCATGTCGTTCTTTGTTGCGTGGCCTGGGCAAGGCGGCCACGTTGCCTCTGGGAGTTTTCGCTGGAGATGTTCAAATAGACGATATGGAGACTGTTCAAAACTTCATCGTGGTGGCGGATGAAAAAATGGAAGGTGATGGAAGTGCATTGGATACGATTTTCTATCGAAGTTTCAATTTACACTGGATGTAAATGGGTTTACGTTTTGTGTCGTTATCAGCTTGGCCTGAGGTAGCTAACATTAACCAGATAAGTATTCACGATTATGTTTGCACTGAAAGTAATGTGAATGCTCCTCCCCAATTTGCACCTATGATACGGAAGCTGATAGACGAATATCATCCAACCTCCAATTGTGCCGGATGAGAAAATTAAGACGTTTCGTCATCAACCAAGTCGACATCCGCCAGTTAAAGCCAAAGCCGTTAAAAAACAAGTCGATGACTGGTTAAAAGAAGAAATCGATTGACCATCTACTTCAAGCTTCGCCAGTAGAACTGTCGTAGTGAAGAAAAAAGTACGGCACTTACAGAATCTGTATAGGACTATCGCCAATTAAACAGCATGGTTCTCAAGGATTGCTTCCCTGTGTCGATTTCCTGCAATTCTACTGCGGCATTTATAAGATTTATAAACCACATATTCCCGAGACATTCTACAACTCTATATGGATGATATTATAATATATGGACAGACGAATGACGAATGTATTAAGAAACTAAAGTTGGTGCTATTAGAATCAGCGAAGTTCGGCTTACGTATAAAGTGAAAGAAATGTCATTTCATACGCACGATATTGGAAGAACGACCTTACAATGACCTTAAACTGAAGGGAGGAGTTTTATTCATGTTTGTCAAAGGAAATGATTTGCTTATTGTACCTAAAATAATCGAACGTAAGATTATAAACGAAGCTCATGGATTCGGACATTATGCAAACCAGAACAAACCGTACATTCTATACAACAGCAGTTTTGGATTCCACACCTAGAGAGCAAGGTCGAAAAGCTTATAGACGCGTGTATTCCGTGTATTATTACGAACAAAAAGCTGGGCAAACAGGATGGACTTTTATGATGCATTGAGAAAGGTGACAAGCCGTTACACAATATAAGTACATCTTCGCACTTGTTGGTGGATTTTTGAAATTCGTGTGGATTTTTACTACAAAATGTCTTAACAACAACTGGAGTTGCCAGAGGAAATGGGCGGGTAGAGAGAATTAAATAGATCTATCTTATCGTTTTAAAAATACAACAACGATTGAAAACTCTCGAAATGGGATGTACTGGCGCCATCTATCGGAGGTAATAGGTACCCCGAGACGCATGCAAAGCGCCAGAGGGCGACACAGCTCCTCTGACGAGATGGCATCACTATTTTTATTGGGAGTATTGGTATCTCGGGTGTAAAAATTAAATTGATGCCTAATTTTTGAAAATATGTCACACAAATAATAAGTATCTTTTAAGTGGATAGATCCATTGATGTCGCTGGAATTAAAAATACAAATACCAATGTTATCGTTATCGGCGAGTCCACACTGTGCTAGGCAAAAATATCGACGTACCTTGCGCCCGATATCTGGCACTAATGTATCGATGACGGTCTTGTTAAATTATTAAAAAAAAAACAAGTTTGTACTTGAAAAGTACGGCGTATATCTACAGCGAAGAACGCAAGAACCCGCCAAGGCAGCGTCCGATGCAGACGCCATCTGTTCAAGCATTGAGCCCGGAATCCGGAGGAATCCCGGCCAGGATGTGATGTGCGCACTGGGCCCTCTCCGCTGGTCGATATAAACTCGTGCCCCCCTCTTCTAGCCACCTTCTTGCTGTCAACCGCCTGCTCATTCTACCCCACAGTTCCAGTCCCAGTCCTGCACAGCAATCATCTTCGCCTGGAGAAGTCTACCGGTAGCACGAGTGGTGGAACCAGGCAGACTACAAAGGACACGGAGACCGCGGTGTCTGGGAAATCGGCTGAGCACGGAAACCGATCCACTAGGGTTGGCATCACGCACCACTTTGTCCAGGAACCTGCAGCTGAGGAATCTAGATAACATCTGAAGTCTCCTGGGAACTGCGAAACACACCATATCTTAGCAAAATGACGTGGTAAAAGTTGTCAGTCGCAATCTATACAAAGGCAAGAAACTTTATGATGAATCCAGGTCTAGATCTTGCAAAGATTCCGAAAACTCTGTCCCCAAGAGGGAACCAAAGGCACAGTTAGCCAGCAATGAAATCGGGAACCCACGGAATCGTAGCCACTAAAAAGGCGAAATCCCGGTAATTCTACCAAAATAGCGCACCACCTGGACACCATAGAAGAGAGCCTTAAGGCAAGGAATCGGTGGCATACTTGGACAGTTGAAGAGAACTTTAAATCTGGTAATCAGCGGCGCCAAATGCAACTGCAACTGGTAAACTAGTACTCATTTGTAAGCCAAAACACTGACAAACAAAAGCTGCATCTGAAAAGCAAGTAGAGAACACCAGGATACTTAGCGTTCCACGGAGATGGCCACAGCATCGCTGGACGCACTGCAGGCAGCCTATGTGGACTTCAGTGAGATAACACTAAGAGAGGTGTGCATACCAAACGGAATATACCCAAAGTCTAGAGCTCCTATTGGTGTATACGTATACGCAATCTTGAAACGATAAACAACCAGTAATCATATACCATTTAGGGCAGAGCAAGTACTCATTCTTAGTTAGTCAGACGATTATCGCACTTTCAAAAAGCATGTTTTAATCTATAAACGGTTATTTTTTCGTTTTAAAAGTGTATGCTTTGTAACAGCTCTGTTAAAAAACCCAAGAAAGGTTTTATATTTTAAACTTACGCATTCCTAAATGCTTACATTCGTTTTAGGATTTCGTTTCAAACTTATTAAAACAAACTACAGACTGTATACAAATATCAGCATATTTATTAACGATACGATCTTATCAGTTTGATAAGAAACGAATTTCAAATTTACCCATCACAATGCGTTCGTGTGTTCTACTTGAAGTCAATTCAAACTGTGTTAGACCAAGGTGTATAACGTAATTAGTATTGAGGAGTTTTGCACAAGGAGGGTACAACTGTTGAATCAGATCTAATAATCTTTTTCCCCGCAGAAAGTCGGCCATGGGTCCTACGGAGTGGTCTGCAAGGCCGTTTGGCGCGACAAGCTGGTTGCCGTCAAGGAGTTCTTCGCCAGCGCCGAGCAGAAGGACATCGAGAAGGAGGTGAAGCAGTTGTCGCGCGTGAAGCACCCGAACATCATCGCTCTGCACGGGATATCCTCGTACCAGCAGGCCACCTACCTGATAATGGAGTTCGCCGAAGGTGGATCGCTGCACAACTTCCTTCACGGCAAGGTGAAGCCGGCATATTCTCTGGCCCACGCCATGAGCTGGGCGCGCCAATGTGCAGAGGTAGGTCGTCGTCGAGGGGCGGGGCGGTTATAACGTAGGGCTCAACCCCGTAGCGCTTTCCATCCAATTCGTTGAAATTATCTGGTGAAATAATGACTCAAATGGATTGTGGTAATTCACATTGCTTGCATGATTACTTAAACAATTTCAATAGCTATTCCGCATAACCAGAATTAAAATAATAGTAATTTGTTTAAAGTTTAGCCCTAATTACATTTCCATTTGTTTTCCTCTCTAGGGTCTGGCATATTTGCATGCCATGACGCCAAAACCACTAATACATCGCGACGTGAAGCCGCTGAACCTGCTCTTGACCAACAAGGGACGCAATCTGAAGATATGCGACTTCGGCACGGTGGCGGACAAGTCGACCATGATGACCAACAATCGCGGCAGTGCCGCTTGGATGGCGCCCGAGGTCTTCGAAGGCTCCAAGTATACGGAGAAGTGTGACATTTTTAGCTGGGCCATTGTTCTATGGGAGGTTCTGTCCAGGAAGCAGCCCTTTAAAGGCATCGACAATGCCTACACCATCCAGTGGAAGATCTACAAGGGTGCGTCCTCCAATTCACTCTTTTTCCATCGAGCTTATCGAGATCTGTGCTCCTCGCAGGTGAACGCCCGCCGCTGCTGACCACTTGCCCCAAGCGCATCGAGGACCTGATGACCGCCTGCTGGAAAACGGTGCCCGAGGATCGCCCGTCGATGCAGTACATAGTGGGCGTTATGCACGAGATCGTCAAGGACTATACGGGGGCGGACAAGGCCCTGGAATACACGTTTGTTAATCAACAGGTGAGACAGCTTTATTGGGTCAATACACAATTGTAAAAGAGTCAATTGGTGTTTTTATCTATTGAGGAAAGCGTTCTTTTACTCTGCCCGTCTTTAAAACCTAATTTAAATTCGATATTGTTTGGCACTAAATGCAATCATTACCCTATACGGATAACATCACTTTTGCGTTATTTTCCTTTGCCACACATTGCTAACTCTTGATCCTTGAACTGCTCGCAGATTGTCACCAAAGAGAGCGACGGCACGGTGGCCGCTCAACCGGATAGCCTCAGTTCGCAGGAGGGGGAACTGAGCCCCTCGTCCACACAGTTAACACCGACAACGGCGGCCAACGCCAATGTGAACGCGATAGCAATATCAAAAACAACGACTAGCTCAATGACCGAAAATACCTCATCAACATCATCGGACATCACGCCGACGAACTCGGGCCAACTGGACAATAATCCGCTATTCTATATGGTCACCAATCGCTGGGACGCGATTCCCGAGGAGGAGAGCAACGAGAGCCGGAACGATAGCTTCAACCTCACCTCGTCGGCTGAGGCCACTCAGCGCCTCGAAACGATCCGGAACGGCATGATCCTGATGGCCTGCAAGCCCATGGAGCAGCTCACCCTCGACGTGGAGGCGGTACGTCTTGCGCTATTATGTTCTTGGTGCTATTGGTGTTATTGGGAACATTTGATGCTCTCACTAGTGTTTTTTTTATCTTTAAGTATTGATCTTGAATGCAAATTATGTTTGTTTATATTCCGAAGTGTATAGATCTAAATTAATATAGATCTAATTTAATGTGTACACATAGCCTTGGCAGTAAGATTAATTTAATAGCATAAAAGGATACAACGGGCCAAAAACCATAAGTTGTAAATGAATAGTAATTTAGCATTGAGAATTGTCGAAATTGTTCCCAAAAACACCAATAACTTGTAGATGTAACATGTTGAGCAATTAGTAATAGTTACCCACGATCTTTTTCCTCCAGAATGGCTTTGATCTGAGTCCCAGCGAAAGCAGCAGCAGCAGCACGAACGGTGAGTTTGCCATCGATAATGTCTGATCTTGCATACGTCTATGAACCCACCTGCTGTCCGTTTGTTTTCCGACCGTTTTCCTTCGTCTGGCATGAATCACACGCACTTTGCCGTCGTTCAGAGACACAATGGCGTGGTCCGGTTTTTATATAATAGCATTTAATAAGAACAATATTTTTGAATGCCCAAAGGAAACGTCTTAGTTGCAAAAATATTCCGTAGTGATTTTATCAATTGAATATGCTATGCTATCTTATTTGTGAAACATTAGTAATAGACACTATTGTATAACTACTTCGAATCCTGCTAGACATAATAGCGCCTACGACATGAATTTGACGAATTCGTATTGGGAACGCAAAGAATAATTCGAATACTGTCAAAGTGATCATACTCATGTATTAAGAACTCTTTGAATAGACTCACTTAAATCGTGGAACTAGGGTATCCGAGTTTCGACTCTATTGCCGCAGGTCACTTTTACTAGAGCGTCCCAGCTTGACGCATTGTGTCCACTTCTGTGGCACGACAGCTGTTCGATTTCGGCTCCCGCCAAAATAGCCGCAGGTGACGCATTTTCGCCCAGTGTAAACAATGCACTCACCATCCCTGTCCCGCGCATTGCCCAATGCTAGTTTAATTGGACGCCGCGGTGTTTTTGCATTATGTATGTATGTACATATGTACTTGCGAATGCACAAGGAATCTTTTGAACATTATTCAATTGTCAATGGTCTGGCTGTGCGGCCATATAAATTATAAATATTTAGTGCGCTCATTCGGATCGGAACGGATCGGATTGGATGGGATTAGGAATGGGATCTCGCAATGCTGTGGGGCGTACATAGTTGGGATAGATCGGGAATTGCTTAGCCATGAATCTAGCCTATTTTTAAATTCAGATGTTTACAAACAGCAGATTGCTTTCATTAGCTATGAAAGAAAAGAAAATGCAGCGCATAAATATAAGACCCATTTAATACTATTCCTTCGCTAAATTTCATGATCTAGCCTTTTTTACGTAGTTTTTACCATAGTTTCCATCAAAAAAGCATATACGAATGCATTAGAAGTGTAAGAAACGTAAACGGATTTGCACAGAAACCGATATACCCGCGGATATTCCACGGTAGCGGCCCCAAATAGTTGCACACAATTTCGCTGCACAATTAAATAATTTGTAATTTGTTAGCCTGGCAATTTTGGGACAGATTTATAGCCGAAGGCATGCTCCGTCGCTGCTGCCCGGCGAGCATAAACAACAACAGCAGGGTGATAATGGGGGGGGGGGGGGCGGTTGGCAAGGGGTGGTGCTCGGGGAGATCGGAGCAGCAGATATATGTAGAAATAAAGGAACGCACACATGACGATGCGATCGCCACGGACTTTTGAGCATCAGCCCCAGCGAAACGCGAAACATGACTCACCCGGCAATAATCTCACTTTTATTTCGATTTCGTCTATATGGCGCACATACACACAAATGGCAGATCGTAGAACTTATATATAGATCGGGGCATATAGCGGATATATGTACATATGTGCGGGACGATGTTACCGATTTGTATAATCGGTGGGAGCCGTCGAATCGAGCGGGCAAATCTCACTTGGCTCTCGGTTGACACAGACGGTCGGAGATCTCCGACTTACATATGCACATAGATGCCATATGCTCATACTATATGCCATATATTGCCCAGAACTCGTACATACATATAAGCATATAGTATATGCTATATAGGATTTGTATCTGACACATGGTATATGGAGCCCATGTACATGTACGCTGGCAATGTGTAAATAGTAAATGCATCAACGGTCGAGTCCGAGATACTTTTTGGCTCTCGATGCTCTCGAAGTTCGCCGGCTGCGTCAGAATCGAATACACAGCAAGAAATGGGCTGGGAAGCGTCCTAAAAGCCAGTAATAAATTCTATCTTCACCTTGAGTAGTAGTAACAATCTAAATGAAAATGGGATTTGCAAAAAAAAAAAAAAAAATCATCCATTTCAAGGCCAGCATTTAACCCATATCCTTTCGCTATTTTCTTCGGAACTAATATTTTCTTTCAGTGCAGGGTAATTATTCCGTTTTACGTGCGCGCCCTACTCCCCTGAGATTTCCCAACTGCAGATGCCAACTGCATTAATCACCGATTTCGATCGATGTTCGCCGCATCGAATTTGAATGAATCTTCATTGACTTTTGGTTCGTCATGGAATTTGGTGGGTGGGTTGTTGTCTATTTATCGGGGATCTCGCTCGAAAGGGTTATATTTTATCAGGAGGGTGACTTACGAACTATACTGTAGATGGAAAACTAGTTTTTCCTGCGACCATAAATGGTTTCTATCATCTAGCGAAATGATAGCATCTTGCCCAATGATCCAATCCAATGCCTGTATTTTCGATAATAACATGACCAGGTTTTGGTGAGTCATTCGCTACAGTAGCCGATTCAAACTGTTCAGATACATGCATTTTTAATAGGATAGGCATATATTTTCGAAAACTTTGTACATTGTAGTATTTCGAATGTATTGCAATCGCCTGTAATTGGTACCTGTACCTGTAAATGCTGAGTCACCGAGTGCGGTTTTCGAAAACGTTTTTCAAATCAATTCGCCAAATGACTCATCCACCACCACCGATTGCCACCGATTGCTAACTGCGTGTCCCAGGCAAAGAAACCACTTAACCCGCACATCTTGGGTCGTTTTCCGCCCCGCCGAGTGGGAATGATGCCACGGATTTGCGTTCTGGCCGCGTCATCGTCATCGGGGCCTCCGTATATAGTATATAACCTCCGACACACCGAATTCCCCCGGCGGTGCCGACCAAATACGAGCGATCTTGCCACATCTGCGGAGCGTTTAGAAGGCAATCCCCGGCGCGAGAATTGGCGCGTTTGTTTGCTCTACGGCGGACGTGGATGTGGATGTGGACGTCTCGGCTTTGGCCTCAGTGTGCGTCCGAGAGCCGTGCGATATTGAGTGGTACGCGAAATGTTCCGGAGTGATCGGGATCGTCTGCAGCGTACTTTGCCGCGGAACTTGGCCGAAACGAACCTCGCGTTTGGCCAGGAAATGCCCCCTAAAAAAGCGTCGAAACCGCCCGTTTGCGAATGAGATTTCCACAACATTTTCGCGATTTGTTTGCGGTTTGTTTTCCCCCCGAATCGAAAGCAACAAAATAGGAAAAAAAAAAGTGTTGTTCGGTGGAAAATAGCGAGCAGATCTGAAGCAGAACTGAACTGAACTGAGTTGTGTGTGCGGAAAACACGTCATCCATCGCAAGAAAATCAGCGGCGGAGAAAAGAAAAGTGCCAGAGTGCGGGTACAAACAATGTAAACGATTTTCATTCGCATACTGTTGAGTGTGTTGGAGTGTGGAGCATCTTCCGATGCCATCTTCCATATAGCCACAGTGGCACCACAAAAATCCTGCAATCCCAAGATGTGCGACACACGCGCCCTGATCAACACCAAACAGACCAGCGATCTGCACAGTTGTTGGATTATATATAGTAGGTGATCGATCGCAAACACGCATCCTTTGGAGGATCCTCTAATCTGGCAGAAGTTGCTCTTAAGTTGATTGTATTTCCTTCGGACTCTTAGTTTTTTTTTTTCAGTAATTCGAATACTTAGTATTTATTGAAAACGTGCACTGCTTTGCGACACTTCATAGATTTATATATTGATGCATATATTTCAATTTGCTTTGATACATTTAGGTAAATATTATGTTTTGGTTAGCAGTTAAAGGGAAATTCGTTTGAATAGCCATTTATTTGGAAGTCTGATATGAATGGCACAAAGCCGTTTATTTTCCATATACATAAAGCCCGAAGGAAGTAATCGACTATCTTAAAGATGCTGCGATTGTGCTAAATAAAATATTTATTAGCGTTCGAGGCTGTCGAAGTTCAGTTTCAAGTTCAACACTAATCGCATAAGAGTAGTACTAGTTGGATTTGAACTAAATCATTTCCGAAGTGTATGGTTGAAACTATCTTATTCAAATCTGAATCTAAATTGGCACTACTATTCTATACTATACGCTATTAATATGCTTAATATCAACGGAATTGTCATTGCAGCAAAGAGCGATGGCCGCGAACGACTCACGGTGACGGACACCAAGCCGGTGATGATGACCACGGATCTGTCCAACAACAACGGCGGCATCCACGCCCACTCGAACGGACTGCTGAGCCATGCGAATGGTTGGCAAGCAAGAGATGAGGAGCTGCAGGAGCAAGAGCATGAGCAGGAGATTGTCAACTCGTTGGACGTCGACGTGGATCCCGACGAGGATGAGAACGACGGCACCGAACAGTCACTGGCCGAGATTCTTGATCCGGAGCTCCAGCCAGAGCCGCCGATACCCAACGATGCCGAATCGCAGCTCATCTACCGGGACCACCGACACATGGCCAAGGAGTACCTGAGCGTCGACACGAACCTCTACTACGCGCAGGACTTCAAGGACAAGCTCATCGTGCAGATGGACCGAACCGAGCGCGAACAGAAGCAGGAGCTTCTGCGCAAGATGAAGGACAAGGTGAGCTTAGCTCATTATTTCCTCTCAGAATCGAAGTTCTCAAACCTTTTTATTAACTCCATAAAATGACCTTACAAAAATATAATATCTGTGAATTTGTTTCATATTTACTCAGGAGGGTCTTCAGAGTCTTTACAACAATCTGCAGCAGCAGTACGCTTCACGCCAACTTGCGGCCGGCCATCATCCGCAACCTCATCCTCATCCGCATCCAAATCAGCTTCAGCATCCACACTCACATCCGCCTATGCATTTCCTGCAGGATGAGGGCTGTGGACTGCTGCCCGGATCGGTGTGCGGAGGCTCTGAGTCCGTGGAAGAAGGCTGGGTGGTCATCCCACCGCATCACAATGCGTAGTCTCGTGCGCTGCCGATTCGATCGATCGACTCTCTATGTCTTATAGGCTAGTACTCTACTTTAATCCGCAATATGTTATATGTTATCTGTAATCTGTAATCCAATATTCGTAGTCTGTATCTGTACGATTAACCATAGCACTTTGTTTATTTCTATATCTATGACTATTTCGTTGTAATCGTTTTTTGTTTAAGTCTAAGCGTATTCAGTCCGTGTTTCTTTTAATTTAGCGAACAATTGTTTCGATCCATTAGCAGTCTCGCAAGCTTCGTTTAGGTTTTAATATTATGATTAAGCTTAAAACACACTTAGCATTAGCACATGTATCTGTTCGAGGAAGCTGACAAGGAGTAGACCAAAAAAATATAAAAACCATCGAAAGCAACGACAAACAAACTGGAGCCCTTTTTTATTACATGGAAATGTAGTAATCCAAATTCAATACAAAGAAAAACGTACTGAAATCACATCGATTTAGAATTCTATTTATTGCCGACGACCTTAAATACTGAGTAATAAATTCTATATACAAAATGTAAGCCTAGAAAGTCCTTCCATTTATCGTCAATTCAACGAAGAACGTTTTAGTGCAATAAATTAGGCAGTGTCCTTGTCTCAGAATCGCAAGAAAATACTACTTTTAATGTTTACTTAAATGGGGATGTTGAAAAAAAAAATTGATATATGAATGAATGAGTGATTTAGCTTCGACGAAGAAGGACAGTCCAGAATTAGGAACGAACTTTTTCTAGTTTATACAAATTAAGTACATGTTCTACATATTTTACACTCTATTATCAGAGCTCGTAAAAAAGGTTTTTTTTTTGCGTAAAGAACTCTACGAAATAACTTAATAGCAAGTATGTGCAAAATGAATTGGCCGTAATTGGTCAAGTTTAACAAATTCGATATAAATCATAAAGGTGGTGGGTGTATGCCTTTCGACGCAGTGAATGCTAATTCTTTATAAACATTATGCTTCGTTAAATTTACTTAATTTTATCACAACATAGCTCTAAAATGTTTGCTTTTTCATTCTTCAAAAAAGTGACTGCATTTTCAAACACATGAATGACAAGTATCTGCCATTTTTATACATTATGTTTGCTTATGGATGAACTATGCATGGCAATTAAAGAAGGGTCTCAGCCACACAAATAAATCCTATTTTTCGAGCTCTGACTTATCAATCAAGTGAGAAATGAAGGCATATGCGGTTTATACAAGTTAATTAAAAGTTATTTAATAATTTACCATTGTCTGTGTATTCGTTCGAGAGCGAAATTAAGGCATATGCGGTCTTTACATGTTTCATTTCCGTGCTTGGCACATTTTCGTTACTGCAGTCATCACAAAATCTCGCATGTACATAGGTCTACGCTAGCTACACATAGTATATATAAAAATATCATGAGAATCGCTAAATTCGATACGGATAGGATGGAGATGGAGATGGAGGCGGAGGCTTGCAGAGACTTGCAGAGAGTTAGGCATCACAATTGGGCACATAGATGGCCACGCAGGTTGATTCCCACACATCGTTGGGCGAGTCCCACGAGTCCTTTTCGTGCCACCATTCCTTGGTATCCAAGTCGTAGGCCATTGTTTCCGCACTGGCCCGATCAATCGACTCCGTGGAGTCCAGTCCGCCCACAAAGAATATTGTTCTGCCCATCGCGGTCACGCCGGTGTAGAACTTGGGGGCCGGTATCTTGGTCTCCACGCTCCACGTGTTAGTCTCAATATCATAGGCATATATGTGCTCCACCAGAACCCGCCATTCCGTCAAACTCTCGTGCCATCCGCCGCAGGCATAGATGCGATTATCCACCGCCACCAAAACGTGGTCACAACAGGGCGTGGGCATCGAGGCCAGCTCCTGCCAGACTTCCGTCTTTGTGTCGAATACCCACATGCTTGCCAGTATGTTGGCCAAGTGGACGCCACCTGTTAAATAAGAAAGAAAGTTCAGTAATTTAAGGGGCTTAAAAACGAACGCCTTTCGCTCATTGTGAACTATGCATGAACACTTTCGGCAACTTTAATTTAGTGCGTAGCGCTGCATCGTTTACAAGCTGTTTTTTTTTTTTGCATTGCATTGAAAACACACCAGAGATGTAAAGCTTATCGCCCACAACGACGCCGGCATGCTGACTGCGATTCTCCTGCAGACTAGGCATATAGGTCCATACATTCTTGGCGATATCGTAGCGCTCCACGTTGGAGATCATGCGCAGGGCTTCTTCGTTATCATCGTCCAGAATGCCGCCCACCGCATACAGATGCTGAGTGCCCACTGCGTTCAACGAGAAACGGCAGCGATCCTGCTGAATGGGTGCTATGGTCATCCATGTATTCCTTAGCGGACAGTAGCAGAAGCCAAAGGGATGGATGTACTCCTTCAAAAAGACATCGTACGCTCCGCCCACGATGAACAGTTTGTTGTTCAGTACGGCCGTGCCAAAGTTGCCTGGAATGCAATGGAACATGTATATTGTCTGTACAATGATATAATACGAATGTATCCTAATTCGAATCCGAACACTTACACTGATCGATGTGCGGAATGGCGGTCAACTCATACCAATTCATTTTCTTTGGCGAAAAGCACATTATTACATTGGTCAGGCCGTTCCACTCGAAGCCCCCGATCTTCAGCAGACACAGCTCCATGCCCCGCATGTTTGTTGGTCCCTGTGGCAGTGACTGATCCTTCAGGGACACCACTCCGTTGAGTAGGTGCCCCATGTGCTCCTGTTTTATTCGGTTGTAGTAGCTGGTAGGCAGTGGCAGCTGTTTTCCCTTATCCAGCGAGCAGTTCATGTTCCTCAGTTCGTCCACGGACTTATAGCTAATGTGTTGCCATTTGATCAGCCTCAGCAGATCCCCCAAAGCGCTCTCATTCAGCTGTTGTTCGATCGCAAAGCTGCATACCAGACGCACCAGATCCTGCTCGGCCACGTCAATGGGATAGTTGCTGCTGAGGATGAAGCGCAGCTGGTCCACCTTCATTTCTTTAAAGTCCGATGTGGTCGCGAACTCCTCAAAGTGAGCGCACATATAGCGGTAGGCCCGTTCGGATAAGTCCATAATTCCATAGATATCGGCCATTCCCGCAATGGCCAGGCAGTTTTCCATCTCGATCTTTGCGCCCAGAAAGATCGTGCATCGGTCAATCACCTCGCGCACCTGGACGTGCGTGGCTGCCGCCAGGATCTCCTCGATGTTATCGTAGTTCAGTTCCAGCATCGATGTGTATATGTAGTCAATGATCGAGCCCATGGCCCTGGCTTTAATACCGTAGAGATTTATCTCGTCCTTACGCGACTCAATCATGGCACAGTCGGCGAACATGGCGCAAAAGTAGTCACTGCTGGCTGCCAGGACGACGCGGTGAGCCTGCAAAGTTGGGATTACGTATTTCGTTCGATTACTTGGGGAAAAATGTTACTATAAGTGTAATAAGTGTAACGAAAAACGCTGATATTCCCCATGTTATTTTTGAAAACATTTGAAATCAGATTTCTGAAAATCTGTATCATAAAACATTTCTATGAATTTTCTGGATTTATGTATGTATCTGAATATATGAGTCTGATTCCGGGAATCCCTAAATATTCATAGGTAGCGCGATGAAAATGCGTCATCGGCCGAAACACATCAATTTGTGTCGCGAATTTGTTTTCGTATTTGTATTATTAGCAAGAGAAAGTAAAGATGAGCTTTTTTGCTGGCCACGATTATCGATTCGCCTACCACTTGCCACTCTAACCCTATAACTAGTCACCTTATGCTTTCGTGGTTTCCGATATATAATTAACACGAGCTCGCAAAATGGCCAAATGGCCAACTGGCCAACTAGCCAAACTGCCAAACCGCCGAGTTTAGGATGCGAGCAATCCGGTTTAGTGCGATTTCTATTTGTCCTATGCGCAGGCCATTGAAGGTATTGTCGTAACTAACCTAGCCTAATCACAACCAAGTTGCTCTGAAAGATAATCTATGCATACTTGCTATGCGCACTCTGGGAGCCAAACTTGTGCAACCCAACTTCATCCGCCTTCGCCGATGTGCCGTGTCCATGAGGCTAGACGTAACCGCTCGTAGCTCAGCTGATCCCACAGATGTGGCACGATCTCTGAAGCAGATCCACAGATGGGGCTGTTCCATGTAGCTATTGCTCGGATCTATAATGGTGTGGGTGGGGTCCTACCTTGAATCGGTGCTCCTCGACGATCAGAGTGACGTCCGTGAGTTTCTCCTCGTTGCGCAGCTTGTTGAGGCCCCGCAGAAGGGTCTCCTCCTCGGGGGACACGGGATTCACAGGAATTTTGGCCGCAGCCGACGTTGCTGTCGCTGCCGGCGTCACTGCTGGCGCTGGCGTCGCTGCCATGCTGTTCGCTGTACTCTCTCGGAACGGACCAAAGATTAGAGCGGGCTATTAACCTATATATATGTTAACCTATGTGGTCCCAAGGTTGGGGAATCCGTCTGATAAGAAATTCTTGAGATGACCGAGCTTCTGGTGCGCGAGTGCGAGTGCGAGCGAGAGGGCAGCACGTTCTGTTTACACTCGCGGCCAGCTGTCTACAAACCGTTATTTGGCGAACTATGAACCGTTCTACGACAAATATACGCACGAAATTAGCTAAATTA
Organism: Drosophila melanogaster; assembly: GCF_000001215.4. Classification (NCBI taxonomy): domain Eukaryota; kingdom Metazoa; phylum Arthropoda; class Insecta; order Diptera; family Drosophilidae; genus Drosophila; species Drosophila melanogaster. The sequence continues at coordinate 20,511,644 of NC_004354.4, read as the reverse complement.
TTGCTAAACACTGGCAGAGAAAAAAGTTTCGCGTGCGATTTCTTTGCTTGTTGCTACCTCTTTGCTTCTTTTCCCTCTTGCGACTTTTTACTTTTCGCGTTTTTGACGTTTCTTCTCTTGACGTTTGAACTGCCAAGTCGGCTAGCACCGCTAGTGATGCGCATTTAGCTATCGATTGCGGAGCGCGATCGTTTAAAATTATATTTTCAAATTTCATATATATACCCGTATTCCTGGGTGCTTTTAATTGGGAGACGGGTGAGTATGCAATTTAAAAGGTTTTTATAAGAGAATGCTAGCTTTTGAAGTCAAAAGCTCGCGAATTTCCCCTTTAACATTGATATGGTAGCATTTAAAAATGAAATTGTTAAATTTGCACCAAAATAAGTCTATGTTAGTTACTTAGTTTAGCTTAGTAAGATAGCTTACGTTAACTTTAGGCAGAAATATTAATACTAAAAGAATAATTAATTAATTTCTTTAAAAAAGTCAATCTTATCAGAGACATTGAAGTATTTCACGTTAGGCAGTTGTTTCTTGTTAGAAAATGTTTTTCGGATCCGCAAATAATTTTGATACGAGAAAAGATATCTAATTAAGTATTATATATTATATAAATATATATTTAAATTAATACACTATGATATTAGTGTGGGTGAGTTCAAATACACTCTTAAAAATACGCGTTCCATTCTTGGACCAACATTTATTCAGCGTGCTGTATCTATTCACTGCAAATATTTCAGAATAAAGTGCAGGCTAGCAGGTAAAAAAATTGTATTTAATTTTTTTTCTCACAATATCTATAGTCTCCAGTGTTAACTAATGGCCAAAGTTTCGTCCAGTGGTGATATCGCAGCATAAGCCGATAAGCTGCTGCAAAGTATCGACATACGTCCAGGCATGAAAACATCGATAGCCTGCGTGGCATCGGCCGTATTCCACCTCTACTCGACTGGTCTGGTCACTCGAAAATCACATCGGACGAAATCGAGTGGAAAGCGGAGCAAGTAAAACAAGAAGTAGAGTAAAATACACAACTAATTAATTGTAATTTGGCCGAAAGTGCAGACGGTGCGCGCGCGATCGCTTGATTGTATTGTGAATCATTAGTAATTAAAGCAGCGTAAGTGCTGGCGCAACCACAACAACAAACGTGTGGCGTCAAATTTTTTTTTTGTGAAAAGAAAAAGGCGAAAAGTGTAATAAAAAAGTAAAAAGCAAGCGATGAATGTGTGCAAGGCGTTCCAAAAAATACAAGGATCGATGCAAGGCGAAGAAAAACACACAACGAATTCGGCAAACATTTTGGTTGTTCGCTAGTTAAAGTAATTAGTTTATTGCTCGCCGCCGCCGACGACGCCAAAAACAACAACCACAACAACAGAAGCAACGAAAGAAAGCAACAGTCAAATGGCGAAGAAGAAGCAGAAGCTGAAGCGGCAACAACAATTGGAGTGCAAAATGCAACGTGCATGAAATAAAGATTTTTACTCTGTATTTGTGGTTTTTTTGCACAGGCCCAAATGAAAATTGTCGCGCTGTTTCTTTTTCTTCCTTTCTCTTTCCCGCACTCTGCAACCTTAAAGAAGAAGCAAAAAAGCGGAGCAATTACGAAAGGAAGGAAAAGAAATGAAAAAGAAATGAAGTCGTGTAGGTGTGTGTGAGTGTGTTTTTGTGTGCGGTATGTGCGTGTGTGCGCGCCACATGAGGAAACTGCCAGCAGCGACGCCAACTGCGGCGTCGGCAGCATGTAGAACCCAAAAAATAAAGCAAAACAAAAAAGTCCACAAGAAAAAACATAAAAACACAGTTACGGTTACGATAATAGTATCAATAGCATCGCGTTTACTGACAATTAAAATTTGTTAAAAATAACAAACATTTTAGTATCTTTAAAGTAAAATAATCAATCTTATGTCACGAAAGTAAAAGAGTGCACTCCTTTCTACTTTTCTTGAGTTATCGGTAGTTAACGGTAGAATGCCCTTTGAAGTGCTATTATTTTGACCGTTACTGCTGATTTTTTGGCTGCCACTGACTCACATTTCATTGATAAGAAGAAGAAGGAAAAGAAAAGAGAGGAAAGAATGGGAAAGAATTGAGGAATGTCCTTAAATAAACAAACAATAAATCGCCTTATCAGCTCCACACCGTTTTTGTTGTGTTTTTTCTAGTTTGCAAAATTAAAACGAAATCATAAATATACAAAAAGGAAGCAACAAAAAAGTTTAAAAGAAAATCGTCAGAAAGGGAGAAGAAAATCTTCCTGGTTTTTGGTAAGTATCATAGGCTTTTTGTTTATTTTATAAAAATGTTGTGTAAATCTAAACAGTATAACAATTGAAGAATCGGCACTTTTCGGCCCATTTTGTGCACTCTCTTTATTGCTCTCTTGCTCTGTTCCCATCTTTCACGTCTTCCATTTTCCGTTGTATGCCAGCAGCGAAAGTTGTCTTCCTGCTTTTTAGGTTTTTTTTTTGTTTACGTACCACCAGACTCCCTTCTCTCTTCTACTGGACCTCTTTCTCTCATTTCCTCTCTGCGGAGAATTCTTCTGCAGAATTCACAGAGACAACGCAAGAAATTAGGCGAATAAAAAAATGTGTTCATTCTTAAAACTTCTGAATTATTTTTTATTTTTTGATAAATAAGTGCAATAAATTTTCATTTACAAGAATTGTAGCCCTTAACAGTCAAACGATTGCGTTTGAAGGGATTTAACCTTTTTCGAACTTTAAAACCCCTGTCACATTGAAGAATATTAAAGAATATTAAAAAAAGTAATCAACAGGAATAAATTACTTAATTTCTGAAATTATTCCCAAATTACCGCAGTATTTGCTGGCTATAACGATATTGCCATATAGCGCCCACTTAAAAATTGCAGGATAATTTTCGTGAAACCTCCGTAATTTGCAATCAATACTCAGCTGGTTTAAAATTTCCCATTTCGCAGTGGAATTATCGGGCACTTTCGGCCAACTTTTTACCCATTTCCTCTACTGTTTTACTATTTTGCCACTTAACTTCGTTGACATTGCCCCTAACTTGAGGACAATGGGCAAATAAAGACATGAACAATCGGAGCACACGCACCTCTGCTGCAAATGGTAAAAGTCAATAGATAATTATGTATAATGAGCAAAGAATTACGTTGCCCAATTGGCAATTATTGCAACAATAGTTAAATCCATTACGTGTTTCTGCCCCCTGCGAATGCCGGCCAATAATAACGGGCATTTCCAGCCCGAGCTCGAACTCGGACCGAATCACGAATTGTAAGAAAACTCAACTTTATGCGCCGGACTTTGGTTACTGTTACTGTTATTGCCTCTCCATGGGCTAATGTTATTTTGTATTTTGTTTTCCAATTTTTTTTTTGTGTCTTGGTCAACACGCAAGAAGCAAAAGTAAAAAAAAAAAAACCAAAGGGGCGAGTAAAAAAAAAACAGCAACAAACTAAAATTACATAAAACCTTGAAGTTACACGCGCAGAAACAAATGCTCTATGAACTTTGCTCACTTATTTGCTAAAAAATAGGGTTCCAATGGGGTTCTTTAAAATCTCGAGCTCGAAACTGAAAGGAAATCGAGTTCGGACGTGTTTAATTATTATTAAAAAAAAAAAAAACTAAGCATAGAACTTCAAAAAATATATGCGATTCATTTAAATAACTATATTGAGACTTGGCAATCGTAATCTAAACCTTTCTCGCCATCTCACCTCCTCTTATTTGTAATGCGAAGTAAAGTGGCCCAGCCCTTTCTCTCAGTGTAGGGACGTGGCTGGGGGCCTGGGAACCGCTGTCTTCACCTTCTGCCTCAACTCTAAGCCTATTGGCAGCGGCCCGAGCACGAGCCGCCTTAACCCAAAGTGGGGGAAACGAACTCGGTTCGCAGCCAAGCCGCTTGATTAACCTTCTTTTTTATTACAATATTTTTGTTGACTCTTTTCGTGTGCTCATTGCTGTTGCTGCTGCTTTTGTTTTTGTTTTGGTCGTGGTTTCAAGGCGGCCACGTTCGGGATGGGAAATTAAATGCACTGCAATTACTGCACCCAAAAAAAGCCGCGCAATATACATAAATACATGCATATGTATGTGTATGTGTATATGTGTGTATGTATGTACAAAGAGAATGGAAGTCAGGGGCAGATAGGATCTGGGTGGCCAACGCGAGGGGATTAGAGTTCAAGGGAAGAGCGTTGTCGAGGGAGGCTTCACATTACCTGTACAGTGGTCACCCGGAACATCAGATTGTGAGGCTCTGCAAAATAGCATATGCGTAAAAAGCAATCAATTTACATCTCTCGTCTTTTTCACTTTTATGTCATGCAATTCGAGTTTTGCAACACCCCATGAGCCATGCACTTCGATTTAACATATTTATTTAGCCATTTTTTTCGTTTTATTTATTTTTTTTTTTGCAATCTATTAGTCACTTGTTGTTGCTGGTGGTCGTCGGTTAATTAAGCTCAAACATTTGTCAACGACTGGCCATTGTTCGTTTTGTTGCTTTGTTTGGCTTTGTTGCAAGTCGCGTGAAAATTACAACGTTATACAATTTAAGTACTAGAATTAAAAGACTTGTTGTTGTTGCCGTGGTTGCTGTCGCATGACGAGAAAGCGGCGGCGAAAACACAGAGATGACATAACTAATGTCACACAGATGAGATCAGAATAATGCTCTCCATTTAAGTTGCTTGATAGAGGCAATGAGTATTACAAGTAACTCTCTCTCCCCCTCCCCCCCACTCCCCTACATAATTGGCGATCGATGCGAAAGTCCCACTCCCACACCCAATAGCCAAAATCAGTGCCGATTATGCAAATGCTACGCTATCACTGCACTTATTTTATTTTTCGTTTTGCCCTACTCCAGATTTGTTGTTGCTCGAAAAAAGAATGCCAAGGTCGTCGCTTATTATTATTCACTGTCTTCGGGCTTCGAGCTCTTGTTCTTCTCGCTTTGCGATAACAGAAGATGTTAGTATGTATGTACATATGTACATAGGTTTCTAATGAAATGGCAAAACTGCTGAACGTGAAAATGAAACTGCGGCGGAGAAATAACAAGTGCGACGGAAAGCAATCGAATTTGGTTGAGTAAACGAGTTACCGCCCAGTGCCGCCCCCTTTTTCCTCCAAAACCGGAAATGGGGGCCAACAAGAACAACTCGCCGCCGAGCGTTACACAAAATATTTAACATATTTTATCGCTTGCCGATGCAGGCACTTGGCTGGCATTCTATAAGAACATTTGCTTGGGGGCCACAAGATATTAGCTGACCAAAGTATTGACATTAGCAAATCATATTGAAGTAGATTTGTATGGGTTGTTATTTACATCAAATCAAAGCACTTGGAACCCTATACCTCTGGGGCTACATGAGCGATCGTCCCAATCATCTCCCTTTGCAGAGTAAAAAAAAAAAAAAAAAAAATTGTGTCAAAACGAACTGGTACATCGCTCTGAATTAGTATTTATTTTAATATTCATATTGATATTGATATTGACGGACAAATGGGAAGTGCAAACATATTGAAATCGTCGTCATTGGCACAATTGTCTTTGCTTTGCCTTATCATCGCCGCCTGGCCGAAAGCAAACTAAAGCCAATTGCAGAAACAGACGGGCAGTACTTGAAAAATGAATTGAGCAAGCAAATTGCAGGGGTAACGAGAATTCGCATTCGTATTCGAACGAATGGCTATGGAAATTGAAGTGGAACTGGAAGGGGGCGGGGGGAGCACTCTGATTGGGATTTGGGGATTGGCTTGTTTACCACTTATCTGGGTACCAGCGTCGGGTGAATCGGACACCTTCCGTGTGTCCTCGCATTACTCAGGTGCCTCCGCTGGTAAAAGGGTGCCTGGTGATTGGGCTTTGTCCACCTTGTGATTACATTTCACGCCCCAATCGAAAAGCCATAGGCCGGAAGAGTCGACAAGGAAATGCAGCAGGAAGCAGTCCGTCACCAGACAGACATTGTGGCACTGCACTGTGGTCCAGAATTCGATTTTTTTGGCATAAAGTCTAAAAATTGAGCTACAGACTTGAAACTTTGTACATTTTGTTTTTAAACCACAAATAGTTTGCACACAAAATTTGAAGTCTGTGCGACCACGCCCTCTCTTGCCTCCCATATTAACTACTGGTATGACTCAGGAGTCAACGAAATTTCATTTTTTTTTTTTTTTTTTAATAAAAGTGTGTACATTATTGTTTTAAAAATAATCGCCCTCTTCTTCTTCTAGCTCAACATTATAATTTTCCGAATCTGAACTCGAATCAGAATCAGAATGTGAGTCCAATATTTTGTCTGATGGATCAGGTTTAAGACTAGACTGTATTTCCAAAAGACTTATTACTGCCTTCGGAAGTGGTTTTTTCCTATTTTTTCTCTCTCTTTCTTTTAAACATATTGTTGATAATAGTGGGTCCGAGGAATCAATAGCTCTGTGGAAAATATCGCTCATCGTATTGATCCGACTATTTTTCCTTGCATGTGATAATCGGTCCCTTTTGTAAAGTTTATTCCGGGCTTCACTCGCATTTTCGCCTAGGCATCCAAGTGGAACCAACGCCGAATTATTGATTTGATATCCGATAAGTTTCGGCGTCCCATTTGCTGGGGTATATTGGAGTTTTAAAAATCACTAACAACAATTGTTATCTTAGACGCCATCCACTTGGTATGTTTGGAAATAAATCGGTCTAGTTGTCTGTTACACTCGGGCAGTTTTTTTTTAATAAATAATTTAAAATTTACTATTTTTTTGTCAATCTCTTCTGTCTTTTTCGATTCCTGATTATTGTTGTTGATTGCGGAATAAACGTAATCTGAAACATAACTTATTTGTCTATTGTTACGCCTCCAAATGTCCAGGAGGTCGCTATGTGAGAACTCGAACTTGCCTATATAAAATCAAATTTTTAAGAAAACGAGCAAAAATGGGCAAAAGATATTACTTTACCGTGAAAGACAATAGTTAAAGGTACAAACTGACGTTTTTAACTTTTGTCAGAAATTGTCAGAAAATTAGTTATACTCCACGAAACACAGGGGACACGTTAGAATTTTCTGTTAAAATACACATAAATTGGATGTCACACAACATAAAAACAGTACAACTACACATATATTACATATATACGTTAAAAACATCATACCTTGACATTTATTTTCCATATTTTACTATAATTTTTGGATGCGTATTAACGATCGTACTACGTGCAAAAGTAAACAAATAATTTGGCGGGAATTGCATTCTCTCAATCAGCTGTTTAAAACTTCAACTTTAAAAGCTCATAAAACGATTTAGTGAAGCTTTCGGTCAATTTTGTTTTTGGTTTTTATTTCTATGATCAATTTTCTATTAGAAAATAATTGCTAGAGGACGATATATTGACATAAAAATTTAGACTTTATGCCAAAAAAAACGAATTCTGGACCATAGTGCACTGGACAAAAACAGCAAGTTTCTTTAGCTTTGATAGTCAAACTCAAATGTGTTATAAACGAACAAGTTAAAAATTGAATGAATATACAAATAAATTCTATGGTGAATTGGCAATTGAAGTCTTAAATGAATATACGAATGAATACTGAAATGAACGCAATAAATTCTAAAATGAATATTGGCAAATGAAGTCCTAAGTGAATATACGTACGAATTAAAACTGAAGTGAACGCGTAAATGAATTCTGAAATGAATATACACATTCCATTATTAATCATCCATCCAGCTGAAAGTCCGTTCCGTTTATAAGTAACTGCATCTGGGTATTTATTAACGTGTAGCCGGAATCCAGATTCAACTCAGCTTCAGAGACTCATCAACGTCGCCATTATCAACTCGAGCGTTGTGATTATCCTGATGATTGTGGCCCTGCTGCTGCTGTCATTTTATCTCTGGCCTCTGATTTAGGTGGTTCGGGTTGCCGGGTCGTTGGGTGGGTTGCCTGGCTTTGGCCTCCGTAGACTGGGTGGTGGGTGCTTTCGACACGTGCGACGGGCGCTGAGTGGGCGGCTATGTGCTATCTGTGCTTTCTGCCTGCCAGCCGTTTCCTCTTATCATAAAGCAAGGCGGCAGCACAGGGAAAAACAACAGCCGTGCCTGAGCTATCGTGTAAGAAAGCTTTTCGAATACACTACCATTAACTCCCAAAGAGTGTATTTCAGGCATATAGATGGTCGATACGAAAAAGGGATTTACGAAAAAGTACTTTTTTCCAATGTTTTGAATAAGTTGTTATATTTGTTGCATGAGTAGCATTTGTTAAACTCGAATAATTAATAGTAAAAATGATATTAGCTTTAACAAATAATTGCCAATTTTAGAGGAAGTGGCAACCACCAACCTGGTCTCAAAGCACATAGAATCAAATGACTTTTTTAGGGCATACGAAAAACAAAAAAGTACAACACTCAGACAAACTGAACAAACAGAGTATCGTGGAAACGGTGGGGGTGAAGCAGCGGCGGTGAGGGGGAACGGGGTGTGAAGTAGCATTGGGCGATAGCAGAGAACAACAGAACGCAAATGCGTTGGAGGACAGCACTTGACTACAGCGACCAAAGTCACAAAGCAGCCCAGGTGTGCAGTGTAAAAAACAGCAACATAAATCAGGTTCCGGAAAGTATGCTACTAAATTTGTTGATGTTAAGTTTAGTCTCTAGCATACATTTAAACACTTTGTTTTATTTTTTAGATCAAATCGCAATTGAATTAGTTTCGAAGGGCAACTTAATCTTAGTCAACTACAATAGTTTCAAATAAGTAGCCAGTAGTTTATTTTTATTTATAGCATGCTTTCAGATACTTTCAAAGGATTTTAAGCCACGCCCATGCAGTTCTTCACTTCGTTTTCTAACGCATGACAAGTTCCATTACTACCAATGAAATTTGTATTAGTGCTCTAGAATGAGATGCTTTCAACGCCGAAAGTACTGACGTAAACTTTAGTCGCATGTTTTCCGAGTTGCACTGCGCTGCAAGCCGCTGAGGAGCTGCTTTCTCCCTTACATTTTCGCTCAGTGCATGGTTAACGGCGGCAGTAGACGCCCCTGTTAACTGTTAATGCTCACCGGTGACAACGAGCGACGGTAGCAGCAACAACAAAAGGCGGCAAGCACAGCTGCAGGGCAGTCAAATATCGATCGGCATTGTCAAGAGCACCGCGCTTGGAAAATTCGGTGAAAGGGGGGGGGTGTGTGTGTGTGTGCTAGCTACTAGGTGGCGGAGAAGGGGAAAAGCTCCACGCCCAAGGAGGCGAGTCGCGTAATTCCCGCGAGTGAATGAAAGTACAAAAGCGAAAGGAATTATGAATGAGTTTTCCAGAGCACAACTAACTAGTACATTGTTACCCATTGTAGCTAGCAATTCATAGTTGGATTTATGAGAATGAAACGTAATGTTCGCAGCATTAGATCGAAAGTTAATGTTGGGGAATTTCGATTGAGTCATTTAGCTCATTCCGCCTTCCCACCTCATTCAATAATCTCAATTCGATTTCAGCAAAGTAGATTGCATTCACTCTGCGAGGATTGCATCTTGCAGATAACTTGATTTCCTTCCTCGTCCCTCTGCTCAGATGCCCCTTGGAGCGCACAGGAAATTGCGTTTAAATGAATCAATAGATAAAAGCTTTTGCCAATTGCATTCGCATCTATTGCAGTGAAGTAGGGAAAAACTCTCGCTGCACAGTGGAAAATAATTCGTTTAGGCACACGGCACACTTTGTTGCAATCTAATCAAAGTTGAATCATATCAAGTGGCAGCGGAGTTCTAGGGAAACAAGTTGCCAAAGCATATTGCAGAATCTAATCATTCATTGCTTTGTTTGTGCGCGATTGAACTATGGTTTTTTATCATATATGACAGGCAAAATATGTATATGCTGCTCTACCGATACTGAAAAATTCGCGTTTAATTGCTAGTATTGACTGTCAACCCAAACGGATTGTGTATCTCAAAAGCGAGTTTCTTATGACATGTAGACTTTTTTTGAGTGCATACTTGAACTTGGCTTGGTGGGAGCGGGATAGTGCAGGGTGCGAAAGAAAGGGAACATCTCTTTATGTGTGCAATTTCCGTTTCTTCTGCAGGGTTTTCTGCTCTCCTCCCTCTCTCATTGCCTCTCGCTCGTTCTTCCTTTCTATCCGAATCCCTCAGTCTTCGCTACTTTCGCAATGTAACGACTTTTGCGGAGGATGCGACAGATAACAATAATAACAACAACAAGAACAACAACAATGACAAGTTAAGGAGCCTTGAAGTTGCAGCTCCTGCTTCTTCTTCGCCGTCTTTGTGTATCTTTATGTATACACTGGAAAAATTTTTATGCTCCCAGCGTAGTTAAGCAATATTAATATTTTCCCATACATGTGTGTACATACAAATATCTATTTTTAATTGCACTTTAGCTTTTTTTGATACTACCAGAATAGAGCAATTTTTTTTCTGTGTAGCTGCGACTTGGCAGTGACTTGATTTCAGTGCTGAAACTGAAGCCGGTTTGCCATGCTTTTTGCGGCCTGTTTTGTGGCCTGGTCCTTGAACTGTCTCCCTCTCCCTCTCTCTCTGTCTCTGTCTCTGTCCCTCGGTTTCTCCCCACTTTTCCTTCTCCTTCTTCGCCTCCATCTCTTTCTTTTTCTGGGTCCTCCCCTTGTGTAATAAAAACAAAAAATAATAATAAAAAATAAAAAAAGCGAGGAAGCAAGGGCTTAAAAGCAAAGAATACAGTGGGCTTTCACTTCAAAACATTATCAACAATTATTCAGAAGAAGTACACCAAGTAGAAAAGTTTGTCCATTGTGCTCGCCTAAAAAGTTTTAATGCAGCGCTCTTCAAACGAATGCATCGAACACACACCTGTGTTTATTTTGTAATATCGCAATAGCAATGGTCGTTCGCAAGTAAATACTTTATTACGCTTGTGGCTGTACTAGAAGGGGTGCATCATTGTTGCATTCCGTGAGACAGCTTCATCCTTCTGCACTTCTCCTGCATTTGCAAATTGCATTGAACTGCAGCCAAGCTATTGCACGTGAAAGGGACAGCGGCTCATTGAGGAAAAGAGAGAGTGCTATTGGGGGAGGAAGACCGAGTTGCATCCAATTTACGAAATGCCCCGAAGCCTTTTCCTTTTGCAACCGAAACTGTACCGAATTAAACATTAAAAAATAAAATAAATACTGTAACGAGAGGATACGGTACGATGGGTGCCCCTCTAATCTCTGTTTGCACTGAGAAAAATAAGGATAACACGCTTAGATAAGAAGAGAGTATGCATTTTCTTATTAGTGTGACAACAAGTGAGGGCACTTTATTCTCAAATTAATCGATTTTGATTCGTTTATACTGGTTTTATTAAGAGATATTCGTATTATGTCCTGTTTTGTCGCTCTGCATAAATCCTTCGGATTATGCATTTGATTGCAAGTTGCAACCCTCGAGCGACACATATGCAACCCTCTTCCTGTTTACCCCCAATCCCAATATCCACACACTCCCCTAGTCTGTGAATTGCATTTTGAATACTCATTACGAAGGGTTTCAGCACCGGGGGACTCCCATTCCCTTTGCATGCGTGAAATGAGCAGGACGGGGAAATCCCCGAACCACCCACCCCCCATCCCCCCGGGGGGTGAAACCAACCCTCGATCCCAAAAGAGCTGGAAAAACCCCCAGAAGCCAAAGCTGAAAGTCCAATCCGAACTTTTTGCGCCACCCTTTGTTGCTTTTCAGTCATAAATGGATTTTAAAGTGGATGCAATCTGGGCCCGAAAGTGGGTGATTCCAGAGGGTGGTGTGGTGGTGGCTATGGGGGCTTGGTAGCGCGAGTTCGGAGACCGTTGCTATTATTAACATAAGTATGCACTTGGAGGCTTCATTATGAAATTAAATATATATATATATACACCACCCCCGCGCACACCAAATAAACATATGTATGTTATATGTTTTGAAGCTAGAGAATACGTGAACGTTTTTCCTAAGACTTTCATTGCTTTCCCGTACAGTAAACACTCGAGACAGCCTTCTAGTGAAACGGCTAGTAGCGTAACCTTCTGAAGTAGACTAATCTAAGCACATTAAGTACTAAATTGGAACTTGAAATAACTGAGAAATTCTTTAATACTATCAAAGAGGTACAGTTTTCTGATTTTTTCTAAAATTGCACGAAATTGCTCCAAATCGACTTAGAGCCTAACCAATCCGAAACCAAAGTGCAAGCTTGAAAGATAATGGAATTAGAACCAAATGCAATCAGGCTGATTAGCAAAGTCAACCCTGACACAACCCGCAAAGATCCCATTGGAATCGAACACTTTTCGGATTGCTTGCTTGCCACATCGGTCAGGAATAATCCTTGGAGAGTTCACTGAAAACCATCCATCACGTTGTCAAACCAGGCGGAAGAAGGCAGAATGGAATGGAAGCCAGTTAGGGGATTACTTTCGGGATTCGTAACTGATATGATAAGTGTGTCGGATAAGCTGGGGTTTCTTGCTCTGAGTTCGCCAGTGATCTGATAATAATACCAATAATGCACCAGCCGAACTGTGGTGGATTTCCATATGTTTAAGGGTGACTGTGCTGTGTGTTATAGTGCGGAAAATGTTTTTATGCCACCCCAAAGAAGTACGTCGTCAACCTGGATCGGAGATGGTTCTATATTTTTTTTGTAGTAGTTTTTTGTTTTTTTTTTTGTTCCAAACCCACAAAACGTCCAGTCATGCTGTAAACCATTAAGTGGAAATCTTTAAGCCTCCAGTTTAACCAGCTCCTCCTCCGTCGAACTTCGAGCCCCCACCAAAGTTTCAGTTCAGGGCCTAAAACTACTCACAAATAAAATTGAAAATAGATACAAAGGAAAATAATGAAGCTCTTCCCCTTTAATTGAGTTTTGTGATGCGCCGAAAAATGACTTTGCAATTTAATAACTAACTTTCGGTAATTTAGTTTTGTATGGTATGGCTTTTCCGTAATTTGAATTTGAAACCCAACAGAAGAGAAACTGAAAAATAGAGGCCGAACATAGTGGGGCAATTGCTGTTGCAACATGCAAATGGTCACGTAACGAACAAAAAAACTCAATTAAAAACCAAAACCAAAACCGAAACCGAAACCATTGAACTTTGGGAGACAGCAAAATTACAAAAAAAAAAAAGGAGAAAACTGCCACAATAACAACACACAAGCAACTGGAGAACATTCTCCATTAAACGAAGTCAGTGCAAAGATCTTGTGCCTGCGATAATTCGACATTTAGGTTCACTTCCAATTGAACTCCGGCGAATCCATGTCAATGAGCAATATGAACGATGTGAAGTACATATTTCTCCGATCACGTTTTGGCCGTTTTTTTTTTTTGTGAACTCTAAAAGAAAGTGGTTTTATTGGAGTAGAAATATATATTTATCTAGGTGCCTTCAGCCCGCTGGAAAATTGTTATCATATTTGGCTTATTAACAGTAAGTCAGTGGTATAGAATAGTTATGTGTTGTCTTAAAATCAACTTCCATTGAGGGATCTTTTACATTTCGACGAGCTCTCTATTAAGTCGGCCAGAGGGGCATGAATAATTGCAAATGCAAGGCAATTGCAAGGCAATTGCAATCGCAATTGTGGGGCAGGTCGTTTTTTTTTAGCATAGTGACTTGGGCTGCGCCCCCTTTAATTAAATTTTTTTTTTGTTTGTGCTCGGTTTCTACTGCTGCTGCTGCCAAGGGTCGAAACGTACCATCGGATCCAACGCCACAACATGGGATCCCAAGTTTAGTTCTTATATCAGCTACAATATCATATTCTGTTTTTGCTGTTTGGTGTTCTTTTGTTTACTTCAAAAGTGTTTGGTTTGTTTATTCATTCTGGATCCGCTGGTGTGTGTGTGTGTGTGTGTGTGTGTGTGTGTGTGTGTGTGTGTGTGCCTTTCTGCCTATTATTATTATTTTTTTTTTTTTTAGGTATTTGTTCACTCTTTGGCTGGTTTTCTATATGGTTTCCAATCGAAATCGAATGGCAATCGGAGAAAGCTGTTTTTAGGGGGTGTAATGGGAATGGAGCGTTCAATTTTATACTGTTTTAATAGTCAGACGATCTGACGGATAAAACTTCCCTTGGGCGTCGCCTTATTCTATTTTTCAATGACACAATCTTGTGGCAAAATCTGTGGGCTTATTCAAATGTTTACGTCATTGAGCACTGAATACTAAATACTGAATACTCATGGGAAGACGACAATGTTTACATGAATTTATTCGCTTAAATTACATTTGTCAAAGAGCCAGAAAAGAAAGATCTACACGAACGATCATTAATCATACTCGAAGAATTCAGATAATGATTGAAAAAACCGAATGCATATGTACATATGTACGTGTGGCTTAAATAAACAATACACATATGTACATATGTGGGTTCCGTCGCTTTATTAATCATTGAAACATGTTTGAAACTTATTTTTGGTTCATTTTAATTAAGGCAACTGCATTGATATTTGCGAAATGATTTTAAAAGCCAAGTTTGGTTGGTTAAACTAACTAACATGGAACAAGGTGGCAGCTTTAACCCTCTAATGCTTCGAATCAAATTGAATCATTTAAGGTCTGGACGAGTTGAATTGATTGATGTTCTTAAAACGCCTATTATTCTTAAAAATTCGTTGAGCCAAAACTGTTATTTAATTTCTATTATTTGCCTCGAACTATTTTTTTTTTTGTTTTTCACTTCATTTTTTGGTTGGCCATTCTTTAGGCACGTCCTTTTGTCTTTCACCAATTGACAAGTGGGAAGTGTTGTTGAACTTTTCTGTTTTTTTTTTATTATTTTTTTTTTTTCACCCGGCCAGGATTGTGTTGTTTCCACCTTGTGTTCCGCGGTTTCCTCGATTTCCGCGGTAAACCATTCAATGATGATGATATAATACAAGGCAACTAAAGCACCAAAAATACGCACACACTGGCGCGCTGTGAAATGGCGAGGAAGAAGAAGCTCAGCACGCAAGCACAGAGTTTTCCCCATTTTCCGAGCTCGACCCCCTCGCCCTTTCGCTCCATCGTTTCGCATCTCACACCATATAAAAAGGTCGTTGAATGAGGTCAAGGTAGCACTAGCTCCCTCCCTCTCTCCCGGTCTTTCTTTCTCCCTCTGACCGGTATATCCCTCTCCTTCTTGATCGATTTTCCATCTCTTTTGCCAGAGGAAGAGGAGAAGGAGAGCGAAAGAAGACGAAGAAAATGTTTCCATTTTCCACTTCATTTATTGATTTGCCCGTCAGTTGTCAGAAATTAGATTATTAAGGCGTTTGCTCCGCTCAGCTGGACCAACAGTTTTCCCGCCACTCCCACTGCCTTTCACCGCCCACCGCCCAACGCCCATGGCCCATACTCGCCGCCCCCCCGCTGGCGGTAGGAAAAGCAAGGAAAAAGAAAGACATAAAACACATAGCACAAACAAACAAACGACGCTGCAAGAACATTAAATAAACAATTCGAAAATAAACGTAACAACAAAATACAACAAAATTAAGTATCGGAAACAGTCGAGATTCGGACGAGCATATTACCCTGTAAAACAATTCCGCATAATGTTTATATCGGGGAAAAGTATTTGCATTACTGGGAAATAGCAATATGGAGAACTAAATATACCTATATACTTCATGAAATTACTAAATGCTATCGAATAGTGTTTGGTGGTCTTTCTAGAATTTTTTTTTGACATTCGGCACCAGGACGGAACCAATATAGCCAGGATCTTGAAATTTTCCAGGGTAAATAAAATGGAAATTGAAATTGTGAGTGACGCCAGGCCAAGACACATGAATGCCTGGGTACATTGCCTTTTCGGTGTGTATTGGTGGGCTGTTTCGCCTTCTTTCTGGTTTTCATACATATAAGTGTACGGCTATTCCGATTCCGAATCGGTGGCGGCGACACTTGGCAACAAGTTGAATGGCTCTCGCTCAGCACCCCAAAGGGGCTCTAACCCCCTGATAACGAGGGGCCAGATCAATATACACATCTACGCGTATACGCGTATACATACAGATGTACATATGTATATGCTATGTATGTATGTATGCATGGACAGGTATATACATATGTATGTACATAGCTATATACCGGTTGCTATATGGGCTCGGTGTGCATAATACACGGGCGTGATGTTTGTCGAATCCGATCGCATCGGCAATCGGTCTTTGATGTGCGTCTGCCACAATATTTTCCATATTCTCCGGCCCGACTTTCTCATATTACCCCGGCTTGTTTTTTTGATGGATTCCGATCGGATTTGTGGGGCGAGAGGTGTGAACACGCCGCAGAGATAACCTTTGATATGATACGAGTAAGATTATCTACAAGGTGTGTGATTCAATTGGGTTAGGTCGGCGTTCCAATGGGTTTACAGATCGTGCAATACCAGTGCATGATTTTGAAACATAACTTTGTTCTCGCGTTCGAAATATTATCATCCAAAACCTAGAGTTACCCTGGCATCCCTGCAAGATAAAGTTCCTTTAAATCCCCATTTTATTGCAATTCAATTCTACATAAATATATGTATAAATAAATCTATTTAAAGCAAAAGAACTACCATGCACCAAAGACTCCTGATTTGTGGACGCGTTTTAAATAGAAGCTATTCGGAGCTTAATACCTGCTCCGATCGACGATCTGATCGGACGATTCCCAGCGATGTATATATGTAGATCCAGCATATGAATGATTTATCGCTGATATCGCTATTTGTTTGCATTGTACTTTTGTTTCCCTCTCGTGTCAGCTTTATATACAGAGACACATATATCGCTTTTTTTTATCGACTTCCATTCCGCGAAATTGATAGACAAAGAAATAAAAATGGAGTCAATACGTATACGTATAGTTGTATTTATCTATAATTTCTTTTTGTTTTTTGTTTAATGGAGAGGAGAGAAAGAAACCGAAGAAATTTTATAAATGTAATTGCACGTAATTGGATGCCCCCGCGTGTGTATTTCTCGGTTTGTGCTTCGTTTTTTGTTTATCGATTCCAAGTTGGGCATACGACCGAGTCGTTTATCGGCTATCATGTACACATATATCATTTGTCTCTCTTTATATATTTTTCTGGTTTTATCTGTCGGCAGATATGGAGTGGGGATGGCTATAACCCAAAAATTGTAATGGCAGGTGAACGGTGCAAACAGAAATGAGGAATACACTCACTCCATTAAACATGAAGAAACGGGGATCTGAAAGTAAATAAACAGTTATCGATATATAATTTATTACTAGGTAATCAGGAGCTTTGTTTACTAGTTCCTAATTAGAACTTCAAATTTAATGCCAAATGTACATAAATACTACCATTGAATGGGTACATCAAGATGTATTCGAGTGCTTTGACTTCCACATATATCTCTTACTCTGCTGCTTGATGTTTACATTACATATGTGAAGGAATTTGAAACGACCATTTAATTCATATCGATTCATATGGTATTTAAAACGACCATTCAATTCATATCGATTCATAAGCATTCGATAAATATTTCATCGCATTTCCATAGGCATCGAATGTTTAGTGCTTCGACTATTGAATACCTGTTATAAGGCGAATCAATTTTATAATGAATATGTGCTCTTATATAGAGTGCTTCTAAATACATGACTACATTTTTAATTAGTGCAATGTATGTATATATGTCCAAATAAACTAATGTAAACTGAAGTTTATGAAGTTTAACCTACAAGTTTTTCTTATTTCAATTAGCGTTATTACTGGACTAGTTATTTTAGGGACAGGACTAAAAAAAACATGGTGTTATGATAGGTGGGAAACGAAGATATAGTGCCATATAAAATTTCTTTAAAAAATAAAATTCTGAGATAAATTACGAAATTTATTGCGCTTCTTGATTATAAAGGAATATAATAATAATGAGCAGAATAAAGAAAAAACATAATAGTGCGGCAAAAGAGGCGATTCAGTTGGCAGCTTTTTATTGACTCTACTGAATAGTTCGTGTGATAACAATTAATTTGATTGTTTTGCATTACAAGCGGTCGATAGTTTAAATCGAACTTGACAGAAAAACGGGTAACGTACAGTGGAGAGTGGAGAGTAAAGATAAAAACCCAGAATCACATCGTGGCAAGTAAAATAATAAAAAATCAAGATTAAAGACAGAACATGCGTGTAATGAGCCAAGCAGCGGTAAAAGTATTAAAATGCTGTTCAACAACGGCAGGAAAAGAAAAGAACAAGGCCCAGAATTACATCAATCAAAGCTGGGTTTTTTTTTTTTTTTTTTTGGAGGCGGTTTCGATTGCTGGAGCTTAACGAAAATAAAACAAGAATCCGAGTATCGAATCGAGCTGAGATAAGTGGAAACTAAAAAAAAAATAGGTAAAGAATGTAATGTTATTGGGGGGGAATCAAATAAAATATACATTTATACATATAATAAACCGTAGGATGGCTTCTGATGATCGTCTGCTGGTCAGGCAAATTTTCCATTCCATGGAAAATATCTTTACTTTTCAGCTATCGCCGGCCAACCTTCAAATGGATTATCGGCGTACCGCTGCTGATAAGTTGATATAGGTCGTTATATGATGTTTTTTCTATTAGTACTACTAGTGACGGACAGCCAAGGCCTAACAGTAGCGGCGGAGCAGAGTGTTTTACAATCATTCAGTTGGGCTTGCTATTTCTTTGCGATTCGCGATCAAAACTTAACACATTTTTAGTAATCTGCCGTCGAATCGGTTTATTATCTATCTGTGTGTGTCTATCGCCTTGACTTGAGTGACTTGACACACTCGAGCTCCCCCCTTTCGCACAAAAAGAAACTACTTTGACAATGCAATTACAATGGGGCAATTATAGAGACTGCTATCTGAACAATCTGTTTTTGTCTGTCTATCTGTTTGGGGGTAATTACATGTGCTTTGGCTCAAATTATTATGGCGGCTGTCGCTTTTGCCTTCTTTACGTTGTTCAATTGCGTTCAATGAGATAAAGCTGGCAAACCACATAGTAATCCCAATAAAATGTATTGCAGTATACATTGTACAGCCTATTAAATCCTTCCAATAATCGTGCACATATCCCTACGGGTCTTTGAACTGTGACCTTATCGCTTGGCTAATTGAACGCACAGGGCATGCACTTCCCTCTCATTGTATCCTTAAATAATTTCAAAATTTAGACAGCTAAAGCTATAAAAAGCATACATATAGCGACGACGTTTTATTCAAACACTATTACATATTTAGCGTCTTTAGTTGCTCTACACATAAAATCTTCAGCTCGAATTTAAAACGAACCACTTTTGGTTGATTGTGTCCACCCTCAAACGATAACTTATTGAGCAAACAAAAGTGTCAAACTGGGAATGCCGACCAAAAAAGGGGGCGTTAACCTAAACGCCTTTGAAAGGGGGTTCCTGCTTTAATACCCATCTTAATTTTAGTTTTATTTTTCAAGAAAGAGATAATAAACGGCATTATATCATCGTAGCTGTGTTCAGTATAACGATCGACCCAAAGTCATCGCATATGCCCAAGTACAGTTAGTTAAGTGCTTTTAACTGCCAGTCGAACAAAAAGGCGAAAAAAAAAGAAACAAAGCCTTCGAGACACAAAAAGCGAGGAAAAACAAAACGAAAAACCTCTTTCGGCTTTAATTACAATGCATAAAAAATACAGTAAAAACCCGAAAACAGATTCAACTAGGGGGCTTTGTGTGTTGGACATTGACCGTCAAATGAGAAGTCAAAAAAGTGTAACACGCCTCGTCGCATTTTAACCCCTTCTGTGCCTCAGAAAGCTGAAACTATTGGGTTAAGAGTCCGGGAATACCAACAGCATTTGATAGCTTGGACCATGTTTAATGAATTCTAAGGAATAAGATCACACCTTCTCACTAAACAAGTACGAAATGTTCTTAATCCACAATGCACACGTAATTAATAGAGCGAGTGTTTACAGCAAGATGTAAATATTATATATCAATTGTATTGCCATTTGTGATTAAGGATCGTGGATAGTCATGATGCATTTAAAACATATTTTTAATTATATTGAGCAATACTTTTTACTAAAGCCGTTGATCTGCCTTTGTTGATCCGGCTCGAAGCACCAATGTCTGTCGAACTTCCTTGATTAGTACTTACATATGTTTGGTTAAACCTTTTTCGAAAAAAACCGTATTCCTTATTTCAATTATTTTTTTTTTTTTTTTGCAGATGATTTACGTTAACCCATCGATGGATCAGCAAGAGCAGTTAGTAGCAGTACTATGGTAATATCGATCGGTACGATGGGCCTCGTGCCGCAGCCACATCGAAAATTTGCAACCTATCGTAGGATGTAAAGGAATATCCCCGAAGAGAAGAACCGCAAGGCGAATATCAGATAGTGGATAAATAGTTTAGAAAATAGAAGAGGCGAACCAGGGGTGAAGCGCCACCCCACCCACCGTCACACAAATGAGGGTGCCACCAACAGGTTGACCACCAAAAAAAAAAAAACCCCAAAAAATAAGCAAAATAACGTAGTAATAAAAAAAAAGCCAACCGCACGACAAATAGAAAAGGCAAAAACAACCGAAACCACCAAGCCAGCCACCGAAAGAGATATAGCGCTAAAACAGAGCGAGAGGAGAGTGTGTAAACAGAAAAAGGCGAAGCACAACACACAAAAATTCAAAGAGAAATAAACCCGAAAACACACACAACACCCCCTTCAAACCACAGTATCCCGCAACAAAATGTTACAAAACTCGAACGGCGCTGCCGCAGCGCATTCGGCAGCCTCAGCGGTGGCGACTCCGGCAGCGGCGGCATCCGCAGCAGCAGCAGCTGCTGCAGCGGCGGTGGCTGCAGCGGCCAACAACGCCGCCCTGGCCGCCTCCTCCATCCAGCCCAAGCTCATCGTCATCCGCCGGCGACCCAACCAGGGATTCGGGTTCACGCTGCGCCACTTCATCGCCTATCCGCCGGAAGATGACCAGGCATCATCATCCGCATCGGGTTTGGTATCGGGATCGGCGACAGCAGCAACGGCGGCATCGGTATCGACCAACTGGCCACAGGTGAGTAGGGATAATGATGGTTATAGTGGGGGAATATAGGAAATATTGAGAATATAGAGAAAACAGAGGATGAAAAGAACACAAATGATAGTATTTACAGAGAATATAAAGGATTTTCCAATACATATTGTATACGGCAGTCTGAGTAGTGACGAAGCGCACCAGGAGAGTTTTAGCAAACATTAAGAGACAATAGAGAGTACTGGCTAGAGGTTGTCCAAAACCAAGCGAATAGTGGTGACTGTAGCCACAATGGGTCGGGATATAGGTGCAGAATTAAAAAAAAAGGGAATACACTTTGAAAAATAATCGACGTTAAATGTAGAAAGTTTAAATTGTTTCTCATGTATCTCAAGCTCTAAATGAATTATTTAGGAATATATGAACTTTGGCAATTTAACAATGACACTTTAACTATGATTTAATTTGTTTCTTTTTATAAAAATATATCGCATAAAGTTTGTTAAACAGATGGTAAAACTAAATGTCTTTGGGGATTTAATATATAGTAGAATATACCAAACATCGCATAATCTACATTCTTGTGTAGAGATTTGTAAGAAGAAATCTTAATAACATCATAGAAATGTCCTTAAAAGCACCAAGTTTAAAATCTAATGGGAGATGTAGTGCATTTTTTATTCTTCATTTTTTAGTCCGATATTTTTGTCTATTGGCCCCAAGGGAAGTGCAAGTGAGAGAGCGAACGACTCTCTCTTTCTGTCTCTCGCGCTGCGCTGAAGCGCTGCCTCAGTTGACGCCGACGTCAGCGTTGGCGTTACGTGAGCGCTGCGCACGGGCGACTTATTCAAATTGCCGCATTTGCTTTTTCTGCTTTCTTTTTGCTTTTCATTTAAGCGACGGTGATACCCAGCACGAAAGATCGCCAGGTGTATTTCGACTTTAATCAAAGAAATACTCTAAAAGTTAAAATTCCATATTTTAAAATCACCCTCCCTTGAAAAATCATGATTTATATATATATATATATAATAAAAATAAAAATGTAAAATGAGATTGCAAAATATGTCGTTCAAAACATTTTAGATTTTCCTAATCTTTTCAGTGTCGTTGATTTAACGCTTTAATGCCCCTAATACAAAAAAAACCCAATGCGATTCTAAAATTATGAGTTAAAAGATGAGCTCTCTTATCTTTTTTTTTTTATATTGAAAACAAAATAAAAATAATAAAATAGCAACAAGTATGGCGATACTATGATCTTAATAAATTTATTAGGGTATTGAAATGTCGGTAGGGGTCCCCTCTCTTTCTCTTTTATTTTTGCACTAATTTGCGTTTTGCTCACTTCACTTTTTTGAGCCCGTTTTATTTTTGTTTTGTTGATATTACATCCTCCGCTTGCCGCTCTTACTCACTCGCACACTCTCTTTTCGTCTTCTTCTTCTTCTTGTTGCTCGCAAGGCGACTCAATTCAATCTACACTCTCCTCGCAAAATGTGGTCTCACGACCCACAGTCGCGTTCGCATTAATAGGTCTATGTTAAATGCCACAGAAAAAGGTTTTTACAATTTTTAAGTACTTATCGAATGTTTGGATTTCGTGGCTTTATAAGAGAATTTAATTTAAGTTTTTCTATTATTTCATTTAATGTACTCAGTAAATGACTTTAATAATTTGATGTATACCGAAAGAGATTTACTATTTGATGATATTACAATCGTTTGACCATTTGCATAATATTCTGTTTCGATTCCAATTGGCGTGCAGAGATCCCTCAAAACATCCCTCTGTAGTTGCTATACGGCAGACATAAGGATTATAGTCTATGCACTCATGGTCTATTTGTGCAGCGGGGGGTACCTAGTTTTCGCACCTCAGGCGTACAGCTGACTAACTATTTTTTTTTTTTTGTTTCGGTTTCGTTTGGTGTGTAGGAAGCCTCCAGTGCGGCGGGCAGCAACAGCGGCAGCAGCAGCAGCGTCGGCGTCGCTGGGATCACCGGTTTGGAGCCAACGTCGCCGACGTCGCTGCCGCCGTACCAAGTGAAAGCGATGGAGACCATTTTCATCAAAGAGGTGCAGGCGAACGGACCGGCCCACTACGCCAACCTGCAGACGGGCGACCGCGTGCTGATGGTCAACAACCAGCCGATCGCTGGCATCGCCTACAGCACCATCGTCTCGATGATCAAGCAGACGCCGGCGGTCCTCACGCTGCACGTGGTGCCCAAGGAGTGCGATGTCCTGCAGATGGTAAGCTCATCCGGAAAGAGGTTCTCCTCATCCCAACTCCATCCCACATCCCCAGAGACCGGAATACCGAAGCTGCCAAAGTGCTTGCTGCTTCTTTGGCCAAAGTGTGTGATGATTAAAAAAAAAAAGTGGTCATCTTTATAAGGTCTGACCTTAAATTGGACAAAAGGCGTTAGAGTAAAAAAAAAAAGGCCAGCAAATCCGGTGAATTACATGAGCCAATCGGGTCTAGTCCGCAATATCACTGATCTTTTAAATATCCTGTATATAAACATCTAAAGAAACGTATCTCAACAGGTCGCAGATGGCTTAGGAGTAATCATGACTCACAAACTGAGAAACTTCATAAATACTTATATATATATATTTGTAACTATGTGATATCACCGTAACAATAGAGTGAATATCTCACCTTATTCACAATAGTTAAATTGAGATGAAATTGAACTCTTATTTATTGAAGACCGTGTAACGGGCAACCCGCTTTGCCATGCAATTCAGTTTTTAAACAACACGAATCGAATTTCCATTAATCATTAATTAATCGTGTTATATGCATGAATGGTGCTACATTTCGCAGCAATAATAATGCGTTTGGAAATGACCAGAACTTGCAGCATTGACCAAAGTCCGCACTTAAATTATTAATTGGTCGAATTATAGCTAGCTTGAGATACATACATACGTATGTACATATGTTCGAAACTACTAATTAAGAATGTGACTACTATTGAAATACACCCACTGACTAATTCGTCGCGTTGTATTATCATCATCTCTAACTTGTTTTCCTCGTCTTTTTAACAGCACTATACGAGCATTGCCCACACGCCGGAGTCGAATCGCCTGACCATGTCGACGCACTCGCCCTCGCTGCTGGCCAACGGCTCCCACAAGACCACATTTCCAGCGGCGGCAGCAGTTGCAGCACCACCGCATCAGCATCAGCAGCAGCAGCAACAGTTGATCTCATATCCCGCTGTTGCAGCCGTGACCACATCAACGCCGGCAGGATCGCCGCAATCCCAATCCCAATCCCAATCGCACTCGCACCCCAACACCCATCATGCACCATCCCTGCACGGAGGCAGTCGATCGGGCAGCATCACCAGCACGGCCAGCGGAGGCATCACCGTCCTCAGTCAGCCGTTCTACCCACAGCAGCAGCAGCAACAGCAACAGCAGCAGCAACATCGTCATCCAGCGCTGACTGGCGGCAGCAGCAGCATCGATTTCGGGGACATGGCACATGGACTGCGCCAGCATCAGCAGCAGCAGCAACATCTGTACCAGCAGCAGCAACAGCATCACCAGTTTATGCGGTAAGTCAACAAAATAAATGAGCTCACCTTGGCGAACGGCAAGCGGCGATTGACGTCACACATGATGGCAATTACAGCGGATTTTCGGATTTCGGACAGCAGAAGAAAGCCCACGTATTTACAACACTTTGAGATTCATAAACAAAATCTAGCACCTGTATGCCAATTTGCTGTATTCAAATTGAACACACGGGTCCCATTAATGTTGGTAGGGTTAAAGCAGATTTCAGTTCACAAAGGTTCGACATTCCTGAAAACGTATTTATCAGATTGAACTATATGCTTATAGGATGTATGAGCATTCTTTCCTAGCACTTTTTTTTTTAGTTGCCTTATTCGTACCAGTCATGAATATATGATGAGACCAAGTCGCATCAGGACCAAAAAACCAAACCCATTAAAGACCAGACAAAGTTTTTACGTTTGCCTTGATCCAAAGACATTTAATTTATGTACAATTGGCTGAAAATTACACGTCACCGGTGGGCAACACTTGGAAGCCATCGAAGTACTTGGCCAGCGGAATCGCCAGCGAGAAGAGTCCATAGCTCTTTATGAAGGTCCAGCAGAAGTGGTCATTATAGATGATCGTCAATACGGCGCGAGCCATTAGCAGCAGCTGAAGTGTTTTGGTTTTCTCCACCATAGCGCCACAAAACTGTCCATGAATTGTGAATTGTGTATTATGGTGGGGGGGGGATTTCGATAGTGCTGGCCAACTGGCCAACAGCTTACCTGATTGCTCGACTCAACGGGAACGAAAACTATGTGGACTCCTTTTTTTTTTTCAACAAAATTTCTGATGTGTGTGCTCTCCAAAATAACTGAAACTGACTGGATCAATACGGAAATGCTGAAAACACCATGTCAACTAGGATTCCAAGTGCGTCTGACTTCAAATTCTCGGCTACTAGATTGTTTTTAGGGCTACACGAGTAAACTGAATGCAAAGCACGGTCAAATGCAATTTGCTCCACTGTGCAGTGGCGATCCGTTTTGTGATTTATGGTGGCAAAAGTTGAGAGGCGGTCAGTCGTCTCAGCCAGCTGTTTTTAGCAAACGGCACACACAGATGCATTTACTCGCACATTATGTATTTCACTTTCATTGCCACACAAAAAAAAAAAAAAACCAACGAAATAAGTTAGTGAAAACTTAATATTTGAAATTGGAAATGGAGAAATGCCAGGCGATCAGGGGGGCGGAAAGGCTGCCGCCAATAAGGCAGGCAGATGAGAGATGAAAATTGTGTTTTATGGCGATGAACTAAATGACAATAACTAACCGACTAATGAACAGCAAAATGGCGGCGCACAATGTGCATAATTAAAAACGATTGTAAACGAACTCTCTGTGGAAAAGGTTTTATTCGCCACGACGAGGCTGCTATTTCCTAGATACAGTATGTATCTATGTTTGTTGGAATTTCCATCTGATGTCCGAGTTTTTGTGACATTATTGTTATTTTGCCAACGATTTATTGCAAGTTCTATGGCAAGTTGATAATGTTTTTGATCGCAGATTTAAAGATAGTTGTAATATTTGGGAGCAACTCGGATGACTCGCCGCAGTTGCCACATTTGGGCAGCCCCAATATTGGTCGCCATTGTGGCTGCGCCGGGGCCTCGGGCTCGGTGATTTCATCCTAGTTTCCCCTCGGACGCAACCCACTCACTCCAGTGCTCCTTCTCATCTGGCGTTCCCATTTCATACATTCCTCATTTTAGTCTCATTTCATTCATCGCCCGACTCGACGACTCGCACTGTCTTTCCATGCATATTTGTCATTGTTTTGCGTCTGTCTGTTCTGAATGAAATTTATTTTCCATATATTTTCCGCTGTCCGTCTGTCCGTTTGGAGATGTGCAAAAAAAATAATTTATTATTTCGTATTCTATAAAAAGTTCATGTGACGTCAGCGGGGATATAAAACGTACTTATATGTACATAGATAAGATCTCGACCTCTGCAAAGGGTCAAGTTTTACGAAATAATCAATTTGTTTTATTCTTCCTGTTTAAGTTAATGCCTATTTTAATTATTTATTGATTTCTGTTCTATACTTTTGAGTTAGTTATCGTTAAAGTGCTCTGGTGATGGAAATGTTTAGACCGAAAGGGAAAACCATTAGTTTAATTAGATTTTGTGGTATGAAAGATTCAATGGCTTTTGTGTGTGTACCCTTCGCTTTAATTCTTTGTTTACGATTTCTCGTATTCTTTTCGGAAAGTTTGTCACGTCTTAAGCTGCCTGCATGTGCAATTTTCAAATTACGTGAGTTGGTTGGTGCAAACTTAGGCGAGCATCTAAAGAACTGTCAGTTAGAATAGATACACACGTCAATTGACCCACAGTCTTCACAAGTTTTTTAATTGAGAGATAGCTTTGGAAATTGATTGATTATTGATTGCGTTTCATGCGCAACGAACATGTAAACACTTCACTTGGATTATTACAACAAATTTAACACCTGCATGTTTCAATAAACCATATAACCATTTCTCACGATTTGTTTTCTTGTTTTCCCATGTGAAACAAATTCTTTGGTTGAAATATAGATACTTTTCTATACTTTCAGCTCGGTTTTATTGAAGGTAAAACCTTGCTAAAAACTTTAAAGCGCCAATTTCTGCCACCGCATAAATAATTCAAAATTATTTTAATATTCAAAACGCAATATCAGACATTTTTCAACATCCCCTGCAGTCGCATTGCGTATACGCAGCGTTGCTGCACATGAATATGAATAAATAAATCAATTATTATTACTGCACAGTAACCACTACCCCCATTGACTAATCGGGGGAAAAATTGAGGGGAAAAAGGAAATAAATAAGTAACCGCATAACTTTATGCACACACAACGAATGTAAGCGGACACCTCGCAACAATAACAATAAATTTGTTGAACTGCAAAAGCGAATATTTGCTCCATTGTTAAATGATTACGATAAATTTAATTGAATGTTGTATGCCAGCAAAGAATGGGTAGCAAATAATGCCTTCAATTCCCGCCAACTTCAAGTCGTCTCCTCGTTTCGCCCATCAACCAGCTACCCCCCCCCCCCCCCCTCCCCCCTCCTGTTTCTCTCGAGCGGATGCGGATTTATCTTTTCGAGATCGAGATGGAAACTGAGACCACTCATTGGATTGGGTTTGAGTTGATCTGCCGGGCAGCCGGCAGGAGGCTTCATGTTGTAAATTATTGACTACTCCAGGCATTCCAAACATGCCACTGAAGTAATTTACACTGCAAGAAAATCTTGCGCCTTTGTGTGCGGCGCGGTATGTTTGTATGTACTTTCTTTTGTTTGCATATGAATTTCGACTTCAATTGATTGATTGATTGATCGTCCGATTGATTGATGGCTGGCGAAAAGATGTCATCGGAAATGCAAAACTCATTGCTGCGTGCACAGTGAGTGGGCCTTATTTTCATTTGCATCTAATATCATATCATTATTTTGATTTGAAATATTCTATTGTAAAAATCCAAGCAAGACTTTGTCCCACTGTGCACTGTACAAATTTAACTACTTTGCTTTGACAATTACGTATACGCCCTGCGGTTGGGTGGCTGTCCCCCCTCCCCCCTCCCATCACCCCATCACCCCTTTCCCCCGACCATCCGCCCACTCGGTAAATAAATAAGCAAGACAAGGTTGCCAGCTGGTTGATGGAGAGAGGGGTGGGGCGGCTTGGCGGTAGAGTATGGGGTATATATTTGGTCAGTCGGTGACTGATAGTGATATAGCGATTCCCACTCTCTCCCTTTCGCCGATCCTGTGCAAACTGTGGGCAGCTCCCTGCGCCCACTTGCCGCCCCTCGCTTCATTTTTATTTGTTTATCTATTTATTGGTTACAAAATACAGTTGGCACTGGCATTTGGCATACTAATGGGATAATGGATAATGGATAGGGTTGTGAAAAGGGTTACTACAATCAAATCAAAGTTAAATCCAAGTAGATGTTTAATTTTTATTGTCTTGAGTGCAGTTGTTATGAATTTAATAAGTATAAAAATAAATTTTATACAATGTGTACTCAACTTTCTTATGACGAGACAATCCATAGGATGCTACATCATGCCTGCAGCGAATTAAGTTCACTGTATGAAACATCTCGCAGAGGGCTCACTGTACTGAAATAATAAAAAAAAGGAAATCATGTGAGAGGAGAGCATCGGTCGGTGGGTCGTTCGCCATTCGGTCACTGCCCACTCAATGGGTCTCTTTCAATTGCTGAGCCTCCGCCGCTCTTTAATACAAATTTCATACATGCATACAAAGCCAATTTTTGCTGGGTTTTGTTGTGCCTTCTTTTTTTTTTTTATTTATTTATTTTAGTTTAGTCGCAGGAACTTTGCGTAGTACTTTAGTTTAGTTGACGATGGCGAGCGGTTCGTGCAGATTTCAGATATTGTGATACGCGGCAAACGAAGTTTTGTATTTTTTTTTTTATTCACTTACTCGCATAATTCGGCAGCTCCGGCTGCCGTACACTGCCAGAAAAATGTATGCGCTACCCTATCAGGGGGTGAAAAAGCCGATGCTTATACACATGAAAATGATACGATTCGAGATCGATCCGAATAACGAAAACAGGTTAATTTGCCATTTCTCTAGCATTAATTAATTCAAATTTTTTGCCTGTGCTACTGATAATGTGATAATGGAATAGAATGAAACCCAAACAATTTGAGCAACAAGAATTACAAGAAAACACAATTTACCGAGACCTTGTCCGAATACAAAAAAAAAAAAAGAAAGAACATTATATCAAGTGTTTTCCATTTCAAACAAAGACCACAATGAACGTGCCTCGAGTAAAGGTGCAAACGACGAATCTTCGAAACGCCAGTTTTCGTCAAGGAAGTGTTTCAGATCAGTTCCAAAAGCGCAGTGGATATATCTAACAGATATCTAACATAGCTCCCAACAAGTAAATAAGTCAATAAAAATAACTCTGAAGTCAAACTTTTCTCCACGAGCGTCTTTCACACAAATCTCTTCGATTGTGCAATGAAAACCCTGTAAATAAAATACTCGCCAACGACATTTTCTATATTAAATGACTTAAGTTTCTAAACATTTTTTTTTTTTTTGGGAGAAAGAGGAGAAAATTGTGGAACCTGCGGAAATTAAACACCGCGAGAAAATTAGAGTGTGTCAGAGGCTGTCTTTTTTGGATGTGCGATGGCGGTCGGCCTCTCTCTCTCTCTCTCTCTCACTCTCTCTCTCTCTCCCTCACTTTTCCTTATCTATACCGTTCCCTCTGCGGTTTCTGCCGCTTATCAAATATGTCAACAATTTTTTATTTACGACTTGTTAATTGCAAAGAGTCGCAAGAGTTGGCAAAACGCAAATCAGGCAACTGAAAGTAATACGAAATGTGCCCACAGTGCAGACAATAAAAGCGCGAAATTCCGCACACAGCAAGGGACAGAGCTTATAGATAGATATGTATGTATATATGCCCCCTATAGATACAGATATGGCTAATTCGCTGGCCGCCCCTTATCGATATGCACCATTGTGGGGTGTACTATGTGTGTGCATGTGGGGGTGATAAGGGCTTTTGGGTGTGGGTTTAGGTGTGGTTGTGGGTGGTGAGGGGAAATGTATCGAATCGAATCGAATTGAATTGAATTGAATGCGAGTCTCACTTGTGTAGCAGCTTTTCTGCATCACGCACCCAGGCAGAGAAAAAAAGGGTATATTAGATGCTTTGCGGAGTATGAAACAGATGACACGTAGCGTTTCCTGATCAGGATCACTTGGCAAACCAACCGTACTGTCCGTCCGTATGAGCGTCGAAATCTCAGGAACTATAACTATAATAATGCTTAAATCATATTATTAGATTTGTAAAGGTCATGGTTCTGTCTCAATAATGTTCATATACGTGCCGAAAATAGTTTAAATCTGGCCATGAGAATACGATTTAAAGTTAACTAAAAGTTCATTGAAGAGAGCACGCTAAACATTTGTATCTCCAGCTCTCTCGCGTTTTCATTGGCTATTTAAAGGGTATCCAATAGTCGCGCCACTCGATTACAGCATTCTCTTGCTTGAATTATGGTTGTAACATACAACATTTAACCTAAATCATCTTTAACTTTTTTTTTATCGCTTTTAAAGGGAATACAAATTTTGTGTACCCGTTCGTTCAATCGAAATTTTTGCTCAGTGTGCAAATCATCGAATTTTATATATTAAGCTTATGCATAGATAATAATCCCGACAAATGCCCGCGCGTTTACCAATAATCACACATATATTTGCTGAGCACACGAGCTCCTGATCCGACTTTTTTTTTATTTCCATTGCTACCTGCTATGCCGCTGCACAGTGGGCTCGATTCGCACTGAATCGGTTCATAAGATGAGTCTATAAAAAGAATCAAGTTGTTTGTCGGTGAAACTTACAAAAATGTACCTAAAAATGTGTCTCACCGATAACGCCGTAGTATCAATTTAATATAACTTAATCCCAGCGACAAGAATCGTTACAATTTAGACCACTGTGCGCTGACAACTAGGCAATAGAAACATGGTGCGAATGTGTGTGTGTGCTTCCTTTATTCTGCGACCTGTGAAATATGATCCACGGATATATAGAAGGTGTGGGGTTGGGGGCTACGTTTGGGTTTGGGGCCATCTATTCATTACCTTTTGACCTTGACAGTCTGCCGGTGTTTGGGGCGTCGAGTGTGGGAAAGGCTTTTAAAAGCGAATTGAATTAACCATCCTGGCGCACACACACACTTGCATTTACCATACTATTTTTAGCTTTGAACTTTCATTTGACAATCTGAAGAGGCGGAGATAGGTTACGAACGCGGGATGCAGGCTGTGGGCTGCAGGATGTGGGTTGCATGATGTGGGATATGCAGGATACGGGATGCGGGGGCAGGAAGTGGAGGCATAGTTAAACTAATTTGCCATTTGCAGTGCTGCCACCACAGCCGAGAAGCTAAAACTCGATACGCAAATGCTGCTCCTTTGTGCGCCACATGGAACTTAATTATTCGTGCTGCTCTGTTCTCAGCCACTTAAACTATGGCCCAAATCAAATTTGTTTTGTTTTGCCCGCCCGTAGCCGTTGGTTAACTAAGTGAGTGCCCACTGTAGCAACGCTGGTGGTGGTGGAAAAGCAACAGAGAAAAACAAACATGCAGCGGACAAAGAAAAATGCCCAAAAACCGGTCCACAATTTGACATTTTCACATATCACAAAAGGCTTTTAGCCATGAACTTATGTGTTGTGTGTATCCACTTGACATTCATGTCAATTAGGGATGTCAGCGGAAAATGCAGAAAATTTGACAAACGCGTGGGTTTGATTGCATGTTAAAATTTGCTACATTTTTCATTAACATGATAATTCTCGGAATGTTTTTGCTCAATTCTTTTGCTCTTGCAAAATTCTGCAAATTTTTGTGTTGACATTCGTGGGAAATGATCGCAGGTTAATTAATTTTTAAATCCACAGGACCATAAGTGATGATTTGAATACTGACTAAAGCATTTATGTTTTTGGCTTTTAAGCAAATGAAACCGTGCTATTTAAGCTGTGAATCTTTTGTATTGTGTGGTCATTAGCGGTTGCGAAAGTCGGAAATGTAAAACTTTTTCCAACTGGTGGTGTACGAGCTATGAATATGTGAAACGCATTGTTTGGCTTCCGAATTTCCCCCTCAGTCAACCTGTACGTCATGGTTGGCTGATAATAAAACAGAGATTCATGATTTTCACACCAAACTTTGTGTCTAGCAATGACAGTTATAAATTGTATCGCCGGCAAAGGAAGTGCCTTAAACTTAACTAACTTAACAAGCTTAACTACTACTACTACTTGGTTCTAAATTTATTAATTAATTGAAAATCATTTTTTAAGACTGAAACGGAAGCAGATTTAAGTTCAATTTGAAGCGCATTAAATCAATTGTTTGCTTAAGATATAAGAATATTGAGCTTTGGATATGTTTTCCGCAAAATAGGGAATGGAATTCGGCTATATGTCGCCGATCGTGATCGGCGTACGGTAGTGGGAATATTGCGCATGCGCACCGTGTGACGACAGTGAATCGGCGGAGCCAAACTCGAACGCATTGAGCGACTGACAAACTGATGGTGGCACGTGCCATCAAAATGTGGTCAGCACACTTGGAGCGCACTGCTTTTGGGCGATTGCCAATTTGGAGCTACTGCGTCTGCCCATCAGCCGCTGATTCAATTGACAAATATTTTTGTTGTGGTGCGAAAAAATTATGGGGCTACAAAAAATGTCTAGATCCGCCAACAGAAGCACTTGTGCTCGGTTATCGCTTATTGGAAGGCAAATAGAAAACCCGACTGTTGAATTTGGTGTTTAAAGAGGCGTTTTTTCGGTGTAAATTGTGGAAACAAAGTTCAGTACTAAAGTACAGTGGCTAAACTAAATAAATTGAAAGTTTTCGTGTTGAGTTTTTTGTTTGTTTTTTGTTTGCATTAAATGACACAAATAAGGTGGTATTGCGAATATATAAATGAATATGGTTGCTAGGAATTACAAGAGAAATCGAATGGCTTTTCATGTTGTAAATAAGAGTTTGGTGTTTTATGTTCTCGATTCTAGCTCGACACATTTTAATGGTATCAACTATGTTTCTCTATATTGTTGCAGTGCTAATCAGCCGCCAAATTTAACAGTATTATCGGCCAGCTCGGCAACGAACACGCCCACACCCACCGCCCGCCAGCCCAAGTCCGCGACGAGCCACAATCAGGCGTTGTATGCAGTCGGAGCGGGTCCGAGCTCAGCAGCTGGATCTGGGTCGGGATCCCTTTCGGGGGGCAGTGAGAACAGCGACCTTATGATCCGACTGCGCGAGTCCATCAAGCAGAAGGAGGAGTTCCTTAAGTCGCCGGTGCCCGCCTCCATGAGCTCCGCCTCCTCTATCAACGGCAACCAGGCGCAGTCGTCATCGCCGGCACAGCAGCAACACCTGCAGCAGCACCAGCAGCACTTCTTTCCCTCGCACACGCCGCCAGGTGGTGTCCAAGTGGTGGTGCCTCCACCGCGCAGTCGCCATCAAGTGATGCTCAAGCAGCAGCAGCAGCAACAGCAGCAGCACCAGCAACATCATGTCCTTGGCTACGACATGTACCACTCCGGTGGTAAGCTGGTGCAGCGGTCTTCCACGGCGCCTGGCAGTGTGTGCCACCAACACCAGCAGCAGCAGCAGCATCACCTCTATCACCAGCAGCAACATCAGCAGCTCCAGCAGACGCAACATCGCCAGGTGATGATCAACAACAATGCCAAGTACGCCAAGGATCTGGACTATTTTGAGACGTTGCAGGAGACAGGAGTCACCAATAAGGTGTAAGTACTCTGTAAAGTACGCACCCAATGCGTGAATAAATCATTAATTTGTTCTTTCTGTTCATCCACAGCTTTGAGCGCAAGCTGGTGTCACACATGTCCAAGGGATTCGATCCGTTTAAGCCGCTGTCGATCAACACCAGTGCCCTGGAGTCGTCTGCCAGCACGTCGAGCACTTCGGCCACCACGACGGTGAAGAAGCAAAGTGTGCTGTATGAATCCCTGCAGCAGCATCCATTGGCCAAGTACCATCAGACGCAGCAGCAAACGACAACGACGACGACGGTGGATGGACAGACGAGTAGCCGGATGGAGCTGCACAAGGCGACCCTGGCGAATGCCACCATCGATCCGGTGCCAGTTGGATCCAGCAGTGAGTCTAGCCTTCCATCTACTCCACATGCCCTTCTAGCTACTAAGATACTTAACTTATTTTTCATATTTGGTACAGAGTTTGTGACGCTGCCGGATAAGCCGGATAAGGGTTCCTCCGTTGCCACCTTGGCGGACATCGCCGAGAGCAGTGGTAGGTTCTTGGTTTGCCTGTCTCGTTTGCTCATTGTTCCTTTGCTATATGTGATGCCCATGTAAAGCGGAATATCAATATAAAGTGTCCCTTACTTTGGGCAGAATGGTGCAGGGTTGAGCTTAGTGTTCAGAACTGAATTACCGAAACGTTATTATCCTGCAAAGTGTGACAGCTTTGCTTTTATAATTTCAGTCCATTAGAGTCTTTATTTATCGCATTTGGTAGTCTTAAATATATTATTAAACTAATGGTTGGTCAAAGCCGATGGTCAATTTATGTTTCGCCTTTTATTTTACAGCAGCAGCCATTGTGGACAGTGCGTCGGGAAGCGGCAACGTTGTGCGGCGCTACAAGCCATTATCCTCCAGCTCCTTTGACGAAGGCAAACCAATGCGTAGGATATCCTACCTGCGGGCAACCAACAATGAGACCGACTTCAATGCGGAGGCTGCCGCTGGCGGAGATGCCGCGGCAACAGGGGCGTCAGGACCAGCATCTGCATCAGCAGCTTCATCTGCACCTGGACCCACGCCCTCATCTGCTCCTGCACCAGCTCCAGCACCAGCACCCCTGCCCATTTCGATCCCCATTCCGGTGGCTGCTGTCGTCGAGCCGCAAAAGACGAAGTCCCTGGTGGAGGAGCATCCGGATCCCACCTACGATGTGATCGGAGGCACAGGTGGTGGCCACGAGTTCATCGAGACGCCGAACGGCCTGGAGGATGTGCGTCTGTCGGCCCACGGGAGTCGGAGGGCCTCCATGAGCAGTGACATGCGAAGCAGGTTTGTCCGTATATCATATTGCCAATGAATAAATAAATAAACTTGTTTTTCGAAATTGAATAGCATCCACATTGATGCCGAGTTAAATGGCAAGTATGTGCCAAACGAACTGGAGGCCTTTGAGACGGAAATCGAGATCAAGTCCTCTTGCATCAACGGAAAAGTGAGTGGTCCTTCTCACAAGGCAGCCAGAATAAGCATACGAATAATACTCGTTCCGTTTTCAGCGCATGTCCGAGTACCGATCATGGCGTCAGGTGAAGCTGGAGATCAAGGGAGATCTGCTGCGTATCTACTCAGGCCGACATGCCAAATCGGAGCACAATGTAAGTTCTTTCTAGATGGATGGAACCTAGGCCTCGTTAACTAATCGAAATGATCGTCTTGTTACCTTAGGTGATAGAACTTGATATTAGAAACTTTAAGTTCTTCGACGAGTCGATGGATAAGAAGAAATACTTGATCCGTATGCAGTCGAAGCCATCGCCCAGTGGAGCCCATTTGGCCTCCTTGGGCAACGAGTTAAACCTGGACGAGGGTCACGACAAGCTGCTAACCTCGTCGGGCAGCAGCAGTGCGAATGAGCCCGCTGCCAACGCAGCATCGGCCCTGACCGCATCCACCTCCTCGTCCACCTGCAGCAGCGGTCCTTACACGGAGATCCTATTCAAGACGAAGAGCAGCAACGAGATGAAGCGTCTGTTTGGACTTCTGCAGTGGAAGGATAGCCTCAACTACGATGATAATGTAAGTGTTCATATAAGTGCATATAAACCGAAAAACGTTCACTTACATTACATTTTTAACAGGAGCACCAGCCACAGGGCAAGCAGTTGGCAGAACCACAGAAAACAGTGGCCAGCGCCAGTTATCTGGACGACGTCCAAGGTGGAGCGAGTGCAGCCGACAGCTCACCCTTGAGCTCCCATTCCGGTGGCATTGCAGACGCTAGTGGCAGTCATCATGTTTCTGCGCTACCAGCAGCTGCGGCTATTGTCGCCGCCACCAGCGACTCCATTTCGCCGGTGATGAAGG
Organism: Drosophila melanogaster; assembly: GCF_000001215.4. Taxonomy (NCBI): domain Eukaryota; kingdom Metazoa; phylum Arthropoda; class Insecta; order Diptera; family Drosophilidae; genus Drosophila; species Drosophila melanogaster. The sequence goes on along the minus strand of NC_004354.4, from coordinate 20,475,292 downwards.
CAAGGAAGTCCTCTTCGCACAAGCATATACCTGATAAGGATTTGGGATCGCCCAAATCGAAGAACTGGAAGGATTTGCTCTTCCGCCGTGGCGGCAGTGGCAGCGGAGGAGTGTCACACCACGACTTGGCTTCGCCATCCGCCTGTGCAGCCAAGCAGATTGGATCTATTGGCGTTCCACTGCGCAGCTGTCCCATGTCGAAGGTCAATGCATATGTGCCGCATCTGGTAGAGGTGTGCACGAACATTGTGGAGACAAAGGGTCTGGGAGTGGTGGGCATCTATCGCATACCCGGCAACAAGGCGGCCATATCAGAGCTGTCCGAACTTGTTAACACCAAGGACTTTCAGTTCGAGAGCTGTGCCAGCGATGACCGCTGGGAGGATGTGAATGTGGTGAGCAGCCTGCTCAAGTTGTTTATACGCAGCTTGCCCGATGCCTTAATGCCGGCAAGTTACTATATCAACTTTATTGAGGCGGACAAGAAGTTTGGCCTGGAGAGAATTGTACTGTTGCGCGAGATTGTGGAATCGTTACCACGGCATCCCTACGAAACGATGAAGCACTTGATTCGGCATCTGTGCCGAGTTAGCGGCAATTGCGATGTGAACCGCATGGAGCCCAAGAACCTGGCCATCATATTTGGGCCATCTATAATCAGGACGCCGAACGATACTCTGGAAACGGCAGTCAAGGACATGAAGCATCAATGCCGCATCGTTGAGCTGCTGGTCACACAGGTAAGGATCCTGAATTTATAGTTTTATATAATAAATGAACAATCTACATATATGTATCGTTGAATTGCAGTACGACTACTTCTTCGAAGGCGGCAGTCTGCCGGATATAGCCGAAGTAAGCGGCGGTACAGCTGCCGTAAGCGCCGCTCAGCCGCAGCAGCAGACGCAGGAGGATCAGACGAGCATGCTGCTGCACAACCTGTCGAAGATCGAGCGGATCACAGAGCGCGAAACCACGCGCACCTCGCGCTTTATGCCGCAGCTCAGACGAAAGACCCATGGCAAGCGCAGCGCCGTAAACTCGGACACGTACTCCGGCGAGAGCGTTCTGGTAAGCGGGAGCTCCTCCAACACCACCACCACCACCACCACCACCACCCACACCACAAGTAGCACAAGTAGTAGCAACACCATCACCACAACCATCAGCACCACCACCATCCAGCAGCGACGGGCGCAGCGCAAGGCTGTGCAGAGCATTTGCGACCAGGCTCTAATCCTGCTCCTGCCCACACCCGTTTCTTCCGTCTCTCTTCCCTTTCAGTCGTTGGACTACGCCAAGGCGTCCGCCTCTGCCTCGGCATCCGCAAGCAGCACCGCCAGTACTTCGAGCAGCTCGACGCTTCACAGCGGGGGCAAGGCATCCGCCTCATCCTCATCCAGTTCCACTACCAAGTTCAGCTCATCGTCATCGTCGGCGTGCTCAACAACGGCGGTGGCTATTTCTTCCTCCATCTCGGCGACGTCCTCCAAATTGTTAAGCGCCAATTTTAAGAAGCGTAGCACAGGAGGTTTCTTGGGCTCAAGATCCTCGCACCAGACGCGCAAGGCCAGCTTGGACGAAAAGGACTCAGGACAGTCGTCTGGCAGCCTTGGTCACAGCCTGGGAGTAGGCATAAATCTGGCCAAGGAACAACAGCGCAGCAGCGTGGACATATCCATTCTGCTAACGGACGACGACTCTAGCAGCAGGCTAAGCGATACGGGTAAGGATTTAAGGCGTAAAGATAAGTGATCTGATAATTATGTTATGTCCCTACCGTTAACCAGGTTCCATGTCGCTGACGACCATTACGGATACACTGGACAGCAAGCTACGCAACTTGCGCAGCGGCTCCGAATCGAATGATGAGAATGGATCGCCCGAGTTTCCCAAGAACCGGCGGCACACCTTGGGCCAGCCTCTGCACATGCACTCCGAGAACATTCCGTATGCGGACGAGTCGCCCGAGCGGCTGTTCCATCAGTTTTGCAATCCCCTGGAGACAGCCCCCTTATCCCTGCATCTAAGCCGCTCCTGCACGGCCACAAATACAATTGGTGGCGATGAAAAGCCTTCGAAACAGTCGGGTGGAGTTGCACCACTGCCCCCAAGTTTGCTTAAGGCCGCACATAAGCTACAGCACTCAGCCACGGTGCCCATTCATCAGGGAAGCTCCACTGCACCAACTAGCGGAGCAGCCACGCCAGTAGGCACGCCAACCGGAAGCGGTGGGGCCGGAGCTATTCCCTCGCGCAGCTCATCGAGCAGTGTCACGACGCTAACCAAAAGCATACAACCCAGGTTCAGTAACTATCTAAGCTACGAAAGAGGCAATGCAGCCGCTGGAGGCGCCGAAAGGGTGGTGGGATCCGCCGGAGGAGCTGCCTCCGACGACGATTCCGAGGGCTCGACCACCAGTGATCCCAAGGAGAAGCTGCTTCTCGGTGAACGACCGTCGCCTTCGTTTTTTATCGAGCGCTACAACAAAAAGAGACGCGATCATCGGTTATTTCGCAGCGCCAGTTTCAATTGCCGGAACTACTCCACCAGGCACATAACGGCGCAGACATCCGGAGGAGTAGCGGCGGGAGTATCGGGCGGAGTAGCTGGAGCGGTGGCGGTGGGGGTGGCTTGCTGCCAGGCATTGAGCACCACTGGCTTGACCAAGGACGAGAAGACTGATATGAACCTGACCAAGAAGCGCCAGATCCAGAACAAGCAGAATCGGTCCATTAAGCGGCGGCACACAGTAGGCGGACCTCACGACTATTCCGCCAGCAATGGTGGCTGCTCGAATCACTCACACGGTCACGACCTGGCAGCCATCAACTACAATCACCACAATCGCCATCACCAGCAACAGTTGTTGAAACTGGGCAGCGCTACATCTGGCGGTGGAGGCAGTGGCGCAGCCGCGGCCGAGACGACGACCACCACAACGACCACCACCACGGTGCTGCGGCGCCTCGGTACAGGTCAAGCTGGCGCCGAAGCTAGTGTGGCATTGCCCGCATCAAGTTCCGGATCGAGCAGCAACAACAATAACTCGCCCCAAAGCGATGGCAGTAATGGCAACGGCGGTGGAGTGGCGGGAGTTGCCTCCAATGCACCACCAACTGGCGTAGGTGTCGGTGGCAACAACAGCAGCGGAAGCAGCAGCAACAGCAGCAGCACCAGCACAACTCCCGCTGGGAACGGCGATCAGGTCCTGGAAGTGGGCATACGTATCAAGAACATTAGCCGGGGTCGCTTCTAAAAACCTGTATACCCAGACTAAGAAAACAGACGGTGGCAATTTCACATGGTGAAACACACATGAAACACTCTGGGCGAACTCACATTCTTAGCAAACAGTCTATACAAAGCTAAAAGTGCTAATATGGCTAAAAGCAGGCAGTCTGCTTATATCGCGTTTTAAAGAACCTGACAAAAAACATAGTTAAAAATAGCTCCTAGTGCAGATTGCTGCGACAAGACCAACCCGAAATAGCAGTTGCTTAAATGTGGTTAACCTGATTAATTGACACTTTGAAACCCACAGTTTACAAGAGTATTAACGAAAGGTTTAATATATAACCAAAAGGCATAATGAGAAGATATTTAACAATAGTCTGTTAAACACACAAAAGCTAAACACACCTTTAAAAAAAAACAAAAAAAAACAAAGTTAAATTGAATGTTAACCCTGAACAAAGTTGCTAGAAAGGCAAATCGTTGTAGCAAAGGCTATGCGAACACCTCTAAGTAGTCTTGCTTCACAGACCCTTGCGTTTAAAACTATGTTTTGCATGTTAAACGATGAAAACTAAATTTAAATTCAAATAGGGCGTGGCAAAGCTACTTCAATGGAGTGCATTGTACCTTCTGCTACTTAGGATCTGTAAAAAGTAGTCATCATAATCTATTTTACTATATATACCTATATATCAATGTGCAGTTGCAGTGTTGTGTCCGAATTGGGTCTTAAAAGTTAACCAGAAGGCGTGTAGAGAAGTGTTGATTGCGAAACAAATCAGCAGGGCAGTTGAAATACATAATCTTACATATTCTATCACAATATATTTATATATTCATGCGCAGACCCCAGGAAGTTGTGTCGAATACAATATATTACAAATATAACCCATTGAAACTCGACCCAGGAAAACTTAAACTAATCAGTTAGCAAGGATCCGAGATCGAATTGCTTAATACCCTGTAATGAGAAGGCACAACTTCGAGGGAAAACAAATCGTATTAATGCAACGCAGGCAAAACAATCTGTACGAGGTCAGGAAGTAATTTATTCGCACACACGAAGTACACAAAACACACAAATTAAATGGGAACCAAGCAAAGATGGCAGATATATTGCGAGAGACAGAGCAAGATATATACACATAACGAGTGACAAGGCGAGGGAGATAGAAAGAGAAAGAGAGAACTATTTTGTAAAACTTATACAACACATTACAGAGAAATCGCATAAGCAACCACCTACGGTAAAGGAACAATTGATGGATAGTCGCCTGTCCGTGTCCGTGCACCATTGAGTTGGATGAGTCCTTTTGACAACCAAGTTGTGCTAGGTCCTGCATAGGGATCAGTTCTGTTCTTGATTTAGATGTGCATTTGTTTTTCTTTTCTTCTTTGTACCTCTGTACCTGTTGTACAAAAATTTTAGGGCTGATGATCCCCATTTTGGTGCCTTAAATTATTGGCTTTAAATTCTGTTAACCTTTTTTTCCACCCACAAAATTGTTTTTTGATGAACCAATTTTTTTTTTTTTTTGTATTATTTATTTGGAGAATGGTGCTGGCGGAAATGCATGATATAGGTGCAGCTACAAAGCTATGAAGTAGGGGATACATTTTCCCGATTATCCCGACAGGCGACTAGAAGAGGGATGGCGTGTTCGAAATTAGGTTTGATTGATAAAGCGACTATATGTTTACCATGTGACGCACGAGAAACGGCATAAATTTACATTTACATATATAATATTATATATTTTTGTGTAGTTTGTATATGATTTAAGTTTGGAAAATACAAGAACGCATAAAAGTACATGCAAATGCATATGATTAAGCGATTAGATAGTAGTTGTATAGTATTCCTCCCATTTTTTTTGCTGTATATACGAGTTAATTTTTTTGATTTCATTCACAATTATGATTTACACCACCCCCAAAAAGGATATATATATATAAAGATTATATATTTTGTACGCATTTTGTTTTGTTACCCGATGGCAGAAAATGAAAAAAATCGAGAAGGCGGAAGTAAAGAAGTATATAGAAAGTACCCAAGCGCGTAACGTTGCTATATAAATATTATGATTAACTAAAAACAATTTTTTGTTAGACGTTAGGTAGTTATTTTTTAAAAATTGTATTTTCTATTATACATGTATACATCTATATATATTTTATTTGTATTATGATTTTTTTGAACAACAAGTAAATGTGGATTTTCTATAATGCTGACAACACAATAAAAAAGAAACAACCAATATTACGAATAAATTGTACAAGTATAAACCAGCGACAAGCTCTGTTTTATTATCGTTTTGTTTATCAACTACATATAAGTACCCAGCAATGATAATGATCTATGTACAGAATGGCTTTGTGAACGTTGGAGTTTATAGCTTGGCCTGTGGACCCGTTCCGGAGATTTTGTAGACGAACTCGTGGGCCACATCGTAGTACGGATTGCAGCTCTGGCGCACTCTCTTCAGCCACGCCCTGATCTTGGGGTACTTGATCCTGACATCGTAGTCGGCCATTCCTGGATTGCATGAGTGAATAATAAGAAACCTGTAATTATCTCAAACTGAAAGTATGCTCACGTGTCTGTTCGATTTCACAGGCTGCAAAGATGTCCGCAACGGTGAGGGAGGATCCGGTGAGGAAGTCCTTGCCCTCCAGCCAGACCTCCTCGACTACGTCGAGGTTGCGCTCCATCTGCATGCGGAACGTCTCGATTTTGGCTTCGGAGGGTGTGCGTCCTGTCAGAAGCGGCTCCAGCCACACGGTGCGGAAGTACATGGCGCAGGTGAGCCGCAGGGACATGTGCTGCCATTCGAGGAACTCGTCGACGCGGCTCTGGTCAACGAAGTACTTGGGATAGAGGTGCTCCGGTATCTTGCCCTTGGCGCTCAAATAGCGCAGGATGGCCACGCTCTCCGCTAGCTTGTAGCCATTGTCGTGGATGCAGGGCACACGCTGGAAGCGGTTAATCTCCTTCTTGAAGTCTTCGGTCAAGTGCTCGCCTGTGGGGCAAAGACCGTAGTCGAGATTAGATTGCACCCATAAATGGTGGTGGCGGTGGCAGTGGCGGGTGGAGCCATACAAAAAAAAAAGCACAGATGTTACCAAAACTATTAAACTAACAGTTGTATCAACGTAACGCACTTATTCACAAACTAAATAATATTTTATGGATAAATCCTTTTATCAAGGTACAATTGTTAAATGTGGCTAAAGCGCAAAATGATTGTGTATTGATCAGTGAAAAAGACGTTACGTTCTGTACTTCGTTTGAGATACGTGAGGTATTGGCACTCCTGTCCACCACATGGACACACTTTGACCCGCACACCGGTTACCCTTACCATTGCGCAGGGCAACCACGCAGTCTTCGAAGGGCATGTTGCTCAGCCGGAAGATAATGAACAACGCCCTCGAGGGCTGCGACATCAGGTCATAGTAGTAGCGAATGGGAGCGGACATCCTCAGGTTGGTTGGCTGTCTGGAGGGAACTGCAAAGAGAAGGTGCTTGCAGTGGTTAGAGGAGGCTTCAAAACAAATAAATGGGCGCCGGTCCAAAGATCACCGAAGAATCTCCACGGAAAGCCGCATAGCAGCACTACACCCAACACACCCCTGAACTCACCACAAACACGGTCGGTGGGCAACTGCAGCTATTCCACTGAGCCAACAACTTGGATCGAATCTAAATCAGCTGGCGGCGGGGCAAGAAGTCGTACGTAGTGAAGTGGTGAATTGTGGGGAGAGCGAGCTTTACGTAGTGGATTTCATCAACGAAAAGCTCTGCGCGCTCAGTAGTGATACGCGTTAGTGCGAAAATCAAGTAACGGACTTATAAACAATTAAGAAAAAAAATATTTCTGACTTAATATTTATTATTTATCTAAAAGTTTTTTAGATCACTGCCTGGCCAAAGAAATCGGATTAGATATTTAGTTTTAGATATCGTGTGATTTTTAGATATTTAGATATTTTAGATATCGTGTGATATGTTGGGAGTAAGCACTTCATTTTTTAAATAAACAAATGAAAGTTTCCAAGAGAGTTTATCAGATTTATAAACTTCTCCCGTCCTTCATTATGTTCTTTTTTTTAGCATAGAATAGAACTAGAATAATTCGAGTTCCTTACACTTACTAAACTTACAACTTTGTCTACTGCTTTTAAAATATATATTTATAAAGAAGAAATTAATTAATTATCACAATTAAATTAAATTTACTTTACTCTTATAATTCAACTTTCAAAACATTGATTTTAAACTAACCTCTACGTTTGAGCACCTCATCAAAGGCCACCTGCAGCTGATCCTCGTCATTGCTGAGTCCCAGTAAACTGGCCAAAAACGACACCGACATGACGAGATCCGAACTCCACTGAATTAAGCCAGTGAATGAACTGGATGATGCAGCTGCTCCAACTTATATACTCTAGGTCGTGGATGCGTAGAAAATGTGAATGCGAATGCGACTGGGAGTCGAATAAACAAAAATTAAAGAGAATAGGCGCAAGGTATTAGAAACCCTCGAGATAAGGCGGCGTAGTTCCCTCGTTGCACCAGCTACACTGCAAATCGAAAAACGAATTATTGTGAATATTGAGTAGGTGCTACCCTCTGATAATATTGCGAAAGATATAGGAAAGAGAGAATTCCATAATGCAATAATTAAATAATTAAAAATTCCAGTGCAACTGCGCTTCATACATCCGCCGGCCAATCGGAAATATGTATATTGTAGAGTAAATAATCAATCTATCTAATAGTTCTGAGCCATTGGCAACGGCGGAAGGCCAGGAATAGAAACTCCCCAGGGAAGGTCCGTCTTATCGCTCGATAAGGAGAGATTGTTTACCCCATTGCCAGTTCTGTGGCAACAGGTGCACCATTCACCTGAACAGCTGATGGATCGGGATTTATTTATCTGCATATATCTCGAAATAGCCATCCGCCACGCAAACTTCGTTTTCGATTAGGTATATATCGTATGTGTATTTATTAATTCCGATTCAAACATACCGACGTCTTTTGCTTTGTACTTGTATACATTTTAACTATATATATGTATATATATATATTCATATACAATTTGCGTGGGCGTGTATATATACACAGACGTATGTATGTATATACACACACGTATATATGTGGTTTTTTTTTTTTTAATTGAGATAAAGTGGAGCCAAGGTGTCATCCACCTCCTCTTTGGCCGGGAAAAGGTACATTTACAAAGAGTATAAATTAGGGTATAAAGATAATCCACAACATTTATACTCGGTGTAGAGAGAGAGATCACACAGTGGGGGAAATAGTTATTCGTACGCTTTGTAAATATACGTATATAAAAATAAAATACAATTAAATAAAACTGGGAACTTGATTTGGCTTGGCTTGGCAGCGCATAATATATGTAGATATAGTAGACACATAAGATCGGACGATATGCCGCCCATATATGTACATACAGATACATATGTATGTATATATGGTAGTTTAGGTGTACTTGACTTATTGTTGACTTGATTGTTACACACAATTGGATATTTTTCGCTGGTACTGAGTTTACTTTGCAACGAATTGTAATTTATAATTTGATGCATGCGTTTTTTTGTGTGATGTGCGATTGCAAATACAGCCCCTTTAAAATATTATTAGGCTTTTTTTCTTTTTTTTTTTGTTGCAAATTTTTCTGGTCAGTGTCATAATATAAGAACTTGAAATTTTGATAATATACATACAATAGAGCGTTGAAGACATAGACATCTAACCAACCACTCAGTCCAACGTTTTCTAATACTTAATATTGAAAGTTTCAAGTTAGGTAAAATGTATATTTTCCTTCAATTCAATTTTTTTGTTGTGTATATTGATAAACTAGGGCGAACCTTTGATATAACGTGATAAATACATTGCACCCTCCTGATTTTCTCTACATAATAAAACATACTATATGTACATATGTACTATATGTTTTTCGCGTATGTATACCAATGCACTGAAAACAAATTGTTCGAGTGCAAAGTGTGAGTAACAGATGTCTATACAGTTGTATAAGGTTTTAGATTTCATATATGATTTCATTCTTTTAATCAGAGTCTTATGCATTTGCTGCCCCTGTTTTCTGGTTTCCTTTACTTTGGGGATATGCTTGAGGAGTTTGGGAAGAACTTACTAGACCTACTATGGTTAAGTTACCATTAGGATTACAGTTACAGGATTAGTGGTTCAGGTTCAGTGGTTTCTGGTCGCATACAAATCTAATTTGAATACTTTATAGCGAAGACATCGATCGACACATACTTATTACTTATTGTTTGTTTGTTAGTCTGCGTTTTCATAGTGCGTTTCTGTGTTATTTGGCAAACGAAATTTGACTGAACTACTGAATCTAGATTCTATAATAACGCTCTATGTAGCTACATATACGGCTGGGTTCTGCCCATCCATTTCTCTACTTGTTCTCGATGATCATCTGCAGTTGGAGAACCAAACTCCGGGCCAATTGGAGCACCGATTGGGCATTGTGGCGTTCGGCCATTTCTGAAACCACAAGAACCATATAGCAATTGGTATAATTTTACTTATAAGTTGTATGCCATGTATCGCACCATTGAAGAACTTGATGACATCGGTGAAGTCCATGCTGTTCGAGAGAATGATGTCGCGATAGGTCTCCAGCAGGGCAAGGGCCAGGAAGAGTACGAAGTGGCCGGAGGCGATGTGCTTGGCCGCCCAGATCACCTCCCACGTGGCGAAGACGTCGTCGTAGACGAGCTCCCTCTTGAAGTCCAGCAGGAACCATCTGTAGCAGAAGTAGAAGTGCGTGTAGTCGCCGTTCGAGTCCATCAGATCGTACATCTCCGAGTCGAGGATCTGGATGAGGGACCTGTGCGAAGTGGGTTATTTATTTAGTTAGTCCGACTGAAAGTGCCCGCACTCACCTCATGTTCGCAAAGTGCATGTCCATGGCCCCGCCGCTGGGAAAGTTCTCGATCATGCGCTCCATGAGCTTGCAGAAGCAGCTGTAGCTGAGCGATTCGTCGTCGAAGATGACCAGGAGGGGAGCCACCAGGTCGCACATGCCCTGCATGTAGCCCACGTCCAGGTGCTCCCACACGTACGTGGAGATCACGTTGCGCAGCTTGTCCAGGTTCTCGTTGGCGAAGTACCAGTAGTTCCTGTCGCACCTCTGCACGTCCTTCTCGATCCGATGCAGATTCAGACCAAACTGCTCCAGGAGTTCGCTCTGCAAAGTATACGAACCAAATTATTACCACGGAAAATAAGAAGTATATCTGAAATGTAGTGAAAATTGATTGCTCAATTGCAATGATGTAGTATAACAACATTAAGACAATATAAAAGTATGTTTTGATGGGTGTGATTCAATCTTATTTAAGTATACCTCAATTGAGCCATTTTTCAGAAATAATAATCGAATAATAGAATTCGGTAGACTTCCATTTATACCCGTTTCTTGTAGAGTAAAAGAGTATACTAGATTCATTGAAAAGTATACAAGTACTACAAGCAAAGCTATATTAGCAGAACACGTAGTATATGCGATTTCTGTTTACCTATTCCCAAAATACTAATTTATTATCAAATGGTATTCACATTCACACTAGCTAAGGAAGGGGTATCTGATAGTCGGGGAGCTCGACTATAGCATTCCCTCTTGTTTATTATATGTATATGCCTAGTTGAACCACTTCCTAGGTGGAAACTGTACAAATTAAATTTAACTCTTGTTCAAATGCCTTACGGAAATTGTCTCAAAAGTGGACTGCACGCTACTTACACTGTAGACACCTCCATTGGAGCTGGCTGGCGAGGCGCAAGCGGACTTCGGCTGCTGTAGGGCATCCATATTGACGCCTGCTCCGCCGGATTCTCCAGCCTGCTCCTCAAGGGGCGACATCTGGTCGCCCTCTGCCGCCTTCGGACTGCGCTCCCAGTTGGTAATGTCCACCGATGCCTTGGTAATGATGACAGCTGCGGCGGCTGGTGGTGGTGGCGGCCTCACTGCATCTTCATCGTCCGGCAGCTGGAGATCGTCGGCACTCAAGTACTCCGGGCTGAGAACACTGCGCGTGTCGCTGTTCGGGCGTTGATGCACCTCGCCGGGTCCCACTGTCTCGTACGAGGAAGCTGTGGATGCCGAGCAGCTGGGCTCCTGATTGATCTGTTCCTCCAGCTTCCGGTAGTCCGGTAGCTTGCTCTCCGACTCCGAAATCTTTTCATCCTGCTGCTGCTTTTGCTTGTTGTCCTCCTCATCCGGTTCGTCCAGTTCATTGAAGCTCTCGTCCACGTGACCCGAATCCGTGCTGGTCTTCATGGCTCTCGGAATGGGTTTCACAGTCAGGTGATTGCCACTCACCGCGCACTCCGCCTGCTGCTGCTGCTGCTGCTGCTGCTCATCGAACTCCAGATCGCCGGGATCTGAAATGTCCGATATGTCCTCGAATACCTCGTTTTCTAGATCGCCACCGGCTTCGAGATCGGCTGCCCGCACGGTTCTGTCGTTGCCGGAGTTGCTGCCGGAACTCAGCTTGGCCACCGCCCGCGCTGTCTTCTCCTTCTCTCTCTGCTGCACAATGGCGTCCACCGCCAGCCACTCGCTCATCGTCGTCTCATAGTAGTGCTTGCAGGTCTCGTCCTGCTTCTTGCGATCCTCCGTTGTGGAGCCGAAGGCGTAGTGGCCCAAGAGGTACGGCCACACCTCCTGCCGCAGCTCCGGCTGGACGCCCCCGAAATAGACCAGGCGGTAGAACTCGGTTGCGTTCTCCAGCACCCCATTCACATTCAGAAGCTGCCAGCGCTCCTTTGTCAGGCCCTCCTCATCGGCTTTCACTAATGGACGTGAAAGCTACAATATGTGAAAAATCATCGAGTCTTGCTCACTTACTCTCAGGCGTAATCCTCCCGTGCACCAGACCGGACAAGTGGGTGCGAACCGTGGAGAGGTGGCGACAGTAGGCCAGCCAGCCGTAGAAGGCCCTGGAGATGATCTGGCGGCGCATCGTGGAGCAGACCATCTCGATGCTGGTACTCTGCGCCTGGAGCAGCTGTTGCTGTTGCTGCTGCTGCTGCTGGAGGATCAGCGGCGACTCCATCGGGAACTGGTCGATGGAGAGGCTCTTGTTGGAGCAGTCGCTGCTGCCGGTGGTGGAGCAGCTGCTCAGCTGCGCCCTCCGCGGAGTGCTACGCACAAAGTCCAGGATGGAGTGGGTGGCAGCTAGAGATGTAGAATCATGGGTCAAATCAAATTCAAAGTGGTTTTCAGCCACGAAGAATGGTTGCACCACTCACCGAACTCCTCGTGGCGACTCTTGCTGACGATGCGGAAGACGTAGTCGATGGGCGTCTCGTCCACGGACTCCATGACCGAGGGCAGGATGCGGCGTCGCATGCTCCGGGGCCACAGGAACATCTTGCCGATGCCCCGCTGCGACCACAGTGGCGGATCTAGCTGGCCGTGTGGCAGGAGACCTGTCTCCAGGCAGCTGAGAAACTGCTGCATGTGTCCACCTTCGGGAAAGTGAATGGGCGGCCGCTGGACGCCGTCCTGTCCCACCAGGATTACGGTGCCGCCGCTGTCCTCGCCGCGACTCTGGTGACAGTGGACGTAGACAATCTCGTCCACGTTAATGTTCAAGGCGTAGGCCCAAAAGGCGTCCTTGTCGATGTCCTCCGCCTCCTCCGCCTCGGTGTAGCCGTTCATCAACTGGTTGGGCGTCCACTTGATGGTCAGCGTCTGGATGTGCTGATGCAGGCTTAGGTATCCCGGCATGGGTTCCGCCACATCCTTGGGCAGCACCTGCACATTGTTCTTGCCGTAGAGCAGCGTGGCCTTCGCGTTCTGATGCAGTGACTCCACGTAGTCCTTGGCCACACTAGCCGAGGCGATCGACTTGAAGGATCCAGTGCCCGCCTCGTCGGAGCTTGTGTTCAGGCTCCTCTTGAAGTTGATGATCGCCGGACGCGAGCACGTCGACGAGGAGCGGCGACACGAGCTGATCCGATGGCGTTGCACCTGTTTTTATTGATGGAAAATCAAATATTTACTTATCTCAACTAAATAAATATTATATTATAATATTATTATATTATATATACATTGGGAATTAAGATCAGTATTCAAATTGAATTAAAAGAGCCATACACACCAGTTCATCTGCGTGCGGATCGGTCCAGTAGTGATCGGCTGTTTTGGCCCGCGTGAATTCCAGGGCACAAGGACCCACCAGCAAGGAGCTGAGAATGGATCCGTAGTCCGAATCGGCCACCAGGGAGTCCCGATCATAGAAGCTGCTGGCATTGCTCACCAGATACTCAATGATTTTGGTCAGGCGCTTCTCATAGAGAGCCAACCGAATCCACAGATACCTATGCGAAGATATGACTTTAGCCCAGAAATTGATTTCCGCTGAAGGAACTCACTTCATGCTGGCCAGGGACATGCTGGAGGTGCTCGCACTGACGCTAATGGAAGCGGACGCGGAGGACGTGCTGGCCGCTGCGTTGGTGCCTGTGGACATCGAGTTGCTGCTGCTCTTCTTGAGCATCGGCGGCCGCTGGAAACTGTCGCTGCTGCTGGAGGAGCGCTTGCTGGGATCGCTGGCCTCGATCTCCTGCACCAGCTTGCTGATGTGCTCCGCCTCCGGGCAGCTCTTGGCGATCTTGTGCAGCAGCGCCGTCGTCGAGGAGGTTTTGAACAGACCCAGCGCCCTCCGCCGGAGGCCCTGGCTTAAGCAGGCCTCCACGGCGCCGCACAACGAGGTGACCGAGCTGCTCTCCTCGTGGACGTACTTCTTGGTCACCGCCTCCTCCATCAGCTGCTTCACCTCCTTCTTCACGCTGGCTATCAGCCGCTCCTTGTAGTCGGAGCCATCTGGGAAAGGATGCAAAATAAATGTAATGGAACTGAGTAGAGTAACTTTTACTCGTCACTCCAAGAGTAAATGAGTATACTACAATAGATTCGGTGAAAAGTATGTAACAGGCAGAAGGAAGCGTTTCCCTATATAAAAAGTATATATATTCTTGATCAGGATCAGTAGCCGAGTCGATCTAGCAATAACCTTCTGTCCGTATGAACGTCGAGATCTCAGGAACTATAAAAGCTAGATGGTTGAGATTCAGTCGTCATTTTTGGAAAATTGTTGGACATTTTTCATAATTTTATTAGTTTTGTAAATTTCTATCGATTTGCCAAAAAACTCTCTAACGCCCAAAAACCACCAAAACAGTCACGCCCACACTTTGGAACAATTTTAAAAATTTTGTCTCATTCTATCGGTAGAAAAATTATGAAATTTCGCGTTCGCATTCACACTAGCTGAGTAAGGGGTATCTAATAGTCGGTGAACTTGACTATTGCATTCTCTCTTCTTTTGATCAGGATTAACTTTCAAGCTAGAAAATTTCGCATTTTAACTGAGATATGGCAACAATGTTGAGCTTCAAATTGATTTTCGATCTCGACTATAGCATTCTTGTTTTAATTTATTTTGTATGTTTGCTAATATAATTACATAAGAAGGCATCCTTAGACCAAATGCATTTATTTATAAGCTCCATTATATTTCTGAATAGGGCAGAGAAATAAATGCTGTCCTTCGTCATTCGCCAAATCAAGTGTTCAGCAATAAAAAAAAGTGTCAAAAAGGTGTCGCAAAAAGGTAATCATGTCCACTATAACAACGTAGATCCGTAAATACAATCTTATCTGCATTGATAAAGGTCACCGAAGACTGATAGTCAATCAGAGAAAAGTCATTAAACAGATAGCGGAATATAATAGTTGTGTAATTTTTGTTCAATTATAATAGTTTTCTAGTTTTGGTATTCAACCAGTATATAAACCAATAAACATAACTTTCGCATCAAATGAACTATTTTCAGTGTGTAATCGATCGTTGCGCAAGTTGAGTAATTTAAACGAATATAAATAGTAGTGAGTGATGTTTGACAAACCCCTGCTATTACATTTCGCAGAGTGAGACGAAGGAAAAGTAAACCCCGCCGGGTCTTAAAACCAAATCACAGCGCCAACGCCCAGTAAACATTTGCCCCAAGCGCCACATTCTCTATATATACATATCCCCCATGTCCTGTTCGTCCTGTTCGTCCTGCAGTCTCTGAAACTCAATATGTCCAACATGTGTTGACTGCCGCCCCTCAAACACTTTCCCAACCAAAATGCTAATGGCATTTGCACTCAAAACTCACGATGGCCAGCGGCCACGTATAATTTCATTTTCATTAATTGTTTTCCATTCGGAGCGACAGCTAGTGGATTGCCTGGTTGCCTGGCTGTCGGTGGCGTGGCCAGGATATAAGCGTTGACCAGGAACCACTGCGAACGCAGATACACTCACAGATCCATTCGGTTGATGAATGTGTGAGCAATGGTCAAGGGAAGCATATGCAGATATATGCAAGGGTATATGTATGTGCAAGTACGATGGACAGACAGGCAATAAACAAAAGCCAATCAAAAGCCATAAATTCTAAGAACTTATTGTATGATAATTGAAGTTCACCAATGGTGTGGTCGCACTGAACTAGTTATTCCACTCATCGGTATCCCATCATGATTTGTGCACAATGGTATTTATTATATCATTGGTCACAGCTGTCAACTTTTCATTATGATTATTGTAAACTTAAACTTATGTATCTGGCTAATGTAATGTACATATGTGTATGCAGCCAAGCTGTGGAGATATGTTATATATTTCTAAGATGACAATTGGGCGTCGTAAAACAGCCACATCAATATTCCATCAAATTGACTTCGGATTGGATATTGGTTTTTGGGGTTTCCCGGATGCACTTCCCACTGCTAAGCTGATGGCCGCCGCCCACTGAGCTTGCTTCATTATGCTGGGCGCGGATGGGGACGAGGACGCGTACGTGGACTTGTAGGCGGGGCAGCTGTGAACTGTGTGGCACTGTTGCTCTGTGGCGACAACAAAGTGCTCGCCGTCTGGAACGCCGACCGCGTTGTCGCCATGCCACGTCCTTGATGGGTGGAGTTGGGTGGCAAAGGCAAAGGCAAAGGCAGAGGCAGTGGCAGTGGCAATGGGCAATGGGTGGTGGTGGGACATAATGGGGCGTCCCCATTTTAATTGCTACTCCTTTGTTGCACCATTTCCATTTTGCATTTGACACTTGTTGTTAGTTTTCCATCTCCCTTCGACCAGCCATTGCATGTAATTAGCATTTAAATGTACGCAGCACCGGCCTTGGCAACAAGTTTTAATAACTGCACTTTCCGTCAGCCGAGAAATGCAAATATGCTGACGAGAAAGCGGAGAAAGTTTTTCATCCCGCCATTTGCCATTTGCTATTTGCGTTTGCCTTTTGCTGATGCTGTGATTTGTTTATTTTGTTTATTTGTTTGCCTGACCTCCGTGGACGCGGCCAAATGAAAGTAAATATTAAAAGATACTCAGATAATTATACCTTTATGTATATGTGCATTAAGTCCCCACGGGCTATGTAAATTACATTAGATGTATTCACATCTGCTATTTCTTAAATTGCTTTAAATTCATTATTGCCAACGATTATTAACGAATACTGCTTTTGAAAACTAGACCATGATCGGAACGTTAATAGTTTTGAATCAACAGCGAATATATATTGAAATAGAATTTTTGTTTGGCAGAATTTAGTAGCTTCAAATTTATCACTCATACGTACTGTTGTCTGCGATAGAATATTTTTTGTTTGTTTGTTTTTTTTTTTTGTCCAATAGAAACACTCTAGGTTAAATGCGAAAGATGACGAAGTTCAATGTCTTAAGATTTAGTTTGCAAACTGCCCCTGCAACAATTTAGCCAGCTTGTGAGCAACATTGTGTAAAGTTCGCGTTAAAGTCGATTTAAAAAAAAAAAACAACAAAAAACTTAAATGAGCATATGGACACAGTTTTCTCCCAGTGGAGTGGTCTTCATCTCTATCGACATTGGCACTGGCCACGAAACCCTTTGGGATCGCCCAGCCGGAGCAGCTTCAGCAACGGCATCTGAATGAAAAAGGGGCGTTGCTGGTCCTTTGGGCGGGTCACCTACACAGCGACCTTGACGAGCTGCATGGTCTTGGTCCTGGTCGTGGTCTTGACCAGCGATTATCCCGTCGGGAAAAGCTGTAGGTCAACACGCGCACAGTAATAGGTGCAAGCGAAGCCATAAAGGCTATCTTTAAAGCTCCCGGCGATAGTAAAACTTTAAGCGCATTTATTAAACTAAATCGCTTGCTTTAAAATCTGGCCAAGCGAGTGATTTAGATCAAATCTTAACTAAAAATCTCTAATATGTGGAAAATATATGACATTTGGCAGCTGATATAGAAACATATTTTTAGCTAATTATAAACGTTTTTGAAAGTGACTTAAGAGAAACTTGCCCAAAAGTAGCTGGTAATAAATGAGGACCAATTAAGATTGTTGGAAATAAGTAAAAACGCGAGAGCTTGTAATAAAATCGCAACATTTTCCCGTACCACCTGGCGTATGGTTAATAAATCAATCGGTCAAAATGAAAATCAAAAGCGACGAGGGAGAAAAAATAAACCGTTTTGGAATTCATCTTGAAAATTAAAAGGAAACTCTCGAGCAACAGCATCGAGAAGCCCTACAAGAAACTTTATCAATTATCTGCAGAACAATCAAGAGCAAAATTTGCCGCACTGAAAATCAATTTCAGTTTCAGCCAAGTTCAGGAAAGATGCGAAAAACCGGGCTCAGAGCATCCTGGAGGGTCCTTCGTCCTATGGGGGCCTCCACCGTCCGCAATCGTAAATTCATTTGGCCCACCAAATGGCAATTGATGGCTTAAACAGGCTCAATAACCATTTTGGGGCACACACACACACACGCACGCATACACTCAAGGCCGAACCTTAATTAAGGTGAGCGGAAAATGGGGAAATCGGAGGATAATGGGTGCCCGTGTGGTTGGCTATTCCTAGCCAGCAGCATTTTAAATAAAATGATTCTATTTTCATCGCCCAAAATGATTCGCTGTTCGCTGGTCCGCATTTTCCTCGATGTTTGTTTTGATGTGAACACGGCTAAATATATGTATTCATATATATATATATACATATATATATATAGATGCAGGGATTTCGTTTCATTTCGGCTTTACGACCCTGAACCATTTGGAGCACTTACAACTAGCTATGGATAATTAAATGGGCTTAAATGGCCAGAAATGTTCGGTTTGTGGCGACAAAGGAAAGGCGAATATATTTTCAGGGGAAAATTGTAAACCTTTTGCTCCTGCTAACAGCTATCACCATTGTTTCACCAAAATGAAACTGTTGCCTGAATTCCATTTAAATTGCTTTTAAACAAAATGTCTTTAATGTCTTACTTTGTTGCCTTGCTGTAACAACTCTCACAATTGTTAATTTTGCAATCGAATGCACAGGCATTCTTCAGATACTTTATCTGGAATCAAAATGCAGATATATATACGTACATACGTACACACATACATATGTATAATGGCTGGAAGCTTATCAAGCTGACAACTATTTCCATAGAATTAAGATAAGGACTTGAGTTATAATGACACGAAGAGAGCGTTTTGAATCTATAATAAAATAAAATCCAATCACACACATGTGCACAACAGATGTCAGTGCACTGAAGGAAATTAGTGTTTGTTAATTGCATATATTGCGATAGTTTAGAACGTTATTTTGCATGTACTCATAAATAAATCTGCCGCTTAAATTACAAATAGTATTACTTTAGTTTCAGTTTTTGCCCTTCTCCCAGTGTACAGCTCATTGTTCGACAATCTTTCGGATACACATCTATTTTTGTTGTTGTAAATTACAAATAGTATTACTTTAGTTTCAGTTTTTGCCTTTCTCTCAGTGTACAGCTCATTGTTCGACAATCTTTCGGATACACATCTATTTTTGTTGTTGTATTTTTCTGCTGCGTAACATTTTTGGCTTCGATTCATTTGGCTGTTGGCTGTTTTTTTTTTTTTTGGGGATAGCCTCACTGCAGAAAGTGTGTAAGGACCCGCATAAGCAGACAACTAAATAAATGTGTACACGTATCTGTGGCCCTGTGGACGGGGCAGAAACTACTATGCGACATTAATTACAGACTAATGTATCGTGCATATTGTACGTTGTGTACATATTGTACATATTGTACATATGGTGTATGTTGGCCTCAACACGCAAACTGCATTAAGTGTTGCTGTTTCGCATTTGAGTGGGGAAAAACTTTCGCTCGCTTTCTCCCACGGAGTAGGCGGGTTGTGTGGTAAATCGAAGTTTAACGGGGCCCCCAAATTGAATGGCATGGGAAATTAATGTCTGAGTGTCCCAAAATAGCTAAATATTGTAGATTAGCTCCACGATTAGGATCGCAAGCACCTGTTTAATTAAATGGTTGTTTTTAACAAAGTTGGTCGTGGAAAGTGTTCATTCAAATTCACGTGTTATTAATTATTTCACTAGCAGAAAGGTTAAAATCGTCATCATCTTCTACCGTTATTGCGCTATATGCACATGTGTTTGTTTTCTCGCATGTTCATAAAAAGTTATGAACTTTTTTTTGTTTTAACGCTCGCGTTCGTAAATGCGGTTAATAAATATATATTCGAAATAATCTTCGCGGCGAACGCTATACAACATTAGCCAGAGAATAAGGTTTTTGGTTCAGTGAAAAAGCCATTAGCACAATTCAATTAAATGGCATTAAATTAAAAAGTTGTCCATGCGCATGCATTTTGCATTAATCAAATTGAATGCAAAAAGTTGATTTTCAATTCACTAGAATTGAAAAGTTTTTGCAAATTGAATCAGAAAGTTTAGATTGCGACCTAAAGTAAATGTAATGGGTTAAAGGGTTAAAATGCAATAATTGGAAATGTTATGCATTTTACGTTAGCAAAACTACTTTTAATGTGCAAATTGCAAATAAATAGAGAGAATCATACTTTGTTAATTAACAAAAGTTTATGGATAATCCAAGATAGTAGTAGAAAGTAAAAAGTGCAAAATTCAATGGCATTAAGCAAAGAAGCTTAATAAACCGGTAAAGAAAGCTTAAACATTAATAGAACCCGCTTAAATAGATGCAAATCCGTTAAAATTGAAAGACTGCAGCATATTCCCGTTAAGAACTTCTGAAAACTTTCACTTTTTCATACCAAGAGTGCTGACAAAAGAACTAGAAAATACCGAAAACTTGCAATCCGTGCAAGAAAATCGCAGGCATGGAAATGCGCGCAGCTAAGCCGCGCGGCTTTCCGAGAATCTGGAGCTGGATCTGGAGCTGGAGCTGGATCTGCTGCAGTTGCTCGCCCACGCCGCTGGCAAATGCAATTTGTTGGTGTTTGCAATTAAAAATTTTATGCGCCGGGCTTCAACGCTGGATCCAAGTTACCCCTCTGCCCACCGCGCAGTCGACCTCTGAACTTTGCGCCAATTCTCCTTCCGCTGGCAGTAAACTTGCTGTTTTCCTTCGCCGTGGGCGTTGCAGTCAAGCCCATGCTAAGCAAACATGGCACGGAGTATTTAAGCAGCTTACGCCGCACAAAAGTGCCGGAATCTCGGAGAGCTGGCAGTTGCAGTTTGTGCGCCAACTGGCACACAAAACTCTGGCAAACGAACACTGGCCGGAATACGTAATTAGGACGGGGAAAGCAGTTTCATTCGCCACTCAACTACTCGTCCACTTTCCATTCCCATTTCCCCCATTTCAAATGCATCAAGTGCACGGCCAGCAAAGGTCAGAAGGTCAGGGGGTCAGAGGGTGTATGGTGAATGGTGAATGGTGAATGGTGAATGGTGAATGGTGCATGCATCGTGCGTGGTACGATGACATATGACGAATGCACTGACCTTTTGCTATCCCACAACCCACGAATTTTGGCGCTTGATTGAGCTGATTCCCGATGCCCGAATAAGTAGGCAACATATTTGTGGCGTTCGATCCGATTTCATTTGTGGAACTCATCGCTTCTAAATAAATAAATAAAAAAAAAAAATTTGTGGAATGCACCATCTAACATGCAATAATTACATGAATTAAGCTTAAAAACGGAACTTAATGTTAAATATTTGCGCCAATGAGAGGGAAACTAGTCAGTACGTCTATTAAAAGTAAGCGTATCTGTATCATTTAAAATATGCATACGCGTAACACGAAAAAACGCCATGGCCGAGTTAGCCGACTATCAGATACCCGTTACTCAGCTAGTAAAAGCGCGTACGTGAAATTCATACATATCGATAGAAATAAAGCATTTTTTATATTAATCAACAGCTTCACCTTCATCTTTTTGGTCATATTTCTCGGAATCCTTTCTCCAGGGAAGTGAAACTGACCAGAATTGCAACTTTACCATCGATGTAATTTAATAAAGGTCTCAGTTTGTAACTCGTTGATATTTAGCAAGACAGGGTATTTAGGTAGTTTAGGCAAGCCGACGCTTATATACCCTCTGTATGGATATAAGTTTCACCGAAGCTATGCCGACTCAGTTATTATCGTGATAATAACTTCACCCTTTCACTGCATTCAGCTTCTGAATATACAGAATGCAATTACATATTTACTTTAATGATTATTGGCAATATATATTATTTTGACTTGAGGCCTACTTTATCGCATTCAATACACCAAGGACTTCTTCAGATTTCCTTTCTGTGTGCAATCCATACCAATGGCATTTTTAAACGAATTTCGATCCGCTGCCTCTCATCTGTCCATCCAACTATCAGGTCGAAAATGAATTGACAAACAATGCGATTTCGTTCGCAGGCGTTTGATTGACATTTGGGAATGCGGCTCTTTGAAGAACTCGGTCTATTCGTTTCGCCCCCCGCTCCGAGAGTCCTTGGAAAAGGACCAACTTTTGGGTCGGCCCCGAAAGGAGCCATCGCAGGGCGGATGGAGCAGACGGAGCAGGGCTGACATGAAATTAATGATGGCCAGACAGTGGATTTTTAATTTTGAAGGTGCCTAGCTCCGGCTTCAATGCTAATGGCACCGACAGGACGCAGGACATGCAGACATACGCATGTCAGGATAACGACTCAGCCGTTGACAGTAAGCTCACACTTTGATGGCTTTGTCATGAAAGACCGAGGACGTGACGGCAGCAACCAATGCTGAAGCTACGGCAGGCACCCAGCATACACTACACACAATACAAAACTCTAGGTAATGTTTCAACATGTGGCAACATCGTCTGTGAAGTAAAGTTGGTTGTATTGAAACGTAGCTTCTTATTGGCAACTTACTTATACATTTTCCCCCTTAGAACAGAGTCTTCAATCATATTATTTCTTTTGCGTATAGACAGCGTGTCCTGTAGTACCAGCATACCCACGATACCGCAGAGAGGCGTGCAATACTTTGTGGCTAGTACTTTCGCACACACGTGTGCCTCACAGACGCATGAGCACTGCCACTCGCACACACACACACACAAACAGGGGCACACAGGGCCTTCCATTTGACCTCTGTTACTTTTACTGTCAACGCGGCGTTAAGTGCACGGCCGTATGTTTGCACTTTAGGGTGGACCTGCCCAATAAGTAGCCTTTTCGAGACCCATATGTCACAATTATCAATTTAAAATTGCGTAGAGAACATTGAGGAGCTTCTTACATGGCTAAGGATACTTTATTTCTCACAGGACATGACAACATGAATTTGGTGATATTTGTGAATAAAGTGCCATCGAAATCTGTGTCCCGTGTTTTTGGTATATCGTTTGCCCAAGTAATATGTACAAGAGAAATTTCCTAAATTCAACTATTTCTCATGGCATCGATCTGAAGCCACCTGTATAAATTCTTTTTAAGTTGCTTATCCTTGGGGAAAGCGCTCAACATTTTGTAACATTTTCACTATATTTTCAAGAGCATCTGTATACGAATATTTCGTTGATGGGGAATGTTGTGCACTTTAAGCACGCCTTTGTGGCCCAAAATGTTCAGTTGGTGTTTTTTTTAATCAGATTTTGCCTTCAGCTGTGGAATCCGTTTGGCAGTTTTTCCGTTAAACTACTACAACTACAACTTTCACGGCGGCTCACTCTGATGGGCGACACTGAGCCGCAGCTCTGGCAAGTCAATCTCTTCGAGGCCAACTTGAGTCCACGGCGCACGGCTCTTGGCTTTTAGCTAATGCCATAATTGAGCAATTGATGACGGCCACATCATCATCAGCATTGCCAGGCGATGGACACGTCATCGGGGATATGGCAAGGAAGTGTGTGGGTGGAGTGGGTGGAGTGCGCGGTGTGGGCGTTTGAGGGGCAAGGCCGAACTGCTAAAACATAAACAAACGCCCCCGCCTTGACTACGGGGCACATCGAATTGCCGCATTTTGCTGCCATGCCACATCGATGCGGCCAATCGATGTTCATTCATAAAACTTTTACGCCCGTGCTCATCAGCCCCCAAGTGCACCCCATTACCAAAACACCGCACTACGCACTCCGCACATTGGACTACGGACATTGGACATGGACATTGACCGGAGTGCAGAAGGAGCCACGGGATGTCTGTCTGGCGCAGGAGATGCCGACTCGGAATCGAGCAGAGCAGCAAACACACATGACGCAACACAGTGCGCATTCAAATTGTACAAACCATCGGGGAATTAGTTAGTTTAATTTATTTATTGCTTAAAATGTAGCTTTGCTGTTTCATCTCCCTTAATTAAGTTCTTATGAAAGCAATTTTGAGCGTGCACAAGAAGTGAAGTTTAAGTTGTTAAATGAACTACCAGCTATCAGCAAGCCGTAATTCAATTACTTCGGAACTACTGAATAACTGGCAATAAAAATTCTGGATTCATTACAGTCAGCCCGCTTGAGCAAAGGCCAAAAGTCAGGACCAAACGGTAGGCTGCCTGCCTAGGCAGGCAGTTGAATGAAACTCATTAGATTATAAAATAAAATTGCAGAAGCAATTAGTCAAGTGTACCTGTTGCCCTAATCAAATCAAGAGCTCTCCACCAGCATTCCATTCCATTCCATTCACTAAAAGGGGTCTTATCCCAATGGCACACAGCACACGATCTGTGTGGCGCAAGCAAAAGAAATTGCCTCGTCGGGCCACACTTTTGTGGCCCTGACTGTGCGCCTAGCTAGCAAAGGCAGTTGCATTGATTGCCAGGGATTAGGATTACCGGGAAATGCACCATTCGTACAACCAGCACGCCCAGCAACGCCCACAAGTCTTGCACACCTGAATGAATAATACCTGGAAAACCTAGATGTATGTACATATTTCAATTTGCATCGCCTTAGCCGCTGCGAGCAGGCGAAGTCACGAAATTCTCGCATTTCTCGAATCTATGAAATATGACAAATGAATGGCGATGCCCGAATGCAGAATATCCCTGAATGCGGCACGTGTGCACAGGCATCATCATCAGCATTTGAGCGTGACTATCATTGTATGTATGACGGCAAAGGCAATGACGGGGGAGTATGGTTCTAGAGTTACGCGAAAATTCTAGGAATTAATGTGTGATATTCAAGAGCAACTGCTACAAAGGAAACTCTGTTTCATTTGCCATGACTACTTCAGTTCAAAGTTTGGCTTACACAATCTACGATTGATTGCCATTGCTGTTTGTTTCGAACTGTAAGCAAATCATGCGAATAATTATTAATTGCAGCATGCATTCATTCTCTACCAATCGCGATTGATTTCAATTGCCTCTGTGTGCGTGAGCAATTACAAGGTTCGCCGAATATCTGTCATACGCCACGTTGGTCCGGTTTACAATTTTTACAACTACAAGCTACCTGTTTTTTTTTTAAATTTAAGCCTTCCACTTCATATTATTAATTCGCAACATTTTATATAATATCTTTCGTACAAGATATTTATGGAACACTTTAAACACTTTTACCTTTACTTTCTCCCTGACGTCAAAAATTCATTTAAAAGGCTCTAAAAAATATGAGAATTCGTGTTCTATGGGCCACCCAGGTACTTGTGGGTTTTGGGGATTTTTTTTTTTTTTTTTTTTGATTTTTTGGTGACCCGATCACTGTTATTACCTGCATTGCCTTGCACCATTTTGCAGCGTATCTTATATAGTATCGTATCGTGGTGTTCTGGCTGCGCGTGGGCGTGTGTTTGGGGCTTGCGGAGATTGCCCAAAGCTTTTCGCCGTAATTTCGTGCCTCTTCTCGCGCGCGTAAAATGTATTTCGAAAAATTGTATTTGTGCTCGTATTCGTATTCGTATTTGTATTCGTATTTGTATTTGTTTTGCGTATTTTGCGTATGCCGACCGACGCCAGCAGAGCGCAAAGTGTCGCCTATGGCAGCGTGCGTTTTGCCTCGCTTTCAGCGCTTTCTCCGCTTTCCTGGTTTTTCCTCCTGGATTTTCCACGCTTGCGTCCCTTTTCGCTTGCCCAACTAGTTGCTGTTGTCCTTTATAAATAATTTGGTTGCCGCCGCAGGGGGTGGGGCAAGGGGTTTCGGCTCCCGCTCGCCCATCGGACGACTCCTGGTCGCTCTGACGCACTGACTCACTGACCAACTGAACCCAAATGGGTAGCCAGAAAACCAAAAAAAAAAAAGTGAAAATAGGGCCAGACTCTCGGCAGCAAGTCGTGTGTTTTTTCTCAGCAAAAGCGCACCGTCTGCACGCGACCAACTCCGCAGCGAAACTGAAGCGGAAACTGAAACTGAAATCGAAATAAAAGCCTAAAGGGAATGCGGCAACATCGGCGGCCGCAACATGAGGCTGAGCGCGCGCAACATCAGTGCAAGCCACTTCGGCAACAATTGCAGCAGGACTCTTTGAACACACAACTATTAACCACTATTTAAATATAACATTTTTTTGCATTTTTTTCTACCTTTGAAAGTTTTTATTTTGAATGCGCTTTTATGCTTTTGGGAACTGAATTATATTAATAACCTCTTTCCAGGATGTAAAATCGGAAAATGCGCTTCTTGGCAACGGAATGTCAGAAATTAAACTATTATACTAAACTAAGTAAGCTAAGAAACCTTTCCAATTCCTAGAGAAACTGTTAAACGGTTTAAACACATTAACGCATAACGCAAATTAATGTTTCGATATTAAAATAAAATATTACAATTTTCACCAGAAATTCTAGCCATTTTCCGCTTAAATCATCGCATCTCTGATATAAAAGGCTCCCAACAGCAACACAAAAACCAACAAAAGTGCCAGCAACACTTACAGTTGAAACATGTTCCACAGCAACATAAACAGTAACACAACGAAGCTTATGTCTCCGCACCCCGCTCACAACTCGACCCCTTACCATTAAAACATTCCCGTTACTTTCGTTTGGGAAGCTTTTCGCTACACACATACACACACACGCGCACGATGCAGGCGAAAATTTTAATATTTATTTCAAATTTAAATTAAATTAAATGTGTTTCGAACTTTCCTTGATGGATTTTTCCCTGGTACTGCAAGTTGAAAATATTATCAGTATTTTCTAACACTATTTGTATAACCGCTGATGTGCCCCTTGAGAAAGTCATCTTAATTCAAAGGCTTTCATATATATATGACAGGGGAACTATTAACTAAATAAAACTGCAAAAAAATAAACTCTTAGAAAAGGAAACTTACCTCACCATATGCAGATGCATATGCATCGTGATGCATTTTAGTGATGATTTTAGACACCAAGTCGCCGGACTTAGCCAGCTAAACAATTAGATGAGAATCGTTTAGAGATGCCTCTATTTTCACGACCTCTGCTGTTCAGTTTGCTGACGTCGAAGTCTCTGCCTGTGTGGCGCAAAATCCAGCCACAAGCAACAGGACAGCATGCCAGAATGCCCTGCTGAGCGCCGCACCACCAACCTGCCCGCCGCCTGGCCCAAATATTCTGGAACAACCCCCTACCGCACCAGCTACGCGTTCTTAAAAAGAAAGCCCCATCCATGCACACAAGTCTGCCCCAAATTTGGATGAAAACATTTCGGTGTAACTCGTGGCCCGCTGTTGCTTCGCATTGAGTTTGCGCCCTGGCCATGTAACCCGCAACCTTACGCCCTCACCCGCCCTGCACCACCCTGTGCCACCCTGTGCCACCCAAAAACACCCTAAACGACCCTAAGCCATCCTAAAGGAGCCTGCACCAGAACCACTACAGTGCCTAACATAACCTACTCACTGCGGATTCGTGTGTACCGAAATATTCTTTCTCAGGTGCAGGCGAAAGCGAATTTCTGTGCCGTCCAAGCGGGAATCCTGCCCAGCATTTTCTCGGCATCCAGCTGTGCAGCAGAAATAGTTATGCCTCCATTACTTAAGGCAACAGGACGAAAGTGGCCATTAGTCTTCAAGGGGGGCTTAGCAAATATCTTGAGGACTTTGCTCTTATCAACTTTTAAATTACCCACGACGAAAGTCCTAACAAAAATTTAGAAGAGCTATCAATTGGTAAAGTTACCTATTTTAAGGCAACCAAGAAATTTAATACTCTAATATATGTACTAATATATGCTACCAATATATTCATTTTACATATCCGTTACATGAAGAGTAACCCTATGAAGTATATTCATTCTTAATCGGGATCACTATCCCGATCTGAATGATCAGTTGATCCGTCCCTCCGTTTTAAAACATTCACATTTCCTTTGGCTGAGTAATGGGTATCCAATAGACGCGGCACTCGACTTCTTTAGTGTTCCATATTGTTTTAGTTATCGTATGTTCCACCCATCCGCAGAAGATGTTGTTGAGATGTTGAGCCTTTTAGCAAATAATACTTTAAAAAATTTAATGGAATTATTTTGCGTGTTCTCCTCAAGAATACGCTTTATTATAAATGAAAACGAGAGAATGCTGTAGTCGAGTGCCGTTGTACATATCTGATAGTCGAGGCTGATAAATTTAAAAACTGTCGGTTTTGGTCGGTTTGTGGTCGTTAGAGTGGGCGTGGCAAATAGTTTTTTTTTCGATAAAATTGTACAAGACAAAAAAATTATCAAAAAATGGGATAACATTTTGCAAATGCGTGTTTTGTACGGTTTGTGGGCGTACAAATGGACGTGGCAACATTGAAGTTCTGGACATTCGTACGGACACGGCCAGATCGACTCGGCTATTAATCCTATACAAGAATATATATACTTTATACTTTACACTTTTCAACGAATCTATGTAGCATACCCTTTTACTCCACGAGTAATTGTTAAAAAAAGAAAATACAAAAGGGAAAATTTGCTAATTAAAGCTCCATTTCAGGAATGCTCATAATATATTTTTGCGTCAACACTTAGACCATTTGATAATACATTGATATTTTGCGAATAGATTAACAGAAATCGCATATACTACGTGTTCTGCAAATATAGCTTTGCTTGTAGTAGATCGAGGATTAAACATAAGAGGCGAACGAATAAACGCCTTTTAACTTTCCTCGCGTGGGCAATCCGCCTTTCCATGTCATTTAATTTTTCCTCGAGGCGATGGAACGCTTCGCTGATGTGTTCTTCCTCGGCCTCTGAGGACTGCGAACCCTCCTTCGATCCACTCGGCTGCTCAGGATCCTCTGTCATCAAGAACTCGTTGTTTCCAGTTGGCTTTGCTTTCGCGTTCGATTTTTCTTCCATTTCTGAATTAGATTGTGCTTTAGTCAAGTAGAGAAACGAAAGTGAACTAAATATTCCGGCAAAACGAAATATTATGACAAATGGAAGCATAGCCAACTTGATCGAAAATCAATTTGAATTTGAAAATGTTTCCTTTTATATCAGAACAGTTCTTAATTGTTGCTATATCTCAGTTAAAAGGCGAAATTTTCTAGCTTGGAAGGTAATCCTGATCAAAAGAAGAGAGAATGCAATAGTCAGGTTCGCCGACTATTATAGATACCCGTTACTCAAATAGTGTGAATGCGAACGCGAAATTTCATAATTTTTATGGGAAATCGATAGATATTGGGGAATAAAATGAGAAAAAAACTTAAAAATTGTTCAAAAGTGTGGGCGTGACCGGTTTGTCGTCTATAGGGCGTTAGAGAGGGCGAGCCAAAAAGTTTTTTTGGCAAATCGATAGGAACTTACAAGACTAATAAAATTATGAGAAAAATATTAAACAATTTTTGAAAAATGACGCCCACATTAAAAATATATAATCATTATAAATTCGTAAGCGCTTCCTTCTGCGTGTTACATACTTTTCAACGAATCTAGTATACCCTTTAACCCTTTCCAATGAATTTACATTTATGTTTTAGTTGTAACTAAGCTTCGGGTTTTTGTAAGATTCTGTGAGTGGAGCATACAAGTAGCATTCATCTATTATGAGAAATGTTTAGATTTTAAGTACATAGGATGCTTAACTGTGTTCTGGTTTTAAGCCAGTATTTTGGATCCTTCAACAAGTTAAATTGAAACAAACATTACCAAACATTATTCTTGTAAACATTTTACATAATTCCTTTTATTTGGTTTTCTTCGACAATGGTTTCGGTAAATTATACATTGATCAGTTATTTGTATTTTATTTTGGGCTTTATGTGGTTTCACTTGGAACATAAAACATTAGTAATATTCATGAGTATGCTATATGTGGTTACAATCGTGGGTAACGTAGTACTCTATATGCTCGGGTTCTATAGGTGGCGTCTCTACACAGACGGGTATATATATATATATATATGTATATATATATGTGGATTAGCTTGATTACGATATAATATAGCGAGAGTTCCCGTCTTGCTTTTCGGGTTTTTATTTTTTCCTACTTCATCGTGGAGGATTTGCTGGACCTTTTGTCGAATATGTGTATCAAAAGAGTGGCCGAAGATTTGGTTGGACTTTACTGACGATCCAAAACCCTCTTCGTTTGCCCAGCCAAGTGTAAAATATATCTTATCTCTCTTTCTTGCTTCACCTGCCCGTCTCTCTCTCTCTCTCTCGCTCGCTCTCTCTCTCTCTCTTTCTCTGTTGCCAGCCATCTCGTTCACTTTCGTATTTATATATACGTTGTAGCGCTTACAAAAATATCGTTATTCAAAGAAGCAACAAGAAATCACATGAAGTATTTTTTTTTTTTGTTTTACTTTTTCGACTTTTTTCCATACACAAAAAGCGTGCTACTCGCATTAACTTAGATTCCACACAAAGTGTTTGCTCTCTAGATAGTTCTATATAATATAGGTTGTATATAAGCCCAGTGGAGGGATTTTTGGTGCGCCTGCACTTACCAAAAAACAACGCAAAATCGAAACCGAAATCGAAACCGAAATTGAAATTGAAAACCGGGGATAGAAACTAGATACAATAGTTTGCCTGAGAATGGTAACGAATCGGGCTCGACTATAACAATAACACGGCTAACACATTCCGCTGTCTATATATCTATGCTTCGGGTTAATGCTTGTATAAATATTAGTTAAATATATATGTATATATATATATATCATTACACATATTGGGTTGCACATCAGTTTCGCTAATACAAACAAACTCAACGCTTCGCAGCCATCAACAATAATTTCGTAACAGTTTTGTGTGGGTTCGTGTGCGACGGCAATTGTTCGATTTACCTATAGAGATAGAGATATAGCCCCAGGATCCACCTGTCGGGCAACTCGAGTACAAAATGTTTTCTCAACGCTTGCAGCTACAAAGGAAAAAAGAGGAGAAAACATAACAATGAACAATAAGCGAACAATTGCAGTTCGATTCGGGGGGGTGCTGTCTCGAAATCGATTATACCTTAGACTTTCTGAAACTCTACGTATTGCTGAGAACCCTCGGGTTATCTCATAAAATTGAATCGTGACTTCAATGAGCTCCCCCGAATGTCGTTGAATACAGGTGTATACTCGTATATAATATAATATATCTAATTGTTAGCCAAAGCGATAACATAACATTAACAACAGTTGGCCGCAGTCGCAGCCGCACAGCATTGCCATATATAGACGATATCTAATACAATATCCATATATGTATGTGATCCACTCCTGGTTCTCTCGAATATACAAAACGTATAAATATGCCACTGCCTGTATATAATATAATCGGTATATCCATGTATATCCATTGTATAAGTATAAATAGTTTATCTTTTACGTTGTTCGATTTCCACTTGATTTACTTTCTTGTGTGTTTTCAGGTCACTACAATTTCCTTAATTGTGTTAAATTTCTTTAAGCGATTCCCAGCCGTTTCCAAAAAAAAAAAAACCATTGCGGATTACGGGAGGCGTCCCAAAAAACCACAGCGAGATCCTCAGCTAATTGCAATCTCTAGGGTTATTCATATGTTATGCGTTATTTGTTATCTATGTATGTATGTATGTATTGTATATATGTTGTAGGGTATATGTTAGAGGGTATAGAGGGTGGTATGCATATGCTTCGTGGTTGGCTATATACCCCTAAGCGCTTTCTAACTGCGATTCTACGATTCTACGTTCTAGGTGCTAACAACTTAGTACGTCGCATGCTCAATACTGATCCGGCAACTGAGGTCTCCAGGAACTGACGATGGCTTACTGATGGCTGACGATGTGGCCCTCCCCGTCTACTTGTTCTCGATGATGGTCTGAAGCTGAAGGACCAGGCTCCTGGACAGCTGCAGGATCGACTGGGCGTTGTGGCGCTCCGCCATTTCTGCAAGGATCGTGAAAACACAGAAGTATCACAATTAGGGCTACATCTTTTACAAATAGGTTAAAGATATATTAATAAATAATAGAGTAGAATGTAACAAACAACTGTATGGCTATATAGTTAACTAAGTAAAAGCATATAGTAATAATATTTCCTGTTACTAATTATTACTTGTTCGAACTAATCTAATGTTCTTGGAAAAACCATTACCATTGAAGAACTTGATGACATCGGTGAAGTCCATGCTGTTCGAGAGAATGATGTCGCGATAGGTCTCCAGCAGGGCAAGGGCCAGGAAGAGTACGAAGTGGCCGGAGGCGATGTGCTTGGCCGCCCAGATCACCTCCCAGGTGGCGAAGACGTCGTCGTAGACGAGCTCCCTCTTGAAGTCCAGCAGGAACCATCTGTAGCAGAAGTAGAAGTGCGTGTAGTCGCCGTTCGAGTCCATCAGATCGTACATCTCCGAGTCGAGGATCTGGATGAGGGACCTGTGCGAAGTGGGTTATTTATTTAGTTAGTCCGACTGAAAGTGCCCGCACTCACCTCATGTTCGCAAAGTGCATGTCCATGGCCCCGCCGCTGGGAAAGTTCTCGATCATGCGCTCCATGAGCTTGCAGAAGCAGCTGTAGCTGAGCGATTCGTCGTCGAAGATGACCAGGAGGGGAGCCACCAGGTCGCACATGCCCTGCATGTAGCCCACGTCCAGGTGCTCCCACACGTACGTGGAGATCACGTTGCGCAGCTTGTCCAGGTTCTCGTTGGCGAAGTACCAGTAATTCCTGTCGCACCTCTGCACATCCTTCTCGATCCGATGCAGATTCAGACCAAACTGCTCCAGCAGCTCCACGCTGTAGACACCTCCGTTCGAGCTAGCTGGCGAGACGCAGGCGGACTTGGGTTCCTGCAGAGCATCCAGGGAGGCTACCACCGTGATGTCCTCGTTGAGGGGCGACATCAGACTGGTCTTCCTTGAAGTAAACTCCTCGGTGGGATCGTCGTCCAGGGCGTCCAGCGAAGCCGCCTCCGTTATTATGACCGCAGTGGCCGGCTGGGATGATTCCTCCTCATCCTGGTTATCCAGCCTCACGTCGTCGGCGCTGTGGAACTTGCTTAGCTGCCCAGGGGGTTCCTCCTCCTCCAGCTTGGCCTCTGCCATGTCGAGAAACTCGTTGCCAACCGTCTCATAGCTGCTCGTCGACGGGGAGCTCTTGATGCTCAGCATCAGTATATTTCCGCTGCTGTCCAGTCCTAGTCCAAGATCGTTTTCGGTCTCGGAATCGGCGAAGCAGTTCTCCTGCAGACGCAGGGGTTCCATATTGTCTATGTTTTGGAACTCCAAAACAAGTTTCTCGCTGAGTCGTGGCATTTCGCGTTGATCATGGTCCTCCTGATCCTCCTCATCCTCCTGCTTTTCAAAGACCTCCTCCTCGAGGTTACTTTGCTCCTGCTCCTCAGCCTCTTGGCCCAATTCCGGCTCATCAAACAGATCCCCTGGATCGGAAATGTCCGAAAAGTCATTGTCATCGAACACATCATTCTCGCCCTCGTCCAGGACAAGATTCTCCTGATCTTCCTCGCCGTTCCCATGCTCAAGTTGCAACTGTTGGCTGCCGTTGGCGAGTTTCTGGTGGGGATTCGAGGAGCTAGTGGCATTGGCCGCTAGGCGCGCCTGCTCAGCACTCAATTTGGCCACGGCCAGGGCCGTCTTCTCCTTTTCCCGCTGACGCACGATGGCCTCCACAGCTAGCCACTCGCTCATCGTCGTCTCATAGTAGTGCTTGCAGGTCTCGTCCTGCTTCTTTCGCTCCTCCGGCGTGGATCCGAAGTCGTAATGCCCCAAAAGGTAGGGCCACACCTCCTTGCGCAGCTCCGGCTCCACGCCGCCGAAGTAAACGAGTCGATAGAGCTCCAGATCGCCGGTGACCACCCCGTCCTCATGCATCGCCAGCCACTTTCCACGGGTCAGACCCTCCTCGTCCGCGGCCACTGGAGAGGGATGATACAACATTTTAGTTTAAAATACGCAATTAATATAGTCCGGAATTATTTTATATTTCGATTTCGAAATATCTAACTTAAACGGAAACCACAACTCACAATCTGGCATGATGCGACCGTTGACCAGCCCGGACAAGTGAGTGCGAACTGTGGAGAGGTGGCGACAGTAGGCCAGCCAGCCGTAGAAGGCCCTAGAGATGATCTGCCGGCGCATGGTGGAGCATACCAGCTCGATGCTGGTGCTCTGGCTGGCCTGGATCAGCGGCGTTTCACAGCTGCTCTGGTCGATGGAGAGACTCTTGCTGGAACAGTCGCTGCTGCCGGTGGTGGAGCAGCTGCCGAGGTGCTTCCGCCGCGGACTCGATCGCCCCAGCTCCAGGATGGGGTGGCTGGCCACTGGAAAGTACAGCACAGAATTACATTGGGGGACCAAGCGCAATCGAAAGTATGAAACAATTCTTACAGAACTCCTCGTGCTGGCACTTGCTGACGACACGGAACACATAGTCGATTGGCGTCTCGTCGGTCACGGAGCCTCCGGCCTCCATCACGGAGGGCAGGATGTGTCGCCTTACGCTCTTGGGCCACGGGAACAGCTTTCCAATGCCGCGCTGCGACCAGAGCGGCGGATCCAGCTGACCATGTGGCAGGAGACCCGTTTCCAGGCAGCTGAGGAAAGCCTGAAGGTGTCCACCTTCGGGAAAGTGAATGGGCGGCCGCTGGACGCCATCCTGACCCACCAGGATGATGGTGCCGCCGGTGTCGCCGCCGCGATTCTGGTGACAGTGCACATAGACAATCTCGTCCACGTTGATGTTCAGGGCGTAGCTCCAGTAGAAGCTCTTGTCGCCGCCGTCGCCGTCATTGTAGCCATTCATTAGCTGGTTGGGCGTCCACTTGATCGTCAGGGACTGGATGCTCTGGTGCAGGCTGAGGTATCCCGGCATCGGCTCGGACACGTCCTTAGGCAGCACCAGTACGTTGTTCTTGCCGTAGAGCAGCGTGGTCCGCGAGTTTTGGTGCAGCGATTCCACGTAGTCCTTGGCCACGCTCGCCGGCGAGCAGGCCTTAAAGGAGCCACTGCTCGTGTCCTCCGAACTGGTGTGCAGGCTGCGCTTGAAGTTGATGATCGGCCGGTGGGTGGTGGGTGGCGTCCGGTTGCCCGAGCTGATCCTGTGGCGCTGCACCTGCGATTCGGGGATGACAAAGAAATAAATAGTGATTTTTAGGTATCCACTTTTAATTCTAATACAAAAAAATTAACATTCAAAAGGCAAAACTGCATCCTAGCCATTGAATAACGCATATGGTCGATCAAACAAGGTTTGTGCTATGTTATTTTATACTCTTATACTTTCGGGATGAGCACACTCACCAGCTCATCGGCACAGGGATCGGACCAGTAGTGGTCGGCAGTCTTGGCCCGGGTGAACTCAAGGGCACAAGGACCCACCAGCAGGGAGCTCAGAATGGAACCGTAGTCGGGATCGGCGACCAGCGCCTCACGATCGTAGTAACTGTTTGCGTTGCTGACCAGGTGTTCGATGATCTTGGCCAGCCGTTTCTCGTGCAGGGCCAGCCGGATCCACAGATACTTGCCCAGCGGTGCACTGGCTCCGCCTCCGCCACCGGGACCCGCTCCTGCTCCATTGGTGACCGTGTTGATGGTGGTCACCGAGTTGCTGCTCCCGCTGCCCTTGCTCAGGAGCTTGGGCTTGATGATGCTGTCGCTGCTGCAGGAGGATCGCTTGCCGCTCACCGCGTGCGACTCCTGCGCGAGTTCCAGCTCGAGGAGCCGGCGGCTCACGTAGTCCGCCTCCGGGCAGATCTTAGCTATCTTCTGGATCAGCGCCGTCGTCGATGAGGTCTTGAACAGACCCAGAGCCCTTCTGCGCAGACCGTGACTCAGGCAGGCCTCCACGGCGCCGCATAACGAGGTGACCGAGCTGCTCTCCTCGTGGACGTACTTCTTGGTCACCGCCTCCTCCATCAGCTGCTTCACCTCCTTCTTCACGCTGGCTATCAGCCGCTCCTTTAGTTCGGTTTCCGCTAAAGAATAGATAACAAGGAAAACCGTAGGTAAATTTTGATATATTGTATAGTAGTTAGGAAAGTACATTCGAAAAGTTATATCCTAGTTAAGATTTCAAACAATAAATTGTTCAAAAACTAATAAATGTGAAACCAATTTAATTTAAATAAAGTCTAAACGAACGAAGTCGGGACGCAAAGGGTTGCCAAAGAAGAGCGTCATTTTGTCCACCAAATGGGAAATTACTTATTTGCCTTCGTGCGGTTATTGATAATCCCAGGACCTCCCCTAACGACCGACATGACACTTCCACTCCCACTTTGTATTTCCCCAAAGAGCACTCGTAACGGAGGCCCGATAAATGTGCTTTGATTGATTGTACATGCCGCCATGGAACCATCCCAGTCCTTGGCATTAGCCTACCCAGTTTTCACATGCCCCACCACTCAGGACCCAGTACCCAGTACTCAGTGCCCAGTGCCCAGTGTCCGATGTCCGATGTCCAATGTCCTGCCCCCATCTCGTCTGGGATTGCGTTTGCTTTTGGAGTCTACCGACCGACGTCAATCATTTTGTCATCGCTGTCAATTTTTGTTTCGTTTGCTTCTGTGCACAAAATCGTCCCTATGCTTCACTGCTCCCATATACCAGCATTTATTAGTACATATGTAAATATATGGACGAACACAGTGCGTATGCGTAATTTATTAACTGTTCGTTCGATCAATTAAATGGAAAGAAACAAATTGTTATTTTACATATTTTAGACGTTAATATAAAATCTGTTTGATGAGTTGAAGTATTCTATAAACTAAATATGATCGCTTTTATTAAATGAATGTATAGAAGAACACAGTGCGTATGCGTTATTTTTCAATCAATTTCATGGTAGGTGGGAAATTATTGATTTTAAATATTACGAAGCAGTGTAACGCCTGGTTGAATATAATATTGAATGACTAAAATGAATCATGGTTAGTACATATATTTCTTACTGAAGACACTGTGTATGCGTAACGCGTAAAATATACAAATTTAGTAGTGAAATGGTTATTTTAAGTAGCCATAAGCTTGCAATGGCTAATTTCATTTGTTGTTTTTGTAGCGTTATACCCAGAAAAACGCATTTAAATTCTTGCTAACCTGTTGCGCCCTGAAATTTATATAAATCGCATTCAACAAAATCTATGAACAAAACTGCACATCTCTTTGGTGCTTCTTTAGGGCCCTTGAATTCCCACACGCACTGTACACGCTCTATATACAAATATGCTAATAGGATGAAACGACCACGAAGTGGGGCAGGCCAAGAATGAAAAAGAGCCAGGAAGTAGGCCGGAGGCAGGGTGCTCTTCTAATTAGAATGGAAATAAAGGATTTACGCCGCTACGTGACATGGACCTCCACTTTCTCGGCTCCACTGCTCGGAAACCAGGACACGAGAGCCAAGACTAAGGTCCTGGACTCAAGCAGAGCCAAAATCGATAAGGAAAACTTTTGAAGTTATTGCAACAGTTCTGTAAACACTAAAAAGCGTCAGCTGAAGAAAAAATAAGGAAAGTCAAGCAAGGAGACCCTGAGCCCTGGGTTCCAAAATTAATATTTAATAAAATTCAACTAAATTGGGAAACAACAGTAATTATAGGTGAACATTTCTAATTTATTTTCCATAAAAACAAAAACCTCAATTCGAATTGAGACTGTAAGAATGCAGCTTGAAAACTCCCTGGTAATAAACACAGAAGATCGAGGAAAAATTGCAAATTATTCGAGCAAACAAATCGTTTCAAATAAATTCTCCAAGCTGATACCACATAATCATTAATAAAAATCACTTCGTTTCGGTTTCGAAGATGTATACCACATTTTCTTAACATTCAAACTATCCAACATACCGCACTTTGCCTGTAGAAACCACATTGGAAATGCGCGAGGAGGCGGCAGGAAAATGCGAAGTGCATTCGGGCACATCGACACATGCACTAAGTTGTTTATTTTCAATTCCCTCAGCAATTTGAGTGAAACATTGCGATAAACATGACTGTGTATGTGCGTGTGCAGAGTGCGGCTGTGTGTGTGTGTAGTAACCTTGACTCGATGCTAAAAAACTTCCTTGAATTCTAACCTACAACAACAGAGCGAGACGGACGAAAGGGCGAGAGAGAGGGAGAGGGCAACACCTGCGACGCTACCAATACATACAAAAAGGCGCACGCACACGCATACACTTGACCCTGAACAACATAAAACAGCTGATGACAGGACGAAGGGCAAAAAGAGATAGCGAATGAGACGCCGCTGAAAGGCGATGCCTCGCTCTCTCACTCTCCCTACGCTCTCTTTTTGCAGAGAGGGATGGCGAATATGTGTGTGTCTGTGTGTGTGTGTAGCCGCTCTTTAATTTGCCAGTAACACAATAACAAAAACGACGACATGGGAGGGTCCCACACACACATACATGATTAAATCCCATGCCAGGGCAGCCATATTGCTCAAACATATGTTTGTTACCGTTACCCAACAAAAGACGCTACACACACGTTCGCCAGCACGTGTATGTGTGTGTGCACGGCGAAAGTACAAACAAACAGAACGGGAATTTAATAATGGGATTGCAAGGGCGATTTCTTAGGGACTTTGCACTTTTTGAAGCAACAGCAATTGCCTTATTTGTTTTAAATTCTTAAGCTTGCTATTGTAAAAACTATTCCAGTTAAATGTTTATTACTTCCGACTTTTTCTTAAACTATTTTTATTTTTCCGTTTTTAAAATATATATAATTGCAGTTGAGATAAATATCTACCACCCATAAAGACAAAATTTTGCACAGATATCTGAATTTTTAGCTGATCCGTCAAATGCAACTGTGCGTATACGTCATAAAGTATTGCTCATACGCAGCCCTGTTAAGTATGCTAAGATTTTTGTATTCCTCAATGTCTGTCTAATAATGCCATAAATATTGAAACGTCTTGATAATTGGTACCCACAATCTGCACTGAGGCAAAAATATATAAATTTTAAATATTTTTTTTTTTTGAAATTTGTTATATACATTTCATGTACAATGGAGAAACGGAGGGAAGTTTTGTTATTGGTACCAAATAGATTTAGACGACTGAGCGAACAGTGTCTGAATAGTAAATATGAGAAACGAAACCCGGACATTGTGCGCGTTCCTCTGATTACATTAATTGCCGGGCAATTTGATGGCTTTCAAATGAGAGAGCAGACCGTTGGGGGGGGGGTTGCGTTTGGTGTGTTGGTAAGGGGGGCGTGGTCCGTGGAACTAACCGAGCGTAATCGCACCGAACGTCGTAATGCAATTACCGGTTCCGTCCGGCACTAAGGGTCGCTATATGCGATACATATGTATGTACATATGTACATATGTATATGCGATACATTCACGCTATATATGGCCAATTAGCCGGGTGCAGAACGGTAGGGGCAGGATGGGACAGCAGATTAACGCCAAATTGACCTATTGGCCGTGAACTTTGCATTTCGCATGGCCAGTGGTGGTGGTGGCGGCGGCAAAAACGTCGCTCAATCGATACCAATTAGAGCGGCATTACCTGCGATGCACCATTTTCCGTTTGACTTTATAAATTTTAGGCCGCCATGCGTTGTTGTGGCCAGAGATTGCCTCACTTTCCGGCATATATAATGACATAAAATTCCAGAAAGTGATTAAACGCATCCTCTTCTCCGATGGCAATGGCAATGGCGGCAAAGGAGGACATTAATTGGACTCTAGTTAATTAAAAACAGCTGTACTGTATTAAACTTCCCCTAGCTCGTTAAAAACAATATCAATTACCATTATTTGCGTCCTCTCACTCAAAGTTCGAACCAACAAAAGCGCTCTTAATAAATAAAGCAAATCATTTCCATTCCAACTCACGGCTGCTAACTTCTATGATGTATCGCCGCACTCAAGTTAACTCAATCGCAAAGTATTGTTCAGAAAGTTGCAGCCCCAGGCGATGGAATTAATACACATGCGTGTGTTTACACGTACACGTCTATCCCGCGTTTTCCTCTGCACAACAACACCCTCTCGATTTTATTGAAGCAATTTCGAAAAGTTTCGTTTGCCTCAGCTTTCAATGTACAGTGATCACTGGCCAAATTAATTCACCAAAATAAAATTAAATTATGGCAACTTTGAGAAATACTAAATACAAATGATTTAAGAAAAGTCTTGTCTTGAAATTGGTTGATTGGGTTGCACATAAAGAAAAAACAGAGCATCTGATGCCCCATACTGTACACCTACATTTCAGACTTTTCCAGCTTTACTTGCAGAAACGACGCCAAATCATTTCACTTTCGCACCTTCTACGCATCAACGCCAGAAACAACAAAAAAAAAGCACACACACATACACACACTGGCAAATGTCCTGGCATTTCGGCATTTGTGTATGCATTATATGTAATTGGTATGTGCCACGTTTGTTGTTGCCAAAATATGAACACTGAAAAGAAGCGACGTTCACTTTCCAAAACATTGTGGTACGTAAATAATACAAAGCAATAGTCAATTTGACGATCCTTAATATATTAACCTATATGCATTGTCACTTAATAAATAGGTGCTTGATTTCTTATAAAGAGTTTTGGAATTTTTATGAATTACATCCATTTAGCCATCTCATTCCTAGTTATGAGCAACATTCTAAGAATTCAGCAGAAGACATTTCGTTTTTGTCACCACACGTGCGCTTTTGGCTCAGTGTACGGAGGGAAAGGGGAAAGAGAGGGCCGAGAACAGTAACTGTTTCTCACTTACCGTTGCTGACGTCGCCTGAGGCGTTGGCAGCGCTGCCGGCGCCTCCGCCACTGAAACTGTGTAGCATGTTCATCTGTATTGGTGGTTGATGGACGCTCTCTCACTCGCTCTCTTCTCCTTGCTGTGGTACAATTCTTGGGTCAAATTGTTTCTCTCCCTCTGCCAGCTGCTTGTTTCCTTTTGCTTTCCGTTGTGTTTTCTTCTTTTCCGCTGATTCTGTCTTCCGTCCTCGCTTTTTTACTAACAAAAA
This sequence comes from Drosophila melanogaster, assembly GCF_000001215.4. Classification (NCBI taxonomy): domain Eukaryota; kingdom Metazoa; phylum Arthropoda; class Insecta; order Diptera; family Drosophilidae; genus Drosophila; species Drosophila melanogaster. Next base: position 20,434,309 of record NC_004354.4, on the reverse strand, counting down.
TTGCTGTATCAAAAATTTTCTTAGATTCGTTGTCTCATTTTTTGCTTGACTTTTCTTGAGTTGCAGTTTTGCTACATTTTTACTACTACGCACGCACACACTCCCGCTCACGCACACACTTATATAACAACAACAGAGTGTGTGTGATGATGCTGCTGCTTTGTTGTGTAGTAGTTATTCACATTTTTGCTGCATACTTTTCGGCTGCTCCTCCCCCTTTTGCGTTTCGCCTTTTGCGTGTATGTGTATTGACGCAGAGTTTAATTAGAATTATTTTGTATATTTATTGCTCCTTTCGTCCTTTGTTTATTTTTGATTTTATTACTTATTGTGCCAGTTGTTGTTTTTCCGCCACACAGCAGCTTTTCCGCTCTGCTCGCCAGTGCGATTGGTCTCTGCTCTGCCGGCGCCTCTGTCTCGGTCGACGTCGCTGCGCTGCTCTGCCCGTCAATCGACGCAACAGCGCTACTGTCTGCCTATCGATGGGCAGGAATTTCAAAACAGGGTTGTCAGCCCATGGAAAATTATAGTATTGTACGTTAATGGAAAAATATCTATCTAGTATCTCTTTCAAATATGAATTTTACGAGCTGTAGATCGGATGTTACTGGTCTCAACAGTTAATTTGCTGCAGTTTTCAATCTTAGGTTTGCTTTATATAACAAATAAATAGACCATAAAAGCTCTACCTAAGCCCAAAAAACAAGGTACCAATTAATCCGTACAGCTTTAAGATAGAAGGATGTCCTAAATCAATGAATGAAAGAAAATGCTTCCATGCCATTTTTGGAGTATTGATACAAACTCCCTCACCACTTTCAAGCCTTGGTAATTTAATAGACTTTAACAGTTTCAAGAAAATATAATCATTAATTTTTATGATATGTTGTGATATGAAGTTATGATATCGCGATGCTTTTTATTCATTATTATCATTATTGATGTTAAGCAACTTGTGCTAAATTTGCTTTCCATGATTCGTTGGTAGCCCTGCTCGTCACTTCTTCAAATGGGCGCCTGGATTCAAATCGGCATTTATTTACGCCGTTGCGTTATTTACGTTCGATTACCCTTCCTAAGAACTCAAGTATATACATATCGATTTCAATGTGTTTATTTTGCAATTAAGGCCTTTTAAAGGCTTAAGACACTGGCAAGAGGTATCCGGTTACTTTGAACTTAAGCTATCCTGAATGTTTCTTTAAGAATGTTTGCGTATTCCTATTTCAGAAGTACTTAAAAAACAAACTAAGTGCGAAACGTGATGCAACGTAATAGAGAATTACTTAGTGAATATTGTGCTAAAACTATGTACAATAGAAACATTTCGGGTCAACGAACCAAAGAACGAAGAAAACCACGCTGAAGTGATGTAAAGTGAGCTTATTCCACAAGGACAACATCGCCGCAGGTCATGTGTTGCTCCTTGGGTTCCAGTTCTTTTGTGTCCTGGGGGATCCTAGTGATGTAGATGCCGAATCGCATGCGACCCTTCTGCAGGCGGGATATGGTGGTCAAGGTTTCTGGCGACCGTTCGCCTGTCCTTTGGTTAATGCAGATCATGTCGCAGCGCTGGCAGGGACCCTCCACCTGAAATTGGATTCCCCCAATGGACAGGGCCTTGTAGGTAAGCTCCTCAAAGGCACTGCCCGTGTCGATGATGATATTTGCCCGAAAACGATCCACAGTCTCGTCGAGGGGCTCTTCAAATTGAAGCGATCGCACGGAAGACTTGTTTAGCAGCAAGAACTGGGCCTGATTAACCAGACTTAGCTTCTGCTGATCCTTGGAAGAGTTTCTCTGGCCCGATTGTCGAAGCAAACGGAGGCCCTCCATGCCGAGGTTTTCGCTTAACCACTGGGCAACCCTATCGCCGCAATCCAAACCTTCCACGGGCTGTCGGCACACCTTGCTTACGCATTTTGCTGTGTCGGCTGCCTGGTCATCCAGAGAAAGGGGCACCGAGATGGTGGAATTTTCTCCAAACTGCAGCTCCAATTGGTCAACCTTAATCACTGGCCTAATTAGGCACAACTCCGTGCAGCGTTTCTGGGTCAACGCCATGCCATTCATGTCCACGATCATCCACTCACGGTCATATTTCAAACCTTGATCCGTCAATGGCCAGGAGCCCGGTAATTCGATCTTAAAGGCGGCACAAGACTTTACCGGATATATGGCCATCTGCAATAGTTTTGGCCTCAAGAGCTGGACTCGCTCCTTCAGCAACGGCGGCAATTGCTCCGCCTGCTCCTCGATGAACTGAATCCGCTGCAGCGGCTTGGTTGCCAAATAACTGGAGCGCAGCATCTGGAGCAGCTTGTCTACGTCCTGAATAGTTGTCATATAGCCAAAAGATACCCGTACCGCTCCCGTCGGCTGTCCATCGATCAGATCAAAGTAGTCGCCGCATATGCGACCTGCTCGCTTGTAAATCGCATCCAAAGCATCTTCATCGAGGCCTAGGTAATATTGGCAGGCTCCGATGTTGCAGAAGCAACCAGTCCGCAGGAGTATTCCGTGCAGAGCAGCCACACAGGCGATCTCGCCGAATCCCACAAACGAACCCGATTCAGTGCGCACGTTAAAGGCCACGATGCCACCCTGCCGGGATTTGTCTTGGTAGCCCACTTTATTGTACAGCTTCACGAGGGGCTCACCATTGGGATGATGCAGCTGGCGCAGCTGATCCTCCAGATACTTGGCCAGACCAAAGACGTGTCTGAAAATACAATGATTGGAAAATAAGGCTGAAGTCATCAGACTTATCATTATCTAATCACCTGGAAATCCTCTCCATGGTGCTAAACTCGTCCGTTCTGGGCACCAATCTCTCCAGCGTTCGAAAGCCCTCGAGCAACCCGACAATGGAGAGGAATGGCAGGGTGCCGTCCTCGTAGCGCTGATGGAAGGTCTCTCTCAGCTGGTAATCCATGGCATGCGGATATGCGTAGTTGATGGTACCACCGCCAAAAAAGCGGCGCTTCTGGAAGACCTCGGCTCCTCGTCGACTCACGAGCAGGGCTCCCACGCCCGTGGGATAACCGAAGATCTTGTAGAAACTAAGGCACACGTAATCTGGTCTATACTTTTGCAGATCCAACGGACTGGTGGCCACAAAAGACGCCGCATCCAGGCAGATATAGTAATCGTTGTGCATATTCTTCTTCTTCTCTCCCAAAGAGCTCCAAAGCTCTTTTCCCGGCTTGGCCAAGCCATCGATTTGGATTTGCTCAATGACTTCCAGTGGGATTTTGTAACCACTAAAGTTGCATTGGGCCGAAAAGGTCAGCAAGGAGTTTCCTGTTTTTCCGGACACCTCGTGAACTTTCCCGTTCGCCTTGTGCTTTCCGCCAGAGATTTCATTCTCCCTCAGCATGTATATACCGTTTTCCCGGACCCTTTCCCGCATTCCCAGCACTGAGGTGTGGTTCTCCTGGCAGAAGTGAAACTCACCAGAGGATCCAAAGTCAAAGTTTTCCGCCACCAGGGACAAAGCAGCGGTGGCATTCGCCGTGAATATCACATGGTAATCTTCGGCGGTGGTGTTAAAGAATTCCAGTATTCTAAAAAAGTGTATATGAATAGAAGTTTTACTAAAAACAACTTAACCACAAATGAGGAAGATAAGCAGCGACATAAGGATATTTTACGATATTGCTATATGCACATAAATAATTATTAATAAAAGCGCCACACAAGGGCAACCCAATGACAGGGGGAGAATGGTTGTTTTGGCTCGTGGACACGGATGAACTCACTTGAATCGCACCTGGTCGACGAAGTCGCCGGTGAGGCGGCAGGTGTGCGGATTGCAGATGACATTGCGCTGCAGTTGCTCCGCGGCGGCCGTCACCTGGCTCTCGGCATAGAGAGTGGTGCCCGCATGATCCAGGTAAACACTCTTGTTGCCTGTTCGATAGACGGATAGTTAGGTTCGTTATCTGTTTGCGCTGGGTATTTCACCATGGTTCTCCACTTACTGGCCAATCTAGAGAATTCCGCGTCTATTTGCGACTGCTCCGATGCGGAGAACTCCGGCCGATATGATGTCATGTTGGGAACTAACTATTCGTGTTGGCTGCAAAGCGGGCTTTATTTATTTGCGACCGGCTTGCATTTGTTGCGCCATACTCTTCTTCGCTGGAAAAAGCCACGGACAGTATACATCAACTATCACGTTCAGTTGAGCATTTGCTTTGACTTCTCTTTGAACTTACTCCACCCTACACATTTTACGAAGCTCAATTTATTAAGCTTCTTGTGCATTATGTTTGCTTATTGTAATATATATATCATATTCTCACACTGCTCACCAATATTATAGATGTAGCATTTTACCAAATCTTTTCCAATTATTAACTCTGAATTGCATAGAATTTTAAACTCAAATTGTACGGTATTAACTAGTCGTTGTGCACTTTGCATGGCTATTCAAACATATGTTCTGAGTGTTGGCAAACAATTGGTGTTAGGAAAATGGTTGCTAATGGCTAATTGGCCAATTGTATGACAATAATTTTTGGAAACTACAATCTTATTATTTAAAACATTTATAAAATGTTTTTTAACTACAGAACATTAAATTCGTTTTCACATCTAGACGATAGCCTACACATACAGCTGATTATTCGATTTACATCGATATCGGGGGCCGATAACAGCCTGCGTTGATTTTTTAAAGTTTTTACCTTTTTATTTCACAATTGTAAGCAGTTGGCAAACTTTGGGACTGCGAAATGGAGAATTTCCTGCGGGGCACGTTGTCCAAATGTCTGGACTGTGTAATCACGGATCAGATGTTGGCGTAAGTACATGATGCATCCAGATACGAGCAAATGAGTTTCTCAATGGCTTCATATTCCCTTCCAGGGCCATACTGAACATCAAAGACGACTATGAATTCGACAACTACTTTGGCAATTTACTGAGCGAGGACAACGAGGAGCACCGCATGTTTCTTGTAAACTGTCGCCGGATGCTACTGAGTGGCAAACAGCCGCGGAACAATGGAAAATATCTCTCGCCCCCTCTGGCACCCACATCACCCAATTGTCCCAAGCAAAATATCAGCAAGGGTGCCAAGGGCAAGTCAGGGAAACACGTGAATCTGTACGCCAGCGATGGTCGCGTCCAGGGCGACACCATAATTCTTAAGGGTCGGCGGCATTGCGATTGCCAGGCGGGCCAGCACAAGTTGATCAACAATTGCCTGGGCTGCGGCCGGATCGTGTGCGAGCAGGAGGGAAGCGGCCCTTGCTTGAGCTGCGGCGATCCCGTGCGCACGCCCGAGGAGGAGCAGCAGCTGGCCAAGGCGGCCAGGGAGAAGGGCGGCACGAAGAGCGCCGCCAAGCAGGGCAAAAAATCCACCAAGGAACTGTCCACGCAGGCGCTGGACAAGGCCTTGGCCCAAAGGGATCGTCTGCTGGAGTACGACAAGAACAGCGAGAAGAGGACCACAGTTATCGACGATGAGCTGGACTACTTTCAGGTGGGCTTACTCTTATTCAAAACAATTTTTGAAATCATTACTTATTCAAAGAAGATAAGCTTGCTTCAGCTATAGTTTATTATGCATCAACGTTTTGAACTAATATAATTAATTTTTAGGAGAACTCCGTGTGGCTGAGCGACGCTGAGCGCGAAAAGTTTGAGAAACTGCACCGAGAAATGGAGGAGGTAAAGCACGGCAGTCGCATGAAGCGGAAGATCCGGGTGGACTTCGCTGGCCGAGAGTTGCCGGAGGAACCGACCATCTCCAAAGAGTACGAGCAGCAGGTGATCAGCGAACTAGCAGCCGTTTCTAAAGCCTCGGGTGTTGGATCCAACTGGAGTGCATCCTCGGTCACCGGCCACTCCGCCTTGACACTGGCACCACATTTGAACATGACCAAGCCGCCGGTCTACAAGCCCAGTAAGGAATCCAAGAGTTGGCCAGCTCCTGCAGCAGGCAGCGATTGGCTGGAGAGGACCTACAATCGGGTGCAGGACAAGGAGCTGCTGGAAATGCAGGACATGCGCCAGTGTCTGTCGATGCATCAGCCCTGGGCTTCGCTTCTAGTGGCGGGCATTAAGAAGTGGGTGGTTGTGAAGGCGCATTTCCAGATTTCCTATATCTAATGACATTTTTCCAACAGACACGAGGGTCGAGTGTGGTACAGCGAGCACCGTGGTAGACTGTGGATCGCCTCCACTTCCAAGGAGCCGCACGCCGAAGACATTGCGCAAATGGAGGGCTTTTACAAGGTGCTCTACGGCGGTAAACTTGAGCTCTTACCACTAACTCTCAGCAATAACATATAATTGTAATCGCAGATCCCGACATTAAGTTTCCAAGTCATTATCCCACAAGCAGTCTGCTAGGCTGCGTCCACGTGGACAGTTGTCTGCCGCAAGAGGAGTACCGAGAGCTATATCCCAACGGAGAATCGGAGAGTCCTTATGTCTTTGTCTGCACCAAGCCGGAGCAGCTGAATATTCTACTGCCCGTCCACGGCGATCACAAGATATGTGAGCAGTTCTATGTACTTTTCCTTACAATTTGTGTGCTGATTTTTCAATAATTCACAGACGAGCTGCCACTGAAAACTCACACGGCCGCCTGCAAAACGCTTCTAAGGGCTCGGGCCAACAAGGGTTAAGGTTGGGATTCAGTTTCAAAACACATTCTTATTAGTTTAATGCCTGTATGAAAACAGCCCTATTTTGATGATTTGCTAATTTACATTTGAAGCTCCTAGAGTTTCTGAGAAATTAAAGTGGATTGGAATATTTTAAACATCTTGTAATATTGGAAAATATCATGCAATACAATACGAATTAAATATTGAATTTTTTAAATATTAAAGTAGTAAAAATATCGTGTAAAACTATAATTTAGCAAAAGAAATTAATGTAATAAAATACTTCTTTGAAGTTTCCTTCTTTGGAAAGTTATAATCTGAGTTGATTTTTTTTAATTTTGAAATAGAAATATCTCAAATTGTTAGAAACAGATTAAAGAAATGACCAGCTTATAATTATTCAGAAATTCTTCATCAAAAAGAATTCTACATTTGAAAACACTGTGTATCTCTGGATGGTAATGATTGTCATTGAGGTTAATTAAAATTACTACTGAATTTTTCTTTTATTTGTATTTGTTTTTATTGAAAACATTTGAATCCATTTGCTTACGATTTCGCTTTTAAATGGAATTTGTAATTCAATATTTTAAACGATAACGATATTCAGAGCGATAACGACAGCGATAACTCGGCAACAGCTGATGGTGAAGCGCTGATTTGATGTACGTTTTGATTTTGGAATACTTTTATGTAATGGTGAAAGTGGAGGTGGAATACTGGTAAGGGGAATCGTAGCCACAGCAAGCACTGAATAACGGCATCCAATCCTCCTGCAGCGGCATCTGCAACTTTAGCGGGCAGTGCCACCTGCTGCGCGAGTTCCTGCTGGCCTCGTCGCCCGACTTGGACATATCCTGTCGCACGGGACGGCGGGGATCCTTCGAGGTGTCCATCGACGGTCAGCTAGTGCACTCGAAGCTTTCCTGCCTGGCATTTCCCCAGCACGCGAGTGTCCTGGCCCAAGTGCAGAAGGCGGAGCGTGGAGAGCCCGTGGAGAAAGTCCTGGAGCAGCCCATCAAGGACTGCGTCGTGATGTGATCTCCTACTTTCACGCCTAGACTGTTTAAACACGATAGCTTCACGCTTACACCAACATTTGTGGAACCCATTTGAAATCCTGTGATATATGGTATATACATATATAATAATAAATATAACATTATAATGCTCTCCTTATTTGCAAGATGGATGAATTGAAAAATGGGTAAAGGTTAAACAACAGTTTTCAGTTTAAGTGGAGTCAACTAAACAATCGCAATAAATGGAACGAGTTTGCTAGTTGTTCTGGGCTTACACTTTATTGGAAAATAACATAGGACTGCACAAAAGGATGGTTTGGGTAATCTAGGCCAGACGGTGACAATCCTTCACCGCCTGTAGCGATAGCGCTTGAAGTGGAACCACAGCTGGAAGATGTTGTTGTGGAACTGGCAGCGGAAGCCCCGCTTGTAGCTAAACTCCCACTCCCGGTTGACGATCTTGAAGGCGATGTCCTCGTACGGTGGTCCTGTGTGGAAACGCAGCACCGCAAAGTCCCCGTTGTCCGCGCAGGGAGTGAGGAAGTACTGCGGCGTCTGCGATTTGTCCATAAGGTCCGGATAGAATATGTTGAACTTGTATCCCTGCACGATCTTGGGCGGGGGATTGTCCATGTCGTAGTGCGTCTGGTTGTACTTGTTCCACTCGAAGCCGGTGTGCACGCGATTGAAGTAGCGCGGCTTTCGTGGTCGGTACTTATCGGTGGCCAGCTGCGGCACTGCATCCAGGGTGGTCTCCACACTGAACTCGGCCTCGTCACCCTGCATTCCCTGCTTCGCCTCGTTGCGCATTCGCAGTTCCTGCGGGGTCAGTTGATTGTTATCCACTCGTTCTGGATGAAGGATTAGCAGACGCTGTCTCTGTGTTCGCCGCTCGTCGTCCTCCTCCTCGTAGAGAAGTCCTTCTGCCTCCGGTTCGTCGACGTCTTCGTTTTGCGCTCGTCTGCCGGTGAAGTCCTCTTCGCGTATATAGCGCGGGCTGTAGTTCCCTGCCTGGTAAAGACGCACTGTTTTACGCAGCTCATTCAGGGGATCCTCCTCGTCTTCGGGTGAGCCCTCCTCAACCTCCGGGTCCTCTGCGTCCTGGGTTTCCATCTCCTCTTCCTTGACTTGTGGGGCCACCTTCTCTTGCAACGTCTCATTATCGTTTTCTCGCTTGAGCAGCGACAGCTTCTCGCGCAATAAGGCTTGATGGCGATCTCGCAGTCGAGCTCTGGCCATGTGTGCCTTGAGTTGCGAGAGCAGGCTTTCCCAGTAGCTAATGTCGACGCCATCCGCTCGCCCACTGATCTTGGCCTCGATGCGGTGCCGCATCTCCTCCAGCTGCTGAGCATTCTTCCCCCTAAAAATATCGGCCACATCCTTTACCACCGCCTGGTGGATGCCATCCCGGCGTTGATTGAGCGAACTATTCTCCGCCTCCAGTTTCTGTTGGCGCTGCAGTTCATCCTGCACAATGGTGATCATATCGTTCCAGAAATCGATGTGCTTGCCCTGCTCCAGCTCTTCGTATACCTTAATGTCGACCAGCAGGTCCTCCAGTTCTTCCACGGGCAGGCCGTTTAGCAGCACATAGGGCTCGTGCATCTGCATCTCGAGGCACTCTTCGAGCGGCTCATTCCCAGCGGCCACATATTGGGCGAGAAGATCGATGGGCTTGGCACGTCCATCTCGGATCCGGATTTCACTGCGCAAGCGTGCCTGCTCTAAGTGAAACTGATCTTCCTGTCGCTGCCACTCGCGGAACTGCACCGCCTCCTTGGCGCGCTGCTGCATCATAAGATCATCCTCGCGCACCTGCCGCTCCAGCTCCCTCTCCTGACGCCGTTTCTTGACCTTCTCCAGCTCCCTGCGATTTTCCAACTGCTTTTGCAGAGACAGTACCTCTACGGTTTTGGTGGAGAGATTTGATAGTCCCTCTACCTCCAGCTTTTTGCCCCAGTGGAAGGTGGAGGTGAGATTGGAGTCCCCGAACGGGTTGTCTTCGTTGGAGTACGTCTGGTACTCGTTGTCCCAGCCCATTCGTTCGCGACGCCGCTGCTCCTTGGCCTGCTTTTCGCGCAGGCGACGGGCGCGCTTCTCCTCGGGCGTTTCATGGGCCTTCAGCTCCTCCTTTTTACGCTGACGATCCTTCTGCTCGACGAGGCGACGGGCTTCCAGCGTCTGGAGAAGCTTCATCGGGCTTTTTACCAGCGGCGAACGAGGGGCACCGGGCACCGAGCTGGACGTCGAACTCGACGGGGATGAGCTGGAGGAAGAGGACCGGCGTCTCCGGCTTTTGTGCTCCCGCTTCTTGTCCCTGCTTTTGTCCTTTTCCCTTTCCCTGCGCTGGTCACGTTCCTTGTCTCTGTGATCTCTGTGGTCACGATCCTTTTCCCGCTCGCGTTCACGATCCCGATCCCTGTTCCTGCTGCTCCTCGGATCCGGACTGCGATGATCCCGCCTCTCCCGACTGCGGCTGCGATGCCGGTGCTTGGATTTCTCCTTGGGCATCTTTTTTAATGAGTTTTTCGGGATAAAACTTGTGAAATAAAATATAAACAATGCTAGCGTTGCCAGATGGAGAAAACCAACCCAGATAGCCACTAATAATTGCAAAAGTGCTATCGATATAAGCATTATAACATTAACACATCTCCCTCTTGCCGATAAGTCGATTTATTTTTCCAAGGGTTAGTTTTTACAAACTTTAAATTTTAAAATTTCGGCTGCAGCGTATTATAAATACACAAAAATAAATAATTTATCGATGGAATCCTTGGTGCAGTGTAAAAGGCTTTTTAGGGTCTTCGTGGTAATGCCCACTATCGAAACTGAAGACTCGATGTGTCATTGCAAGTGCCATTACTCAATATATCGATACAAACGCAAGTAGCCAATCCAGCTCTTCGCAGAAACCCGGTTGGCAAAAACGTTTATGTGCATTTTTTGTATTCAATCGCCAACACGAGAGCCGAGCTACCAGCAAAAGGATTGTCCAGATAGCCCGCCACTGCGCTGAGTAAGTAGTGATTCTGGAAAAGTGTCGGGGAAGACAGGAAAAACACGGCAGACGGTGAAAATCGCGCGCGGCAAAAAGGCCAGCGACAAGCCAGACGCACACACACACGCGAGCATCCGCACAAAGCCGACGCACACAGACGCATGCAGGCGAACTCAAAAACCGAAACACAAACAAAAGGATGGTTATTAGTCGACTATTAGTTACCTTACTTCCAGTTCAGCAGCAACTGAAAATCTGAACTAATCTCTAATCCAGAAATTCTGGATTTAAAACAAATCCAACCCTATCCACTGTCAAATACACGTTTCGTATTTGAAAGAAATGTGTATGCATTCACTTAAAACACAGCCATCTAAAACAGCTAAAAGAAGTTATATCGAGAATATAGCCTCTTTTCTCGTTGGTTGGCTTTTCATTGCGAAATAGCCTCATGGACTATCTCAACAAGTGGAATAGCTGGGAACGCGAATGTGTGTGTTTATATTATTTGCCCAATCCGTAAATATAGTTGAATCGTCTTGATTCTTAGATGTGGGGGATGCAGCTATACAGATGCACTTTATGGCCTCTAAAACGCTAGACTTGCTGTGCACGACTAGAGTAGTACCCTATCCTATCACTCAAGCGACCAAAAATTTATAGTATTTCTCTTATGCAACCTTGTGGCTACCTGAAAACCACCCGCGCCAGTTTGGTGAACGACTAACAACGCTGTCCCCGCCCTGTCAACGCCTGCAGTCCGATTCACCGCTTCCCCGTCGCCTCGGCTGCCGCCATCCTCCGGGTGAAGATGTCCGACTACAGCGACCTGGACCGACAGATCGAGCAACTGAAGCGCTGCGAGATCATCAAGGAGAACGAGGTGAAGGCCCTGTGCGCCAAAGCCCGCGAGATCCTGGTGGAGGAGGGCAACGTGCAGCGTGTGGACTCGCCAGTGACCGTGTGCGGCGACATCCACGGTCAGTTCTACGACCTGAAGGAGCTGTTCAAGGTTGGCGGCGATGTGCCCGAGAAGAACTACCTGTTTATGGGCGATTTCGTGGACCGCGGCTACTATAGTGTGGAGACGTTTCTGCTGCTGTTGGCGCTGAAGGTGCGCTATCCGGACCGAATCACGCTGATCCGGGGCAACCATGAGTCGCGCCAAATCACACAGGTCTACGGCTTTTACGATGAGTGCCTGCGCAAGTACGGATCGACGGCCGTGTGGCGGTACTGCACGGAGATCTTTGACTACCTCAGCCTTTCGGCGATCATCGACGGCAAAATATTCTGCGTGCACGGCGGGCTGTCGCCGTCCATCCAGTACCTCGACCAGATTCGCAGCATCGACCGGAAGCAGGAGGTGCCGCACGACGGGCCCATGTGCGACCTGCTTTGGAGCGATCCGGAGGACCAGACTGGCTGGGGCGTGTCGCCGCGCGGCGCTGGCTATCTCTTTGGCTCGGACGTGGTCTCCCAGTTCAACCGCACGAACGATATCGACATGATTTGCCGTGCACACCAGTTGGTAATGGAGGGCTTCAAGTGGCACTTCAACGAAACCGTCCTGACCGTCTGGTCGGCACCCAATTACTGCTATCGGTGAGTCAGCCTCCTGTGCAATTTCGAACTTGTGTTGTTAACTCTGGAATCTCTCCACATGCAGCTGCGGCAATGTAGCTGCCATCCTGGAGCTGAATGAGTACCTGCACCGCGACTTCGTCATCTTTGAGGCAGCTCCGCAAGAGAGTCGCGGCATTCCCTCGAAGAAGCCTCAGGCGGACTACTTTCTCTAAGACGCTTCCGTTCCTGACAATCCGGTGGAACGGAGTCGGCACAGGATGCGGGTGCCGACTGGTAGCTTACATAAATCATCTAGGGAATAGAAATAGAAACTGCCAGCCTGCAAAAGCGAAGCGAACGCGAATAGCAACTGATGGTGTAAAACAAAAAATATGTAACATAAACGTAAGCTAGGGTAGAGCTGCCGGACACAGGTCCACGTTCAGTTAGACTTATTTGCTTTTTTGGTTCAACTAAGATATTTAAATTTTTTTTACCATCTGTTTACCTCTACCTGTGTTTAATCAGGCTATTTGCGCGATCTTTTAATGGCTGTTTTCAAAACATGTAGAGATCAGCCATGCAGATCGCGTATGACCTGTGCACCTCATCTAGCTACTAACTAATAGGTTTAATGACCATAGCCCAAGACCCTGAGAATTCGCCTTGCGTAGACGGACCGCAATCGGAGCCGCCGTCTTCTCGACACGAATTCCCTGGGCTTGGGCAGCATACTATACTAGGAGCCCAAGTTGAGCAAATAGATATTTTTACCGACAGATTGCGTTAAGTCGGCTAAGCTAGGACATATTTAGGGGAGCCGAGAGCGAACGCGCATCCCTGGCTGGGTCCCTTCTCCGCAGGATATCACCTGGAGAAACCCAGGTACGAAGAACATCGTGCATTAATAAATAGTGAGTAAGAATCTTTTAAATATGCCCCAGATTGGGAGATGATATACAAAAAAATGTACTTGTATTTATAATAATAAAGATTGTAATATAATCGTCGAAATTGAGCAAGAATTTTTTATTAGTAAATTATGGGTCCCGAGGAGTCTTGGAGGATAACCACACCCATACGAATCCCCCTTCACAATCCAACAAACAATCAAGCCTGCAGTTTCTCAGTTTATCAAGTACTTAATTCATAGTATACACATAAAAAAAAAAGATGGTTATATTCCAGAAGGGCGCTTGTGATACAGTAACGGGGGGTCGTCATGGGTCTCAAATCTGTTCTCAGTGCTCCTCCAGCTCGAGTCCATGCTCCTTCATTTGCTCGTAAATGCATTCCTCGTAGGCGAAGGCAGCGTCGCAACTGAAAATGGCAGCATGATTATAGTCCGGATTTGAGCCAACAGCTTCCGGCGAGCACTACTCACTGATCCTCGGGTGTCTCGATGGCCTCGCACTTGGCCACCACCTCGGCGGGAGCGTCTTCCTTCTCTGCATCGTGCTTGCTCATGACCTTGACCAACTCGATGGCGTGTTCCTTGTTCAGCTTACCGGATTCATCCATCTGCAATGGGAGGGAGAATGGAATGGGTGGTGGTGAGTGGATCACACTTCCTGCCGGAGCAGCAGCACTCACTATCTGCAGCTTTTTCATCACGCAGGCGCGCAGGCACTTGGCCTCGTGTCTCTCGGGCAGGTCGTGGCTCATCAGCTGCTCCACATCCTCTGTAAGCGATATATCATATGATTGATAATTGCACAATAACTATCCTAACACATCCACCACAGGTAGGAGTGGTACGCTGACAGCTGTATTCCCTACTGAATTTTCTGCACTGATGACCATCTGACTCACCATCGGTGGCTCCCGTCTCAGCCTTGCACTCGTTGGCCAGCTCGGCGGCGTGGTCCCTGTTGATCTCCTCGTGCGGCTTGGCGCTGGTGGCGCCCAGGCAGAGGATGCCCACTAGGAGCAGGACGGTCAGGTGAACCAGATGCGACATTTCGATTTGCGATTGAACTGCGCGACGTGCGAACTCTGACTTGGATGCGAATCGCCGGCAACGTCGGCGTTTTATAGGAGCTATTGCCTAAGCCGAGTCCCGTGATTGATTTGGCAGATCGGATCCATCGCCGATCTCCAGCTGCGTCTCAAGCAGCTCCGGCAATTACGCGCAATTATGAACTACATGGGCAGCACATGGCACATGGCACTCCACTTCACTCCGCCGCTCTGGACGGGATGGGACGGAATCCGGCGGAGATGCCCTCGACTGGGCATCGTGTGAACGAGTGACACCCCGCTGGAACTGCCGCTGCCAGATGAGATGGCCCACCGATCTCCACTTACCTGCTTAATTGGTGACTGGCATGAAATCGCTGCAAATGCCGGGGATATAGAATTGGGAATGGCTATGGCTAGTGGAAATGGAAATGAAAATGCAAAATGCTAAATGCAAAATGAGAGATGAGAAATCCCGCTTGTAATTAAATCGATCAACAGCTCTGGGTGAGATGAGTGATTGTGACTGGCGGGGCCATCGAGCGATTATACAATTATATGGAACTGGGCGAACTGGGAACTGCGGTTGCCGCCTGCCAAATTGGCCGTTTAGGCCATAATATACCCTTCATCTGTCCGCCTATTTCCCAGTTTGCCCGTCAGCCTGCCGACTTTCTGATCATTCCGAGTGCCAACGATCGCTATCTGAGTTCCATCCAGTCAGTCTGTTTGTCCATCCATCGAGTGGAGATTTTAGCACGCAATCTATATTATTGTGGAATCCAATAGATGGAATCGGATTGCATCGTGTGAGCATGTTGCATGCTAATTTTTATTCCAATTGGATTGAGTGGGGCTTACTAGCCCCATTAAGATCTTTAACAGGTCGGAAGTCTGTGTGATCGAGTATTATACATATATGTACATGGTAAATCATCCAACAAATAAGTCCGATTGATAATATATGTATATATCTAAATAATTCGGTTGCGAGCAAATGGCTTACTTTCATTTTAATTAACATTGATATTTTCAAATGTATTATTCCAAAAATGAATATACCTTACAAACCTTGGTACTTTGATAGACCTATCAGGTTTCCAGATTGAAGATCTACATTAATCCGATATTGTCATTGTCTCGAGTGAACTGACACATCGCTGGATAGCGTTGGCGATGTCAAATATCGTCTTTGGAGCGTGACTTGTGCGGGTGACGAACTTGGGTGATGAACTTGGCACTGGAGAAATGCTTGCAATCAGCAAAATCAAGCGACGATGCCATGTGCAGACGACTATGGTGTGAGGTCATGGGTCAGCTTATAAGCCAAGGGGCCAAGCAAGAGCAGAGCCAAAGAGAAAGCAGCTGCCAAGATGAAGCCATCCACTCCAGTCGCAGCCATTCCGCTAATGACGATAGTGGTCGCTGTCCTGCTGCAGACGCACTGCGTCCGTGGCCAGACCCAGGCTTTCGATCTCGCCAAGCTGCTGCCCAAGACCGGAACGGAGCCCATCTGGGCGGTAATCGATCGCAACTTGCCGCAGGTGCAGGAGCTGGTCACCGCGGCCAGGATGGAGTGCATCCAGAAGCTGCAGCTGCCCAGGGACCAGCGACCGCTGGGGAAGGTGACCAATCCAAGTGAGAAGGAGAAGTGCCTGGTGGAGTGCGTGCTCAAGAAGATCAAGTTGGTGAGTAGCCGGACGTTTGTCACAACCAGAACTAAAAGGTCACTAATACTTCTCATTCGCACCCAGATGGACGCCGACAACAAGCTGAACGTTGGCCAGGTGGAGAAGCTGACCAGCCTGGTGACCCAGGACAACAAGATGGCCATCGCCGTTAGCTCCAGCATGGCGCAGGCCTGCAGCCGCGGCATCTCCTCGAAGAACCCCTGCGAGGTGGCCCACCTCTTCAACCAGTGCATCAGTCGCCAGCTGGAGCGCAACAACGTAAAGCTGGTCTGGTAGAGGACATCTCCGCGCCATGGACACCACCACCAACTACCACTTGAGATCTTAACTACGAGTAGAAAGAAGGTGTCTCGCATATTTTGGCCATAATCTTAGCTACAATGATTTCTCAGATAATTTTAACCGAAAATGCACAATCTATTAGGCAATATAATTATATATTAAATACTAGTTATACGATTTTCTAGTACTAGATCAAGTTTTAGTTGCTCACTCGCAATTGATTTGAATAAATCTATATATACAGTAATTTATTTCCCATTTTTGCACAATAAAAAACACAATCTTTCGCAGTTCCAACTACGGGATTACGTACTACATATGTGATTCCCACCCGATAAATATGCATAATTCGTAACTTGTTGGTTGGGCGCTTTATTAGTTTGGGAAACCACTCCAAGTTCTCTAGCTTTGGTAATTAAATCGAACTGAATCACTAACAAAAAAAAAAGGGAGGGAGAACATGCAATGGTGGGCCAGCGAGCAGCTCCATGGCCTCATTCCTTGATCTCGGGAATCTTGAAGCCCGAAGAGCGCATCTCGCGCAGCATGCACATAGCGATCCCGTGGGCTGCCTCGCACCTGAAAAAAAACCAAAAACAAATAAGATCCTTTTCAGAAATACTTTAAAAATATTTCAAACAATTTTTAAAGCTTTTGGGAGCACAGTTGCCTGGCCACCTATAAAAGGTATTCCAAAATATTGAAACTCTCTTCCTGAGAAGAAGTGTACGAAAAGGTTCTTCAAAACACACGGCAACTTAAACTCCTGGCACTTATCTTTTCTTTCGAATACAGCAGAATATTTTCGAAATGCAGCAAGACTGAAAAATTCGCCTTAGAACCGTTTCAAGTTTTTGCTTTGAAGTAAATTCACTCCGCATCTGGAATACACTTCGCTGGACTAACAATTACTAGACACTAGGGTCCTCCATTGCCCCACCACACTCACTTGTCCTGCTCGGCCTTTAGCTCCTCGTTGCAGGTCTTGACGATGCGCCTGCCGTCGTCCTCGCGATCCGGGAACATCATGTTGATCATATCGACCGTCTTGTCCTCGTTATACTGCAACTGATCCTCGGGCATCAGCTCGAACTGCTCCAGCATGCAGTGGCGGAAGCACTTGGTCTCGTGCTTGGCGTCCTCCTTGTTCAGCACCATCTCGACGATGTTCTCTGCGGATATGGTATGTTATGGAATGGTATGGTAGGATGGGTGAGTAACCCAACGGTGCACTTACCCCTCGACGGCTTTGGCGTGCAGGCGTCGCCAAAGGGCTCGATCAGCTCCACCACCTCGTCCACGGTCATGGACCCCTCCTCCTCGTCCGCCGTCGCCGATCCCATCAGCACGGCGGCGCAGGCCACTGCTAGCAGAAGGTTCGTCATCTTCAACGTCGTCGTCATTCGGCTGCACTGCATCATTTTTGCTCTTCTTGTGAATAGTGGACGGACAGCAATCGGCGCCGGGCAATTTATACCCGCCGCAATCGTGTCCAGCACATCCGGTACAAGCAAATCGCCTCGGATGTAGATCAACCGGCGATAGCCATGACATTGCTGGGGCGGATCATGCAAGCCCCACCACAACCACAGCCAACCACCCATTCGTCCATCCATCGCAGCCCAGTTAAAATACAGCACAGATGACGGGGCCCTCCGGCTAGCTTTTATTGATCATCTGGTCAGGGGATTGGGCTTGGGTGTGGGTTTAGGATTGCGGACAAGAGATATACATATCTACTTTATTTGCTGCGGAGTCACCTGTTCCGAATGCCAAAGTGTGACGCATCTGGTATCGCATTGGCAGCCTCGGATGGAAAGCCTAGGGAAACACGAATACCTTGATGTTGTTCTTCAGGCAGCTGAGCAGGGCGTGGGCGGGATCGCAGTTGGGGGCGTTCTTCAGGCCGACGGTGGAGTCCTTGCACAGATTGATGCCCTTGCGGTACTCGTCCTTGTAGCTGTCCGGCAGCATGATGTCCATCTGCTTGAGGGTCGACTCCAGCTGGAACTTTCCCTTCTTGATCTAAGCAGGAGCAGAGCGGAAAGAAGGAGCTGATAATGTAACCAACACAGCCGATGGAAACTTCTTAATACGTACTGCCTGCATCATTTCCAGGATGCAATTGATGTAGCAGTTGGTGTCCTTGCTATTGGGTATGTCACCGTTGCGAATGTTGTCGGCCACCTCGACGCTGACCTTCGGATACTTGGGCAGGCAGACGTCGCGCATCAGCTTTCCGGCAGACCACATCTGCTCCTCCGTCACCTGCAAGTGGACAGTATCCATGAGGCAT
Organism: Drosophila melanogaster; assembly: GCF_000001215.4. Taxonomy (NCBI): domain Eukaryota; kingdom Metazoa; phylum Arthropoda; class Insecta; order Diptera; family Drosophilidae; genus Drosophila; species Drosophila melanogaster. The sequence goes on along the minus strand of NC_004354.4, from coordinate 20,415,869 downwards.
CCTCCGGCAGAGAGAAGAGCTTAAGGACCTACCCCTGCCTCCGACTGGGGGATTGGTCCCAGGGATATGGCGACGCAGACCAGCAGCAGATGGAACTTCATTTCCGAGACGATTTGGCGGATTCCAGACTCCAGACCCATCGGCGACTCCTTTTATACACGGCCCCCGACATGCAAATGACTTCATATTGGTTCGATCGAACCGCTAAGTGGGTGTGGGAATTATGGGTTAGCGCCAATCGCCGCCCCCACTGCCCATTTCCATATCCAAATGGGCGGGCGGTGGGTGGTGTTCCTGGGGCGGATTACTTTCTGGCCGGGCTATAATCTTGCCACGTTAATTGACAGTGTACACAGGTATGTGGTCACCGTGCGAGGTGGCATGCGAGGCGCGATTCTGGCCGAGATGCGTTGACAATCCCATTGCTGGGCCGCATTTCCCCAGTGTTCATCAGCGATCATGCGAATGCAAATAAGGTTTCAATCTGAGATCTAACGGGGCGGTTCCAAAATCGGTTCCAGAGTTAGGGTCGCATGGATACCGCGCATCCAGTTTTCCGTTTTGAGGTCAAACAATGTAAAGATAATCACAATCGGTAATAATGTTTGGTATATATCTTAAAAAATTATAAAATAAAATCTATTTTTACAAATAGTTTGCTATTTACATATACTCCTTCAAGATGCTGATTTTAAGATATACTATCTGGAAAAAAAAGTTTTTATATTTTGATAGTCCACCAGATACCACCAGATATTTTGCTACCACCAGATATTTTGCATACCAGATGGTTGCTGTTTTTTTGTTTTTTTTCTGGAGACTCACATAACAAGTGGCCATTTTTTTCCAATATATTTAAAAATTTAATTACAAGGCAGGCATTTTAAATATAAGCCTTGTAACCCCTTAAGTAAGTCCATTACACTCACTTTAACCACCTATTACCTTGTATGCAAATGAGTAGTTCGGTTTGATTAGCATTCAAATTAGTTGCAAGTTGGCATTTATTTGGCGAAATGTATTTCATTTGTGCATTTAGTACAACTGATGACGTTGAAATAAGTAGTATTGCGTGTGGCATGAGCCCAAATCGCTGATAAAGCTAACTGCAATAAATAATAAATGTAAATTATAATATCACAAAAGGCTTATGTTTGCATTAGCATAACTGAAGCGTACAGCTAAATAGGCCAGAATGTTTACATGCTAGCTAGGTGATAAAATACATTTGTAGAGGATATATTAGATATATAATGGTCGATCGATATGCGATGTTAATATCAGATTCCAAGACTTTCATACGGACAGACATAGCCATATCGGCTTGGCTAGTGATCCTAATTCCGACCAGGATGGCAAGAAGTTCTGTGTGACATACAATTTTCAACGAATCTAGTAACTGGTTTAAAAATAGTTATAGCTGTAACATGCTTAAAAATTTCATAAAATTGTAAATGGTATTTAGCTCAATGAATTCTGAAGTTGGTTAAAGGTACAATATGAAAATGTCCAAAACTTTCGATTTGCCTCTTGCATATCTCAATTTTCATCACAGTATTTAAGCAGTAATTAATGGGTATCCCATTAGTCGGTACTAGACTTCAGCATTCTCTCTAGTTGGGAAACCCGAGTCGGCTTTGACGACTGTCAGTAACATTCCTTTCATTTCGAACGTTTAAAAGTCACAATCCGAATCCCGGTCTAAAATACAGGTCGAATATCGAATCCAAATTTTAATCTTTTGTTAAAAGCCACGCCAATCCGGTCAACAACGATCCAAAGATGTCCGATCATTTCAACTTCAACGAAGCCTTCAACAGCCAGACCATGCGTGGTCGCGCCAATGTAAGTGATTCAGTACACGGCAGTACACAAGATGCGCCCAAATACGCCACCGAAACCCACAGGTAGCCAAGGCCACCTGGGCCTCGTTGGGACTCGTCTACGTCCTGGTCAAGATGCACCGCCGCAACACGAAGCGGCGCGAGACCAAGCTCTACTGCAAGGGCTGCCAGCAGGCCATGCTCCATGGCTAGGGCGCCGATGCTGCCAAATCATTGAAGTCATGGCTCCCCACCGCTCCGACCCATTCGACCCGTCAGCAATCCATAACTATTTATAATCAGCACCCCCTTTCCGGTCCTCGATGCCACAGTTAAAGGCTTGGGGACCAAACTCATGTACCACCTCGTTGAGTCAATAAAAATCGAATCCTGCCAATGAATCGACTTTGTAATCTAGTTGGCCGAGCTTTGCACTTCGCTGCTTGTCATTAGGTTCTCGCTCGGAGCTATAGGCAGAACACACTCAGCTCTCACCCGGACCCGACCCCAAATCCAGATCTCCAGATCTCCAGATCCAGTCCAGTAGCAATGGCCGACGGCTTTAAGAAGTACTTCAATGGGACAACCATCAATGGACGCGCTAACGTAAGAGTGATTCTATTGAACGCACACAAGATAAAATGAACCATCGCTTTGGAGCTGTTGATGGACACAAAATATTATTTTCAGCTCCAAATTGAAATTCAAAATTATTAATTTAACATTTTTTTACATACATTTTTTACAAATACATATACTATGACCCATTTCGCAGGTGGCAAAGGCCACATACGCCACGTTGGCCCTGTTGTTCATCGTGTACAAGCTGCGCCGCGGATCCGGCAAGACCGGCGAGTTGGCCAGCGGCAAGTGCAGCTGCGAATCGGACCACGAGTCGTCCCTCAATGGCGACATTGGCGTCTACGGCGCGGATCCCGACTGCTCCGTTTGCCGGGAGCGATCGGAGCGGGCCATGACCGAGTTCGATCGCGAGCAGCAGCGCCGGGCGGCGGGCGAGGATGACAATGGTTGTCGCGACGATCCGCCGCCGCCACCACCTCCGCCCACATCGGGAGGATCAGGCTCTGCTCCGCGGCGCAAGTGTCCCTGCGAGGAGCCGCAGCGTCGGGCGGAGGGAGCCGTGAAGCATAGCAGCCACAGCAGCTGGGCGCGAGGCCAGCAGATTCAGCCGCCAAACCAGTACCAACAGTATAAACAGCCCGAGGCGGAGCAAGTGCGTCCGGCTAGCCAAGTGATGGGTCAGGTGCACGACGCCTTCTACAGGGTGCTGCGAGGAGTCGTGGGAGCCGTTTTGGGCAATGCGGCGGTCAACACCAGCGGCACCGCTTCCGATTCCCCAGCTCAGGCAGCCGCAGTGGAAGTCTCGCGGGATGAGCTGGACGAGGATGAACGTGACGACGGCCAGGACGATGAGACGCCGTTAAAGCGCCGCACGGCACCGCGCTCTTGCGTGCCCACAGGCAGCCAAGAGAACGCCTCGGGACAGCCGGAGGAACTGGGCCGGGAACAGGCCGACGACCAGCCGCAGGCGGAGGAGCAGGCGGAGTACAGCGCGTTCAGCGATGGCTTCACTTCCGGCCTGTCCTTTACCAGCGATGAAAAGTAGTTGGCTAGGTCTGGGCGTAGGCTTCAAGAGATCTGCTAAATTTTTAGTCTAAAATAAATACGAAGAACTTCTTTATCTCAGCATTATGCTTTAACAATCCATTACTTGGCGCCCCCGGGTGGATCCATTTCTTTCAGTCGTTGCAAGATACTAAATTAAACGGGGGGCAATTGCTTTATAAAGTATTTTATTTAGCTTCCGTTTAGTTCAGATAGAGTTTTCTTTGCGGCATCTAACTTTTAAATAGATCATCATTATAAACGTTTTTAGCCCCTTTGTGTTCTCGGGGTTATCAATATCAATTACGTAGCTTATTAACTGTTTTGGGCGGGGTTCGGACTCGAGATGGATGGGAATGGATTGGATTGGATTCAATTGGGTTGCGTCTAACGTTTAAGCCTTGTGTTTAATTATGAGTGGACTTCAACTAACATTTATATTTAAATTTATATGTATATATAATATAATATGGAAATAACTTTAACGTTTTGCTTTTTGGTTTCATTATGCGATCGACCGATTCTTTCGCTCTCTCGCCGTCTCTCTCTCTCTCTCGCTCTCTCATTCTCTCTCTCCTCATTCTCCCTCGCTTGCCGTCTCTCTCTCTCTCTCGCTCGATTCGTCGTCTTGCTCCGATTCAAGTGCTAATTTAAAATATATGTTTATACGTGTATATATGTGTACGTGTCGCGTGAGTGGGTTTAACTTGAAGGCTGCGTGTGTCCTAGTGGGTGTGGACCGTAAACTGCTGGGAGATTCGCCAGGCTGCCAAGGTCTCCGATGGATCCTTGATCGATTTGTTCGGTAATGCGGTAAGTCGTTAATTTAATTGTTCATTTCGGGCAGGATGGACAGTGGGTTCGGTTCAACCCTCGTGGCTAGCCACCGACTCTAGGTCGCTGTTGTCCTCGCTGCCGGTGGCCTCGGTGGGTTCGCCCATGGCCACGCGTGCGTACTCGTCCGTATCAATGCTCTTACAGAAGTGTATGGCGTACTTGAGCTTCTCAAGAAGTACGGCCTGCAAACAAATGGTTCGCGATTAATTAGAATCAGTGTTGGACGCAATCGGTCGCCATTGTCTTTACCTTGCACGAGTAGCGGGGCATCTTGAGCAGAAAGAAGCAAGTGTAGCTCTCGGGCAGGAAGTGGTCAGGCGGATTCTTCTCGAGCACTTGCAGCACAAAGTCCCGGCCACGGAAGTCGGCAATGGTGCGCGGCAATCGGGTGCGACCCCAGACGAACCGCAGGAATAGAGAGCGCTCCTGAAAATGTTTAGTTTCAATTAAGATTGCTGCTGATGAGAAAGTATGGCACCGCCATATGGGACGCACCTGATTCGTGAACTCCTCCATCACCTCCCAGAACCAGGTGACCAGCGCCGAGCTCGGATCGAAGCCCTTATAGGTGGCCACCGACTTCAGCAGGCCCAGCGGAATGTCCGGCGAGCCGCAGACCATCGCCTGCAGCTCCGCGGCGGAGAAGAGCGAGAGCAAAGGCACTGGAATCACCTTGGACATGCCGTCCCGAACCGCCTTCACCTGCTCATCGAATTCGTGCAGACGGAATCCGAGCGCCAGGCGGACATACTCCGCCCGGTTCCTGGGCGAGATGTGCGTGTAGCGCGTGGACAGCGGCACCTCGTGCCCACGGGCCGAGGATGTCGAGAAGGGCAGCTCCAGCGCGGTGAACAGCTTCGGGTCGTCATCCATGTTGCGGATGCAGAGCAGTCCGGCCACGTAGTCGCGGTCCACTTCGGTAAGATCCGTGGGCCGTAGAACCTCGCCCGTCAATTGACGCCACACAGGCTCCGCCAAACTGAAATATTAGAACAAGGGAATTAGTGATCGGTTATTACTATCGGTTATCCCTCAACTCGACACTTACTTGATGCTCAGCGGGGATCCTGTACGCACGGCGATGCCCATGAGGACGCCAAGGAAGCGGAACATGTTCATCTGGAGTACCGAGGACAGGGTGGGGTCCAGCAGGAAGCAGTCGCGATTGGCTCCCGCCTCGCCGCGTCCGTTGGGCGTGTTGATCAGAAGCGGCACGCTGCCGTTCTGAAGCTCGTCGCACATCTCAGCGATGGATTCGCTGTATCCACCGCCGCAGTCGTCCACACTCTCGCCCACGAACTTCACCTTCCAGACGCGGTGCGGCAGAGCCAGCGCCTCCTGGGTGAGCAAGGGCAGCTTCTGCACCATCTGGCCAAATACGCTCTTCATCCCATCGATGCCGGCCAATCCGTTGCACCGATTGCGTGAGCGCTTTACCTGGATGCGATTTAGCTCGATGACGGGTCCGTGCTGCTTGTCCCGCACCATCGTCGTTTGGATGACCTTCCGGAAGGCAGCCTCCTTGATGTTGTACACGAGCACATCCTTCAGGGCGCCCAGACTCAAGTCGCCGGAGATGGGCAGCATGGCCAGGCAGGGACACACCAACTCCGAGAAGTGGTGCAGCAGGATAAGGCGGGCGTGCAGGGCCTCAGGCGCCAGATCGCGCACCAGGTCGTACTCCAGCGGTGGATTGGGCAGCGGACGCAGGCGTTCGCTCAGCTGCGATGTTGATAGGGCCAGCGTGTGGGCGGATCCGCAGGTGACCTTCACAATGTGCTTGCCCTGGAGAGCGGCTACCAGGCGCGGCCGCTGAATGGCTGTAACCGTGCCGTCGCCCAGTTGTCCTTCGTCGTTGTCGCCCCAGGTGTACACCTCGCCGGAGTCGCTGCAAGCGACGCAGTGCAGCGAGCCGGTGGCAATTGATATAATCTTTTTTCCCTGCAGAGCGGCCACCTTCTTGGGCCGGCGGACATGGTCAACGGATCCGTGGCCCAGGCGATGGAAGTCTCCTTTGCCCCAGGTGTACACCGCTCCGGATTTGGTGAGTGCCACCGAGAACTGCGATCCGCACTCCACCTTGACCACTCCCAGTCCGGCCAGACTCTCGATCTTGTACGGCAGCTTGCAGCCGTCGCTGCCGCCGCGTCCCAGTTTGCCGTAGTCGCCATCGCCCCAGCTCCACACATTGTCGTCGTCGGTGATGCACAGCGTCTGGGCATCTCCGGAGCCGCAGGCAATGTCGATGGCCCGATAGCCGAGCAGCGCCTCCACCAACTTGGGTCGCAGTTGGTCTTCGGAGTCGCCGTGCCCCAGTCGCCCATAGCGTCCTTTGCCCCAAGTGAGCACATGGCCACTGGCCGTGATCGCCGCTGAGTGAGCACTGCCGCAGGCAATGTCCGCCACGCTCATACCGTTGAGGTGCTCCACCAGCTTGGGACGGTCGTAGCTCATGCGGTTCCCGTGGCCCAGCTTTCCGTCCTCGCCCTCGCCCCAGGCGTACACCTCGCCTTCAGTGGTCAGTGCCAAGCAGTGTTTTCCGCCGGAGTTCACAGCAACCTTCTTGACGAACACGTGCTGCAGGGATCCCAGCAAAGTGGGAATGGCCCAGCTGTCGCTGCCACCGACGCCCAGTCGTCCTCCGGATCCGTATCCCGTGGCGAATAGTTTGCCATCGGGCGTCACCGCAAACAGGGATTGCTCTCCGCCGGCCAACTGAACTGGTCGAAGAAGGCTGAGCGCCTCGCACGGCGTTGGCGTCTTGATACGGCTGCCTTCCAGTCCGCCAAGCTGCCCGCGGTGGTTGTGGCCCCATCCGTATATGGTGCTGGCTCCACCCCAGCTGAGTGCCCAGTCGTCTGGTCTCCGGTTGAGCCACTGCAGCAGTTGGGCGTCGTGCGGAGCTTGAAACAGAGTGTGATCCTCGTGGAGCAGCGTGCTCGTGGACTCCAACTGATGGGCATGGCAGTGTAGATCCGGCTGCTCGCCTGTAATTCCCGGCGGTGGAGACACATTGCTGACCGTGCTGGACGACAGTGAAGTTGTGGAGTTCAGCATGGACGCTCCGGGCGATTGGCAGCCAGGATTGGCATTGGAGTTCGAGCTCGAACTGGGCAGCATTTCGGCAAACTTCTTGCGCACCTCCAGGCAAAATGCCCGCGGCAGCTCCGTGCGCCGTATTAGGGATTGGGCCACTCTTACGGCGATGCAGTATCGCTTGAACCAGGCCCACTTGTGCACGTCCCCAGTCGAGGAGATGGCACCCGGTGCTGCTGACGACGATGATGATGATGAAGTGGCAGGCAGTGCAGCATCCAGCTGCATGTCGCACGCCAGCGCAGCCAGGGTCTTAAAGTAGTCCGAGTGCATGAGATGTATGCCTCCGCGCACCTGTGGCTCCTCGTACTCGTACTGGCGCAACAGCTCCGGTATCAAGGGCTGGAGCAGCGTGGACAGCGATGGATCCTGTGGTCGAGGCGCTTGCTCCAGCAACAGTACGGCGTGCAGTTTGCGCAGCGACCATATCCTCTGGGCGGTGGTAAGGGCACCCAGTTGTGAGCAAGCTGCCAGGGCGGAGGCCAATCGGAGCAGCACACTCGGTTGTCGAGGGGCAAGTCGGGAGTCCAGCAGCGACATGACCAGTGCCATCGAAGGTTGCGACAACACGGCTCGGTCCGATCCACTCTCGCCCAGCGTGGCCGCCGGCATGATGGCGTGCACCCAGAAGCGCCAGCCCCATCCGTTTACCGAACTGTCCGAGGAGAATTTCCAGCGCAACTCGTCGCCCAGCACACGGATCTCCGGAGCCCAGTGGGCAAACTCGCGGCCCGAACGCATGGCCAGCACCCGACCAGTGCCGTCCATGATCACCAGGGGATCGTTACGCTTCTCGGTGCTGCACTGGCTATCGAACTCCAGGCGCAACATCTCCGCACCGGGGATGCGAACCACTCCGGTCACGTTCACGTTGTCCACGTAAGGGTGGCTGCTCTCCTGCATCACCGGTTTGGGCAACTTACCAAGGCAGTGGCGCGAGGTGCACAGGTCCTCCAGTTCCGTGATGCACGTCTCAAGGAGCATCGCAGCCACCGCCGGTGTCCCAGCTCCCAAAGAGATTAGGGTGTCGGCTATGGTCTGGGATGTGCTCGGTGGTCCACATCGTCCGCAAACTGCCAGTTTAAGCAGCTCTACCAGACTCTTTGCCTCCGGCTCACCCAGCAAGCCGCCGAAGTCGTCTAGGCCGTGGCAGTGGCTAATGTGGGAAAGCATCTCCTCCTGCTGCGTCATGGTGGCAGCCATTACGGACATGGCGCTGGCCGACATCCGAGAGTGCTTGTGCTGGGGCAAGGCACTGCTGGAGAGCGATCCCGACATAGACAGGGATCCAGTTAGGCTCTGAAAGGCGCTCAGTGGGCCGGCGCTAAGCGGTGGCAGAGTGTTAGCTCCGCCGGACATTCCTCCGGTCAGCGCATCAACAGCAGCCTCGGGACTATGCTCCTGCAGACCGGCATCCGTGGCATCGGCGGGCGCCTCTCCTCCACCCTGCGCAATCGTTTCCGCCAGTTGCAGCGGTGCTCCCATTATGGGCCCCCCTATTAGATGATCCTCCTCGCCTCCGACGGCACCCCGCTCCTTAAAGTTCACCTTGCTGTGGCTGGTAAGTGCGGCGACGATGAGCTGGCGGGCCTGCAGGATGCTCATGGCGCGCAGTACGTGACCCAGAGCCGCCTGCCGGGCGGCTGGTGTCTCTAGGGCCAGGCTTTCGCTCAGACTACTCTGGTTCAAGGGTTTGGCCTCCTGTTTCAGGGTTTGCATTGTCTCCGCTTCGTATATGCCCAGGCTACTGCCGCCCAGGGGGTCTCGAGTGCTGCTGAAGGGCACGGGTCCTCGCTTCTCCTCATCCGAGGATGCGTTGGGCAGTCCCCAAGCGATGGAGTGCGAACTGCCGCACGCAACGCGATTCACAAACACCGCATCCAATCCGATGACCAGAGCCGGCTTCTTGTTCACAAACGTGTTGCCACTGCCCTGTTGCCCGTGGTCGTTGTCGCCCCAGGCGTACACCTGGCCGGCATCCGTGACGGCCAGGCAGTGCAGGGCACCGACGGCCACGTGGATGACCCGTCGGCCACGAAGTCCTCCAATGGGCTGCGGCTTGCGCACGTGCTGATCTCCACCGTGGCCCAGACGGTAGTAGTCGCCTTTGCCCCAAGTCCACACTTCTCCGGCTCGCGTGAGTGCCAAGCTGAACTGGGCGCCACATTCGATCTGCACCACACCTATGCCCGAGAGCCGTTCGATCTCGTGAGGGGTGTCGGATCCCTCGCTGCCACCGCGTCCAAGCTTGCCGAAATCACCGTCGCCCCACGAGAACACGGCTCCGTCCTCCGTGAGGGCAAGGGTTTGTGCATCCCGACTTCCGCAGGCCACTTGAACGACCCTTCTGCCCGCCAACGCCGTCACCAACTTGGGCTTCAGCTGTGTGGTGTTGTCGCCGTGGCCCAAGCGGCCGTACTCACCCAGTCCCCAGGTGTAGAGCTCACCCTGGCTACTGATAGCCGCCGAGTGGGACGAGCCACAGGCCACATCGCGGATCTTCTTCGCTCGCAGCGCCTCCACCAATCGTGGTTTGTCCAGCGTTGTCCGGTTGCCGTGACCGAGCTTACCATCTTCGCCCTCGCCCCAGGAGAACACCTTTCCATCCAGCGTCAGGGCGAGCGCGTGCTTGCCGCCGGAGTGCACGGCCACCTTCTTGACCACATACTGACGCAGCACGGGCAGCTGGTGTGGTAGTGGCACATTGTGAGTCACCCCGAGGCCCAGGCGACCGTTTGTTCCCTCGCCGCATGCGTAAACCTTTCCGTCCTGGCTAACGATGAACAGGCTCTTGGATCCGCCTGCTATGTGGATGGGACGCAAACGACTAATGGTCTGCGAGAAGGTGGGCACCTTCACCTTCGAGCCTTTCAGCCCGCCAAGCTGTTCTTTGTCGTTGAGGCCCCACACCATTACGGTGCATGGTAGATCCTGCTCGGGCGCCGCTGCGGCTTCTTCGTGGGATGTGCTTACCGCTCCGGCTCCTGCTGTCGATCCAGGTCCCACTCCGGCGCTGTACTCGCTGGCCAGGAACTGTGCGTTAGCCAAGATGTGCTGGAGATCCGGTTGCTGGCGGCGACCTACGAACTTAATGCCGTGAATCTTGCACTGGATGCCGTTGTTCTGGCACTGCTTCACCACCACCTCCACCCAGGGGTAATACGTGGGCACCTGCTGCATGAGCAGCACCCGGCTAGCACCCGCTGGCACTGGGATCCATGTGTACTCCTTTAGGCTGTCGACGCAGTCGCCCACGCGGATCTCCAGCAGCGATGGCATGTGCGAGTGATCTTCGGGACTGACCTTCAGGGTCAGACTATGGACAAGGATGCGGTCGTGCAGCTCTAGGCGGATCCAATGACGGCAAGGTCCGCTGGAACAGCTCTGCCACGGCTGGTTACTGCCGTTAAGCAGATGTTTGGCTGCCGCCTCATTGGAGCTTACGGTCAACGAGCGAATGCATCTGGACCAATCCTCGATGAGATCGCTGGGCGGCATCTGGCTGCAGGAGTCTCCTAAAGAAGGAAGTGTGGCGGAGGTGGGCTGCGAGGCCACCAGTTCTACTTCGTTGATGTGACCCTGCCAGGCGGGCTGGTCCGGAAAGTCCACAGTGAGTTGTTTGCTGCGCACTGAGCTCACCACTCCAATGGCCGACGATCCCTGGCTTCTGCCCAGGCGCAGCGGGCACAGCATTCCGTAGCGCAGCGACGACGTGCGCAGCCTTACCCGTGCACCCACTGCGATGGGCGGAGGGCGTGGCTGGTGATGGGTCTGAGCAGCCTCCACCAGCTCGATATGCACAAAGCACACCCAGTAGGTGCTGCCGTGATTACGCCAGTCGACTTGAACGTTGAGATCATGAAGGCCTTCGGTGTCAACGATGAGCACGGTACCCATATCGCCTTGTTTGATCTCTTCAAAGTCCCGACAACAGCGCACCGTCATTCCCGGGCGAACTAGTCCCCGTACGTACAAGGCGTAGAGATCAGCAGTCTGGAAATCCTTGCGAGATTCAAACTTCACCGGTGGTGCGGGTCCACTGACGGCCATCGGTTGGCCCTCTACAGTGTCCGATGAAGTAGAGGACGAGGTTGTCGAATTCGAACTGGGACACTCATTGTCCGAATCTGCCTCTGGATCGTGAGACGATGCTGAAGACGCCAGTGGCAGCGTATCCTCTTCGATGGTGTTAGCACACACATCTGGATGTTCCAGGATCCACTGCACTATCTGCTCGGGGGTGGGCATTATCTCAGCTTGCAGCGACAGTTGCTTGAGGGCTAGTTCCACCGTGCGACGAGTGAATCCCATTTCCATTATCTGCCCAATTAGCTGGGCATCGGTGGCCGCCGCAGGCCACTTGGATTTCTGTTCCACTTGCTCCGACGGCTTCTGCTCCTTCCTTGCCACATTGTAGACAGGCACTCCGTGCACCATTGTCGGCTGAGGTGGCGAAGAAAGGGCGCGACCATTGGGAGGGACACCACCACCCTCGCTTAGCTCCTGGTGGGCCTGGGTAGCCAGAGATTGAATGCAGTTGAGGGCGGCTGTGGCCAGATCCATGTAACTATAGCAGGCCTTTACTGGGGACGCCTGCGTGGCTCGCAAAAGGATGCACTGTATCAACAGCTGAGGCTCCTGGCCACTTCCTGAGGACAACTGCTGGTCTTGCTCCCCAGGCTGTTGCGACTCCGCATCGCTTCGGTCCGGCTCATCTGGACTGGCGTATATGCTCCCTGGTGCTCGTTGCTTGAGGATGCGACGCAAAGCGACTTGGTGGCGATACAACACGCCGTTTGTGTGCAGCACCGCCATCTGAAGTTGCTGGGCGCGGAGCAGAGCTAAGTCCAGTCGACCATCGGCGCTACTGGGCAGTTCCCGGAGTTCCGGTGCTGGTCCATACAGTAGAACTGTCCAAGCGTTAAGCAACATCTCGTTCATAGGCAGACGGCTCAAGCTGAATACGGTGTGATCCAAGTGCGGCATCACCGCCGGCAGTTGCACCTTAACGAATCCCACGCCAGATCCCACACCTCCGGGCGCAAGGAGACAGCGGCCCTTGGGCGTGAAGCTTGCGATCACCATGTGGCTGCCTTCGTGGAAACAGTGTAGACCGACGCGTGGACGCAGATCGTGTCCACCCATGGCTCCGAGAACACCTAGCACAAAGACCTGTTCACTGTCCAGAGCCGTGGAGTGCGATTGCTCGGCTAGCAGCTCGGCGGCTACGCAAAGCTTTTGCGCCAGGAAGGAATTGATGACCGGGTTCCAGGAGGGCAGCGTGTGCAGACGCCGAAGTAGAGCGACGAGCTCCTCGGCCACGCTGCCCGAATGCGATGCGGTGAGCAAAACGCGTGCCTTGCCCTCGGCCGTGGGTAGCAGACTGGCATCGCCGGGGCAATGTAGCGCGATGCGTCCCAGGGTGGCAAACAACTGGTGGACCAAAGCGGGCATCCGCGGTTCCTCCTCAGCGCCCCACTGCGCCAGAATGAGCTGCAGCAGGCGCAGGCAGTGGAGCTGTCTGTACACACCCGCCTCGTTACCCGCCGGCTGCTCCAGCAGCGATAGATAGTGACTTAACCATCCCGGTGTGCTTAGCTCCAGGCAAAGCCGTGGGCAATCCCCTGAAAAAAGCACATTATTGTTAGCCACTTAAACTCAAATGGTTGTTTTACTACCACAAAGGACACATACCAGATATGGCTCGAATGAAGCCCAGGTTGAGCCATCCCAATGCATAGGAGATGTTTGACATCGATGGTTTGGGGTATATGATGGTCCGAAACATGCTGGTCATGCCACGCAAGGCGTCCTTATCCAGCTGAGCCCCGTGCAGTCCAGTTCCCACCGCCAGAATCTGAAGGAGCTTGGCGGCGCAGTGGCGTAGCAATTTCGATGGATGCGAGTCGCTAGTGGGCGAAGCTTCGCTCCCGGACACATCCTCTCGCTCAGGCTCCGTGGGTGAGGCGACGTTGAGAGCACTGTCGGCCAGCTGGAGATCGTACTGACCCTCCTTGCCCATGCGATACGAGTTGGTGGCTCCGGTGTACCATTCCACACGCACCCACCTGGAAAAGAAGATCAGTTAGTTGTGATATCTGGAAATAGAATCAGCGCCAGAACTTACCCGTCCTCGCCCACCTCACTAATGATGCGACCCTCGCCGGGTGGATTGCCATCCTGGTCACCCCATTTCCAGTCCGCTCCCCGCACAATTCTGGTGCCGATCTTCATAAGCTTTGCCAGATCGGGGCCGCTGAGCTGCGCCTTGCTCGACTTTTGTTTTAGCACGCTGTCTTCGTACAGGATACTCAGTTCTCCGTGCACCTGGCCACCGGTCGCGCCCTCTCCGCCCGTCTGCGCCAGCAGTCCAAGCACGGTGCCCAGGAGGCCGGAATTAATGAGGAAGCCTAGCTCGTTGGGGCCCAGCTCCTTGGCCAGCAGCCCGAACACGCTCAGGAGGAAGCGGGCGCGCGGCAGGCGCTTTAGGAGCACATAGGTTCCTAGATTGGTGCTGTCCTTGCCGCGGGCGTGGCCCTGCTGTTCTTGGTTAACCAGACGACGGAGCTCTCGCACCGCCCAGTCAAGGACACGAGATTGTGCCAGGAGTAGCCTGGCTTTCTGGTAGGCACTTATCATGTTCAGCTGACCGAGTACGTGCAAGGAGCTTCCGGATCCTGTAGATCCTCCTCCGGATGATGTGGATTTCAAGTGCAATCCAAGAAATCCGTTCAGCAGACTGTACTGTGCCGCATCCAGCAAGCCGTGCAGTTCAAGCAGTTGCTGGACAATCTGCAGACCGGCTAGCCTCAGTTGGTATCGCTGCATCTGGCAATACATGGCCCGTCGTGCCGTCTCCACGTCGCAGCTGTCCTGCAGGGCAAAGTCCACAATGTCCTGCATGAGTGCCGGGTCCAGCTCTCCCTCGCCATGGATCTGGCGTTCATTTAGTCGCCTTAACAGAGTTTCCTCTTCTTCCTGCTCCTCTAGCTCCTGTTTGGGCATGGACTGCGGTTTTTTCTCCTGCTCCTGCTGAATGGAGGCATTAAGCAGATCCTCCGGCTTGGCCGGCTGTCGTGAGGAGCGCAGCTCTTGAAGCAGCCGGCGCACAAGCATCTTAAAGCGCGGCGGGCGCTGCAAGATGGGCAGTCGGCGTAATCCACGCTGCTGGGGACTAATCGCTGGTCGCACCTCGTAGAGCAAGAAGCGCAGGCGCTCTAGAATTGGGGCACACACCTCCTTGTAACTGCGGTTCAGTTGCTGCCGTGTCCGAACCACTGACCACTTGGCCTGATGCACAAGCCTAATGATTTCCCCGAGCTGTCTTGGCGGCGGCACCTCTGTCTCCAATGCGTTTAGAACCAGACCACCGAGGTACTGGTGCCGGATGAGCACGGCGCTCAAGAGGCGCTCTAGCTCCTGGACGGGATGTTCCGTGGCAAACTCCTGATGCCACATCAAGTTGTGTGCCTTACAGTATCGCTCGGTGAGCGCCAGCCAAGCAGCCACTGGGGGTTCCGAAACGCGGGCCTCTGCTAGGCCGCTGATGAAAGCATCTGCACGCAGCTGCAACTGGGATTTGCCTCGACCCGGAGCCAGCTGCTGTTGCATTGGCAATGGAGGCGGTAGTTCCGTGGGCGTGTTACCCGCTGTGCTGTGACAACTGTGGCTGCTGCGCGCCTCGCCCTTTTCCTCGTCGAAGGGATTGCTCGGCTGGAGGAGCTGTAGCCCACCGCTTAGCAGGCTTGACTTGTCCAGCTGACGACACTGCAATTCCGCTGGCTGCAGTGCCGGTCCGCTGCACATCAGATTGGCCACCAAGCCGAGCAACTGCGCCAAGGCGCATTCCGAGCTAAAGTGAGTCAGACGACTGGGTCCAGGCGCCGATGACTGAATAGGATTGAAACATTCGATTGGTCAGGGAATATAAAACATAGATTCAAATCTCACCTTCTCTTCGGTGCTAGCCTGAACCATGTACTTGCCCAGCTTGTGGTGCTCAAGGATGTGCTCCATAGCGGTTCTGTGCACCTGACTGCTCATCTCGGCCGTAAGATCCTTGCCCAATCCCGAGTCCAAAACGCTTCGTAGTGTTTCCGACTCACAGCTATTATACAAATGATAAACGACAAGTGAGTCTGCAATTATGACGAAGATAGCTCTGCAAGTTTACTTACTTGTATCCGCTTAAATCGCAAACGTAACCGGCCAGAATGATGCAACGACTTCCATCGAGCAATAGATTTTCCATGTCCGCACGGCGCACATAGTGCGTTTCGGGATCAGCCGGCGGAGGACCGCCTTTGGGTCCCCCTCGACAAATGATGCCTGGCCAGCCCATGTCGTCGCCGTCTCGCAATTCTCCTTCCCCAAGCGCTCGATTGAGTCTGTCGAGGACGCGAAGCAGTGGCAGAAAGAGGCGGGCCCAACGCAGGCCACCCAGACACTGAGGTCGATCGCGCTTGAGGAGCAATAAGCCCACCAGCAACTCGTTCAGCAAAGCGTCCGAAATATCCGCCTGGAGGACGCGGCCGAGATGGCCAACCATCTGACCAAAGGAATTTTCACCCGGCTCCCGACATTGCAACGCCAATTCGTGGGCCTTTTGTAATGTGGCAACGCAGGCGGGGATTAGCGCGTGCATGTATTGCAACAACAGCGCCTCGGCGCCAGTTGTTTCCTCCTCGGGCTGCGCCTGGTGGATGTGGGACAGCAGCAAGCGCTGGAAGCGATGGAGCAGACTCAAGCTAGGACTGGTGCTCGGCTCCTGGTGCTGCTGCTCGCGCTCCTCCTCCTCCTTTTCCTGCTGCTTGCCCAGCGTGGGAGACAGTCGGGTTTGGGACAGTGCGGCATTGTTGCTCAGCAGTCGCGTGATCAGCTGCAGCAATGGCAAGTGGACTCCGTCGCCGCAGTCCGCGGAGCAGGAGCTGCTCTCCAGACGGATAGCGTGCTGCAGCGCCGACTCTAGGCCGCCTTCGGCCATCAGGGAGCTGACTAGAAGGTCCGTCATGAAGCGATGACCAGCGGACGACGCCTGTCCGGGTTCTGAAGGCAGCAGCGAAGTGAGTGTCTGGGCACGCTCCGCTGCTGTGGGCAGCAGGACACTCCATCCGTCCTAAGGTAAAAGATCAATGAAAAGTATTAGTACGAAGCACATGAGATGTGCTCAACTTATGTATGTACCTGCAGTGCCTGTTGTGCGGCCACTTGTATTGTGCGTAGCACTTGACTGCCGCCGGCCAACCCGAGGATTCGAGTCTTAAGGCTGCAGAGAAGGCGACTGCCACTGGCTAGGCCCACCTGGCGCGGTTCTACCCCGTTGGCAATGAGGGCGAGCAGCTGCAGGCGGAACAGATTTAGGCAGGCCACGGCGATGCACTCGCTCTCCTGGTTCGGCGTTTGTCGGTTGTCCTGGCTGCTGCACATGCCCAGCAGCTGGTCTAGCAGACGGAATGTGGGCTCGCCCAAGTCAACGACGAAGGGGGCGCGCCGCGGTACGCCCTGGTGGGAGCTCTGCGTCCACACAAGACTCTGGGCACTGGTACAGGCGATTCCGCTGGCCGGAAACGTGGGTAATGACACAAGAATGGGCGTTCGCAGTAAAGGCTCGCTGGACACGGAGGCTGGACAGATTTGCTGGCTATCGTTGCGACCCCATCCGAATACCTCCCCGCTGCTAGAGAGCGCCAGGCAATGTGCCACGCTCACGGCCACGTCCACAATGCGTTTGTGCTGCAGGAAAAACCAAAAGTTATGACAGGATGTGAGGATAACGGGGTAGCTGGCGGTAGCTTACCTGCAAGCTGCTAACCAGACGCGGAACACTGCATCCTTGGACACTGCGCTCCACCAACTGGTGGCCCAAACAGGTGGCCTTGCCCCACGTATACAGCTGACCCTCGCTGCTCAGGGCCACCGAGAACTGGGAGCCCGCAAAGACGCGCTGCACCCGGGGTAGCGATTCCACAAGGATCGGCTGCAGGCTGCCGTTGCAGTTGCCATTGCCCAGCTTGCCGTAGTCACCGTCGCCCCAGGCGAACACCAGTCCCTCGGATGTGAGGGCCAGCGAGTGGGCGTCGCCGCTGCCCAGGGCCACGTCAACCACCATGTGGTCGGATAGGGCCACCACCAGGGTGGGCAGGCTGCGATCGTCGCTGTTCCCGTGGCCCAGCCGAGCATAGGTGCCGCGTCCCCAGGTCAGCAGGTTGCCGCCGCAGGTGATGGCTGCGCTGTACGAGCAGCCGCAGTAGACCGACTGTACACAGTGCTGCTCCAGGGCAGCGATCTTGGTGGGAACGGCTCGGGCGTGGGTGTCGCCATGACCCAGGCGGTGATCTTCGCCGGTGCCCCAGGAGTAGGCGTTGTCTGCAACGAATTGGAAAAAAGGGCATCAGGTTTATAACTCCTATTATTCTAAAGTTAAGTTAACACACACAGCCTTCACCAACCAAAATGCTTGATCTGCAGCAGCGAGGCGGATAGAAACCACTCGACGGGTACCTTCGCGTGCCCGACATACAGAACGAGCCTAAAATAAGCTATAATGCACGCCCATACTAACGTAATCCAGCTCAGATCATACTCCTAGGTCAGACTGAGGCTAAGCGCAATATAGACATCGTGCTCTTAAGCGAACCTTGGAGACGGCAGAGAAGAACAGCCGGGCCAGCATGGGACACCAGGAAGAGGCAGTACCCACCAGGTCGAGCTCACGGCATAGCGGCTGCCAAGGCGCGGTCGCTGCAGGATAGCGTAGACAGTGATTCCTGGTGCCTCGCCTATAAGCAGATGTAACCCCATCTGAAACTGGGGTCCTGGCTAATATTGCAGACCACACCAATGCAGACCACACTATGACGACCAACAGAAGTAGCCCCTGCCTCAGATTTCCCGTGCGTCACAGATTTCGAAGTCGTCGAGGCAATGCCTTTTGGACGGAATCTTTTCAACGAGGCGGAAAAGCCAGAACCTAGTCCTGTTGCCGAAATGGACCAGCACATGCTGCAAACAGCTACCGCCCTCTTTACCTACTGGATATAGTTGGAAAACTGTCCGAACATATCCTTAATACTCGTATAGAGGCAATCACCGAGAGCATTAACGGGCAGTTCTACTAAGCAGGAAGTAGGAAAAAGGTGGAGAATATGCTAGTCTCTGTCCCAAGAGTCCCTAAAGTACTTGGGTGTTATGATAGACCCCAGACTATCGTTCAAGGACCACGCAAGTTACGCCAGCAAGATGGCAGCAATAACAGCTTCTTCATTGGCTAGACTCATGCCCAACGTCGGTGGATATATCCGGCCACGAATCTGCTGGTGGCGGTAGCAAAGGCTTTGCTGTGACCTGGCTTCACATCCTGCTCATCGAAGTCATACCTTGACTGACAGTCCCGGTGAGCGTGCAAGGACTGAAGAGCACACGGAGGTTTTTGTTTTAGCAGATAGGAATAATTATACTAGGGATTATGAATCGTGCATGCCACCTACGGACGGTAGGTGGTATCTTTAGAAG
Source organism: Drosophila melanogaster (assembly GCF_000001215.4). Taxonomy (NCBI): domain Eukaryota; kingdom Metazoa; phylum Arthropoda; class Insecta; order Diptera; family Drosophilidae; genus Drosophila; species Drosophila melanogaster. Next base: position 20,396,976 of record NC_004354.4, on the reverse strand, counting down.
ATTTTAATTTTCCTACCGTAAGTTCAATAATAAAAAAAAATACGCTGAAAAGCGTGCTACACTTTTTATTAAATCTCTGGAAGTCCCAACATTTTAATATAATATGTACGATAACCAATATAATGGCTGTAAAACGAACTAGCAGTGAAGACGAACAGCAATGATAATTTTTTTCAATTTAGAAATTCACTTACGGTTGCTGTCAATGGCCAGAAAGTGACGACCTTCACAGTGGCCAGCGATGCTGATGAACACATCGTGGGCGACCTCCTCCATGGGTAGCGGTTCCGCTTCCGGTTTGGCCAGGCGCCAGGTGTACAGCTTACCCTCCTGGCTAAGGATAAGCATCTGCGTCTCGCAGCAGGCCACCTGCTTAATCTGAAAGCGGCAGCTAAGCGTGGGCACGCCCGCAGACTCTCCACTCCAGCTGAGCGTCGGCTCAGCGCTGAATCCCTGCTGATCCTTGGAGAGCGATGGCCAGCCCAAGGCGTAGATCCGCTGCTGAGGAGCTGAACTGGATGATGCGGCGGTTGCTTGTCCACCGCGGAGCAGGCAGCGCGGCATCAGCGGCTGCACCATGCGGTCCAGGTGAGAAATGATCACGACTGCGGCGCGACGAAGGTCCACAATGGCCGCACTGCTCTTGGGTAGCGAGAGAAAGCGAAGGAAGGTCTCCGTGGCACTGGCCACTGGAGCAGGTTCTCCGCCGGCGATTCCACCTCCCTTGGCCGTGGCTCCAATCTTCTGGTAGCGCAGCAGGATGCGCTGCAGCGGGGCGCCCGTCTTGCGTGGCATGTCCCGATTGTCGTTGCCCGCACGGTCCTTCTCCCATAGCAACAACAGCAGAACGACACACTCGAGCGTGGCGGCCAGGGTGCCCTTCTGCACGCCCAGCTCCAGCAGAAGGCACAGCGCTGTGTGGCGGTCGTTTAGTGGTGCGGTGCAGCGATTGCCCATCGGATCACCGAGCGCCACCAGACGCAGGAACTTGATGGAGCGCTCCATAACCTCCAGCCAGAGCGAGGAGACGACGGCTGCCTCGAACAGCGTGGCCTCAGGCAGTTCCTGCAGAGAAGCCAGCGCCTCGCTTAGCAGCTCGCTGCACATTTCCGTGTCCTCACCGGAGCGCCAGGCGCGTCGCAGGAAGGCGAAGCTGAAGTTCAGTGCGGCGTGGGTGGCTACGCGTGCCAAGCCGAGAGCTCCATGCTCCGCCTGCTGTTCCGCCGGCTGTGACTCCACTGCAGCATTGGCGGTTGTGGCGGCAATGGTGGTGTTGGCGGTGGTGACACTGGCCACCGCCTGTGCGCTTGTCGTGGACTTGCGTTCCCGTTCCCTCTCCCTTTTCAGGGCCACGAAGTAGCGCTCGTAGATGAAGAGTTGCTGGCGAAGATGCTGGGCAGAGAGACAGTTGCCGGCTGCGCGTAGAGCTAGCTCCTGCAGCTCCGAGATCATAGAACGCTGGCAATCCAAACGCGCCTGCTGCGAAGGTGGCTGGCTCCAGAGCCAGCCGCTCAGAACCATGTCGGTGGCCTGGCTAAGATGGGCTGCTTGCTGGGCGGCAGCTTGGGTGGTAAGCTTTTTGATGGCCGTGTCCGAGTCCAGAGGCCGACAGCCGTCGCAATTGCAGGCGGAGAGAGGACCGCAGTACTCCGGCTGGCAGCAGGAGCACTTGAGCTGCTGAGCGCCGCAGTAGTGCTTGCCATCGTCGCCCAGGTAGGATAGTTGTCCGCGGGCATTTAGGAGCGGCGCGGTAGGCGACGAGACCAGCTCGCAGTCCTGGATCAGATGGTTCCACAGTACGGCGCCGTCGGCGGCGTTGCGCAGGGAGGCGATGAGATCGGCGCGCAGCCACTTGGCGTCCAGAAAGGGCAGCGGGCGCAGGTAGAGATCGGGCGAATGGCTGGGCGGTGCTGCTGATCCGGAACCTGATCCCGATCCAGATCCTGCTGCGGAGCCTGCTCCTGCCGCTGCTCCACTGGCACCTCCACCCCCTCCTACTCCAACTCCAGCGGAGACTGGTGCTGCAGAAGCGGTCTGGCTGGACCCAGCACCCTGGCCACTGGATCCGGCTCCTCCGCTCGCCTGGCGGTTGAACATGTTTGTGTTTTCGTGTTGCCTTCCCTAGTGCTCCACCGCCGAAGTCAGGCTAGAAACGAGCTCGACCACAACCACAACAACGACAATGGCATGGCACAGTTACCCCTTCAAGGGGGGTGTGGTGGTGGGTTGGAGCGCGGGTGGGGGCGGGGGCGAAGGCGGGTCAATGTCGTCACTGGCACACACACTAAGCACACGCACACGCGCGCAAGCACACACACAACTGCAATCGGGCGTCCAGGATCAGGATAATTCGTTGTTATCCTTGTCCGCACTGCTCATTTCGTTGTTCCGCTCGGAGTTAGTTATGACATCCTGACTTTTCCACCCGCACTTGAACTCTCCGTTTTCCGCGCTTGCTGCTTTCGGGTCACAATTGGAAGTGCCAGTTACCAGTACAATGCAATTTGAAATCAAGGAATTATTTTAAAATGAAATAAAATTGTTTGATGGCAATCGATATCAGGGGGAGGTGCAAACTGACTGAGCTATCAAGTAATCGATATCAGGGGGTCGAGCCATCGATATGTTTTGCCTTTCGATAGCTCTTCAGTGTTCTTAAGTCACAGGCTTGTGTCACGGATTAAAACCCAGTACAGTGGAAGCTGGCTATTAGAAAACGTTAAGCCAAACTCATAATGAGTTCCCTAAAATTCTGTAAATTTGTAATTTTTAAACATTAGCCTAAAATGTACTTGATTCTAAAATCATTTACAATATCATTCGGTTATATTACTCTTTCGTAACGCAAAAAAAGAGAACGCACATAACAAATTATTGAATACTTTTATTGTACTATTACGGTCGTTTTATTGCTAAAAGTATTGCATTTCAATTTACGTGACGGTGTGTACAGAATTAACTTTATAAATTGTTGAAACTCAACAAAGCAATACTATATTCTGTAATTTCCGAATATTTCTATTGGAGCTATCCAATCCGTATATTGAAAAAATCACTTTCGCAAATAGGATGTTTAGGAGTATACATATAAAGTACAGATTCTACAGATAATAAGAAAATAATATTTAAAATAAGTATAATTCTCGGACATGTAACGGTGCGTTCAGGCCAGGGTGACCAGTTCGTCGTGGCGACTATCGGTATTCTGGGCGAGCAAGTCAGCGGGCACACTGCGCTGCTGTGTCAAAACGAAACTGGAAAAAATCTGATTGAGTTTTCAGCGGACTTGGATCAATCCTTCCAATCCCCAAGAAATCGGGAGCAGACGGCCAGGATGACGTCGCGCAACCTGACGGAGGTGTTCGTCATCATGCGCAACAATGCGTCCAAGAACCGGAATCACTACGACGATCGGGTGAGTGCGTCTCCGTCTGGGGTCTTCACTGTTATCATCAACTAACATATGTTTTGCGTTTCTCCGTCTTCCAGAGGGGCAGCGATGCGGAGCGCCTTCTAAAGCACTCGGTGCGCGAGGCGGAGGAGGGACTGGAGCTGCAGGACGACTACGGCACGCCGCCCGCCTGGCTGGACAAGTTCGAGGAGGCGCAGTACACCATGTCTAAGTGGGTAAACAAACAGTAGTCCATGCGCAGGGTTCAACTTCACTCCCATCACTCGTTTGCAGGATCAAGCCTAAGCTGGATGAACTGGGCTCCCTGCACGCACGCCACCTCCTGCGACCCGCCTTCGATGATCAGCGGGACGACGAGTGCGACATCGAGGTGCTCAGCCAAATCGTCTCCAAGCTGATCACCTCCACGCACCGGCACATCCAGTGCGTGCGCAGCAGCATCGGCGTGGGCAGCAAGATGGAGCAGTGCCTGACGGTCAACGCGGTACACTGCGCCCTGCTCCAGCTGCAGGAGCTGACGGTGAAGTTCCGTGCCAGCCAGAATGCCTACCTGCTTCAGCTGAACTCCCGCGAGGAGCGCTCGCAGAAGTACTTCGACGACGGCGGCGGCGCTGGCGCTGGAGACGTCTTCACAAACGTGGAGCTGGGCGAGCAGAGCGCCGAGAACTTCGTCGACTCCTTCGACAACTTTCTGCAGCCGCCGGCGGAGGGCAAGTCCGGCAACGGCTATCTGTTCGAGGACGACGAGCAGGCCATCGACGATCACTTCCAAAGGCCGCCGGCCAGCCGGATGACCCAACAGCAGCTGCTGCTCTTCGAGGAGGAGAACACGCGGGTGGCGCAGCACCGCGAGCAGGAGGTGACCAAGATAGTCAAGTCCATCTACGACCTGAACGACATCTTCAAGGACCTGGGCCACATGGTCCAGGAGCAGGGCACTGTGCTCGACCGCATCGACTACAACGTGGAGCAGACGCAGACGCGCGTCTCGGAGGGATTGCGCCAGCTGCACAAGGCGGAAATGTATCAGCGCAAGAACCGCAAGATGTGCGTCATTCTCGTCCTGGCGGCGGTCACATTCTTCATGCTGCTGCTGCTCATCCTGACCAAGCTCTAGTTGCCCACGCGCCTCCAGTGGGCCGACCTCATTCCCGTCATTCGCTGTGTGTGTTTGTGTATATTGTAAATGTTTGAATACATGTTATTATATTTATTATTTATTGCTAATGCTAAAAAAAAAACCGCAACTACTCCCTCTCAAGTCGAACTCCACTCCAGTCCAGTCCACTCCAGTCCGCTCTCCCAATCACATGCGCTCCGAGAGGCGCGAGGCGACTGCCCGCAGGTTGCCATACACCTTGCTGGGCGGCGAGCCGAGGATTAGGTTGCAGACGGCCCGGCGCGCAAGCTGAATGTTCTGGTAGCTGCCCAGGATGTGGATCTTGCTATCGGCTAGCACGATGCGGGTCTTGGTCACGTTCTCGATGGTGAATTTGGTGCGGCCGCCCTTGCCGGCGAGGCGGCCGATGGCGCGAGACTGGTGGTCGCCGCGCAGCGTCTTCACGTCCTTGATTTCGAACGACTCGACGAACAGGTCCTCCAGACGCAGCAGGGCCAGGGCGTCGTCCACCTCGAAGCCGCAGAGAAAGGCGCGCACGAAGTCGGCGCCGCGCTGCAGGTTGGCTATGTCCGGCGTCTCGGGGCCCACACGCAGCTCCACCTGGCGCGCCTTCATGTTGAAGCGGATCTGCAGCTTCATGTGCTCCACCACGGGCGTAAAGATCTTCATCCAGTGCTCCTTGAGCGAGGAGTACCTGTGTGGCGGCACGGATACCTTGCGCAGCTCGCTTCTGGCCCGCTTTGCCTTGGGCGGCGCCGATGCTCGCGAAGATCCCAGCACCTGGCCCTCAATGCCGGTCGCCTCGTCCACCTGCATCTCCACGTCCTGCTGCCCGCCTCCGCTGGCTCCGCGCTTCGTCGCTCTCTTCGCCGGCTCGAATGCGTCTGCTCTGATGTTCTCTGCCTCCATGGTGCAATCTGTTGTGCTTTTACTGCGTTGTTTCCAATAATTTCTCAATCCAGCTGCTTTGTCTGCTCCACGTGCTCAGTGTGACCGCGCTCGAATCTGAGATTTCAAATACATCTGTAGCTGAATACCACACCACTGAATTTCGACGAAAATACCAATGCGTATGTACAATTCTACACTGGCTAAAAAGTATGTAGAATGTAGAATTCCGAAATATAATACGCCTGAATTCTTGATAAGAAACATCATTGGATTTGAAGGCTGATTGAAGTGCGAATTCATATTTGATCACTCATTGAATTATTGCTGTTTCAAAAGTAATAATTCAAGTACAGCCTAAAGCTATAAGGTGACGTCACTGTCATATAGAACAACACAATGTAAATTCTCAAAAGATGGCAAAGGGTACCGAAAGGAATAATGGTTTCTGTTAGGCCCATATATATGTATATATATACTGTTATATATATACTGTTAATATATAATAACAGTATATATGTACATATATACTTAATCTTAATTTTGGAATCATATTCAGATAACTGTTAATCAGCTACAGACGAGTGGGATAAATATAATTTAAATATATCATAATAATTTTATAATATATATAATATAATTAAATATAAATCATTTTTGCATAATTATTAAATGCAACCCTTTCATTTTCAATCAATCAAAAGGTAGCCTATTTTTGACATTTGGTTTGCTTTGGTCCCTATTGAATTCAGTTCACATCTAGAACCCGTACCGGAGAAACCATTTCCATGTCACAACGGAACTTCAAGATGCCAAATCCGAACAACGAATCCCATTCCTATTTCCTCCGGAATATTCCGGAAGAATTGCAGCCTCAGTTTACGCGTGGATTCAATCAGTGGATGGGCAATCAGTCTACGATGACTAAGGGTTTGCCATCCAATACAGTGAATAAGTCTGCCCAGACGGCATCTGTCAATGATGGCAACTTGCAAGCTAGCGTGATCGCAATGCTGGCAGGAATGGACTCGATCTTGGACATGGAGCAGCCTAACAGAAGTCCTTCGCGCGAAGAGCACGAGCGCCTAAATGAGCTGTTGTTCAGCAGCAATTTGCTGTGAGTTGAAGTAATTCGTGGTGAGAGTCCTGACATAAAGTTCATAGTTTCATTAGCATGCTGGACGTAAAGAAGCGAACGTTTCCCGTGGAGGACCCAACTGGGTATTTAACTTCGGTTTCAGAGCAAAATCCAGATGGGAATCCGTTGGCTAAGCGACTAAAGCTAGAGCGTCCTCAGGGCTGGTAAACAAGTCTCACGAGGAATTACCTTCATTCTACACATATTCAATCATACATATCTTTTCAGACACTAATGACCAATGTCTCTTCCTCAGAGTCTCTCAACCATACAGGACATTAACGAACCATTAAATAAATCACTATAAAAATAAATCACAAAATAGTTCAGAAGAGCCGTTTTATTTTACCAGTTAAGGTCGGTAATTGAAAGAGTTTCGCAAAAGAGGCACGCAAAAAGGTATACATACATAGCTCATACACCTTTAGCTTAGTAATGGGTATCCGATAGTCGATGGTCGACGTGGAGTATGTGCATATGTATATGTGACTTTTTAATATATAAATATACATATATGTATGTGTTGTGTGAATATAAATTCGTTTATAATTGGGGAACGGCATTAGAATGCGAAAAGGTAATATTATTAAGTGAATTTAATGTCAAAAAGGAAACCATGAGTGTCCTGCGTGGCATAGCAGCTAGCTTTTAGGCCTGTGCTCGCCAATCGTTATCGAAAGATGGCAATCGAGTAAGCGGGTAAATTGAAGTTTAGCCGCAGGCGGGTATTAGGTTTTCAGATTAATGGTGGTCAGCGTAGGCGGCGCTCCTCTCGCAGCCATTAAAAGTTTCTGGGGATGCAATGGGACTTACTTTTGCATCAACCGCAGCGATAAGAAGGCCATTGCAATGCCTCCTATTGGCCTGCACTTGAAGCAAAGTTAAGTAAGCCAAAGTGGAGTTAAGTAAAGTTAAGAGCGAGTAATGCGGCCACCGCAGGCAGGCGATAATCTCAAGCTTGCAATTGCACTGGCAATTTGTTTGTTATCTTCTCCGTTTCCGGTTCCCCACGCCCTTTCTCGTATTTCTTCTCTTCCACCTCCTGACCCTTTTCCGGCCTCTTGGGAAACTTTTCCATGAGCATGAGCTATTTGAATAAGTACACTGGACAAAACTTGCTTAAGAACTACGGAGTATTGAAGATGCAATTTATATATATATAAAACATACATACTTAGCATCTGCTATCTATTCGGATATTGCAGACTCCATTGAGATCCAGTTTCTATTATCTAAATATTTTTTTTTTTTTTGTTTTGGGGTTATTCAACACACTGATGTGGTTTGAATATTTCAAAACTTGGTACGTTGAAGTGTTTATTTTCTTTGTAAAAATCTTGATTTTGATACAAACTTACAAATGGTTATAGTAAGAAGTGGATTAACCAGAAACTTTTCGAGTCAGTTAACGATGCACGTTTTAAAAAATAATTGTGTATAGCATCAGAATTTACCTACTCCTTTCATTTCGATCGGTGTCCAAATTGTTGATACACTTATCTGGGCATTTAGGCATTTGAAACTGGGACTGCATATATCCGCCAACCAGCTGAGCTCAGTTCCTTCTTTTTTTAACAGTGCAAGGAATTCGTGGGCGATATGAGTGCAAATTGCGTTGGCTTTCATTTGGCATGCACTCATTTGGGTTATCTGCTCGCCCACTTAATAAGCTTAATGACTCTCGAAGCCGTTGGCTGCACATGATTTTGCCAGCAAAATCGCCTAAAAGCGCTCGCCGCTCGAGTTGCGCCACGCCCACTTCAGCCGCACCGCCCACCTCGGAGATCCTTGGTAGCCTTGGTAGCTCCGAAAACGACGACGAGCGCGAGATGAAAACGCGAATACACGCGCAAGGGCCTCAAAGGTTTTGAACGAATTGCACCAAAGTTATAATTAGTTGAGCTTAGATTCGGGCCAGGACCTCAAAGGCGAGCATGTATCCTGCGTCAGCCACACGGGAAGTAAATCAACAACAGCTACGCCCAAACTGAAGTACATATTTCGCAATTAGGCCGCGATACTGCCGGTCTGTTCGACATTGATTTGGTCAAACGCAGATGTGCATTGATGGCTACGACCGCAGTTTGACTTTGACTTAAGTGTATGCACATTTGGCCAGCAAAAGTCATATATACATACATATGTTTGTACCTTTTTAATACTCCGTGCCTGAGTCGCAGTCGCAGTCGCACCCTTGTTTCGCCAGGATAAGCCGCTTAAGCGTCGCCTATTGCGGCTCCTTCTTTCCGCTGCCACTTTGCTGGCCATTAGTATAAGGTCCTGCGACACAAGGTGATGCTGCCCCGACTATTTGCCAAATCCTATCACTTTTGGTCCAAATCCTTGCGGCTCGAAAGAAACTGAGGCGATGTGCAGAACAAAAACAGTGTCATCCTGCAGCGGTATAATGGACAGACACTAACACGGGCATCATTAGCTGAATAACCATATTTATATATTCACCGTCCCATTTGCGGGTAGTTCATTGTGGCTTCTCAGGTTGAAATGAAAAACGTTCCATGTCTTGGGCCGGATCATGGGAACTGGACAGTCCAGATTTTCAAAGAGGCAACTGGCTTTCAGCACCCAAAACACATTGTTGCCACCTTCATTGCGGGTAAATACGTTGCTAGTTCCTCGAACTCGGTGTAAGACAAGCTTGGTCGGGCCAAGTCTGCAATTCGACATGATTGCTCCCAAACATCTCGCCCTTCCCAACAAAACTATAATATAAGATGGATTCGTGGAGGGAGCGTCGCGGGCCTCAATCGGAGACGTGCTCCTCCATCCGTCGCGTCCAGCTCATTTGGCGCTCGGCTAATCGCGAAAAGCACACATCGATTACGGGGCACGGCTCGGAGGCGGGGATGGGCGGGGCTCGAACAAAAAAAAAGGAGGCAGAAAAACGGCAGCAGAAACAGAAACCGAAACAGAAATAGAAACAATTAGCACGGAGCAGGACGTAATTGGCGTGCAGTTACGGAGGCTGATTAAAGAAGCAATCATAAAATTAAGACCCATAATCCTGTGCAATTTGGACAAACACACACACACACGCACACACACGAGGAATGGGTATGGCAGAGCAGAGTATCGCATGGAATCGAATGGAGGAGCAAGTGGGGGAATCCCAGGAACACGAAGCCCAGTGGAAGCTAATAATAACCGAAGGAAAGCAAAGCACACGGCAGCACAGGACCAGCACGGGAAGAACAACAACAGCACCAGCACAAAAATCACTTTACACGCTCCAAATACGAAGCGTGTACGAAGTGTGTGTGTGTGTGTGTGTGTGTGTGTGTGTGTGTGTGTGTGTGAGCGTGTGTGTCAGAGGCGTAGACGAAGGGGTAGCCCCACCAAGTCCGAGTTCGCAGTGCAGCTTAATGGCGAGAACTTTAGCTCCAAATATATCCCCAAGTCAACTGTAATAAAAAAATTAAATTTGTTACTAATTATAAACTCTTGCATACCACTGACTTTGAACAAACGAGCAGCGAAAATAAGTTTATTTTTCTGATAAATTTGATATGTTTGAAAAATAACAATGATTTAATTTGTTTGGTATTTATTATCTAATATCCATTGAGATTTCAACTATTAGTTGTCCTTTGCTAATACTAATGCATAAATATTATGTAAAGGCATAAGCCATCCGATACCCATTACATACACAAATATAAGTATATAAGTTCTTTAAGAGGCAACCAGTGTTGCAGCTTTGAGTTAAAGGCCCATTAAAGGACCCCCCAAAAACACAAGTTGCCACTGCCCCTGGCGTGTCCGTATAAGTGTGCCGGTGTCCGTTGTCCGGAGTCTGAACTGCAGTCCCGTTAAAGGACGAGACGAAGAAGTTGCTGCTGCTGCTACGTGCGGCGATTTGTGCGCCTTATAATTCCGTGCCACAACAGCCACATCAGATCCAGGAGCAATATGAAACCTTCATTAGCGAGCTGGCTGCGGGTGGAGTAGGAGGACCGGGAGGAGTGGGAGGATGCCGATGCCGACGCCCGCACCACCGCAACGGATTGAAAACGCTTCCGGCCATACAAATTGTACGTGAAACGTGAGAAATTAATTTCCAAGGTGGCCACACTACAGCCCAGGCCTCCACAACGATTTGACCCTGTCTGTGAGCCGTGCATCGAAATTCCGAGGGGACTTGTCCTTGGCTATCTGCATGTTGCACACTTGTACATACATACATATGTATGTTTAATGTACCTATATTGATTTAATTAAAAATCAATGCTAATAACTTGCTTACTTATCCATTCATAACAGTCAACCCCATTCGGCGGAATGTAGCGCTTCTGGCAGCTAGTGGGGTAAGAAGGTTTGGGGCCGCCATCTATGTTCGAATCCCAGAACTAAAATTGGGGCAGAAGAAGAATTCTTCGAGTCAAGAATTTCGGATTGAAAGAGGCAACAGAGCTGATTTACAGTTCCATGGGAATGGCGGTGGGACTTAGAGAGAGAGAGAGAGAGAGAGAGATGGGTTTGGCCGGAACCCGAAGGCCAAGATGGTTTTCTTCCACTTCTGACGGTCCGGCGAAGCAACGGACGCGGCTTTTCCGGCATTATTTTCACTTTGAGAATATCGTGGATGTGTCGACGTAAATCTTAAGGCCAAGTTGACGACCGCGAAGGGATTCCGTAACTAGACAGCTAGCTCGGTCCGGTCCGGAATAATTTTTTTTTCTCTCTCTTTATTTACAATCTGTCTTAAAAAAGTATGACAATAAGTAAATCTTATAATTAATCTTAATCTTAATCATTTAGTTCAGGGGTCGGCCAAGAAAAAGAGTGTAGTGCAGCCCAAAATTGAAGGGCATTTAAGAAGAAAAATGGAATAAGCGAGGAGAGCATTATTTCGTTTTTTATCGGTAAACTTTTCTTTATATAAGCCTTGAATTCCACAGGAAGATCACCCGAAAGCGCTTTCGTCACATAATCGCGCTCCTGGTCCCACGGTGCGGAAGGCTAAGCCTAAGTATTAGAAATTAGGATCGTATTCAAGGCCAAGGTCTCCAGCAGATCGGAATGGTGCAATTGATTTTCAAGGGCAGACTTTTTTCTGCAATTTAATTTGTCTTTGCAATTTACAGATTGATACCGCTTATTTCTTTGTTTCTTTTTGGTCCGTTTAATTTTTTACTGCTGGCCGTGCACACTCACATATCTCCGAAAGAAATGTATGTTTATTTTTAATTGATTCTTGAGGTGCCAAAATTGTCTCTCCACACTAGAATTTTTTCCATCTAAGTTAAGTATTGATTTAAAGGGGGATCGAAATCTGCAAATTGTAGTATTATTATTGACGGTCTGAATTTTATTAAGTTTCAATTAACATGCATGATAGCTGTAAGAGATTTGATTTGTGCTAATATACCTTTTTTGATATTGTTTTGAATGCCTATGACTATGATTTATTCTCTGTGAGCCGCGCTTAGCGACCAAATATGAATATCAAAGAAATTCTATCAATTTAATGACAGCAAATGCATTTTAGTTTCATACATTTCAAGTGATTGTTTTCTTTGCAGAAGGAGAAAGAACAGGATTTCTAAGGAGGTGTCGTCGAAGTAAAAGGTACGTATACTGCGATGCGTCTACGTTTATCAAATGCCTTGGAATGTTGTACGCTGTGTGTTCCATACCACGCCCGCCAACTCCTGACCACCTTTACCGCCCACTTTCGGCTCATCCCCTCGCTTTTGCGGCGTGGAAAAAGCGCAAATCAGCCACAATTGCCGCTGACAGACGCAAGCATCCTGCTTTGGCTTTTGTGTGCGTCATGTGAGTGTTAGTGCTTGTGTGTGTGTGTGTGTGTGTGTGTGAGCATCACTTTGTGGCTGCCTTCAACTCTTTTCCAAATCCTCCTGTTTCACTCTCCATCTGTCTCCATGGGGGTGTGCGCGCTTGGCTTTGACATTACTTGTGCTGCAAGCTGACAGATTTTCGTTACGGCAGCATTAAATTGAATTTTGACATTTCTTTGCATGCATATCGAAATAGGCGGCCACCGAAAATCCCATCCGTGGTGCAGTGCGGGTTGGTAAAGTTTTGAGAAAACTAAAAATGCCGCAACAATAAAGGGCTCACAAACAAATGGCAGTCTAAAGAAAAATTATGGCAAAAAGCCGTTTCAATCTACTGCTGTCCAAGTCCCCATATCAATAGTTCCATTAAAAGTTTCATGCTACGCCAAAATGTTTTCATACGCCATTAAATAATAATAATAATGAATAATAATGAAAAATTTGGATATAATTTTGTATACTTATTATAAGCAACTCTTTCATTTTCAATATTGAATTCAGTTCACACCTACAAACCGCACCAGAGAAACCATTTCCATGTCACAACGGAACTTCAAGATGCCAAATTTGAACAACGAAGCACGTTCCTTTTTCCTCCGGAATATTCCGAAAGAGGGGCAGCCTCAGTTTCCGCGTCGATTCAATCAGTGGATGGACAATCAGTCTAACAAGACTAAGGACTTACCTTCCAATATAGTGAATAAGTCTGCCCAGACTGCACCTGGCAAATTCTCGATCTTGAACTTGGAGCGGTCTAGCAGAAGTCCTTCGCGCGAAAAGCAAAAACGCCTAAATATGCTGATTTCCAAAACCAACTGCAGTGTGTTGCGCGGGTGAGTTCAAGTGATTCGTGGTGAGAGCACTGACATAAGTTTGATGGTTTCAAAAGAATACTGAACTCAAAGAAGCGAACGCATCCCGTGAAGGACCCAACTGGGGATCTAACTGCGATACCAGAATAAAATCCAGATGGGAAGCCGTTGGCTAAGCGGCAGATGCTGGAGCCTCCTCTGGGCGGGTAAACAAATCTCACGAGGAATCATGTTTCATCTACACTTATTCAATCATACGTATCTTTTCAGACAACAGGAGATTGGGACCCTCAACAAGACTAACGCCTTGGAAAAGTCGATGAATTACCAACAAAATGATAGGACAGTCGACTGATTAGGTCAGTTTCCTTCCACAAATGCAGGGAGCATGCAATAGGAAAAAAAAAAACTTTAAAAATGCAGATAGCTTTGAATTTGTAAGACTAGCTTGTATCGAAACAGCTGTATACTAATTGCTTATAATAATTTATAAACCGCCAGTGTTACTTTTTAGTTTATTTTGTTTGTTCGGAAGATGGAATTCCATCTCCGTAGTTTTTGCCTTTATTACCTTATTTGCCTTTATCCAAGAGTCCAATAAGCTCGTCCTTTACAATCATAAGGTCCTCGAAGGTGTTGCACCCTGTAGGAATATCGTTCACATCGCGCAGAAGTGCGTGGACTGTTGCAGGATACTCTAGGTGATGATCGTCGGCGAGTTGCTTAAGAAATCGAACAGCCAAAAAAAGGCGACGGTACCAATCCCTGAGTCATCGTCAGTAGGCGAAAATGAAGCGGCGTGTCATTCTCAGTCTTGCTGTCCAGTTTGATGACAGCAGCACCACGATGTAGAAGCAAGTATCTGGGGCCTCTTTAAGCTGAGCCGATGTTACTTGTTCCATATGTCCATGTTGCAAGTAGTCGTCCAGGAAAGCTTCGTACTGCTGCTTCAATTCTGTAGAACAACGAAATTTCCGTTCCAGCGAAAACAGGCGATTGATGGCCTGTGGCAAGGTCGATTCAATAGGCGGTGCCATCTCTTAGAAAGGTTACTCGACGACATAAACCCCTTTCGTCGAGCGCTAATGGGTGGCAGCAAAATAACGCTCTGCAGGATCGTTAGCGTCCAAGAGAGCCTGATTAGGTTGAATGCTGTCCATCTCTATGAATGAACGAACCATTGTGTCTAGGTTTGCGTGATGAGTAACAGCAATATCAATTATCGCAGGCAGAATAAAAACCCTCAATAAACCAATCCATTCTCTTGTGAATAGAGACCAGAGCTGAACCGATCCAACGATGACATCGACTGCTCCTGGTGTGCCAAAGGAAGCTCGCAGATTTGCTTCCAAGTAAAAGATGAGGTGAGTATAAACGAGACCAATTCGAGAGATTCTCCCGATTGACGAGAGCGCAGCTGGATATGCCCGCGCTGTTGGCGACGACGACCGAGAATAGAAATTCGTGCGAGAGTTCGACGCAGGCCTATTCGCTGAACAAATGATTCCGATGCCAAGGTTATTGTAGATCCAGTGTCCAAGAGCAGCCTGCAGGTTGTAGTATTGCCATGACGTCGGCAAGGATCGTTGGCCACAGAGTCTGAGAACCTGCCGCCGGAATATTACCCACGGCATGATGCTTAATGTTGTTTTCTGCGGCAGGCTTTTCTGTAGGAGACTCGCTCCCCAAGTGATGACCTTCACGAACTAGCGGTTGATTGTGGCCAATTGTAGATCCCTCGCGTGAGACTGATGGTCAATCACGGCTGTCAGCACTTGCTAGTTTCCATAAACCAAAAAAATTAGCCAGAGATCCCGCTCCTCACAGTTAAGAGCTTGTAAACCACGAATAACTTCGTCTGCACCATCGGCAGTCATCGAAGGATCATAAAAACTGTTTAAGAATTACCGAATAATTAGCGATTGTTTGCTACATATATCGCTCGTCCAGTCGATGCCATGCTTCCCGATAGTTACCCGTTCCTCGTAGAGTAAAATGGTATACTAGATTCGTTGAAAAGTGTGTAACAGGCAGGCACCATAAAATTTATTAATGTATATATAGTTTGTTGACCCATTGACCCAATTGCCACGCTCTTACGCCCACAAAATGCACAAAACTGCCACGCCCTCACTTTTGATAAATGTTATGATATTTTTTCACATTTTTTTTTACATTTTTCTTGTAAATATCTATCGATTTGCCAAAGAACTTTTTGCCACCAATATTATATATATTCCCCAATATTTTCTCGATATCCAAGAAAAATTATGAAATTTTGCGTTTGCTTTCACGTTAGCTGAGTAACGGGTATCAGATAGTCGGGGAACTCGACTATAGCATTCTCTCTTGTTTTTTGTTTTGACTGAATCATTATACCCCCAGTAAGAGCAGGCAAAAGCTTAGTATTAGGAGCATTTGAGAACGACTTTCTCACTGAGTGCCGTTTTTTTTTTTGGTTCCCGTGAGCACGCTCGTTAACGAGGATTTTGAATCAAAGTGCATTTTTGCGAGTTTAAGGAGCTTTTTATGTTCTTGCCGCTTTTAATTGAGCTGCAAAGAAGAGTGAGAAGGAGGGCGGAACAGCGCTGAATTTGTGATTTTCTGGCGGCATGCCGACAACACGAATCCGAGTGTTTAGACTTTGTCGAATTAGCCATTGTGATAACATTTATGAGCCCGCCGCTCAGGGGTTGTATGTGTTGTGTTGTGTTGTGTTGTGTTGTTCTTGCGTTCAGCCGGTGCTCCATCGCACTTAATTGGGCAAGCGATTGCCTGACTTGCTTACAAATGTGTGTTTGAGTCGTCGGAGCCAAAAGATCACCCATCTCCCATCACCCATCACCCAGAACCCAGAAAAATGGAAAATGTGGAGTTCTGAGTGGATGGGGGGCGTCACGCGCTTGAGGACACGCGCACGTATTGAGCATGTGTGTGAATATTGCACGCGATAAATTATTTTAAAGCGCGCTTCCCTTACCGCTTTCCATTTCCCATTTTCCGGCCCTCTGGGTCGACCCTGCAAACATCTATTTAATATAGCGCTACGCATCAGTTTTAATATTGTTACGATTTTATTTACGCACATGAACATTTATAAACGTTTATGACATGTCATCCATACAGGCCATCCTCCTTTAATTCCGCTGTTTGCCTTCGGTTTGTGGGTCGACACTACTCAAATAATATTTATTGTTTCTGATTTTTCTTTAGTCATTATTATTACGCATATTTATTATGCATTTATTAATTTGTTTTGCTGTGGTTTTTCCCCACCTTCCACACCCCGACGAACGGACAAACGGACAAACAGACGAACGGACACATACGGACACATACGGACACGGACAGGGGAATACGGATACGTCAGTGGGCAGGTTAAACATTTTCGTTTGATTTGTTATCATTGTGGACCGCGTTTTTGCTGCTTTTGTTGCTGCGGCTGTCGTGGCTCGATGATGGCGTTTGTAATTTCGTTTTCGGCACTACGTAATTTATTAACTTTTCATTGAAAGTTATGTGCAAACGCACGTTGACGACATCTTTAATTAATTACATTTTAACATGATAATTAATAGTGCCGCGTGCGTCGACAGGCCGACAAAGCCGCCAAAGTGCCGAGTGCCAAACGCCAAACGCCGAACACCCCAAATGCTAAATCAATCGATGGGTGCTGGCTCCATACCCACCTAGAAAGCCACCTGAATCCGCCCGAACCCATGCCGAAATCACCCAAGCCCGCGACCTTAAAGCAGTCCGATCTTGAGTTAGGTTATGGCTACGTGCCGGCGATACGAAGTTGGCTCGGCTTTAAAGCCAAGCCCATCCATCCATCGGGGAGCATCGATAGCCATAATAATAACAGCGGGCACAATCAAACACACTCAGTACAAAGTCGTGGGCACTGATGATGACCATAATGATACACAAACAATTGCCAAGGAATTTCAATTCAATTCCCTTTAATACCCATCAATTGTGCACTTTTCGGCCGTGTTCAATTGCCTTGTGTCAAGTCTAAAGAAATAAGTCTTTCGTGATTTTCAATTCGAATAACGCTTAAAGAGGGTATATTTTTGCATGTAATGTATAAAGTTCTTTTAAAGGTATTTTTTAAGGCATATTTAAAATCCGACAACAATATGAATTTGACTTACATCAGGACAACATCAATAGGGAGTATTCCTGAGTCCGGAGAGAGTTGCCTCCATGGCGAACCATTTCCACTACTGCGTTTGTACTTTCTGTTTTTCCGCATCTTGGGTGTGTGCTTGTGTTTTTTTATCATTCCGCCTTGTTCACAGGACTCTTCGTCCTGCTGGCCGCCCAAGAAAGTTGTTCGCACAGTAGCAAAGATTGAGTTCTTATTCAATTTGTACGGATTTGTTGTTCGCCGGTCCTTTTGCAGTCCGCTCTTAAAGCCTAACCCCAAAAGCCTCCACACCACCACACACCCCCCCAGCTCAGTTGCTCCAGGTCCTGTCCAGCCACTCATCTCGGCCAATCCCAATCCCCAATTGGCCCCGGCTCGAGCCCACTCAACTTCTCATTCTTCTTCGGCTGCTCTATTGGAATTTATTTCATATTATTTTCGTTGGTCATGCCACAGTTTGGCCCCGTCAATATTTCTCCCTACCCCTTTTCCTAATCCCAACCCTAGAACACCAAAACCCGAACCCCCGAACTTAAACCACCGGCAATACAAGTTGGCACTGGTCGGCATTGTTTTTGGGGTGCGATGGCAAAAGTTCTTCGTGTTGTGGACCCAGCTGCAGTCAATTTGAGTTGACCACCCAAGGAGCACCCAGGACCATCCAGGACCATCCATTCAGGACTATCCATTCAGGACTATCCATTCAGTACTATCCTGCACTTTGGCTGGAGGCCTGCAGATGGATCAAGTTAGCTGCTAGTTGACTCCTGCTGCCAGTCCAACGAATGCTCGGGGCCAATCAATGCGCCGGCAAAAGTATGCTACGAAAAAGTTGCTGTCGAAACGGAACTGGAAACAGAGAACTGCAGCCCGCCACTCGCACTCTACGTCCACCCGATAAACACTCGGTACTCTAGGCACCCCGTTTTTTTTGACACCCTACTTGCGGCAACACAAAATACTCGAGTGTTTTACCGACGTTGTGTTTTTGTTACGAGTAAAAAAACCACCCGAGGCCTGCTGCGCAAGAGCCGTATGGGTGAGTGGACGCACAGTCAACGATCGGCCGCAGGTCATTTTTTGTATGCGGGCTGCAGTTCTCTGGTCATTTTTTGTACGCCTAAAATTTGTATGGGTGGAAGCGTGACGGGTATAAGAAATGAAGGGTAAAAGGGAATACCCAAGAAAATTTTTGTGCTCATGTCTTTGCTCTTTGATGGACTCAATGGGTGCCTCCCATTTCAAACACATAAAGTAATTGCAATTAAAGACGGCATTTGTTGATTTTTACGTTTTTTAATGTCTCAATCTAAATAATAAAAACATAGTGGGCTTAAAAAGTATCTATTAAATATAAGGACTTAATGTTGTTGGATCAGGTAGTAAGTCATCGACGTCTACCTGTTCCCCATAGATAGCGCCGATTTGTAGGAAAAACTTCACCAAATTTTTAAATCCGGCTCCGGTTACTGCAGAAAACGGCCGACAATCTTGGACAACCCATTGGGTGCATTTTTCAATAGCTACTTTCTTGTCGTTTTCCGAAACAATTTTTAATTCCGTTGGTCGTCTTAATGTTAGACAACATTTATGGCGGGATAAATTGGAGGTGTTTTTGTGTAAAAATTTGAGCACTTTCTGGCATTGCCTGCAGAACAGCCATCCGTCCAGAACAGTTTCATCTTCCTTTAAAATGTCACATAAAATGCTCCAAATAACACTTTTTCCTTTATGTTTATTGGCAACTGAGTATGTTCCATTGTTAATTTTATTTTTAACGAAATCAGCCGCTTCTGCCATTATTGTGACCTTTTCCTTTGGCTTCCAAATAATACTGAATCCTAACAAGCTAGTAATTGCATCGTAAAAAACAAAAAAGGGGCAATTAACAGCCGAGACACTGGACCAAAGACACAAGAACTCAACAATCATTATGTATGGCGCCATTTGACTCGACTACCTACGAGACCACTCGAGTATTTTTGGAAACACCCGAGTATTTTTGGAAACACCCATGTGTTTAACGGTATACCCACAAGTGTTTTTCTCACTCATCCCTTTTTAGGCACTGTGTGAGCGGCACCCGCGACGCAAAACACCGTATTGATTCGGGTGCGCACACAACGGGGTGTCTTGTCTGCATGTTCAGATTTATACTGTGTGTTTGTAAGTACCCGCGATGTGCGTGGCGAGTAGCACCCGCACACAAAATTGTAGGGTGTGAGTCGAGTGGTAAAAAAGTGCCACCCTTGCAGTTCTCTGACTGGAAAACCATGAAAATGTCCTTGCCAGCTAAATGCCACTCTCTCTCACACACACACAACCACACACACACGTCCAATGCAGTGCGGGAAATTTCTTGGTATAAACTTAATAATGCATCGGGGCAAATAAAGGAAAAAAGCAAAAGAAACAACGGCAAGTCGGAAAGCCAACATAAGTTTTGGGGCTAACTTGTTATTTTTGTAATTGGCACTTTGCAGTTTTATTGAAGCGTTGGAGCCCCGAAAAGGGCGCTCGGGATTTTGGGGGTTACCACTCCCGTCCTTTGTGCGGATCAAAATCCAGATTGGTTATTTATATACTGCGTTCGTTCAGGTGTTGTGATCGATGTTCTGATGCTGCCTCCCTAACCACTCAGCCGGGAGTGACTCAGTGACCCTGCCGACATCCATCCCTGGTCGTAATCTGAGGTGGCCAACGTTAGCCACTTTGGCGATGAGCAGCCTTTGTCCCCTTGGCATACTGGCTGCACTGGCTTGGTTATTGGTTATATTTGGTTCAGGAACTTCGGGATTTGAAGTGGGTTTGGATTAGACAACGAATGATTGCAACGAAGGAAGGGTATGCAAGCATACTTCATAATGAGGATTGTTAGTCCTTGTAGCCATTTTAATTCTCATGTTGTATGTCGTAAAAGGTAAAAGGTATAAGTATTTGAATAAGAACGAGAACCCGATACATTTGTGTATTGCTTATGATATGGCCATTTTAAATCTCAAAACATTTATCTAGCAAAACTGAGTTGATAAATCGATTAAACAGAGTTGGCCTGGACTCGGTCTTCAATGTTCTGCCAGTGGGAGTCATTTGGATTCAGTCATTCCAGACCCCAGTCTCAAGGTAGCAACTTTCAAAATTTTTAGTTCCTGTGTTCGTAACAAATAAGTGAAATCGCATATCGTGATACCAGACTGACAGAATCGATAGAATTCTCGAAGGAACGAAGAGAAGCGCCGAAAATGCATGTGGTGGGGGCACTGGTCAATCTGCTGCTGATCTTGGCCTGCATTTACACGATGACCTCACTGACCCCGGCGGACCATCCGTATGCCTTCCTGGCGGCATCCTTCAGCCTGGTCCACGGAGTGCTGGGCGTGGTTCGCTCCTTTGCCAACGAGCCCGACGAGTGCGGACGCACCTTTATGATCTCAGCCATCATACTGGAGGTTATCCCGCTGCCACTGGCGAACATCGAGTTCTACCTGGTATCCGATCAGTCGGGAGTGGCGCTGGTGCACGGCCTGTCGTTGATTCCACTGTTCTACGACATGATCGGCAAGATCAGCGAGGACTGGGACAGCTCCACGGAGACGCTGATGGACCTCGCTCTGTTGGGCAACATCGGCTCCACGTTGTATCTGGCCATCAAGGACGGCAACCATATCTACTTCGGTGTGGCTGCCACCGCGCTCCTCGCCAGATACGGCGGTGCAATTGTCGATAGCTGCAACGAGGGCCTTAGCAACGTTGTAGAGACTCTGGGAAACACCGGCATCCTGGCCCTTATGACCTACGCACTCACTGAGGGCTAATTGCTAAAACTTAAATTTGATCGGTTCGCGAAATAAAGCCAAGATGATGAATCAGCATTTGAAATTGGTTGAGCCAACTATCATTGAATACAAGGCACTAGGGATTTGTAGTTTGGGGATATGAATTACAAATCTACAATGAGAAAGGAATAAGCAATATAGCACTACTATATAAGCCATAAACCATGTCAAGGGTATACAGACTTCGGTGTGCTGCGGCTAACTAGCCTCACTCACTCGCGCGACTTCAAATTGCCAACTTAGTTGTTATTTGTTCGCTGTCTGGCTGAAGGGGCAGCGCGAAAAAGACGCGGTTCAAGGGCCGAAGGACGACGGACGACGGACGAGGGACGAAGGACTGGGGTCTCAGGACGAGGGACTCAGGAGGGCAGAGAAGGAAAGGGACGGGGCAATATTCGTGGACGCAGCACTGTGATGGCTCTCACGTCACCACTTCAGCAAATTGCGGCAATAATGCAACAAAGGTTTCTTGGGAAACACATACCAAATTGCATAAGCAAGGCAAGGCAAGGCAAGGCCACGGAAGCGGGGTGGTGTGGCCCGCTTCCTTGGGGCGGTGCTGGTGGTGGATGGATGTTCACTCCTTGGCGACTGGAGGACTGAAAGACTGAGAGACGACGTCAGTCGCTTGGCCGCCAAAGCTCTTGAACCGCCACACTCCTGCATTTCATTTTCAATTTGATTTTTTTCTGCCCTTTTCTTTTGGATCTTTGTTTTTTCCGCCACAGAATGAAGAACGAAGAAATTCCCCTCAACGACTCTGCGCCCTTGTTTACATTTTTGTTGGCTGTTGTGGTTTCCGCTTTTGGGGCCCGCGTGCGATTCCGTTTTCGTTTTCGTTGCAACATTTTTGTTTGTAATTTACTTTGGAATGCTGGCGCCACAGTCGCCGTCGTCGCCTTGTGCGGTTTTCTTAGAAAAATCTCCAGTCGCCGTAATTGCAGTGCCCGCAGTGCCGCCTGTAGTGCTCCGGACGACGGACTCCGGACTCCGGACTCTGGGCTCCAAACTGCCATTGCCGACAGGCAAATCAACTGTCACCCAGTTGCTCAGATGCGGGACCACGGGCGGTATGAGCAATTTCGCATTCCTCATACGCCGCGTGGGTCGCAAAGGGAGTGGGGTAGGTGCAAGGTAAGAAATGCGGGTGCCACTTTAAGCTTGCGTCCACAAAACATACCCAAATATCTTCGCTTTGCATAACCATTTGTCTGAAGAACGTTAGGCAGTAAATAATATATATGTACATACATATCGGCGAGTTAAGGTATGATGATGCCTGAATGTGTAACAGAACAGATTTTGCTTCTGCAATTACAATGGTGTCCCTTCAGTTTTTAATGGTTAAAATTACGCATATATATTACGAGTGACGGGTATATGACTTATTCATTATTCTGCCTATTTTGGTTGGCATACAAACAATCAGCTTTCCAATAAAAAAGACATTTTTCTGAATATGAAAGTTTTTTTTCTACATATCCCTTTTTATTTCGATTGGGTATCCTAAATGTAGTCCATCGCATCGCCACAATGTGGCCAATGCTAATATGCAGTCGGTTCCTTTATAGATAGGTTAAGGCTTTCCCTTTTGTCATCTTGAGCGGAATGTGATGTGTCTTGGTCCAATAAGAGGTCCCGAGGAAGGGCCATTACTTCCTGTCATCTCTTGTCTAAAGGACGCTCTAGTCCTTTCAGCGTTCCGATCAGGCGAACTTGAATGTTGGCATCACTGGGTAGACTCATTCACCATATTCCATGGCGCACACTTAGTCTGGGTTGACTGATTGACCATATTGGATCTATGGGGGAATTGAGGCTCCCACTCTTTCGGGATTATGTTTGGGGAAGTGGAACGGGCTGCGTTGATCAGCATCTTGATGATCAGTTGTGCTATCAATGTGGTACTTCCGGTTGGGGTTCTAGATGAGAAATAAATATAATCGAAACGGGTCAAAGCCAATTGTCAAAAATATGCAAGGCCATATAGCGCTTAACTATGTGAGCAAAGGGTATCTAATAGTCGCGACACTCGATTCTAGCCGTCTCTCCATTAATTAGTATGTAGGTAGAAGGAAGCGGCTCCGATCTTGCCATGTCCGTATCTCGTGAACTTTAAAAGCTAGACAAGCAGATTCTTTTGGCGGTCTTATATATCTTATCTTATATATCTTATATCGTATCTATCTATATCTATATCTTCTCTTATCTTATATAGCGTTTCTCCTGATTGTTTTGTTCATATATATTTTTGGAAAAGGGTCTTACTTTCTTGGGGTTGAAATGGGTTCAATTAAAAAAAACATGGCTATCTTGTTTTAAAATTAATTTAAAGTTTACAGATTTTTACAGTAAATTTGGGTGTCAAATTTGGAGTGTGATATCTATGATTTAAGGGGAACCAATTTTAGGAAAGAGATAAAAGTAAGAGCGCTATTTTCAAGACTACCTTTTTTTCTTAGCTAGTAAATCAACGAGAAATTTCAAGTCTTGATCGGGTTGTGGGCGTCTGAAGGGTCGTGGCCACAATATTTATATCATGACGAATAATAATACAAAAAAAATCAAATCATTTGTTGACAGTGCGTTGTTCTATGTTTTTCTTTTCGTTTTGTCGTTTATAGAACAAGAATTATTGATTAAGTGGTATTGATCCAATGGGATTGTGGTAGTAAGAACCCTCTTCACTGTACAGAAATCTGTCGAATCAGTCAGTCTGCGGAGCGTGGAGTCCATTTCAAAAGGCCTCTATGAACTATAAAAAGTAAATCACCCGAAACATTTGCAAATATGCACTGTTGGTCAAAATATAGGGAAACTCGTTGTGTTGAATGCCAATTAGCCTCAATTAAAGGATCATTACGGATTAGGCTTCAGTACCTTTTGCTCCGGAAAGAACACAGAACCCTTATCCTTCAGATTCCCATTCAGAATGTGCACCCCCCCAGCAGCCCAACTTCGAGTTGAAACTTCCCCCCTGGCAACGGGCAGAAGCGATAACTAACTAAATAAATAACATAAATTAACTAAATTTGTAGACAATTTAGTCTGCTAAGTGTAAAAGTTTTTTGTTTTCCCTGTCGCTGTTTTTATTTCAGTTTCTACTCTTTTTGCCATTGCCACTGCCATTGTCATTGTTGCTGTTTTTGTATTTGTTTTTTGGGCGCTGTTGCTGTTTTTGTTACTGCCACTTTTACTGGCCAAAAAAGGGAGTCGTGCAAAAGTGAAAGGGGGCCTTTTGAAGCGGAGGGGAAGCGAAGTTTGGTAACGGTTTTGTGCATTTTTGGTGCTTTTGGCGCAAAAAAGGATACGCTTGGATCGGACCCGTTTGGGTCTCCTGTCCGGTCCGCTCTTATGTCACCGTTCAAGGATGCGCCCATCCAGGACACCCTGGATGCCGAGGACACCTTGGACACACACTGGCGCACTCTGCAAAGAAAGGCGGCAGGGGCATGCAATGTTGTGACATCAAATGTTCATGTTAACAACTTTTCCAAAACTCAATGAGCTGTTGTTTGTGTTGTTTGGCGCCCAAGTGTGTGAGCCAGGATAGATAGGGACATGCCAAGGATATAGAACGAGATGGGGCTACAGATATAGCGATAGAGATAGCGATAGCCATGGAGCCAGAGAAGGGCAAGAAGAAAGCTGGAGCCCGGCAGCCAGGCAGCCAGGCAGCCAGGCGCAAACACGAATCGAGTGTTTTGTAGCAAATAATTTTGCACAAAGTTCTCGCCTTAACGATTTGAACACATGTTAACATGCGGAGTAACAACAGTTGCGCAACTCTTGTCCTTGTTCCTGCCCCTTAAACCTGTCCCCGCTGCTGCTCCTCCTCCATTCTGTACGGGCACTGGGCCAGAGCTCAGAAAGGATAACACTTGGGCATGATAATAAATATGCTTGAGGGCTGACGATGATCCAAGTGAATGCGACTCAGCTCCTTCAATTCGCCCTTATCCTTGTCTCGTTAGGAGTCGCTGATCTACATGTGGTGAGGTGCCCAGTTGCCTTAATAGAACTATCAACTTATGTTTTGTTGCTGCAATTATGTTGCAATGCTCAAGTTTAACCGATACCCATTCATATCAATTGGATCCTGGATGAGGTGTTAGGGAATCAAACTAAATTCTATGCAAGCTTTAAAAACTAACTCGTTTATAAGTACTATTTACCTTAAAAAGTGGTTAGTGAACTTCATTCTCTTGTTGTACATATTTTAGAAATTATTTTCATTTAACTTCTGTAGCCATTGCGACACCACCATTATTGTAACCACAAAAGTGGTTCCGGTTTGGGTTGAGTGGTTTCGGCGGATGTGAGCCGACAGTGGTATAACATGTTTATATGATGTCTAATAAAATGAAGCGCGAAAAATGTAAAATTCGTATTCCGAGGAGCTAGTCCGCCACTACAGATACTCCGACATGGCAAATTCGCATACGAAATTCACGCCAGCTCTCATCGGGTGGGAGGAAATTGCGTATTTGAAACACGTTTAAGCAGCTGCAGGAGCATAAAAAGGATGAGCTACTACCAGAGGAGGATACGGCGCTGGAGCAAAAGAATCCTGCACATGCAGCTATCCTGGCACCCTCCTAACACCCATACCCATACCCAAAACCATTTTTCCCATCCCAGGCCAACCGCGATGCATAAAACTTGCAACGAAGACAAATCGTGACACAAAATATGGCAAATTGTAAGCGAAATTATTTGGCAGAATGGACCAAGTGGTGATTTCGAGAGCTGCTGCGGAGCTGGATTGAATTACGCCCGCGGCCCAGTTGTCCAAACCATCGGCTCAATCACTGATTGCCACTGCCTTGATTGATCGGCATGGCAATCAAAGCCTCGGGGCTGCAGCTGCACTGCATCCCCAGGGGCAGAGGCGCCCCCCAAAGGGGCAAACCAGTGCTGCACTGCGGCGTCTTGAACACCAGATGGTTATATACAGCTATGAATTACTAGCTTGAAACCGGTGGGTTTGGGTGTATGTATCTACCATAGTCTTGTTTTGGTAACCCAAGGCCAACCAGGAGCTTCCAACTATACATACGTAGGTAAGGATGTGCACACACATATCAATCGTGAAATCAAAAATCAATGTGGGTGTATTACTAGAGTGTAGAAAGCCATGATGAAATGAAAACTCCACATTCCACTAATGTTGAAATTAGTCTTGAAACATGGAAACAGGAATTGCACTTGACAAGTGAATAAATTCATTCTACGCCCATGATGCACTTGCTCTCTGCCCTCCCATCTCCACCCAATATTGCCCTTTGCTCGTATCCTCTGAGCTGGATGGGATGGGATGGCTTAGGCGGCACTTGCAGCCGCCAAGGAGAAACGATGGTAAATAGGTGGTAACACATCCTTAAATATTTACCCGCAGGATTCGGAGAGTCGGGGAGCAGGGAAGCTGGGAAGCTGGGAAGCTGGGGATGTCCTGACCGGGTAAGCCGCTAAGCTAACCTTGTTACACACGCCACATCCTCGACGGATGCTGATGGTGTCGGCGGTCGGGAGAACCATGAACCGATTTGCCATGTGTCAGGTGGATGAAGCGCAGCAGCTACGGAGCCACGTTAACAAGTTGCCCACCTGGGCACATGTGAAGAGATTTACAACGGGGCGGCAGCATCGGGGTGGTCCTGGAAAGTACCAGCTGTCTGGCTTCCCAGTGGATGCCAGCTGTCTGTCCCGATCCAATCCCATCGGCTCCGCTCGCCTGCATCCATTGTCTTTGCAATCGAGCAGGGCTGCGGCAGTGGGATGGGGATCGGGATGCGGCGGCATTGGGGAATGGCAAAAGCGGACAAGTGACAGCCAGTTTCGCGGCGCTGTTACCCTCTTCCCGGGCCACCCGCTTGGCACTTTACCGTGCGCTTTTATTATTATAAAATACGCATGAGTTAGTGTGCATATTTCATGGATTTTGTGTATAAAAGGGATAAAAATGCAATCAGTCGCAAAAACCAGCAAAGTGAAACGGACATAGGATGGAGATGGAGCTGGAACAGTACAGAAGTCTGCTGCACATTGCCACCTGGGCGTCTCACACCTTACTGAACGCCCAGTCCAATCCGCACCAGCTGTCACCCGCAAAATCTCCGCGAAATCCCAGCTGAAAACTTCCCTACAATGCGATTTGTCCACACAGAAAGTCCTTGATCCGGGCTAATTTCATAATGGAAATCTATGAGCGAGTGTGAAGTGGCTAAGGATAAAGTGGAATCTGAGGACTGTAGCCACATGCTCCGTACAATCATATCGCATGGATTCTTCTCTTTTCCCAATTCCGCATATCCGATTCTCCGGATATAACTCATAAGCTATAAAGGCATTTGGTAATGCACCTCAGTCCGAATATTTAAACACGTGTATATTTATATTTACACACGCATAGTTTTTGAGGTGACAGCTAAAATGAGGTATGTTTGTACATACAAATACTTTACAATAGTTGGAAACCAATCTTGTGGCGAAGAGACCGCCACACCAGACGGAGAAACCACTTTTCAGGGTCAGGAGGCAATCCATTGGATTGGCCTTGTGTACAACAGAGCCGGGGCCAATTACTCAATGTGATGGATGACCCAACGAACGCTTAAATGAGTTGCCCGACCAAAAACTTCCTTCACCGCGAAGGAAGTGGAAGGAAGTGGAGTTGTGACCCCACACGCACACACAAGAACACACGTGCCTTACCGTAACAGGTACCTCAACCAGAGCAAATGAGCAAATGTCGGATTAAACAGAACTTGCCTCGTGGAAAGGTGAAATAGAATCGCTTGAAGATGGTCTAGTTCAGGAGCACACACTGGCAGAAATCGGGAAATGGTGCGGAGCTTGAAAACAAATGGTCAAAACGAAAAAATTCACCTAGAATGTGCTTATCCTTCCTTTTTGTACAATATATTACGTTGTCAGAGAGACCAGATCTCTAATTTTGCGATATATTTACAGCACATGAAATACGTTTTTTATTTCATTTAAGGTGTTCGTAAACAGTGATAAAAACAGCTCTATCTGAAGCTTTAAACTATTTAACTAACTAAATTAACCAAAAAAAAAAACGCTCTGCAGGCCAATTTTTACATTCCCATTACTTTCTCTTGCAATTATTTGAAGTGACCTTTTCAATATGAGGAATGGTTTCAAACTATATCGATTCGATTTCGATTTTTTCGATAACAGTAGCAATCAAATTTAATGAGTGCAACGAAAAATAAATCTTTTCTGCGTTCACCCACATTTTCTGCAAGTGTAAGCAACGCAGCCAGGGCCAGTGTGTGTGAGTGTGTGATGGCTGGTTAAGGACACAAAAGTCATGACTGGCATGAGAACGAGCTCAAGTGCCATTGAGGAGGAGTGCTCATATTCCCAGACTTGCCACGCCCCCGACGCCGCTATCGCCATAGCCGCCCACCCGAAGGAGCGGCGCAAGTGCGCGAGTAAATTCAAGAAACAATTTTCAGGAATGACTTAACTTTTGCGTTTATGTGAAAAGTTTCGCAACGTGATGTTATGCGAGCGTCGAAAGGATATGCAATTCACTGGCGGTGTGTGTGTGTGTGTGGGTGGTCGGCATATGCGTGCGTGTGTTTGTGTTCGTCGGACTAAATCACACACTGCTATTCTAATGAACAGCCTAAAAGTTGTGAATTTGCTCGCGAATGTAAAGATAATAAGGATAGCTTGAAAAACTAAAGTGAATTTCTTTCTTTTTTTTTCTATCTATAAAAAATAATTGAATCCACTATACAAAAATAATTGAATTAAAAAGTCGGTCATGAAAAGGGATATGGATATATGTCTTTCATCTCATGCACTTCTATTTCAATGAACACAGCTGTCTGCGTGTGGTATGCCTGCGCCTGTGTGGGTGAGGATGGAGTGAGTGGTGTGCAAATTTTCACAGGTGCAGACTCCGAGGAATCTCAGCGAGAGATGTGGGCAACGTCCTTGGAGTCCAGCAAGTCCTTCTCGGCCAGCACCAGTTTGAGGCGTCAGTTTGAGGTAGTCGATTCGCGCCAGCGAAAAGTCCAGATCGAAAAGCTCCTCGGCGATCAGGTGGCGGTATGCCGTCGTTTCCATCGATCCATCCTTGATCCTCGCACCGATCCGGCAGCTATCTTCACGGATGCAGTCACGTGGCTAGACTTCTTGCAGCTCCTCGCTTGTGTTTGTGTGTGGGAGTGGAAGTGTGAGTGTGTATCTGACACGATCGATAGAGAATGTCCGTGCTCGATATAAAATATAACCACTGGAGGACAGAAGTCCTTTGGTGGCCACCAGGATCATGAGAACTATACCTAATGCGCACTGTGCTCTGAATATTTTGGAATTCAATGTGCGCAGTAGTAGATAGATTGCAATAACTTAATATATTATATTGTTGTTCAATTTTACCCATATGGCATTTATAACTTGGAAGCCTTTAAATTCTAATTGCAAAGCCAAAACGTTAAAGTGGGAAATGCGTTCAAATTGAAGGAAATGGAATGTGTTTATTGATTTTTGCCAGCATTGACAGCATAAATAAATTACCAAAATGAGTAAACAAATGTTAAAATCTTAATTAACGTTCTGTTAGACCTTGGGCACATGCTGGACAGCTTACCAGCTAATGGCGTTAAGCCAAGCTACACGAGTCCATGATAAGGATGCATGGAGAGGGTTTGAAGTGTTATGCCTTTGGAAGGTACTGGCGGCCCACGTGGAGCCAGTCAACGCCGACCTCGGCGGAATGATAACACATAACTTTGAGTCGGAGTGCGGCGACACCTGACAGCCGCACCTCACACCCGCGTGCCACTTACCGCTGATCCGGATACGGATACGGATGTGGATGTGAATGTGAATGTGAATGTGAATGTGAATGTGAATGTGAATGTGAATGGGGATGGGTATGTGGATGTGGATGTGGAAGTATATGTGGATGAGGCTAGGGATATGGATATGGATATGGATGTTCTGGACAAAGCCTTCACTCATTGTGGCATGTGTCAAAATTAATTTCCTAGGCAATATTTTGACGGGCTTTCATGCTAAGCTGAGAGAGGTTCCCCCTTTTCGGCTCAACCCCCCCGGCGCTTGCACACCCCACCCATGGCGGCAAGTGAGCAGGTACCATTAGATACCCTGTACTTCGGATTAAATGGATTAATACAAGCTAGGCCTATTTAAATTCTATTTAACTAACATAGAACATTTGAATTTGGCACATGCTGAATGAAGCAAATTTCTTCCAAAGGACATTTTCGATTTCGTGAAGCAAATGTGAATGAAATGTCCTTCGCCGCGTCACATAACTTTACTCTGGGTATGCTAGTAGTCCCGTTATCTGAGCATACATAAGTGCCTACGGGTGTATCTTGATACCTTCCGCCACTAAATGCTACTGACATGCAAAAGGTTACTTTGCCCTCAGCTTTTTATTTCCTTCGCTTGGCATTCGTTTGGATTTCGGTTTGGATATCGTTGCGTTTCGTTTTGATTTTGTTGCTTGCTTTTTTTCTGGCCAGTCATGGCTCGAATCTGGCCAGAATGGGATTTTTCATCATCATCCAAGCGATTGGAGAGTGGGTAAGAGCTGGGGGCCACAGGATATCTCCTCCTCCTGGTGCTGCCATCACTGCCACAATATGCAAATCTCATTGCGACGCATTGAAGAGACCACAAACGGGGGCTGATGCCTGATAGCTGATATTAAAACCATTGCTCAGATGCCTGATGCCTGGTCTTCTACCTCTCAACCCACATCCACATCCACCTCCACCACCACCTGCACACTCGTAGTATCCACAATCCTCACAGCAAGACAACAAATTACAAAAATTAAGAGAACATTTTTGCGGATGAAAGGTATTTGGGAGGAGGGGCACGGCCAGGTGGCACGGCAGGCGACAAAAGTGGCCAAAGTCCTGCCCATCAGTGCCAGCGCCCACTTCCCGCCCCTTTGTGTGTGTGTGTGTGTGT
This sequence comes from Drosophila melanogaster, assembly GCF_000001215.4. Classification (NCBI taxonomy): domain Eukaryota; kingdom Metazoa; phylum Arthropoda; class Insecta; order Diptera; family Drosophilidae; genus Drosophila; species Drosophila melanogaster. The sequence continues at coordinate 20,365,811 of NC_004354.4, read as the reverse complement.
GCAAATTAATGAAATTAAATCGTCTTCATTTGATGGCTGTGAGGGCCGGAGAAAAGAATTCCTCGTCGTCGCCACAGGACTCATGGCAAATATCCTAATGGAACGCAGACTGAGATGAAAGAGGCGTCCTGCAGATGTACTTCAGTGTTGGCAACATTGTTTAAAACCGAAAATAAGGTCGCAGACTGTGAATAACAATGGTACATTTACATACCCAATGGCGGCAAGGGAGGTTAAAGATTCAAGAAGGATCAAATCAAAACATACAAATTATTTATGAAGAAAAAGTATACGATAGATTGTTTGGGATTATTTGGGAAAATATAGACGTCTATACAACGTATTCTCCAATGTTCAAACGCTCAAGACACCAAAGACTTCAGATATAGCTATCGTTATAATATATATATATAAAAAAAAAAAAACTAAGAGGGAACGCTACAGTCAAGATCCTCGGCTAACAAATACCTGTTACTCAGCAATGCTTTCAAATCTACATACATACATATTAAAAATCTGTGAAATAATAGTGACACAAAAAAAAAAATATATAATATATATATGAACTCTCTTTAAAAGTGCAAAAGGGCATTACAGTTTTTGTGGTTTGGTTTTGAAACAAACAAAGGCTGCGTAGGTATCAGTGAAATCACCTCAATAAATACATATCTGCGTTTGGCAATCTTCTATGCCATTCGAATCTGTATGCTTGTCTTAAGTTTCTAGCTTATATAGTAACCGAGATCGCGATGTTCACACGTGCAGCCAAACGGACGGACCAAACGGACACACAGTTGTAAACGCATCCTTAAACTGTTACATACTTTTCAACGAATCTGGCATACCCTAGAGAACCGGATACTCCTCACTGAAACTGGTCTTGCTCATTGATTTAGTTTTGTGTAAAGGCACCACCGTTGTTCTCCAAAGGAACAGAAGGCTTCATCCAGGGCATTCCCACTTCGAATCCGTCCGAGTGTCGTTTCGACTGGATGGCTGAATTAAATGGGAATGGAATAGGGACGGGGTATTCGTATTGGGTGAACGCAGATTGCGTTTTCACTTTCATCATTGCATTTAATACGGATGAAATTGTTTGGTGATGGGATCCGGAACGTGATGCGAATACCCAGAATTAATTGCAATCGGAACGGCAGCGACCAAGGAATCAAGCGGATTTCGAAGGAGGCAGCAATCCTACACTCATAATATCGTTGGATGCCCCAACGATGCCTTTGTGCCTGTCCCGTGTTTCCCGTTTTCTACGCTGGGTTCTGCACTGGGAGAAATATTGCTATATATAAAAAGAATAAATTGTAAACCAGAATGTGTTGTGATGTTGTTGAAGAAAAGGCCTAGCTTATTGCGAGTAAATGAAAAGTCGTTAATAGTGCGAAAAGTATTGCGTCCTTATAGTATACTAGGTATAAATGCCAATATCATGCACTCAAAATGTCCAGTTATATGTTTAACTTTGAAATCTAAATATAAATTAAACCAATATATATTTATATACAGTTAGGATTATATATTATATGCAAACATTCAATGACCTAAAGAATTTCGATGCAAGTATAATTCCTTTTGACGCAGTGTGCCAGTTTGCTGGTGTGGGTAACTGCTGCCAGTGGCTTTCTTTTGTCGCTTTTCACACAAAAGCAGCGCGGCAAAGGACACCACAACAACACAACACCTTTGGCCGCCTGCCTTCGTCCGAAGGGGAATCCCCACACCCACACCTTCCTCACCAACATTCCCATTTCCATTCCCATTTTCATTTCCGGCACCCGTGTGGGAATCGCCCGCTGATCTTTGCAAAAGGTGCCCAGCGGCTGGTAGCAAATCCCACATCCCGCGTCCCCATCCTTTACAAAATCGTCCTTGTACACCCAGCGGATCCAATGGACAACAGAAATTAGCAACTAGAATCAACAGACAAACGGCAATTAACGGATGAGAATGAGCATGAGGGCGGAAAGCTGGGGGCGCGCGGGTCGGATTGAGTGGAAATGAATAAGTAAGTGAGTGAACTGTGGGTGTGAGTGGGTGTTTCAGGTGTTTTCACCTGTTTTTCAGGTGTTTGGGTGGCTCGCATCGCAAATTGTTTGGAACAAACGCCGCTTGGAATTGAAGAGAGAACGGAACAGAACAGAACAGAACAGAAGAGTTGAGCCATAGACCCACAGGCAACTGGCCAAAAAAAGGAAGGGAATGCTGAGGAGTGGCTACCACCTGGCGATTTGGTATTTAGGGCTTTCCCTTGGGCACTGCCAATGCCTTTGCTCCATTGTGGTCGCCGATTTCAAAGCGGGTTTGAAAAAATGGTGCCGAGATATAGCTGGAACCTTTATATGTCCGACCAGGAGCGGCTGCTTTATTGGCCCCTTACCATGTCTCTATCAAAAAAAAAAAAAAAAAAAACAGGCCAACTGCGGGTCACTTGAAACTTTAAGTTCACTGGCTGCGGTGGCGAACAAATTGCACTATTCTGATTTTCTCTTTTCAGGGATTTTGGGTGATCTTTTCTCAAATTCCACCCAGAATGCGAAAATCTTGGAGTGCATAAGATGTCGCTTTGAATGCGCAAAGATATTTACAAGTATTTTCAAATGCCCATATATTTTTTATGACAATGATGACCAATGACCTTACACATTTTAAAATGTTTTATTTTGTGTATTTAATTGTATCTACTTCCTTTCAAGAAATTTATTTACCTTTGATCAATTTATTATACATTTATTATTGTGTTGCCTCGTAACTTTACCTAATGTAAATCCACTTTTAAAACAGCCCAAATTGAAGGTAAACTCTTAATTTTCAATTCAGTTACCTATTTTTGACATTTAGCTTTGCCTTGTCCCGATTAAATTTAGTTCACATCTAGAACTCGTACTAAGGAAACCATACCAAAATCTCGAGATGCCGAACAACAAAGGCCCAAAGATCCTGCTATAGGATCGAATGTCGTTAATCAGTCAACCCAGACCAAGGGTTCGACATCCCATATGGTGAATCAGTCAGTGAATCAGCTGTCAAGTATGGTGATGCCAACTTTCAAATTCGCAAGATCGGAATGCTGAAAGGACTGGAGCGTCTGGTGAACAGGTGAACAAGACCCACGAGAAATTATTTTCCTACTACATACTATGTATATTCTTTTCGAGCATCAAGAGATTCCCCAGAGCCTTGGAAAAGCCTCGAGATCGGATGTTCTCGCATCACATTCCGCTCAAGATGACGACCAAGAAGTGGCTAAAACTGAGTAATGTCATCATGTCGGTGGAGAGGATGAACCCATCCTCGTCTGCAGGCCATCTGGTAGTGTACCAAGGTTCCGAGCTTGGAACTCGTATTGGCCACTTTGTGGTGATGCGGTGGACTTCATGTAGGATATCCTCTAAGCTCACAACATTTACTCTTCGAAGGATGCAGTATATTGACAGACAATTGAATGTTGCTTTAAATTGATTTACTTTTTGTACTTAAACTCGACCTCCGCTATAATATCAATAAATGAAATATGTATTTCAAAATAACTTTGAACAGAGAAATGCAATTTGGTTAGATGGATGGGCTGGTAGGTATTGTATTTAATAATAATAAATCATATGGCGCAATTACAATAAAGTTACATATTTAAGTTAAATTTCTTATAGAGGATTTCGTGCCTTTTATTCATTTTTTTGTAATTACCTAAAATATTAACTTGGTATCGTTTGGAATGATGACATATTACTGCTCAGCTTGGTGGTTTTTTCTTCTTTACGTTTATAAAACTTACTTAAAATCTACATGGTATGTTGGACTGAACGTACGTATGTATGTGTGAAATTGTGTGAGTGTTAATCGACTGGCAACGTTCGTTGGAGTTGCTATTGCTGCTGATGGAGGGGTTTTATTGCTCTGGCCTGACTGAAAAGGACTGGCACGCCCAGACAGTCCCTCAGAGGAATCGGTCGGAGATGGGTGGTGGATTGTGGGAGCCAGACTGCCAGACTGCCAAACAGCCTAAGAGCCAAACATCCAAACAGACAGACGGCTGGGTAACTGCCGACAGCAGGCAAAAAAAAAAAAAAGAAAAAAAAAAAATGATTGCAGACAAATATTGGCGGAGAAATCCGCGTTTATTGTACACTTACGTGGATGACGGGGAGCAAAATCGGGGAACCGAAGGTAAAATGCGTAACTTTAATGCAAACAACAAAAGGCAGATGAGAACGGCCCATAAGGTACTTACATATTCATAAAAAGTACGGATTGTTGCGAAGTTGTTTATTGCGTGCACCCGAATGTATAAATAAACATTTTCGGATTGCATTTTTTTTTTATTCCAGATTTCAATGGATTAATTATTACTGTTGGGCTACCTTAAAGTTTATTACATTAGGTTAGTTTTACTGTTGGCTTGAGCTGAAATCATAAACATGTGATTGACCTCAACCAATTTTCGGTCATTTTGATTTTGATTGCACATTTAAAAGGGGAATTTAATATGTTTAGCAAGTAACATACTTTTTACAAAAGAATTTATATAGGGTATGTTCACAGTCGTGAGGTGATTGATTGATAATCACCTAAATGCCGGCCAACATTTTGGGCAAGAATAATACATATAAACACTTAAAGAATCGGGTATGACAATAGCTACCAATTCGATAGAAATGTGAATTGGAGAGCAAAGAATATAACAAAATCGTCGAAAAAGCGAGAAAGTACTCCTAAGTCGGCTACGCAATACCCATTACTCGCACTCCACATCGATACATTGGCATCAAGCTTTTGTTAAGTCGGTAGAACTTACTTGCTTTCAATATATTGCATTAGGTTATCTTATTTTATTCTTAATTTAATTTCCACTGTAGATAAAATATGCTGCTGAGAGTTTATTCAAAACCATAATATAAATCATTCAAAACAAATGAATCAAATACTTCGTAAATCAATACTATGTAGTAAAAAGTAGATATGCTCAGCAAGTAAGTGGTGTAATATTCTCAAGGGAAATTCGCCAGGCAAGGACGCATGGTGGGTGGCTGATTTCAGCCCATACACACATACATACAGCCATGCAGGCATACCGACATGCAGAGTCAGTCACTCACCCACACAGTTGGGTTTTGAGTGCGAATCCGTGTGCTTGTTTATGTGCGAGCGTGCGAGTGTGTGAGAGAGCCCATCCAGACATTTATTTATGCCCGTATTTATGCATATTTTGTGCAGAATTGACGGCAACATTTTCGCACATTCACGTTACCCCTGAGCCCGAGATTCGCTCGGTGATTGCCTTTCGACCACTCGTTGTTCCCGTTAACACCACGCTGATCTTTGACCTCTGCCGTCTGATTTCTGGTGTCTAATGACTGCTGCTTGATGCCTGATGCTCGTTGACTGACCTCTGAAGTGGCAACTTTTTCTTGACCACCGGGGAACTTGGTCGGACAATCAACGGAAATGCTTTCTACCCTTCGCATGGGGTTATAATGAGATTTCCGGAAAAGGGTTCGAAAACAATGCGCTTATCGTGGAATTCTAAGCAGTGTGCAATATAGTTACTGCACATCCTAAAATAAAACAATATCAAAAATATTCTTGAAAAAAAATTTTAAAATTTTTCAAAAGTGTTGTTGTGAACAATTCAATTGATATATGCAATATTTTATTTCCGTCCCGAATTTGAAGGTAAAAGAAAATGCAAAAGATAAAATGTGCTAATTAAAGCTCCGTATCTTGGATGGTCATAATATATTTATGCGTCGACACTAAAACCATTCGATAATACATAGGTATTTTGGGAATAGGTTAACAGAAATCGCATATACTATATTGTTTCTAGTTCTACTCGAATTGCAGCCATGAGACAAATGAATAGCTAATTCAATTCATCCTCCTGGGCCATCTGCCTATCCAGGTTCTCTAGTTTCTCATGGAGGCGCTGGAACCGCGAACGCTTCTTCTGGGTAGTCACATTTATCGTATTCAAAGAAGTTTCAGTTGTCGATGAAGAAGCCCCTGAGGACTGCGAACCCTCCTTCGATCCTTCGAAACGAAAGTGAACTAAATATTTCGGCAGAACGAAATATTATGACAAATGAAAGCATAGCCAACTTGATCGAAAATCAATTTGGATCAAAAATGTTTCCTTTTAAGTTAGCAAAGCTTAAATATACAACGTCTGTAGAGTCGACGTTAAGATTAAACGTTCTATTAGTATCGCAAATTAATTGATCGCAAAAAAACAAACTCTCTAAAATCTGTATGCTTAATCTCACCCTTGTAGCATTTATAGTTATGGAGATATTCCCGTCCATACGGACGGACAGAAGGACCTACACCTATTTTGCCTGAATAATAATTCTGTTAACAATTTGTTTTAGATCAAAATTTGCTCTTTTTGAAGAAAAACTGCAGTGCGAGGCCACTGGAGCATCAAAACAGTTCCACAAAACTGTAAACTGGAAAGGGTTGGTTACTGACTAAATTGCATGAGGCGGTCGGATTGCGGTGGCTTGAGCAAACAGGGTACTTAGGGGACATTGGGATATGCACTGGATGTAAGGATTATAATGAACTTCGAGCCAAGATACTGTACAAGAACATAACATGATAATTAACCTGCGAACAAGTTTTCAAAAACGGACTTTAACGTATGGGAAATATAGTTTCCAGAATTCCTAAAAGCCACCACAACATTTTGTGATTGGTGTAGGTATGGTAGTTTAGTAAGAAATGCAGGACTTAAATTTAAGCCACGATTTTTTCTGCAGTGCTTGAAATTTAATGAGCCAGCCAGCTTAAAGCTGCGCCATATTTATAAACTATTTGAAACGCAATTAGTGGCATTTTGCCTGCAATTTGGCTGCAATAAGCAGGAGCAGGAGGGTCAGAATTCGGGATTCAGGATTGGGAAGGCAGTCGGGATCGGGGCGTCTTGTTTGGGCATGTGCGATTGTCCAATTATCGTTTAAATCTGCAGCTAATTATTGGGGATTACCAATCGGAGTACGAGGGATTCTCGCTGGCCAAACTAAATGAAACGAAATCAAGCGCAATCGCACAGAAATGATGAAAACGCTGAAGGAGCAGCATCCACGTCTGGAGTGATGGCAGCTCGGCGGGATGCGCTGTCCGGAATTGATTCAATGCAACAAAGTGGCAAAGTGTGCGGTCAGAAGAAGGTTGCACCAGGTGGCCCAGTTCCCAATAGGAGCTTCAATTCCGTGCCCTGGCACTCCTCCTCCGCCCCGTACCGCCGCAATCCGCCCCGTCCCGCCAACACTGTCTTTGAGAAGGTCCGTGTCCGTGTCCTGGCAGTGCTTATGTTTGCATTCCTTTTTGGCATTTTTGCACTTGAATAACTTTGAAATATGGGATTAAATCGTCTCTTATGGGATTTCCTCGATTACAGCTATCATGGCGAACGAGGGAATAGACGGTGGGGTGCCCCAGTTCGGGTGGGTATGGGTGTTTGGGGTATGGGGGACTGGGGACTGCGGGCCGCGGACTGCGGATGGGGTGTCTAGTGGGTGAACGCCTGCGCGAGGTTCGCCACTGAACCTGAACTCGACTCCAAAGGAGATCCAGATCCAGATCCCACTCCCCGTGCTCCTCGTCCGACTGCTCCTTCCTTCCTTCCTTGGCAACTAAGTGTTGGGAATCTCGCCAAGCGTGTGGCCAGTGGCCAGTCACGTCTCTGGACTCATAGCGGCGTTCACTGGTCAAAAAATCCCCGCCATTGAGTTGCAATTTAATAATTATATCATTTTGATTGTGATTACATAAATGATTGAAGGCTGGTTGTAATTTTTTCATTTACATAGAACAGTAATTTACAGTACATTTTTGAGAATTCCAGGAAGCTCGAGAAATGTATTGACTTAGAATTAGTTATTTAAGAATTTCGTATAAGGCGCCTAGGTTCAAAAGTAACCTACCACTAGATGGAGATATTTAGCACTTTAAAGTATATATACCACATTTTTTTTCTCCGTGTAGGGCCTGCTGAGCCAATGGCGGCGGCAGAAGGAGCAGCAGCCGCGCATCCCCAGACAGGACTTGACCAAAGCTAAGCAGTAAAACAAAGCGTCGAGCAAAAGCTTAGGACTAACACACACCCACACCACACCCACACATACACTCTCGCACACACACACACACACTCACAGTGCGAAGTACATGAAGTGCGGGCAGCAGCTGCGGACTTTTCACTTGAACGCGTAGCCGCCGTTGATGTTGCTGCTACTGCTGCTGCTGCTGCTGCTGCTGCTGCTGTTGTTGCTGCTGCTGGCGCTAAGCTGCAACTTTCATTGCTGCCCGAAATGATGGAGGGCAATGGCCCAGCTCGTTGACTGTCAGTGGTCCAAAAGGAGCAAAAGGATAAAGCGGACTGCTCACAAAAAAGCAACTGACTCGGACAAGGAAAGAAATCTGCTCACTAAAAATCGTAGAATATATTCAACAAGGACGAAACTTTAAGGCATTTCGGACACTGAAATGGCACTCAAGCCTATTGGAGCATATGGACTTCGGTTTGATGATGAACACAGCTCGGAACACAGCAACAATAACAAATAGTGCAAAAAAACATTGGTGATTAATTATTATTACTTTAAGATGTAGCTTTGGTATGCACCTTTGTGCTTTGTGCTTCCTTTTAGGAAATTCCACTAAAATGATGACAGTGCTTAATAAATTTTTAAATGCTCAATTAATGCACATTGCAAAAGTGCAAGTTTTGACGTAACAACTACTATTAAATATGGTAAGAATTCCCTCCTCAAGCAATTAGCTATACAATGCGTTGTATTATAAGACCATGTCCATTTTAGAATAGTCTTATAATTATACATGTTATTCTGTTATAAAGGCGCTAGAAAATATCCTAACACTTGGAGAAGCAGAAAACTGTGAGAATATTATTGAACTGTGAATATATCCACTATTGAGTGCACTCACAGAAATAAGTGGTCAGTGCGATTTGATTATTTACAGCTTGGATTGAGGAGCTTGATTCAGTATTTCGGCCAACATTTCGTTGCGTGCACCTTTGGATTAAATCTCAATTGCCACTCTCTTCCGAGAACTTTTGAATTAAAGTTATAGTGGGATAACTTGGACTACTAGTTCGATTTCCCCACGAAGTGGGCACCCAGGGGAAGGGGCACACTTTCGGCAGGACGCGTGGCAAAGGTCAGGCGACTTTCCATGCGAATGCGAAAACTAACTACCCCCATTACCCGTCTACCGCCCACCACCCACTAGTCTGTTGATATTGCCACAGCCTGCGGCAGCAATGAAAATAAATTTCCACCAAGATGACGACTATGAGGCGAGACATTGCACAAAGTGCTACACAAGAAGACCCGGCATCCTTTCGCCCATGCACTGAGAAAAAGTTAGACATAGGACGTGATCTTCGAAACTCATTGCAATTTGCACGAGGAGTCGCAATTCTATTGACTTGTGGATAATTTCACATTCCTAATTATAATTCTCTTATTTCACTGAATTAAGTTTACTGAACTTTATTTTATTTGTTACTCCGAACTGAAATATCCATTGCACCATATCAAGGTAGCTAAATGATAACGCTGAGTAATTCTAACCATCTTTATTCAATTGATGAATGAATAGTTGATACGAGAAGAATAATCATATTACAACATTAGAGAACTATCAGTTAATTAAATTGAACGAAGTGTGCGAATTATTCTCAATGAAATTGAAGGACATGAAAACTCAATTTGGGAATTTGCTCTGTGTACCCCTTTCTCTCAAACACCTACTGTCACACACACACACACGCAGGCAGTCGTCGACGGAGACGAGGGTGTATGTGTGTTGTGTGAGTGTGAGTATCCCTTGGCATGTCCTTTAGCATGTCCATCTGGTCGTGTGAGTGCATTTGCCATTTTGGTTGCCGCTTTATGCGCAAACATTAAGTCAACACAATTTCAAATTTAGTTTTTATAGAAAATTGTCTCTGTCTGCACTCACTGGGTGCCACAGCCCGACTTTCTTCCCGACTTTCACACACTTTCAAACCGCCCCACTCCGCTTTTCCCGGGTCTGTGTGCTTTCTTTCAATTTGCAAAATCGTTGCCCGCACCAATTACCGTTTGATTATGCCCCCAATGTGCCGGAAAAGCGAGGAAAACTACGGCGACCGGCAGAGAGCGGTGGAAAATGCCAACCAGAGTCGGAGCCAAGCGTGAGGAGTCCACTTCATAAACTGTTGACACTCCGTTTCCCGTTTCCCGTTTCCTATTTCCCATTGCTCGACACCCACACCCACTCCCCCACTTCTAGTCCCACTCCACCGACCGGCTACCAATTACCCCGGCGCCCCCTCTCCACGGGCAGCATGCCAGGCAATAATTAAGGCAAGTGTGCCTCCAGGAATAGCAAGATGCACACACACACCCACACACACACGTGCGCACACACACATTCAACTGGTGCTCGACTTAATAAATCCGAGAAGCCAGCTTCGTTACACTGGGAAAATCATAGTTTGGAAACGGGAAATATAAAAATCACGCTTGGAAAAATTTAAGTGTAAGCATATCGCAGCTCGAATCGAATTGTCAAATCGAATCAAAATTGAAATGCGAATGAGGCGAATTATATGCCAGCCAATTATTAGACTAATCGATACTATGGTTTCAGAATGATATTTATATTTTATGGATATAAAATAAATTAATATATATATTATATATATTTTCTTTTCTTTTTGACTCAGTTGAGCTGAAGGACCGTTTTTAGTTTCGTACGAAAAATTCCTTGACGATACTCAGTTCTTCCAGTTCATCGAAGGTATATCAATATGCCATTATACAGTTTGGTTTTACTTCAGCACTGTTTTCAGTTTCGCACTGTGTAGTGGCTCCGTGGAGTCACCATTTCGAAGCCAAACCCGAAGCTGCCACATCAAACACTGCAAATATTTATGTCGCCCGACGTGCACCCTGCTTTCCTTCTCATCTCTCCTCTCCCATCCCCCGCACCATCCCCCCCCCCTTCCGCCACACAACTACAGTCCCGCAGTGGCATCAAAATGCAAATGCCTAAGCGTTCACAGGATGAAGAAGTCAGCGGGGCAGGACGAACGTGAAACGCGAGGCCGCTGATTGCGCAACGCTCGAGCTCCGTTCTGCTCGAGTGTTGAATTGCAAATGCGTCAATTGTCAACTCTATGAGGCGCCTCCTGCGCCCTGCCCCCTATCCCAGCCACGCCCCCTCACATTTGGATGAACGGGAAATCGGAATGGGAACGGAAATAAAAAACAGCCTTTTGTTACAATTTCTTGGGCACTTTTCTTGTTCTTTGTATGCAATTAACGCTGCAATTTGTAAGCCCCCACGGAATTTGTGTCTCACTTTCAGCTTAAGCGAAAGACGTTCCCTTTTGGCAGTCAATTCATGTTGGAAGTGGTACTGGATTTAGTAATGGGTATGGGAACGGGAGCGGGAACAGGAATGGTAGTGGTAATGGAGTGGGAAGCTAGAGATCCAGTCTGGCTGGGTCATCATTTTAACTGGCGTTGATTGCGATAGCTAAGAATCGGGTGCCAAGTCCACGCTTAATAATTAAAGCTATCCAGAGAAATAAACTCCAGCCTTTAAACCCTAACCTTTCGGGCCACAGGACCAGCTCACACACACACACACACACGCACATGTTGCATGCCCCACTCAACCCACAGGCAAACTGACAAAGTTTTCCACTCAAAAGGGGAGAAATAAGCAGAGATATCCCATAAAAAAAAAATAGATTTCCTTGTTGCTCTGGCTGCAAAATAAAGTATTCGTTAAATATTTACGTTCCATGGGTTTAATATGTATGAAGCTGTCCCTAAACATCCCCTCGACCACCGTCAGCACCTTGGGGCAACCACACACGCATATGGCGAAGAACTCGCTCGGTGCGGCTGTGGGTGTGGATGGAGGAGTGGATTCGCTGGATGATGGCCAATCAAAGGCCACTCATGAGCGGCTTAGCCGGCGACTTTTGTCCCCCAGCACCATCAGCCACCCACACGCACGGTTCACAGATTAGACTTGGCACGGGAATCGACTATGGCCAACTCATGGGGCACTCACCCATCCACTCCAACCACAAGGCGAGCAATATGAAAAAAAAAAAAACCGAAATGATAACCGCTGCTAACAATAGAAAAGTTCGCGGTGACTGCAAGGGGTCAAGAGGTCAGATGCAGAGAGTAGCTTTTGCAATAGACCACTAAATCGATAAATTACTTCACTACATTAAGGCGCCCAAGGCACGAAAATCAAATTTAAACTAAAGGCGGCTTTGGTAATTTAGTGCTCACCATAATATCTGGCTAAGAAAATAACATAATATTATTGAGAATGAGCTTAAGTTGAATATCCACACTGAATATTGAGATGGACACCTTCTACTGTCGCCCCAAATCCCACGAACTCTTCAATAAAAAATCAAAAATTCATATTATAAATTACCACCTGTGTGGAGCGTTACTCGATAGCCGTTTGAGTTATGAAGATGACGAAAGACCACAGTAATGTGGTGCCTACTTTACTTTGCCCATCGCTTGCAATTAATCCCTTTCCGCCCTTCTTGGCCACAATATGCACATCCTTACGCATGTATAAGCCCACCCATCCGCCCAGCCATCCGCTTATCAGAGCTTAATAAAAAATCCCATCCAATTGATGGGATTGAATCTTTTGTCAGTGCGTTACCTTGCGCTTCGCAGCAATTGGTGTTCTTGTTACCGTTGTTTCAGTCGCCATTGTGGTCGTGGTCCTTGTTGTCGTTGCCATTGTTGTACATTAAGCTGGTAATAATTGTAAAAAGATTAAAGGGAATTTTAATTAAAAATTATATTTATTTGATTTAATTTTTATTGGCGCTTTTTAAAAAGTCATTTAACGACTTGGGGCACACGCACAAAGGGATTGCCCTGGCCAGAGAAGCGGTGTGGCGAGGTGAGTGGGTTGAGTGGGTTGAGTGGGTTGAGAGTGGTGGTTGGTGGGTGACTGTTTGCCTGCAGTTGGGTGGACTCCACGTTGGGCGCCACATAAGTGTGAATTCAACAACGCAAGGAAATTAATCTTAAGCCGCAGACAGCGAAAAGCCAAAAATAAATCAACAATGCAATAATTTATCAGAAAATATGTGTCCATTGCAGTCTCTCTCTCTCTCTCTCTCTCTCTCTCTCTCTCTCTGTCTGTCTCTATAGCACTAGCTCTCTCTCTGTCACGCCGTGTCTCCCCCTCTCTGTCGCTCTCTCGCTTTTGGTCTTGTCTGTGTGGGTTTGCAGCGGGCAAAAGTATGCAACAGTGTTTGCTTTTGAATTTGGAGCGTCAGCAGAATGAGTCAGCTGAATATATCAAGCGAACGCACACACTCGCACTCACATGGACACACACACCACCAACCGGCACTTAAGTATCTGTAAAATCCACTGTCATGGCAACGCAATGGACAAAAACAGCATGCGCATCCCCATTCACATTCGCATCCACAACAGCAGCATCATGGGCCCAACGGAAACGAGACTGTGGGAACACGAAATATGAGCACCAGTCCAGGACACATGGTTCTGTGTGCGTGTGCTTTTTTTTTTCTTAGTGTATGGGTGTGGGTGAGAGCGGTATGCGGTCAGTGTGCTGGTGCACACGGATGTCTGAACATGGTGCAGCTATTGCGGCGCTCAGGTTCAGGTTGGTGGCCAGGCTCGTTGGCAGTTCATGAATCAGTAGCAGGGACCAAGTCAGTTAGTCACTCAGCCTTACGGACGAACTGTCATACGGACAGTCGGACGAACAGACAAACGAACAGACGGACAAACGGACAAACGGACTTACAGACAGTCATGGGCCGACGTTAGCCCTCAGTTGGCAGTCGGCAATCAACAGCAACTTACTCACGCCATGTGCCCCTAGATCCCGTCCCAACTTCTTATTCCCAGCTCCAACTCTTTATTCCAAACTCCACACCCCTTCCTGTGTGTTTGAGCATTTGCCTGGTTAAAATGTTGCTGCTTCATTATCTGGCCAGGGCAGCGCTGGCTCAGCTCCGCCGCCTGTTGGCCAATGCCCATTGCCATTGGCTCCTGGCCAGGTTGCAGGACACCAGAGTCAGAACTGCACTCAGAGAAAAAACAATTAAAAGATTGTATTTTTCCTTAAATATTTCAGTACTAATACTTAATGAAGAACGATGCAAAACTACTTTTAAATTAGACAAATTAGGTATATATACATACGTCTATGCTCGCTCCATCACCAATATTTTTTTTGAGAAATCTGTATTATTTTGTTCCCTGTGTGTGGTAATGTGGGAACGATTTCAGCACCTTGCCAGGCCGCCATGGTCCGTCATCCGCATCGCCATCGCCCTTGTCTTTGTCATCGAGGGGCGCATCCTCGTCGGCGGTGGCCGTTCTCGCATGTTCATTCCCCATTCCCCATTCCCGACATCTGAATCCCGACCCCGATTTCCCAGTTCGCATCCTCTTCCCTTTCCGCTGGCGTTGCACAAATTGCTTAAATTATGCAAAATATGCGCGCCACATCATTCGGGCTGCTGCTAAACCTGCTCCTGTTTCTCTTCGATCCCCGGAATATCCTCGCCATATCCCTGCCACACAGGCACAGCAACAACGATGGCAACACTTTCAAATTCATTTTCGAAATTGATGAAAGTCGAGTGCAAAGTGTTAGAATGTGTGTGACTGTGTGTTTGGGCCGGCCACAAAATCCATGACGAGATCTCGACTTTGAAGTTGTTAATGGGATCGATTGGTATAGCAGGTGTGCCACCCCTCGTACTCGCACTCCGTCCTCGTCCTCGTCCTCATCCTCGTCCTTCTCCTCCCCAGTCACTACCCCAATCCCAGTTCCTGTCTGTTCGTCCTTGCCGACGACACCCTGCCTCTTCCTGCTCTTCCTCCTCTCGACACGCTTTGTATTCACAAATCCAATCCAATTTGAGAGTGTAATTACATCAATTAAACTTAATCAAACTGTTTCAAAGTGAGACCGCGACGCAAATGAAAACGAAAAGGAAACCCGGCTCTGCCGACTTCAATGTGCCAGCACAGTGGGAAATAAAATTGGCCAGGATGATTCGAATACCTAATTACAATGTGTTTAATTATGTATATTTTGTTTGTTGGTAGTGCTGAGAAGATAAAGCCAACAATTGTTTTTCTTCACTTAACACCAGTTACTCGTAGAGTTATACTACAAATATTTTAAAGAGTATGAGATAGGTAGTCTAGCCTAGCCATTTCTGTTCTTTTCACGCCACGACAAACCGAATTGGGGATATTTTGTTCTTTCGAATTGAATTTTTTTAAAGTTACGGTAGAAAGGGCTTGTCAGGATCATATATATTCATTAAAATTAATATGTGGGTACTTGGATATACAAATGATGAGCTGAGTGTCACGTATCTGATATACGAGAGACTGATTATGTTTGCCTATAAACTCTTTTTATGAAATAGATAAAACGCACGGCCATATTCGCGTAGTGACGAAGCGCACCAAGAGAAATTTGCCAAATGTTCATTGATGGTCAGCACCAAAAACTTTAGAAGAAACAAGAGAGAATGCTATAGTCGAGTTCCCCGACCATCAGATGCGTCAGCACTTAAACCATTTGATAATACATTGGTATTTTGGGAATGTATCCATATTCAAAAAGCACATATGCATATAAGCTAAGTCGAAGACCGACAAGCAGATACCTATATTAATCAGGTGCATCAGATTTGTAAAAAAAAAACCAGCATGCTGATAAAGCCATCAACCTTAAGTCAGGACGAGCCCACCCACGCAGCACTCGCTCTTCGCGCAAAGCATTATTCCTTTGCTTATTCCACCATGGTTCCCTGTATGGATGTGTGTTTGGTGACGTTTGTGAGATGGTAAAGGTTTGCGTTATATATTAATAATTATGTTGATTTGGACGGCTTCTTTGTCTACGTTTTGGGAAGTAGGATATTTCTGGTTTGTCTGTTGTTCCCGGTTGACTTCTTTCAGCTTGAAGAAGGTCTGTTGAAGTTTTGTGATATTTCACATTTTTATAGGTCTAAATTCCACGCCCACTCTAACGCCCTAAAGCCGCCAAACTGGTTAGGCCCATTTTTAAATTTTTTTCCCATTTTATTCGCCAATATCTATTGATATACCAGAAAACTGATGAAATTTCGCGTTCGCATTCACACTAGTTGAGTAACGGGTATCTGATAGTCGGATAACTCGACTGTAGCATTTTCTCTAGTTTTAAAATATTTTCTTCCTAAACAGAACCTCTAAATGGTAAATATCAATAGCTGTATTCTTCAATGAAAATATAGTAAAAGAATACAACTAAAAACAAAGTTCAAGGTAAATATAAATATTACATATTAATTTAACGCTTTTTTGGTGGACTTCGTTACTACGTGCACAGTGAGCTTCTGTCGACAAATTAAAATAATATTTTTAGACTTGTTCCAAACATATTGAATCAAACAAAAGAAGTCAATTGAAAAGGAACTGTTTTGCTTCTTAAATATAAACAGCCTGCCGAAATGTAATTTGCCGGATATGAATCCATTTCAAGATTATATTAAGTTTAACTGATGATTTTTCCATTCCGTTCCAATCAGTCTATCCTGGTAACAGCTCCTGACCCCAACCGTGTATCACACACTTATGAAAATTCACGTTCTCGAAATTTGCGCACACTAATTAAGCGCTGCCAACTAAGTAAAGTAAGTTGCCCCATGAAAACCGGCGACTGGGTACCAAAAAGGCAGGCATATGATAGTGTCGAAAAGGAGGCCCACATCCGGGATGGGGAACCCACTCGTCGTCACCTAGTCGTCACCGTCGCCGTCTCCGTCTTCGTCTTCGTCTGCCCCGGGCATCGGGTTCCTTTGCTTCATATAATTTATGTTGCATTTGCTGCTGGCCTTACTTTGGCCCGACTCCGTCTTGGTTTGGGCTTGGAGTGGAGTGGAGTGGAGTGGAGTGGGGTGGGACTGCGAGTACGGCTGTCAGTTAGTCAGTCAGTGGCGGGCCAGTCACTTTGAGTTCCATATCAAGTTCGCACACACCCACCTGCAAACCTGCAAACCAGCAAACCAGCAAACCCGCACACCTCCACACCAGCAGGAGTGGCAAGCGCCCAAGGTGAGGTGGCAGAGAATATGGCACGTGACTTAAATAAATTGCAAAAATCTTTCTCACAGCATCCTTCGCATAGTTTGCCATTTTCCTAGCATTTTTGTTCTGTTTTCTCAGGACGTTTTTTTTCCGCTTTTGGCAGGCTTCTGCTCCAGCTCGTGCTCCTGCTCGTGCTCCTTGGCCTTTGTTGCTCGCCAAACGGCGGCATTTATGTAGCACTGGGTGAGCCTGTGTTTTCACGACTTTATTAGCAGGCAGCTTGAAAAGTTCCCCCGAGCACCAGGACGCCACCTGTCGGCAGGCGAAAACTTTTCGAACAGACACACATAATCAACACCTAATCAAAGTAATAGAAACTTATTGGATTAATCGCTGTGTGGAATTTCTATTTGCCGATCAAAGGCGCAGTCCGTGATTGTGGCATTGTGGGCGGAACGAGGGCAGTACTAATTATGCAGCTCCTAGGATTCCGTACCCGAATCTCCATGCCCACACCATCCCGACTGCCCGACTCGAGCTAATCATCAAAATTGGAAAATCTCCGGCCATCGATGACAGCTGTCAACGGCTGGACGACAATGGCAATGCAATCTAGCCATCAATTTTGATTAGGCTTCCGTTCGTTTGCAATGATTCTGGTGAATCACTGGCCCCGGCCCAGTGGAGCTCGGAGTCGATAGCTCGAGTCGATAATTGAAATTATGCAGCTGCTGACAGCTTTGACGGCATATGACAATGGCTCCGGCCAAGAACAAGGAAAAGAAGCTGGTGTCCAGCAGCCCATGACTGCATCGAAAACTGGAATGATTGGGCTATTGGGCGGCAGATATTTGTTTAGACCATGTGTTATTTCTAAAAATGTAAGAGAATCTATAGTTCTAATACATGCCTTTTTCCCTTTCATACTGCGTAATTAAGGATAATTTTAAGTAATCGAACAACTTTCTACTTTCCTCTAAGCCTTTTCTAATTAGAGAAGCTATTTCGTGATTTGATCCTATAAACTCGTAATTACCGAAAAGCACGAGCTACAGATCCTAATCTAATTCAGTTAATCAACGAAAAATAGCTGTGCTAGATGCCAGAAATATTATTTCTAAAGCCCACACCAAGCTGACTCCCAGTTTCAAGCTGTGTGCAGCATATCTCGAACCCTCGAGAGTAATTGCCAAGTCCAAGTGGAAGTACGACTGCTCCGAAACCCAGTGTGGACCTCAGCCACCAGCGGAGATTCAAATGGCCAGAAGGCACCACTAAATGTGGCTGGGTAAGAAGAGGGCAGCGGATGGGGATTCGGATGTGGATGCGGCATCAGCAGCTGAGCCCGCCTTGAAGTCCACCTTTGTCACCATCCTTGGCTCGTTTCTGTGTCATCATCGCTGTGAGTAAATAAAAAATGTATTTAGACCAAGGCATAATTATACAAATTGGGAATGCAATTAAATTTAATTGTTTCAGCGTTCTCACCAGTCTGCTGTGTCTTCTGTGTGTGCTGCATGTGTGTGTTTGAGTGTTGGAGCATTGGAGTGTTCCTTGGCCCCCGTCGCTCCCTTAGTCGATAAAATGTAAAAACGTTTTGAGCACGAACCTTATCTTCCACTGTCGCCCGCCGCCTCGTCCGGCTCGCAGGACTCCAGATCCTGTTCAGTACAAGTGCGCGTAAGTGCCGTAAATAAAACAAGCAGAAATTACAACAGGCGGCAACTATTCCAGGAGCCCACTCCACCCCAGTGTCACCGTGCTCACCTCAGCAAAAGGACCCAGGGAGCGAAACAAAAACATCTTTTAATGATACATTAGGCAGCAGACTGGGCCTATAATGAGACACAAAGTTTAGCGAAACAAATCGCAAGAAATGAGCCACGTGCCAGAAGGACAATGCTCCGATTTGGAGCTTGGGCTTGGTATGTATAAACGGTCAGCCATCAGCTTCTAGAATAATAGAAAACCAAGCAAAAGAGGTCCTTTCGTGGTGGAAACACACAGGACACCGTTCCAAGCCCATTCAGAATGACAGAATGTGCTCCTATCGCAACAAAAAGTATTGGAATAAACCACAAAAATAGTGTGATCAATCGAAGTGTTAGAGGAAATTGTGCTATGAAGAAGGACAGTCATGTCCTAAGTTTTATAAAAAATCCAAAAGAAACTGAATTGCCAAAAACACCTCTGGTGAATGAACAGTGTTGTGTTACTAATGAAATACATACGTCCAACTTGACCAAAGTTGTTTACGTGGGGACGGTCTCGAGATAAAAATGAAATATTCATGAGCATGTAAATACGAGTAATATTTCGAATGCACTTTAAGGAAATGGTATATTTTCCATATCCGAAACAAATTAAGATAATATAGAGAGATACACTGCACCAGTTGTTCCATCAAATACAAGCGCGTGTTATATACATTTCATAGTTGATATGAATGCTATTTATGTTTTGCAGATATTAGCTAGCCAATACCAAATTTAACTAATTCACTGCATTTTCTCACAGTGTAGAGCTGAGGAACACATCGGGTGGCTGACAGGAGTCGGGAGGAGGAAGAGAATGAGCTGAATCGGAGGTTCGTGGCATAATATCTTAATTATTTCTTTACATGTGTTTTAATTTTTAGTAAGCACTTGCTTCCTCCACAGCGCTTGGAATTTCAGTCACGTGCTGCAACTAATCCCCAGCCCCACACGCGCCTGTCGCCCAGGTTGCCCAGGACCCAAGCCAGGACCAAAACCAGGACCAAAAACTAGGACCAAGCGTCTCCAATGGCAACAGATGAGACGGTCTGGGCATAAAGACCAGGTCGAGGACAAGGACGAGAGGCAGGATGTTAGCAGGATGCTCGCCGGCAAAGGTAAATGCCAAAGTAACTAACTGTGTATGCACTCGAGCAGGAGGAACTAGTAGACGCTGGCGAGGATTGGGCGGATTGGGTGAATTGTTCGGATCTGGGGGTTCGAGTGGCAGCTCTGTGAGGACAGCCAGCTCATTTGCAGACTGATTCTGCCTCCGGGACGTTTATGCGGAATCATTAACTACACTCGCTATTGGAGTAAACAAGAAGTAATTAAAAGATGTTCTCCAATTTGTGTAAATTTGTGAAATATCATGGATTTTACATGTTCTCTATTCTATTGCATCCTGCTGAGTTCTTAGTTAATAGTTAGTTAATATGCGTAATATTCATACGTATTCATATTCAAGATTTGCGGATTCGCATAAACGATGTTCGAGCTGTCGAGACCGACACTTGCGCCGAGCTTTCTCAATTACTCCGGCAAGGCTCAGCCATCTCAGAGCGTCCTCTGCGTATGTTGATTAAACTTAAAAGGAGAATAGGAAACTGTACGACTGTGTGCTAGTGTGAGTGAGTGAGTGAGTAAGTGAGTGTGTGCTGGTGTCCTAGTGTGTGTGCCCTTGCCAGCGCCCTCTGTTTGTATTAATCCAACATAATTAAGAAATTTAATTAAAGTGCAGCACGCGCTGAATGCGGAATAGCTAGTTTGGCGAGAGCAAAGGCAACTCGGCATCTCGGGAACTAGTCCCTGGATCCGGATTTGGATTCCAAAATTGATGGGGAGGAACAGGTTCTATCAAGCGTCACCCATAAATCTGTAGAAACGAATGATCTACCTTCTGGCCTCGGACCAAATGCCACTTGACAGATCCCAAGAGGGGACATAAGATTATTTATATCATTATCATAAGACTGTATTTAAAATTGAATATGAAATAGTTAACTTACCAATTTATAATTCGAAGCCAAAGCGAAGCGTTGCTTTTAAATAAAACATTAGATAGCTCTATAGATACATTTATTTACATTTATTTATGCTTGTTATCGTAAAAGTAAGGGGCATTGTTTTTTCATATATGATTCTCATTTTTTATTCGATTTTAAAAGAAAATCATCCAGTTACTATACACACATTGTGGATTAAAAAATTTAAGTATGTCAATTCAAATCCATCAATTGAACAGTTGAAAAAACATTTGTCAGTGTTTTTACTATCTTACCGTTTTCATTATATTCATATTATCATATTCATGAAATGTTTAAATTAAATTAGCGACAATTTATTGGTTAAGCAGGCTGTAAGCAGCCACGCGAAAATTTATAATTAACTTTAATTCTCTAACAATATATACGAAAATTAATTATAAATATATTTTACATATTATAATTATTTTAGAACAACGGTAAATATCGGTATTTGGTATTATAATCATATGTTCGTCTGTCGCGATCTTGGGAACTGTATTAGATAAAATATATATATATTCTTCATCAGGATCAATAGCCAAATCGATCTGGCCATGTCCGCCTGTCCGTATGAACGTCGAGATCTCAGGAACTATAAAAGCTAGATGGTTGAGATTAAGCATACAGATTCTAGAGACATAGACGCATCGCAGGATTGTTGCCACGACCCATTGTAGCATCCAGAAACCGCACAAAACTGCCACGCCCACACCTTTGAACAATAACGGGTATCTGATTGTCGGGAAACTCGACTATAGCATTCTTTCTTGTTTATTTTAAAGAGGGTCATGATAGTTTGCAGTTTCGGGCATTACAAGATTCCCAAACAACATAGCTGCCCGATATTGGTTTTAGTATTCCGTTAGCCTTTCCATTGCTCTGTTCTGCTTTCGTTTCGACTGCTGCTGCTGCTCGATGTTTGCGATGACAGCGCTGTAAAAGCCAAAACCCCAAAGGAAAACGTATGAAAAGCGAGCGAAAACACAGGCAGACGTATGTCTATGTATTTTACACACACCCACACTCTTGCTTTTCTGGCTTTTCCCCATTTTCGTTGTCATCGCAGTCGCGTCGCAGTCGCCGTGTGCACATCCATTTGTAGTAATCGCTTTAAAATGATGGCAACAGATTTATGGTGGCTTATCTCGGTGAACTTGGAGTGTGCATAGGTGCTGCAGGTGTCGGAGGTGTTGGAGGTGTCGAAGGTGGTAAGCGAAGGCGTTTAGCCAGTCCCAATCCGTAGTCCCCGTTCCCCCCTCCCCCCCCAGTCACAGTTTCCATTCCCGATTCTCCACATCCACTGGCGACCCAAACGCTGGATGGCACCTAGGTGACAGTCGCTAGCATCCGGAGGGTCCAGAATGAACCAAACTGGGGTGGACCTTGGTCATTTAAAGCTATCAATTGAAGTGAGCTGCTTCTGTAGCTAACGAAAAGATTTATACACAAAAATTTTTCTATTAAATGAAACTCATGGCAGTTAATTTTAGCCAATTCTCATAAAAGTTAAATGCGTTAACGACAATTTATGTTTTTATTTAAAAGCCTTGATTTGCAACTTGGCTGATTTTTCTCCCGGTGTGTTTAGTGTTTTTAGTCTATAACTATAGGAGATTGGCATCGGACTAAATGAAATCCTATACACTGCAATAATTGTGATATATATGCAGCTGGGCTACTGAGGTCCACCCAATTGGACACTCCCTGTTCACACCTGCACACATACTAACACATACTCACACACACGTGGCTCTGCACGGACGCAGAGGTGGCAATTTAAAGGCTATCGCCAGCAGCCTTGGCGATCTCACGCCCGACTGAGCACCAGTTCAGAGTTCGATTCGGTTCGGTTCGGTTGGGTTCTGGGTTCTGGGTTCTTGGTCCTGGTTTCTGGTTCCTGGTTCCTGGACCCTGGATTCTGGATTCTGGCCGTGCCCATTATTATCACAGCCGACGTCTAAGTCCGGGCTTCAGTCGGGTGATTGACGATGTGGCCAGAAGTTGGGACTAGGATCTGGGACGGATCTAGAACTGGAAGTGATACTGGAAGCGCAGGTGCGCTGAAGAGGATCCGGCCCGGATGAACACTCCTTCGGTGACTTTGCTGCCTCAGCAGCAGTTGTCCCAACTGCGGTCTGGCCCGTTCCGCATCTCGTCCGGCAGTTAAACATTTATGTCTGCCAAACAAACAAAATGGTCAGTGTGGGGGTTGGTGGGTGGTGGGTGGTACACAGCCCGGCGGGCTGGGAAAACAATTGTTGGACGGGTGGGGGGAGGGTGAAAGACCGAAACGAGCATCCGCCTGCAACACTAAAGTCCACACGAGCCGCAGACGCTCCTCCACATTGTCCATTTCCCAAAAGCCTCCTCATTCCCCAGAAAACCAAGTACACTCAAGAAAAATAGAACAGATTATTGATAAAGGCTAACTGGCATTTTTAACTAAAACTTAAGTAATTATAACAGTAATTATAACATTTTAACATAATAATATTCGTGGAAAGCAAATGGTTATTATGGTGCAGTTCTGTCAAGAGATGTGCGTATTTTTTTTAAGTGTACAGGGAGAAAGAAGAGCAGCGTGGTTTTGGGTCTGAATCTAAAGCTGAGGGAGATGAGAACCTGAACGAGTACGAGAACGACAACGACGACATTTACTGTTTACCTTGATTATTTCATCAAAGTTTGAAAATATTTACATTGGCATTCCGAGCTTGGAACGTGATGTAGATATTTATACATGCCGTAGTCGTAGCCGTTCCGCTGCCGTTGCCGTTGCCATTGCCATTGCCTTTGGTTTGCCTTTGCCTTTGCCTTTGCGTTTGCCACTGTCACTGCTGTTGCTACTGCTACTGCCACCGTCGTAGTTTCCATCCAATTCCAGCCCCAAGTCGGTGACTGGTAAATGTATCTGCAGCCATGGCCATGGATGTAACCCCAACCAGGCAGGAAACAAGCCAGCCAGCTCCAGATTCAAACAAACCATCCCCCCCCCCCCCAGGTTCTTTGCATTGTTTGCCTCTGGTGCTGGCTCTTATTTTTTGGGGGCAAACGGCTGGCTTGGAGCGGGCAGAATGCCAGAACAATAAGTTTATTTTGATACACAAAATTAATACGTTGTTGGCATCAACTCATGCATCCACTCCTGCGCCAGCATCCACCTTGTCAGTCATTCAGCCAGTCATTCAGTCAGTCATCGAGTCAGTCGTTCAGTTACTCTTTGAGCCAACTTCGACACTTGCCACTTGTAAACGACATTTTATTAGTAAAGTTTATTTAAATTCGTTAAAGATGTGTGTCTGGGTATTTGTGCTTGTGCTGCCATTTTCGGATACCTCGAATCTGGTGCCCCGAACCTGGAGCAACGACGTGGCTGCCGCATTCGTATTCAAAAGATCAACATATTGCGTTACGTGGTGTATTTTAAATTCAAAATTGACTTTCGAGCACTTACAGGCGACACAACACAGCAGCAGGAGCGGAGTGGAGCAGCAAAGGAGGGGATATTCCAATGGCTGCGGAGCCAGAGGACCAAGTAGCTGGAGAGCTGGAGAGCTGACTCGACGACCTCCTTATCGCAATGCCGAAATCCCCAAGGGTGCCTCTGATTTGCCGGGGGAAAGGTCGTCGGTGGGTGACGAGGTGAAGTAGGGGGAATAGGAGGAGCCTGAGTGGGTGGGCAAACTATGACCCAGTGAGATCACGGATAGGCACTGAGCAGCCGACTCGATTGAATTGTTTCTGTGTAATCGCTTTCAGTAAGTGAATCAAAGTCCCCACCCGGCTTAAATAACTAGGGGCCACGTCGGAGTGGCGACTTAATTGAAGCTTTAGGACGTAATCACGTCGTTAAGGTGTTTGGCGGGGCAAAAATCTGTTCACTCCGTGCTACTCCCGCAACGCCGGAGCTCGGAAAATTATCATTTATCCCGGGAGTGCACACCATACCAAATATTGGTGACCTATTAACCTATTATTGATTTGCGAAGGGTTATGCTATCAAAATTTAACAAGTTTTAGACTCCGGCAATCTGAGAGCATTGTAGAAGCCCTCATTTATCCTTCAGGATCTGGTAGAATAGTTGTTAAGAACCAATTGTTAGCCCGGTAAAAGCGACTCGCTGCAAATATATAATAATGACCCTTGTAAATTGTAAGTAGCCAGATAAAGCTAGATATATTGGTATGAAATATATATATCTATACTCCTTGAGACCTTATCGCAATTATGAATACTTATCAGATTCCGCTCCTCTCGTTCCTATATTTGCATCAATATCTAGCCCATCTGGAAGACAAGCACCAATTGCTGCGTGGCTGTGCTTCAAATTGCTCGGCCCATTCCTGTCCGGCAACTAAAAAATCAGGGAAAAAGCATTTGATTCGTGCTCAAAGCGTTTTTCTGACAGCTGCCTCCTCCTCCTCCTCTGCCTATGCCTCTGCTCCTGCCACTTCCACTGTCTCAGCCTTCATCTCCATTTCCATCTGAATCCCCAACTGCAGCCCCATCTTAACCCTTCTTCGTTGGCGTGGGCGATCTGTGGGGAATAGTTTCGAGACTGGCAAATCTGAAAGTGGAAACTCAAAGCCGTAGCTGGATCTGAACTGAACTGAACTGAACTGAACTGAAGAGAACCGAAGCTGGAGCTGAGTCTGAGCTGAGGAGCCAAGCTGAGCTGAGCTGAGCTGAGTTGAGTTGAGTTGAGTTGCGGAGGAAAGAAACTATGAAACTGGGCAAGGAATAAATACGTAACTGAATATGACACGTTCGCCACAAAGTACGGTAGAAGCCAAACAAAAAACAATACGACAAAGTGTCATAAAAGTTGTATACGAAACTTAAGAAGTAGCTGCAACGGCAGCAGCAGCAGCAGCAACAATTACCCACTGTGAAGTGGGCCAAGTGGGTGGTTAAATGGAGTAAGGGCGATGGGCGATGGGCGACGGGCGACGGGGAAGGGACGAAGGACGAAGGACGAGCGAACTGGAGGGCAGTGCTAAGCACTCGGAAAATGACATAGGCAACTGCAATTGTTGCAACTTGTTGTGCAAAAATAATAAGGAAGTGAACTTAAAATGATTACACGATAAAGTTTTACCCTGCAATTTGCCATCGAGGTGGAACAAAGGCTGCGGCACGAAGGCAAAAGATTTACATCCACAATCTGCAGTTGTTGAACTTTGCATTTAGGGCTGCATGTGTATGGCAATTGATTGCAACGGCTCTTCCCCAACTTCCCGTACTTCCTGTACTGCCTGTACTTTCCGGAATTCTCGAATACCCGCAGCGATGCCATCCTACCAAACTGGTGGCCATGTGCTGCTCCTTTTTCAACCTTTTTACCCTCACCTTCATCCTCCTTCGTGGTTTTCGACTAGGGACAGCCGACACGCTTTCATTTGTATTCAATATGATTTTGGCAGGCCATAAAAAAACGTTTAACAATGATGGCAGGGGGGATGGAATCGGGATGGGTATTTGGTTGGAGATTGGGATAGGGATTGGGATTGGGTTCGGGCTCGGGCTCGTGAACACAGCCATGAATTGTGCGGCCAAAGTGAGTCAAGTGCGGGTGCTGAGATTTTCATTTCATATATTGCCCACAGCAGCTGCTGGGTCATAATCATCATCATAACGGATACAACGGCAGAGCCCTGGATTTGCTTCAGATGCTTCAGATGCTGCCTATACATCTAGGCATGGTCAGAGTTTATGGCAAATGGTAACTATTTAGCGACTATTTCAGTAAATTTCAATCTACCCTCTTCCCGAAAGTGTATACTATTTATGCATGTTACGCTTCAAAACACATGGTGCGAAATTCACATTTATTGGGAAATATTTTATAAACAAAATGGACACATTCATATACCTGTGAAACGAGGATAAGCATAATTTAAGCCTTTGATTTTAATTAAATGTGAAATGGTAATTATTGAAATGCACAAATATATATTAAGATCCTACAGCATATACTTTAAGATAGATCTGGGAGTTTGATTAGTGAGATTATTTAATTGGTTGAACACGTTCAGAACTGGTTTATTTACTTGATATCTTAAGCCAAACATAATTAACTTAAAAATATGTTATCGTTATGACAGATTAATTTATTTCTTCATGAATTTTACCTACCTGGGAAAGACAAATAAATAGTGTAAATTTTGTAAACTGCTCTTTTAAGGAAAATAATTAGTAAGCTTATTTCCATATGTTGGCTGGCTTCTTTAAAAATTCTAACTTTTGGGCACGGCTAGCGAAACTTCATTTCTGCCTACTGTCTGAACGGATGATGGGTCTTGAGTTTTTTTTTTTCATCCGAAGATGTATTGTAAAGTCATGTTATTCCGGTGCGATTGTACAAACACAAATGAAGTTGGGGGCGGAAGCAACCGGGGGGACTCTTTGGCCAAAGTGCTGGGGAGTAGCCTCGTGTTTGTGCATCATTTGATTAACGTAATCGAATGACACGCCACATGTCAGTCATCCAGAGAGGCAGTCAGCCGGAGTCGGCCGACTCATCCTGCTCCTCCTCATCCTCCTCCTCCTCCTCCTTCTCCTTCTCCTTATAACCATACCATCCAAATCCCCGTCCTGCGGCCGAGTTAAACGAAGTAAGTCGGTAAAAAGTCACCAGGGCGTACATGTGAAAGTCACTTGGGCTCTCGCATGTCTCTGTTTGATAAACAATTGACACTTATACGGCAGGGCGGATCTGGGGGCGCACACAACACATGTAGCAAAATCAATTTTCACCTTTTCACTTGATCAATTTCTTAACGGCAATGAAAAGTTTTCTGCGAAGTAAGCTGAGCGCACGGCTGCGGAATGTCAAGCAGGCCAGAATGCCAGTATGCCAGGACTTCAGGACTTCAGGACCGCCAGGACTCCGGCAGGACTCCGGCTGGATAAGTGTGAGCCATGCCCGCGGAGGAGGAGAAGGCACAGATAGCATCATTTGCATTTCCACGCTCACCCACCCACCCGCACGCACGTTAACAGTTAGTTGGGCTGCGGAAGTGAGTTCCGGAAGGGAAGGAGTGAGTACGGGTATGGCATCGCACAGTGGTCCACGTTGAGTGAAATCGGTGATGGCACAGATTTGTGATAGCTCTGGTCATATGTATATGATTTGTACAGTGTTTTTATTTAATATCAACACCTTATCAAAATACAGCGATTAGGGGATTATACTAACAAACGTTTTAAATTCGTTCTATTTGTAGTTAAGTATAGTTAAGAATTTACCTTGGGGCTGCTACTGGATCTCTAAAATTGTGTTTAAACATAAAAAGGTTGGAATATTTCGTCAGCTCTTTCATTTGTTATCAGTTTGTATGTTGATGATGACCATGTTGATGATGACCATGCTGTTAACTTACAGGCTGTCCTAATACCTGTTATTAATTATAGCGTCACCGAAAATCTGAAAAAGAAATTAAGTAAACTGTGAAAAAAGTTTTTAGTCTTTCAAAATTATTGTCTATAGCCACTGTGCATTGCAGCTTTCTCACTTTTCGTTTCGTTGCGTCCCATTAAAAATTATGTTGAAAAGAAAAGCAGCAGAGGCGGAGGTGAAGCAGCAGAAATAACACACGGACATGGTCACGGATGCGGCTGATTCGGATACGTTGTGAAGGAGATGGTGCTCCGTTCTCGGCCGGAAGCAGCAAATTTTCATTGTATTATACCCGTTATTCGCTGAGAAGAAAGGGTATAATGCCTAACCGTTTTTCCTAGACTGAGTGGAACAAATATTTTCAAACAGCTTTGCAGAGCTAGTCATACTGTAAGCCACATCCACCGTTTCTATGACTACGTTTCAAAAACAATGGCAACAAGGATTTATATGTTAAATTAACAAATTAGTGGGTATCTACGGTCGAGTCACTTCATTTCAGTTCTCATTCGTGTTTATTTTACAAAGTGCCTCGACAGCGACTACGATGGTATGGGTGGTTGGCGCGTAAAGGGGCAGGAAACGGCACCGACGTGTCACGGTCCTGACAAGAGTCGTGTCACGGCAACAGGGCGGATGAAGTTTGCTTCATTGGCTCAGCATAATTGTTTCCTTTTGAGCTCCGACTGTTCCCTCCTGCCAGACGCCCTCGGAAATTTACATGCCGACTCATGCGAGTGGAAGTGGAAGTGAGTGGACGATGGACAATGGATGCTGTGGATACTGCACAATAGAGAAGTAAGGCCTGATTCTGGAATGAATATGTGTCTAGACCTGGAGCCGGACCTGATTCGTTGCGCTGCGTGACATGTCCTGACTGGCGTTGACAGGCGATAATGATGCTGGCCGAAGATCGCCGAGGCCTCTACCACTTCTCCGGCCCCATCAAGGGTCGGGGTCACCCACTAATTGATTGACCTGCCCAATTTTATGGCCTGTCAATGTCGCTGATTGACTGACCGACTGACTGCCTGATTGACAGATGCACGTGGCGTGACTGCCGCACATCCACATCAACGTCCAACGTCCCATCGACATGCAACGCCCTCAGCTCGTCTGTCCCCCGGCACTTGTGCGCTGTTACTTTTAGTGCGACTCGTTGGCGACGGCGATGACCTCGAGATTGGTTGTGCAGCTCTTAAACGGCCTCGCCCGCAGCAGCCGCCGCAGAAGTCGTATTTAATTGACCAATAAAACGGAGCGGATGACCGAAATGAAGCCCCCAAACGCTCAAACAACAGGGGCAACAAGCGCGAAAGCCGTTTAATGACTATGTTTCGGCGAAATGAAAAACTGGCGCCCAACGTGGGGCCGCCGAGAAAAGGCTAAAAGGGGCCGGATTTGCCCCTATCCCTGTTAACTTAACGTCTCCACTTTCCTTTTCTTATTAGCAATTGATGTGCATACAAAATACAAATTAATTTTGTCATTCGCAGACACATCTATATATCTCAGTGAGCTGGTGTTTGGTTTACGTTTCCTTTGGCCTCTTTGTGTCCTGGTAATCGAAAGAGGAGCGAAAAATTGCCACGCAGACATAATGGCAACGTTTGAGGGGCCAAGTGGAGAATTTGAATGGATTCCTATGTCAAATGTCACACAGACCTACTCGATTGTATGACTCATTCACACACACTCAATGGTATGGAACCGGCACATGGATCTGGATCTCCCATGCATACGATAGGTACTCAGCCAGTTGGTCGGGGCGTCATTCAGCCATTCCGTCAGTTCGTCAGTTCGTCAGCCAGCCAACCAGTGAGTTCGTCTGTCAATGGGACAGACATTTTGCTAACGTGAATTCGTGAACGAATGAGGAAAGGGTGGGAGCGATATTCTCAACGATGTTCCCCATTACAAATTCAATTACATGCTTAGCTACACTTTAGAGAAATTGAATTTTTATGTGCATTTATATTTAGTATATTTTTACATCTCCCACTCCATGTGCCAGGTACTGAGGAACTGAGGTACTGAAGCTGGTGAAGAAGCGAAGGCACGAGTTCAGGGCTCTGCGGTTAGCTAAGGGATTCCATCAGCCATTTTCATAGTCGCATCGAGTCGACATCTTAATCTCCGCGCTGTGCATAAGTGGAATTGGAACTGGCCCCATAGCTATGGCCGCCTCTCTACATCCTCACTCCAGTCCCAGTCGCAGTCATCGAGACGTTTGAAAAGTATATCGTTACTGCCTGTCTAACTGAGGCGACACCTTAATTATGGCATTTGGCCAGACAACACGAAGGGGGGGAGTTCCGCCAGCCTCTTGCCTTTTGGCCCAATTGCATCCTTGCATCGCTGAATCCTTGCAGCCATGTAGCAATTCGGTAAGGAGACCCAGAAAGGATGCGTGACAGACAAGAGAAAAGGCATTGTCTCCTGACGAACTAAATTAGATTTCGGTTTGGCGAATGCCAGGGCCAAGAATTGGACCAGCACAAAACCACGCGTCGCTATATACACGCAGAGAAATATTGCCCAACATTTCCAAAGCGAATATATGAACATGTTATTCCTTTTATTTGACCTCTACAAGCCCATGGCAATCTTAATTAATTGATTGATTCAGCTTAAATTAAAGACACTAATCACTCATGCTTCCAGTATGTTCGTATTCATGTGTCAAGATTATCACTTACAAAGAACCAATATAAATAATAATAATTGATTGTCGATATAAGATTTGTGGACATACATACATATATGTATATCGTGGCAGTTGGAAAAAGTCTTGGTCAACGGAGTTTGAAGTGTAGAGGGATACCCTGGCGCTGCCATTAATGCCGCCGGCTCCCTCAACTCCGAGCACGATCCGCACATGTTCATCGCACGCACAGAGCCTGTGGCACCCGACTCCCCATCCTCATCCCTATGACCATCCACTTCCTCATCCCTGTCTCCATCCCCACATGGATGTCAGCGAACTGAATGCGCTGCAGAGAATGGAGAACGGAGAAAGGAGAACGAAGCGAAGTGCATTGTGGACTTGTAGCCCCGGTCTCTGGGGCCTCGGTGGCTCCTCTTCCCGGCAGTCCCAATCTCCACAAGCGGGCTTCCCAAAGTGGTTTAAGGCTTCTTCTTTCGGCTCTTGTGTGGCCTCTGGGTCGGCCTTTAATTTTAAGACCCAAATAGCGAAATAACATGAAAGTCCACCCCACGAACGGAACGGAATGGAAACAATGCTCGAAATTATTATGCCCCAGCGCGACACCTCGGCCTCCTGCCGCACGAGATGCGACTCCTCTTTAACTGCAGTGGGGATGAGTCGTCGAACTTTCGGCCCCAGTCAGACAATGATTCCTAATTCCAAATGATGGTCACGGGCAAGAAAGAAGAGACGGTTGGCTGTCTCGCAACGCACCAGACCAAGTTCCCTGGGCTAATTGAACCCACTGAGTCACCGCAACTCGGTGAGGGTATGCAGTCTTTGACTTGGTCGTGGAGTTTCGGTTTCGGTTTTCGGTGCTCCATTCCCCATGCTTGGTGCTCTATGCTGGCCTTCTTTCTTTTTGGCTGCTTGTCTTCTTTGCTGGCTGGCTGGCTGGCATTCCATTTCAATTTGTTGCAGTTACTTTAAACAATTACCAAGGCACACGAACAGCTGCAACGAAGCTGGGGAAAGAATAAAGCAATGGCTGAGAATGGGTGACCCGAGTGGTGACCCAAACAGGTCGAGTTATTTTTTTGTTTTTTTTTTGTTCTTTTGAAACTGCCCCAACACAATTTAATGATGAAGAGGACCAGAGCTGTTTGTGTGTGTGTGTAAATCGGTAAATTTTATGCGACAAATGAGGAAAAAATGAAATTTGTGCTTTCCGAAAATGATGGGGAAAGCTGCGCTCTGTGGTCGGAACTCGGGCTTGATGATTTGATGAGGCGCCTTTCCACACATCCACATCCACATCCAGATATCCTATAACCAATCCCGACCCCCTTTCGACTCCTTTTCTACGTAAATGTGGAATACAAATTGCACTCATTTTAGTTTCTCACGTTTGTTGCATGTTGTACATGACTGCAACGCGCACGCACACAAATTGACACACACTCACAGACACACGTGCCACATTCACATCCACATGCCCCGAAAGGAGGTAGGCCTCGACCTCTGCTTAGTTTTGGAGCACCCCGCTCCCCGCTCCACGCTCCCCGCTCCCATCTTCCATTGCCCATCGTCATCTCCCATCCATTCTCGATGCCAGGACTCCCAGTCGCCCCTGCCTACAGCTTCGCCTGCTGCTCTGTTTTCCTGTCGCTTCATCGGCATGCGACAAACGGAAATGTTGCTTTTATGCTTTAAATATGGCAACTTTGTGGTGTCGACAGACACACTCTCACACTCGCACAGTGGCTTATAGATACTCTGACGCACACTAGGAAGCACTGGAATAAAGGCACTCGTCATTGGGGCATATGATAATTAGTCTCTAAATTCTTCATTGTATTTCTTATTGATTACATTGTTTATTTTTATATGGTGGCTAAAGATTACCTATGACAAACTCTCAAACACCTGGGCTCACTCTAAGCATATGCGTTTTTTTCGAGTGCATTGACAGTCGTGTCGATTGCAAGTCTTGCCTGGTGGCCCCTTATCCACAGGCTTGCTGGGTTTGCTGCCTATGCATCAGCATCAGCCCCATCCTCGGCAACGAGGACCTGCAGCCTTCGATTTTCGTCCTGCCCTCCTCTTTGTGTGTGACTATATCGCAACGGGTGTGAGCGAGTAGTGTTTGAGCGATCGACCATGAAGCCTTCATTATTGCATTTCATGATTTTGCGGTTCTTTATGCTCGTTCCTTTACACTAGGCGGCGACACAAACAGGGAAGCTTCTGCGGGAAAGCCGATGGGGCTGTGGGCGTGGCTGGGGCAGGACACTGGACGAGAAGCGTCTGCCATGTGCCATTTGCCATGTGTTTGGCCTGGCCGGGACTGGTGTCGACACTTTCACAACATCCACACTTCCACATCCTCATCGACAGCAACAAAGACATCGCAGTCAGGGCCAGGATATGGCATATGGCTTTGCCCCGCGTCCTGCATTCACTTCCATCTCGAGAATCGACTGAGCGGACTCGTGTCCGTGTCCCTCATTCAAATTTTCAATATTTTCCATGTGTGCTGCCGGTCGTTATCACGCATTTCCTGCCATTTGCAACCTCCACATCCACATCTACATCTACATCTGCATCTACATATCCATTGCCATTGGCATTGGATTGGTAACGGGAATTGCAGCCGCAAGACACTGGCTACGTGGCCAGCAACCGACTTGACCAATTTGCCGCCCCTGCGGTTCCGGGTTGAGCGCATTAGGCCGCACACTGGGCCGCTGGTCCTGGCTCCTCGCTGGGAATTTCCACTCCGCATAAATGCAAAACCGATCTTGAGGGCACCCCAAACCGAATCGAAGTACAATGGCATGTCAGTTGGGGCAGCATATGGGGCATATATGCCACGTATGACACGGGCTGAAGGTTAGGGGGTCAGCAGTTCAATCAGTGGCACGACGCAGGATACTTACCACACATGTGGACTCATTTCCATATGTGTGCGATACCACTTTCACAGATTAAAATATGATTAGAGTTGGGGTAAGGGTTAATAACCTTCTGAGGAAGAAATATATTTGCCTAACATTCCATTTAGACAAAAACAAACTTGAAATTAATTAATTATCTATCAAAATAGAATCAATTCTTCGGCACAAGACTGCGTATCTACCCATCTCCTTCTACATATCATAGCTTGAAAATTTCAAAGCTATCAATCACATTTGATTTTCAAGCTGACAAATTCCATCTCAAACATAGAATTATTCCTATATAATGCTGGTACAAATGGTAGTACAAACGAGTGCGCATTTCAAATATAGTATAGTATAGTTCTATCTATATATATATATAGATAGTATGTTCAACTATCAAGCTCTAAATTTAACATTTCCTTCAGCTTACATTTCGGAAAGCTTTATGTATAACAAAATGATATCAATCTAACTTTTAAAGTATGATACAACTGCCGAACTTTAGTTCAAGACAAGTAAGAATTTGTATAGCTACTCAATGAACCTTGAATTGAAATAGCCAATAATGCCTTAGGTGATCTCGATAACACTACTGAACATATACTGATTTCACAAACTCATCGCGCACGCCTTCGCAGTACCAATACCCTGCTGATGATCAGTGACAACTGGCTTCCTATCTGACTGACCCCGCCATAATCCTAGTGGCCATATCCGCTGGGGAGCAACAGCATCGCATTCGGCTGTTAATGCCACTGATTGCTAATAAATTGAAAACCATTTCAGCACAGACACGACCCGAAGGCAATAGGTGGCAGAGGATTTGCACTCGACGCCGGACACACCAGCCATCCTCGCATGGGGATCAGAAGCAGAGCAGAGGCAGAAGCAGGAGCAGGTGGACGGACGGGAATTCGAATCGAATCGCAATCGGAATCGGAGTCGAAGCCCCGTCAATGAATATGCAAAAACAAGGCAAACAGTGAATAAAATCAAAATAAAAACCCATTTATCAACACGCATGGCGTGGTCCAGGATGAGGACGCAGTCTATCCATCGCCGGCGTTGGAGGTGGACAAATGTGAGGCGATTGCTGGTGAAGCCGTTGGCCACGTGTTGGCCAAAAGGGAAAAGGTCACAAAAGCAGGTTAAGCTGCTTTTTTAAATAAAGCGCACAGCACGTTAATGCCCGCTGGCAGGACGAAAAGAGAATCCCGCCAGGACGCGGGGTCTCATCCATAATCCTGTGCCACTTACAGCCGGGCCACATGCGAACCACTCCGCTGGCGACCAACGACTGCGGACCACTGCTCCAGCCGGTTCCAGCCGAACGCCACCGACGTCAAACGATTGCCTGAGCCGAGCGGTCACGAGAGGACAACGAGGCTACTTCGGATACGGACTCGGCTAGCGCCGAGCTACCCGATTGGTGACGCCTTCGGCTTCGGCTGGCAATGCGGACAGTGGCGCCGTAATCCGTTCGCTGGATTTTTTGAATTAGTTGCGTGTGGTAGCTTGTTGACATCAGTACCGGGTACCGGATGCGGATGCGGATACGTGCGTGGCCCGCAAATCTCTCGCCAAATCTCGACAAGTCCTAACTTGACGCGACCCGCAGTTCATAGTTTAGAGTTCAGCTGTTCAGCGGCTGGTGTGTGACATCCCCAACTGACATCTTTTTTGTCATCACTCTGTTCTGTCCAGCTGTGTTTCGGTTTTTTTTTTTTTGTTTTATTGGTCCGGGAAATCACGTGTGTGTTGTTTTGAGTGCGAGGTGAGTGATTTCGTTGGTTTTTGTTTGGCTGGGGCCCCCGCAACAGTTGCCAGTTGCGCTTTAAACTACTCCTCAAACTGAGCCGCAAGCCGAACCATCCAAACCTCCAATCCAAACCAAAGCAAACCCAACCGAGCCCAAACCAAAACCAAACTAAGCCCGGCTGATAACTGGCTAAAACCTGACCTGCGGTCCTCGATTGCCTGCTGTTGGTGGAAGGTGGACGGTGGCGGATGGTCGATGTTGGAAGTTGGATGGTCAACGGTTGTCCGTTCAGCTAGTTTTGTGGTCGCTTTGACGTGGTCGCGGGCAATTTGAAAGCCAACACCGAAACGCCGATTACGATAAGTGCAGTCGAATTGAAAGGAGGCGGAGTGGAAATGGGATGGGAATGCGAATGCGAATGCGAATGGAAATAGGAATCATCATAATCATCAAGAGCAGCAGCAGTAGCAGGAGCAAGCAGGAGCAGACTGCAAACTGCAAAGTGCATATTCGCTTTCCGCCTGATGTTGTATTTCATTTTGCCATTCGCATTCGCATTTCGCTTTCTCATCCTTTGTCGTCCTTTTTAGTTTTAGTTGCCAGCAATTGCCGCTGCCAGTTTGCAATTAAAGACCAGCTCCATTCAAATGGCAAAAGTGAGGGGCTGAGGCGCTGAGGGACTAGCTGAAGGACTAACCGAGGGATAACCGAGGGATAACCGAGGGATAACCGAGGCATAACCAGAGGCAAAATATTAAATACTAAATGCCAGCTGCCAAGGGAAAGGCAGTTGCAGTTCAGCCCGCCTGTTGCCGTCGCCTGTCAGCATTTTGCTAAAGTCACTGTCCCACTCGCAGTCACAGTTGCCATCACCATCGCCATCACCATCGCCATCAGCATCAGCGCCAACACCAGCCCAGTCTCCCTCAGGTGTCCTGAGCGACCATCCAGCCACTTTGAGCGTGAACAGGTGAGTGACAATGTGAAAAGGGATCCTAAAGGGATGCTAGCCTGATCGCACAGGCTGATGCCATGTGGGAGGCCCATTCCCGAAAACAAACTGAGGCAAGAATAAAATAGAAATATAAGTGATCCTATGGGGTTTCCAAGCGATGTCATTTATAAAAATAAACCGACTTTCTTGGTACCTATAACTACTGTTACTATAAATTACGTTTATAAACACTATAAACACGTTTTTCCAAAAATGAGGTCGATTTTCTTTTACCTTTTCTTTAACTAGTATCCTAATTGGGTCAAAACTGAAAGTAATTATAATGCTCAGACGTTTTAAGCATGAATATTTAATTCGAGAAAAATGGCAGCCATCTGCTATAACAATTTTCAAAGCCAATAAAAGCTCATTAAAACTCTTCAAAGATTGTGCTACTTTAAACTGTCATTAGTAGTATAAAAATACATCATAAAAGTTTCAAATAATAAGTAAGGCCTATGGTATCGATCAATTTACTCTATTGTAAACAATTTGACAAATTTATAAAGTTTGTAGTCTTGGGATCAGCAGTGTGTTCCACTCATTATCTGTCGCCATTAACTGCGTCCTGTATACTGCTATCTATGGATGCTGTTGACTCGCACAAAAAGCCAGGATTGTCTGTTCCCTGAGGGAGTCACACTTTTGCCGCTTCGGGACATTTGTACACCTAATGCATAAAACAATGTATGTATGTTAATTTGCGCGAATACATAAATGTTGATATCTGGCTAAAAAAGAAATATACTCGGATAGTACGTTTCTAATTACTCTAAGCCTTATCCTGAAAATTGAGTTTGCTGGTAAGGATCCATCTCATATCTTGCCCTCCATAAATATTAGATCCATGATCATCGAATGTGAATATCTGTAAAAACCAAAAAAAAACCGCCTGCAGAGATGCCGATTCAACCAACCCCAGCCCTACTCAAAAAGCTCCATTTGGAAGATTTTTTCTTCCTCCTTTGACTCGGACTTCTCCTCGCTCTGTTGATCCTTATCCTTTTCTAGCAGGAAGATTGTCTCGCCAACGAACGGATTACTGCCTACCACTTCGACCTCATTCGAATTATCTTCGTCCTCGTCGCTCAGCATGAGCCGGTATGTAGGAAGCCCAAACTCTGAGGATTCTCCAAACATATCGTATTCCCTGGCCTCGTCGATGTCCTCGCCGTCGGACTCTACCTCTGAGCCCTCACTGTCGCCCTCACAGCAGAGGATCTCGTGGGCAAGCAGCGAAATAGTCTCTTCGCAGAAATTCTCCTGCTCCTCCTCCAAGTCGCTGTCTGATTCTGCCGACAGCAGACTGTACATGCTCGTCTGCGGACTGGTGTCGGGATCGGCCACTGTGCAGCTCTCATCTGGATCGGATGTGCGGTTCGCTATTAGTGGAAACACATTTTTCTAGATTGGTAATCACCTTCGCTATCGCTAGTATAGTCGTCGCTGGTTAGCTCACTCTCGCTAGTGGAAATATCCGAAACGTCCGCGTTTATGTTGATCTGGTCTCTGGAATTGGCAGGGTCGCTGGCCATGTTCGATTGTGTCTAATCCCGGCTCCTATATCTGTACGTCCATGTGCTGTATCTCTTAGTTTCAGACTGTCTGACTGTCTGACTGTCTGGCTGTCTCCTGGTGTGATGTGATTCTGATTCTAAACTTGTTTCCATGCGTGCTGGAAATGTTTTGCCCGGCAAATGCTACTGGGATTAGTTTTGGGTTTCGGGGCTTGGACTATAGATTCGAGATGGGTGCAGGAAGCGACACTGCCAGCACGTAATGTCCTGGGCGCTTCCTTCCAGGACGGCGAATTAAATTTTATGCCAACTGCAATGCCCTTAAAGGCGAAGGCAGAGAGAGAGAGAGAGAGAGGTCTTCGAAACGGAAAAGGCCACGGAGACAGGGCCAAGATGGAGCCGTAGTTGGAGACCGGGCTAACTGCGGCATCGTCACAGGCCGCAGGCCGCGCTCCACATGCACACTGGTTGCCGAAAGGACACAGGACTCCCATAGCCGCACACATACACACACATTCGTACGAGAACGCGTACATGAACTGGCTACCGCAGCAAAGTTACATTTGAAATTTTATTTCCATGGCCGGGGCTCAAATGCAACAAATAAAAACGAGCCACGGAGTTGCCTCTGACCCGGTTCCCGGGTTGTACTCCACTTCGCTCCGGAGTCGCTATCATTGTATCACTCTGATCTGGGCCAGGCGACACGCCTCCTCCGCCTTCTCGGGTATCCACACCTCCGTTGCAAGGACATCCGGCGTGGGACTCGACCATAGCGCACCAAGCAAGCCACTTGATAGGGCAGGCACAAATTGCCAGACAACGAACGGCCTTAATGCAATTGATATAAATTGATATAAATTATTATGAGAGTAATTACCATATCGATGGTGCGGGAACATATATAATTTATTTTTTGCTCTTAAAGCGCAACTAATTAATTTCTGTTCATCTACTTCGTTTATTTATTCCTTGCGAATAAAATAATAATGCACAACAAAGTAGTTGCACTAGAATTTCAGTACTTGTATATTGTTCCATCTACCCTAGAAATACTCTTTATGTGTACCTCAAGCTCAATTGCTTAACTGCAATGTAATTCTAGTCCCATTAAGTGTTTTCTACATTTTTTATATTGTATTTAAGAATTTTTCCTGCTTACCTTTTAAACCAATATACCCCAACGGCAAAGTACCGCCTTCAAACTTTCACCCGTTGCCACTTCGCATTTGCCCACTCCACTCGCATTCCCTTGACCCAGGAGCAGGCCAAGCCAGTGCTACGACGAGTAGGACCAGTTCCAAGACCAGGACCAGGACCAGGACCACTTTGGCGAACCACAATTTAATTTCTGTTTTGGTTTCGGTGCAGTTTTTTGCAGCAGCTCAGTAGTTCAGCTGTTTCGCTTTCTTCTGTACACTGCCTTCTGTCTGTTCCGAGGCCTTCCGGTCGTCAGAGGCAGTCGTTTTGCGGTGCGTCTTTGGTTTCGCATTGTGTCGCCTAAAATTCCCAGGCCCGGCTCTGAAGTCCAATTGCAGTTCCTCCCATGGCCCTATCCAGCTTAAAGCCCGGAATCCGCTGCGTGGCTCCCAAAGTGAATTTGTGGGGGGGGGGGGGGGGAATGGAGCGCACTGCGTTAACGAACATAATAACCCTTTTCTCTCTAATTACACACCAAATTTACTACAAACGAGCAATAAAAATCATCCAAGCAAAATCTCTGCTCCGGCCACAGAAGAACCCACACATCCCCGCACATCCGCCCATCCACCAATCCAACCATCCACCCATCCACCCAAGCAACCATCAACCCATCCGTGGAACCCTTTTCACTTGCCGTTTTCGCGGCGCTTAAATGCAAATGCTTTTTTCCCATGCACAGCACAAAAAACATTAACAACAATGACAATAAATGAAAGACATTAATGCTAAGCGATCCGCATCTTGTGCCCGACCCACAACACGACCCACTCGTGCCCACCATTCCGCATCCAGAAATCCGGAAATCCAGGAATGTAGAATGGGAATGGAAACGGGAACGGGAACGGGAGCTCGACGTTGATGACGATTGGCGACAGTGACATGCTTCCCGGCGAGAGAAGACGGCGAGGGTCCTCGACAGTCAATGAAATAAAATTAAATAATTATGAACAGTGCTAAGGATGAGAGAGAGTGTGGGTCCTTCGAGCCGGATTTAACTTTTATCATGTCATAATTTTTGGTACAAATTCCATGTCCTGTCGAAAGTCAAAAAGGGTATTGCTCACACTCTCCGCACACGTGTGTATTAAATTCTCAGTTGCCTTTATCTGAATCTGTTTCCGTATCTGTATCTTTATCCGTATCCATATATGCATCTGTAGCCCGGTAACTTCCACTTAAACCTCGCTCAATCACTCATTCATATGGCAGTGGCGCAAAATTTACGCGACGTAATCGTAATATGATTATCGTGCCACATAAGCCCCCTCATCCACATCCTCTTCCTGTCCTGTCTCTCTCTCTCTCTTTGTGTATGTGTGTGTGTGTGTGTGGGTATGCGTTAAATAACTTCCTTCCGGTGGCGACAACAACCAAGCGACTCCGTGTCGGGGCATACTCGTGTATCCGCTTCCGCTGAATGATGCCGCAGAAATGCTCCAAATCTCATATCATCATTTACGCAGTAATTTTTAGAAGCCAGCGGAATGATGAGGTCTTGTCCAACCCCCTGAAATTATCCAATTCAACCACAGGACACTTTGGCAGCTGCATCACCCGTCACCCATTTACCATCCCTAGTATCCAGGGTATTCACTACCATTGCCATAATAAACAAAGCTTCAGCTCGCAACTCGTGCAAGTCAACTTCCACCGACGACTGCGAACTGTGACTTTGGCTGCGTGTTGAGGGCACGTCCATCCGGATGAGAAAGGGAGTTGCCGGGTCCTCTGGCCGGGACTGGGGCTTTATCTGCTCTCCGAGTGTCCTTATTTTAATCTCGACACAAGTTAACAGCATTGTTGGCAGCCGCGTGCCATCCGTGAGCTTTGCTCCGTCGTCCTGCCGCTCTATGGCTCTAACTCAACATAATGCGCACAGCTCGGTATTCATCCCAACCACATTGCTTCGCAACGCTGCTCCTTTCCACCAACAACACCGCCAGCACCGCCATCTCCCTCGGAAAAGTACTGGCCCTAGTTTCGGTTTCAGCTACCGGATTCCCCCGTCCGTCGTCCTGGTCGTCCTTCGCATCCACATCCTTGTCATTAGCAGTTAGCATTCAGACGATGTCGTCGTCTAGTCTACTTCGTTGGCTGTCGCCTGCCGTTCATAATGTTATGATGGCTAAAAGCTAATTGCGTTTGTCTGTGTTAGTTGCTGACATTTGGCCTCCTCTCATCGTCGTTGTCCCCGCCACTCCCGCCACTCCACCCACTTCTTCCACCCGACTCACTTGTGTAACCTCTCGTCTCCGGCGTCGACGTGGCGGCATTAAGTGTCACTGGAGTGCGTGATCCTTGTAAGTCGTCTAGTTACACATGTTTTTATAACCTGTTTTCCAGGAGTACCCTGTTGTCCCGACGGCAAGCGCACCCGGGTGGATTAGTTGGGCGCTAGGCAAGCAACTTGATTTAGAGTGTAATTGCCAAGTGGTTTCCTATCATCCGAAAATGAACGGATAGATGCATTGTAGAAATCTTTTCATTTACATATAATCACAGAATATAAATCATGTAAATGCTCTCTACGTAAAACGCCTTCTTACCTTTATGCCTACTGGATATAAGTCTGTCGAACTCGGCTCGTCCTTGCCAGTAACTGTGAAAGTTCCCTTTGTTTTCGCCATCGTCATCGTCATCGCCTTTGCCATACAAGTCCGTCAACGGGGCTTTCCAGAATATCCTTGCCAGTATCGTCGGCGTGTCCTTGGGGGCCTGTTCAACTTATTGTGGTGTCATTCAGCTGTGAGTCAGTCGGCTCGAGTGGAATTGAATGGAATCGAATTAAATCGCTTAATCAGCTGTATGCAATGACCGAGCAAAGCCCCTATGACTTCACCTGTCAAGATGCTGGCGAGGATGCGACAGGACTCGTCCGCTTATGACTGACAAATCACCAAGTGGGTCCACTCAGTCCACTCAGCCCACGGAGTTCACTAGGTCCACCCACCAAGCTGACAATAAGAAGTGTCATCATTAACGAACATCGGGCCCGCAAACATTTATCAATGGCAAACAGACAGTCGGGGCGGGCGAACAAACAAACAAACAGACAGACGAACCAACGAACCAAACGGCAGGCGGGCAAACAAATGATGAGGCCGAAACGAAGGCGTCAGGAAGTTTGGCAAATTAAATCGGTGCTTAAAATATCCCTGGCCGAAGTGGCTGCTGTTGAGCGGATTGGGGAGGAGTGGAGTGGAGTGGAGTGAAGTGGGCGCCGACCCACGGAGTGGATGTGGGTGTGTGGGGGTGGTGCGGTGTGGATAACCGCAGTTGGGACTGAATCCTCTTGGGGATGCCTCAACAGTTTTGTTTCCCATCATCCGGCGAAATCAAGCAAATCGTATTAAATAACAGTTAATTACAAATACACACGAGCCGGCCAAGGACCCAGATTGGCGC
Source organism: Drosophila melanogaster (assembly GCF_000001215.4). Taxonomy (NCBI): domain Eukaryota; kingdom Metazoa; phylum Arthropoda; class Insecta; order Diptera; family Drosophilidae; genus Drosophila; species Drosophila melanogaster. The sequence goes on along the minus strand of NC_004354.4, from coordinate 20,323,013 downwards.
CAGGACGAGACTCAGGCTGTGACCCACTAGCCACCCACCCAACTCACTGGTGGCCCACTAACAACCACACTCAGCACCACAAATCCCCTGCTCCTTCCTCCCTTTTCGAGCAAAGTGTTTTCCTAGGGAGCTTGGTTTGGGGTCAAAGCCAAATGGTTGATGCTGAATTAATTAATGATTCACTTGAATGATTGATTATTTGACTAAATGATTGAATTATGCGATCGACCCACCCCGACATGGCTTACACCGCAGCGAAAGAAGCAAGAATGTGCCGCAACCTTTGACCTTTGCCCAATTAATTTGCCAGCAACACCAATAAACACGCCCACACATCCCTCTTCCGCCACTCACTCATGTGCCATGGGCATTCGATTCACACGCCCAAAGGCGAAAGCCAAAAACCAGAAAAATGCCAACAAGTCGATGGTTTTATTTTTTGCAATTTTTCAGGGGGCATTCAGACAAATTGATCAAAGTCGTTGATTGTTGAATTGAAGGGATGAAGCGGACTATGGGTTAGCTGTGTTTCAGCAATTATACAAGGCTTATATAACTTCATTTTCATATCTATGGCATGATCGTCTTATGTAGATTACAATTTCGGCTCTAAGGCATTCGATAACAGACTATTCAAACTTATTTTCCATTTTACTAAAGACTTCGTTCAGTAGACATAGTACATTGCGATTATTTGATCTTAACTACTTTACAGCACCTAATCAAATGTAAGCTATATTCTTCGTCTAACGTAGTGGTTATTTCTTGTTTCAAAATGATTATTCATTCAGACATTTTCAATATGCCATTAGCCTTTAAAACCACCACGAACATATTCAACATGTGAGGACTTGCGGTGATCCGGCAAACCAGGTGGAAAGGATGAGAGACTGAGCCCTCCTCAGGCAGGTTTTGGCTGCCATGGTGGGAGGTCACGCACTTGGCTTTCATGAGAATATGGCCAAGATAAGATGCTTAGACAATGGCCGCAGTCTCGGTTGGCGATGGAGTCGGATGGATGTAGCCTCAGCCATTCAAGCCTGGCCACGCAGCCTTAGATTCTTGAGGAGAGGCTGTGAGACTGGGAGTGGCAGTGGTAGTGGACTTGGCAGTGTCGTTGACAGCCACAAATTTGGACCTGCCAATGCAGTCCGACGCAAAGAGGAGCTGAAGGAGGAGCAGGTCGCCCGCCCAGACAAGTCTGAGCCATTTCGGGGCCAAAGACCGTCTTGTGGGAAATCCCTTTCCCAGACGCCAGACGCTCGGGAGCACAGCCAAAGGCTTCGGCTCCTTTGCTCCGGAAGGATGGATGGGCAGGCCAAATGTATTCGTACATTTATGAGAATTTCTGGATGCAGTTTGAGGGGAGCTCTGCGGTTTGGGTAACGGTCAGTTAGCAGTTAGTGGGCAGTGGGCAGTGACCAGGTGGATAGATTTTGGACCTCCACTCCGCCTTATCAATCTGGCCATCATCATTGCTCGCTCATTGTCCTCGCTCTAGTCACCGTTTTTAACTGCCGGGTCTTGGTTAACAAACATACCATAATTTGATTAGTGACATTCTGCACAGGCATTTGGGCGAAAAGATAAGGAATGCACACACCGGCACACACACATGGCTACTTTACCCTGGGCACTGGGCACTGGACACTGGTTACGGGAGGCTGGATGCCTGGCAAATAGCCAAAGTTGCAATTAAATTAAAGGATGCGTCGGACTCGTTTAGCCACCTTGCCAGGGATGTAGCAGATTGCCAGTAGCAGGAAGTGTATGCGGATGAGGAACAGGAACAGGAACAGGAACAGGAACAGGAACAGCAACTGAAACAGAAGCAGGAACCGAACCGTACCGGTGCACTGCCAGTCGATCGTTAATGAAGTGTCCTTCGGCCAGGACATTGCAGCTTAAAGAGCTGCAACCGCTGAGCACCTAATGCATTCACCTCCCGGCTGCTTCGGCACTTTGGAGATCCCAATGCGTGTGCCTCGACTGCCCTGCGGTTTCTGGAATTATCCTTCATGGGTAGATGGGTCCGTGTTCGAGGACCCACCACCTACGCAGTGCCATTCAATAGCCCGTGAGCCATCCAACGCCACTCCACCCCACTGCAGTTCCCCAGATGGCAGCCGCATCCTTGGAGGACTTGCTCGCTCCTCCTGCTCCGCTCCCTTCGGCAAATAATCCCATTTACTTGCTTCTTTTTATCACTTATCCGGTTAAAGATGTTTGTTTTATTCGCGTGCTTTTTATTTATTTCCTATTTATTTTCTCCTCTATCTTGTTGCAGCTGCCACAGCTAGCCAGCCGGTGAGTTATGACCCCGGCAGGTTGCCCCTCCCCCTTCCCTGCTGGATTCCTCAGCTCCGCTGTAGTTAACATTGCAGGAATCGAAGGAATTAGCAGTGCCCAGACACAACTTGGAAAACTTAAATAAACTTCTCTATTCAACCGAAACGCACACAAATGCTTCTCGAAATTGGAGCATTTTGGGCAAACGTTGCCCCCCCCCCGAAACCAATAAAGGCATTTTTAAAACAGCACTAACTACTGATTTACTACTATTTGCTGCAATATAATGACCAGAGTAGAAGCACATGATACGCTTATTTTCGAATCTGTAATTATGGCCGACTGACTGACTGACTATATACAGAGTTCTGAAGTTTAGACGTGCAGCCCCATATTCGTGCAGCCCCTCAAAATATTAAAGTCATGTCTCGACTGCAGTAAAGCTTACACATTTTGCTGTCATGACACGACTGAATGCGCAACCAAAAACCAAACACAGCTTATTGCTTTTCCAGATAGTTTACAAAGTCCTGGAAATATACGCACATCTTAGACAATTTTGCAGCACTAAGTTAGGCGAATAGTATTTGGACACTCACAGGTTGCAGCATATATTGTATAATACATACTTCGTAGAATAGAAATAATCTGTGATTTCCTAATCGAACTTATTTCCAATGCAGCACTGCTATTTGTTTTTTATTTAATAATCTCTGGCCTGAGAATGTTCGAGGGCTGTGACCTGCGATGCTTTCGATTTGATTTCAAAGTTTGCTCGCAAAAAAAAAAAACGAGTTTCACCTTCCTGGCATTTGCCAGTTGGTTATCGCCGTAGTTTACCCGGAAATAATCCCTAACTGGGTTGGCCAGGTGAAAACGGCTGAGTTCGAAACAAGCCCAACTGGCGGGGCCAAGGAATTAGGGTAAAATTTAAGGAGAGTGTAAATTGAAATTTTATTTATTTATTTTGAAATTTTAATTTTGATTTTCATCTTTGGTTTATTTATTGGCACATGTTTGCATTCATATAGGAGCCAGCTGCACCGATTGATTTCGTTTCGTTTTCAATTTGCGGATTTCGTTTTGATTTTTAATCACCGGCATTGGCATTGGAATGAACTACGGCTCTTTTAATCGCACCATTCATCGAAATTGATTCACTCGCTTTGTCAATATTTTCTTGTCAATTCAATATCCTAATAGTTGAAATATTTCGAATGAAATTTCGCCTAACGAAAAATTGTTCACAACTTATTTCGAACAGCTCATCTATGTTTCTAAATTGGCGCCCCAAAGCTCTGGTGTTTCATCTTACTTTACTAATTTTTACTATGATAAAATTATCATGGCAAATAAAATAATGAACACAATATAGCACACATGTATGTATAAAGGTGTGTAAAAGTATGCTGCGTTACATTTTAAATTGTATTTTCACTGCATACTTTTAGGTTCTTGTGATTTCAATACCACATGCACTTCTGTGGCATTCTGTGGACTAAAGGCTAGATGAAATGTATCTCGTATCTGTTGCAGCATCTTCAAGAACGTCAAAAGTAGTCATAGAATGACCACAGTGCCATTAGAACATCGCTGCTTTCTGTCTGGGCTCTCTGACTGTGTAAATTAAATAAAATGCTTAATAAAATTGATTGATTAGTTGAAAATGGCAGACGATGTCGTCATCGCAGGGCAAAGAGTCTGCCAGTCTGTGGGTTGGGCTGGAGGTCCCGTTTGGCCACCACCACATATTCCACATGCTTGTTTAAAGGCATTGATGCCCGGCTTGATGCCTGTTTCAAGTGGATGCTAAGCCATATCGCAGACTCGACTCCCATGCCCATGAGCTCGTCGGTTCCTTCTGCCACATTTGCGATTCCTTTTGCCATTGTCCTGATTCCACACACACACACACACACACACACACACACACACACGTGAGGAGTAGAACTCACTTACGTAGCCGATGGAGTCCTGGCAGAATGGAGTTGGCAGCAGTTGGCATACCCGTCGTCCTGCCGCCGTTGCCTCTGCTGCTGCTTACACAATTGTCTGTACATTATTTGAGTTTGTGCTGGCATTTGTTATTTTGCTTTATCCTTTTAGATGAAGGCAACGCAAAGTAATGCGATTGCATGGGACGGGAATAGATTCAGATTCGGATTCAGACAAAGCGGGCGGGACGGCAAGTCGCGAATCCGGGGAATCTCCATCTCCACATCCAACTGACATCCCCCTCCCCAATGCTGCACTCGCCGAAAAGGTAGCCAAGAATCTGGTAAAAAATGCATGTATTTATCGCCAGCAAGTAGCACACAAATCCCCGCCATTCCTGTGCGATTCCGATTCTTAAAAACTGACGGAGGACGGGACTAGCTGCCTGCCAGACAGCCAGAGTCAGTCGAATATTTCCTTTGATTTCCCACGGAAAGTTTAGCCTTTCGGAATGCAATGGCTTTCCATAACCGAAAGTAAACACGATTTGTTATGTGACAATCAAATGCCATTTTGCAGGCGAAAATTCTGCAGTTCAAAAGATTTGTTTCAAATTATGCAGAATAATATGGAGAGCAGTTGAAAAGTGTTAGCTTACCTCTTGCATTGCTAAACACTTTTACATAAGTTGTAAATATAATAATTCAATGTTAGAGCATATGATATTTCTATTATATAGCTTTGAAAATGATTTCAATCTATTCAGGCACCTTTATACAAGTATTTCAAAGGAGATTTTCCATATCCAACTAACAATCTTGCTTCAGATGCATCTGTGGGGGTTACACTAGCCAACTGGGCAATGGTTAATTTTGCTGCACCTTTTGCTTGGCCTGCTTTGTTGATTTTCAATTATAATGTCACGCATTTATGCCTGCGCTTATTTATTATTGTGCTCGCTTGCATCCTGCATCCTGCGTCCTGTGTCCTGCATTCTCGAATCCGAGGCTCAACTGCTCAGTTGTCCTGCCAGCCAGCCAGGTCCTTTTTGCCATCCTCGGTGTCCAATTAAAAGCCGATGCTGCTGCAAGGATTTGGATTCTTGGGGACGAGTCGTTCGGGGTTACGAGGGGTTAACTCCTCTAACATCAGGTGCTCCTCTCCTGGCCAGAGGTTCGCAGCTCGCAGCTTGCAGTTCGGAGTTCGGAGTTCGGAGTTTGGAGTTTGGATGCCGGACTGCTTGCATATTTGATTTGTGCATTTAAACATTTCAAACAAGCTGTGTCAACCCAAGCCCACCATCTCAGCCCGGTGGCAAGTGCAAGCGACATTGCCTCATTGGAAATTCTCTTTAGAGTAATTTCAGTTATTATATTGCTTTGGCTTTGTTCATCCTTGTTCGTCCTGCTGCTGCTGCTGCTGCTGCTGCTGCTGATGCTGATGCTGCAGCAACTTAACTCCTACCTGGGCATTATTTATTATAAATGATTAACAAGAAGCTATTTGGAGAGCGGAGCCGAGCCATCGAACATTTGCATCTACATTTGCATCTCTGCCTATCTGCTATCTGCATTTGCAGCTCCGATGCTCAGATACTACTACAGATACTCGGACGCTCGGATGCACAGATCCTGAGGCTGGACTTCCATCCCGGCTGTCACATCTGGCATTTGTCCTGTCACCTCGTCCCGGTCTCTCCTTCCACCATCCTTCGGCCAGCCGTCTTCTAATCCGGGCATAAATGTTGGATGTGTCGAAGGCTTTGAGCGGACAATCCGGAAAGACTCAGCCTGCCACAGGCGGACCGGCAGAGAAGCGAAATTAAATGCCACCTGCGGCCTGGCCGCAGTGAAGCCTCGAAATGTGGAGCGGACCACAGAAGGCACTGAAACCTCAAGCTTAAATTACTACAATACATTTATTGCACAGACTCGACGTCAGACTGAATGGGCCAACTCATTTCCCAAACATTCGACTTCTGACAATTCTTGATTATCTTTGTTTCGAAATCTTTAAGCGAATAAGGAATATGAGGAAAAAGTTTTACTTCTAAAACTAATTACGATTTAATCGAACATTTTCATATAATCAAATGCATAATGCTAAACTTTCACTTGAGCGTATAGAAGTTTATTGAGCGAAGCAAAGGCTTAAACTTTGTTACTGAAGTGATGGTTCTATAATACTTTTAAAACTAACTAATCGCGAATGAAATTATCTAATAAAAGTTATTATTCATTTAAAAGTAATTAAAAATAAATGCGACCTTCAGTTGGTAATTCATTTTATCATTCAGCCTCTCCAAATATATGTGCGCTACATCATTACATTTTTGCTTGCCACCTGAATGAATGGCTGTGTCGCTAAAACTGATTCCGATATTTAAACTGACGTTTGGGGAGCTTTTCGAGAGAGTATCTGTCCGCTTTAATTAAAATATAACTGCTGTATGCCGAAGCTGTCAAAAGCATAATTGGCCCGCAACCAACAGGATTGATATAAATGAACGAGGCGTATGCTTAAATATTCTAGCGGCCCACGTGCTATGTGCCCCGTCTATATACTTGACACGTGTACATACACACACACACACACACACACAGTGCAGTACAGTACTGTACATACAATATGCATCGCAAAGTCCATGAGCATTGTATTCCTACTGAGTTCGAGTAAGCCATAACTTTTAAGTGTCGCATTGGTTCACTCTCGGCCTTTGGACTTTGCAACTGCAAGCTGCAAACTCGAACTTCAACTCGAACTATACTAACCCAATCCAATATTGTGCCCCAATATCCAAGCAGCATCTATATTTACCTCTTGCTTTCCATCTCTTGCAGTTATTGGCATGCCACGCCCCCGCCCCCGCCAGGCGTAGCAAAAGGAACAGGAGCAGGAGCAGGAACCGGAAGAAGAAGCGTAAATAAATATGATAAAGCTTAAGAATATATAATAAAGGAGCGAGCGGCAGAGGAGGGAAAGTTTAAATGAAATAACGCAATATAAAAACATAAATAACTAAGGGAAGTGCCGAGCAAGAAGGAGCAGCGCCGAGGAGCCAAAAAAAAAAAAAAAAATAGGCAACAAAAGCTGAGGCTGCGGAGTTGAGCAGTTGAGCAGTTGAAAATCTGCGCAGGCTGGCAGGCGGTGAGACATCCATTTGTCCCTCCCTCTCCCACCAAGAGCAGGAAAAAGCTAGCCCAGGATAAGCAGCGGTAGCAAAAGGAGCAGGAGCTGGCCAACAGAAGCAGGAGGAGTGGTGGAGTGGCGGAGAGGAGGAGCGGAGCAACAGCAGCCGGACAAGAGAGAATAGAGCTCAATTACGCCGCCAAACTGTCGTGTCAGCAACAACGTGAAATGTGCAATTCCTGGCTGGTGCTCATAATTGCGCTCTCCGTTGTCGTCTGCCTGTGGAACTCGCAACAAACCGAAACATCCAAATCATGCCCAGCCGAGTGCATCTGCTTGTCCCAGACTCAAGTAAGCTTAACAATCTACTTGTCCACTTGTCTACTTGTCCACCCAGCTCCAAATGGCGGCAGTTTTGGGAGTTACGGGCGACCTGCCATGTCCCGGATTGCCGGTTCATGGCAGGTTTGCAGTTTGCAGTAGCCCCGCACAGTGGACTCGCTTATTGAACAGGATATTATACCATCCGTAGATACTCATGGCACAGGCATTAGGTACACATAAATGTTCTGCAGGAACATGGGTGATAACCAATCGAATGGCTTCTGCATTGAATGCAGAAAATGGATGTTGTGGCAACATTGCAGCACATGGGTTCACCACCACCAAACAGATTTCCCGTCCGATCCATTTAAGTATTAGTATTATGTTTTCCGAGCTCAGTTATTAGCAATTACCTAATTACCCAGGACCACACATTCAGATGCATGCAAATGATAACGAAATGACTGGTTCAATAGATCGGGGTACAAACAGTTCCAAGATTTCCTTAATATTTAATGATGAATGTATTTCAAAACAAACAGTTTGAGTAGTACAGTAGTAAATTTCAGTAAATTATTAAAAGTTGATAACCCCAGTTGGAAATATATTCCGAAAGTCGTTGTATAGACTAATAACATAAATTATAAGTGCGATCTGAGTAAAAGATCAATGTAGAATATGCTTTGAGATACAAAGTTTGACATGATCTATTAAGAAGTTTAATTTTATTAGTTGTATCATTTTGATAATGTCTTTGAACATGACAGTATATCCATTAAGTTTCGAATTGAGTAATGTATTACTTTACATGAACCAATGGTTTCGAGTGCAACTGTCGGGGTCACCACGGCTACACATTTAGATTTCCGTTTCAAGTTGGAGAGCAGTTCCACAGTGCGGTGGAGTTGTATGCCTTTACCATCATAATCGCGAGCTTCAGAAATGCCAGTTGTCAAGGGAGGAGGGGCCGAAGACAGGACTCTGGAGAAGGGAGAATGGAGACGGCAGAAGGCAGAAGGAGCTGGAGAGCAGGGGAGCAGGGGAGCAGAAGAGTTGGAGCATCGGGAGGATCCCTGGGGAACTGGTGGTCAGGCAATGGACACAGCTGCTCGACGGCCTCTTCGGCGCAGTGATGAGCAGAGAGAATTAATCGAAAATGCAGGGAAATGATGGTTATTTTCCTTTTGTTTCTGTGTCTGTGTCCGTCTGCCACGCCCCCATCCCGTCCAGACGCAGCCGCACCCCGCATTTTTGTGTGTGGCCGTATTCAATGGTGTCCCGCGAGAGTTTTGGAGCACGCTTAATGCGCATCCTTATTACCAGAGGGAACGACGGCATCGTCATTTCTACCAAATTGAGAACTTAAGTGATTTCATTATTCCGGATTATAGACAATGCAATGATTTACTCAGCTCTCGTTCTCCACTTATCTCTGCTCTCCGCTCTCCACATTTCTTGGTTGGATTTCATTCTGTTTCTGGGAATTGTGAGCCTGGCTGGGGGCCTGTATCCTTTCGCTACGCTTAACTGTAACTGTATTGAAGAGGCGAAATTAGTTCAGCCCCTCCTCTTCCAACCAACCAAACCAAAAAAAAATAAATAAAAAGGCACCAAAAGTGTAGCACACTTTTTGGGGTCACCCATTCTTCTGCTCCTCCGCCTCCTCCTCCCACCACTTGTTCCTCCATCGACTACAGTGGCAGTTAAAGTTCAGCGAACAAGCGACTTTTTAACCGAGTCGCTTGAATTCGCGACTGTGAATGCATAGAAACGAAATTTCATTAAACGGCACAGAGCAGAACATTACAGAACCGAAACAGAACAGAACTGAACTGAACTGAACTGAGTCAAAAATAACAATCCTTCGGAGGGGGGGTGGGGGTGGGTTGAGGAGATTGTCCTGGGCGAAAGGGAAAGGACCGTCCTGCCAGGGAAAGAAACTTTTAATTCGTTCATTTAAAAAGGTGAAGCGTATGAAAATTGTGCAAATGTTACGCAAGAAGTGCAGCCAAGGTTGGGCGAAAAACCAGGTGAGCAAAAGGAAATTCGCAAGCGGGGGGCTGGGGCGTGTCTTGTCTTCCCATTGTGGGTGGTGGAAATGGGGTTGGGCGGTGGGCGGGGTCAAGAGGGACGTGACAGGCGATGGACAGTTATGCACAGTTACTTGGCGACCGGAAAGGGAACCTGTGGACTCTGGACCAATGGATACACTTGGAAAATGAATTGCACTTCTTGTACCAACTTGCATTAAAAATTATTCTAAAAATATATGTAATTAGGTTTCTTATGTCCTTCACTTAATGGATTTTCAAAAGCAATTAGATTGACAAAACCTACGCACTTGGAATGGTGAACTCAGATTGACCAACTGATTTTACCGCAAATGTAAAATGTTCATTTAGAAGCACGCTCTAGTGGAAATCCCTCCAAGTTTCTCTTTACATCATTAAAACCTTGTCTAATTCCGTTTCTCGAAGTGCAAGCCAAGAAAATTCGTGGCAGGGAAACGCACACATCAGCACATAAAAGACATAAAAAATGAAGGAACAAAGCGAAATGGCCAAGGACGAGGACGAGGATGAGTAGAAAGGCGAAGAAGACCAGGAGCGAAGGATGTGCAAAAAAAAAAAAACAATGCTAGACAAGGGTCTGGCCAGTAACCACGGGCTCGCTCCGCCGCCAAAAACAAGAATTCGATTTAATTTTATTTTCAGCAATAAAGCCACAAATTCAATTTTCGCGCCACGCATCAAACAAAGTCGCGCTTCCCGGCCCTGCCTCGTCCTTCGTCCTTCGTCCTTGTCCTTTGACTTCCGACCACGCGATGGCGTGGAGACCCTCCTCCGATGCGGCGTCTGATCTGATTGCCCAACGGCTGTTAGTTGCCACGGAGATGGAGTCGGAGTCCGCGGCGGTATCAATGACGCCCACGGGAAAAAACGGGCGGGGAAATGTCATAAGGCAGGAAAACACACAAACTGATTAAGAGCGAGAACCTTTGATGAGTCGATGAGTCCGCTGACAAGGCTAACTTTCCGGCCCGGGGCCTCCATTTCCATCATCCCACCTCCGTCCACATCTTGAATAAATATAACATCAAAAGGTGACCAGGACAATGTGACAGGAGCTGGGTGTGGGCAAATTTTGACGATTTGGCGGAGAAGTTATCTAATCAAAGGAAGGCCACCATTTAACGAACTGGGAAACTAGTGACGATCACATCGTCGCATTTCCATTTTATAAAATCCAAAACATTTTCTAGTAGAAATTTTCCGAAGAAAAAATTCGTAACTTACCTGAACATTTTATAACTGGTTAATACTAAATTGTGAACAAATTTCGTAGGAGTAACAATTCACTATTTTCAAATTAAATGTTACACCATAAAAGGTTCTTATTCTTTGGCTGCAACATAAAATGTCAAAATAACATACATTTCTATTTAAAAGTAAATAGTCAGACAAACTCAATTGGATTGATTTCATTTGCATATGTATTTTGTTTTGTGCTCAATTAAACACCATTTTTAACATAAGCCTAAAGCTATCCGTATACCTTTAGTAATTTATTTCTGTGGAGAGCAGTCCACGTAGTAACGAAACACTTCAGCACACCGTGCTATGACTCAAATACGAGTGACCGAAAGTTATCTTATTCCGTAAAATGCAATATAAAGTGCCTGTGTGGGTAAAATATTTTGATAATGCGTTCCAGATTTTATTAAATGCATTTATATTGTTAAAAGTTAAATCATTTTTTGTCACAAAAGTCACAAAAATATCAAAGCTTTTGTAGATGCCATCGTCACTGATGTTTTGCTTCATTATCTTGCCTATTCAAGACCCCACTTAAGAGACTTAATCTCATCCACAGGTGCTGTGTAACACGGGCGGCCTCGAGCAGATCCCGCTGCGCCAGCTGCCGGCGACGGTGGAGAACCTGGCGCTGACCAAGAACAACTTCCCGATCATCAAGCCGGATTCGTTTGCCGGGCTGCGGGCGCTGAAGAAGCTCTCGCTGGACGGGAACAACATCACGCGGATCAAGCAGTTCGCCTTCCGCGGACTGCCGCGCCTCAAGGAGCTATCGATCCAGTACACGCCGCTGCAGATGGTGGCCCAGTTCGCGTTCGCCGGGCTGCAGAACCTGTCGACCATCCTGCTGAGCCACAACCAGATCCAGCGGATCGAGGGCAACGCCTTCGCAGGCACCTCAAACATCAAGCTGATTCTGCTGACCAACAATCCGTTAATCCGCATCGACAGCTCGGCCTTCTCTAGCCTGACCAACGTGGGCCATCTGATCCTGCCCTCGGGCATCCGCAGCATCGAGCAGGACGCCTTCTTCGGCATGGACACGGTCGGTCTGCTGAAGCTGGCCTACATGGACCTCAAGGAGGTGGCGCCCTTCACCTTCCGCGGCCTCTCGAATGTCCTGCTGCTCACGTTGCAGGAATCGGATCTCGGTGTGATTTGTGCAGACGCCTTCACCGGACTCACCCAGGTGGAGACGCTGCAGATCCTGAACAACAAGATCGACTCGATCGAGGAGCTGAACTTCACTAGCACGGCGGCCATAAAGCACCTGAAATTCTTTGGCAACCACGTGCTAGAGACTCCAGATCCCAACTCAATCATCGTGGACGGGGTGGAGCACCTGCAGCTGGTGAGCAATCACTTCCCTTGCGGCTGCCATATTCACACCCTACTCGACGGACCGCTGGCCGAGGGCGCACACAACCTGACCGACTTTCTGCAGAAGAACTACTGCATCTCGCCGCTGGAGGTCAACGGGCGGGTGATGAGCGAGCTGGACATCGACTCCATTGGCCGCTGTTCCGACCAGCTGACCAAGGGTAATCTGGGCAGCTCAGCGGCATCGCTAGCCCTCGGAATCAACTCGATGCTGCTTATCGCGGTCGCCAGTTGTGCGGAGTGGCGTCACGTCCGTCTTCTGGCTAACCGGCTGGCCCAGCTCCTAGGACACGTGGCCTGGCGACGGCGCCGGAAAAGGCGAAAGGGCAATTAGGCGGAGGTGTCCTACACACAGAATACCGAAGGTATGTATCCGGATATTTCCGACACAAAAGACACAATATCATTTAACGCCAATTTAAATAGTTATATTTAATGATCCTTCGAGTCGGAACACGAACAATTCGTATTGCCACCGATTGTTTTGTTAATATCATACGTAGGTTGTAAGTCAAGCAACACCTGCTCAGGTTCAGTTTAAGTCGCAGAATCCCTGAGGACCACAAAATTCTGCCTCTTATCCCCCTTATTTCAACCTTTTTGGCCAACCGGCAAATGGAAAACGGTTTCAATAGCCTCTCATCTTTAAATGCAATCGCAAACATGGCCAACAGAGTGTTTAGTCATCGTCATAAGTATTCCACGCAGCCCCATCCAATCCAATCCGCTGGTCCCCCCAAAACCAATTGAACTGCTTGAAAACCCGTGCCGTGCTGCAGTGCAGCCAACATCAGCTCTCGGATACAGTTTCATTGTGGGGCGCTTTAAGAGTGTGCTGCAGGGTGGTTTGCCGGGTTAGCATACAAAACGAAAACGGAAATTACAAATTCTATTCACTCGCCCGACTGTGGCACTCTAATTCGTAGCCGTAGCTATAGCTGGAGCTGGAGCTGGAGCTGGAACCCTAGCCCCACTCCAAAAGTGCCTAGGCCAGAGTGGAGCGTGGATCGTAGAGCGTGAGCGAGAGTGGAGGAAGCGGTCCCAGCCCCAAGGCCACCCAATCGCCTAACCCATTTAGCCTTGCAGCCGGACACACGGACAGGCGGGCAGACGGAGAAACTTTGATGGAGACGTTGGGTCCTTAGGAGCAAGGCCAGGCCATTCTTCAGCCGCTTATCGCAAAGGATTTAGATTTATCTAACTTGATTATGAGGCCGGACAGGGCTTCTTTGCGCCCTTGCCTTGCCCCTTGCCCCCCCCCCCCCCCCCCAGGAAGCCAATGAAAAGGGGAAAGGCATTCGGATCCCGGCCGGCCTAAAACAAATGCCCAGAAAAATCATTGAAGGAAATTAAAACTTTGTTTACTTTTAAGTCCTTCCTCGTCTGAGGCAGGAGTTGAACAGGAGGCAAAACCAGAATCAGAATCAGAATCAGAATCAGGAGCAGCATCAGCCTGAGAAGCGGGGCCAAAAAGTTCAACAAGAAAAAAGGACATTTTTTGTGTGCACTTGAAGGATAGACGGGCCGGACTGTCCTGGCCCGTCTGTCCTATCCTGTCCTGTCCTGGCCAGAGTGACCAGCCAACCCGGCGGGCAGGATGCGCCATTTTGAGTCCACTTAAAGACTTAAAGCCACTCCAGCCCGTTTGGCAAGGCGACACGGACGTGCGATGGTCGCCAATGTGGCCGGCTTAACACGTTCCCTTTTTGTCCTGCTGCCACGCCCAGTTGGGCCCATGGCACACGGCCCGTGGGCTGCAGACCACCGCCCCATTGGATTCCTACTTGGTGGGATGGCCATGTTGTAGGCGCACTTTGCTCTTTGGCGCTTTGGCACTCGTCCGCAGATCGTTAACTTAATTGTTCCGCTTGAAATCCGAAAACTGCCAACGCTATTGTTGCGACTGATAGTCGTGAATGGCCGTGACCACGCCCCCTCGGCAAACGCCTATGGGGCACAAACCGAAACAGGAAGAGCGTGAGAATGAGCATGAGGACGAGGGCGAGAAACAGGAACAGGAACAGGAATGCAATAAAATTGGCGTGACTAACTCAGCTGTGGGAGCGATGCGAGCATTGCAGATGAGCTGAGCCCGAGGCTGAGAAGCGGATGAGAGCGTGTGGTGGGGTTCGGAGGAGTTTTGGGGACATGGCTCACTCCCTCGGTGGCAGCCACAGAAGGGCGCAAGTCGTGCGTGCCTCGGCCAACGTTGACGCTGTCATGCAATCAGCAAATAGGCGACCGCAGCAAAAGTCGCGTAATTAACGCGGGGCCAACATGGAGGACTAGGTGGCCACGCCGCCGGATTTCCCATTTGCCATTCAGAAGCTTAAATTGGAGTTCCGAAACGGCGTTGCCCCACAGCAGTAGCTGTCTATCCTGCCGCACATCCATCCATCCATCCATCCATCCATCTATCTATCTATCTATATACCCATCTATCCGTATCCCTGCACAGCTGTGATAAATGTTCAGCCAAGGTCCGGAGCAAAGCAAACATGGGAAAGTGAAGGGCGATAAATAAAATCATCGACGACGAGCTGTAAAAACGTGCAGCGAAAAGTGAAATGCAATTGAGAGTTGCAAATTGAAAAGACTAGATTAGAGGTTGAGGTATTTTTGCGATGGCGCCCGAACAGAAATCCTGCAGATTATTCATAGTAAGTGTGCCGGGCTAACCGATAGCCAAATAGCCGTGGGTTAACTTGCTTCATTATCGAGGAAGCCATGCAGTTGTAGCAGAAGAGCCATGTATGGAAACAAGATCGCAACATCCATCGAAGAAGCCATGCGTTATAATCCTCTCGCATCGTCTTCTCAATCTCAGACACCCATTAATGTAACTCTTCCAAACACTTGGTGTCCAATCGTCGGTTCGATTCGAATCATCTGGATTGCTTACTCATCATATGCAAAACGCGGCGCCCTCCCATCCACAATTCACCCATCATCCAGCGCCCATCGTCCATCGTCCATCGCAACCCTTCTAAAATCCCTGGCAAATTACCAGCGACATAAATTAGAGCACGACCACAAAGGATATAAGACTCTGGTCGAGTGCGCTTGAAATATGACAACGGCCAGTGGCGGGTTAAGCGACGTCCATTTGCGTGTCATAGGGCATTTTTATACATATTTGCCTGGTCGACAATTTATTGGGCTAATACAAAATTTAATCAGCCTATATTCCGATTCCTTCCTTCCCTCCTGCCTCAGGTCCTTTTTCCATCTCCTTTCTCTCGTCCCTCTTTGCACTTTTCTGTGTATTATCAGACTCGAGTCCACCATAAATAACTGAAAGTGAGGTCCGCAGCCGAAGTCTGGGTCCAAGGTCGGGAGTTGGCGGAAGGTGGCCAACAGCTGGCGGCGAAAAAGGATTGGCATTGGTCCTTACACTTCATTTAAAGTCAAGAAGTCGCACATAAATTTCCATGCACATAATTAAACGACCAAATGACAAAGCAAAATCGTTAAGTCGACGTCGAAACGAGGCGGCAATGGGCGGGCACGAAATGGTTATGCTGAAAATGCGGGTTGGGTGAATTGGTTGGGCCTTCGTGAAAGTGAGTCAAACGACCTCGGGTTAAACACAAACCCAATAAAATATGCAGCCAGATGACCCCAACTAAACACCCCGGGCACACCGGGCACCCCGCGCCAACAGCTGCTAGTCTCGTGTGCGTGCGTGTGTTTATCTAATAACAAAAATTATGAAAATCTATGTGGGTGTCCTGTCAATTAACGTCGCCTGCAATGGCACCAAACACATGGGGCGAGCAATGAGCAATGCGGGCCAAGGGACTATTTTTTGGATGAATGGAAGGGGGCTGGGTGGATAGGTCATTGACGTGACCAGTCGGAGATTCAACGATTTGTAGGAAACATAATCGCCGGAGCACGCAGATGAGATACTGCGGTGAGTCAGCAAAAGTTGATCGCTTGTGATTCCAGAGAATTCGTGGGAACTATTGCTTGTAGAGTTCAAATATTAAATTTTAATATTTTAATTGATGTAATCCACATTAAAAAAAATTACATAAGTAGACGAAAGAAAAATGATTTAGCATATTTTATACATTTTATTACCCAACTAAATTAAGGCTAATATGTTGAAATCGACTCAACTAATAAATTCGGCTAATTTCTGGCCAGGCTTACAGGGTTACAAATTCCAAGAGGAGTCCCACGAAGAACGGCTCACCTTCGGCCACATCGCCGCCTGCCAGTCTCGATAACTCACAGTTCACGCGAAAATGGGCGCAGAAGGTGGCATTTAGGAAGTTTGGGTGTTAAGGGGGGCTAAAGGGGGTTAAGGGCCCAAGGAGCAAAGGAACAACTTCATCAACGCGATTTTGGCCGCTAACTGAGACTGAGACCGAGATTGCGACTGACACAGAGTCGAGGCCGAGGCAAAAATGCTTAAGTAAGCTTAGTAAGTTGAGCCCACCACCCCACATCCCGCAGCCATCACTCCACACCCACTCCGCTTAGCCTGAAAGCAGCCAGGACTCCACTCCCTCCCTGTTAACCCATAAAGCATTTCCACACATGTGCGCCCTTTTGTATGCTACATTGAAACTCAATAAGGGAGCAGGGCAGAAGGTAATGGTAATGGTAACATGGGCCAGGCTCAACAATTTAAAAGTTAAAAACTTTGCCGCTGCCTTTAAAGCCTTTAAGTATTTTAATTATGTAGGATTTGAGTTCCAGCTACCAGGTCGCAGCTCCCAGCTCTCCCAGCAAGTTCCCTGTTGAGCTCATGGCCCAAAGCCCTGAAGAATTGTGTAGATGTCAGCGGAGTAGGAGCAAAGAGTCCTGGGGCGGCTGACTGCCAACTAATTGAAAAATCGCCTATGCCCGAGGCTCGACTTGTCTCAGTTGCCAAAACTTTTCTGCTGCCCGAGTTGCGAGTTGTTAGATGCGAGCTGTTAGCAGCGACCCGATGCGAGATGCGTGAATCGAGATGCGACCTGATGTGACACATGCAAATCACATGAGCCAGGGTCTAGGGCCGCCTAAGTGCTTTGGCTGTCGGTTATTTTGGTTGTGTCGGTGCGAATCTGGTTCAAATTTCCAAATCCGTCCCGATCATCTCACTCAGAATCCAACAGCAGACAGAGATCATCATCATCATGGTGGCCCGAAAATCGGAGCACAAGTTCTGGCCCACTCACATCCACATCCACATCCATATCCACACTCGCACTCACACTCACATTTACATTTACATTCACATTCACATCCACATCAACAACATCTTCATGCACTTGAGTCGGCAATATAAATCAAATCAAAAGCACAAACAAGCCGCGAGTGTGTACACAATTCAAGTAAACTCCTGAGAGAGATTGCCATGCCCGAAAATCCAAGGCAGAGGTCGATGCGAAGGGCAAGGGATTCACACTCGGATCCAGATTCGGATTCAGATTCGGATTCGGTCCAAAGACAGGCATTCAACTGGGACATAAATCAAGGCGCCGGCAACTTTGCACTGCACTTGCACTTGCTCGACCAGACCGGCTCAGGCCTTCCAGGACAGCCAGGACAGCCAGGACAGCCGGGACAGTCAGGACATTCGGGATAGAGTCTGGCATCAGACTGAGCCAGGACATCCCGCGACTCCAGAGGCGAGGTACATCATCACATACCAATGCACCAATGTCAGGGGAGACGGACGCACACAGATATATCCGCTCATATAGATATAGACACACGATATACGATATACGATATATACGATAGATAGGCATGTAAGTGCACTCGAATGTTGCTTGTTGCGATGATGACATCGTCATCATCCTGTCCTCGCTGCCCCTTCTGTCAACGTTCTCGTACTCGTCCTTGCTGAGAGTAGGAAAATGCTGTGTTGAACATCAATCTGCTTGAGCTATGACAACGAAGCGTTTTATTGTTGTAAACACAGAGGCAAACAGAGAGTGTGTGTGTGCATGCATGCATGGGGGGTGAGCACCCGAACCGACACACATACATACACATAAAAATGGCGAGTGTCCTGTGAAGAGCTCAACTAGTTGGGACCCTGTGAACTGCCAATTCAACGAGCTAAACGGGCTGCTTCTCAAGTTTTTCGACTGAGCAGTTTGTTTATTACTTGACAAGTTGCGTTTCAAATCAGTTTAAAGTGGAAAGTCTAAAGTCGAAACTTGAAGGCTTCCAAAAGTCAGAGTTCCGCGCTCTGGGTCCTGAAGAAACTTCATCCAACTTGAGATTTCACTCGAGGGGCAACTCGACTGGTAAACTTTTCGTAATCTTTTCAAGATCTCTTAGCGCTCGGTTTCATGTTCGGCTGGTTGAGATACATACATACATACATACATACATACATACATATATGGCTCCGCCTATGTTTTCCCTCTATTCAAGTGGAAAATTGAACACTCGTCCAAACACTGATCTTTATCTTAACCCTACTTTCTTACTTACTTTCTTCCAGAGAACTGCAGACTTCAGCTGAAGATCCTGGAGACAGAAGTCGCTTCCCCTGAATTCCTGATGATTCCGATCACCGACTCCGCCAGGGTATCTGTCATCCATTAAACACCATATATATGTTGTATGTGGCGTTTATGTAGCTGCAACGTAGAGTAAAAAGCTGCAGATTGCCAAATGTAAAACTCTGCAGTTTTGCTATCATCATGCGAAATCTGGGAGTCTGATGCCGTTGATGTCGCTCCAACTTCCCTTCTTGCCATTTGCCATTTGCCATTTGCTATTTACCCCGTTCACCATCCTGCCCCAAAAAAAATGCTGAACCCTAGGCTAATCCTGCGACCAGGATACTGCATCCTGCATATCCTGGGCCCGAGGGCCCAACTACGTATGTTTGTTAGTTGTTTACGTTTGTGTTGCCATTTCGTTCTGTTTGCGTTAAATGCGAAACGCGAAATGCTAAATCCACAATGCAAAATGCCGAATGCAGCGTGCAGAATGCGGACTGCGGATTGAACACTAAATTATTATATCAAATTTCGAGTCAAATGTGTGTAAATCATAAAGTGAACTCATATGGACGACGGCATAGACAAAATCCGATGTAAGCGTATTTAAGCATATGTATTTGTATTTGTATTTGAATTTGTACTTGAATTTGTATATGTGAAAGTTAAATATATATAAACCTAGCTGTATGTGCGGATGTACGCAATTTTTTTTTTGATCATAGTTGATAGTTCATAAATAACTGGGATATTTATTGGCCAATTAATAAAGATGCAACCTATACAAACATGTATATATATATATATACATATATATATAAATATATATATATACATATATATGTGTGGGAAAATAAACAGCGGCAGAGGCGCAATCTGCACTACCTAGCCAGATGGATAAAGTAAATGCATAGATGTGTGCATAGCGAGTCTAGTCAATTAATGCCATTGTATCTTGTATCTTTGTATCTACGATAGCTATCTAGAAACCAAGCAAACAAGCAAACAAACAAACAAGCATTTGTACTTATTTTATAAATCGAGTGAAACTATACGAGTCCGCTATATACGGAGCACACACTATTATTATATGGATAAATATGTGATAAAACGTTTGCAATGCCACAAACTCACAGATCTGGGAAGTGGGCGTTACAGGTGGCCTATACTGGTGCATGCAGCCATGGTCATCCGTTCCGCCCACTTTGCCCGCACTGCAGGCTGTACATATCAACAGGTTACAGGTGGACAACTCTTATCAATTACTAACTCGCTTATCTGAAGTGTGAACCGGTGCAATGTACATTTTATATAGCGCTGCCCAGACTAACCCAACTATATCTATAAGTCAGCCTCCGAAACGCAATTCGATCTAACAGAAAATTAAATGTAAATTGAGTCGATTTGTCCAAACAGTTTGCCGCAAATCAAATAAAACAAAACAAGCGATTTGTTACGGCAAATGGGAAATGTTTCCAAGCAAATTGTTTTCTAGGTGTATGAGTACATGGTATTTGTGTTGGCCTGCCCATGTATGTGTGTGTGTGTGTACGCGTGTGTGTGTGATTGCGTATCCTTTTTTGAGGCCCAGGAGAATTGTTATTCCAATTAGACGTGTTAACGACCGAGAAAAATCACACAAAACACGTGCAGTATAGTTCAACACTTAGATATATATATACATATACATTTATATAAAGTAAAGAATAGATATCCAACATTTTTTTGTCTCCCATAATATGAGAAACATTTCCTTGTCAACCCCCAGCTGCTATAAGAATCCAAATTCAATACCAAATTTATAATACAACTAGTGAAAAGTATCCCTAGAAACTATCGATTGTTAATACTGCGATAATGTCTTCGATTAACTGTAAAATAGCATAATTGTGTGACCTATAAACATATAAGTAAGTTCCCATTCCCACTCCATTTCCCTTCATCATTATCATACATATGTCTAGCCTAAAGGAGGCGCGTGAGAAAGCCATCGAGCCATCATAGCAAACATTACACAATTATACCCTATGAATAATGTTAACTGTAGGCTAAATATGAGATATACAGGTGCATAACGGTAACGGTAACGATATCGATAACGATAATGGGATACCAAGCTACAAAGAAAACTTCAAAGAGCGAACTAAACCCCATGAAAAATTGATAATCTATTATAATAATAATAATAATAATAATAATAATCAAACCTACTATCGACGGAGAAGCCAAATAAAAAGAAATGAGCAAAACAAAAAAAATAAAACAAACATAATAAATTCAAAAGCCAAGCCAAAGGATTATTTATTTCCGGCGGAGTTGTTGTTGGAGGTGGGTAGACAATAAATGCGGCCACTGTGCGCTGTAAGTGGGCGTGGCCAATGGGCCAATGGGCGGCGGATAAGGGTTGCCAGGGTGCAATAAATCAAGCATTGGCGCATCACAGATGCTCTTCTCCGCCGCACTGGCCGCGGCTTAAAGTCCCCCATTCCTGATGTCCTTGATCCACCCCGCCCCCTCCCTTTCCACAGAGCCTTTGTCTTTCGCAACATCTTTCTCTGCCGCGGCGGCTCCTTCATTTCATGTTGCTTGTTACGCTTTGCTAGTTTTTTATTTATATGATGCGAAAGCCTTAAATGCGTCACCAGCAGCAGCAGCAGCAGAACAAATACCAGGACAAGGCTGAGCGGGCCATTGGGTGGGACGACAGGGGACGGGGAGGGACCGAGGAAAGGAGGACTCCCGGCGCGAGGATACACAGCAATTTCAGCAACAATAATAAATATCTCGAGTCAACCGCAGCCACAGCAAAATGCAAAAAAAAAAAAACAAGAGCAAAAAACCAAAACGAACAAAATAAGGCACAAAATATAAAACAGAAAACAAAAATGGCCACAAAAATAAGGCAGCAGCCGCACAAACACAAACGCCGCCTTTTTTCGTCCCCCCGAAAAAAGGATAAATGTATGCATAAGTCGCCAACGCAGTGTCTGCAGAAATGATTTCACCCAGTACTTGCCGCATTTTGGGAGCCGGCACAGTGCCGCAAAGTCGAGGAATGGCTCGACTAACACACACCCTGGAGTCAAGAGCCACCGGTGTTGTGCAAAACGCTTCTCGTGTACTGGATATCAATCAGTTGTACGAACAACACTTTTAACAATACCCCCCAAATTCACATATTACAGGGTATTATCGCCCTCATAGAAACTTTACCGGTTTATCTAGTATTCAGTATTTAGCTATAGCTTGAGAAAGAAAGTTCAATGCATAAAAATAGAATACTTGTTTGAAATTAAAATATATTATATTACTTACCTTTTACTGTTCCCTGGAAATCACTGCCTTAATTACGCTCATTGTTTTCAATTTGTTTGCTTCCCAAAAATTATTTCCTCTTGTTTTAATATGTGATAAAATATTGCGAATATATCACGTTTCTTAGCATGCTACAAATAAATGAAATATAAGCTTCATCATATTTATCAAGTTGCCTGAAAATAAATTCCTTTGCAGCTACATAGCTGTGCAAAGTTAAAACTATTTAATCTTAACTTTTTTACCACTTTTCTGCAAACTGAGGGAGAAGAAAACGTATCTGATGAATGCTCCGCTCGCATAAATATCGCACCGCGCAGCCTGATGGCACTCTTTTGGCCAATTACTTTCGCCGGCACCTGTTTCGCACTCACACACACTCTCTCATACTTACTGCCGTACTCACACTCACACACACAATCACATGCAGATGCAGATGCACAGTTAGTCCTTCGGCTTGGACTGCTCCTGGACCCCTCCTACACACAGAATACCGAAGGTATGTATCCGGATATTTCCGACACAAAAGACACAATATCATTTAACGCCAATTTAAATAGTTATATTTAATGATCCTTCGAGTCGGAACACGAACAATTCGTATTGCCACCGATTGTTTTGTTAATATCATACGTAGGTTGTAAGTCAAGCAACACCTGCTCAGGTTCAGTTTAAGTCGCAGAATCCCTGAGGACCACAAAATTCTGCCTCTTATCCCCCTTATTTCAACCTTTTTGGCCAACCGGCAAATGGAAAACGGTTTCAATAGCCTCTCATCTTTAAATGCAATCGCAAACATGGCCAACAGAGTGTTTAGTCATCGTCATAAGTATTCCACGCAGCCCCATCCAATCCAATCCGCTGGTCCCCCCAAAACCAATTGAACTGCTTGAAAACCCGTGCCGTGCTGCAGTGCAGCCAACATCAGCTCTCGGATACAGTTTCATTGTGGGGCGCTTTAAGAGTGTGCTGCAGGGTGGTTTGCCGGGTTAGCATACAAAACGAAAACGGAAATTACAAATTCTATTCACTCGCCCGACTGTGGCACTCTAATTCGTAGCCGTAGCTATAGCTGGAGCTGGAGCTGGAGCTGGAACCCTAGCCCCACTCCAAAAGTGCCTAGGCCAGAGTGGAGCGTGGATCGTAGAGCGTGAGCGAGAGTGGAGGAAGCGGTCCCAGCCCCAAGGCCACCCAATCGCCTAACCCATTTAGCCTTGCAGCCGGACACACGGACAGGCGGGCAGACGGAGAAACTTTGATGGAGACGTTGGGTCCTTAGGAGCAAGGCCAGGCCATTCTTCAGCCGCTTATCGCAAAGGATTTAGATTTATCTAACTTGATTATGAGGCCGGACAGGGCTTCTTTGCGCCCTTGCCTTGCCCCTTGCCCCCCCCCCCCCCCCCCAGGAAGCCAATGAAAAGGGGAAAGGCATTCGGATCCCGGCCGGCCTAAAACAAATGCCCAGAAAAATCATTGAAGGAAATTAAAACTTTGTTTACTTTTAAGTCCTTCCTCGTCTGAGGCAGGAGTTGAACAGGAGGCAAAACCAGAATCAGAATCAGAATCAGAATCAGGAGCAGCATCAGCCTGAGAAGCGGGGCCAAAAAGTTCAACAAGAAAAAAGGACATTTTTTGTGTGCACTTGAAGGATAGACGGGCCGGACTGTCCTGGCCCGTCTGTCCTATCCTGTCCTGTCCTGGCCAGAGTGACCAGCCAACCCGGCGGGCAGGATGCGCCATTTTGAGTCCACTTAAAGACTTAAAGCCACTCCAGCCCGTTTGGCAAGGCGACACGGACGTGCGATGGTCGCCAATGTGGCCGGCTTAACACGTTCCCTTTTTGTCCTGCTGCCACGCCCAGTTGGGCCCATGGCACACGGCCCGTGGGCTGCAGACCACCGCCCCATTGGATTCCTACTTGGTGGGATGGCCATGTTGTAGGCGCACTTTGCTCTTTGGCGCTTTGGCACTCGTCCGCAGATCGTTAACTTAATTGTTCCGCTTGAAATCCGAAAACTGCCAACGCTATTGTTGCGACTGATAGTCGTGAATGGCCGTGACCACGCCCCCTCGGCAAACGCCTATGGGGCACAAACCGAAACAGGAAGAGCGTGAGAATGAGCATGAGGACGAGGGCGAGAAACAGGAACAGGAACAGGAATGCAATAAAATTGGCGTGACTAACTCAGCTGTGGGAGCGATGCGAGCATTGCAGATGAGCTGAGCCCGAGGCTGAGAAGCGGATGAGAGCGTGTGGTGGGGTTCGGAGGAGTTTTGGGGACATGGCTCACTCCCTCGGTGGCAGCCACAGAAGGGCGCAAGTCGTGCGTGCCTCGGCCAACGTTGACGCTGTCATGCAATCAGCAAATAGGCGACCGCAGCAAAAGTCGCGTAATTAACGCGGGGCCAACATGGAGGACTAGGTGGCCACGCCGCCGGATTTCCCATTTGCCATTCAGAAGCTTAAATTGGAGTTCCGAAACGGCGTTGCCCCACAGCAGTAGCTGTCTATCCTGCCGCACATCCATCCATCCATCCATCCATCCATCTATCTATCTATCTATATACCCATCTATCCGTATCCCTGCACAGCTGTGATAAATGTTCAGCCAAGGTCCGGAGCAAAGCAAACATGGGAAAGTGAAGGGCGATAAATAAAATCATCGACGACGAGCTGTAAAAACGTGCAGCGAAAAGTGAAATGCAATTGAGAGTTGCAAATTGAAAAGACTAGATTAGAGGTTGAGGTATTTTTGCGATGGCGCCCGAACAGAAATCCTGCAGATTATTCATAGTAAGTGTGCCGGGCTAACCGATAGCCAAATAGCCGTGGGTTAACTTGCTTCATTATCGAGGAAGCCATGCAGTTGTAGCAGAAGAGCCATGTATGGAAACAAGATCGCAACATCCATCGAAGAAGCCATGCGTTATAATCCTCTCGCATCGTCTTCTCAATCTCAGACACCCATTAATGTAACTCTTCCAAACACTTGGTGTCCAATCGTCGGTTCGATTCGAATCATCTGGATTGCTTACTCATCATATGCAAAACGCGGCGCCCTCCCATCCACAATTCACCCATCATCCAGCGCCCATCGTCCATCGTCCATCGCAACCCTTCTAAAATCCCTGGCAAATTACCAGCGACATAAATTAGAGCACGACCACAAAGGATATAAGACTCTGGTCGAGTGCGCTTGAAATATGACAACGGCCAGTGGCGGGTTAAGCGACGTCCATTTGCGTGTCATAGGGCATTTTTATACATATTTGCCTGGTCGACAATTTATTGGGCTAATACAAAATTTAATCAGCCTATATTCCGATTCCTTCCTTCCCTCCTGCCTCAGGTCCTTTTTCCATCTCCTTTCTCTCGTCCCTCTTTGCACTTTTCTGTGTATTATCAGACTCGAGTCCACCATAAATAACTGAAAGTGAGGTCCGCAGCCGAAGTCTGGGTCCAAGGTCGGGAGTTGGCGGAAGGTGGCCAACAGCTGGCGGCGAAAAAGGATTGGCATTGGTCCTTACACTTCATTTAAAGTCAAGAAGTCGCACATAAATTTCCATGCACATAATTAAACGACCAAATGACAAAGCAAAATCGTTAAGTCGACGTCGAAACGAGGCGGCAATGGGCGGGCACGAAATGGTTATGCTGAAAATGCGGGTTGGGTGAATTGGTTGGGCCTTCGTGAAAGTGAGTCAAACGACCTCGGGTTAAACACAAACCCAATAAAATATGCAGCCAGATGACCCCAACTAAACACCCCGGGCACACCGGGCACCCCGCGCCAACAGCTGCTAGTCTCGTGTGCGTGCGTGTGTTTATCTAATAACAAAAATTATGAAAATCTATGTGGGTGTCCTGTCAATTAACGTCGCCTGCAATGGCACCAAACACATGGGGCGAGCAATGAGCAATGCGGGCCAAGGGACTATTTTTTGGATGAATGGAAGGGGGCTGGGTGGATAGGTCATTGACGTGACCAGTCGGAGATTCAACGATTTGTAGGAAACATAATCGCCGGAGCACGCAGATGAGATACTGCGGTGAGTCAGCAAAAGTTGATCGCTTGTGATTCCAGAGAATTCGTGGGAACTATTGCTTGTAGAGTTCAAATATTAAATTTTAATATTTTAATTGATGTAATCCACATTAAAAAAAATTACATAAGTAGACGAAAGAAAAATGATTTAGCATATTTTATACATTTTATTACCCAACTAAATTAAGGCTAATATGTTGAAATCGACTCAACTAATAAATTCGGCTAATTTCTGGCCAGGCTTACAGGGTTACAAATTCCAAGAGGAGTCCCACGAAGAACGGCTCACCTTCGGCCACATCGCCGCCTGCCAGTCTCGATAACTCACAGTTCACGCGAAAATGGGCGCAGAAGGTGGCATTTAGGAAGTTTGGGTGTTAAGGGGGGCTAAAGGGGGTTAAGGGCCCAAGGAGCAAAGGAACAACTTCATCAACGCGATTTTGGCCGCTAACTGAGACTGAGACCGAGATTGCGACTGACACAGAGTCGAGGCCGAGGCAAAAATGCTTAAGTAAGCTTAGTAAGTTGAGCCCACCACCCCACATCCCGCAGCCATCACTCCACACCCACTCCGCTTAGCCTGAAAGCAGCCAGGACTCCACTCCCTCCCTGTTAACCCATAAAGCATTTCCACACATGTGCGCCCTTTTGTATGCTACATTGAAACTCAATAAGGGAGCAGGGCAGAAGGTAATGGTAATGGTAACATGGGCCAGGCTCAACAATTTAAAAGTTAAAAACTTTGCCGCTGCCTTTAAAGCCTTTAAGTATTTTAATTATGTAGGATTTGAGTTCCAGCTACCAGGTCGCAGCTCCCAGCTCTCCCAGCAAGTTCCCTGTTGAGCTCATGGCCCAAAGCCCTGAAGAATTGTGTAGATGTCAGCGGAGTAGGAGCAAAGAGTCCTGGGGCGGCTGACTGCCAACTAATTGAAAAATCGCCTATGCCCGAGGCTCGACTTGTCTCAGTTGCCAAAACTTTTCTGCTGCCCGAGTTGCGAGTTGTTAGATGCGAGCTGTTAGCAGCGACCCGATGCGAGATGCGTGAATCGAGATGCGACCTGATGTGACACATGCAAATCACATGAGCCAGGGTCTAGGGCCGCCTAAGTGCTTTGGCTGTCGGTTATTTTGGTTGTGTCGGTGCGAATCTGGTTCAAATTTCCAAATCCGTCCCGATCATCTCACTCAGAATCCAACAGCAGACAGAGATCATCATCATCATGGTGGCCCGAAAATCGGAGCACAAGTTCTGGCCCACTCACATCCACATCCACATCCATATCCACACTCGCACTCACACTCACATTTACATTTACATTCACATTCACATCCACATCAACAACATCTTCATGCACTTGAGTCGGCAATATAAATCAAATCAAAAGCACAAACAAGCCGCGAGTGTGTACACAATTCAAGTAAACTCCTGAGAGAGATTGCCATGCCCGAAAATCCAAGGCAGAGGTCGATGCGAAGGGCAAGGGATTCACACTCGGATCCAGATTCGGATTCAGATTCGGATTCGGTCCAAAGACAGGCATTCAACTGGGACATAAATCAAGGCGCCGGCAACTTTGCACTGCACTTGCACTTGCTCGACCAGACCGGCTCAGGCCTTCCAGGACAGCCAGGACAGCCAGGACAGCCGGGACAGTCAGGACATTCGGGATAGAGTCTGGCATCAGACTGAGCCAGGACATCCCGCGACTCCAGAGGCGAGGTACATCATCACATACCAATGCACCAATGTCAGGGGAGACGGACGCACACAGATATATCCGCTCATATAGATATAGACACACGATATACGATATACGATATATACGATAGATAGGCATGTAAGTGCACTCGAATGTTGCTTGTTGCGATGATGACATCGTCATCATCCTGTCCTCGCTGCCCCTTCTGTCAACGTTCTCGTACTCGTCCTTGCTGAGAGTAGGAAAATGCTGTGTTGAACATCAATCTGCTTGAGCTATGACAACGAAGCGTTTTATTGTTGTAAACACAGAGGCAAACAGAGAGTGTGTGTGTGCATGCATGCATGGGGGGTGAGCACCCGAACCGACACACATACATACACATAAAAATGGCGAGTGTCCTGTGAAGAGCTCAACTAGTTGGGACCCTGTGAACTGCCAATTCAACGAGCTAAACGGGCTGCTTCTCAAGTTTTTCGACTGAGCAGTTTGTTTATTACTTGACAAGTTGCGTTTCAAATCAGTTTAAAGTGGAAAGTCTAAAGTCGAAACTTGAAGGCTTCCAAAAGTCAGAGTTCCGCGCTCTGGGTCCTGAAGAAACTTCATCCAACTTGAGATTTCACTCGAGGGGCAACTCGACTGGTAAACTTTTCGTAATCTTTTCAAGATCTCTTAGCGCTCGGTTTCATGTTCGGCTGGTTGAGATACATACATACATACATACATACATACATACATATATGGCTCCGCCTATGTTTTCCCTCTATTCAAGTGGAAAATTGAACACTCGTCCAAACACTGATCTTTATCTTAACCCTACTTTCTTACTTACTTTCTTCCAGAGAACTGCAGACTTCAGCTGAAGATCCTGGAGACAGAAGTCGCTTCCCCTGAATTCCTGATGATTCCGATCACCGACTCCGCCAGGGTATCTGTCATCCATTAAACACCATATATATGTTGTATGTGGCGTTTATGTAGCTGCAACGTAGAGTAAAAAGCTGCAGATTGCCAAATGTAAAACTCTGCAGTTTTGCTATCATCATGCGAAATCTGGGAGTCTGATGCCGTTGATGTCGCTCCAACTTCCCTTCTTGCCATTTGCCATTTGCCATTTGCTATTTACCCCGTTCACCATCCTGCCCCAAAAAAAATGCTGAACCCTAGGCTAATCCTGCGACCAGGATACTGCATCCTGCATATCCTGGGCCCGAGGGCCCAACTACGTATGTTTGTTAGTTGTTTACGTTTGTGTTGCCATTTCGTTCTGTTTGCGTTAAATGCGAAACGCGAAATGCTAAATCCACAATGCAAAATGCCGAATGCAGCGTGCAGAATGCGGACTGCGGATTGAACACTAAATTATTATATCAAATTTCGAGTCAAATGTGTGTAAATCATAAAGTGAACTCATATGGACGACGGCATAGACAAAATCCGATGTAAGCGTATTTAAGCATATGTATTTGTATTTGTATTTGAATTTGTACTTGAATTTGTATATGTGAAAGTTAAATATATATAAACCTAGCTGTATGTGCGGATGTACGCAATTTTTTTTTTGATCATAGTTGATAGTTCATAAATAACTGGGATATTTATTGGCCAATTAATAAAGATGCAACCTATACAAACATGTATATATATATATATACATATATATATAAATATATATATATACATATATATGTGTGGGAAAATAAACAGCGGCAGAGGCGCAATCTGCACTACCTAGCCAGATGGATAAAGTAAATGCATAGATGTGTGCATAGCGAGTCTAGTCAATTAATGCCATTGTATCTTGTATCTTTGTATCTACGATAGCTATCTAGAAACCAAGCAAACAAGCAAACAAACAAACAAGCATTTGTACTTATTTTATAAATCGAGTGAAACTATACGAGTCCGCTATATACGGAGCACACACTATTATTATATGGATAAATATGTGATAAAACGTTTGCAATGCCACAAACTCACAGATCTGGGAAGTGGGCGTTACAGGTGGCCTATACTGGTGCATGCAGCCATGGTCATCCGTTCCGCCCACTTTGCCCGCACTGCAGGCTGTACATATCAACAGGTTACAGGTGGACAACTCTTATCAATTACTAACTCGCTTATCTGAAGTGTGAACCGGTGCAATGTACATTTTATATAGCGCTGCCCAGACTAACCCAACTATATCTATAAGTCAGCCTCCGAAACGCAATTCGATCTAACAGAAAATTAAATGTAAATTGAGTCGATTTGTCCAAACAGTTTGCCGCAAATCAAATAAAACAAAACAAGCGATTTGTTACGGCAAATGGGAAATGTTTCCAAGCAAATTGTTTTCTAGGTGTATGAGTACATGGTATTTGTGTTGGCCTGCCCATGTATGTGTGTGTGTGTGTACGCGTGTGTGTGTGATTGCGTATCCTTTTTTGAGGCCCAGGAGAATTGTTATTCCAATTAGACGTGTTAACGACCGAGAAAAATCACACAAAACACGTGCAGTATAGTTCAACACTTAGATATATATATACATATACATTTATATAAAGTAAAGAATAGATATCCAACATTTTTTTGTCTCCCATAATATGAGAAACATTTCCTTGTCAACCCCCAGCTGCTATAAGAATCCAAATTCAATACCAAATTTATAATACAACTAGTGAAAAGTATCCCTAGAAACTATCGATTGTTAATACTGCGATAATGTCTTCGATTAACTGTAAAATAGCATAATTGTGTGACCTATAAACATATAAGTAAGTTCCCATTCCCACTCCATTTCCCTTCATCATTATCATACATATGTCTAGCCTAAAGGAGGCGCGTGAGAAAGCCATCGAGCCATCATAGCAAACATTACACAATTATACCCTATGAATAATGTTAACTGTAGGCTAAATATGAGATATACAGGTGCATAACGGTAACGGTAACGATATCGATAACGATAATGGGATACCAAGCTACAAAGAAAACTTCAAAGAGCGAACTAAACCCCATGAAAAATTGATAATCTATTATAATAATAATAATAATAATAATAATAATCAAACCTACTATCGACGGAGAAGCCAAATAAAAAGAAATGAGCAAAACAAAAAAAATAAAACAAACATAATAAATTCAAAAGCCAAGCCAAAGGATTATTTATTTCCGGCGGAGTTGTTGTTGGAGGTGGGTAGACAATAAATGCGGCCACTGTGCGCTGTAAGTGGGCGTGGCCAATGGGCCAATGGGCGGCGGATAAGGGTTGCCAGGGTGCAATAAATCAAGCATTGGCGCATCACAGATGCTCTTCTCCGCCGCACTGGCCGCGGCTTAAAGTCCCCCATTCCTGATGTCCTTGATCCACCCCGCCCCCTCCCTTTCCACAGAGCCTTTGTCTTTCGCAACATCTTTCTCTGCCGCGGCGGCTCCTTCATTTCATGTTGCTTGTTACGCTTTGCTAGTTTTTTATTTATATGATGCGAAAGCCTTAAATGCGTCACCAGCAGCAGCAGCAGCAGAACAAATACCAGGACAAGGCTGAGCGGGCCATTGGGTGGGACGACAGGGGACGGGGAGGGACCGAGGAAAGGAGGACTCCCGGCGCGAGGATACACAGCAATTTCAGCAACAATAATAAATATCTCGAGTCAACCGCAGCCACAGCAAAATGCAAAAAAAAAAAAACAAGAGCAAAAAACCAAAACGAACAAAATAAGGCACAAAATATAAAACAGAAAACAAAAATGGCCACAAAAATAAGGCAGCAGCCGCACAAACACAAACGCCGCCTTTTTTCGTCCCCCCGAAAAAAGGATAAATGTATGCATAAGTCGCCAACGCAGTGTCTGCAGAAATGATTTCACCCAGTACTTGCCGCATTTTGGGAGCCGGCACAGTGCCGCAAAGTCGAGGAATGGCTCGACTAACACACACCCTGGAGTCAAGAGCCACCGGTGTTGTGCAAAACGCTTCTCGTGTACTGGATATCAATCAGTTGTACGAACAACACTTTTAACAATACCCCCCAAATTCACATATTACAGGGTATTATCGCCCTCATAGAAACTTTACCGGTTTATCTAGTATTCAGTATTTAGCTATAGCTTGAGAAAGAAAGTTCAATGCATAAAAATAGAATACTTGTTTGAAATTAAAATATATTATATTACTTACCTTTTACTGTTCCCTGGAAATCACTGCCTTAATTACGCTCATTGTTTTCAATTTGTTTGCTTCCCAAAAATTATTTCCTCTTGTTTTAATATGTGATAAAATATTGCGAATATATCACGTTTCTTAGCATGCTACAAATAAATGAAATATAAGCTTCATCATATTTATCAAGTTGCCTGAAAATAAATTCCTTTGCAGCTACATAGCTGTGCAAAGTTAAAACTATTTAATCTTAACTTTTTTACCACTTTTCTGCAAACTGAGGGAGAAGAAAACGTATCTGATGAATGCTCCGCTCGCATAAATATCGCACCGCGCAGCCTGATGGCACTCTTTTGGCCAATTACTTTCGCCGGCACCTGTTTCGCACTCACACACACTCTCTCATACTTACTGCCGTACTCACACTCACACACACAATCACATGCAGATGCAGATGCACAGTTAGTCCTTCGGCTTGGACTGCTCCTGTGCGCGAAATATGAGCGGCATTAAAAATTAGTCCAAAGTACTGCTAAGTGCGGAAGCAGCCGCGGCAAACTATCAACGACAACTACTGTGCCAGGACGAAGGACGAAGGACGAAGGCCAAGGGGTCAGCCGAGCTAGTTAGTACCCTGGCTCACAGGACAACCGAATGGATTGGCCTGGAAAAGTGGTGATACAAAGCAACAACTATTCAGATATTGACATGCCCATGTTATATTGTGACTTGTTAAAGTCAAGGCATTGGAATTCACTTTAATTATACCCAAGAAAGGCCAAAATTAGCTACCCCAACTACCCTGTAGTCTGTGTGTGTGTGTGTGTAAGCATATGAACTACAACAATGCGGCGCACACATACCAATGCAAAAGGGCGCATATTTTCAGTGTAGTTAGCAGTTGTGTGTGCCCTTCCGCCCAGTCCAGTCCCACTCAAAATTTTGTGCGTGGTCACTAGAGATCGCACATTGTTAGGAACTTCCTATCTTCCAATTCGATCTGTATGTAATAATTATTATATATCTAATGTATAATGAATAGAAACGCATAGGTCTTGAATATCCATTGACATTAAATGTGTTAACGCATAGAACATTGTTTTTTTTTTCAAATTATATTGAAGCAAGATAAGTACCCACTTATCATCATAATATTTCTATAATTGACCATACAAACATTTGTTTGTGACTCAAGTGTTGCCAATTAAAGATATGTTAAGGTTTACCTTAAGTAGGGGAATCACTTTAAATACATTTTATACATCGAACAGTTTCCTTTAAGTCACCATGAAAAAATCATCTCTGTTGGGTGGAGCTGCTCCTCTTTCGCTCCGCGGACTTTACCAGTTTTGTTGGTCGAAAATTTTAATGCCACATTTAGCGCTGGCGACAATGCCCCCCCATACACCACACCACCCACTCGGGCTGGGGGCTGGGTTTTTGCGGATATGGGGGAAGCCCAACGAAACGAGCGGGGCTTAAAGCGCCCGAAAGTATGCAGTGCTTTTGGCTATTTTTTTTTTGTTTTTTTTTCCCCGTGATTTTTATTTGGTATAGGATGGCAACAATCGACATTGGCATATGCCACACGAATATGAGCAGTTGCATATTCACTTTGGTAGGGGGGGATGTGGGCTTAGAGGCGGGTGGAGGTGCAGTCCATTGGCCAGAGAACGAACATAATTGGCAAGTTGTATCCATTGGTAATGGTTGTCGTGAACAAGGAGGAGGGGGAGCAGGACCAGGACGAAAAGGAAGAAACGCAATAGTGTGCTGTTTGGGCTGACCAGCGAGTCTGCAAATGGAAAATACAAAACGAAAATCGCTTAAACTGTGCAAACCAATAAATTTAAAGCAGCTTAAGCGATGAACACGAAACAAAACAGAGCAAAACAAAAACAGTCTGGCAAAAGTCCGAGTGGGTGGCAAAAGGCGTGGGTGGTGTGTGTGTGTGTGTGTGTGGGCGAGTGTGCGAGAGTGCGAGTGTGTGTGTGACTGCACACAAAAAGCTACTTTGGACACGTTTGTGTTGGTGTGCTGGTTTCGAGTCCTCAAAAAATCATTGAAATTAAATGCAAATCAGCCGACAAAAAGGATAAACACATACATGCGCATATGTATGTAGCCAGGTATGCGGGAAAGGGTGGGGCATTGGTCCTCGAAAGGAGCAGAGTTGGCCCAGTGGATCGGTAGGCGGTGGGCAGTGGGCGGTGGGCGGTGATTCGGCATTGCTGGGTGTCACTTGAGCTGCCTGTTATTTCTATGGCCAGCTGGCTGTTTAGTTTGGCCGGTCATGCATCATCATCATCATCACCACCATCATCAACTTCATCATCGTTATCGTCATTCGCAAATGCACATAGGTAAACACATTCGAAACAGCACTCACCTTATGCTGTACTGCTGCTATACACAAAAACTTATTCGGTTGGATTTCAACTTACTCGATTCTTGCAACTCAAATCGAAATTTTATTGCTATCTTTGTCATATTTCATTCATACTTTAACGCTCCAATTTAGCAGTTAGTTTAAATCTATACCAAAACAAAAGGTAATCAAATGTTACACTCGGAAAAATACATAAGTACTTGCAAGCTTTACCGCTTCTTGGAGGTGTCCCTTTGTCTTTTTGTCCGTACGTCCATCTGTTCGTTCGTGTTAACGCCGTGTCAGCGGAAACTATAAAAGAAAGTTGAGATTGAGTAATCGTCCACGCCGACACTTAAAAAAAATGTTTTGTTTTTTTTTTTACTTTATTGCTTGACTTGCCGATTTCCAACGGCCACTAACGCTGAGTATAGGGTATCTGATAGTATAGTCGAGGAACTCTAGTTTCTTGAAAGTAATGTTTGTCACTACATACATATATGTGCTTTAGTGGTTTTAGATAGAAACAGAAATTTTGCTCCATTAAGTTAATCAGGTTAGGTTTAACTTTGTTTTGTATTAAAAGGCTTAGAATGAAGTCTATAATAATTTAAAGCAAGGCTATATGAAATCATGGCAACCCTGCAGATACTAAAAAGAAATGCAGAATTATTAACCTTCACTAGCTAAAATTCAAGCTACTTAAGTGATGATTATTTGGTTGGGCATGTTGTCTCAAGTGTAATTTGATTAGGAGCCAATTAGTCAAATCGAAGCCGTTCCAAATTAGTTTAAGAGCGGCCTATTTCTCTTTGTGTAGGAGGCACATGATCGATGTGTGCGTCGCGTATACATACATGTATGTATATGGACACATGTATGTGGATACATATGTGCAATGCTTTGGCCACCCAGACGCCCAAAACCACCCACTTCCGGCCCCCTTTCACTGTTTTCACTTGCTGCACAAACACAACAAACACCAATTGAACTGCAATTGCATGCAATGCATTTTGCATTTTGGATGCCCCAGACAAACACTCAACGAAGTGGTGAAAGGGGGTGAAAGGGGTGAGGGGAGTATATCGCACGGCAGCGCCATCTGCTGGCCATGAAATGATCCTTAAAAGACCACAAAACGATTTTATTCAATTAAAATGTCAAAAACGGTGTTTGTTTTCGTTATTTAATGCTATAAATATTTACACTTTTATCTATGCCGCTGCCGTTTTTCACCCCAGAGCATTGTTGAGTGCATAAAGAGTCAGTCGGTGCATGAATGAATAAAAAAGGCTAAAGTTATTCGTTCTTTACATATATATTCATCGATGAATAGCATATATGTACATATACGTTTCAACGGCTTGAAATGGTTGAGAATCACAAGTGCAACGAGCAATCAGAAATGTCATTTATGACCGATG
Source organism: Drosophila melanogaster (assembly GCF_000001215.4). Taxonomy (NCBI): domain Eukaryota; kingdom Metazoa; phylum Arthropoda; class Insecta; order Diptera; family Drosophilidae; genus Drosophila; species Drosophila melanogaster. The sequence continues at coordinate 20,287,188 of NC_004354.4, read as the reverse complement.
ATTGCGTGCATTTTTAAAACCGAACTTTAAGAGCTCTTAAAGAGCTGTCTTCATATAGAAATACATTTAAGTATAGCTTATACTTTAGGTGGACAACTTCGCAGTTGTGCTATACACTCCATACCCATTTAGTTGCCCCAAGTTTAGGCTCAAAATTCAAGGCAACAAAATGACTTTGAAAACACAGAACTTTAAGCCGCAATTCGAAACCCAAAACCTTGTTAACTTTTATACTTTCGGAGCCAGATATTCTAGCCAAAATTCACAACTACAATATTGTTGTTTAGTGAAAAAAATCAAATGAATATTATTTGCTTAAAGCTATTATGCAGGAACTAAAATGCAGTTTTAGGTTTCCATTTCCCTTTTTGGAATGTGCGATAGTCGGTCAACAAGTTTCCAATTCATCAGATTGTTTTTAGTTACAGGGCCATAAACATTGCTTACACAATAATTATTATGATTATCATATTGAAAGGAGCGACGAGGACGAGTCCTTGGAGGTGGAATTTCGGAGGATGTTAGGCATAGCCGATAATTTGCTGTTGGCAGCCATTCGAATATTTTTGGCTTATTGCAAATTTTGGGCACGTACAACTCGTAAAGACTATTTACGATTCTAATAAAAAGTGTGCCCCAGTCCGCTTTCCACCCACTCACTGGCCGTGTCATCCCTTTTGAAGGAGTAACAAAAGTGGAAGTCCTGCGGAAGGTCCTTACAATAACGAGCCCTTTCGGTGTCTTTGTGTGGGTGTGGGTGTGTGTGTGTGTGTGCGCTTGTGTATGTGTTTGTGCGCATGGAAATTGTTGAATTTGCTGCTAATTAAATTGCCGGCGCTGCTTGAAATTTGCATTCGCTTTTAATAAACTTCTCCGGGAGCGAAATGGAATGGCCATTGGCCGTGGGTGGGCCATTATTGGGTCTCCTGCCAGCGAGGATACCCCATATTAGGAGCCAATATCCCTGACATGGCATTGACAAAGGCATTTTAGGGCATCTTCACAGGAAAAAATCTGATCACATTCCGCGGGCCCGTTTCTGGGATGCCCGACTTTCTCAGTTCCTGGATTCCCGGGTTCACAGATTCCCGGATTCCTGCATCTCTACTCGCCACCGATGGCATCCCACAATTCATTTTGTATTTGCCATTCGATTGTTTTTTATTTGCCGGTATTGCTTTCTTGCGATGCTCGCTTTTTCGACCTGTTCACCACGTCCTTTTCTGCACTGGTTGCATTTTTAAAACTCACTCTCGTCATCGCGCCATTTTCCTGGGCCATTCTGGGCGTTCTGGCACTGGCCAAGTGAAAGGACTATACATATGAACTATACGTATAAACTATACATGTAATGGGGTATATAATGGGGCATGTGGCATCAATTTTATGTTTTTTCTTCTATTGTTTCGTGGAAAACCCTAATTAGTACCAATATTACATTTATATGGTTCACTACTATGAGTTACTTTCGATAGTATCAACAGTCTTAATGGCAACAGTTTACAGAAATGGCGTTTAAATTCATCGATAGAACTGAATTCGTTCATTTGCTTGTTTGCTATGTCTATTATGTTTGCTATTAAGTAGTAGTCCAAACATCCCTGTGCTTTAATCATTTATATTTACAAGTTTTGGTAACATTTATGAATAAATTATAATAAACGCCTGCTATTGCATCCTTGCGACTTTCTTATTTCGATTTCAACTTGGCAATCAGTGTGTTACCTTGCATAAAATATGTACATACATACATACGGCTGAGGGGTATGCACCAGCCGCAATGATCCTTGTTTCGCTACCATCACTGATGACGTGCCCCGCTCAGTTGCATTGATTGCCACCTGTCAGCCACCTGCAACAATGCTCCTGGCTGCTCCTGGCTGCTCCTGCTGCCTCATGGCTTCTGTGTCCTGTTCGCTGGTTGGCTGTCTCTCGCTTTAAATCAATACAACAAATTTCGCGGGTCGCCATTGACTGTTTGTGCCCCTCCTTCATCCCTTGCCACTTGGCCATTTCTCCGCAGGTCCTTGCTGGGTCCATCTTGCATCCCTTGCAGCCCTGGGCCATCTGATTCTGTTGCCGTTTAAAATGTTCTGAGTAATTAACACGCGGCGTGTGTAACCCCAAATGGTCATACCATCAGTGGGCGGATGGGGCAGATCGGGGATGGGTGTGCGGCTGGGGGCGTGGCAGGGGATTCTCGCAGTGGGACTGTGAAAATGTGCAACGTAAGCGCAGCAATATGGAGCACAGGGACCAACGCACATGGCCAAAAAGTTGCACGCCCCATCGATGTGTGTGTGTGTGTGTGCATGTGCGTGTGTGCAACTTTTATTTATTGATTTAATACTTTTTCAATTTACTGAAAATGGCCAAAGAGTTTCCGATATGCAGCTGTGTGTGTGTGTGCGTGTGTGTGTGTGCCATAACTACCTCACAGTGGTGGCGAACTAATTCTGGACCGATGGATCCCCCGATTCCCGCGGCTGTCAGCTGCTCCCCCACGGAATACGGAGAATCATCGATGTCCTGGCCATGGCCATTACGGACTTTGTTCACCGATTAACGCGGCACGGTCACCTGTGGGATGGCCAAAACTGGTTAGCTCGAGGAAATGGCTTTTAAAGCAGTGCAGCGAACACAGAATTCTTATTCACGATCTTGGTGAAAAGTGAATTACTACTATTACTTCTACTGTGACAGGCATAATCTAATTAATTGATTTTAATTTATTTACTTAATTCTGATGTTTAGATTACTTAAGTTTGTATATTATCATTTTACATTCTTGCAACGTACACTGCGATGTTTCAGGGTCATTTTAGTATTGTTTAAGCCATTTTATTATACAACTTTTAAGCCAGACACATTGGTGACCACTTCCGATGGAAACTCAACTTGTGCATTTAAGAATGCTAGACCGACCAGTCCCAAAACGCAGCGATGCCAGTGAATTAACAGCAGTATTCCCAGATCCCAGATCGCAGCTCCTGTGTCCAGCATCCTGCGTCCTTGTCGCCTGTCGCTGTAATCGCTGTCAGCTGCTTTAACCTTGTCCGCCCAGGGCAGGCGGTGGGCGGTGCAGCCGGACATGGCTCTTAATTCACAATTTAATATCACAGCGAGTGGCTGCTCGCTAAAAACTATGAAAACGAGGTGGAAACTTTGCGCCATATGGGATTCGGATTCGGATTCGGATTCGAGGCTGAAACTTTAGATCGCAGATCTGGATGCCTTATAATTAGCACTGACAGAGCGAATTGTGCGGGTCAGTCGAGTTGAAAAACACCTTCATGGCCCACTGGCTTGCTGACCATGCCCCAACATACGCCCAACTTGGGGGGGCGGAGGCGGATTCGGATGCGGATGCGGAAGTGAAGGTGGAAATGGATGTTGCCGGTGGCAGTGGCAGTGGCCAGTGGCTTGAACCGACGTTCAAGCGTGACGCCTGCACGTCCTTGCCCTTGTCCTCCTTCGAGTTGGAGTTGGTCCGGAAAATTCGCGTAAAAGGCGGCTACAAAAATAGCGGGCAAGTAACTGAAAATGGTAAACATTCAATGAAGCGAAATTGATTTGATTCAATTTGTTCAATTTGAAAGTTGAAAGCGCTCTCGCCCAGTCTCTCCGTCTCTTTTGCCCGACGATAACAACAGCGGCAATAAAAACAATTCAAAAAAAAAAAAAAAAAAAATAGGGGCATACGCAGATGAATGAAAAAAGAATAAAAGCCGAACTGAAATTTGATTAATTCAACAAAAAAATAAATACCAGACTCGCGGTCGGCCAATTGTTTACGCAGTGATTGGCTCGCATTGTGCTGCAAATTGAAGATGCATCTTGCAGATGCGCCTGCATCAATTGGTGGCCCATGTCCGTTGGAAGTGAAAGTGAGAGCGGAGCACGGTGAAATCGCAGGATATATGGAAGCATTGGAAGCATGGGAAGGAGTACGAGCGCCGCTTCGCCACAGCGAAACTTTATCTATATAGTACAATTTAAGCTTAAGTGCAGGAAACGCAGTTTTGCACCAGCTTACACCTTTTTACGTGCGGCTTATTTGCCAGCTTAACTCTTGATCAAACCAACTTGAGGTATTACTTATAATTATGTAATTACTATTATTTTTATAACATTTCTACCATACGTAGAACGTATAAAACTGCAAATAAAGCCGTTAAATCTTTCGAGAAAACAAAACTCTAGTTGGAAAGTCACCAAAACAAGTTAAAGCTTCCATAAAAATATTGGTAATTTTTAATAAAATTAGTACGATATTCGGCTTTTGAATGATGTTATTTTAAGAAAACCATCTTCGTTTTTGGATTGCACGAAATAATTGTTGCCTCTGTTGGTTCAGCTACCAATTTCATAACTTTGTTATTTGTCAATATTTTCAATATTGTTATTTATGTATATCTTCATTAAATGTGAGAATCTTTCTACGGTAAAATAAAAGTTGACCGACTGTCAAGTGCAAAGTTATCGATTTCGCCCAGTGTAGGATACAAGACATTGCCACCGTTTCTAATTGCCTTCGGCTGAACCCTTTTGCTCCAAGTGGCAGGTCCTGGCAGGACACAAAGGCAGTGCCCGGCACCCACGCACAGTGTAGTAAGTGGCATTAGCGGATGATGGCCCCTCAAACGGGAAATCGGGAAATCGGGGAATTGGGAAATTGGGGAATGGTGCAGGCAGCAGGCAGAAGGACAATGAGACACCTTTGAATAGCCGAACGAAGGCTCAATGGAAATGGCCAGGTCGTAGATGTAGATATGTATATGAGCTCCCCATTCGCTGTCAACGGCATCTTCACATGGCAGGGACATCGCAAAAAAGGGGCTTTCCAAATGAACTAGTCAAAATATATTTTTGGAGCGACTTCCAGTCGACCATAAAGGATCGGGAGCCAAGGATTAAATGCGATTTTAGCAAGCAATTTAGAATGCAATCCACAAGGCAGTACTTCACCGTGGAATCTGAGGCAGTAAATTTCGAAAACGGCTCTTTTAAAAGCGACTTCTTTCGATAAATTCGGGACTACGCCGCTGTGAAAATCGCGAGTGTGTGCCTGCAAGCGTGTGGCTTTGCATTAGTTTGTTGGCCGTATTTCACTTGACCATTATTCCGTGTTCTCAGCAGATGCAGGCAATTTGAGTGGGCGGTAGGCGGGGGCGGCACAATGGCTTAGGGGGCGTGACAGGGAGGGGTTTTCAGGTGGCGTTAACATAAATCAAAGCTCGGAGCTCAAAAGCGAGCGACAGGCGCAGCGACAGAACCAGAAGCACACAAACAATCACAAAGCGACAGGAAAAAGGACATCCACACACACACACACACACACACACACATACAGACAAAACGATGCTGCATCCTTGTGAAGTGGACCCGAAGGGGCGGCGGTGGCTGGTGGGTTGAGGTCTGGTGTTGTGAGGACGAGTCAGTGGGCGCGGCAACGGAAATGCCACCTGACAGACATCCACCTGCATTTCGGCACGTGCAATTGAAAAGCCAAGAAGACGAGCGGCCCCCAAGAACGCCACGAACGGAGTTGTCACAGTGCTCTCTGCCGGCTTTGAGCGAAATTAGACAGAGCATAACCAGAAGCGTCACCGCCAGGACATCGGCACATCGGGACATCGGGACGTTGAGACACCCGGCAAAGGGATGCAGAGGGATCCTCCGGCGGCGGTGGAGCGGGGATGACTCGCGTCATTGCCAGTCATATCCTGCGGGGATAAGCGCACTTTATGCAAAACGCACAACTTTTTTTGCCTCTCACTATCGCGTCACACTTTGCACACTAGACGAAATCATTAGGTATGAAACGGCATTCCAAACTTAAATTTAAAGATAAATATTAGACTTTACAATTTTGTTCTTGAAAAAGCATATGTGCAGAAAACGTTGGGCGCCATAAAAAAACAAAAATACAAAATTCTTTCATCATGACATTACTTTCAACTTTAATTTAAAGATAAATATTGAAATACACAATGTTTTATCGGAAAAGTATAAAAGTGAAAATCGCTGGGGCAAACAAAAAGTAAACAAGTTTTAAAACAAAATCAAGAGGTTTTCAAAATCACAAAGTTCTTATGTAGCTAACTTGCGCATTTGTTTACATTGTTGCCTACCTTTATACAGCTTGTGTAGACATTATTAAGCAAATATCTGTCGAAATATTGTGCCAGCTTTATTTCTTACAGTGCACATCTTTGTCGTGCCTTGGCGGGCGAGAAAAGCGCAAACAGCCCGTGATTCAGCTCGAACTTCAGCTTTTAGGTTCGAGATTGGGCTCTGGATTGGGCTTGGGGTTGTCCTTGTTATGTCGCCAGCACTGCTACGAAGATGATGGCATTCAGCAGAGATTTGCCACCGGAACGACAGTTGCGGCGGGGCGTGGTGAGAGCTGAAGACGGAAGGGGTGAAAGTAGGAGTTAAAAGCACAAAGGCGATATGGGAAACAACGGTAAGAGCGATGGGAATTGATTGAATAGTGAGAGAGAGGCTCAGGAAAGCCAAAGGACCTCACTAAAGAATTAAGATATACGATCGGGCCAACATGCTCCAACATGCTCCTTCCGCCCCTTAACGAGCTCCCCCAGTTCCCAGCCTCATGCGATTTGATTATGCTAATGAAATAACAAGCCTATAATACTGAAAAGAAGTCGAGAACATCGGCAAATGGGTAATAGAAGTGCAAAAAAATAAAACTATGCCAATGTCAATGCCAATTCCCATTCCCATTCCCAATCTCATTCACACGCACGCACATCCCCGGAATGCTGGTATCCTGGGAAAGGAGGTGCAAAGTGGAAAGGCTCGACATATTTGAGCCGTAAAAGGGGGCAGCCCCTAAATGGAAATGAGAAAGCCAAATTGGGCCGGGGCTGGGGAGTTGGAATTAAATCACGAAACATTAGTGCTGGTCGATGGTCAGGTATTTTGTGTGCAGCATTACGGTTCAATTTTAAATTTAATTAATTTTATAGAACATCTTGGGTAAGTTAAGTGCGACGGATTTTATTTTAACTATTTTTTTAACAGCTTCCATTTTTGTAATTTTCAAAACTAATATTCTATGGCTTCAATAATTACTTTTATTATAAATAAAAATTTTCTATTTAAATATTTTAAATTTAAATTTTGAAAATAGTTTACGTTTTCGTAAACAATCTCTATCATTTTTATAATGGAAACAATTCATATATTCATATATACAAGAGGAACATTTTTTAGGCTATTATTTAGTAGTTTAAAAAAAATTAAAATTCTTGTAATATTTTTCATTGCATTAGAAAATATATCTTTAGATTCAGACTAGATTTAAAAATAGGAGTCCTGCTTTTATCATTTAGCATTATAATGCCCGTTTATTGTTATTTTCATTTTACAGACCTTCTTTTTACAAATCTAAAGGTAATATTCTATTATATACTAAAGGTAAAATATCATCTTTGAAGAGTGCATTTGTGTGCGTTGGAAATCGTTTAGTGAAGTTTATACAGCTCCGAGTACCGAACTCATGAATGCTTGTTTTCTGAAGTGTACCAATATAAATACGGAGCCTTCCGCCTCACTTATGGGACACTCGAAATGCTCTGCAGGATTCTGTTGTCCTTCCGAGCACTCTTTCCCCAAATGCCCCACTCTCACCCCTCCTCGTTGCCGGCATTATTCCACCTTGCGCTTCTCTTCACGCGTTTCTTTTGGCCTTTTTGCATATTTATTGTATAGTTTTGTAGTCTTATCAAGTTAGCTAGTTAAAAGTCAAGATGCCACCAAGTGGCGGGTGGCAAGTGGTACGAAGGGGGGGGGGGGGGGGTTGGTGGAATCGCGGGTGCGGGACTCACCTGCTGCAGGTGGATGAGCACGTGCACGGCGCCATGTCGGCAGCTGCCATCGTTCCTTCCACTCTGCCGGATCTCCATTGCCCCGGTCCCTGTCCCTGCCCCTGCCCCACCGGGGTTTTATTAGCTACGTGAGGCGGTCACAAAGGGTGGAAGTGGAAAGTGGGAGTTGGGTGGTGGAAAGTGGAAAGTGGAAGAGGTCATCTGGCGATGGAGGTGGCGTGGAGTCTTGAGAACTTGCTAGGCGCTGGCGATAAGATGAGCGTGCTAAAGTTTTATTGGCGCATATTTAAGCTATTAAAAAATTCATGCATAAAATGACACACACACACACACACACTTACAGACGCACCCACACACACACACGCAGCTCGAGGAGGAACCAAATTAAAAAGAAAAACGCTCAGTGGCAGGATGGCCAGAAAATAGAGAGTAAAAAGTGTAAAGTTCCAGCTTAAGTGTGCTCCGAATGACTGCGGATATCCGCACTGCCGGTAAATGTCTGCAAAGAAACTTCCAGTGCGGATATTCAAGCTGTGCAGACTAGACGGCTACTAATTATAAACAAAAAGAACGCAAAAACTATGGTTGCATAACGAAAAAGTTATGTGCAGAACCGTTTTAGATTTCACTTTCAGAACATTTTGGCACAGTTTCGAAAGAAGCACAAGATATTTATCGCAAAAATTTGATAGATAAACTTGGTCTGATTTAACAGCTGTTTGCGTCAAGTTCTTTAGAAATATTATTTAAATTACAGGTCAATTTTAAAATGACTCCCGCGAAAGTCCGCAATGTAGGCGAGTGTGTGAAAAGCGCGGATATTCCGCGGATAAGTCAAACTTCACGCGTTTTACGACGGCCAAGTAAGATTAGCATTTTTGCCTGTGCAATATGCGGACAATTCGCACAATGGGTAAATTTGCGTTTGGTAACTTCCAGCGCGGATATTCCGCGGATATGCAAGCAGTACAAAATATATTCAATATGGTCGTTCATTATAAGATAAGATTATATTACGGATATATTGTGAACATACATATATACATATATGGCAACTCAATTTAGGATATTTAGCATTATGAAAACCTCAAGTATTACAATTGTATTGGCTCAATTTCAAGTTTTTTATACGTTTTACTTGTGCTTTCAGTTTGCATAACTGCACCTAGTGTTAGCTACCCCAACTACGTGCTACGTGTTCTGTCCAACAACGATTTTCGTATGCTAATAATCCCACGCAGAATGCGTCTGCCGAGCGAGCGGATAGTTTGCGGATTGCACTTAAACCGAGTCGTCCAGAGTATCAATCCTTTCCCTAAAAACCGGAAAATAACTTCAGATGGCAACTGGAGATGGCGGGTGCAAGGGGTGCAACGGGTGCAAGGGCGAGGCAGGGCAATAAGCAAAACGTTTTATGTTAAATACCGCATCGTTATCTCCACGGCGAGATGGTTTGGGTTGCAAAAGGTCCTGCCTTTTTACGGAGTCCTTTGGCGAACTGCTGAAGTGGCGGAGTCGAGTTGTCCGGTCCGGTGGCCCACGGCGCCTGAAATGCTGCAACACATTTCGCTGGAGTCCCTAACCCGGCGCAATAATAACTATAATAATCAACATGCGGCCACTGGCACAAACATCCTCACACCCACACAGACTCACACACACACTTGCACACATGCACACTTGCACACACTCACGTATACTGTTGTTGCATGTTGCTCATTTCGTTTTCTTAATTTTATACATACGCTTATTTTCATTTTGCTGCCTTTTTGTTTGCTTTTCCTGTGCTGCGGCTTATTCTGCCAGCCAACCACCGCCACCCGCCCCCTCCACGCAGCTTTGTACTTATTGCGAGAAACCCCCCATTGCAACGAGCCCCCCCCCCCACCCCCCGCTGCCACCACCAGTCTGGCATCTTTTTAGTATTCATTAAACTGCATAATTATACAATAAGTGCAATGGCTCCGCACCGACTTTGCAGCGTCCTTCCGCCCAGCGCCCACCTTGGTCTCTCTACCAACCAACCACCACCCACCACCCACCGCCCACAAGCTCTATCACCAAACCGCACGCACTGCCACCCACAGCTGCCACGCCCACGGCCACCGCCCAACCGAGTACATATACATACATACATATGTATGTGCAGTATATACAGCTTTGATGTGGCCTGTGTGCACACGCCACACATGTGAGTGTGTGCAAAAGGATCTAATCGAATGCAAGGGATAATATGCATGTACATACATACATACATAGAAATATATAGTATGCTATAGAAAACAGGAAACTTAATCGCAATGAGCTCAACATAAGCTGAACCAAATAAAATGGGTCTCAAAATGCAAATAATTTTTATTTTACAAAATTCTCCACTTGCTAAAAGCGTCATAAATGATGGCATCTATGAACTTTTGAGTTCAACAACATTATTGTATTTATTATTAGTATTAATATCACTCGTAGTGTGAAATGCTATACTAGATTCGATCGAATGCATGTAACAGGTGAAAGGACCCTATATTCTTGATTAGGTTCACTTGCCAAGTCGATCCTTCTATGTCCGTTTGTCAGATTTGGCATGTAAATACCACCCTGTGATGTTAAGATGCAATATTATGAAATAAAATTCTCCAATATTTCATACAGCTTTTTAAGTGACAAACATTGGACCTGCAATATCAAAAATTGTCTCAATTTGCATCACTAATGTACTCTATATCAAACTTTAAGTGAGTATTCACATCGGCATGGCTGTGCCTTGGCAACTTTACGGATTCCGCAATGGTATGCAGCTCTCTTCCCGAATAGAGGCTAATTTATTTAATATCCCTTGACCACCCGGAAATGCCAAAACGGGAATTGACCGAACTGGAAGCTGGGCCAAATGTATTATAGAACGGAATGGGTCATGGGATTATTAAGCAGGATTATGAATAGATAGGCTCATATTCATTCAGACCGTTCACGCTCTGGCCGCTCATTGTTTTTATGTTTTGGCAAACTTTTCCCAATTTCAAATGGGGAAGGAGAAGCGAAATATGTCCGGCCACCTGAACTAGTCCAGTTGAGTTCAACTCGCTTCGGCACATAAACAAATCCCTTAAACGTTTTAAATGCCGGAGCCCAGCTGCATCTGACCACGCCCCCCCCGCCCCCGTTCTTGTTGAACCACCACAAACGTAACGGGAACCGAACGAAAAAGAAAAAAAAAAACATCACCGAATAGACAAAACAAAGGGAACAGCATTGGCTGTTCGTAGTGGTCAGGCGAACTATTTATACACTATCCAAAGGGTTCAGAACTTCAATTGTCCAATCAATCATCTGCGATTGAATATATTCAAATTACAAACGATTAAATCCCAATTCTAGGCTAGAAAAATGATATAGACTACTTATATTGTTTGCCTATGTTTTTTGTGTTTTGTATGGTGAATAGTTTAATAATATGAGAATAATTTCAATTTAAAATACCATTTCGGCATAATATAGAATCTTGATTCTTATAGTAATTTTTTTATGATTCCATGTACTATGTATAGTCAAATGTCTCCACTTAGGCGGACGAGCCCGATCTAAAGAATAGGGTATGGAGCAGGAAAAAGTGGACATTGGACGCACTTGGAGCATGTGTCCGCACCATTTCATGCTCGAAAATAGTTTTGGCCAACGATTGGGCAAGGCGTCGGCCCTGGCTGCCAGGAGGAGTCCGAGCTAATCGGACAGGATATGAGACAGGACCAAGACCCCGGGACCAACCAAGCATCGCCCTCTGGTGCATCGTAAAAAATAAGCAGCAGCAAATTGTATTTTTATGAGCTGAAACTGTTTTGGGGCCACATTTCAATGTCGATAAAAACAACGACGGTCCTCGGTGTGCGGATGGGGCAAGAGCGAGGTGGGGTGTCTGGGGGGGTGGGGGTTGGGTGTTGTGACCGGACATAGGGTTCAAGGAAGGCCAAGGAGTGTGGACAGCATGTGTGGCAAGCTGGCAAGCTAACAGGCCGACTACCAAATACCCATTACTCTCTGCCTCGCATGTTAGCAAAACTCCAGAGTTGCCTAATATTTTGCTAAAACTATAGATAATATATGCAATCCTGAAAATAAACTGAAAATAATTCGATTATTTGTTAACGAATTAGTGTACGTTCTCAGAAATGCACTCAGCACGAATACAACATACCCTATTTGTCCCCAGACGGCATGTATAAATACTGAAACAAAAACTTACAGCAAATTACAAATAACGAGCCAAAAACCGGAGTCCAGCGCCAAACGGGCGGTCAAACGGAATGGATTGTGGGGGATTGGGGAATTGGCGATTTGGCGGAGTGGTTCGGTTTGGACTAATAGAAAATCGTGTGGGAAATTCCACAGGCAGCCTGGCCTCGAAAAACTAGTTCGGGAAACAGGAGACGTGCCCTGTCAGATGGCCATTCATTAGAGCTAATTAAACGTGATCAGAACCAGAACCGGACACCCAACCGGGCCTTATCCATATCCCCATGTACGGTCAACTGAAGCCCGATGCAGTCGATGCAAATGTGGTGAATGACACACCTGCCAGTTTCTATGGTGTACACATGAAACTTGAAACACAAATATTAATGATTACGGAACAGGGTATTTTTTTTTGTTTAGCTGTAAAACTGTGAGAGTGCTGTGACTTTAACCGGAGGTTAGTTGTAAAACTGTGAGAATATTGTGACTTTATCAGACTTTATCCGACTTTATGACTATATGAATGGTATGAATACTTCTGGACTATTAAGCTGTATTGCTTGTATTCAAAGCTGTTCAAATGCACATGCACAGTTTCTCGCAATAAATATTAAACAATTTGAAGGGGTTAAGTGCTTAGGAAGCAATCGCCGCAAACTGGCCCTCTACTCAACCTCGACTCGCCAAATCCCACCTTAACCCCGAACCCATTGTCCTGGACGACGTAGCCATTTCATTTGGATGAGCTGCTCGTGCTGTGCTCCTCCTTTGTTGGCAATATCATATCGAATATGTTCATCATGCGCCTCCGTTTGATTGCTACGGGGATTCTGATAATAATTAAAGGCTCAAGGCGGCCAGCCCCACTTGCTGGTGCCTCCCATGTCCACCACTCGTCTCCTCATCCTTCCACTCTGGGCACGCCCAGTAAATAAATATAATTAGCTGGGAGATGGAAGAGCTCCAAAGGCTCCAATGCTCCAGAGCTTCGGAGCTCCACAGATGGGAGATTCCCCATCGCATGTGCTCTGTGCGGCACGCAAAATGAGATGACACTAAATCAAAGTTATTCAACTCACGTCGTTAAGTCATTAATCGAACAATGCACGGCAGGAACATGTGGGCACACACACGACACACACACACACACGTGACATATGCTGATATCGTGGCCTTTAATTTAACTTGGCCTTAGCCTTTGTCTTGGCCAACGACATCGTATTGACGACCATGTTGGCACATAATAACGGACAGGGCCCCGAAAGACGATGAATATGACGATGGTGATGATGATGGAAATGGAAATAGAAATGACGATAGAGATGGGCATGGGCATGGGGATGGGGATGGTGATGGTGATGTCGCCTTTGTGGTGAGCAATGTCAACGCGGGACCCATCGCAGTGAGAATGGTCGCGCCCAGGAACCTGGACTTTTCGACTGTACAATGCATTATTAAACGTATAAATTTCAAGTCAAGTGGCAGGGAAACCCAAAAACGGACACACCAGGACGTAGGGGGAATCCTTTTCGGCTCCAAGTGACGACGGTCGCTGAGTGGTCGCGCATTTCAAGTGCATTTGACAAGACGCCATTTCGGAGGTGGACAGGACAGGCAACCACCGCACATCTCTTTGGAACTGCTTATGGTCCATTGGCTAGGAAAACACTTGAAGGCCAAAGTAATTGGGTGTTTCCTGGATTCACATACTGGTACATAAGTGTATCACCAGTTCAAAAGAAAAGTTCCAAAACGTACAGTGACAAAGTGATGAAATTAGGAACTCGAATTCTTTTGCATTTAGTGGAACCTATAAAAATACTGAATGATTTTTAAATCGCCGTTTAGACTTGGGCAAACAAACCAGGAAAATTGGGCGAAATTGATTAAATTCAAATCATTTAGCAAGCTGTTTAAACATTTTTGGCTTGCGAAAGTGATTTAATAATGAGTTGCGCCATTGTGAAAATAAATGCTGCTATTCAGAGTAAAATGTTGTGACACGCCATGTTTTTTCTGGCATTACAAATTTCCATTTGTTTATCTTTGTCATCTATCATTAAATCAAAATCTCTAATTAAAGGCTTTAATGCCGTCAGCCGCGTTCTTGAAATATGTTGCGTATAAATAATTTCAAATACATATGTATGTATGTATAGTAAAATGCAATGGCACTTGATTTCTTTATTAGGATATCGATTTAAAAAAACTAATTGAAACTCATAATTTCGAGATTAAATAAAAGGTGAGCGATACAATCGAATAAATAAAATAATGAAAATTGCTTCAGATAATAAACACCCATCAAATGAATACAAGCTGATAATTAAAAGCTTCTATCCATAAATATGTGCCGACCAAACAGTTTGACCTGCGTTGATGATGCGACTAAATCAAAAAACCCCCCTCCTCCTCCACCCCCTCACTCCAACACTCTGGCAAAACAACGGCAATTATGGAAATGAACACGAGCCTCGTTAATTTATTATTCGCAAAATCGTAGCCAACTTTAACAAAGTTTAACTAAATTGGCCATCAAATAATCGAGATGGGCCGAAAACCAGCTGCTTTGGCTTTGCCATATTTATGCAGAAAAGTAAACCGCCATCGACCGACCGATTCGCCATACAGCAGTCACCGCACCCAGGAGTTACATCCATGGTGGAAATGGTCAAGGGATTGGAATTGGAATTGGGATAGGTATCGGACTGGGCATGGGTTTTTGGTAGTGGGCCAGTGTCGAATGGAAAGTGGCAACTGGCGAATCGGCCGGTAATAGGATTATGCTTGGGCTCCATCAAAGCCAAAACAACCGCAACCACGCATAATTGTTAAATTTATTTATTTAAGCACGAAATGCGTGGCCATAGCCATGGCCCAACGTAATGCTCGCGCTGAAAAGCGCCGCCATCCATCCTATTCGGCCATCCATCCAGCCATCCTGCCATCCTGCAGGACATGCCACCCCCCGAAGTGGCAACAAAAACGCCCACTATTTGCCAGCGGCTGTACGGCAAACGTTTTTCGGTTTTTGTGGTCAATGAAAAATCGCTTTAAATAATGCATTTCATTTAAATAAATATTTAAAAAGCTGTCAGCGAACTTTTATGGGCTCGCCCAGTTGGAGCTCGCACGCATTTCGAGTTGCTCGAGTGCCGCCAGCTGAATGGGGTGACTCTATCAGGATCAGCACCTGGCTGCGATTGATTGGTGTCGGTTAACGGTTTACGCCCCATTGTGCTCCACATTGACCTAATGGCGGCCATCCAGCTCCACCATTCTGCATTTTTGATGGTCCTATAGACATATTTAACTGACTTAACATGCTAGTTTTGCAAAGATAGATTTGCCTACTCAAGAACCGCCAGTTCTTCTTTATATTTTACATTAACTTTCAGCTACTAAAAAGCAGTCATCAGTTTCAAAAATAAATCAAGGAATTCGAATCGAATTAAATTGAAGTATACAACTGAATAATAGACCTTATTCTAAATGTATATATTCCTTATTCGATACCAGGCATTACTAGCCAGATTTAGGATGTCTTTACTTTGTGCTCTATTTTGCGTTTCAAAAATAAGACTAGCCCAAAAATCGAACGTCTTAAAACAATTTTCCAAGGGTATCTTAACAGCGTTCAGTTGTCTCAGTTAATAAAAAGCTTACAAATAGATACAATTGTATCTTGAGCGGTACTTCACGTTCTAGAAGTGACAGTGGAAATTGTCATCGTTGAAATTATCCGCAGTATTTTCGATTACATTAAGTGCTGAGTGTACAGAAGCTGCAGTATTGTTTTCCCTCGCAACTTTTGTGGTAATTAACCTTGTGCTCTTCTCTGCTAATTGTTAATTCCCCAGGGTACAGCAAGACATGTATAACTAATTCCTAAACTGTATTTATTAATTTGCCCAAGGCGGTGGAGCCAAATCGACTGGCCAGTCCAAATTGGCCAACTGTGTGACTTCTTCATCGGGTTTCAGTCCGCTGCCAATGCTGCGAATCATATTTCATTGTCATTCTCGTTTTATTGCCAAACAATCAGTGGACCGAGGGGATGCAGGATGCCAGGATGCTGGGATGCTGGGATGCCGGTCACTGCGACTGGGCAATTGGCAGACACGAGAAATTATAATTACAATTTGGCACCATATAACGAGTATACGGCCAGGACTAATTAGTCTCCTGAGCGTGTTGCCTGATTCCCGATTTCTGATTATTGTAAATCTCTGGTCACGCACAAACGAAACAATTCATAAATTTAATTTTTGTGCCAGAGTTGCGGCGGGAATAGGTGGCACGATGGCAGGATGGCAGGTTGGCAGGATAACAGGATGGATGGATGAATCGATGGTGTCCGGAACTGAACTGAACCGAAACAGAAACAGAAGCTGGAACTGAAACTTGGACTCCAAGCCAGTCGACACGTCGCAGCCAGCGAATTCCCACAATAAACATTTGCACCGGCAAATGATGATAATGTTGATGACGATGTATTTGCCAGCCCCAACCAAGCACCACCCACCGGCCCCAACTCCTGATTATGATGATGGTTATGCTGATGATGATGCTGATGATAATGATGATGATAACGATGACGGGGACTGCGATGTGGGTAATGACGCTGATGACGACACACCGCTGGGAATTATTTGTATATGCAGTCATGTAGCATCGATTAATCATTTTATTATTATTGCCATTCGCCGGCGCTCCCACAGCTCGTGATCCTCATACATACGAGCTCTGAAAAGTCGACTCCTAGATGGAATTCCAAATGCTGTTCATAATCGCACCGGGGAAAGGCCGCTCCATCGATGGGTGCACAAATCCGGTAGGGATGTCCATTAATACGGTCATTCCATTCAATAGTTGGTGGTTGTGAATGGGAAACGAACTGCCTATTATCTTGGGACTAGGGTCTATGCCATAATAATCCCGAATGTACATTTAATATTAGCAATGCATTTGGAAAGATAATAATATAATACTCGTACACCATACAATGCGATCCAATTCAATTAACTGCGATAGGATGCGAGCAACTTCGAATTTAATTATAATAATTACATCAGATTTTAATGCTCCAAAGTTTGTGTGCCTTACGAAACATATGTATTTTTTTTCTTTAAATTGCAGGAACGATCCCAAATTGCGAATCGTTCTTAGCTTTATTTGGAGATACAATTTTATGTGAAAATTTTAAAACATATTTTCTGTTGCTTTTTGCAGCAAGTAACTATTTAAAACGATTAGAAGAACAACAAAAGTTAAAAAATACTAGAGAATAAAACTAAAACTTAAAGTATATAAAATATTTCATTGAAAGTGACTTTAATCCAGTATAACTAGCCAAATCCCAGGCGAAATTAGGGTTTTCTGCTTAATTACAAGATGTGTGACATTTTGAAAATAACGGTAATCATAATCAATCCAACACTAGGCAACCCTGATGCGTTGGCAATTCAAAATACACTCAGTAGAAAGCCCTAGTGTCACACAAAAGTCAGGAGAGCCGAAAAAAATTGAACCCAAGCAAGCCGTAACTCTGGAGACCAATAGCCAAGCCGAAACGTTATCCCAAACGAGCCACTGCAGTCCCGGAACGATGTATGCCGCCGTAAAGCCGCTGTCCAACTATCTGCGCCTGAAGACCGTACGCATATACGACCCGATCTTCACGCTGCACTCCAAGTGCACCATCGTCATCCTGCTGACCTGCACCTTCCTGCTTTCCGCGAAACAGTACTTCGGCGAGCCGATCCTGTGCCTCAGCTCCGAGCGGCAAGCGGATTACGTGCAGTCCTACTGCTGGACAATGGGCACCTACATCCTGCCGGCGGAGGTCGATCGGGATGGCGGCAGCAGCTGGGAATACGCCCTCTACGCACCCACCTCCACGGCCGCCGAGACCTTTAACGTGAGCAGTCTGCGCGCCCTGGTGGCCCAAAATGAGCAGTACGCCCGGTTCATCTCGATCGCCGAGGGCGTCGGGCCGGAGACGCGTGGCGTGACCAAGCGGATGTATCTGCGCTACTATCAGTGGGTCTTTATGATCCTGCTCTTTCAGTCGCTGCTCTTCTACTTCCCCTCGTTCCTGTGGAAGGTCTGGGAGGGCCAGCGCATGGAGCAGCTGTGCTGCGAGGTCGGCGACGCGCTCATCGTGGAGGCCACCTATCGCACCCGCCTGCAGATGCTCACCAGGTATTTCCGCGCCCAGTTCGCCCCCATCCACTGGTGCTATTCGATCAAGTACGCATTCTGCGAGCTGCTCAATGTGTTCATCAGCGTGAGTTAAACTCCATTGAAGTGCCAAAACCAGTTGTGACCAGGTGTGTAACTGCTCCTTCGCCTCCGCTGCAGATCCTCAACTTCTGGCTAATGGACGTGGTGTTCAATGGGTTCTGGTACAAGTACATCCACGCCCTGGCCGCCATACCCGTGTACGACTGGAACCTCTGGAACCTGATGACGTCGCGCGTCTTTCCCAAGGTGGCCAAGTGCGAGATGTTCGTCTACGGGCCCAGTGGCACGCCGAATATCATGGACATCCTGTGCGTGCTGCCGCTGAACATCCTCAACGAGAAGATCTTCGCCGTGCTGTACGTATGGTTCCTGTTCATCGCGCTGCTGGCCATTATGAACATCCTTTACCGCCTGCTGGTCATCTGCTGCCCGGAGCTGCGCCTCCAGCTGCTGCGCACCCACCTGAACGGCATGCCCAAGTCGCATGTGCGGGAAGTCCTGGCCAGCGCTGGATACGGCGACTGGTTTGTACTTATGTGCGTGAGCATCAACGTCAATCCCACTTTGTTCCGGGAGCTCCTCGAGCAGCTCTACGCCAAGCTAAATCAGGCGCGCTGCACGGAGCCCGTATTCGCGGAGCAGCCTTGTCAGCAAGTGCCGCAGCTGGCGCAAGTGCCGCAACTTTTCTCGCACGCCAAGCTGGACAGGTGTCCCAGTCGCAACTGCAGCCTGTTGATTGATCCCACGGCCGATCGTCATTCAATTTGCACGGAGAGCAGCCATCGAGTGACGGCGATGCCCACGGCCCCGACCCTCAACCTAATGGCGCCCAACGACGAGATTATCAGCATGGATCGTTTCTTCCACGAGAGCCACGCATAGGGTCCATAATTGTTGCCGCCAGTCCACTTTCTGCGATTTATTAGCACTTCAATTAAATGTAGTGATTTTCAATTAAGCAGATATAATCGGTACACATCAGTACTTTTTTTTTTGTATTACATGTATGTATGCACATATAAGAATAAAGAAATATATAGATACCCTACCAATCTATTGGTATATTGGCTTTGACTTGCCGATTTGATTGCCTTTCTTGAAGGATAAACATACATGCATATGTACATACATATGTACATAAATATGTACTGTATGTACATATGTGCATAATTTCAAAACACATTACTCCTAAAATCGCGCCCGTATCATTTCGCATGCTTTCGCCCCCATTTGCAGCACTTTCCCTCGTGGAGCTTTATCAGTTTTGCAAATAAGTGAATTGCATCAAAATGCAAATAAAAAGCACTAATCAAAATGACAGCGGGAGGCCGGCGGGGTAAATACCAAATACCAAATACCAGCAGGCATAACAAAAACTTTAACAAACTTACAAAAGTTAAACAAGCCGACTGCAAGATGTGATAGTGGCGGGGGTGGTGGGGCAGGGCGAGAACGGCGTTCGCTCTCGCTGAGAGATGATGACGATGATTGCGAAACTCTTCTCTTCCGCTGGTTAAGCTTTTGTCTGTCTGCCAACAGGTAAAACTAACAACAACAATTTGTGAGCGACGGCAGGGAGCGAGAGTCAGTGCTGCCCAGTGTCGTTTTCGAAAAGTAGCCAATAGTTCTTGCACTTTCTAGGCAATTTAACAATTTGATTTAACAATTCCGTTTCTTTTTTTCTAATTAAGTAATGACTTTATTCAGTTAATAGGCTACAAAATTGCTGAATATGCTATCAGTCACATGAAGCATTTCTAGCAATGTCGGCAAAAGTCAAGTCTGGCTGTAAAACAGCTCAACTGGCTGCACTCGCAGGAGCAGGAACAGCAAGAGGAAGAGTAAGAAGAGGCGACGACAACGCAAATGGCGGCAATTACATGCAGCTACAATAACACAACAACGGTATGGTGAGCGGTGGAAGGGGGAAAGAGAGAGAAGGACAGTGAGAGAGTCAACATCACTTTGTCTGAGGCGGCCGAAGAGCGAGAGAGACGGCGGAGAGGTGGGTAAAAGCGCAAAATAAACAAAGTTAATTTTAATTAAAAACCGCAGGAAACCGAAAAAAACAACAAAATGCTAAATAAAATGGGCGTGAACGGAGTGACTCAGCGAAGCCGATGACGATAACGATGACGTCGAAGGAGTGAGTGAGCGGGCAGGATGTCTTACATATGCAACTGCGATAAAGAGAGAAAGCGAAGGAGAGGGATTAGTGCTGTCAGCTGTTTTAAAGCGAAAACTTTGGTGAAAGTCTAGTGAGTACGATAATTTCACCCAAAATAGGACAGAACCATTTTTGGTAGCTATATTTTACCTAATCCAAGGAGCACACGCATTATTTATTTAAAGAATACGTTTATATGTGCAGTTACATAAATACGCAAATAGTACATAATAAGATGAATACGCGACTATGCGTATACGTTATAAGAAAACGTCACATCAATTTTGTAGCATACATTTTGGGGCATGTACGTTTTGAGAAAACTACTTCTATTGCCCGAGGTTGGATTTTATTATTTACTTGTTGATTGCGCTGTTATGTTACTATTACTGCATTGTATCGATTTATCGCTTCTAAATAAATAAAGAAATAAAAAAAACTTCTATTGCCCCACATTTAACAATTTAACTAATTTAATTTAAATTAATTTAATTTAATTTAACTTCATGTTGTCATTTGTTTTGAGCTTATAAATAATACATAAGTGGAATCTATCTGGAAAATGGGCAAGCTGACAGCTCTGAACGGAATAGACAGACCGGCAGAGAAAACATGCCGCCAGCTGAAATGTAGGCTGAAAATGAAACTGAAGCATAAC
The DNA here is from genome assembly GCF_000001215.4 of Drosophila melanogaster. NCBI lineage: Eukaryota > Metazoa > Arthropoda > Insecta > Diptera > Drosophilidae > Drosophila > Drosophila melanogaster. The sequence continues at coordinate 20,266,037 of NC_004354.4, read as the reverse complement.
ATACATATTCCTTCGCTGCTCACAATCCCAACACCCCAAAACCCACGCCCACGGGATCCAGCGCCACCAATGGATAACTGTAACTGTAACAAAGACACATGTAAACAATTCCGTTTGTCTTCGACGCTGTTTCTGCCTAGTTTTAATTATACCGAGCAAAAACTTTGCCCGCACTTTGCAACACCACTCTAATAAACCCACCACCTCCCACCACCAACCGCCCACAATCAAACCCACCACCCCCCACCACCCTTCCATGGCACGAAAGTTTAAAGTGAGCAACGGTAAACGATTTTTAGCTAACCACAATCCCCAATCCACATGGAGATTACTCAGCCTGCAAGCTTCTTTTGCATTTTAACGGGAAATCTTTGAAGGATTTTGAAGGAAAAGCGGTTAGAACAGCGTTTGAGATGCCAAAACTGAAGTGCACAAGTAGTAGGGAAAATGCGAAAATTATCTATAACTATAATAAATTACCTATACCTTGGGATAATTATGTAAATAATGCATTGAGACATTAATAATATTAATAATAATCCTATAATAACTAACATTTGTACATACCGATATTCCTTGATCACATAGTACGATTATAAGTACAAATAACACAAAAACTTTATAATTGATTTACCTATTTTATATCCACTCATTCTAAAATCGATATCGATATATATATATCGATATAAGCACTCTGCACATTTGTAGTTTGACGACATATTTTTTAACTATCCGCATACACTGAAACCAACTCAATATTAACATATTTATGTAGTTTTCGGTAGAAGATATGATCTAATGTGATTGTCTTACTAACTAAGTTTACGTACTAAAGCAAGTCGGATCATTTAAAGCAGGAGAATAGAAACGAATTCCATAATCTTCCCATGTGCATCACTACAATTTGATTTGCCTGTTAATGGGCTGCCATCCTTTTGCCAAAATAGATTAGCCTGCTAGCAGAGAAGCTTCCATCTTCCATCCAAACCAGACGAACCATCCGAACCGTCACCTTGGTAACCCCAAAGTGGTTTTCAATGGCGAAGGACGACAAAGAAGATTTCAAATAAATTAACAAGTTAATTGAGTTTCGTGTTTAGGCAGCGAGCGAAAGTGATCCCGACCAGACGGGACCAGGAACCCGATACTCCATACTCCATACCCCAAACCCCAAGCCCCAAGCCCGATTCCCGAATCCCGAGGCCTCAGACCTCCGAGCCTTATGGCCAATAATCGGTGGGAGTCGTCAGGTGACAGCCTCGCCCCCACAATTGTGGTCGAAATATATTGACACTGCCAGCAAAAAGACCAAACTTAATTAAGGGGCATCAAAAATGTGCCAAAGAATAGAATTTAATTGGATATCGACAGAGTAGCTTAGACTAGGCAAGTTTGGAAAACCTTGTCCAGAACCACTTTTGAAAATTCAAGACTGTTCGAAGCTAAGTCCGAAGTATTTTGGTAACCAGCAAAATTGTGAAAAAAATAATAAAAAATATGCACACAAATTTTTAAAGAAAGTAATAAGTTCTTACTAAGAACACAGAAAGTCGTGTTGGTTAAGAATATTTGTTTTCAGCACATTAGGTACATAATATTTATTTGTATTAAACAACAATTACACGGAATTGTTATAACTTATTTTTAAGTCAAGCAAGCAAGCTGTAAATAATTCAGTGGAAAACTGACTAAATTGTTTATTTATCCAGACAAACACTTTTATTCAAGTGCCTATATCACCTTAGTTAATTTATATTATTACTAAAGTAAAGCTATTAACCTTTAAAGTCAGGGGAAATCGATCAAAAACGTTAATTAAAAAAAAAAAAGCCTGAAGAATAATAAGTTAAACTGAAGTCCACAGAAAGCGATCAAACATCATTAAAAAAACAGGGGCCTAAAGAATTCGCGTGTTACACTATAAAAAGTAATAAGTTAATAAAGTAATGCTTATTGTTTTTAAAATAAAAAAAAGGCCTAAAAAATTCGCTTGGCGGCGCCTTCGATGAACAAGATGATGAATTGTGTGATTTTAGTAATTCATGTGCCCATCCAGAGGACGCCTTTCGCTCGGCGGCAGCTGTGTCCTTCTGCCCGTCCTCTGCCGGCGGCGAGGGGTCCTTGCTGGTGACGAATTTCCTTGCTAATGGCGAGTGGTGCTGGTTGGCGAGTGGGAGTGCGTTGCGGTTTGTCAGGTGCGTTAAACCGTGCGGTTTGCGCTGCGGTCGCCGCCGGTTATTAACAATTAACAATTAATGCTAAATCAATAAGCAAACACAATGGCAGGCGCATAAAGCGACAATGTCATTTATATGCTAATTAGCTGAGGCCAGGCAGCTCAAGCAGCTCGCCTAACCAAGTTGATTCCGGCCAGGTCGGCGAATTAATTAAACTTTTTCGACCGCCCTCGAAATTGGCGAAAAGCCCGCCGCCGCAGCACAAAAGCCTAGTGCCGAAAATGCAATCATCCCAATTCGAGGAGTGGCCCGTCCTGGTTTTTGGACCCATCTCTGGGCACTGGGCACTTGGCAGTGGGTGCCGCATCCGCATCCGCATCCGCATCCTCATCCGGATCCCGGATCCTACCGCCCTGTGTGGGACATGTGCAACAAAATCATTTTTCAATTACATATTCGGGTTTCGTGTGCGGTTCTGGCTTTGGTCCCTTAAAAAGGCGACCATGACCACATGGCAGGTGGGATGGTGGGTGGCTACTTTTGCACCAAAAAATGGCAGAAGGACAAGTGCCAAGTGGGCGGCATTCGCATTCGCATTCGCATTCGGGCCCCCGATTGTTGCATATTGAAAATTTGCTGCAAAATTGATTTAACGGCATTTCTGTGGATGCAAAATGCAAAGCATTTTGAATGACCATTGATCACACCGAAGCGGAAATACTGGTGAAGAGGAAAGGGTTGAAATTGCTTTGGCATTTGAAAAACTATCCATTCCGTCATCGTTTCGCTACTGTCTGATGTTTCCTAGATGGGTAGCTATATAACAAATGTTATTCCTATCCGCATTATGCACGACTTAATACGTTCAATTGTTTAGAATATGAACTCATACATATGGTGGCTTATTTGAGTAGAACCCCCCTCAAATTAGATCAATATTATCGGCGTGAAGTGTGTGGTGGTTTTGGTAGTGATTGTAATTTGATTTTGCAGCTGTGCGCGCCGTCAATCTTAAACAAGAATCCAAACAAAATTGGGTATGTTGACTTAATCAGTTTTTGCTCGGAAAACGCATGAATATTGCAAACCACTGGACCGCATCAAATAGCGCGTACAAAGCGCAAAATGCGATCGGATTGTTTCCTTCGCTGCACACACTGGTAAAAAAAAAAAAGATATTCATTGCGACCAGTATAGGATAACGCACTAAAATGTTCATACTTCGCAATTAATATAAATTCAATTTAGAATGAATGTGAGAAAGTTGTAGATGTTTGGATTGGCACTAAGCGACACATTCTTCTTCAAGATGCCCCAAAATGCAAAGTACATGTTCCTCACATTTAACATGAGTATATTTGGCCAAAACTCGCTTGCCAAATCCCAGTGTACGTGGCCCAAACGCTCGACCAGACACAGCTGTAAACAGTGCTGATGCAATTGCATTTCCGCCCCCAGACTTCAATACCATCATCGGATTCCCAGGACGGATTCCCCCAGCTGCATTCACATCCACACCCACACGCACATCCACGTCCATTGCCGTGGCCATCATCCGTACCGTTTTAATCAATTATAATTGCTACCATTTTTGATTAGTTGGCACCTGCCTCAATCATCGGCAGCGTCCGAAATGGTCAGAATCGTTTTGGTCAACCGTGCACACAGCAACGGATGTTGGTTTTCGTTGGGCCGCTCGGTTCTGAATCGGATTCCATGAAAATCCGTAGTGGCCCCGAGTGGCGGCACTGGGTGTCTTGGTGATGCTTATGGTGGATGGGTGTCGAATGCACCGACAAGGATTTTGGGGGACGAGAAGGAGCGGCTGGCAAACATTTTACGTAATTGCGCACATATTTAAATTGCGTTCCATATTGCACAATACATCAAATTATGGCCCAAAGTAAAGTAAATCTGACACACGGACGGACGGACGGACACGGACGGACGGACAGAAGGACCGAGGACCTAAGGCCAGTTAATAAGTAAGCCGGAGCATTTATCCGGGCTGCCCGTGTCCGTTTTCCATTCGGTCTTTGTCTCTTTGCTCATGGCAATGCATGCATTTTCCATGAGATTTTTCGGGCGAAATATTCCGCACGGAGAATGCGAGCTGCACTGTAATTTATTTAGATTGCCTTGGCAAATATTTATGCACGTCGTTCCATTGACTTCTAAATCAATTGCAGCCACCGGGGAGTCCGCAACTCGCTCCACGCAACTGGCCCTAATTAATAAAGACAAATTTCCCGGGAGCGATTCTTGAATGGAACTATCCAACTATCCAACCAAGTATCCGCCTATTCTGCACAGTTCAAAGGTAATCGCCTGACCTGACTGCCCATCTGGATTAGACTCCTCGCATTACGGCAAAGTGTCCTTGAGTTTTAGCCGCCATTCCCGGCCGCATCCCACATCCTTGGCCATGGCTGGTTAGGTTTGCAACTGATTTGATTCCATCTTGGGCAATTTTCCCAGCTGGGCGTGCTGCCACGCCTACAGCTAAGCGCTCCATGACAAAGAGAACGGCTTAAAAAGCACTCCTGCTCCGCAAAAAGTCCTTTGACTTATTGACACACACAGGCGGGGTCGCAAATCTAGCAAATCTATGAGATTTTAGAATCGAAAAATTATAATAAATGCTAAAACTCTATTCAAGTTTTCCACAAAATTGTAGTATTTTGGGCATACTTTTGATTAAATAGGTAAAAAAATAAATGGTTCATTTTTTCAAAAACATAAGCTTAACCTAAAATGTTGGACTTAAATCATTTTATAGACTTGTATAAAACATTACCAAATTATTACCAAAAAAAAAAAAAAAAATTTCATAAAACTTATCATAACGAGTGCATTTTATTTTACAATTTATAATTGATTTAACAATTATATTTGCATCGATTATATTATTATTTTATTTCACTATCAAGATTAAAAGCACTTGCAGTCATTGCTGTATTTGTGTTAAATGCTTTTTCGAGTGTAGCTACTCCATTAATTATGTTTGCAGTATGTTTGATCGGTGGCTTAGTGTGATGACCTCAGTTGTGGACGACAGTATTGCGGCGTTGTGTGTGTACACAAAAAATATTTCACAGGCAATTTCACAGCACCCCGCCCCCCCCCCCACACACACACATGCACACACCAACACACACCAACACACACCAACAAACGCCCACACAAGCGTCTTCGCCTTGGTCCTGTGGTCCTGGGACATTCACTATATTGCATACACAAGCTGCAATAAAAAATTCAGCCCACGTCCCGAGCACTTATTGATACGTGAGCATAGATGACACACAATCTCGCACACACAATGGATAAGCAGCGCATACATATGCATAAGGTCCTTTTCGCAGTTGGAGGCGCCCAAGGATATCGCCCCAGCCGAACAGAACAGAGCACACAGAACAAAAGGACAGAACAGAAGGCGTGCCAGCCACTGGGACAATAATAAGTGACCATGAGAAATGGACAGGAGTCGCGACATCGATTGCCAAGGCGATTCGATCAATGTCGGGCAGATGAATCAATTTGTGGCCAGCAAATCAAAGGGTATCCAACCAACTGAGAGTCAGGATAGAAAGCAGCAAGGATATCTGGAAATTGTCTTTAAAGTGAAAGTATTCGCTGGATGCTGACTGCATAGATGTGTACAATCAAGTCTCTACCATTAATCGAATGCATTCGATAATAGAGTGTTCCGATTATGCATTCATATTTTATCGCATCCTTGTCGAAGCAAAGGAAGAGTAGTCTATTGCATACCCTAACTGTCTGTTCAATTCAGGTTTGTCCAGGTCCTTTATTGCCCAATCAACGTGTCAGTTTCTGCCGATTCCACCTTTTTCCGCTACAAGGAAGCTTAGTTCCTTGAAAATCATGTCGATGTCATCGATGTATTCAGGATCAGGATGTTTATCAAAGACGACCTCGGTTGTAGAGGAAGACGTCTCTGAGGACTGCGAACCCTACGTCTGGTTGGTAAAATCAAATCTACTCTACGGGTATGAAAAGAAAACAATCCTGCAGGGTCATCTACCCATCTACCACGCCAGATGATCTTTAATTATTAGAAAGATTCAATTGACACTTGTAATATTTTATACCCGAATTTGGAAGTAAAAAGTAAATGCAAAAAAAGGAAATTTTATAATTAAAGCTCCATTTCAGGAATGCTCATAATATATTTTTGCGTCAACACTTAGACCATTTGATAATACATTGATATTTTGCGAATAGATTAACAGAAATCGCATATACTACGTGTACTGCAAATATAGCTTTGCTTGTAGTAGATCGAGGATTAAACATAAGAGGCGAACGAATAAACGCCTTTTAACTTTCCTCGCGTGGGCAATCCGCCTTTCCATGTCATTTAATTTTTCCTCGAGGCGCTGAAACGCTTCGCTGATGTGTTCTTCCTCAGCCTCTGAGGACTGCGAACCCTCCTTCGATCCACTCGACTGCTCAGGATCCTCTGTCATCAAGACCTCGTTGCTTCCAATTGGATTTGCTTTCGCGTTCGATTTCTCTGGCATTTTTGAATTCCGTTGAGCACTGGAATTGGTTTCTCAGTCAAGTAGTGAAACGAAAGTGAACTAAATATTCCGGCAAAACGAAATATTATGACAAATGGAAGCATAGCCAACTTGATCGAAAATCAATTTGAATTTGAAAATGTTTCCTTTTATATCAGAACAGCTCAACATTGTTGCCATATCTCAGTTAAAAGGCGAATTTTTCTAGCTTGGAAGGTAATCCTGATCAAAAGAAGAGAGAATGCAATAGTCAAGTTCACCGACTATTAGATACCCGTTACTCAGATAGTGTGAATAGTGGGAAATCGATAGATATTGGGGAATAAAATGAAAAAAAACTTAAAAATTGTTCAAAAGTGTGGGCGTGGCCGGTTTGGCGCCTTTAGGGCATTAGAGTTACATATTTACAAAACGAATAAAATTGTAAAAAAATATATGTACATATCTGTAATCTCAACCATCTAGCATTTATAGTTCCTAAAATCTCGACGTTCATACGGACAGTCGGACAAACGGACATGGCCAGATTGACTTGGCTATTGATCCTGAACAAGAATATATATATTTTATATAGTCGGAAAGGCTACCTTCCGCCTGTTACATACTTTTCAATGAATCTAGTGTACGTACCCTTTTACTCTGCACTTAACGGGTATAATTATAAAAAAAGTATACAATATAATTTCGAAACTGCGGTATTGCGGTATTTTTAATTTTATTTTTAAGAACATTGCCGAAGTGCATTGTTTAAAGCATACTGTTGTGCAAGCTTTCAAGTGATTTCAAATCACTAGAGACTTCCATGGCCATAAAGGGGAAACATGGGGCTAGCACACACAGAGTGGAGCATTTTGGTAAGGCCACTTTGCGACATTTTAATTTAAATGCTAATCAGTTGCCAATAGACAAAAAAGAGCGAACCTATCCCACCTCGAGTGCAGTTCATGTTCCACGAGCCGGCTGCACAATGTGTGCCTGGGTGTGTGCAAAAATTGCAACTCATTTGGAAGTGGGTGGCCCGGCTGGATGGGCTGGATAACCTGGATGGGCACAACAGCAACAGCGCTGCAATTTGTATTTAAAATGTCGGCCATTGTGGATTAGCTGAGACAGAGGAGCACCCAGCTCCCAGGAACCAACATTCAACACCCAGCAGCACGTCAAACAGGAGGCACTGGAAGAAAAACATAGTTCATCAGATAACAGCCATTAAGTAACTAAAAAAAAACGGAAAAATTGATAAAAAGGAAAGTACTTTTTAGAATTTTCAAGTATGTTTATATCTAATATTTAATACTCTAATAAAATTATTATCTTGATTATGGTGTTATCTTCTTGATTCGTTTTCTTATGTATTGATATGTATATTATTATTATTATATTATACTAGTAAACAGCTTCCACTTTAAATTAAAAACGAACTTGATTAAGTGTGTATACTATCGAACAACTTAAAATTCAAAGAAAATTTGATTAGTGAGCTTTCCTTCAATAAAGTGTACATGAATAGCGAAAACGCGTATTTTTCCCAGTGTACCTAGTCACCTGAAGCCCTCTGTTGTCGCTGTTTGGGCGCCGTGTCGTCATTATCATCTGCATTTGCATTTTCGGCCTGCTCACCGACGGCTTGTTGGGTAAATATTGCCATTTTATGCAGCGTCCACGAGATGCCATCGAAGGAGCCGGCACTTTGGCTATAAAAACAAATTGGACGGGGTCGGGGGTGGCGCAAGGCCGCGACAACTGTTTAAACAGAAGGATAGCAAAAGGTTGTCACCGGAAATTGAGTTAATTCGGTGGATATTAATTTGAATCTAATCGATAACGATTGACACGAATCGAATGCCCTCGACCAAAAGCTGATTGATGCGGCACGTTGGCCAGCTAATCAGTGCTGCCGCTTAATTAGCTATAGAATAGCTATTCTACTACTACTTATGCCATATATGTGGCTGTATTATTATTAATCAACAATCATTCTATATTTGATGCATAAGAGTGGGATTGCACGCTAATTGACAGTTCGTTTTTAGGTCAGTCATGTTTAACTACTACTTGCGCTACATTATGATGTAGCGAAGCAAATAGCCAAAAGTAGTAACACAGGGCTATAAAATAGCTTATTTGACAGCACAACATCTGATTGTTGTTGAGTTCGTTTTTGTTTTTGTTTTTCGTTTTCGTTTCAGTTTAGTTTACGCTCCCCTGTTTATTTGCGAGCCATCGCTCATTCCGCCCGCAACGCCAGCCCCGCCCCCTGCGCTCCGCAGCCCCCACCAATGGACGTTCGGATTAAGTGCAACAGCGAGGAGCCAGAGTCTCCGGAGCAGAAGATCCTGGCGAGCAGCCAGCGCCTGCTGCAGTTCACCAACTGCCGCCTTGTACGCGACCACCGGATCATCCACGACGATCTGTGGGTTCGCGACGGTCGGATCGTGAACCCAGAGCCTGTGTTCTTCGACGAGCGGACCAAGGCCCACTGTCGCATCGACTGCGGGGGCGCCATCATCGCGCCCGGCTACATCGACCTCCAGATCAATGGTGAGCCCTGAGAAGCGCGCGCGACCCCATCTCCCCGCTGCACTGTGAAAAACGTATGACATCATGTCTCTGAGCTCTCAATTGAAAGAAACCATATGGAATCCACATTGTGTGCAGTAGATTAAGAGATTAGTTTTAGGATCTACACATTTCGTTTTGGGGCTCTGCAGATTGCAGAAATCTACATATGTATGCAAGTGCATCGCATTCCATAACTATTATATCTATTATCGGTATATAGATATATATGTTAAATTTATAGTTCCACGATCAAAAATTTAAACTTGCAAAAAAGAAACGGCAGCTAGCGGTGGTCGTTAAACCCGATCCCACTTCCACTTTCATCATGTTTCCTATTAGAACACCATGTTGATGGGTTCAATTCCGCACCACTCGGCCTGGAATCCCACTAATTGGCACTTTCGCCGCGCTCCAATCAGCCGCCAAGGTCATCCGTTCTGTTTACCCGTTGACAAAGCGGCAAGCCGCAATATGGAGCACTCGTAATCGGAGCGATTTAATCTTATCGTGACTTCGCAGGCCCCAAGCTGCTGAGCTCGACCGCAAGTGGGCTACAGTGGGCACTTGCAGCGATGACCCACTGTGGTCAAACTAAGTCGCGATAAGCGACCTCTTTGTCTTCGGAAGACAATGGCTAATCGTGCCATGGAGATAATCCGTGGTGTCAGAAACATAATCCAATCCAAAGATGGCTGATTAACCCGAGTTCACATTCTCCACAGGTGGCTATGGCGTGGACTTCTCGTACGACACGGAGACCATCGAGGAGGGCGTGGCCACGGTGGCACGCGGCCTGGTCAAGAGCGGAGTCACCTCCTTCTGTCCCACGCTGGTGACCTCGCCCAGCGACAGCTACCACACCATCCTGCCGCGCATTCCCGCAGAGGTTCCCAAGGGCGCCGGCATACTGGGCATCCATGCGGAGGGTCCGTTTATCAATCCGCAGAAAAAGGGCGCGCATCCGGAGCACTGCATCCAGACCATTGATAAGGTGGGAGACCAGTTTTCATTGCTGATACCCTGATATCCAACATCTGCAGAGAGATCATTCAAATGTAACCTTTCGTTTGCCTCGCTTGAAGGGACTCAGCACGCTGAAGGAGACGTACGGCTCGCTGGAACGCATTAAAATCATCACCCTGGCGCCGGAGAAGGTCACCGACCCGGAGGTGATTGGCCAGCTGGTGGAGCGTGGCATCACCGTGGCCCTGGGCCACTCGATGGCCTCGCTAAGCGACGGAGAGAGGGCCGTGCAGCAGGGCGCCACGCTGATCACGCATCTGTTCAACGCCATGCTGCCGTTCCATCACCGCGATCCCGGCCTGGTGGGACTGCTGGCCTCGGACGCAGTGCCGCACGGTAGGACCGTGTACTTCGGCATCATCTCGGACGGAGTGCACACTCATCCGGCGGCACTGAGGATCGCCTACCGCACGCATCCGCAGGGCCTGATCCTGGTGACGGACGCCATATCGGCGCTGGGCCTCGAGGAGGGTGTCCACCACATCGGACAGCTGCCGCTGCAGGTTAAGCAGGGCAAGGCGTTCATCGCAGGCACAGAGACGCTGTGCGGCAGCATCGCCCCGATGGACGAGTGCGTGCGGATCTTCCAGAAGGCGACCGGTGAGTGCGAGATCCCCGCTAGAATTCGCATTAATTACTCCGTTTTGCAGACTGCTCCGTGGTCTATGCCATCGAGGCGGCCACCTTGCATCCAGCACAGTGCCTGAAGATCGAAAAGCAGAAGGGCACCCTGGACTTTGGCTCGGACGCGGACTTCGTTCTCCTGGACGACCAGCTCCGGGTGCTATCCACCTGGATCGCTGGCGTATGTGTTCATAGGACTGTCAAGTAGCGCATCGAATGTGCAACTGTTGCAATTGTTTTTATTTACCTGATGCAGGATGCAGGATTCTACACCGAAGATTCTCCAAATAAATTGTTAAACTTATACATTCCAATTGAAGGAGCTTGAGATTCTTGTGAGTGCAGCCAAGGATGTTCAAATGAATTGTTTAACGATGATTGTTTGCCATTTGAAATAAGGAATCACTCACTGGTTTATATGACATGGTTTAGGTTGTTCTTTATATTTTAATCGGTAAATCATTTGGTGTGGACAACTAAACTAAATCCATATACAGTTACAAATAATAGGTTTACACGACAAAAAAAAAAGAGTAGAATAAAATTACAAGGAGACGGGAGGCGAGCGCTAGGTGGTGCGTTCGGTTTGGGGCGCTCCTCCCTTGCGGATGCGAATGCAAATGCGAATGCTACATTGATGGCGTGCACCGTCCTTACATACAAGCATGGAGATATATACGCGCGCACACCCAAGCCCCCTTAAGTGTACACAGATACATACATATATATTATATATAAATTGGGTGTGCGGGCGCGAATGCACATAAAAACGATGCGATATACGGTGTGTAATTTCATATATGTATATATATATATAAATATATATTTATATCTAAATATCTATATATATATATATATATATATATATATATATATATATATATATATATATATATATATGCACAGGCAATAATCAAAAACGATTTCGGAACACCTCGATCTCGAAACTCCCTATGGAACTGCAACTCTGGCCGAGGATCTGGCTTGAAAGCTTGAGTGGCCAGGACGCAGAGCAGGGCGTACATCACCACCCGCCCCATCGAACTCCTCGCTGGCTTGGCTTGGCGTCGACATAGAAAGCGAAAGCAAGCTAAGTAGGTATAGGCTATATACTACTATCCGATGTATAATATGTATAGGTGTTATTTATATCTAGGCTGAAACGCAAAACAAAAACGAAACACTAAGTGGGGCGGCTGGGGAGTGCGAGTGGTGGCGAACGAGCGAGCGAGCGAGCGATCGAATGACTGAGTACAGGAATCGTAAGACTATATGTGTATCAAAAGTACGTTACAAAAGTTGCTTATGTCTGCGTCAGCGACATCAGCGCTATCATTATCGTTTCTTGTGGCTGGACAGTGGCTGGAGCTGATCCTCGTTATCCGATCCACGTTAGTCAACCGATCGAGTGCGGCATGGATATGCAGATCCTTGCGTCCACGTTGTGTGGGCGTTAACTAACGTGGCCCATGCCCGACCACCATCCATCGTTCGGAGTTTTGTAAAGTTGCTTCCAAATGTTCGTATTACAATATCTGTTGCTTGTTGTTAAACTTTAGGTAGGTTGTTTCTGTTGCTTGTTCCATTTTGCGTATCCTCGTAATAAGTAAGTTTCCTACGTGCGAATGACCCCGGCTCTATTGCTTTGTTTTTTGCTTCGTCCGTGCGGAGCGGTTTCAGAAACCGGTCCCCACTGCTTTCGGTTCGATTCGATTCGTTTCGTTCCATTCCAATTCAATCTAGTCCAGTTTAATCCAATCCAATCCGTACTTCGCCGCCTTCCCCACGCACAGCTGAGCACAAACCGGGCCAAACCACGCCCCGTTCGCCTAGAACGCCGCTTTTTACGCGCAGCACTTGCTGTAGCCCGGCGCCTTCTCCTGGTTCCGGCGATCGATAATCACGCGCTCCTGATTCTCCGCCGACTCGCGTCCTGATGTCTTGTCCAGAATGGCCTCGGCCAGCTCGCAGAAGGCCCGCTCGATGTTTATGTTCGACTTGGCGGATGTTTCCATAAACCGAATGCCATGTTCACGGGCAATCTAAAAAACGTGGGCAGAGATGGGGAAGGGGAGCAAGTTATTGGCTTTGTAAACAAATTGATCAAACAGACGTGGGGCGTGTGCGATCATTGAGTAACAATCATAATAAATAACCAGAATAGTTCTAACATAAATTGTATGCCTCCGGAAATTTTCCCTTGCATTCATTACCACGGACATACTATAGCACCTAAATAGTTTCGTCTTGATTGTCAGAGAACGAATATATTCGCTGTGTTCAATTTGCAAACTTATCTTAAAAAATCAAAACAATAGGAAACTATTAAGGGGCATGGAATTCGCTTGTAAAAAACAGTTGGCTTTGAAAGCTAAACACACTAATATATGATCGATTTCCGAACTCAACTCCTATGGCAGAAGAGCTTAACGATCTAACTACGACTATATTTCCTAATCTCTGACAGTGATTGCTGTTGTGGGGGCACTCTGTGGATGAGGGATGCTCACCGCTTCGCCGCGCTCCTTGTTGACCACCCTCTTGTCCGTCATATCGCACTTGTTGCCGAGGATCATCTTCTCCACATCCTCGTTGGCGTGCTAAAACAAAAAAAAAAGAAGAAGATTTCAGACTTTAGAAAAGGCCATTACTCGCAGGGGAAACACCTACCTCGTCTATATTCCGTAACCATTTGACTATGTTCTCGAAACTCTTCTCGTTCGTTATGTCATAGACCAGCATTATGCCCATGGCGCCTCGATAGTACGAGGTGGTTATCGTGTGGAACCGCTCCTGGCCGGCGGTGTCCCATATTTGCAGCTTGATCTTCTTGCCGCGCAGCTCGACTGTTTTGATTTTGAAATCGATGCCTGAGAAAAACGGTTGAACGAGAAAGCAAATGTAGTGCGGAAAAACCAACGCAATTTGAGCCGAATGACGTCACGGCGGTGTTATCGATTACATTGGAATTGAATAAAATAAAGCAGTTCGACATTGATATCACGATGATTCATTACATTAGACGTATATGAAGCATTCATTCCAACCAAATGATCACACGTCTGTGTTACGTGTTGCGAACATGCAGTAGTTTAGTACGAAAAGTTCAAGTTCAGGGAGTTACATAGCCACATAGATGGCATATTTTGCTCACTTCTCCTCCGCTTTCCACTCCGCAGGCGATCGAAACAAGCAGTGCATAGGCCAGTCGATAAGGCAGTGCCACGCCCAGTCACACACCCACACACACGTATATATATCCTGGCTGTGCAGCTGACATGTGCGCGTGTGTGTGTGTGTGCGGTGCGGGTGGACAGATGCAAGTATGTGCGTACGGTCCCGTTACTCACCTATGGTCGATATGAACGTGGACGTGAATGCATCATCCGAGAACCGGAACAATATGCACGTCTTGCCCACTCCTGAATCACCGATCAGCAACAGTTTAAAGAGCAAATCGTAGGTTTTCTTTGCCATTTCCAAAACGCAACGGAACGCTCGCAGAACAAAGCACAAACACACGCGACACTCACACGCACGCAAACACACACACACACAAACGCACGGGCGCAGGTGACAAGAGATATTATTATTATTGAAGCGCCTGCCCTTTTTCGCTCTTTCTCTCGGTTATGGCCGCCTAAGCAATGATCCTGTATCTCGAGCTAGCTCTTTTTTCTCCGCGTGTCTTAAATGCGCCGAATTAATTAATATTTTCGCTTGAAATTGTTGCTATTAGAACTAGAGCTGGAACATGAATCGATATCTGTTCGATACCATCCATGCTCTCACCAGTGTGGCAACTTCGATGGTTTAATACAACTATCGACTGCTATGGAGTCACAGTTTTGAAATCACAGCTTAAAATCTAAAGAAAGATTTGAGTTTACTCTTGATAATACCTTAAATGCTTAAGTATTTTTGCTAGAAAGCTCATAACATGACTTTTAATTATTACGCCATTTGGCAGACCTCTGCTATCGGTACGACAGCCAATCGATAGGTAAGCACGCATTCAATTATCGGTATCGTAAAATAATAACAATTTCGCAAAATCCCAAACCGATTCGCAAAAAGGTGGATTATTCACACAAATCAGAGCGAACAACGTTTGGATTACAGTGATCCCAATCCCAGCCAATCCACCGCAGGCAATGGACATCGACTGGCAAAACGGCCTCACCGAGCTGAAGGATCGGGGCCAGTACCTGCTCCACTCGGAGAAGTGGGCCGACTGCCGCTTTCTGGTGGGTTCTTCGCCCACCCAGCGGCTCATTGCCGGCCACAAGCTGCTACTGGCCATGGCTTCGCCGGTGTTCGAGCGAATGTTCTATGGCAACCTGCCCGATAAGACGGACCCCATCGTCATTCCGGACGTGCAGCCGGAGGCGTTCGAGGCGATGCTGGAGTACATCTACACGGACCGCATCACCATTGGGTCCTTCGACAAGGCCTGCGAGCTGTGCTACGTGGCCAAGAAGTACATGCTGCCCCACGTGGTCACGCGCTGCACCCATTTCCTTTGGGCTGATCTTAGTCCGAAAAACGCGTGCCGGGCGTACGAGTTTGCCAAGCTGTTCGATGAGCCGCGCCTCATGCAAAGCAGCATGGATCTGATCGCGGCCAACACGCGCGAGGTTCTGTCCGATCCCAGCTTCCTGGACATCGAGGTCTCCACCCTGATGGCCATTCTTGACCAGAATCGCCTGAACATCGACTCCGAGCTGGATTTGTTCAACTGCCTGCTGAAGTTTGCCAGTGAGCGGGGCATCCTGAACGAGTCCGGCCAGGAAGAGACTGCTAGCGGAGGTCAGGTGCTGACCAAGGAATCGCCCGACAATGCTGCCGGCCATGTGCTGGTCGAAGAGATCAAGATGGAGCCCGATGTGGCGGCCATGGTGCAGCACATGCACCAGGACGACGAGGCTGACAGCTTCGAAACGGACGCTGGGATGGCTTCCACTTCCTCTGCGGCTGCCGCGGCTGCAGCTGCGCCCACGGCTGCCTCCCCGCCGCTGGACGTGGCTTCCGGCTCCGACGACCTGGTAATCATCGATAGCGACGCTTCGGCCGATGCCGCCGCCAACATGATTAACATCATGGACGCCCAGCGCACCATTCTCGATGGCGCCATGCTCAGGCAGGCGGTCAAAAAGATTCGCTTTCTCACCATGACGCCGCAGCAGTTCGCGGAGGGACCGGCCCGTTCCAAGCTGCTGCAGCAGCACGAGGCCCTCTCCATCCTGATTAAGATCTCCAGTCCCTCGCTCAACGATTGTCACATGCCCGAAGGCTTCTGCGTGTCGCGGAGCACGCGCAACTTCTACGAGTCGGGCCACCGACACGCCCAGAGAGAATTGTCCTCCTCGTATCGCACTGGAGCCGCTCCCTCGGGCGTCTGTTTCCCGGGACCGGGACCGGCAGTTCGCAGCGGAGGACCCTCCGGCGGCGGTATGATGATGGGCATTGCGCCCCGTTTCGGATCCGTGGGCACGGGATTCGGCTTCGCAGGCGAGGAATTGGTCATCCGCCCGCCGGAACCGGTGGGCGTCCCACCGGATGCCGCACCTGCGCCAGCACCACTGCGCTGCTTCGGCGAGGGCTACGAGAGCGGAGCGCCAGTCCCAGCGCCCGCCAATGATGATGATGGCGGCGATCGAGGCGCACCGGCGCCCGCTGGCGGCGCTGCAGCTGGAGGAGCTGGATCCGCAGCTGGAAATTCGCACAACGACATGGTGCGCGCGTACTGTATGCGCTCCCTTACCCGGCAATTTGACTTCCGCAACACCAGCGTCACGGATGCGGGCGTAACGTTCCAGGTGGACACCAACATTTGGATCCTGGGCGTCCAAGTGCCCACGCGCGTGCTGTGCGGCGAGCTGATGACTTCTGCCGGTTTTACGGAACGATACACCGAGGTGCTGTACGCCCACATCCAGGACATGCACGGCTCACGCATCACATACACGCACTGCACGGCACGCGTGCGTTACGATTCGCTGCTGGACATCACGTTCGATCGACCGGTGTACATATACCGAAACCAGATCTACAAGATCTACGTGGTGTTCAACAAGACCGGCTGGTATCCCATGTACTCCTGTGTGCCCGATGCCAACTGCAATCGCGTGAAGTTCATGTTCAACGTGGGCAACCCCACCGAATCGGTTCGCGACGGCCTTATCTACGCAATTATCTTCTCCACACCGCAGGACCATGGCCGTCACCTGGTCGACTGAATGCGGAGCAATATGAGTTCGTTAGTTTAGGTCTCCTTCCTTGTATTTCCGATGTGATAGTCTTTGGTTGGCGTCATTGGCCATGGAAATTATTTGATCTGTACGATTATATTTCCCCTTCTCCTAGTTCCAAAATGGGAACTAATTGTGCATAGTTTTTACATCACTTACCATGTGTGTGTGTATGGATTGTTTGTGTTCCTTATCTGTTTTGGATCGCCAAGCAAATGACTAGAAATGAACATCGCATTTCTGGTCAGCAATGGCTAATGCAACTGCAATTGTTGCATTATGTTTGTACAGGTTTATTGCCAAGTTCAATTTGTTCTGAAACGCTGTAGCCAATTATGCATTTCTTTTTTTTTGCATGCTTGATTTTAGCTGCCTAATGATAATGATTATCCAAACGTCCCTCTCAACGAACACCACTTAAATGTTTTTCTTCCAAAAGTAATATTTTTGAGCTTAGGTTTTGTAGAGCAACAAGCAAATATTTTAAGATTTACACAAGACTAAATTGGTATATTTCAATTTAATAAAACATATTTAATATATTTCCTAATGCCGTCGCGTGTCTCAATCCTAATTGTAAAGCTCTGGGCTATGATGGGTACGTCGTTTAAGAACCTTCCAAACCAAACTCCCACCAAGAATGGCTACTTTTTCGCCTTGATGTAATGTACAATAAATAAAATTAACTTTATTGCGATTCATATACAAAAGAGACCAAACAACAAAACAAGTTAATAATACAGAAAGAAGAGCAAGATACAGACGGTTGGTTGGTTAGAAAGCAAAAAGGTTAACAAGCTAACTGGGCTAGGACATTTTTTACAGTGCAGCGAAGGTGCGGAGATGAAGGGACGAAAGTAGTTGGTTAGTCGGAGCCTACAGTGCGCACTCGAAGCAGCGAACCAGTGTAAACCTAGGAGGGGGGGGTTGTCTGCAAAACAACATAACTCCAAATTTGCAGCCAGCAAGTACATACATATGTACATATGTATCTCCTTTAATTTGAACGTTCACATTATCGAGATTGCACTGTTGCAGTTTGTTTGTTCGTGTGCATGTACAGATCGCTCGGCGATCCCTACTTGCCGTAGTTGGCACAGCTGCCGCTGGCGTACTCCGGGTCCTCGCAGGTCAGCGTGTGCTCGTCGAAGACCTTGTCCTCGCCGCAGCTGATCAGGCGCGGATGGCCCTCCACGCAAGTGATCAGGCGGTGGCAGTCGCCGGCGACGGGGAACCGGGGGAAGGGCCAGAAGCGAGCGGCCACCGAGTTGGGGTCCACCTTGGTGGGGCACTTGAAGCCAACGACCGCTGGAATAGTTCGAGTTATTACAAATTTGTACGTGAATACACACTGTGCAACTGTTAGGAACGAAAAGGGGAATGGAATGGAGCACCGAATGGAAATCGCTTGCAAGTCTAACTTGATGTGTCCATAAGTGTCCAGTAGTCAGCTTTTGCTTTAGATCTCACCCTCGGGATTGCAGTGCTCCAGCAGCTGATCCGGCCAGTTGCAGCCATGGATCCTTTCGTCGTAGGCCAACCCGGCGTCGCAGTCCTGCTCGTGCGGCTCACCGTGGGCGCACTTGATGTAGGTGGTGGAGCAGTCCTTGGAGACAGCGTACAGACCGAACTGGTACTCGCAGGCCGGCGTGGAAATGGGAGTGGCTAGCGGGCGAGAAAGAATAACCGCTTTAGTTAGGGAATCCAGCACGATGGACCGACCAGCTGCTACTCACGATCCCACTGGCGGCCCTTGCAGTCCACCGCCCAGTTGTAGTTGCAGTGGTTGTGCACCGCGCCCTTGCCATCGAAGAGCAGTCCGTTCTCGCAGGTCTCCAGGGTCAGGGTGCCGTTGGTGCAGAGGAAGAACTGGTCGCAGTTCTCCGTGTGGGCGTACGCCTGCACGCCGTACTTCTCGGGGCACTCCGGGGATCCCACGGCCAGGGCATGTCCTGTAAATCGGACAGATGGCAATTGTGATAGTTGTGATAGTAGAACTATTTTTTTATGTTTGTAATCTATATATTGTACATATATCAGCCGTACAAGGAAGGTAATACGTACAATACAACAAACTCACTAAATGCATCACCTATTTCCCTATCCTTGAATTCATCAAAAAATTGTACTTATTTGCGCTGCACTTACAAGAGCTAGACCATTACATTCGCTTGTTTTTTTTTTCAGTGTAGAAGTGCTATAGGCACTTGCAAACGTAGCGATTGAACCGATGATTGTTTGAATCACTGTTGACCACTGTTCCCACCATTGTCAAACCCGAACCACAGTGGCGTCCACTTCCTTCCTGTCCGCCAATCGGCCTCCCCCTCCTCCTCCTCCACCGCCTCCGCCTCCGCCTTTTCACCTGCCCAACTGGTTTTGATGCAAGTGCAAGTGACGCCACAATCGCGACCACGACACTTTCGCGCATCTTCGCACCGCGTCTAGCAGCGATTCGAATCGCTTTGGAAATGGAAATGGAAATGGAGATGTGGCGATGGAGCTTTGGAGCTGGTGTGATGTAAGCCCGAAACGCCGATGCCATCGAGATCGGGCAACAGGTTGATGGTTGACTGTTGACTGCTGTCGTTGGTTAATGGGTAATGGTTAATGGCTAATGGCTAGTGACTAGTGGCTGACTAGCGAACTAACTGCTGTCTGCCTGCCTGTCTGCGCACAATTTTCTCGAAGTCGCCAACCGAAAACCAAAGGCAAACACGCAGCTAAATTGAAATCTGTGAAGATTTCCGGTATTTAAGTCAATAAGTTATGGATTAAATGTCATCGCTGCCTGATTCTTTTGTTCCTTATCTCAGAGGTTCAACTTGCTCCGATCATATTGCTCTATGATTTCAGCTTGCTATCTTATAGAAATCTTTGGAAACTTTAAGTACTCCATTGACCACAATGACCACCATGTTCATGTTCAACTAATAGAGATTTATAGGAGCATTGATGGTACTGCTTAAGGATCATGGTGGTGAATGAAGTGTTGAAGTTGTTGGTAGTTGGGAAACAGTCCTCTTGTGACACAAACGACATTGATGGCTTTTCGAAAAACGGGTGGCGATTAATTAGATATATCTATGGCGATAATCCGATGCGATCCGATGTGATCTATGCAACTACCTTTCTTATGGGCCGGTTGGAAACTGGTTGCCTTGGTTAACCCAGAACTAGATCGTATAATGCGAACGATATCGTACCTAATTGTCAACTGGTTTGACGGGCCCAAGTTCTACTTTTGTCAGGGTTTGGCATTTGTTTTATTTAGTTCATTAGCTTGCCGGATCGACTGGCCGATTTAAGATGTCTTACGTCTGATGTCTATATGCTATTATATGATATGATACATGTGTACATACATATGTACATATGCATGCCCAGTACCAAGATCGCTGCAGTGAGTCAGTGGTGGAAACAAAAGCAAAAGTGATCGGCCGCATGATCTGCATGCCAAATCAGCCATGGTTATATGGCTATAGGGTACGGAGCAGTATAGATGTGGCTATAGATCGGCGGGCTCTACGATTAAGTGGAGCAGCAGCCTTCGGCTCGAGAAACCAGTAATTAAAATACATTTAGACTGGAGCTCGATTCGATTCGATTCGATTCGTTTTGATTCTAGAGGCGAGAACAAAAGAGCAGACCGTTAGATTCGAAGGGGCACTGCGATATATAGACGTTCGTACATAAATTATATACATATATCGCATTTGGACACTCCACGCGATTGCAGTGGAATTTTTGAAAGTAAAAGCTCCGTTTTCGAGGCGCAAACACGCGAGTAATTGAAAGGTTGTGCTAATTGCGAGCGGGAGTGGCAATCGTTTCATCGAATCGCTATCCCAAGGCCCTCTAGAGCATTATGTTTTGGTACTGGTAATACTTGCAATAGCAGCCATAGTTGTTGCACACTTACCACAGGCAATCCAGGCCAGGATCAGGACGCTGCACACTTGGAATCGCTGCATGTTTGGTGCCTGACATATAAAAACACATATGCGATATAAACAAATTATTTATGAATTAGGCGGAAATGCATGGGTGGTATTAAGTAGTGAAAAAGCACAAGCAAGGCACACACACGCACCGTAAAAAAAATATATATATATTCAAATGCGCGCAAAAAGTGGAATGGAGAAACTTGAAACTTCCGCTCCAAGATTGTACGTTTTAACGGTTACGCGTTCCAAACTCAACTGAAAAGATTTGTACCGCGCTCCAAGAAGAAGAAGAAGAAGCGGCCGAGCTGCGACTGCGCAGCGTTGACTCGCCAGCAAAGCCAAAGAGCCAAAAAAAAAACAAAAAAACAAAAAAAAGGCAAAATACAGTAGAAACGTGGTCGAAAAACCGAACATAACTGAAACCAAACCGAATCAAAAACAAAAAACCACACAAACGACACCACAGTTTTGCAAAACTTCGCTTTTTTCGTTTTTTTTTTCGATACCGCTTTGCCTTTGATTTTTTTTTTGGGGGCGGCAAAGGTGGGCGGTGGGTGGTGCTGTGTGTTGTCACAGCTGGCATTGTTGTTGCATTGTTGCATTGTTGCATTGTTGCTGGCTGGTGTTTAATGCAAAACGGGATTTGGGATTGCCAGTGCTGCCAATCCATCCAGATTCCAGCCACATCTTACGCTCTTAATTGCACATAACAGCCGCAATTTGGGAATATATGTTTGATACCAAACCATATACCAAATGTTATATCGCTCGAATCCATTTTCTCGCCACATCTTCCCAACTTGAGAGCCTATAACAGACGGAATTTATGGGATTTATTTTCGATCTGAGGACTTACAGTTCGGTGGTATTCGGAATACAAAGTTTCATATCAATCGCATCCCATTGCAGAAATCTCTAGTGCTTCTACATCTCTTATAATGTTGTATGCAATGAAGAATAAACTTCTATAGTACAGCGAAATGAAGAATAAACTTCTATAGTACAGCGAAATGTACTTTAGCTTCTACTGATTCCCAGTTGCAAGATTGTCGAGCTATGGCGAATTCAGCTGAAATTTAGGTTATCCACAAACAGTGGAAACACTGCATAAAATCAGATAAAACTTAGAACGCTATCTAAAAGGATGCATCCAGCATCCACGCTGTGCACAAGGTCGCTTTCGCTCCACACTGCCAATGATTTAGCTAGTTTCCTAGCTAGTTCGGGTCCATTTCCTGGCTTGAAAAAGAAAAACACGCCAAGGCGGAAATCGAGCTTCTCTGGCAACATGTGTGATTGAAAGTAAAAGGCAAAGCTCGCGCAGACCATAAGCTTCATTCATGATTGGGCCCCGTTTGCCGATTGCCGTTACATTGTTAACTATTGCAAAACTTTTGCTTTTGCTTTGCTTTGCTCGTGCTGCGGCGATTGCATAAGCACTCTTGCCTGCTTTTTGTGTTCATTTACATGTGTAAATGTGCGGTCCGCTTGGCCACTCGGCCAATTAAAGACTCTTTGCAACCGATGGAGGGACAAAGGGCTATGATGGATAATGGATGCACCGATCCCGCCCGTCCACGGCGATTATCCGATATTGCGTGTGGAGTGAAAGGTTTGATTGATTGGTCAATCGACCACTCAACCCCCCCCCCCCCCCCTCCCTTTTTTTGCTATTTCCCCACGAGATGCACACTAGTTTTGTATAGATTCGAAATACATAGTTTTTTTTAATTCGAGAAAGATCGGAGAATGGGAAGTGAGTTTGGGTGTCATGGGTTTACAGTCGGTTGAATGATTACTTAAATAAGGTACGTGAAAATTTCTTATCGTTTGGATTTTGCAGGCAAGTCAAGATGTTTATTAATAAATAACATATAGCATAGTCTAAAAGAGTATTTATACAGTAGGTATAATCGAAATACAAGGAAATATTTATGAGGAAGATAGAATGTATAGAAAAGATTTAGATTTGAAACTTGAGGTAGAAGTGAAATACAAGATTACAGGATTGAAATGCTTAAAAAAGGAGCATTTTAGGAATAATAAACTGTAGCGTAACAGTTCGCAAAACAATAAAACACGAACTAAATTGAAATTTTAAAGATAGAAAGAAAGAAATCAAGAAAAGAGAACGGAAAAGATTCAAGTTTGAAAATTTTAGGAGGACAAAAGTTTGTAAAGAGTGGGTTTCCTTATAGACAGAAAATTGGTTTTGGAATATGATAAGAAGTTAAGTAGAGTAACGTAGAGATGAGGGAAATTGAAATTTTAGGCGAAGATCACATAGGATAGCTGAAACAGTATATGGAATAGTAGTAGTCTTGGGATTGGGAAGATAGTTTATAGTAGATAGATAGATATAGATAGTTTATAAAAAATTCAGTTTATTCTTTTTGTATAATAATAAGGCGAAAGTCTGAAAGCGGGAAATATATACACAACAATTTGGCAGCGTTTGGTTGGGCACAGAAATGGAGATTTGGGTAGTTAGAAAAGTAGTTAGAAGTAGTCAGATATAGAGAAAGATAGTTAAGAAATAGATAGGTCAGAGTATTGAAGTTTAACTGCTACACATACGCTCTATAGGAAATGGGCTAGAACTACTAAATTTAAGTGACTAAGACGCGAATCTGTGTGTTGATTTGTTTCGAATTGTTTCGATTTGATTTGATTGATAATTTCTTTCAGTGTGCTTGTGTGTGCGTGTGCATGTGCATGAGTTGTGAGTGTGGATGTGATGAGGAGAAGTAGAAGCGACCGGAAGTGGCTTAGTCCTTCTTGTCGTCCACATCCTTGTACCAGTCCTCGCAGCCGGGCACATTCTCGGGAGCATCGCACATCTCGGTGGCATCGTTGTAGACCTCGCCCAGCTGGCAGCCCAGATCCCTGGGATCCTCGCCGTTCAGGCACACGTAGAACTTCTGGCAGTCGGTGGGATGCGGATACTTGGGGTGGGTCACCACCTGGCCGCGATCGTCGGTCTTTGGCTGATCCTTGGGGCACACGAAGCCGGTCTCGGAGGTTCCTGAAAGTACACACCACATGCCAGACCATTAGCCCACTCCGCCGCACGGCGACTCAATCGGTCCACTTACTCTGCTCCGGATTGCAGCCCTCGCGCTTAGCGGTATCCGGCCACACGCAGGTGCCCGAGTACTCGTCGAAGTGGAGGCCGACGGTGCACTTGGTCTCCAGGGCGTCGCCTTCGATGCAGTTGTAGAAGATGTTGCACACGGCGGGATCGGGATGCGCGAAGAAGCCGTTCTTGCGCGGGCAGTACTTGCTGGACTTCGGCTCCTCTGTGAAGGGGAAACCGAACAGGGTTAGTTCCTCCGTCTACCAAAGGAGCTACACAACTACATAACTTTTGGATAGCTCATTGTAGTGGTGTATTTGCTTTAAATATAGAGATGTCCAAAAGTATGCTACAAATTCATCCTTTCAACTGATGCTTTCATTAGTAAGCTAAATTTGAACTTAAGAGGCGAATTTAAATTTAACTCCCTACATAGTTAATGGTGATGTAATGATGTAATTGGAATAACCTGTTTAGCGCTCTGCCTTGACATAGTTTTCGTGACCATTCCCAAGGGGTCGGTAACAATAGCCTAGAAATAGAAATGGTGATGGGATGGGCTACTTACGGAGCTCAGTGCGGTCCTCGCAGTCCACATTGAAGGGCTGGTCGCACTTGTTGAACTTGCGGTTGAGTGGATCGAAGACCAGGCCATCGGGACAGAGCTTCGCCTTGGCCACTCCGTCGTCGCAGACGTAGAACTTGTCGCACTGCACCTCATCGGCGAACTGGCCATTGGGCTTCGGGCACTCGAAGTTGGCGGCGGACACGGCTGGTGTTGGGGTAAAACAAAGGAAAGAAACAAGCACTTCAGTCAACTGGTTTTCCCACTTTCACTTTCCTGGCGACCCCCAGTCGCACTCGAAAGTGTAACAGATCGAACGACGTTCGATTACCGATGGCAATTCCGCATTTGCGGTTTCCTGGTTGCCACCACTCCCGGTGGCCCAAGAAATGATCAGTGGTTTTCCATTGGAACAGGTTGCTATCGCTTGATACATTTGACCAGAATCCCACTGACTTCGGTAAGCTAGATATAGGTTAGTACTATTTACTCAACCAATGTGAAATCTCTTACTTGGGCGCCTAAAGGATAGCTATAAAAAATGTATACAATGCGAAAATCACTGCATACTTCTATACACCTTTGCATTCGCTATGCTGACAATATCTTCTACAACCGAAATTGGGAATTCAAACTACGCGAATTCTTTGGATTTCCGTAACACACCGGTAAGTGATTCGAAATGTCGAAATTTAAATGTCAGAGAAGGCTTCATACTCAGCATAATGCCAAGATTACGACGTTCGGTCCGGGTTCAATGCACTTCTCTTGCGGCCCAGAAGAGCCGTTTTCCACTTGGCCAACAAACTGCATGAGTTGCATAACCCCAGCGGCCCAGACAGCCAGACAGCATCTTGGGCTTGGCCAGCATTCCAGTTTTTCCAGACGGAAAACGGCCCTCCATCTCGATCTGCATGTGGCCTGTAGATCCGCAATCGCGACCAGATTCAACATTTGCGTCTGAGGCCCAGTCTTGCGAGACGGCTAAATATGATTAGCTACTTATGGCTCTTAGCTCTTAGCTACTTAGCTACTTAGCTGGCCAAAACACACAGCGGCAGCAGATCGAGATCGAGTCTTGATTTCGGTGTCAGTGTCAAAGTAATTAGCAACAATTTGCGACTCTGACTTGGCGGATGGGCTGGCACTGGCCAGTCAGTCGTCAGTCACTTGAACTGGGCACCACTGATCCATTGAACGATCCATTGATCCATTCCCACGGATCCATTGATTCACACTCACTTGTCGCCACACACAGGGTCACAGCAATGGCACATAAAAATAACTTCATTTTGGACTCGGGGTCTGAGAAAAAAAAAGCAGAGCAACGATCCTGGCAACTGGATACTTGAGCAACTAATCGCGACTCAAGCGCTGCGATGGTTAAACTAAACTAACAACGGAACGCCAAAGAGGCGCACTTTTCAAGACTTTTTACCGGCTCTGCTCGACGTCGCCGACGACGCGACGACGCCGTCGGCTGCGGCAGAGTGATGCCAATGGGCGGGGCCACTACCGCCCCCGCCACTGCCACTGCCACTACCATCACCACCACCACCACCACCACTACTACTACTACTACCACACGAAACCGAGCCAGGCCAAACGAGCTGCGGCTGGAGCTGGACTGGATATGGGAATGGAATGGAGCCGGGGCTCCAAAGGCGACGAAGAAAGGCGAGCCAGAGATGTAATGGCACAAAAACAAGAAAGTCCAGGGGCGAGGACCGGAAAACCGCTGGCCAGATGCCCTAGCTTAATGTGCACCACGCGAATTCTTCAGGCCGCGCATTGATCAACTGTGTTGAAGGCGTCACCTGTATCAGATGACTTGGAGATTACATCGAAATCTTGGAAGAATTAGGAAATGCTTCTATGTATTTGTAAGCGAACTCTTAAGAATACTCAAAGGCTATTAAAAAAAAAGAAAAACAATGTTATTTATCGTATAATTACAGTTTTAATGCCGCAAATTCTTTAGTGATCTTGATCTGCAGAGCCATCTAGCGGTCATTTATGCAGGTAGAGAAGATGTTAAATTGATTTCCATTAGCGTTTCAATTCAATTGTTTCGCTTAAAAATAAAATTATATGCTAAAAATGGGTGGTTCTTAGGCATATAGAGTAATAAATAGTTGACCCTGTGCAAAAATACAAAATTCCAGCTTGTAAGCCATCTGGTCAGCTGCACATTTCCGGGTATTGACCGTCAAATAACCAAATGCGATCGAGCGACCGATGGATGCGGTTCGAGTAGGGTATGCGTTCCCTGCGATCAGTGTGTCGATGTGACCAAAAAAGCAACACACACACACACACGAAAATGAACGTAAATAAATTCATATGCGTCAACGATCCCCGAATTCAGTTGGCTCGAATTGAGTTGGCCGGGTTGATGGTCCGCATGCAAATGGCTTACATCGATCGACCAAAAGGCCAGCCAAACAGGTACCATCCATTTGGCGACGAGTTGGAGTTGGAAGACCGTCCTTTCGTCCAAAGTGCCAGCCAAAAATTGAGACTTCAAGGCTGAAGAGGACACGCCATGGGCGTAGTTTCGGTCTGGATCTGTATCTTTAAATTATACTATATATACATTGCATATATGCAGACGGACGGATGAAAGACTTGGTAATGAGTAACACACCCAATTAGTTGGAAGGTAATGTCTTAAACGCCACTCCCGCAAATCAAAAATTTAGCATTATTACTTTTGGTAAAATAAGGTAAGATAATATACATTATATATGTATAATTGAAATAAGAGCACATTTTTATAAACTATCATTTAGAAATATTAAAATATGATGAAATTAACAAGAGCAAGTACTAATGTAATAAATGTATCTTACAAATTGAATGTTGTATATCTATTAGAAACATGGTGATCCATAGGAATCCAATGAAATGCCTGATACAATATAGAATTTCTAGTTTTGCCTGCTTGGGAACTGGTCTACAGGTGATTGGTGGGGGAGGGGAGGGGGGGGGGTTGGTTTGGTGTAGCCATTTCCGAGGAGCTACGCCCATGGGATGGAAAACTGTGTCATCCCGATGCTTCCAGCGGCCAAGCGGCGGAGCATGCCGGTAATATATGTACATAATATATGCATAAATATGCTAAGCGGCCACGCAATGACCCAAAAGCCGCTGTCCTTGGGAGATGCGATCGATCCGCTCCGATCGGAGTAGGAAAGAAATAAAAAATAATGAAAATATAATCAGCTATCGGAGATCGGAGATGCGGCCAAACCAGACGGGCTGGGAAACTAGTTTAGGTTGGCGGCGTGTAGTGGCTAATTAACAATACACTTTTACTCTCGCCCGATCCCATGTGGAAACCAGGTGGAGGTGGTTCTTGGAAGCCCGGCCAGACGTCTAAATCTGAAATTCAATTGGCAAATTAATTTGTAAACTAATCGCGCTGGCATCTCGACTTCGGTGCGACAGGTTTGGCCTGGCAATTAGCGCGGGGAAAAAGCGAAGATATTAAGTATCCGCTCATCGGTTTGCCAACTCCCGCCCATGTGCAAGATTTGTCGGCCTGGAGCAAAAAGTTGAGCAGTCGAAGATTTGGCAATTCAAGGTTTTTACTGCAGCATGGGGGATCATCGGAGCGATTCCAGTTCGAGTCCGGTTTATCAATGCGGTTACGAAACGAGCAACTCGGACTACAGTTTTTGGGTCGTCGAATGCTGGCATTTAAATTCAGATGTGCAGATGTGCAGATGCGCCAAATCGAATCGAAATAAAATCCCCAAAAGTTTCATGGGCGCTTTAACCCCATGAAAACCTCTTCCTTGGCACTTTGGATACGGTATCTTTCAGATACTTTCAGATACTTTCGGATACATTCAGATACGACCGAAGGCACGTACTACTGTTGGATTCGCTTTGCGCCCCGCGTTGCAGCAACATCTGGCATTGGTGGCACAAATTATGGCATACATTGTGGAAAGACACATCGCCTAAGTGCGCTTTCTATTTCCACGGCGGGTTCTGGTGATTTCACTGGCCCAAAGACGCGCATTGAATGTAATTGGCACTTTGGAGGGGCAATTAAAACACGACATATCTACATACATATGTACATACGTATGTATGTACATACTTTCAGAACCCTGAACGTATTTTGTAAGCTCAGTAGTTTTGAGTCACTATGGGAATTTCAGCGGTATTGGTAATTTTTTACAAGAATAGTCTTGCTTACCTTTCTTAATTAATTAATTTTTACATTTTGTAGTACTTCACACTCAGCATTTTAATCAAACAAATGCACAGGTTGTGGGCATTAATTTTAGCTGAATTTTAGACCTAAAAGGATTATTTAATTTTGTATGCATATGGGACATCAGTGTATTATCATTAAGGTACTGTGTATCAATTCGAATTTACCTACAGATACCTCTCTTGAATCTATAAATTAAAAGTTACGCTTCAGAAAGCAACACTGATATTTCATAGTGCATGTGTGTGAGTGTGCAAAACTTTTTTATGATAACTGTAAGCCACCTATAACATAACAATTTTAAAATGCGGCATATCTCTGTATTAACATACTTTTTACCTATTATTAATTATGGTAATATAATTATATATTAATCTAATATATTTATAATTAATATTAATAATTAATAATTAATAATTAATAATATATAATATAATATATATATATATATATATATATATATATTCAGTTTGAAGCTCTATTTAAGCATGATTTGTAGATTTCTTCCATAAATAAATATAAATATTAATAAATATAAAGTGTGTTGCAGTGTATGTGAAATGTAACTGTAACTAACAGCGTTCTGCTAAACGCAGTAGTGCTGCCAGATCGCTGCGCTAGTGCATGGAAAGACTGGAACTATCGCTGTCACGACAGCTGTTCACAGCTATCGCCGTACAGTAGTAAAATCTTATTCTTGTGTTTAAACTTGTGTTAATTAAGAATTCGGAATCCCGCTAAGAATCCTAGTCTTCCACACCCTTTGGGCATCTATGTAAACCAGCCGCGCCCATTATCTCCTTCGTGTGCCAATAACTGTGCGAAGTAACTGGCCGTGGGCGATGTTCCATCTCTAGTTAGTCAAAACATTAAAAGTCAGTCGCATTTTTACATTGTTGAAAAATGATGATTTAAGTACTTAAAAAGCAGCCGAACAACGAGTAAAGACAGTCAAGAGGTGGGTTTTTGTGCATTTCATGGAAAAATCACAAGAGCAGTGAGAGAAGGAAGTTGAAAAACGCAGCCAGGGCGAAAAGACGTCACAGTCCAATCGCTGGATTATTGATTTTTTTTTTTTGGCCGAGCAAAGGAAAGTAAAGTGACGGCCACTCACTGGGTTACCGGGAAATGTGCTCCACTTGGCGATAGGAGAACATATGAGTTGGCTGCGCCACGCCAAGCGAGCGGTGGAGAACCACACAGCGCACCCACTTTCTTTGCTTCTGGCCAGCAGTTGGTGACATCATCAAAGCTACCAATATTGGCGACCATTAATCATGCATCCCCCTTGCAGAGAACTTGGCCCGCCAGAGATCTAGAGTCCCGTACCGAACGCCCACTCGAACAGCAAATCGCAGCAGCTAATCGCCCCGAGAAATGGATCGCAAGGCTGAGCTGGAACGCAAGAAGGCCAAGTTGGCCGCCCTGCGCGAGGAGAAGGATCGCCGGCGTCGCGAGAAGGAGATCAAGGACATGGAGGAGGCGGCCGGTCGCATTGGCGGCGGAGCAGGCATCGACAAGGATCAGCGCAAGTGGGTTTGCCATAAGCTTCTCCTCAGAGCTGACTCAGCACCGCCATCATCCAACTTTCGTTCGCCTCTTTCAGGGATCTCGACGAAATGCTGTCATCGCTGGGCGTGGCCCCCGTCTCCGAGGTCCTTTCCTCACTCTCCTCCGTCAACTCGATGACTTCGGACAACTCGAACACACAGACCCCCGACGCCAGCCTCCAAGCCACTGTCAATGGCCAGAGGTAAGCCAGTTCATAGCAAAAGCTTTGTGAGTAGAATTACCATCTTAAGCAGAAGTTCGCAGGGCATATTAGACATATTCAGGTCATATAGGTATAGACATTTGATTCCCTAAGTTTTTTTTGCTAAACAACTGTAGAGACAGATTCCCCATCTACAAGCTTAACATAAAAAAATATCAGTAGTCAAAATTGGAATCCTGGTTAGAGAGCGTGGCAATTTTTACAATTCAATTTTAGCATTAGCCGTTTTAAAAATTAGTATTACACAGATTAGACAATGGGCTTAGTACTGATTAAGTTTTAACGATCAATGTATTGTACTATTGCTATTGCCATTTAACCGATTCCTAACTAATACCAATTTCTTATGTGCACCCCCCACCAGCGGCGGAAAGAAACAGCCCCTCAACCTAAGCGTCTACAATGTGCAGGCTACGAACATTCCACCAAAAGAGACACTGGTCTACACAAAGCAGACCCAGACGACCAGTACCGGAGGCGGAAACGGCGATGGTGCGTATTGCCCCCGGGGCGGGGATCTGGTTGGGCTCTACCGTAACCACTATCCATAGTTTGACTCCATCTCTCGCTACTGTTACCGTTCTTATTCTTGGTCTCGTTGTTAAATGTGTTTGGCTTCCCTGCTGTTTCCCAGACTCCGTCACCGTCCGCCGGAGGAGCAGTGTATCTATCTGTCCCTCTCACTCTCTCTGTCCATGTCTGTGCTCCAAACTCTCCCTTTCTGTCTGGTGCTAGCTTACACCGCTGCATGCTGACCCTGTTTCCGCGCTTTGTTCCCCATCAAGTGCCCCCAACTCCCGTCCCTCCCAGCAGAGAAAAAAAACAAAGATGCAAACAGAAACCATAATCCATAGTGAAATAAAATAACAAATACAGTTCTTTCTTGCCACTCCTCGCCTCTGTCAGGATATATGGAGGACTGGTGGCGTCCACGTAAAGGTACTAATCTTAATTTTAAGCAAACTCCACACCTAATCACACATCAGCACACGAAAGTTATTGTGACAAAACGAAGCGGCATACACATGTGAATACACGAAGAGCTCCATGTGAAGCGCCCACACGACTTAGTCTAAATTTGCTGTAAGGCTCTGCAGGCAGAAGGATGTCAGCATCGTACATGCGTAGACAATTCGGTGGACTATCTACTTAACTGCTTGAATTTAGACAGCTTCCTTTTGCTTTGCCTCGGCCCAATTTGGTTGCAATGCCCAAGAAACGTAGTTTCTGGTCGATTGATCATCTTATGACAGATTTCTCTTGATTTGGTCAATCCGCATTATTGGTTTTTGGTTCCTTCAGTGCTCTCAATTTAGCCCATCTATCCCAGCAATTGTTTTTGTTAGTTTATTTTATAAATGTTCGAAACTGGAAAAGCTCAGACACGATTTCAAAAACCATTCGTCACTATTTTGTATACTATGCAATATTCAGCACACTATCTGAACACTTCAATCCGAACTTTTAAAAATATAGGTTGTAAATGGTACTGCAACGCAATGTGTCATGTTTATCCCCTCTTTAAACACGCCTTTTTATAATTATTACTTTAATTTTTGTCGCGTTTTTGTAAAGGTTATTGGTAGCACTAAGCATTACACCAATTGGCCTTGTTTCGCTTCATTAACGCCGCAGTCTCGACTCATTTCCGCATGGCCACCGCTGTCCAGCATCAATCTTTCCATCCACATCCATCCATGTCCACATCCGAACCCATAGATCATTAGAGTGTAAACCGTTCGAGCGCATTTAATAATTTGTCTATTTACTTTCTCTTTCTTCCCTCTTAACTGTTTTTGGCACGCACGAAAAAAAAACTGCAGCTCATGCTACGGATTATTATGGTGAGTAGTCCTCGTTGTATGCGTAATTCCGTACTTAGAACTTTTCAGCCTCCGTAGCGGTCTGTGTGCCACTCGTAAGAAGCGTATCTATACCCGTAGTCCTATATATTACCATTACCTTGAAACCTCTCTATGCTGAACTTCTCTATATACTCACATTATGTATTTGTGTAGTTTGCTCAATATCTATCCACAACACGATCTATGCTCCTTAGAGTTTTTCTGACTTGCTTAGTGTACGCTTGATATGGTAATCCTATCCTAGAATATATATATGCCCTATGTCCTAGCTTCTCGTAGTTGCTTCTTCGATCTTTGTTTCCGATTTGGTCCTTTGATTTGCATCCCAATTGGGACTATATACATATATTTATTACATTTTATATGATTTATATGACATTTGTTTCAATTAGCTCGATAACTACCTGAAAAAAGATTCGTATCAGTTCGTATCAGATCTTAGAGACCTTGTGTGAAAATCGTTCATTGAATGGAAAATGAAAAACAAATTTGTAATCTCCACCCAATTTTTAAGTTCTTTATTCGTTTAAGTACTTTTCGTAATCGCTTTAAGTTGAGTTTTAACATAATTTTTTTTTTTGTAATTTTTTGTCTTAATTTATGTATGACCCATTATAAGTATTGAGGGTTCTTCTAAAACATGCATACCAATGGTATAATTTAGATTTTTTGTACTTTTTAGCATAACCGATCTATTACTTAAATATTTGAATTCGATTTATTTTCCCAAGAGTATTTTTAAGTCTATGCTACTGTCTAAGAATCAAATGCATAACCCAAACATACACACGTATAAAAGAATCTTCATTTGTAAGCACGAATAGCCTTTATCTTAATATCGTTTGTATGATTGCGTATCAGATATATTAGCTAAACATCCTAAGTTGTATTATAAACACTTTCTCCTCCCCTCGCTACCTTTTGTGTTCCATCATATGAGCCTGGCTTGTGTGCTAATAGTACTTATACATATACCCTATTTAGTCATATTTTACATATTCGTGTAATAATTTCGCCAAGCAACAAGTGTTGAGCACACTAAAAACCAACATTTTTCACTTCTTACCGTATGCATTTTGTTTAAACATTGACTATCGATTTGTCGATTTAAATGGGCGGTATGCTAAAGCCAAAGTCATGTTTTTTTTTTTTTTTTGCGTTTTGATTTGAAGAATCACAAACTACCAAATACCAGCAATGTTTGTACAATATATTTATTTCTTTATATTTCTTCAAGATGAATACAATCTTAATCCGGGTTTAGAGTGGGAGGATGAATTCACAGGTAGGTACAGGCCAGCCGCCCAAACCAAAATATTGAACAGTGACGGAATCGACATGAAGCAAAATAGGAACGTTCAAATTCTCACTTTGCCAGCGAAACGAAATCAGAATTCAGAGCATCACAAATCACAGAAAAGCCAACGCGTTTAAAATCGGTCCAGTGAGGTGTCAGTGTTGGAAAGCGAATTAAAAAGCGGACACACACGCGCCCTCACAAAACTGAAAATAACGGACCAGTGCCCTTTCTCGCTCTATCTCTCTCCCTCTCTCTCTTAATATCTTTCCGACTCTTTCGCTCCTTCATCTCTGCTTGTGTGCATCCTACATTTGCATGACTGGCGATGCTACTGTATTGCCCGCCCATCATTGTGTGTAGTGTTGCTAATCCCAGTCATTCATCCTGAAACCCGAGATAACAATGTCCTAACCACTAACAAAAACTTATCGCACAAGAAAACAACGAAAACGCAGCAGCGACAGGAAGCTAGGCTTGCTCCATTTCACTCACTCTTATGCAAACTCGGCAGCGAGCGACTTCTTGCCTGTCTCTCTCTCTGTCTCTCTCGCTCTCTCAGCTATTGATCCCGATTACCGATACCATCTTCAATTACAGCACTGTTACAGAATCGAAATCGATCAATCGGTCGTTAACTTAACCTTGTTTAATATATGTGTAATATATTTCTAGCATAAAACTAAATAATTTTAAGTGCAAGCAATTATAAATTGGGTGGAGAAAAATGCAAAAACGATGTACAATAGCGATAACGTTGATTCGATCGAAACAGAACCAGAGCTAAACAGCAGTAGGGAAAATGTAAATTTTTGATTTCAGTAATTGGCTTTGTATATTAACCAGGTGAAAAACAAAACTGCAAACCGAAAACCAAATCCAAACACCTAACCAAACGCACACTCTCGCACACTCACCTGTCCATGCCCTAACACTGTATATATCGATAACCAACTGCAGTCTGATATATGCACCTGTGTGAGTGCCTTTAACAGTGTTTAACAGTTTATTAACAGCCATGCACCTGCCGCCACATCTTTCCTTTCTCTCTCTCTCTCTCTCTCCCTCTCACTCACTTTCTCTGCCTCTGTCTATCCCTTTCCCCCGATGTGATGCACGCACGCACACAGCCACACTCGAAAGAAGACGAGGACAGGCGAGAGGAACCAATGTGCTGCAATGCTCCTTCTCTCCCTCTCTCTCGCTTTCCCCCTTACACTAAGAGCTTCATCGAATCCCCAAAATCCGAAACCCACAATCCCGCCTCAGTGAGCCCCACAAACAAAGCCAAATGTCTCAGAAAATTACGGTTCCTAGCCAAGAAAAACGAAGACGAAGAAGAACGCGTAATGATAACTTAATCTAAACTCAAATAAGTTCAAAACCAAATCGAATCAGATCGAATCAATCAGAGCCGAAAGTAGAATTGTTCCTGTTCTGTCGATTGTCATGTTCCTCTAGCTGTGTTAGTTTTATACCTTAAACAGTGCTTGCATTTGATGCCCAAGGAGACGACGAAGAGAGCTCACTGCAGAACCTGGGCAACGGATTCACCTCCAAGCTGCCACCGGGCTATCTCACCCACGGCCTGCCCACCGTTAAGGACGTCGCCCCGGCCATCACACCACTCGAGATCAAGAAGGAGACTGAAGTGAAGAAGGAGGGTGAGTCACCACGTCGAATAGACATCTATTTACATTCTCTCGAATCCCCACCCTTAATGAAAAAGTCTTTCTTTCATTATACTAACTGTTATTTTTATTTCTCAACCAGATATTTTTTTATTAATTAGTAGACCTTATAAAATCATTCATTTGTTCTCTTGTTTGGTTAATGCTAGCAAAATATTTATTAATATTTAAGGTTTTGTTATGTTTTGCTTCAAAATGATGATGATATCATATTGATGCATTTTATAATTATAAAAGCTCAAATGTTGTTTAGATCAGTGCTAAAGAATTCGCGTGCATTTCCATTGCACGCATGGAAATGTTGAGTAAGAAGCTATTCACAAATATTCCTCCTCTCCATCTTTCCTCCAGTCAACGAGCTGTCCGAGGAGCAGAAGCAGATGATCATACTGTCGGAGAACTTCCAGCGGTTCGTGGTGCGTGCCGGCCGCGTCATCGAACGGGCCCTCTCGGAGAATGTGGACATATACACGGACTACATCGGCGGCGGCGACAGCGAGGAGGCGAACGACGAGCGATCGCATGCGCGGCTCTCGCTGAACCGCGTCTTCTACGACGAGCGCTGGTCGAAGAACCGCTGCATCACCAGCATGGACTGGTCCACCCACTTCCCCGAGCTGGTGGTGGGCTCGTACCACAACAACGAGGAGAGTCCGAACGAGCCGGACGGCGTGGTGATGGTGTGGAACACCAAGTTCAAGAAGAGCACGCCCGAGGACGTCTTCCACTGCCAGAGCGCGGTGATGTCCACCTGCTTTGCCAAGTTCAATCCCAACCTGATCCTCGGCGGCACCTATTCGGGCCAGATTGTGCTGTGGGACAATCGCGTGCAGAAGCGCACGCCCATACAGCGCACGCCCCTCAGTGCCGCGGCGCACACGCATCCCGTCTACTGCCTCCAAATGGTGGGCACCCAGAATGCGCACAACGTCATCTCCATATCCTCGGACGGCAAGCTGTGCTCCTGGTCGCTGGACATGCTGTCGCAACCACAGGACACGCTGGAGCTGCAGCAGCGCCAGTCGAAGGCCATTGCCATTACATCGATGGCCTTCCCGGCCAACGAGATCAATAGCCTGGTGATGGGCAGTGAGGACGGCTACGTCTACTCCGCCTCGCGCCACGGCCTGCGCTCCGGGGTCAACGAGGTTTACGAACGCCATCTTGGCCCTATCACTGGCATATCCACGCACTACAACCAGCTGTCGCCGGACTTTGGCCACCTCTTCCTAACCTCGTCCATTGACTGGACCATCAAGCTCTGGTCGCTAAAGGTACCCATTTCAAGTTGCCAGTTCTCTGTCGTCTCCGGAATTAATTCAAATATGCCCACTCTTTCAGGACACAAAGCCGCTGTACTCCTTTGAGGACAACTCCGACTACGTGATGGACGTCGCCTGGTCGCCCGTGCATCCCGCACTCTTCGCCGCCGTCGACGGCAGCGGCCGCCTGGATCTGTGGAACCTCAACCAAGACACGGAGGTGCCGACCGCCTCGATTGTCGTGGCGGGAGCACCAGCCCTTAACCGCGTCTCTTGGACCCCATCCGGTCTGCACGTGTGCATCGGCGACGAGGCCGGCAAGCTGTACGTGTACGACGTGGCCGAGAACCTGGCGCAGCCATCGCGCGACGAATGGTCGCGGTTCAACACCCATCTTAGCGAGATCAAGATGAACCAGAGCGATGAGGTCTAGGACGATATAGTTAACTGGTAGTTGAGAGTCGGTACCACTTTTGCTAATCTTACAGGAGCGACCTTGAATGAAATTTAATTTGTATTTTTGTATCTTTTGTGATCCCGCTACTGTGTATAGCCCAGAACTCAAAACTTAACCGCAGTCCAAGTGCTCAGAATCACTCCAAAGCCCCCAAGAAATCAGGGGAAACTGCAAAATTCTCTAGATGACCACAGTAACTGTACTAGAAGTTTTATTCAATGAAACTCGATAGAATAGAGATAAACATAAATGAATACATATATATATACGAAGAATAGAACTTGAAGTTTATCTACCCGCATATTTGATTGGTATATCCATTATTTTGTTACTCAATATTGGTTTCATTCCATAGCTATTTTCCCAGTTCCGTTTCCACCAAAAATCGCAACCAAATTGGCTATTCCGACTCCCCGGAAATTTGATTGGTGGTGGTAACTGAACTGCAAATAGGATTCATACTTGATTTTAAATTAGTGCAACTAACAAGATTGCAGAAAGATCGTTTATTGTTTATTCGACTGTCGGGCAGGCTGAAAGCAACACATAAATAAATTAAATGCTACATATTATATACAACAACGTATTAAGCGTGGAAGTGGGGGCTTGGGAATGAAGGTACGAGGACTGAAGATGGAGCTACGTCCCCTCAACTGAAAGAGCCCAAATGTAAATGTATTATAGCGAAGCCTATTTAACGAGATTAAATAAACATAATATCTATATATACACCTATAAGAAAGAGATGTCTATTATTTGGCTCGGATATAACCCTCAGAAATGAATTTATTCGATATTTTGTTTGTTTTTTAATTCGTTTATTTAAGATTAACAGATTAACAATGTAACAGTAAGGATGGCAAATCCAGGACCCCCCGCGGTATGGCTGCATTGCTTCGCGAGGACGATCAGGATTTGCTTACTCGTAGACCCTCCTGGCTCTCTCGGCTCTTCTGAGCTCGGTGGTTATCGCTGCGGCGAAGCTGTTGACCGCTTGCCATTTCGCATCACCCTGCAGCATGAATGGGACTAGGTTATCCGCAGTCAGTCTGCTGCCAAGTACGGTTTCCAGAGAGCTCCGTTCCCTTGCATATTTAACCCACGAGAAGAGAACGTGCTCTGCTGTTTCGCTCCGTCCACTTCTGCACCATGGGCAATCATCCGCCTCCTCATGTCCAAAGCGCTTCACATATCTGCGAAAGCAACCGTGTCCACTGACCAGCTGCGTTAGATGGAACGTTATTTCGCCATGATTCCGTTCTATCCACGGCTTGAGATTGGGGATCAGCTGATGCGTCCAGCGACCCTTAAGCTCGTTGTTCCACCTGAGCTGCCATGTCTCCACGGTGTGCTGCCTTGCTTCTGCTCGTATTGCCCTCTTGACGCAGGGGCAGAGGCTTCTACCGTGTGTTTGGTTGAAGACCACATTATTCCTGCGATCACCAATGCCGCCGCGTTGGACACTGTTCTGAAGGCGCAGCAGATGCGTAGTGCTGACAGTCTATGGGTAGCATTTAGGCCCTGGGCGTAGCTTTCTTGTGTCTATCATGACTCCCAGGTACTTGATTGGCCATGAGGAGGACACCGAAGTACCGCCTACTTCGACAGTGACCGTCTCCACTGCCTTCCTGGAGCTAATCAGGACAGTGGGTATGAACTGCTCTCGGAATACCTGCCTGTCCAGAGTGTCCGTCTTGTATTTTAACCTGGCTTGGGCTGCTATCTGGGCTTCGGACGAGGGAGGGCATCCCAGGTCGCAAAAGATGGCCAAGTGGTCGCTGCCAGTGTAACTCTCGCTGAGTCTCCACCTCGTTAGCGTGAACGACGAGCCGCTAGTGAAGGTGAGGTCCACCACAGAGCCCAGTCCGGCGCGCCTGAACATGTGCCGGTTTCCATGGTTTAGAAGAGCCCGGTCCAACGTCGCTAATGCCTCCAGCGCCATCCTGCCTCTCGCGTTGGTGGTTCAACTGCCCCAGCTCTCTGACCTTGCGTTGAAGTCGCCCGCTATAAGAATCTGGGTGCGGCCTCTAGCGTCCGCTGCCAGTCTATCTAATGCCCGACTAATTGCGATTAAAGTCAGGCTGGGGGCTAGGTATAAGCTGTACACCCACCATCTGCCTACCCTAGCCCTAACAAATCCGATGTCCGAAAGAACATCTGTTAATTGTTGGGCTTCTCTGCTGCACCTCCAGATCGCTGCTTTCTTGGAGCGGTCGGGCTCCACTCTGCGTTCGCGCACCGTCTGCACTAGCAGGTCTTGGCCTGCAGTGCAGTGATTCAGGTTTAGCTGAATCAAAAGCATCATTGCAGTGCCTTTGGTGCTCCTTTTCCCGCCAATGGGCACTTCCGGGTGCCCATTTGGTGGTTGGTCGCTTGGGTTCCTCTGCTTGCGCACAAGAAGCACTTAGCTTCGTTAGGACACTCAGAGGCCTTGTGTCCCGCGGTCACGCATTTGAAGCAGCACTGGCTTCTGTCGACGGTGCTTTTACAATGGACCGCTATGTAGCCTTCCTCCAGACATCTGAAGCATCTTTGGCGTGGCTCCAGCTCCTTGATCTGGCATGTGAAATGTTATATGTGTAAATGATCTGATCTGGAGTGCGTGACGGACTGGACACGCCCGTCGACGTCGGTCAGGCCAAGGAGCAGGCCGCCCAGCTCTACTCGGCCGGCGAGGCCAAGCTGGGAACGGACGAGGAGGTCTTCAACCGGATCATGTCGCACGCCAGCTTCCCGCAGCTGCGACTCGTCTTCGAGGAGTACAAGGAGCTCTCCGGGCAGACCATCGAGCAGGCCATCAAGCACGAGATGTCCGACGAGCTGCACGAGGCCATGATGGCCATAGGTCAGTATATATTTAACTGTTCCGTTATAAGTAATTGTTGTAACAGACACTTGGTTAAATGACACACTTCTTAACCTTTTAGTTGAGTGCGTCCAGTCACCGGCGGCCTTCTTCGCCAACCGCCTGTACAAGGCCATGAATGGCGCCGGCACCGATGACGCCACGCTCATCCGCATCATCGTCAGCCGCTCGGAGATCGACCTGGAGACCATTAAGCAGGAGTTCGAGCAGATCTACAACCGTACGCTGCACAGCGCCGTGGTGGTAAGTGGATCTCGAAGAATCGCGAGTGCTTCGCACATGGTTAACGCACCCCTTTCCCCTTCTCTTCACGTACTTGTCGCTATTTGTTGCGGTGTTTGTGTTGTCCTAGGACGTAAGTATTGGCCACGCCATTGGTGAAACGGATGCATTCCTGGTCTTGGTTACTCCACGCTATCAAGTGCTCCTTTTACGCTACATATGCTGCCAAAATCCCCATCAAATTATTTCTAAGAACGCCGAAGCAAACTGGTTCTTGGGCATTTTTCGATATCTCATTATTGGCTTGCCAAAAAAGTATTTTCGGGCAAAGTAGTAATTGTAGTGTAGAGGGCATAGCCAAAAAAGCAAGAACTTGGATCTCGCTTCAATACGTTCCTTTCTTTACTTTCCAGGCGGAGACCTCTGGTGACTACAAGCGGGCCCTGACAGCCCTACTTGGATCCGCCTAGGCCCGAAGATGTGGCAGCTGGTCCGCCCAATATTTTATTCGTGTTAATAGCTTTGATCGTAGTGTGCCTTTGGGGGAAATTCTGTTGGATTCCCCATCTATGAGTTTAACGTCAAAACAATATCAGTAGTCAAAATTGGAATCCTGGTTAGAGAGCATTGTAATCCAAACACAATTTTTACAATTTTAGCTTTAGCCGTTTTTTAAATTGAATAAGCTTAGTATTACACAGATTGGACAATGGGCTTAGTACTGATTAAGTTTTTACGATCAACGTATTCTACTTTGAGGTACTATAACTATTGCCATTTAACCAATTCCTAACTAATACCGATTTCTTATGTGCACCCCCCACCAGCGGCGGAAAGAAACAGCCTCTCAACCTAAGCGTCTACAATGTGCAGGCTACGAACATTCCACCAAAAGAGACACTGGTCTACACAAAGCAGACCCAGACGACCAGTACCGGAGGCGGAAACGGCGATGGTGCGTATTGCCCCCGGGGCGGGGATCTGGTTGGGCTCTACCGTAACCACTATCCATAGTTTGACTCCATCTTTCGCTACTGTTACCGTTCTTATTCTTGGTCTCGTTGTTAAATGTGTTTGGCTTCCCTGCGCTCCTGTTTCCCCGACTCCGTCCCCGTCCGCCGGAGGAGCAGTGTATCTATCTGTCCCTCTCACTCTCTCTGTCCATGTCTGTGCTCCAAACTCTCCCTTTCTGTCTGGTGTTAGCTTACACCGCTGCATGCTGACCCTGTTTCCGCGCTTTGTTCCCCATCAAGTGCCCCCAACTCCCGTCCCTCCCAGCAGAGAAAAAAACAAAGATGCAAACAGAAACCATAATCCATAGTGAAATAAAATAACAAATACAGTTCTTTCTTGCCACTCCTCGCCTCTGTCAGGATATATGGAGGACTGGTGGCGTCCACGTAAAGGTACTAATCTTAATTTTAAGCAAACTCTACACCTAATCACACATCAGCACACGAAAGTTATTGTGACAAAACGAAGCGGCATACACATGTGAATACACGAAGAGCTCCATGTGAAGCGCCCACACGACTTAGTCTAAATTTGTTGTAAGGCTCTGCAGGCAGAAGGATGTCAGCATCGTACATGCGTAGACAATTCGGTGGACTATCTACTTAACTGCTTGAATTTAGACAGCTTCCTTTTGCTTTGCCTCGGCCCAATTTGGTTGCAATGCCCAAGAAACGTAGTTGCTGGTCGATTGATCATCTTATGACAGATTTCTCTTGATTTGGTCAATCCGCATTATTGGTTTTTGGTTCCTTCAGTGCTCTCAATTTAGCCCATCTATCCCAGCAATTGTTTTTGTTAATTTATTTTAAAAATCTGAGGAACCATCCGTCACTATTTTGTTTACTATGCAATATTAGGCACACTATCTAAGCACTTCAATCCGAACTTTATAAAAATAAGTATCCTTTTGTCGTTCCTGTCCACCCCTATCAAGTCTAAAAACTTTCTTTAATTTTTGTCGCGTTTTTTTAAGCACCAAGGAATCACCAAGCATTACACCAATTGGTCATGGTCTTGGTCTTGGTCTCCACTCATTTCCGCATATCAACCGCTGTCCAGCATCAATCTGTCCATCCACATGCAAATCCACATCCATCTGCTTGTGTACATCCTACATTTGCATGACTGCTGATGCTACTGCATTGCCCGCCCCTCATTGTGTGTAGTGTTGCTAATCCCAGTCA
The DNA here is from genome assembly GCF_000001215.4 of Drosophila melanogaster. Classification (NCBI taxonomy): domain Eukaryota; kingdom Metazoa; phylum Arthropoda; class Insecta; order Diptera; family Drosophilidae; genus Drosophila; species Drosophila melanogaster. The sequence goes on along the minus strand of NC_004354.4, from coordinate 20,223,408 downwards.
TTCATCCTGAAACCCGAGATAACAATGTCCTAACCACTAACAAAACTTATCGAAAACAACGAATACGCAGCAGCGACAGGAAGCTAGACTTGCTGCATTTCACGCACTCTCACGCAAACTCGACAGCGAGCGACTTTTGCCTGTCTCGCTCTCTCAGCTATTGATTCCGATAACCGATACCCTCTTCAATTACAGCACTATTATAGAATCGATCAATAAGCCGTTAACCTTAACTTGTTTAATTTATATGTAATATATTCGTTATATGTCTATCCCTTTCCCCCGATGTGATGCACGCACGCACACAGCCACACTCGAAAGAAGACGAGGACAGGCGAGAGGAACAAATGTACTGCAATGCTCCTTCTCTCCCTCTCTCTCGCTTTCCCCCTTACACTAAGAGCTTCATCGAATCCCCAAAATCCGAAACCCACAATCCCGCCTCAATGAGCCCCACAAACAAAGTCAAATGTCTCAGAAAATTACGGTTCCTAGCCAAGCGAAACGAAGACGAAGAAGAACGCGTAATGATAACTTAATCTAAACTCAAATAAGTTCAAAACCAAATCGAATCAGATCGAATCAATCAGAGCCGAAAGTAGAATTGTTCCTGTTCTGTCGATTGTCATGTTCCTCTAGCTGTGTTAGTTTTATACCTTAAACAGTGCTTGCATTTGATGCCCAAGGAGACGACGAAGAGAGCTCACTGCAGAACCTGGGCAACGGATTCACCTCCAAGCTGCCACCGGGCTATCTCACCCACGGCCTGCCCACCGTTAAGGACGTCGCCCCGGCCATCACACCACTCGAGATCAAGAAGGAGACTGAAGTGAAGAAGGAGGGTGAGTCACCACGTCGAATAGACATCTATTTACATTCTCTCGAATCCCCACCCTTAATGAAAAAGTCTTTCTTTCATTATACTAACTGTTATTTTTATTTCTCAACCAGATATTTTTTTATTAATTAGTAGACCTTATAAAATCATTCATTTGTTCTCTTGTTTGGTTAATGCTAGCAAAATATTTATTAATATTTAAGGTTTTGTTATGTTTTGCTTCAAAATGATGATGATATCATATTGATGCATTTTATAATTATAAAAGCTCAAATGTTGTTTAGATCAGTGCTAAAGAATTCGCGTGCATTTCCATTGCACGCATGGAAATGTTGAGTAAGAAGCTATTCACAAATATTCCTCCTCTCCATCTTTCCTCCAGTCAACGAGCTGTCCGAGGAGCAGAAGCAGATGATCATACTGTCGGAGAACTTCCAGCGGTTCGTGGTGCGTGCCGGCCGCGTCATCGAACGGGCCCTCTCGGAGAATGTGGACATATACACGGACTACATCGGCGGCGGCGACAGCGAGGAGGCGAACGACGAGCGATCGCATGCGCGGCTCTCGCTGAACCGCGTCTTCTACGACGAGCGCTGGTCGAAGAACCGCTGCATCACCAGCATGGACTGGTCCACCCACTTCCCCGAGCTGGTGGTGGGCTCGTACCACAACAACGAGGAGAGTCCGAACGAGCCGGACGGCGTGGTGATGGTGTGGAACACCAAGTTCAAGAAGAGCACGCCCGAGGACGTCTTCCACTGCCAGAGCGCGGTGATGTCCACCTGCTTTGCCAAGTTCAATCCCAACCTGATCCTCGGCGGCACCTATTCGGGCCAGATTGTGCTGTGGGACAATCGCGTGCAGAAGCGCACGCCCATACAGCGCACGCCCCTCAGTGCCGCGGCGCACACGCATCCCGTCTACTGCCTCCAAATGGTGGGCACCCAGAATGCGCACAACGTCATCTCCATATCCTCGGACGGCAAGCTGTGCTCCTGGTCGCTGGACATGCTGTCGCAACCACAGGACACGCTGGAGCTGCAGCAGCGCCAGTCTAAGGCCATTGCCATTACATCGATGGCCTTCCCGGCCAACGAGATCAATAGCCTGGTGATGGGCAGTGAGGACGGCTACGTCTACTCCGCCTCGCGCCACGGCCTGCGCTCCGGGGTCAACGAGGTTTACGAACGCCATCTTGGCCCTATCACTGGCATATCCACGCACTACAACCAGCTGTCGCCGGACTTTGGCCACCTCTTCCTAACCTCGTCCATCAAGATCTGGTCGCTAAAGCTACCCATTTCAAGTTGCCAGTTCTCTGTCGTCTCCGGAATTAATTCAAATAAGCCGCTGTACTCCTTTGAGGACAACTCCGACTACATGATGGACGTCGCCTGGTCGCCCGTGCATCCCGCACTCTTCGCCGCCGTCGACGGCAGCGGCCGCCTGGACCTGTGGAACCTCAACCAAGACACGGAGGTGCCGACCGCCTCGATTGTCGTGGCGGGAGCACCAGCCCTTAACCGCGTCTCTTGGACCCCATCCGGTCTGCACGTGTGCATCGGCGACGAGGCCGGCAAGCTGTACGTGTACGACGTGGCCGAGAACCTGGCGCAGCCATCGCGCGACGAATGGTCGCGGTTCAACACCCATCTTAGTGAGATCAAGATGAACCAGAGCGATGAGGTCTAGGACGATATAGTTAACTGGTAGTTGAGAGTCGGTACCACTTTTGCTAATCTTACAGGAGCGACCTTGAATGAAATTTAATTTGTATTTTTGTATCTTTTGTGATCCCGCTACTGTGTATAGCCCAGAACTCAAAACTTAACCGCAGTCCAAGTGCTCAGAATCACTCCAAAGCCCCCAAGAAATCAGGGGAAACTGCAAAATTCTCTAGATGACCACAGTAACTGTAACTGTAACTGTATTATTTTGTTACTCAATATTGGTTTCATTCCATAGCTATTTTCCCACTTCTGTTCCCACCAAAAATCGCAACCAAATTGGCTATTCCGACTCCCCGGAAATTTGATTGGTGGTGGTAACTGAACTGCAAATAGGATTCATACTTGATTTTAAATTAGTGCAACTAACAAGATTGCAGAAAGATCGTTTATTGTTTATTCGACTGTCGGGCAGGCTGAAAGCAACACATAAATAAATTAAATGCTACATATTATATACAACAACGTATTAAGCGTGGAAGTGGGGGCTTGGGAATGAAGGTACGAGGACTGAAGATGGAGCTACGTCCCCTCAACTGAAAGAGCCCAAATGTAAATGTATTATAGCGAAGCCTATTTAACGAGATTAAATAAACATAATATCTATATATACACCTATAAGAAAGAGATGTCTATTATTTGGCTCGGATATAACCCTCAGAAATGAATTTATTCGATATTTTGTTTGTTTTTTTAATTCGTTTATTTAAGATTAACAGATTAACAATGTAACAGTAAGGATGGCAAATCCAGGACCCCCCGCGGTATGGCTGCATTGCTTCGCGAGGACGATCAGGATTTGCTTACTCGTAGACCCTCCTGGCTCTCTCGGCTCTTCTGAGCTCGGTGGTTATCGCTGCGGCGAAGCTGTTGACCGCTTGCCATTTCGCATCACCCTGCAGCATGAATGGGACTAGGTTATCCGCAGTCAGTCTGCTGCCAAGTACGGTTTCCAGAGAGCTCCGTTCCCTTGCATATTTAACCCACGAGAAGAGAACGTGCTCTGCTGTTTCGCTCCGTCCACTTCTGCACCATGGGCAATCATCCGCCTCCTCATGTCCAAAGCGCTTCACATATCTGCGAAAGCAACCGTGTCCACTGACCAGCTGCGTTAGATGGAACGTTATTTCGCCATGATTCCGTTCTATCCACGGCTTGAGATTGGGGATCAGCTGATGCGTCCAGCGACCCTTAAGCTCGTTGTTCCACCTGAGCTGCCATGTCTCCACGGTGTGCTGCCTTGCTTCTGCTCGTATTGCCCTCTTGACGCAGGGGCAGAGGCTTCTACCGTGTGTTTGGTTGAAGACCACATTATTCCTGCGATCACCAATGCCGCCGCGTTGGACACTGTTCTGAAGGCGCAGCAGATGCGTAGTGCTGACAGTCTATGGGTAGCATTTAGGCCTTGGGCGTAGCTTTCTTGTGCCTATCATGACTCCCAGGTACTTGATTGGCCAAGAGGAGGACACCGAAGTACCGCCTACTTCGACAGTGACCGTCTCCACTGCCTTCCTGGAGCTAATCAGGACAGTGGGTATGAACTGCTCTCGGAATACCTGCCTGTCCAGAGTGTCCGTCTTGTATTTTAACCTGGCTTGGGCTGCTATCTGGGCTTCGGACGAGGGAGGGCATCCCAGGTCGCATAAGATGGCCAAGTGGTCGCTGCCAGTGTAACTCTCGCTGAGTCTCCACCTCGTTAGCGTGAACGACGAGCCGCTAGTGAAGGTGAGGTCCACCACAGAGCCCAGTCCGGCGCGCCTGAACATGTGCCGGTTTCCATGGTTTAGAAGAGCCCGGTCCAACGTCGCTAATGCCTCCAGCGCCATCCTGCCTCTCGCGTTGGTGGTTCAACTGCCCCAGCTCTCTGACCTTGCGTTGAAGTCGCCCGCTATAAGAATCTGGGTGCGGCCTCTAGCGTCCGCTGCCAGTCTATCTAATGCCCGACTAATTGCGATTAAGGTCAGGCTGGGGGCTAGGTATAAGCTGTACACCCACCATCTGCCTACCCTAGCCCTAACAAATCCGATGTCCGAAAGAACATCTGTTAATTGTTGGGCTTCTCTGATGCACCTCCAGATCGCTGCTTTCTTGGAGCGGTCGGGCTCCACTCTGCGTTCGCGCACCGTCTGCACTAGCAGGTCTTGGCCTGCAGTGCAGTGATTCAGGTTTAGCTGAATCAAAAGCATCATTGCAGTGCCTTTGGTGCTCCTTTTCCCGCCAATGGGCACTTCCGGGTGCCCATTTGGTGGTTGGTCGCTTGGGTTCCTCTGCTTGCGCACAAGAAGCACTTAGCTTCGTTAGGACACTCGGAGGCCTTGTGTCCCGCGGTCACGCATTTGAAGCAGCACTGGCTTCTGTCGACGGTGCTTTTACAATGGACCGCTATGTGGCCTTCCTCCAGACATCTGAAGCATCTTTGGCGTGGCTCCAGCTCCTTGATCTGGCATGTGAAATGTTATATGTGTAAATGATCTGATCTGGAGTGCGTGACGGACTGGACACGCCCGTCGACGTCGGTCAGGCCAAGGAGCAGGCCGCCCAGCTCTACTCGGCCGGCGAGGCCAAGCTGGGAACGGACGAGGAGGTCTTCAACCGGATCATGTCGCACGCCAGCTTCCCGCAGCTGCGACTCGTCTTCGAGGAGTACAAGGAGCTCTCCGGGCAGACCATCGAGCAGGCCATCAAGCACGAGATGTCCGACGAGCTGCACGAGGCCATGATGGCCATAGGTCAGTATATATTTAACTGTTCCGTTATAAGTAATTGTTGTAACAGACACTTGGTTAAATGACACACTTCTTAACCTTTTAGTTGAGTGCGTCCAGTCACCGGCGGCCTTCTTCGCCAACCGCCTGTACAAGGCCATGAATGGCGCCGGCACCGATGACGCCACGCTCATCCGCATCATCGTCAGCCGCTCGGAGATCGACCTGGAGACCATTAAGCAGGAGTTCGAGCAGATCTACAACCGTACGCTGCACAGCGCCGTGGTGGTAAGTGGATCTCGAAGAATCGCGAGTGCTTCGCACATGGTTAACGCACCCCTTTCCCCTTCTCTTCACGTACTTGTCGCTATTTGTTGCGGTGTTTGTGTTGTCCTAGGACGTAAGTATTGGCCACGCCATTGGTGAAACGGATGCATTCCTGGTCTTGGTTACTCCACGCTATCAAGTGCTCCTTTTACGCTACATATGCTGCCAAAATCCCCATCAAATTATTTCTAAGAACGCCGAAGCAAACTGGTTCTTGGGCATTTTTCGATATCTCATTATTGGCTTGCCAAAAAAGTATTTTCGGGCAAAGTAGTAATTGTAGTGTAGAGGGCATAGCCAAAAAAGCAAGAACTTGGATCTCGCTTCAATACGTTCCTTTCTTTACTTTCCAGGCGGAGACCTCTGGTGACTACAAGCGGGCCCTGACAGCCCTACTTGGATCCGCCTAGGCCCGAAGATGTGGCAGCTGGTCCGCCCAATATTTTATTCGTGTTAATAGCTTTGATCGTAGTGTGCCTTTGGGGGAAATTCTGTTGGATTCCCCATCTATGAGTTTAACGTCAAAACAATATCAGTAGTCAAAATTGGAATCCTGGTTAGAGAGCATTGTAATCCAAACACAATTTTTACAATTTTAGCTTTAGCCGTTTTTTAAATTGAATAAGCTTAGTATTACACAGATTGGACAATGGGCTTAGTACTGATTAAGTTTTTACGATCAACGTATTCTACTTTGAGGTACTATAACTATTGCCATTTAACCAATTCCTAACTAATACCGATTTCTTATGTGCACCCCCCACCAGCGGCGGAAAGAAACAGCCTCTCAACCTAAGCGTCTACAATGTGCAGGCTACGAACATTCCACCAAAAGAGACACTGGTCTACACAAAGCAGACCCAGACGACCAGTACCGGAGGCGGAAACGGCGATGGTGCGTATTGCCCCCGGGGCGGGGATCTGGTTGGGCTCTACCGTAACCACTATCCATAGTTTGACTCCATCTTTCGCTACTGTTACCGTTCTTATTCTTGGTCTCGTTGTTAAATGTGTTTGGCTTCCCTGCGCTCCTGTTTCCCCGACTCCGTCCCCGTCCGCCGGAGGAGCAGTGTATCTATCTGTCCCTCTCACTCTCTCTGTCCATGTCTGTGCTCCAAACTCTCCCTTTCTGTCTGGTGCTAGCTTACACCGCTGCATGCTGACCCTGTTTCCGCGCTTTGTTCCCCATCAAGTGCCCCCAACTCGCGTCCCTCCCAGCAGAGAAAAAAACAAAGATGCAAACAGAAACCATAATCCATAGTGAAATAAAATAACAAATACAGTTCTTTCTTGCCACTCCTCGCCTCTGTCAGGATATATGGAGGACTGGTGGCGTCCACGTAAAGGTACTAATCTTAATTTTAAGCAAACTCCACACCTAATCACACATCAGCACACGAAAGTTATTGTGACAAAACGAAGCGGCATAAATTTGCTGTAAGGCTCTGCAGGCAGAAGGATGTCGGCATCGTACATGCGTAGACAATTCGGTGGACTATCTACTTAACTGCTTGAATTTAGACAGCTTCCTTTTGCTTTGCCTCGGCCCAATTTGGTTACAATGCCCAAGAAACGTAGTTGCTGGTCGATTGATCATCTTATGACAGATTTCTCTTGATTTGGTCAATCCGCATTATTGGTTTTTGGTTCCTTCAGTGCTCTCAATTTAGCCCATCTATCCCAGCAATTGTTTTTGTTAATTTATTTTAAAAATCTGAGGAACCATCCGTCACTATTTTGTTTACTATGCAATATTAGGCACACTATCTAAGCACTTCAATCCGAACTTTATAAAAATAAGTATCCTTTTGTCGTTCCTGTCCACCCCTATGAAGTCTAAAAACTTTCTTTAATTTTTGTCGCGTTTTTTTAAGCACCAAGGAATCACCAAGCATTACACCAATTGGTCATGGTCTTGGTCTTGGTCTCCACTCATTTCCGCATATCAACCGCTGTCCAGCATCAATCTGTCCATCCACATGCAAATCCACTTCCATCTGCTTGTGTACATCCTACATTTGCATGACTGCTGATGCTACTGCATTGCCCGCCCCTCATTGTGTGTAGTGTTGCTAATCCCAGTCATTCATCCTGAAACCCGAGATAACAATGTCCTAACCACTAACAAAACTTATCGAAAACAACGAATACGCAGCAGCGACAGGAAGCTAGACTTGCTCCATTTCACGCACTCTCACGCAAACTCGACAGCGAGCGACCTTTGCCTGTCTCGCTCTCTCAGCTATTGATTCCGATAACCGATACCCTCTTCAATTACAGCACTATTATAGAATCGATCAATAAGCCGTTAACCTTAACTTGTTTAATTTATATGTAATATATTCGTTATATGTCTATCCCTTTCCCCCGATGTGATGCACGCACGCACACAGCCACACTCGAAAGAAGACGAGGACAGGCGAGAGGAACAAATGTACTGCAATGCTCCTTCTCTCCCTCTCTCTCGCTTTCCCCCTTACACTAAGAGCTTCATCGAATCCCCAAAATCCGAAACCCACAATCCCGCCTCAATGAGCCCCACAAACAAAGTCAAATGTCTCAGAAAATTACGGTTCCTAGCCAAGCGAAACGAAGACGAAGAAGAACGCGTAATGATAACTCAATCTAAACTCAAATAAGTTCAAAACCAAATCGAATCAGATCGAATCAATCAGAGCCGAAAGTAGAATTGTTCCTGTTCTGTCGATTGTCATGTTCCTCTAGCTGTGTTAGTTTTATACCTTAAACAGTGCTTGCATTTGATGCCCAAGGAGACGACGAAGAGAGCTCACTGCAGAACCTGGGCAACGGATTCACCTCCAAGCTGCCACCGGGCTATCTCACCCACGGCCTGCCCACCGTTAAGGACGTCGCCCCGGCCATCACACCACTCGAGATCAAGAAGGAGACTGAAGTGAAGAAGGAGGGTGAGTCACCACGTCGAATAGACATCTATTTACATTCTCTCGAATCCCCACCCTTAATGAAAAAGTCTTTCTTTCATTATACTAACTGTTATTTTTATTTCTCAACCAGATATTTTTTTATTAATTAGTACACCTTATAAAATCATTCATTTGTTCTCTTGTTTGGTTAATGCTAGCAAAATATTTATTAATATTTAAGGTTTTGTTATGTTTTGCTTCAAAATGATGATGATATCATTTTGATGCATTTTATAATAATAAAAGCTCAAATGTTGTTTAGATCAGTGCTAAAGAATTCGCGTGCATTTCCATTGCACGCATGGAAATGTTAAGCAAGAAGCTATTCACAAATATTCCTCCTCTCCATCTTTCCTCCAGTCAACGAGCTGTCCGAGGAGCAGAAGCAGATGATCATACTGTCGGAGAACTTCCAGCGGTTCGTGGTGCGTGCCGGCCGCGTCATCGAACGGGCCCTCTCGGAGAATGTGGACATATACACGGACTACATCGGCGGCGGCGACAGCGAGGAGGCGAACGACGAGCGATCGCATGCGCGGCTCTCGCTGAACCGCGTCTTCTACGACGAGCGCTGGTCGAAGAACCGCTGCATCACCAGCATGGACTGGTCCACCCACTTCCCCAAGCTGGTGGTGGGCTCGTACCACAACAACGAGGAGAGTCCGAACGAGCCGGACGGCGTGGTGATGGTGTGGAACACCAAGTTCAAGAAGAGCACGCCCGAGGACGTCTTCCACTGCCAGAGCGCGGTGATGTCCACCTGCTTTGCCAAGTTCAATCCCAACCTGATCCTCGGCGGCACCTATTCGGGCCAGATTGTGCTGTGGGACAATCGCGTGCAGAAGCGCACGCCCATACAGCGCACGCCCCTCAGTGCCGCGGCGCACACGCATCCCGTCTACTGCCTCCAAATGGTGGGCACCCAGAATGCGCACAACGTCATCTCCATATCCTCGGACGGCAAGCTGTGCTCCTGGTCGCTGGACATGCTGTCGCAACCACAGGACACGCTGGAGCTGCAGCAGCGCCAGTCGAAGGCCATTGCCATTACATCGATGGCCTTCCCGGCCAACGAGATCAATAGCCTGGTGATGGGCAGTGAGGACGGCTACGTCTACTCCGCCTCGCGCCACGGCCTGCGCTCCGGGGTCAACGAGGTTTACGAACGCCATCTTGGCCCTATCACTGGCATATCCACGCACTACAACCAGCTGTCGCCGGACTTTGGCCACCTCTTCCTAACCTCGTCCATCAAGATCTGGTCGCTAAAGCTACCCATTTCAAGTTGCCAGTTCTCTGTCGTCTCCGGAATTAATTCAAATAAGCCGCTGTACTCCTTTGAGGACAACTCCGACTACATGATGGACGTCGCCTGGTCGCCCGTGCATCCCGCACTCTTCGCCGCCGTCGACGGCAGCGGTCGCCTGGACCTGTGGAACCTCAACCAAGACACGGAGGTGCCGACCGCCTCGATTGTCGTGGCGGGAGCACCAGCCCTTAACCGCGTCTCTTGGACCCCATCCGGTCTGCACGTGTGCATCGGCGACGAGGCCGGCAAGCTGTACGTGTACGACGTGGCCGAGAACCTGGCGCAGCCATCGCGCGACGAGATCAAGATGAACCAGAGCGATGAGGTCTAGGACGATATAGTTAACTGGTAGTTGAGAGTCGGTACCACTTTTGCTAATCTTACAGGAGCGACCTTGAATGAAATTTAATTTGTATTTTTGTATCTTTTGTGATCCCGCTACTGTGTATAGCCCAGAACTCAAAACTTAACCGCAGTCCAAGTGCTCAGAATCACTCCAAAGCCCCCAAGAAATCAGGGGAAACTGCAAAATTCTCTAGATGACCACAGTAACTGTAACTGTAACTGTATTATTTTGTTACTCAATATTGGTTTCATTTCATAGCTATTTTCCCAGTTCTGTTCCCACCAAAAATCGCAACCAAATTGGCTATTCCGACTCCCCGGAAATTTGATTGGTGGTGGTAACTGAACTGCAAATAGGATTCATACTTGATTTTAAATTAGTGCAACTAACAAGATTGCAGAAAGATCGTTTATTGTTTATTCGACTGTCGGGCAGGCTGAAAGCAACACATAAATAAATTAAATGCTACATATTATATACAACAACGTATTAATCGTGGAAGTGGGGGCTTGGGAATGAAGGTACGAGGACTGAAGATGGAGCTACGTCCCCTCAACTGAAAGAGCCCAAATGTAAATGTATTATAGCGAAGCCTATTTAACGAGATTAAATAAACATAATATCTATATATACACCTATAAGAAAGAGATGTCTATTATTTGGCTCGGATATAACCCTCAGAAATGAATTTATTCGATATTTTGTTTGTTTTTTTAATTCGTTTATTTAAGATTAACAGATTAACAATGTAACAGTAAGGATGGCAAATCCAGGACCCCCCGCGGTATGGCTGCATTGCTTCGCGAGGACGATCAGGATTTGCTTACTCGTAGACCCTCCTGGCTCTCTCGGCTCTTCTGAGCTCGGTGGTTATCGCTGCGGCGAAGCTGTTGACCGCTTGCCATTTCGCATCACCCTGCAGCATGAATGGGACTAGGTTATCCGCAGTCAGTCTGCTGCCAAGTACGGTTTCCAGAGAGCTCCGTTCCCTTGCATATTTAACCCACGAGAAGAGAACGTGCTCTGCTGTTTCGCTCCATCTACTTCTGCACCATGGGCAATCATCCGCCTCCTCATGTCCAAAGCGCTTCACATATCTGCGAAAGCAACCGTGTCCACTGACCAGCTGCGTTAGATGGAACGTTATTTCGCCATGATTCCGTTCTATCCACGGCTTGAGATTGGGGATCAGCTGATGCGTCCAGCGACCCTTAAGCTCGTTGTTCCACCTGAGCTGCCATGTCTCCACGGTGTGCTGCCTTGCTTCTGCTCGTATTGCCCTCTTGACGCAGGGGCAGAGGCTTCTACCGTGTGTTTGGTTGAAGACCACATTATTCCTGCGATCACCAATGCCGCCGCGTTGGACACTGTTCTGAAGGCGCAGCAGATGCGTAGTGCTGACAGTCTATGGGTAGCATTTAGGCCCTGGGCGTAGCTTTCTTGTGTCTATCATGACTCCCAGGTACTTGATTGGCCATGAGGAGGACACCGAAGTACCGCCTACTTCGACAGTGACCGTCTCCACTGCCTTCCTGGAGCTAATCAGGACAGTGGGTATGAACTGCTCTCGGAATACCTGCCTGTCCAGAGTGTCCGTCTTGTATTTTAACCTGGCTTGGGCTGCTATCTGGGCTTCGGACGAGGGAGGGCATCCCAGGTCGCAAAAGATGGCCAAGTGGTCGCTGCCAGTGTAACTCTCGCTGAGTCTCCACCTCGTTAGCGTGAACGACGAGCCGCTAGTGAAGGTGAGGTCCACCACAGAGCCCAGTCCGGCGCGCCTGAACATGTGCCGGTTTCCATGGTTTAGAAGAGCCCGGTCCAACGTCGCTAATGCCTCCAGCGCCATCCTGCCTCTCGCGTTGGTGGTTCAACTGCCCCAGCTCGCTGACCTTGCGTTGAAGTCGCCCGCTATAAGAATCTGGGTGCGGCCTCTAGCGTCCGCTGCCAGTCTATCTAATGCCCGACTAATTGCGATTAAGGTCAGGCTGGGGGCTAGGTATAAGCTGTACACCCACCATCTGCCTACCCTAGCCCTAACAAATCCGATGTCCGAAAGAACATCTGTTAATTGTTGGGCTTCTCTGCTGCACCTCCAGATCGCTGCTTTCTTGGAGCGGTCGGGCTCCACTCTGCGTTCGCGCACCGTCTGCACTAGCAGGTCTTGGCCTGCAGTGCAGTGATTCAGGTTTAGCTGAATCAAAAGCATCATTGCAGTGCCTTTGGTGCTCCTTTTCCCGCCAATGGGCACTTCCGGGTGCCCATTTGGTGGTTGGTCGCTTGGGTTCCTCTGCTTGCGCACAAGAAGCACTTAGCTTCGTTAGGACACTCGGAGGCCTTGTGTCCCGCGGTCACGCATTTGAAGCAGCACTGGCTTCTGTCGACGGTGCTTTTACAATGGACCGCTATGTGGCCTTCCTCCAGACATCTGAAGCATCTTTGGCGTGGCTCCAGCTCCTTGATCTGGCATGTGAAATGTTATATGTGTAAATGATCTGATCTGGAGTGCGTGACGGACTGGACACGCCCGTCGACGTCGGTCAGGCCAAGGAGCAGGCCGCCCAGCTCTACTCGGCCGGCGAGGCCAAGCTGGGAACGGACGAGGAGGTCTTCAACCGGATCATGTCGCACGCCAGCTTCCCGCAGCTGCGACTCGTCTTCGAGGAGTACAAGGAGCTCTCCGGGCAGACCATCGAGCAGGCCATCAAGCACGAGATGTCCGACGAGCTGCACGAGGCCATGATGGCCATAGGTCAGTATATACATATTTAACTGTTCCGTTATAAGTAATTGTTGTAACAGACACTTGGTTAAATGACACACTTCTTAACCTTTTAGTTGAGTGCGTCCAGTCACCGGCGGCCTTCTTCGCCAACCGCCTGTACAAGGCCATGAATGGCGCCGGCACCGATGACGCCACGCTCATCCGCATCATCGTCAGCCGCTCGGAGATCGACCTGGAGACCATTAAGCAGGAGTTCGAGCGGATCTACAACCGTACGCTGCACAGCGCCGTGGTGGTAAGTGGATCTCGAAGAATCGCGAGTGCTTCGCACATGGTTAACGCACCCCTTTCCCCTTCTCTTCACGTACTTGTCGCTATTTGTTGCGGTGTTTGTGTTGTCCTAGGACGTAAGTATTGGCCACGCCATTGGTGAAACGGATGCATTCCTGGTCTTGGTTACTCCACGCTATCAAGTGCTCCTTTTACGCTACATATGCTGCCAAAATCCCCATCAAATTATTTCTAAGAACGCCGAAGCAAACTGGTTCTTGGGCATTTTTCGATATCTCATTATTGGCTTGCCAAAAAAGTATTTTCGGGCAAAGTAGTAATTGTAGTGTAGAGGGCATAGCCAAAAAAGCAAGAACTTGGATCTCGCTTCAATACGTTCCTTTCTTTACTTTCCAGGCGGAGACCTCTGGTGACTACAAGCGGGCCCTGACAGCCCTACTTGGATCCGCCTAGGCCCGAGGATGTGGCAGCTGGTCCGCCCAATATTTTATTCGTGTTAATAGCTTTGATCGTAGTGTGCCTCTGGGGGAAATTCTCTTGGATTCCCCATCTATGAGTTTAACGTCAAAACAATATCAGTAGTCAAAATTGGAATCCTGGTTAGAGAGCATTGTAATCCAAACACAATTTTTACAATTTTAGCTTTAGCCGTTTTTTAAATTGAATAAGCTTAGTATTACACAGATTGGACAATGGGCTTAGTACTGATTAAGTTTTTACGATCAACGTATTCTACTTTGAGGTACTATAACTATTGCCATTTAACCAATTCCTAACTAATACCGATTTCTTATGTGCACCCCCCACCAGCGGCGGAAAGAAACAGCCTCTCAACCTAAGCGTCTACAATGTGCAGGCTACGAACATTCCACCAAAAGAGACACTGGTCTACACAAAGCAGACCCAGACGACCAGTACCGGAGGCGGAAACGGCGATGGTGCGTATTGCCCCCGGGGCGGGGATCTGGTTGGGCTCTACCGTAACCACTATCCATAGTTTGACTCCATCTTTCGCTACTGTTACCGTTCTTATTCTTGGTCTCGTTGTTAAATGTGTTTGGCTTCCCTGCGCTCCTGTTTCCCCGACTCCGTCCCCGTCCGCCGGAGGAGCAGTGTATCTATCTGTCCCTCTCACTCTCTCTGTCCATGTCTGTGCTCCAAACTCTCCCTTTCTGTCTGGTGCTAGCTTACACCGCTGCATGCTGACCCTGTTTCCGCGCTTTGTTCCCCATCAAGTGCCCCCAACTCCCGTCCCTCCCAGCAGAGAAAAAAACTAAGATGCAAACAGAAACCATAATCCATAGTGAAATAAAATAACAAATACAGTTCTTTCTTGCCACTCCTCGCCTCTGTCAGGATATATGGAGGACTGGTGGCGTCCACGTAAAGGTACTAATCTTAATTTTAAGCAAACTCCACACCTAATCACACATCAGCACACGAAAGTTATTGTGACAAAACGAAGCGGCATAAATTTGCTGTAAGGCTCTGCAGGCAGAAGGATGTCGGCATCGTACATGCGTAGACAATTCGGTGGACTATCTACTTAACTGCTTGAATTTAGACAGCTTCCTTTTGCTTTGCCTCGGCCCAATTTGGTTGCGATGCCCAAGAAACGTAGTTGCTGGTCGATTGATCATCTTATGACAGATTTCTCTTGATTTGGTCAATCCGCATTATTGGTTTTTGGTTCCTTCAGTGCTCTCAATTTAGCCCATCTATCCCAGCAATTGTTTTTGTTAATTTATTTTAAAAATCTGAGGAACCATCCGTCACTATTTTGTTTACTATGCAATATTAGGCACACTATCTAAGCACTTCAATCCGAACTTTATAAAAATAAGTATCCTTTTGTCGTTCCTGTCCACCCCTATCAAGTCTAAAAACTTTCTTTAATTTTTGTCGCGTTTTTTTAAGCACCAAGGAATCACCAAGCATTACACCAATTGGTCATGGTCTTGGTCTTGGTCTCCACTCATTTCCGCATATCAACCGCTGTCCAGCATCAATCTGTCCATCCACATGCAAATCCACATCCATCTGCTTGTGTACATCCTACATTTGCATGACTGCTGATGCTACTGCATTGCCCGCCCCTCATTGTGTGTAGTGTTGCTAATCCCAGTCATTCATCCTGAAACCCGAGATAACAATGTCCTAACCACTAACAAAACTTATCGAAAACAACGAATACGCAGCAGCGACAGGAAGCTAGACTTGCTCCATTTCACGCACTCTCACGCAAACTCGACAGCGAGCGACCTTTGCCTGTCTCGCTCTCTCAGCTATTGATTCCGATAACCGATACCCTCTTCAATTACAGCACTATTATAGAATCGATCAATAAGCCGTTAACCTTAACTTGTTTAATTTATATGTAATATATTCGTTATATGTCTATCCCTTTCCCCCGATGTGATGCACGCACGCACACAGCCACACTCGAAAGAAGACGAGGACAGGAGAGAGGAACCAATGTGCTGCAATGCTCCTTCTCTCCCTCTCTCTCGCTTTCCCCCTTACACTAAGAGCTTCATCGAATCCCCAAAATCCGAAACCCACAATCCCGCCTCAATGAGCCCCACAAACAAAGTCAAATGTCTCAGAAAATTACGGTTCCTAGCCAAGCGAAACGAAGACGAAGAAGAACGCGTAATGATAACTCAATCTAAACTCAAATAAGTTCAAAACCAAATCGAATCAGATCGAATCAATCAGAGCCGAAAGTAGAATTGTTCCTGTTCTGTCGATTGTCATGTTCCTCTAGCTGTGTTAGTTTTATACCTTAAACAGTGCTTGCATTTGATGCCCAAGGAGACGACGAAGAGAGCTCACTGCAGAACCTGGGCAACGGATTCACCTCCAAGCTGCCACCGGGCTATCTCACCCACGGCCTGCCCACCGTTAAGGACGTCGCCCCGGCCATCACACCACTCGAGATCAAGAAGGAGACTGAAGTGAAGAAGGAGGGTGAGTCACCACGTCGAATAGACATCTATTTACATTCTCTCGAATTCCCACCCTTAATGAAAAAGTCTTTCTTTCATTATACTAACTGTTATTTTTATTTATCAACCAGATATTTTTTTATTAATTAGTAGACCTTATAAAATCATTCGTTTGTTCTCTTGTTTGGTTAATGCTAGCAAAATATTTATTAATATTTAAGGTTTTGTTATGTTTTGCTTCCAAATGATGATGATATGCATTTGCATTGATGCATTTTATAATAATAAAAGCTCAAATGTTGTTTAGATCAGTGCTAAAGAATTCGCGTGCATTTCCATTGCACGCATGGAAATGTTAAGCAAGAAGCTATTCACAAATATTCCTCCTCTCCATCTTTCCTCCAGTCAACGAGCTGTCCGAGGAGCAGAAGCAGATGATCATACTGTCGGAGAACTTCCAGCGGTTCGTGGTGCGTGCCGGCCGCGTCATCGAACGGGCCCTCTCGGAGAATGTGGACATATACACGGACTACATCGGCGGCGGCGACAGCGAGGAGGCGAACGACGAGCGATCGCATGCGCGGCTCTCGCTGAACCGCGTCTTCTACGACGAGCGCTGGTCGAAGAACCGCTGCATCACCAGCATGGACTGGTCCACCCACTTCCCCGAGCTGGTGGTGGGCTCGTACCACAACAACGAGGAGAGTCCGAACGAGCCGGACGGCGTGGTGATGGTTTGGAACACCAAGTTCAAGAAGAGCACGCCCGAGGACGTCTTCCACTGCCAGAGCGCGGTGATGTCCACCTGCTTTGCCAAGTTCAATCCCAACCTGATCCTCGGCGGCACCTATTCGGGCCAGATTGTGCTGTGGGACAATCGCGTGCAGAAGCGCACGCCCATACAGCGCACGCCCCTCAGTGCCGCGGCGCACACGCATCCCGTCTACTGCCTCCAAATGGTGGGCACCCAGAATGCGCACAACGTCATCTCCATATCCTCGGACGGCAAGCTGTGCTCCTGGTCGCTGGACATGCTGTCGCAACCACAGGACACGCTGGAGCTGCAGCAGCGCCAGTCGAAGGCCATTGCCATTACATCGATGGCCTTCCCGGCCAACGAGATCAATAGCCTGGTGATGGGCAGTGAGGACGGCTACGTCTACTCCGCCTCGCGCCACGGCCTGCGCTCCGGGGTCAACGAGGTTTACGAACGCCATCTTGGCCCTATCACTGGCATATCCACGCACTACAACCAGCTGTCGCCGGACTTTGGCCACCTCTTCCTAACCTCGTCCATTGACTGGACCATCAAGCTCTGGTCGCTAAAGGTACCCATTTCAAGTTGCCAGTTCTCTGTCGTCTCCGGAATTAATTCAAATATGCCCACTCTTTCAGGACACAAAGCCGCTGTACTCCTTTGAGGACAACTCCGACTACGTGATGGACGTCGCCTGGTCGCCCGTGCATCCCGCACTCTTCGCCGCCGTCGACGGCAGCGGTCGCCTGGACCTGTGGAACCTCAACCAAGACACGGAGGTGCCGATCGCCTCGATTGTCGTGGCGGGAGCACCAGCCCTTAACCGCGTCTCTTGGACCCCATCCGGTCTGCACGTGTGCATCGGCGACGAGGCCGGCAAGCTGTACGTGTACGACGTGGCCGAGAACCTGGCGCAGCCATCGCGCGACGAGATCAAGATGAACCAGAGCGATGAGGTCTAGGACGATATAGTTAACTGGTAGTTGAGAGTCGGTACCACTTTTGCTAATCTTACAGGAGCGACCTTGAATGAAATTTAATTTGTATTTTTGTATCTTTTGTGATCCCGCTACTGTGTATAGCCCAGAACTCAAAACTTAACCGCAGTCCAAGTGCTCAGAATCACTCCAAAGCCCCCAAGAAATCAGGGGAAACTGCAAAATTCTCTAGATGACCACAGTAACTGTAACTGTAACTGTATTATTTTGTTACTCAATATTGGTTTCATTCCATAGCTATTTTCCCAGTTCTGTTCCCACCAAAAATCGCAACCAAATTGGCTATTCCGACTCCCCGGAAATTTGATTGGTGGTGGTAACTGAACTGCAAATAGGATTCATACTTGATTTTAAATTAGTGCAACTAACAAGATTGCAGAAAGATCGTTTATTGTTTATTCGACTGTCGGGCAGGCTGAAAGCAACACATAAATAAATTAAATGCTACATATTATATTCAACAACGTATTAAGCGTGGAAGTGGGGGCTTGGGAATGAAGGTACGAGGACTGAAGATGGAGCTACGTCCCCTCAACTGAAAGAGCCCAAATGTAAATGTATTATAGCGAAGCCTATTTAACGAGATTAAATAAACATAATATCTATATATACACCTATAAGAAAGAGATGTCTATTATTTGGCTCGGATATAACCCTCAGAAATGAATTTATTCGATATTTTGTTTTTTTTTTTAATTCGTTTATTTAAGATTAACAGATTAACAATGTAACAGTAAGGATGGCAAATCCAGGACCCCCCGCGGTATGGCTGCATTGCTTCGCGAGGACGATCAGGATTTGCTTACTCGTAGACCCTCCTGGCTCTCTCGGCTCTTCTGAGCTCGGTGGTTATCGCTGCGGCGAAGCTGTTGACCGCTTGCCATTTCGCATCACCCTGCAGCATGAATGGGACTAGGTTATCCGCAGTCAGTCTGCTGCCAAGTACGGTTTCCAGAGAGCTCCGTTCCCTTGCATATTTAACCCACGAGAAGAGAACGTGCTCTGCTGTTTCGCTCCATCTACTTCTGCACCATGGGCAATCATTCGCCTCCTCATGTCCAAAGCGCTTCACATATCTGCGAAAGCAACCGTGTCCACTGACCAGCTGCGTTAGATGGAACGTTATTTCGCCATGATTCCGTTCTATCCACGGCTTGAGATTGGGGATCAGCTGATGCGTCCAGCGACCCTTAAGCTCGTTGTTCCACCTGAGCTGCCATGTCTCCACGGTGTGCTGCCTTGCTTCTGCTCGTATTGCCCTCTTGACGCAGGGGCAGAGGCTTCTACCGTGTGTTTGGTTGAAGACCACATTATTCCTGCGATCACCAATGCCGCCGCGTTGGACACTGTTCTGAAGGCGCAGCAGATGCGTAGTGCTGACAGTCTATGGGTAGCATTTAGGCCCTGGGCGTAGCTTTCTTGTGTCGGAGGACACCGAGGTGCCGCCTACTTCGACAGTGACCGTCTCCACTGCCTTCCTGGAGCTAATCAGGACAGTGGGTAGGAACTGCTCTCGGAAAACCTGCGTGTCCAGAGTGTCCGTCTTGTATTTTAACCTGGCTTGGGCTGCTATCTGGGCTTCGGACGAGGGAGGGCATCCCCAGGGTCGCAAAAAGATGGGCAAGTGGTCGCTGCCAGTGTAACTCTCGCTGAGTTTTCACCCTCGTTAGCGTGAACAACGAGCCGCCTAGGGAAGGGGAGGTCCCACCACAGAGCCCAGTCCGGCGCGCCCTGAACATGTGCCGGTTTCCATGGTTTAGAAGAGCCCCGGTCCAACGTCGCTAATGCCTCCAGCGCCATCCTGCCTCTCGCGTTGGTGGTTCAACTGCCCCAGCTCGCTGACCTTGCGTTGAAGTCGCCCGCTATAAGAATCTGGGTGCGGCCTCTAGCGTCCGCTGCCAGTCTATCTAATGCCCGACTAATTGCGATTAAGGT
Organism: Drosophila melanogaster; assembly: GCF_000001215.4. Taxonomy (NCBI): domain Eukaryota; kingdom Metazoa; phylum Arthropoda; class Insecta; order Diptera; family Drosophilidae; genus Drosophila; species Drosophila melanogaster. The sequence goes on along the minus strand of NC_004354.4, from coordinate 20,203,560 downwards.
CAGGCTGGGGGCTAGGTATAAGCTGTACACCCACCATCTGCCTACCCTAGCCCTAACAAATCCGATGTCCGAAAGAACATCTGTTAATTGTTGGGCTTCTCTGCTGCACCTCCAGATCGCTGCTTTCTTGGAGCGGTCGGGCTCCACTCTGCGTTCGCGCACCGTCTGCACTAGCAGGTCTTGGCCTGCAGTGCAGTGATTCAGGTTTAGCTGAATCAAAAGCATCATTGCAGTGCCTTTGGTGCTCCTTTTCCCGCCAATGGGCACTTCCGGGTGCCCATTTGGTGGTTGGTCGCTTGGGTTCCTCTGCTTGCGCACAAGAAGCACTTAGCTTCGTTAGGACACTCGGAGGCCTTGTGTCCCGCGGTCACGCATTTGAAGCAGCACTGGCTTCTGTCGACGGTGCTTTTACAATGGACCGCTATGTGGCCTTCCTCCAGACATCTGAAGCATCTTTGGCGTGGCTCCAGCTCCTTGATCTGGCATGTGAAATGTTATATGTGTAAATGATCTGATCTGGAGTGCGTGACGGACTGGACACGCCCGTCGACGTCGGTCAGGCCAAGGAGCAGGCCGCCCAGCTCTACTCGGCCGGCGAGGCCAAGCTGGGAACGGACGAGGAGGTCTTCAACCGGATCATGTCGCACGCCAGCTTCCCGCAGCTGCGACTCGTCTTCGAGGAGTACAAGGAGCTCTCCGGGCAGACCATCGAGCAGGCCATCAAGCACGAGATGTCCGACGAGCTGCACGAGGCCATGATGGCCATAGGTCAGTATATACATATTTAACTGTTCCGTTATAAGTAATTGTTGTAACAGACACTTGGTTAAATGACACACTTCTTAACCTTTTAGTTGAGTGCGTCCAGTCACCGGCGGCCTTCTTCGCCAACCGCCTGTACAAGGCCATGAATGGCGCCGGCACCGATGACGCCACGCTCATCCGCATCATCGTCAGCCGCTCGGAGATCGACCTGGAGACCATTAAGCAGGAGTTCGAGCGGATCTACAACCGTACGCTGCACAGCGCCGTGGTGGTAAGTGGATCTCGAAGAATCGCAAGTGCTTCGCACATGGTTAACGCACCCCTTTCCCCTTCTCTTCACGTACTTGTCGGTATTTGTTGCGGTGTTTGTGTTGTCCTAGGACGTAAGTATTGGCCACGCCATTGGTGAAACGGATGCATTCCTGGTCTTGGTTACTCCACGCTATCAAGTGCTCCTTTTACGCTACATATGCTGCCAAAATCCCCATCAAATTATTTCTAAGAACGCCGAAGCAAACTGGTTCTTGGGCATTTTTCGATATCTCATTATTGGCTTGCCAAAAAAGTATTTTCGGGCAAAGTAGTAATTGTAGTGTAGAGGGCATAGCCAAAAAAGCAAGAACTTGGATCTCGCTTCAATACGTTCCTTTCTTTACTTTCCAGGCGGAGACCTCTGGTGACTACAAGCGGGCCCTGACAGCCCTACTTGGATCCGCCTAGGCCCGAGGATGTGGCAGCTGGTCCGCCCAATATTTTATTCGTGTTAATAGCTTTGATCGTAGTGTGCCTCTGGGGGAAATTCTCTTGGATTCCCCATCTATGAGTTTAACGTCAAAACAATATCAGTAGTCAAAATTGGAATCCTGGTTAGAGAGCATTGTAATCCAAACACAATTTTTACAATTTTAGCTTTAGCCGTTTTTTAAATTGAATAAGCTTAGTATTACACAGATTGGACAATGGGCTTAGTACTGATTAAGTTTTTACGATCAACGTATTCTACTTTGAGGTACTATAACTATTGCCATTTAACCAATTCCTAACTAATACCGATTTCTTATGTGCACCCCCCACCAGCGGCGGAAAGAAACAGCCTCTCAACCTAAGCGTCTACAATGTGCAGGCTACGAACATTCCACCAAAAGAGACACTGGTCTACACAAAGCAGACCCAGACGACCAGTACCGGAGGCGGAAACGGCGATGGTGCGTATTGCCCCCGGGGCGGGGATCTGGTTGGGCTCTACCGTAACCACTATCCATAGTTTGACTCCATCTTTCGCTACTGTTACCGTTCTTATTCTTGGTCTCGTTGTTAAATGTGTTTGGCTTCCCTGCGCTCCTGTTTCCCCGACTCCGTCCCCGTCCGCCGGAGGAGCAGTGTATCTATCTGTCCCTCTCACTCTCTCTGTCCATGTCTGTGCTCCAAACTCTCCCTTTCTGTCTGGTGCTAGCTTACACCGCTGCATGCTGACCCTGTTTCCGCGCTTTGTTCCCCATCAAGTGCCCCCAACTCCCGTCCCTCCCAGCAGAGAAAAAAAACTAAGATGCAAACAGAAACCATAATCCATAGTGAAATAAAATAACAAATACAGTTCTTTCTTGCCACTCCTCGCCTCTGTCAGGATATATGGAGGACTGGTGGCGTCCACGTAAAGGTCCTAATCTTAATTTTAAGCAAACTCCACACCTAATCACACATCAGCACACAAAACTTGTTGTGACAAAACGAAGCGGCATACACATGTGAATACACGAAGAGCTCCATGTGAAGCGCCCACACGACTTAGTCTAAATTTGCTGTAAGGCTCTGCAGGCAGAAGGATGTCAGCATCGTACATGCGTAGACAATTCGGTGGACTATCTACTTAACTGCTTGAATTTAGACAGCTTCCTTTTGCTTTGCCTCGGCCCAATTTGGTTGCGATGCCCAAGAAACGTAGTTGCTGGTCGATTGATCATCTTATGACAGATTTCTCTTGATTTGGTCAATCCGCATTATTGGTTTTTGGTTCCTTCAGTGCTCTCAATTTAGCCCATCTATCCCAGCAATTGTTTTTGTTAATTTATTTTAAAAATCTGAGGAACCATCCGTCACTATTTTGTTTACTATGCAATATTAGGCACACTATCTAAGCACTTCAATCCGAACTTTATAAAAATAAGTATCCTTTTGTCGTTCCTGTCCACCCCTATGAAGTCTAAAAACTTTCTTTAATTTTTGTCGCGTTTTTTTAAGCACCAAGGAATCACCAAGCATTACACCAATTGGTCATGGTCTTGGTCTTGGTCTCCACTCATTTCCGCATATCAACCGCTGTCCAGCATCAATCTGTCCATCCACATGCAAATCCACATCCATCTGCTTGTGTACATCCTACATTTGCATGACTGCTGATGCTACTGCATTGCCCGCCCCTCATTGTGTGTAGTGTTGCTAATCCCAGTCATTCATCCTGAAACCCGAGATAACAATGTCCTAACCACTAACAAAACTTATCGAAAACAACGAATACGCAGCAGCGACAGGAAGCTAGACTTGCTCCATTTCACGCACTCTCACGCAAACTCGACAGCGAGCGACCTTTGCCTGTCTCGCTCTCTCAGCTATTGATTCCGATAACCGATACCCTCTTCAATTACAGCACTATTATAGAATCGATCAATAAGCCGTTAACCTTAACTTGTTTAATTTATATGTAATATATTCGTTATATGTCTATCCCTTTCCCCCGATGTGATGCACGCACGCACACAGCCACACTCGAAAGAAGACGAGGACAGGCGAGAGGAACAAATGTACTGCAATGCTCCTTCTCTCCCTCTCTCTCGCTTTCCCCCTTACACTAAGAGCTTCATCGAATCCCCAAAATCCGAAACCCACAATCCCGCCTCAATGAGCCCCACAAACAAAGTCAAATGTCTCAGAAAATTACGGTTCCTAGCCAAGCGAAACGAAGACGAAGAAGAACGCGTAATGATAACTCAATCTAAACTCAAATAAGTTCAAAACCAAATCGAATCAGATCGAATCAATCAGAGCCGAAAGTAGAATTGTTCCTGTTCTGTCGATTGTCATGTTCCTCTAGCTGTGTTAGTTTTATACCTTAAACAGTGCTTGCATTTGATGCCCAAGGAGACGACGAAGAGAGCTCACTGCAGAACCTGGGCAACGGATTCACCTCCAAGCTGCCACCGGGCTATCTCACCCACGGCCTGCCCACCGTTAAGGACGTCGCCCCGGCCATCACACCACTCGAGATCAAGAAGGAGACTGAAGTGAAGAAGGAGGGTGAGTCACCACGTCGAATAGACATCTATTTACATTCTCTCGAATTCCCACCCTTAATGAAAAAGTCTTTCTTTCATTATACTAACTGTTATTTTTATTTATCAACCAGATATTTTTTTATTAATTAGTAGACCTTATAAAATCATTCGTTTGTTCTCTTGTTTGGTTAATGCTAGCAAAATATTTATTAATATTTAAGGTTTTGTTATGTTTTGCTTCCAAATGATGATGATATGCATTTGCATTGATGCATTTTATAATAATAAAAGCTCAAATGTTGTTTAGATCAGTGCTAAAGAATTCGCGTGCATTTCCATTGCACGCATGGAAATGTTGAGTAAGAAGCTATTCACAAATATTCCTCCTCTCCATCTTTCCTCCAGTCAACGAGCTGTCCGAGGAGCAGAAGCAGATGATCATACTGTCGGAGAACTTCCAGCGGTTCGTGGTGCGTGCCGGCCGCGTCATCGAACGGGCCCTCTCGGAGAATGTGGACATATACACGGACTACATCGGCGGCGGCGACAGCGAGGAGGCGAACGACGAGCGATCGCATGCGCGGCTCTCGCTGAACCGCGTCTTCTACGACGAGCGCTGGTCGAAGAACCGCTGCATCACCAGCATGGACTGGTCCACCCACTTCCCCGAGCTGGTGGTGGGCTCGTACCACAACAACGAGGAGAGTCCGAACGAGCCGGACGGCGTGGTGATGGTTTGGAACACCAAGTTCAAGAAGAGCACGCCCGAGGACGTCTTCCACTGCCAGAGCGCGGTGATGTCCACCTGCTTTGCCAAGTTCAATCCCAACCTGATCCTCGGCGGCACCTATTCGGGCCAGATTGTGCTGTGGGACAATCGCGTGCAGAAGCGCACGCCCATACAGCGCACGCCCCTCAGTGCCGCGGCGCACACGCATCCCGTCTACTGCCTCCAAATGGTGGGCACCCAGAATGCGCACAACGTCATCTCCATATCCTCGGACGGCAAGCTGTGCTCCTGGTCGCTGGACATGCTGTCGCAACCACAGGACACGCTGGAGCTGCAGCAGCGCCAGTCTAAGGCCATTGCCATTACATCGATGGCCTTCCCGGCCAACGAGATCAATAGCCTGGTGATGGGCAGTGAGGACGGCTACGTCTACTCCGCCTCGCGCCACGGCCTGCGCTCCGGGGTCAACGAGGTTTACGAACGCCATCTTGGCCCTATCACTGGCATATCCACGCACTACAACCAGCTGTCGCCGGACTTTGGCCACCTCTTCCTAACCTCGTCCATTGACTGGACCATCAAGCTCTGGTCGCTAAAGGTACCCATTTCAAGTTGCCAGTTCTCTGTCGTCTCCGGAATTAATTCAAATATGCCCACTCTTTCAGGACACAAAGCCGCTGTACTCCTTTGAGGACAACTCCGACTACGTGATGGACGTCGCCTGGTCGCCCGTGCATCCCGCACTCTTCGCCGCCGTCGACGGCAGCGGTCGCCTGGACCTGTGGAACCTCAACCAAGACACGGAGGTGCCGATCGCCTCGATTGTCGTGGCGGGAGCACCAGCCCTTAACCGCGTCTCTTGGACCCCATCCGGTCTGCACGTGTGCATCGGCGACGAGGCCGGCAAGCTGTACGTGTACGACGTGGCCGAGAACCTGGCGCAGCCATCGCGCGACGAGATCAAGATGAACCAGAGCGATGAGGTCTAGGACGATATAGTTAACTGGTAGTTGAGAGTCGGTACCACTTTTGCTAATCTTACAGGAGCGACCTTGAATGAAATTTAATTTGTATTTTTGTATCTTTTGTGATCCCGCTACTGTGTATAGCCCAGAACTCAAAACTCAACCGCAGTCCAAGTGCTCAGAATCACTCCAAAGCCCCCAAGAAATCAGGGGAAACTGCAAAATTCTCTAGATGACCACAGTAACTGTAACTGTAACTGTATTATTTTGTTACTCAATATTGGTTTCATTCCATAGCTATTTTCCCAGTTCTGTTCCCACCAAAAATCGCAACCAAATTGGCTATTCCGACTCCCCGGAAATTTGATTGGTGGTGGTAACTGAACTGCAAATAGGATTCATACTTGATTTTAAATTAGTGCAACTAACAAGATTGCAGAAAGATCGTTTATTGTTTATTCGACTGTCGGGCAGGCTGAAAGCAACACATAAATAAATTAAATGCTACATATTATATACAACAACGTATTAAGCGTGGAAGTGGGGGCTTGGGAATGAAGGTACGAGGACTGAAGATGGAGCTACGTCCCCTCAACTGAAAGAGCCCAAATGTAAATGTATTATAGCGAAGCCTATTTAACGAGATTAAATAAACATAATATCTATATATACACCTATAAGAAAGAGATGTCTATTATTTGGCTCGGATATAACCCTCAGAAATGAATTTATTCGATATTTTGTTTTTTTTTTTAATTCGTTTATTTAAGATTAACAGATTAACAATGTAACAGTAAGGATGGCAAATCCAGGACCCCCCGCGGTATGGCTGCATTGCTTCGCGAGGACGATCAGGATTTGCTTACTCGTAGACCCTCCTGGCTCTCTCGGCTCTTCTGAGCTCGGTGGTTATCGCTGCGGCGAAGCTGTTGACCGCTTGCCATTTCGCATCACCCTGCAGCATGAATGGGACTAGGTTATCCGCAGTCAGTCTGCTGCCAAGTACGGTTTCCAGAGAGCTCCGTTCCCTTGCATATTTAACCCACGAGAAGAGAACGTGCTCTGCTGTTTCGCTCCATCTACTTCTGCACCATGGGCAATCATTCGCCTCCTCATGTCCAAAGCGCTTCACATATCTGCGAAAGCAACCGTGTCCACTGACCAGCTGCGTTAGATGGAACGTTATTTCGCCATGATTCCGTTCTATCCACGGCTTGAGATTGGGGATCAGCTGATGCGTCCAGCGACCCTTAAGCTCGTTGTTCCACCTGAGCTGCCATGTCTCCACGGTGTGCTGCCTTGCTTCTGCTCGTATTGCCCTCTTGACGCAGGGGCAGAGGCTTCTACCGTGTGTTTGGTTGAAGACCACATTATTCCTGCGATCACCAATGCCGCCGCGTTGGACACTGTTCTGAAGGCGCAGCAGATGCGTAGTGCTGACAGTCTATGGGTAGCATTTAGGCCCTGGGCGTAGCTTTCTTGTGTCGGAGGACACCGAGGTGCCGCCTACTTCGACAGTGACCGTCTCCACTGCCTTCCTGGAGCTAATCAGGACAGTGGGTAGGAACTGCTCTCGGAAAACCTGCGTGTCCAGAGTGTCCGTCTTGTATTTTAACCTGGCTTGGGCTGCTATCTGGGCTTCGGACGAGGGAGGGCATCCCAGGTCGCAAAAGATGGCCAAGTGGTCGCTGCCAGTGTAACTCTCGCTGAGTCTCCACCTCGTTAGCGTGAACGACGAGCCGCTAGTGAAGGTGAGGTCCACCACAGAGCCCAGTCCGGCGCGCCTGAACATGTGCCGGTTTCCATGGTTTAGAAGAGCCCGGTCCAACGTCGCTAATGCCTCCAGCGCCATCCTGCCTCTCGCGTTGGTGGTTCAACTGCCCCAGCTCGCTGACCTTGCGTTGAAGTCGCCCGCTATAAGAATCTGGGTGCGGCCTCTAGCGTCCGCTGCCAGTCTATCTAATGCCCGACTAATTGCGATTAAGGTCAGGCTGGGGGCTAGGTATAAGCTGTACACCCACCATCTGCCTACCCTAGCCCTAACAAATCCGATGTCCGAAAGAACATCTGTTAATTGTTGGGCTTCTCTGCTGCACCTCCAGATCGCTGCTTTCTTGGAGCGGTCGGGCTCCACTCTGCGTTCGCGCACCGTCTGCACTAGCAGGTCTTGGCCTGCAGTGCAGTGATTCAGGTTTAGCTGAATCAAAAGCATCATTGCAGTGCCTTTGGTGCTCCTTTTCCCGCCAATGGGCACTTCCGGGTGCCCATTTGGTGGTTGGTCGCTTGGGTTCCTCTGCTTGCGCACAAGAAGCACTTAGCTTCGTTAGGACACTCGGAGGCCTTGTGTCCCGCGGTCACGCATTTGAAGCAGCACTGGCTTCTGTCGACGGTGCTTTTACAATGGACCGCTATGTGGCCTTCCTCCAGACATCTGAAGCATCTTTGGCGTGGCTCCAGCTCCTTGATCTGGCATGTGAAATGTTATATGTGTAAATGATCTGATCTGGAGTGCGTGACGGACTGGACACGCCCGTCGACGTCGGTCAGGCCAAGGAGCAGGCCGCCCAGCTCTACTCGGCCGGCGAGGCCAAGCTGGGAACGGACGAGGAGGTCTTCAACCGGATCATGTCGCACGCCAGCTTCCCGCAGCTGCGACTCGTCTTCGAGGAGTACAAGGAGCTCTCCGGGCAGACCATCGAGCAGGCCATCAAGCACGAGATGTCCGACGAGCTGCACGAGGCCATGATGGCCATAGGTCAGTATATACATATTTAACTGTTCCGTTATAAGTAATTGTTGTAACAGACACTTGGTTAAATGACACACTTCTTAACCTTTTAGTTGAGTGCGTCCAGTCACCGGCGGCCTTCTTCGCCAACCGCCTGTACAAGGCCATGAATGGCGCCGGCACCGATGACGCCACGCTCATCCGCATCATCGTCAGCCGCTCGGAGATCGACCTGGAGACCATTAAGCAGGAGTTCGAGCGGATCTACAACCGTACGCTGCACAGCGCCGTGGTGGTAAGTGGATCTCGAAGAATCGCAAGTGCTTCGCACATGGTTAACGCACCCCTTTCCCCTTCTCTTCACGTACTTGTCGGTATTTGTTGCGGTGTTTGTGTTGTCCTAGGACGTAAGTATTGGCCACGCCATTGGTGAAACGGATGCATTCCTGGTCTTGGTTACTCCACGCTATCAAGTGCTCCTTTTACGCTACATATGCTGCCAAAATCCCCATCAAATTATTTCTAAGAACGCCGAAGCAAACTGGTTCTTGGGCATTTTTCGATATCTCATTATTGGCTTGCCAAAAAAGTATTTTCGGGCAAAGTAGTAATTGTAGTGTAGAGGGCATAGCCAAAAAAGCAAGAACTTGGATCTCGCTTCAATACGTTCCTTTCTTTACTTTCCAGGCGGAGACCTCTGGTGACTACAAGCGGGCCCTGACAGCCCTACTTGGATCCGCCTAGGCCCGAGGATGTGGCAGCTGGTCCGCCCAATATTTTATTCGTGTTAATAGCTTTGATCGTAGTGTGCCTCTGGGGGAAATTCTCTTGGATTCCCCATCTATGAGTTTAACGTCAAAACAATATCAGTAGTCAAAATTGGAATCCTGGTTAGAGAGCATTGTAATCCAAACACAATTTTTACAATTTTAGCTTTAGCCGTTTTTTAAATTGAATAAGCTTAGTATTACACAGATTGGACAATGGGCTTAGTACTGATTAAGTTTTTACGATCAACGTATTCTACTTTGAGGTACTATAACTATTGCCATTTAACCAATTCCTAACTAATACCGATTTCTTATGTGCACCCCCCACCAGCGGCGGAAAGAAACAGCCTCTCAACCTAAGCGTCTACAATGTGCAGGCTACGAACATTCCACCAAAAGAGACACTGGTCTACACAAAGCAGACCCAGACGACCAGTACCGGAGGCGGAAACGGCGATGGTGCGTATTGCCCCCGGGGCGGGGATCTGGTTGGGCTCTACCGTAACCACTATCCATAGTTTGACTCCATCTTTCGCTACTGTTACCGTTCTTATTCTTGGTCTCGTTGTTAAATGTGTTTGGCTTCCCTGCGCTCCTGTTTCCCCGACTCCGTCCCCGTCCGCCGGAGGAGCAGTGTATCTATCTGTCCCTCTCACTCTCTCTGTCCATGTCTGTGCTCCAAACTCTCCCTTTCTGTCTGGTGCTAGCTTACACCGCTGCATGCTGACCCTGTTTCCGCGCTTTGTTCCCCATCAAGTGCCCCCAACTCCCGTCCCTCCCAGCAGAGAAAAAAAACTAAGATGCAAACAGAAACCATAATCCATAGTGAAATAAAATAACAAATACAGTTCTTTCTTGCCACTCCTCGCCTCTGTCAGGATATATGGAGGACTGGTGGCGTCCACGTAAAGGTCCTAATCTTAATTTTAAGCAAACTCCACACCTAATCACACATCAGCACACAAAACTTGTTGTGACAAAACGAAGCGGCATACACATGTGAATACACGAAGAGCTCCATGTGAAGCGCCCACACGACTTAGTCTAAATTTGCTGTAAGGCTCTGCAGGCAGAAGGATGTCAGCATCGTACATGCGTAGACAATTCGGTGGACTATCTACTTAACTGCTTGAATTTAGACAGCTTCCTTTTGCTTTGCCTCGGCCCAATTTGGTTGCGATGCCCAAGAAACGTAGTTGCTGGTCGATTGATCATCTTATGACAGATTTCTCTTGATTTGGTCAATCCGCATTATTGGTTTTTGGTTCCTTCAGTGCTCTCAATTTAGCCCATCTATCCCAGCAATTGTTTTTGTTAATTTATTTTAAAAATCTGAGGAACCATCCGTCACTATTTTGTTTACTATGCAATATTAGGCACACTATCTAAGCACTTCAATCCGAACTTTATAAAAATAAGTATCCTTTTGTCGTTCCTGTCCACCCCTATGAAGTCTAAAAACTTTCTTTAATTTTTGTCGCGTTTTTTTAAGCACCAAGGAATCACCAAGCATTACACCAATTGGTCATGGTCTTGGTCTTGGTCTCCACTCATTTCCGCATATCAACCGCTGTCCAGCATCAATCTGTCCATCCACATGCAAATCCACATCCATCTGCTTGTGTACATCCTACATTTGCATGACTGCTGATGCTACTGCATTGCCCGCCCCTCATTGTGTGTAGTGTTGCTAATCCCAGTCATTCATCCTGAAACCCGAGATAACAATGTCCTAACCACTAACAAAACTTATCGAAAACAACGAATACGCAGCAGCGACAGGAAGCTAGACTTGCTCCATTTCACGCACTCTCACGCAAACTCGACAGCGAGCGACCTTTGCCTGTCTCGCTCTCTCAGCTATTGATTCCGATAACCGATACCCTCTTCAATTACAGCACTATTATAGAATCGATCAATAAGCCGTTAACCTTAACTTGTTTAATTTATATGTAATATATTCGTTATATGTCTATCCCTTTCCCCCGATGTGATGCACGCACGCACACAGCCACACTCGAAAGAAGACGAGGACAGGCGAGAGGAACAAATGTACTGCAATGCTCCTTCTCTCCCTCTCTCTCGCTTTCCCCCTTACACTAAGAGCTTCATCGAATCCCCAAAATCCGAAACCCACAATCCCGCCTCAATGAGCCCCACAAACAAAGTCAAATGTCTCAGAAAATTACGGTTCCTAGCCAAGCGAAACGAAGACGAAGAAGAACGCGTAATGATAACTCAATCTAAACTCAAATAAGTTCAAAACCAAATCGAATCAGATCGAATCAATCAGAGCCGAAAGTAGAATTGTTCCTGTTCTGTCGATTGTCATGTTCCTCTAGCTGTGTTAGTTTTATACCTTAAACAGTGCTTGCATTTGATGCCCAAGGAGACGACGAAGAGAGCTCACTGCAGAACCTGGGCAACGGATTCACCTCCAAGCTGCCACCGGGCTATCTCACCCACGGCCTGCCCACCGTTAAGGACGTCGCCCCGGCCATCACACCACTCGAGATCAAGAAGGAGACTGAAGTGAAGAAGGAGGGTGAGTCACCACGTCGAATAGACATCTATTTACATTCTCTCGAATTCCCACCCTTAATGAAAAAGTCTTTCTTTCATTATACTAACTGTTATTTTTATTTATCAACCAGATATTTTTTTATTAATTAGTAGACCTTATAAAATCATTCGTTTGTTCTCTTGTTTGGTTAATGCTAGCAAAATATTTATTAATATTTAAGGTTTTGTTATGTTTTGCTTCCAAATGATGATGATATGCATTTGCATTGATGCATTTTATAATAATAAAAGCTCAAATGTTGTTTAGATCAGTGCTAAAGAATTCGCGTGCATTTCCATTGCACGCATGGAAATGTTGAGTAAGAAGCTATTCACAAATATTCCTCCTCTCCATCTTTCCTCCAGTCAACGAGCTGTCCGAGGAGCAGAAGCAGATGATCATACTGTCGGAGAACTTCCAGCGGTTCGTGGTGCGTGCCGGCCGCGTCATCGAACGGGCCCTCTCGGAGAATGTGGACATATACACGGACTACATCGGCGGCGGCGACAGCGAGGAGGCGAACGACGAGCGATCGCATGCGCGGCTCTCGCTGAACCGCGTCTTCTACGACGAGCGCTGGTCGAAGAACCGCTGCATCACCAGCATGGACTGGTCCACCCACTTCCCCGAGCTGGTGGTGGGCTCGTACCACAACAACGAGGAGAGTCCGAACGAGCCGGACGGCGTGGTGATGGTTTGGAACACCAAGTTCAAGAAGAGCACGCCCGAGGACGTCTTCCACTGCCAGAGCGCGGTGATGTCCACCTGCTTTGCCAAGTTCAATCCCAACCTGATCCTCGGCGGCACCTATTCGGGCCAGATTGTGCTGTGGGACAATCGCGTGCAGAAGCGCACGCCCATACAGCGCACGCCCCTCAGTGCCGCGGCGCACACGCATCCCGTCTACTGCCTCCAAATGGTGGGCACCCAGAATGCGCACAACGTCATCTCCATATCCTCGGACGGCAAGCTGTGCTCCTGGTCGCTGGACATGCTGTCGCAACCACAGGACACGCTGGAGCTGCAGCAGCGCCAGTCTAAGGCCATTGCCATTACATCGATGGCCTTCCCGGCCAACGAGATCAATAGCCTGGTGATGGGCAGTGAGGACGGCTACGTCTACTCCGCCTCGCGCCACGGCCTGCGCTCCGGGGTCAACGAGGTTTACGAACGCCATCTTGGCCCTATCACTGGCATATCCACGCACTACAACCAGCTGTCGCCGGACTTTGGCCACCTCTTCCTAACCTCGTCCATTGACTGGACCATCAAGCTCTGGTCGCTAAAGGTACCCATTTCAAGTTGCCAGTTCTCTGTCGTCTCCGGAATTAATTCAAATATGCCCACTCTTTCAGGACACAAAGCCGCTGTACTCCTTTGAGGACAACTCCGACTACGTGATGGACGTCGCCTGGTCGCCCGTGCATCCCGCACTCTTCGCCGCCGTCGACGGCAGCGGTCGCCTGGACCTGTGGAACCTCAACCAAGACACGGAGGTGCCGATCGCCTCGATTGTCGTGGCGGGAGCACCAGCCCTTAACCGCGTCTCTTGGACCCCATCCGGTCTGCACGTGTGCATCGGCGACGAGGCCGGCAAGCTGTACGTGTACGACGTGGCCGAGAACCTGGCGCAGCCATCGCGCGACGAGATCAAGATGAACCAGAGCGATGAGGTCTAGGACGATATAGTTAACTGGTAGTTGAGAGTCGGTACCACTTTTGCTAATCTTACAGGAGCGACCTTGAATGAAATTTAATTTGTATTTTTGTATCTTTTGTGATCCCGCTACTGTGTATAGCCCAGAACTCAAAACTCAACCGCAGTCCAAGTGCTCAGAATCACTCCAAAGCCCCCAAGAAATCAGGGGAAACTGCAAAATTCTCTAGATGACCACAGTAACTGTAACTGTAACTGTATTATTTTGTTACTCAATATTGGTTTCATTCCATAGCTATTTTCCCAGTTCTGTTCCCACCAAAAATCGCAACCAAATTGGCTATTCCGACTCCCCGGAAATTTGATTGGTGGTGGTAACTGAACTGCAAATAGGATTCATACTTGATTTTAAATTAGTGCAACTAACAAGATTGCAGAAAGATCGTTTATTGTTTATTCGACTGTCGGGCAGGCTGAAAGCAACACATAAATAAATTAAATGCTACATATTATATACAACAACGTATTAAGCGTGGAAGTGGGGGCTTGGGAATGAAGGTACGAGGACTGAAGATGGAGCTACGTCCCCTCAACTGAAAGAGCCCAAATGTAAATGTATTATAGCGAAGCCTATTTAACGAGATTAAATAAACATAATATCTATATATACACCTATAAGAAAGAGATGTCTATTATTTGGCTCGGATATAACCCTCAGAAATGAATTTATTCGATATTTTGTTTGTTTTTTTAATTCGTTTATTTAAGATTAACAGATTAACAATGTAACAGTAAGGATGGCAAATCCAGGACCCCCCGCGGTATGGCTGCATTGCTTCGCGAGGACGATCAGGATTTGCTTACTCGTAGACCCTCCTGGCTCTCTCGGCTCTTCTGAGCTCGGTGGTTATCGCTGCGGCGAAGCTGTTGACCGCTTGCCATTTCGCATCACCCTGCAGCATGAATGGGACTAGGTTATCCGCAGTCAGTCTGCTGCCAAGTACGGTTTCCAGAGAGCTCCGTTCCCTTGCATATTTAACCCACGAGAAGAGAACGTGCTCTGCTGTTTCGCTCCATCTACTTCTGCACCATGGGCAATCATTCGCCTCCTCATGTCCAAAGCGCTTCACATATCTGCGAAAGCAACCGTGTCCACTGACCAGCTGCGTTAGATGGAACGTTATTTCGCCATGATTCCGTTCTATCCACGGCTTGAGATTGGGGATCAGCTGATGCGTCCAGCGACCCTTAAGCTCGTTGTTCCACCTGAGCTGCCATGTCTCCACGGTGTGCTGCCTTGCTTCTGCTCGTATTGCCCTCTTGACGCAGGGGCAGAGGCTTCTACCGTGTGTTTGGTTGAAGACCACATTATTCCTGCGATCACCAATGCCGCCGCGTTGGACACTGTTCTGAAGGCGCAGCAGATGCGTAGTGCTGACAGTCTATGGGTAGCATTTAGGCCCTGGGCGTAGCTTTCTTGTGTCTATCATGACTCCCAGGTACTTGATTGGCCATGAGGAGGACACCGAAGTACCGCCTACTTCGACAGTGACCGTCTCCACTGCCTTCCTGGAGCTAATCAGGACAGTGGGTATGAACTGCTCTCGGAATACCTGCCTGTCCAGAGTGTCCGTCTTGTATTTTAACCTGGCTTGGGCTGCTATCTGGGCTTCGGACGAGGGAGGGCATCCCAGGTCGCAAAAGATGGCCAAGTGGTCGCTGCCAGTGTAACTCTCGCTGAGTCTCCACCTCGTTAGCGTGAACGACGAGCCGCTAGTGAAGGTGAGGTCCACCACAGAGCCCAGTCCGGCGCGCCTGAACATGTGCCGGTTTCCATGGTTTAGAAGAGCCCGGTCCAACGTCGCTAATGCCTCCAGCGCCATCCTGCCTCTCGCGTTGGTAGTTCAACTGCCCCAGCTCTCTGACCTTGCGTTGAAGTCGCCCGCTATAAGAATCTGGGTGCGGCCTCTAGCGTCCGCTGCCAGTCTGGATGCGATTAAGGTCAGGCTGGGGGCTAGGTATAAGCTGTACACCCACCATCTGCCTACCCTAGCCCTAACAAATCCGATGTCCGAAAGAACATCTGTTAATTGTTGGGCTTCTCTGCTGCACCTCCAGATCGCTGCTTTCTTGGAGCGGTCGAGCTCCACTCTGCGTTCGCGCACCGTCTGCACTAGCAGGTCTTGGGCTGCAGTGCAGTGATTCAGGTTTAGCTGAATCAAAAGCATCATTGCAGTGCCTTTGGTGCTCCTTTTCCCGCCAATGGGCACTTCCGGGTGCCCATTTGGTGGTTGGTCGCTTGGGTTCCTCTGCTTGCGCACAAGAAGCACTTAGCTTCGTTAGGTCACTCAGCGGCCTTGTGTCCCGCGGTCACGCATTTGAAGCAGCACTGGCTTCTGTCGACGGTGCTTTTACAATGGACCGCTATGTGGCCTTCCTCCAGACATCTAAAGCATCTTTGGCGTGGCTCCAGCTCCTTGATCTGGCATGTGAAATGTTATATGTGTAAATGATCTGATCCGGAGTGCGTGACGGACTGGACACGCCCGTCGACGTCGGTCAGGCCAAGGAGCAGGCCGCCCAGCTCTACTCGGCCGGCGAGGCCAAGCTGGGAACGGACGAGGAGGTCTTCAACCGGATCATGTCGCACGCCAGCTTCCCGCAGCTGCGACTCGTCTTCGAGGAGTACAAGGAGCTCTCCGGGCAGACCATCGAGCAGGCCATCAAGCACGAGATGTCCGACGAGCTGCACGAGGCCATGATGGCCATAGGTCAGTATATATTTAACTGTTCCGTTATAAGTAATTGTTGTAACAGACACTTGGTTAAATGACACACTTCTTAACCTTTTAGTTGAGTGCGTCCAGTCACCGGCGGCCTTCTTCGCCAACCGCCTGTACAAGGCCATGAATGGCGCCGGCACCGATGACGCCACGCTCATCCGCATCATCGTCAGCCGCTCGGAGATCGACCTGGAGACCATTAAGCAGGAGTTCGAGCAGATCTACAACCGTACGCTGCACAGCGCCGTGGTGGTAAGTGGATCTCGAAGAATCGCGAGTGCTTCGCACATGGTTAACGCACCCCTTTCCCCTTCTCTTCACGTACTTGTCGCTATTTGTTGCGGTGTTTGTGTTGTCCTAGGACGTAAGTATTGGCCACGCCATTGGTGAAACGGATGCATTCCTGGTCTTGGTTACTCCACGCTATCAAGTGCTCCTTTTACGCTACATATGCTGCCAAAATCCCCATCAAATTATTTCTAAGAACGCCGAAGCAAACTGGTTCTTGGGCATTTTTCGATATCTCATTATTGGCTTGCCAAAAAAGTATTTTCGGGCAAAGTAGTAATTGTAGTGTAGAGGGCATAGCCAAAAAAGCAAGAACTTGGATCTCGCTTCAATACGTTCCTTTCTTTACTTTCCAGGCGGAGACCTCTGGTGACTACAAGCGGGCCCTGACAGCCCTACTTGGATCCGCCTAGGCCCGAGGATGTGGCAGCTGGTCCGCCCAATATTTTATTCGTGTTAATAGCTTTGATCGTAGTGTGCCTTTGGGGGAAATTCTGTTGGATTCCCCATCTATGAGTTTAACGTCAAAACAATATCAGTAGTCAAAATTGGAATCCTGGTTAGAGAGCATTGTAATCCAAACACAATTTTTACAATTTTAGCTTTAGCCGTTTTTTAAATTGAATAAGCTTAGTATTACACAGATTGGACAATGGGCTTAGTACTGATTAAGTTTTTACGATCAACGTATTCTACTTTGAGGTACTATAACTATTGCCATTTAACCAATTCCTAACTAATACCGATTTCTTATGTGCACCCCCCACCAGCGGCGGAAAGAAACAGCCTCTCAACCTAAGCGTCTACAATGTGCAGGCTACGAACATTCCACCAAAAGAGACACTGGTCTACACAAAGCAGACCCAGACGACCAGTACCGGAGGCGGAAACGGCGATGGTGCGTATTGCCCCCGGGGCGGGGATCTGGTTGGGCTCTACCGTAACCACTATCCATAGTTTGACTCCATCTTTCGCT
The DNA here is from genome assembly GCF_000001215.4 of Drosophila melanogaster. Lineage (NCBI taxonomy): Eukaryota > Metazoa > Arthropoda > Insecta > Diptera > Drosophilidae > Drosophila > Drosophila melanogaster. Next base: position 20,186,066 of record NC_004354.4, on the reverse strand, counting down.
ACTGTTACCGTTCTTATTCTTGGTCTCGTTGTTAAATGTGTTTGGCTTCCCTGCGCTCCTGTTTCCCCGACTCCGTCCCCGTCCGCCGGAGGAGCAGTGTATCTATCTGTCCCTCTCACTCTCTCTGTCCATGTCTGTGCTCCAAACTCTCCCTTTCTGTCTGGTGTTAGCTTACACCGCTGCATGCTGACCCTGTTTCCGCGCTTTGTTCCCCATCAAGTGCCCCCAACTCCCGTCCCTCCCAGCAGAGAAAAAAACAAAGATGCAAACAGAAACCATAATCCATAGTGAAATAAAATAACAAATACAGTTCTTTCTTGCCACTCCTCGCCTCTGTCAGGATATATGGAGGACTGGTGGCGTCCACGTAAAGGTACTAATCTTAATTTTAAGCAAACTCTACACCTAATCACACATCAGCACACGAAAGTTATTGTGACAAAACGAAGCGGCATACACATGTGAATACACGAAGAGCTCCATGTGAAGCGCCCACACGACTTAGTCTAAATTTGTTGTAAGGCTCTGCAGGCAGAAGGATGTCAGCATCGTACATGCGTAGACAATTCGGTGGACTATCTACTTAACTGCTTGAATTTAGACAGCTTCCTTTTGCTTTGCCTCGGCCCAATTTGGTTGCAATGCCCAAGAAACGTAGTTGCTGGTCGATTGATCATCTTATGACAGATTTCTCTTGATTTGGTCAATCCGCATTATTGGTTTTTGGTTCCTTCAGTGCTCTCAATTTAGCCCATCTATCCCAGCAATTGTTTTTGTTAATTTATTTTAAAAATCTGAGGAACCATCCGTCACTATTTTGTTTACTATGCAATATTAGGCACACTATCTAAGCACTTCAATCCGAACTTTATAAAAATAAGTATCCTTTTGTCGTTCCTGTCCACCCCTATCAAGTCTAAAAACTTTCTTTAATTTTTGTCGCGTTTTTTTAAGCACCAAGGAATCACCAAGCATTACACCAATTGGTCATGGTCTTGGTCTTGGTCTCCACTCATTTCCGCATATCAACCGCTGTCCAGCATCAATCTGTCCATCCACATGCAAATCCACATCCATCTGCTTGTGTACATCCTACATTTGCATGACTGCTGATGCTACTGCATTGCCCGCCCCTCATTGTGTGTAGTGTTGCTAATCCCAGTCATTCATCCTGAAACCCGAGATAACAATGTCCTAACCACTAACAAAACTTATCGAAAACAACGAATACGCAGCAGCGACAGGAAGCTAGACTTGCTGCATTTCACGCACTCTCACGCAAACTCGACAGCGAGCGACTTTTGCCTGTCTCGCTCTCTCAGCTATTGATTCCGATAACCGATACCCTCTTCAATTACAGCACTATTATAGAATCGATCAATAAGCCGTTAACCTTAACTTGTTTAATTTATATGTAATATATTCGTTATATGTCTATCCCTTTCCCCCGATGTGATGCACGCACGCACACAGCCACACTCGAAAGAAGACGAGGACAGGCGAGAGGAACAAATGTACTGCAATGCTCCTTCTCTCCCTCTCTCTCGCTTTCCCCCTTACACTAAGAGCTTCATCGAATCCCCAAAATCCGAAACCCACAATCCCGCCTCAATGAGCCCCACAAACAAAGTCAAATGTCTCAGAAAATTACGGTTCCTAGCCAAGCGAAACGAAGACGAAGAAGAACGCGTAATGATAACTTAATCTAAACTCAAATAAGTTCAAAACCAAATCGAATCAGATCGAATCAATCAGAGCCGAAAGTAGAATTGTTCCTGTTCTGTCGATTGTCATGTTCCTCTAGCTGTGTTAGTTTTATACCTTAAACAGTGCTTGCATTTGATGCCCAAGGAGACGACGAAGAGAGCTCACTGCAGAACCTGGGCAACGGATTCACCTCCAAGCTGCCACCGGGCTATCTCACCCACGGCCTGCCCACCGTTAAGGACGTCGCCCCGGCCATCACACCACTCGAGATCAAGAAGGAGACTGAAGTGAAGAAGGAGGGTGAGTCACCACGTCGAATAGACATCTATTTACATTCTCTCGAATCCCCACCCTTAATGAAAAAGTCTTTCTTTCATTATACTAACTGTTATTTTTATTTCTCAACCAGATATTTTTTTATTAATTAGTAGACCTTATAAAATCATTCATTTGTTCTCTTGTTTGGTTAATGCTAGCAAAATATTTATTAATATTTAAGGTTTTGTTATGTTTTGCTTCAAAATGATGATGATATCATATTGATGCATTTTATAATTATAAAAGCTCAAATGTTGTTTAGATCAGTGCTAAAGAATTCGCGTGCATTTCCATTGCACGCATGGAAATGTTGAGTAAGAAGCTATTCACAAATATTCCTCCTCTCCATCTTTCCTCCAGTCAACGAGCTGTCCGAGGAGCAGAAGCAGATGATCATACTGTCGGAGAACTTCCAGCGGTTCGTGGTGCGTGCCGGCCGCGTCATCGAACGGGCCCTCTCGGAGAATGTGGACATATACACGGACTACATCGGCGGCGGCGACAGCGAGGAGGCGAACGACGAGCGATCGCATGCGCGGCTCTCGCTGAACCGCGTCTTCTACGACGAGCGCTGGTCGAAGAACCGCTGCATCACCAGCATGGACTGGTCCACCCACTTCCCCGAGCTGGTGGTGGGCTCGTACCACAACAACGAGGAGAGTCCGAACGAGCCGGACGGCGTGGTGATGGTGTGGAACACCAAGTTCAAGAAGAGCACGCCCGAGGACGTCTTCCACTGCCAGAGCGCGGTGATGTCCACCTGCTTTGCCAAGTTCAATCCCAACCTGATCCTCGGCGGCACCTATTCGGGCCAGATTGTGCTGTGGGACAATCGCGTGCAGAAGCGCACGCCCATACAGCGCACGCCCCTCAGTGCCGCGGCGCACACGCATCCCGTCTACTGCCTCCAAATGGTGGGCACCCAGAATGCGCACAACGTCATCTCCATATCCTCGGACGGCAAGCTGTGCTCCTGGTCGCTGGACATGCTGTCCCAACCACAGGACACGCTGGAGCTGCAGCAGCGCCAGTCTAAGGCCATTGCCATTACATCGATGGCCTTCCCGGCCAACGAGATCAATAGCGTGGTGATGGGCAGTGAGGACGGCTACGTCTACTCCGCCTCGCGCCACGGCCTGCGCTCCGGGGTCAACGAGGTTTACGAACGCCATCTTGGCCCTATCACTGGCATATCCACGCACTACAACCAGCTGTCGCCGGACTTTGGCCACCTCTTCCTAACCTCGTCCATTGACTGGACCATCAAGCTCTGGTCGCTAAAGGTACCCATTTCAAGTTGCCAGTTCTCTGTCGTCTCCGGAATTAATTCAAATATGCCCACTCTTTCAGGACACAAAGCCGCTGTACTCCTTTGAGGACAACTCCGACTACGTGATGGACGTCGCCTGGTCGCCCGTGCATCCCGCACTCTTCGCCGCCGTCGACGGCAGCGGCCGCCTGGATCTGTGGAACCTCAACCAAGACACGGAGGTGCCGACCGCCTCGATTGTCGTGGCGGGAGCACCAGCCCTTAACCGCGTCTCTTGGACCCCATCCGGTCTGCACGTGTGCATCGGCGACGAGGCCGGCAAGCTGTACGTGTACGACGTGGCCGAGAACCTGGCGCAGCCATCGCGCGACGAATGGTCGCGGTTCAACACCCATCTTAGCGAGATCAAGATGAACCAGAGCGATGAGGTCTAGGACGATATAGTTAACTGGTAGTTGAGAGTCGGTACCACTTTTGCTAATCTTACAGGAGCGACCTTGAATGAAATTTAATTTGTATTTTTGTATCTTTTGTGATCCCGCTACTGTGTATAGCCCAGAACTCAAAACTTAACCGCAGTCCAAGTGCTCAGAATCACTCCAAAGCCCCCAAGAAATCAGGGGAAACTGCAAAATTCTCTAGATGACCACAGTAACTGTACTAGAAGTTTTATTCAATGAAACTCGATAGAATAGAGATAAACATAAATGAATACATATATATATACGAAGAATAGAACTTGAAGTTTATCTACCCGCATATTTGATTGGTATATCCATTATTTTGTTACTCAATATTGGTTTCATTCCATAGCTATTTTCCCAGTTCTGTTCCCACCAAAAATCGCAACCAAATTGGCTATTCCGACTCCCCGGAAATTTGATTGGTGGTGGTAACTGAACTGCAAATAGGATTCATACTTGATTTTAAATTAGTGCAACTAACAAGATTGCAGAAAGATCGTTTATTGTTTATTCGACTGTCGGGCAGGCTGAAAGCAACACATAAATAAATTAAATGCTACATATTATATACAACAACGTATTAATCGTGGAAGTGGGGGCTTGGGAATGAAGGTACGAGGACTGAAGATGGAGCTACGTCCCCTCAACTGAAAGAGCCCAAATGTAAATGTATTATAGCGAAGCCTATTTAACGAGATTAAATAAACATAATATCTATATATACACCTATAAGAAAGAGATGTCTATTATTTGGCTCGGATATAACCCTCAGAAATGAATTTATTCGATATTTTGTTTGTTTTTTTAATTCGTTTATTTAAGATTAACAGATTAACAATGTAACAGTAAGGATGGCAAATCCAGGACCCCCCGCGGTATGGCTGCATTGCTTCGCGAGGACGATCAGGATTTGCTTACTCGTAGACCCTCCTGGCTCTCTCGGCTCTTCTGAGCTCGGTGGTTATCGCTGCGGCGAAGCTGTTGACCGCTTGCCATTTCGCATCACCCTGCAGCATGAATGGGACTAGGTTATCCGCAGTCAGTCTGCTGCCAAGTACGGTTTCCAGAGAGCTCCGTTCCCTTGCATATTTAACCCACGAGAAGAGAACGTGCTCTGCTGTTTCGCTCCATCTACTTCTGCACCATGGGCAATCATCCGCCTCCTCATGTCCAAAGCGCTTCACATATCTGCGAAAGCAACCGTGTCCACTGACCAGCTGCGTTAGATGGAACGTTATTTCGCCATGATTCCGTTCTATCCACGGCTTGAGATTGGGGATCAGCTGATGCGTCCAGCGACCCTTAAGCTCGTTGTTCCACCTGAGCTGCCATGTCTCCACGGTGTGCTGCCTTGCTTCTGCTCGTATTGCCCTCTTGACGCAGGGGCAGAGGCTTCTACCGTGTGTTTGGTTGAAGACCACATTATTCCTGCGATCACCAATGCCGCCGCGTTGGACACTGTTCTGAAGGCGCAGCAGATGCGTAGTGCTGACAGTCTATGGGTAGCATTTAGGCCCTGGGCGTAGCTTTCTTGTGTCTATCATGACTCCCAGGTACTTGATTGGCCATGAGGAGGACACCGAAGTACCGCCTACTTCGACAGTGACCGTCTCCACTGCCTTCCTGGAGCTAATCAGGACAGTGGGTATGAACTGCTCTCGGAATACCTGCCTGTCCAGAGTGTCCGTCTTGTATTTTAACCTGGCTTGGGCTGCTATCTGGGCTTCGGACGAGGGAGGGCATCCCAGGTCGCAAAAGATGGCCAAGTGGTCGCTGCCAGTGTAACTCTCGCTGAGTCTCCACCTCGTTAGCGTGAACGACGAGCCGCTAGTGAAGGTGAGGTCCACCACAGAGCCCAGTCCGGCGCGCCTGAACATGTGCCGGTTTCCATGGTTTAGAAGAGCCCGGTCCAACGTCGCTAATGCCTCCAGCGCCATCCTGCCTCTCGCGTTGGTGGTTCAACTGCCCCAGCTCGCTGACCTTGCGTTGAAGTCGCCCGCTATAAGAATCTGGGTGCGGCCTCTAGCGTCCGCTGCCAGTCTATCTAATGCCCGACTAATTGCGATTAAGGTCAGGCTGGGGGCTAGGTATAAGCTGTACACCCACCATCTGCCTACCCTAGCCCTAACAAATCCGATGTCCGAAAGAACATCTGTTAATTGTTGGGCTTCTCTGCTGCACCTCCAGATCGCTGCTTTCTTGGAGCGGTCGGGCTCCACTCTGCGTTCGCGCACCGTCTGCACTAGCAGGTCTTGGCCTGCAGTGCAGTGATTCAGGTTTAGCTGAATCAAAAGCATCATTGCAGTGCCTTTGGTGCTCCTTTTCCCGCCAATGGGCACTTCCGGGTGCCCATTTGGTGGTTGGTCGCTTGGGTTCCTCTGCTTGCGCACAAGAAGCACTTAGCTTCGTTAGGACACTCAGAGGCCTTGTGTCCCGCGGTCACGCATTTGAAGCAGCACTGGCTTCTGTCGACGGTGCTTTTACAATGGACCGCTATGTAGCCTTCCTCCAGACATCTGAAGCATCTTTGGCGTGGCTCCAGCTCCTTGATCTGGCATGTGAAATGTTATATGTGTAAATGATCTGATCTGGAGTGCGTGACGGACTGGACACGCCCGTCGACGTCGGTCAGGCCAAGGAGCAGGCCGCCCAGCTCTACTCGGCCGGCGAGGCCAAGCTGGGAACGGACGAGGAGGTCTTCAACCGGATCATGTCGCACGCCAGCTTCCCGCAGCTGCGACTCGTCTTCGAGGAGTACAAGGAGCTCTCCGGGCAGACCATCGAGCAGGCCATCAAGCACGAGATGTCCGACGAGCTGCACGAGGCCATGATGGCCATAGGTCAGTATATATTTAACTGTTCCGTTATAAGTAATTGTTGTAACAGACACTTGGTTAAATGACACACTTCTTAACCTTTTAGTTGAGTGCGTCCAGTCACCGGCGGCCTTCTTCGCCAACCGCCTGTACAAGGCCATGAATGGCGCCGGCACCGATGACGCCACGCTCATCCGCATCATCGTCAGCCGCTCGGAGATCGACCTGGAGACCATTAAGCAGGAGTTCGAGCGGATCTACAACCGTACGCTGCACAGCGCCGTGGTGGTAAGTGGATCTCGAAGAATCGCGAGTGCTTCGCACATGGTTAACGCACCCCTTTCCCCTTCTCTTCACGTACTTGTCGCTATTTGTTGCGGTGTTTGTGTTGTCCTAGGACGTAAGTATTGGCCACGCCATTGGTGAAACGGATGCATTCCTGGTCTTGGTTACTCCACGCTATCAAGTGCTCCTTTTACGCTACATATGCTGCCAAAATCCCCATCAAATTATTTCTAAGAACGCCGAAGCAAACTGGTTCTTGGGCATTTTTCGATATCTCATTATTGGCTTGCCAAAAAAGTATTTTCGGGCAAAGTAGTAATTGTAGTGTAGAGGGCATAGCCAAAAAAGCAAGAACTTGGATCTCGCTTCAATACGTTCCTTTCTTTACTTTCCAGGCGGAGACCTCTGGTGACTACAAGCGGGCCCTGACAGCCCTACTTGGATCCGCCTAGGCCCGAAGATGTGGCAGCTGGTCCGCCCAATATTTTATTCGTGTTAATAGCTTTGATCGTAGTGTGCCTTTGGGGGAAATTCTGTTGGATTCCCCATCTATGAGTTTAACGTCAAAACAATATCAGTAGTCAAAATTGGAATCCTGGTTAGAGAGCATTGTAATCCAAACACAATTTTTACAATTTTAGCTTTAGCCGTTTTTTAAATTGAATAAGCTTAGTATTACACAGATTGGACAATGGGCTTAGTACTGATTAAGTTTTTACGATCAACGTATTCTACTTTGAGGTACTATAACTATTGCCATTTAACCAATTCCTAACTAATACCGATTTCTTATGTGCACCCCCCACCAGCGGCGGAAAGAAACAGCCTCTCAACCTAAGCGTCTACAATGTGCAGGCTACGAACATTCCACCAAAAGAGACACTGGTCTACACAAAGCAGACCCAGACGACCAGTACCGGAGGCGGAAACGGCGATGGTGCGTATTGCCCCCGGGGCGGGGATCTGGTTGGGCTCTACCGTAACCACTATCCATAGTTTGACTCCATCTTTCGCTACTGTTACCGTTCTTATTCTTGGTCTCGTTGTTAAATGTGTTTGGCTTCCCTGCGCTCCTGTTTCCCCGACTCCGTCCCCGTCCGCCGGAGGAGCAGTGTATCTATCTGTCCCTCTCACTCTCTCTGTCCATGTCTGTGCTCCAAACTCTCCCTTTCTGTCTGGTGCTAGCTTACACCGCTGCATGCTGACCCTGTTTCCGCGCTTTGTTCCCCATCAAGTGCCCCCAACTCGCGTCCCTCCCAGCAGAGAAAAAAACAAAGATGCAAACAGAAACCATAATCCATAGTGAAATAAAATAACAAATACAGTTCTTTCTTGCCACTCCTCGCCTCTGTCAGGATATATGGAGGACTGGTGGCGTCCACGTAAAGGTACTAATCTTAATTTTAAGCAAACTCCACACCTAATCACACATCAGCACACGAAAGTTATTGTGACAAAACGAAGCGGCATAAATTTGCTGTAAGGCTCTGCAGGCAGAAGGATGTCGGCATCGTACATGCGTAGACAATTCGGTGGACTATCTACTTAACTGCTTGAATTTAGACAGCTTCCTTTTGCTTTGCCTCGGCCCAATTTGGTTGCAATGCCCAAGAAACGTAGTTGCTGGTCGATTGATCATCTTATGACAGATTTCTCTTGATTTGGTCAATCCGCATTATTGGTTTTTGGTTCCTTCAGTGCTCTCAATTTAGCCCATCTATCCCAGCAATTGTTTTTGTTAATTTATTTTAAAAATCTGAGGAACCATCCGTCACTATTTTGTTTACTATGCAATATTAGGCACACTATCTAAGCACTTCAATCCGAACTTTATAAAAATAAGTATCCTTTTGTCGTTCCTGTCCACCCCTATGAAGTCTAAAAACTTTCTTTAATTTTTGTCGCGTTTTTTTAAGCACCAAGGAATCACCAAGCATTACACCAATTGGTCATGGTCTTGGTCTTGGTCTCCACTCATTTCCGCATATCAACCGCTGTCCAGCATCAATCTGTCCATCCACATGCAAATCCACATCCATCTGCTTGTGTACATCCTACATTTGCATGACTGCTGATGCTACTGCATTGCCCGCCCCTCATTGTGTGTAGTGTTGCTAATCCCAGTCATTCATCCTGAAACCCGAGATAACAATGTCCTAACCACTAACAAAACTTATCGAAAACAACGAATACGCAGCAGCGACAGGAAGCTAGACTTGCTCCATTTCACGCACTCTCACGCAAACTCGACAGCGAGCGACCTTTGCCTGTCTCGCTCTCTCAGCTATTGATTCCGATAACCGATACCCTCTTCAATTACAGCACTATTATAGAATCGATCAATAAGCCGTTAACCTTAACTTGTTTAATTTATATGTAATATATTCGTTATATGTCTATCCCTTTCCCCCGATGTGATGCACGCACGCACACAGCCACACTCGAAAGAAGACGAGGACAGGCGAGAGGAACCAATGTGCTGCAATGCTCCTTCTCTCCCTCTCTCTCGCTTTCCCCCTTACACTAAGAGCTTCATCGAATCCCCAAAATCCGAAACCCACAATCCCGCCTCAATGAGCCCCACAAACAAAGCCAAATGTCTCAGAAAATTACGGTTCCTAGCCAAGAGAAACGAAGACGAAGAAGAACGCGTAATGATAACTTAATCTAAACTCAAATAAGTTCAAAACCAAATCGAATCAGATCGAATCAATCAGAGCCGAAAGTAGAATTGTTCCTGTTCTGTCGATTGTCATGTTCCTCTAGCTGTGTTAGTTTTATACCTTAAACAGTGCTTGCATTTGATGCCCAAGGAGACGACGAAGAGAGCTCACTGCAGAACCTGGGCAACGGATTCACCTCCAAGCTGCCACCGGGCTATCTCACCCACGGCCTGCCCACCGTTAAGGACGTCGCCCCGGCCATCACACCACTCGAGATCAAGAAGGAGACTGAAGTGAAGAAGGAGGGTGAGTCACCACGTCGAATAGACATCTATTTACATTCTCTCGAATTCCCACCCTTAATGAAAAAGTCTTTCTTTCATTATACTAACTGTTATTTTTATTTATCAACCAGATATTTTTTTATTAATTAGTAGACCTTATAAAATCATTCGTTTGTTCTCTTGTTTGGTTAATGCTAGCAAAATATTTATTAATATTTAAGGTTTTGTTATGTTTTGCTTCCAAATGATGATGATATGCATTTGCATTGATGCATTTTATAATAATAAAAGCTCAAATGTTGTTTAGATCAGTGCTAAAGAATTCGCGTGCATTTCCATTGCACGCATGGAAATGTTAAGCAAGAAGCTATTCACAAATATTCCTCCTCTCCATCTTTCCTCCAGTCAACGAGCTGTCCGAGGAGCAGAAGCAGATGATCATACTGTCGGAGAACTTCCAGCGGTTCGTGGTGCGTGCCGGCCGCGTCATCGAACGGGCCCTCTCGGAGAATGTGGACATATACACGGACTACATCGGCGGCGGCGACAGCGAGGAGGCGAACGACGAGCGATCGCATGCGCGGCTCTCGCTGAACCGCGTCTTCTACGACGAGCGCTGGTCGAAGAACCGCTGCATCACCAGCATGGACTGGTCCACCCACTTCCCCGAGCTGGTGGTGGGCTCGTACCACAACAACGAGGAGAGTCCGAACGAGCCGGACGGCGTGGTGATGGTTTGGAACACCAAGTTCAAGAAGAGCACGCCCGAGGACGTCTTCCACTGCCAGAGCGCGGTGATGTCCACCTGCTTTGCCAAGTTCAATCCCAACCTGATCCTCGGCGGCACCTATTCGGGCCAGATTGTGCTGTGGGACAATCGCGTGCAGAAGCGCACGCCCATACAGCGCACGCCCCTCAGTGCCGCGGCGCACACGCATCCCGTCTACTGCCTCCAAATGGTGGGCACCCAGAATGCGCACAACGTCATCTCCATATCCTCGGACGGCAAGCTGTGCTCCTGGTCGCTGGACATGCTGTCGCAACCACAGGACACGCTGGAGCTGCAGCAGCGCCAGTCTAAGGCCATTGCCATTACATCGATGGCCTTCCCGGCCAACGAGATCAATAGCCTGGTGATGGGCAGTGAGGACGGCTACGTCTACTCCGCCTCGCGCCACGGCCTGCGCTCCGGGGTCAACGAGGTTTACGAACGCCATCTTGGCCCTATCACTGGCATATCCACGCACTACAACCAGCTGTCGCCGGACTTTGGCCACCTCTTCCTAACCTCGTCCATTGACTGGACCATCAAGCTCTGGTCGCTAAAGGTACCCATATCAAGTTGCCAGTTTTCTGTCGTCTCCGGAATTAATTCAAATATGCCCACTCTTTCAGGACACCAAGCCGCTGTACTCCTTTGAGCAGTACATCGCCTGGTCGCCCGTGCGACGGCAGCGGCCGCCTGGACCTGATAAAACTCAACCCAGACACGGAGCACCAGCCCTTCGCCGCGACTCCTGGACTCCATCCGGCCTGTGCATCGGCGACGAGGCCGGCAAGCTGTACGTGTACGACGTGGCCGAGAACCTGGCGCAGCCATCGCGCGACGAATGGTCGCGGTTCAACACCCATCTTAGCGAGATCAAGATGAACCAGGGTGACGAGATCTAGGACGATATAGTTAATAGTCGATACCACTTTTGCTAAGCTTACAGGATCGTCCTAGAACAAAATTTAAGTTGTATTTTTGGGATCCCGCTACTGTATAGAACCCAGAACTCAAAACTCAATTGCAGTCCAAGTGCTCAGAATCACTTAAAAGTCGCCAAGAAATCAGGGGAAACTGCAACATTCTCTACTTGACAGAATATAGACAAACATACATACATATGTACATATATATATACATAAGAATAGAACTACCCGCATATTTGATTGGTAATCCATTGTTTGTTTTAGTAGAGCCCAAATGTAAATGTATTATAGCGAAGCCTATTTAACAAGATTAAATAAACATAATATCTATACAAGATATCCTACGAGAAAAAGATGTCTATTATTTGGCTCGGATATAAAGTGTATACCCTCAGAAATGATTTTATTCGATATTTTGTTTTTTAAGATCTGAAAACATTTGAAGCGACTTTTTCCAAGACACTTGAATCCATTTTCGACTCTTTCGGCATAAAGCGCATTAAAAATTCCATTAAAACCTAGATGCTTGTGCACATTTTAAGCTTTTACGATCTCATCGCCAGGTTTTAATTAATTAATTCAAGAAATGTGCCGAATGAATCAGTTGATTTGGAATTCAAGTGCAACCCCAATTGAAGCGGAATTAAAAGCTCTCTCTCGCGCTCGCGTAAGCTTATACACTGAGAGAAACAAGATTGGCTTCAAACGGGGAAATGGCAGGTACCTATGTTGCAATACATCGCATCCATTATCTAAAACAGATAACAAATGCTTTAAAATTAAAAAAAAACTTTCGATTTCAAATTCGAAAAGAATTCAAAAATATTCCTTCTATGTTAAAACAAAAGAAATTAGATAAAAACCGATCGATTTTGAGCCAAAAGCAATACAATATGTGTATTTAATTTACGTAGCCGAGTGCTGCCTTCAGATTCTGCCATCCAAAAACAAGTCTCATTTTTCTTCGTGTGTAAAACTTGTGCTCTGCACCGAGCGCAAACCGGAGAGCACTGAAAAGAGACCTCGGTGCAGTGCCTCCCAATCCGAATTATTTAGCAAAAGCAGGCAGAGGCGACAAGACGTCGCAAGAAGAATTCGCAAAAAAGTCCCAGGAGAAAGACTGATTCGTGTGAAGTCGTCTACTGAAGAGCCACAAGGAACCCAAGGAATCTTCCAGCTGCATAATGGAATACAAAGTGAGTGGATTGGATTGCCAGGCTAGAGATGATTCCATTATTGCACTAATGCCTGTTATTGATTCGCCACGGCGATGCGTCACTCGCTACACGGGAAGAAAAATGCATATGGCTTAATGATTTGAGTTTGAATGTATTAACTTTCCAAAATATTAGTTTCTATCGAAAACAGAGAGTTACCATAGGAAGTTCAATCCTCATTGTATGCAGCTACTTTCTGATATTTGAAATGTTATATGTGTAAATGAATGATTTGAATATGACCATAATATTTGTTAGGCTGCTAAACTATTAGGCTTTTTTTTTTTTGCTAAAATTATATTTAATATACAACTAAATTTTTACTGTGCAGCCCGTGCCCACGGTTAAGGACGCAGCTCCCTTCGACGCCTCCCAGGACGCCCAGGTGCTGCGGGCGGCGATGAAGGGATTCGGCACCGACGAGCAGGAAATCATCGACGTGCTCGTCGGCAGGAGCAACCAGCAGAGGCAGACGATCAAGGCGGTTTACGAAGCGGAGTTCGAGCGCGACCTGGTGGACGATCTTAAGGACGAGCTGGGAGGCAAGTTCGAGGACGTGATCGTGGGTCTAATGATGCCACCAGTGGAGTACCTGTGCAAGCAACTGCACGCCGCCATGGCGGGCATCGGAACCGAGGAGGCCACGCTCGTCGAGATCCTGTGCACCAAGACCAACGAGGAGATGGCCCAGATCGTGGCCGTCTACGAGGAGCGCTACCAGCGCCCGCTGGCCGAGCAGATGTGCAGCGAGACCTCCGGCTTTTTCCGCCGCCTGCTCACGCTGATCGTGACCGGAGTACGTGACGGACTGGACACGCCCGTCGACGTCGGTCAGGCCAAGGAGCAGGCCGCCCAGCTCTACTCGGCCGGCGAGGCCAAGCTGGGAACGGACGAGGAGGTCTTCAACCGGATCATGTCGCACGCCAGCTTCCCGCAGCTGCGACTCGTCTTCGAGGAGTACAAGGTGCTCTCCGGGCAGACCATCGAGCAGGCCATCAAGCACGAGATGTCCGACGAGCTGCACGAGGCCATGATGGCCATAGGTCAGTATATATTTAACTGTTCCGTTATAAGTAATTGTTGTAACAGACACTTGGTTAAATGACACACTTCTTAACCTTTTAGTTGAGTGCGTCCAGTCACCGGCGGCCTTCTTCGCCAACCGCCTGTACAAGGCCATGAATGGCGCCGGCACCGATGACGCCACGCTCATCCGCATCATCGTCAGCCGCTCGGAGATCGACCTGGAGACCATTAAGCAGGAGTTCGAGCGGATCTACAACCGTACGCTGCACAGCGCCGTGGTGGTAAGTGGATCTCGAAGAATCGCGAGTGCTTCGCACATGGTTAACGCACCCCTTTCCCCTTCTCTTCACGTACTTGTCGGCATTTGTTGCGGTGTTTGTGTTGTCCTAGGACGTAAGTATTGGCCACGCCATTGGTGAAACGGATGTATTCCTGGTCTTGGTTACTCCACGTTATCAAGTGTTCCTTTTACGCTACATATGCTGCCAAAATCCCCATCAAATTATTTCTAAGAACGCCGAAGCAAACTGGTTCTTGGGCATTTTTCGATATCTCATTATTGGCTTGCCAAAAAAGTATTTTCGGGCAAAGTAGTAATTGTAGTGTAGAGGGCATAGCCAAAAAAGCAAGAACTTGGATCTCGCTTCAATACGTTCCTTTCTTTACTTTCCAGGCGGAGACCTCTGGTGACTACAAGCGGGCCCTGACAGCCCTACTTGGATCCGCCTAGGCCCGAGGATGTGGCAGCTGGTCCGCCCAATATTTTATTCGTGTTAATAGCTTTGATCGTAGTGTGCCTTTTAGGAAAATCGCTTTTAATGTCGTCTGCGCATGCGCACACTGTTGGCAATAAATAAACGCATATAGCAGCAGTTGTAACCAATGCGACGACTGACATAAACCTAGAGATCTGGGATCTGGCATCTAGCATCGGACATCGGGACTACTTAAAGAAGAGCTTGTGCAACTGCTTGGACTTCACGGGCACAAATTCTTGCATTTCATCCGGGTTGGTCCAGAAGGCCACACAGTTTTGAAGCTCAGTGCAAGGCGCCTCCCGATGGATGTACTCTTTCAGGATAAAGTCGTTCTCGATCTCGTGGTGGAAGCGGGTGTCGTGCATCCGGATTAGCACGTGGTCCACGCGCAGAAAGTGGCGCAAAAGGATGAAGAAGCCAGAGGGCATCACGCGCTGTGCCAGAAAGAGTTGGGCTTCTTCGATAAGGGCTCTATAATTTGTATTTATCAGCACTTACGATTCGCACGCTCATCACCGATATTCCGTGGTCGTGCAGCTCATCCTCGAACAGAGTTAAATCGTGGTAGAAGATGATGTTCTCGCGCTGCATCAGCTTGAACTTGTTCAGCGTCTGATTCGTGGTCTCCGATCGCACTTTTTCGTTCATGGTGCCCTGGTAGGTGGAGGTGAATGTCCAGTCGAAAGGCTTGAACTTCTCCTCCATTGTCTGCTCGTTACTGGAGTATAGAATTCAATCATTTGGGCGATTTATAGAGGAACAACAGTAGAACGATCCATATCCCAATCTCAATGGGAGTACCCACCGCGTTTCCCGCCACTCCTGAGCACAAGCGACCTCCAGCGGCTGCTTCCCATTGTCCACCAGCGCCAGCGCGTCCATGGGGCAGAACTCGAGAGTGGCGCCGTCCTTGTGCTGTAACACCAGCCGATTCTTGTGGAACACCATGTCGGGCAGGTGGGGCAGCTGCAGGGAGTGCTGGTAGTGGCAGAGGTCGCAGCGGTCGGCCGAGTCCTTGGGACAGCACTTGGCGGTGCCCAGTTGGCAGCTGCTCTTCAGGATGTGCGACTTCTCATACTTGATGGCCCAGTCGTGGAACTGGATGAACTCGCTGTCCACCGGCAGCCGGGGCACAAAGCACTGCAGGACGGGATTACATTGAGTGTTTGGCCATTGGAACTGGGCTATACCAACACATACCTCCTCCATGGACATTCTAAAGATATGTCAAATGATTTCAAAGTGTCTGTCTAAGTCGAAAATACTGTTCCAAAGCCCCCTATTGATCCTGTTAAAAATTTTTGTTATTATGTTAGGGATGCCAATGTCGATTACTTCTAAAGCTTAGCGGCGGTACTATCGAGGTTTTTCGATTGCAGCGCAATATTTAAATGCTATGGGGCGAAAGCAATCAAGTTGGCGTACTTGAGTGGATTCATAAGCTTATATAAGCCGTGGTTGTACACAATTCGAAATGAATCGCGTTTTTTGAAAGCTGCTATAGGTAAGGCGAAACTACATTCACATAGTTGTATAATTTTACAACGATAGTTATCGACATCTGTCAATCGGCGGGACTCTTGTTAAGCAATCGTCTGGCAACCCATGTGTTTTGTTTTTATCCAGGATCGTTAGTGTTTTTAACAGTTCCGTTTTCTGATGTGTATAATATTGTGAAGATTTTAGTTGGCAACCCAAGAACCGGAACCGGCAGCACGATGAATATCCTAAGGCGCCTGGACCGCCTGATCGCTCCCACCGTCCGCCGCAGCGCCGCCATTTCCACCAGCCTGTGGCCACACCGCTGGATGAGCCAGTCCACCACGATCTCCCCAGGAAGTCCCAGCAGCAAATCGACAGTAAACGCGGCCGAGGTGCGTGGCGTGGCTCAGATTCTGCGCCAGCAAAAGGGAAACCTGGGACAGCCCACCAGCGTCTCGCATCCACATCTTATCCAGCCGGACGAGCTGGTTCCGGGCGTGGAGCTGACCGAGATCAAGGAACGCCGTTCGCAGCTGATGCAAAACATCCGCGCCTATGCACGCAGTTTCGGCGGCGAGTTCAATGGGCACTCGAGTTCTTGTCACATGGTGAGGACCTGCAGGCTACAAAGAGAAGCAAAATATATAAACTTGAATCTCTGACAGCTCGTTCTGGGCGCCGCCTCCAAGAAGTATATGAGCGGCAAGATCCCGTACGTGTTCCGCCAGAACTCGGACTTCTACTACCTAACTGGCTGCCTAGAGCCGGACGCCGTGCTACTGCTGACCATCGACGAGGCCCAGAACGTGCAGTCCGAGCTGTTTATGCGTCCCAAGGACCCGCATGCCGAGCTGTGGGATGGTCCGCGCACTGGGCCCGAGCTCGCGGTGCCGCTTTTCGGAGTCACTGAGGCCCATCCGCTGTCCCAGCTGGAGGCGGTGCTGGCCAAGCGCGCAGGCGCCCTAAAACCACACATCTGGTTCGATCAGAAGAGCACCGACCTGCCGTCCCTGGCGGAGAACATGCTGCGATTGAGCGGCAATCAGCAGCGTCCGCTGCTGCCGGCCTACACTTTCCTAGAAGCCATGCGCCTGCTTAAGTCCCGCGACGAGATGCAGTTAATGCGGCGCACCTGCGACATAGCCTCACGCTCGTTCAACGAAGTGATGGCCGAGACCCGGCCAGGTCAGTCGGAGCACCATCTGTTCGCCGCGATTGACTACAAGTGCCGCATGCGCAACGCCAGCTACCTGGCCTACCCGCCGGTGGTGGCTGCCGGTAAAAACGCCACGGTGATCCACTACGTGGCCAACAGCCAGTTGTTGGGTCAGCAGGATCTCGTGCTGATGGACGCCGGCTGCGAGTATGGCGGCTACACCAGCGACATCACACGCACCTGGCCGGCGAGTGGGGTTTTCACGGAGCCGCAGCGCACACTGTACGACATGCTGCACCAGCTGCAGGAGGAGATTATTGGCAACGTGATGAAGCCGGGCGGCGAGACGCTCGACCAGCTGTTCGAGACCACCTGCTACAAGCTGGGCAAGTACTTGCAGGAGATCGGGCTGGTGGGCAAGTCGTTCAGCGAGTACAAGGAACTGGTCAGCCAGGGCTACCGCTTCTGTCCGCACCACGTCTCCCACTACCTTGGGATGGACGTGCACGACACACCGCACGTGCCACGCAACACACGCATCGTGCCCGGCATGGTCTTCACCGTTGAGCCGGGCATCTACATTGGCCAGGATTGCGGCGACGTGCCGCCCGAGTTCCGGGGCATCGGCATCCGCATCGAAGACGATCTGCTCATCAACGAGAACGGCCACGTGGAAGTTCTAACTGAGGCGTGCGTCAAGGATCCACGCGCCCTGCAGGAGCTTTGCAAACAGCAACAGAAGAACCCCGGTGCCTCATCCGCGGAGGCGTTTTAAGAGCTCACAACGAAAACCAAATTCCTAGTCATAAGCCTTTCATTCTCCCGACAACCTTATGAGCTGATTTGGGTCCTAAAGTAAAGGCAGATGCTGTATTTATAAATGCACACATGGCAAATACATTTTAAATTCTGTCAGATTGCAGATTACATATTACAGGTTACCGATCACAGCTTGGCGAACACTGGCTTATCGTCCTTCGTCAACTGGGCGGCCACAGCCTGGGCGAAGTCCTCCGACAGCAGGTTGAGCTTGTTCAGCAGGAGCTGCAAGGTGTGAGGCGTGAGGCGTGGTTAGCTCGTGCAAATTCGTTGAGATATTAGGATACCCACAATGTGATCCAAGCCCTCTTGATTGGTGTGCTCCAGGGAGTACACGAGGCTCTCCTTGGTTGTCTTTACGGCGACGGGACTCTTGCTAGCGATGAGCTCGGCCACGGCCAGGGCTCCGGTCAGCAGGGAATCCTTGTCTGGGAAGAGGCGACTCACCAGGCCCGAGGAGTGGGCCTCGGCGGCCTCGAATTTGCGCCCAGTGAAGCACAGCTCGCGGGCGAGGGACTGACTGCCCACTGCCTTGGGCAGACGCTGCAGGGTGCCCACGTCGGCGGCCATGCCGATGTCCACCTCCTTGACCTGGAAAAAGGCGTCCTCGGTGCAGTAGCGAATGTCGGCGGCGGTAATCAGGTCCACGCCGGCGCCGATGCACGCCTTGTGCACCGCCGTGATGACCGGCTTGGGGCAGTGCTCCAGGCTGCTGATTGAGTCCTGGTACACCTTGATCATTCGCTCCATGGAGACGCCCTTGCGGGCGTAGTCATCGGTCTCGGCCAGCGTTTGGCCCACGTTTATCATGTCGTTGAGGTCGATGCCGGCGGTGAAGTGCTTTCCGGAGGCGGACAAAACGATAGCCCGGCAGTCGGGATTAGTGGCCAGTCCGTCGAAGCACTCCTTGATCTCCCTGGAAATGGGTAACGCAGTTTGGGTTAGCAGTCTGCGGAACAGGAAACGGGAAGCTATTGGATAACCCACAGCCACATCTGCTTGCTTATGGCGTTGAACTTGCTGGGCCGATGGAGCTCCACATGAAAGACGAACGGCTTGGGCGAACTGACGGCCAGCGTCTTGAAAGAGCCGGTGGGTCCGGATTCCGGGAGGGCGGAAAGGTTTCTCTGCATCTTAAGGGATCCGATGGCTGACGGGAAGTGCAATTGATTGGACTTTTAAAACGATGAAGAGACAAAGGTTCAATCACCGGTGTTCGGACTTTGAACCGAACCCAAATTTCGAACGCAGAAGGCTGGATGTCGGATTATCGAAGTCCCCGATACTTACCCGTGGGCTTGGGCGTTAGTTTCATCAGAGTGTTCAGGCGGGAGAGCGACATAATAAACCTTCTTTTCACTGGTTTCAAATCAAATCTACTTGTTGCGGCAGCTAAATTTGTTTTGTTTGCTTAACGATACGTAGCAGTGCTGCCACCCGGCAGAAATATTCAAAATAAGGCGGGCTCTCGGCTTATCAAAGCTACTGGATATATTTCACTAGCAGATTTTCAATGGATTTTTCTGGCTGCATAAGGACACAGTTGTTGCAATAAATGGGTTGTAGGTAAAATCAAGTCGTTGCGGCAGAAATTTGTTCGGCTACTATATCAATACGGTGTTTTGCTGCCACCCGGCTGGAGGATTCTAACTTAAAAAGTTTTGCATCAAATTCGCGTCAATGCGAATGTGTATTATTATTTATTTTTTCGTTGTTTAGAGGAGTATTCCAAAAAATAAAAATGCTAGAATGTTCAGATAAGAATTATCCAACTATATATGTACGACTTAAGTTTATAGGACTCAAGAAAGTATATAAAATGCGCAATCGAAAAATCAGGTTCACCATTCTTTGGAGAATATTTCCACTCGCAGAGCCTGTTCCTAATTGCACGCTAGCCCATCTTAAGGGACATTTCTTGTGCCTTGCTTACCTAAACCGAATTAGGTAATGATCCTGGAAAAATGCAGTGGGAGGAGCTTAAAGCATTTAAAAATGCCGCCTGGAATTCACCTCAAAATACGAAAAAAAATTAATAAGTACATAAAAAACGATGCCATGTTCCATTTTCTTCCGTTCCGACATAGCCGCTAACTCATCGACGCTAACTTGACGCACATAACAAGACGCACATAAAATTGCCATGAACAGATATTATTCTCGAATCTATCGATGTATCGTCCCAGCTTCCATCACTTCTCAAAGTTATCGAAAATTTGAGTTCTGCTTGCCACAATCTAAAAATCAGAAAATCATAAAGGTGCATAGTCTCGAAGCAGAAGCTCACAGGTCAGAGAAGAAATTTTCGGAATAAAAAAATAAATATAACAAGTTTTCAAAAATAACTCCGCACCAAACCCATTTAACCAAATCAAAAGCTTAAAGCAGTGAATAGTGTTATTTTTAAAAATTTAGCACAAATAAAAAGTTCGGGAATTCAACGCTTTTTGGTAAGTTTTCATAATGAAATAGCATTGTGCAATGAATTGTAACACAAATACATATATCTACTTGAAAAGGCATTAATTAGAACCCCTATACACATACTTTGAAAATAAAGGACTGCAACTTTCATTCAATTCGCATTTGCCCCAGGTTACGGCAATTTTCGAGGAAATTCGTAGAAACAGAAATAAAACCGAGAGTTTGACGCTTGCCAACTCTGGCAGTAGGGTTGCCCCTAAGCGTTTTTCCAACTGTTTAATTATTTGTGCAGGACTTTACATTGAATTGGCACACGTGTTTTTTGAGACAGCCACAAAACAAAATCTTCAACTGAAACCCGCCATGTTTTTGTTATGCTAGCCGAATGTATATAAATCAAAGAAGCGTTTCCGACCCCATAAACCTTACAAACTATATATATATATATGTTATACATATATTCTTGATCATTTGCTTAATAATATTCCCGATTTGCTTGTGTGAATCTCAAACTGTTGCCGCCAACTTCTTGGTATTAAGGGACACGTGCTTCACTTGTCAACAGAAGCTAACTGGCAAATTGTGTTCAGATTAGACTCTTAGAAACCCATTAAGAGTTAAAAAAAATCAATCGATGGGAATTTATAGAAACAGAATCGTCTCCGACCCTATAAACCCTACAGACTATATGTGCATATTTGTATATTCTTCATCATTGGCTAAATAAAATTCCCGATTTGTTTGTGTGAATCTCAAACTGTTGCCGCCAAAATGCTCAACTTCTTGGTATTAAGGGACATGTGCTTCACTTGTCAACAGAAACTAACTGGCAAATTGTGTTCAGATTAGACTTTTAGAAGCCCATTAAGAGTTAAAATAAATCAATCGTTGGGAATTTATAGAAACAGAATCGTCTCCGACCCTATAAACCCTACAGACTATATGTGCATATTTGTATATTCTTCATCATTGGCTAAATAAAATTCCCGATTTGTTTGTGTGAATCTCAAACTGTTGCCGCCAAAATGCTCAACTTCTTGGTATTAAGGGACATGTGCTTCACTTGTCAACAGAAGCTAACTGGCAAATTGTGTTCAGATTAGACTTTTAGAAGCCCATTAAGAGTTAAAAAAAAATCAATCGTTGGGAATTTATAGAAACAGAATCGTCTCCGACCCTATAAACCCTACAGACTATATGTGCATATTTGTATATTCTTCATCATTGGCTAAATAAAATTCCCGATTTGTTTGTGTGAATCTCAAACTGTTGCCGCCAAAATGCTCAACTTCTTGGTATTAAGGGACATGTGCTTCACTTGTCAACAGAAGCTAACTGGCAAATTGTGTTCAGATTAGACTTTTAGAAGCCCATTAAGAGTTAAAAAAAAATCAATCGTTGGGAATTTATAGAAACAGAATCGTCTCCGACCCTATAAACCCTACAGACTATATGTGCATATTTGTATATTCTTCATCATTGGCTAAATAAAATTTCCGATTTGTTTGTGTGAATCTCAAACTGTTGCCGCCAAAATGCTCAACTTCTTGGTATTAAGGGACATGTGCTTCACTTGTCAACAGAAGCTAACTGGCAAATTGTGTTCAGATTAGACTTTTAGAAGCCCATTAAGAGTTAAAATAAATCAATCGTTGGGAATTTATAGAAACAGAATCGTCTCCGACCCTATAAACCCTACAGACTATATGTGCATATTTGTATATTCTTCATCATTGGCTAAATAAAATTCCCGATTTGTTTGTGTGAATCTCAAACTGTTGCCGCCAAAATGCTCAACTTCTTGGTATTAAGGGACATGTGCTTCACTTGTCAACAGAAACTAACTGGCAAATTGTGTTCAGATTAGACTTTTAGAAGCCCATTAAGAGTTAAAATAAATCAATCGTTGGGAATTTATAGAAACAGAATCGTCTCCAACCCTATAAACCCTACAGACTATATGTGCATATATATTCTTCATCATTGGCTAAATAAAATTTCCGACTTGCTTTTGTGTGAATCTCAAACTGTTGCCGCCAAAATGCTCAACTTCTTGGTATTAAGGGACATGTGCTTCACTTGTCAACAGAAGCTAACTGGCAAATTGTGTTCAGATTAGACTTTTAGAAGCCCATTAAGAGTTAAAATAAATCAATCGTTGGGAATTTATAGAAACAGAATCGTCTCCAACCCTATAAACCCTACAGACTATATGTGCATATATATTCTTCATCATTGGCTAAATAAAATTCCCGATTTGCTTGTGTGAATCTCAAACTGTTGCCGCCAAAATGCTCAACTTCTTGGTATTAAGGGACATGTGCTTCACTTGTCAACAGAAGCTAACTGGCAAATTGTGTTCAGATTAGACTTTTAGAAGCCCATTAACATTCAATCGCTGCGCGCTCTACAGCACTCGCTCTTCTATTTGAATATTGCCATTTCTCTCGCACCACCTGAGTAACGGGTAAATAAGAGCTGTTTTTATTTTTTCTTTTGAATTTCGTTTCAATTTAGCTACGGCAATTCTCTTTGGACTTCCCAAGGCAACAAATTAAAAAGATCTATTTTTTAATTTAAGGGTTGCTTAGGAAAATATAAAACTATATATAGAAACTAGAAAAGTCAAGTATTAAGATTTTATATTTATATTTTTCTATTTAGGTTGTTGCTTGATTTTTTTATTTCGTTCCTATTTAGCTACGTCAATTCTCTTTGGACTTCCCAAGGCAAAAATTTGAAAATATCCCTTTTTAACATCAGGGTTGCTTAAGAAAATATAGAAATATATATAGAAACTAGACATGTTAAATATTAAGATTTTAATTAAAATTTTTTCAGAACAGCAGTTTTAGGCAATTCGTGCCAACGCAAATAAAATCAAATCAACTCGAGGCGATCTGGCATCTCTGGCTGCAGGGCTATCTCCGATAAACCGACGTTCATTGCGCGCGAAAACAGTCAATCGCTTCTCAATCGGCGAGATTTGTTTTTTTCGGCTGCTGTTGCTGTTTTAGTTGAGGGATTGGTCACCGGAAACGCATCCATGGTGCAGATCTGCGTGCTGTGCCTCAGCGGCGAGCGGGACGAGCTGATCTTCGGCACTGTGCACGTGGAGGGCAACATGATGGTGCACCGCAACTGCTTGGTAAGTAAGAGTATTCGGGTGGGCTTCCGCGTCCAGGAGACTCCTTCGCAAGCCGACCTTCTCACTCCCCTCGTTCTCCCTTCCTCTTGCAGTACCTCAGCTCGAATCTCATCCAGCGTGGCGAAAAGAAATTGAGCATCATGAACTTCCTCAAGGAGGACATCGAAGCGGAGGTCAACCGCTGCCGTTTGCTTAAGTGTTGCTATTGCCGCCGCTTGGGCGCCAATATTTGGTGCTGCAAGTCGGGGTGCCGTCGCACCTTCCATACCAAGTGCGGCGTCGATAATCTGGCCCAGAACCAGTTCTGCGACACGTACAACTCGTTCTGCCATCAGCATGTGCTGGTGCCTCGAAACCGTCCGGTGTTCAAGAATGACGAGGAATGTCTCCTATGCGCGGAGGACGTGGTTGCCAAGGGCGAGCGCTTCAGCGTGGTGACCTGCCTATACGCGCCGTGCTGCCGCAATGGATGGTTCCACCGCAGGTGCCTGCAGCGCTACGCCAACTCGTCCGGCTACTTCTTCAAGTGCCCGCTGTGCAACAACACAGATGTGTTCCGCAGGGTGGCTTATATGGGCATCGCGGTGCTGGACCAGTAAGTTAAAACCTACTACATTTGGAGCAAACAAGCCCAACTAACCAGTACTTGTATTCCGCAGAGACGCTTCCTGGGAGACCGAGCCGGACGCCTTTGCTGGGCAGTACCGCCGCGATGTCAATTGTACGGCCGCGTTGTGCGTTGCGGTCTCTGGTCGCGCCGACACTTCCGCCATGCTGCTGTACTGCACCTCATGTGGCGCCAATCCGTCACATTACCTTTGCACGTTGAAGACTCTCCAAAACTACGTCTGCAAGGTTTGCTCAGCCGTCAGCCCGGAGGCAGTGCCCGTTGCCGAATCGGACTCGGATGACGCCGGCTCAATGGACGACTCGGCCGAAGCCCCACGTCCAGGTCACCTAAATGGTGATCAGATTCAAGAGAAGCTATCACCCTCCCATTGGGATGATTTCGGCTCCTCCGACGATGATGCCGTCTTTCAGCGTGCGTTCGATACCAAAGTGCAGAGTCGCGTGGTGACCCTCTCCGATGATCAACCATCTACTTCTGCGGGGGCACGCGCTTTAGCCGATCGTGGAACTCGCACATTTGAATCACAGGGAACGCAAACAACATTTCTCTCAAGTGTAGTAACCTCGTTTCGCTCTGCTACTGCAACTGCGACATCATCCACATCCACATCCACATCCACATCCGCATCGACACTTGATAACCAAGAAAACACTGAGCCGTCCACATCGAATGGACGTCGTCCCTGGCGCCCTAGATACGTCTCGCCGCCTAGACACGTGTCGGATAGCGATGACGATAGTGATGAATATGATAGTGATGAATATGAGTCGAAGAGGCGCCAACTTACGCCCACTGCCGCTGCGCCGTCGAATGGCAGGCGTCTGTTGGGCTCCATCTCGCCGGAGCCGAGCACTCCTGCTCCACGTGTCTTACGTCGCCGCACTTTGGCCAACAGGCCTTCCTCACTCGCCAACATGGATATATCCTGTGTGGCCAATAGGACCCGCCACCGCTTGTCCAACCACATGGCCAGCCGCAAGGATTAGGAGAACAGATGACATTACAATAGATCACACTCGCACAAATCCATGTACACGGCAAGATCAATATGGATATATCCTGAGTGGGCAGGATACCCGCAGGGACTAGGAGAACAGATGACAACATCACGATACATAACACTTGCACATTCCATTAACCATCACATCGACTAGGTTGTGGACCAAATGCGTGCGTTTGGTTCGCACCCGTTATTCTCTATTTTCCGCCTTTTGTACATATAAAATTCCATTAAAATCCTGTTCTCCTAGCGGTATTCGCTAATAAGATGCATTTACCATTTATTTGCTTTGTTAAGTAAGCTAAGTAAGTGCTCCTTTCCACACGTATAAATAACTTGTATACATATTTACTTTAAGTAGCTGTAGACATTATTTTCCCCATCTGACTTTCTTTTCAGCAGCTCGCAGTGCCTACATTATTTCAATTACTCTAAGCATTACATTTTTTTGACTAGCGATCTAAGAATCCCTGAATCCAGTATCTGTATCAAGAATCCCAGTATCTGAACGCTAAAATGAAATAAATAAAATTAAAATATTTGAAAAATAAGTTAGAATGATTTTATTTGGATGTTGAAAAAACTTCTCAAAAGTTGTAAACTACGAATACTCACTTTCATTAAGAGTATAGCGTTTTGCTTCTAGTTAATACCCGCTACAAATCGGTATGAAAGTATATAATATTTAGTTTTTTTTTTGGTATTAATATAATATGGGCTTTATAAGTGATTATTTGAAGATTTTTTAAAAATCGCGCCATTCATAATAAATAAGTGCTGGATATGGCCAAAAGTTTATGCACAGGTGGCAACGTTAGCAACCCGCTAAACGGCAACACTTGCGATAATGTTCTCTAAATATATCGATACATATTGATATTAAAAAAAATTGCCAGTATTAATTTATTAAACTAATTTAATTTTTTGAGTGGGCACATTGCATATTTAGTTACAGAAAAATTCGACTTTATGCTCCGGCTAAATGAATCGATGTTTGTGGGGTACTATCTATCCTAAACTATCGATAGCATAAACATCGCATTTGGTTCCGTCTCTAGTGTGGGTGCGTTAGCAATAGTTTATCCAGAATATGAATTAACCAGAATTAATCCGCAACGCCGACGCCCACAAATTCCCACAAATCGTCGTCCTTTCAGCGCTGCAAGAGCAACCCGGAAGCTGGAAAGTTCGAGACCGCCGAGAAGCCCAATATAAATTCAACAGTCAGCCAGAGCTTCACTCCTGTGTGTGTGTGCGTGCGTGCGTATGTGTTCGTGTGTTGTGTCTGTGCTACAGTGTTGGAGAGAGCGAGACGCACGATTGCGAGGGAGTCGAGCTTTGCGAAAATTTGCCAGCCTATATTGAAATATTTTCGGCACCAAATCGCCGTCTTATCCGCCAGCAAGCCATTGGATCTGATGGAAATGAGCCTGCCGCTCGATTTCTCTTCGCAAATCCGCTGTTAAAGCAAAAGCAACAATTGTACCAGTGGAGCCAAAAAAAGAGAAACACACCTACCTAATCAAAGGAAATTAAATAACAAGGCGGCGGCAACAACACTTACATAAATTAACTCGCAACGCAACAACACTAATAACTATAGCTTATCACACAGCAACAAAAACATCAGCAACAGCAGCAAAAACAACAACAACAACAGACCAGCAGCCAGAAAGAACAACAGCTTATCTCAGATATTCAGCCGGCTGCACCAGTGCGAGCGAGAGGGTCGTAGCTTGGGGCGAAAGAGAGGGCGCTTCCGAGAGAGTGCGAAAGAGAGAGAGAGAGAGAGTAAGCGCAGGGAGTGTGCTCCTGTGTGTGTGAGTGTGGGAGCAGGCAGCAGAAAAAAAGAAAACAAAAGTATATTTTGCATTGTTCGACGCGCCTAACTGTAAATATAAAAGCACTTGCAAAAACAAGGAAAAACACAGAAAAACAGCGAAAAAACGTCGAAAAATGGCACGCGGCTTCGATCATCTATTCAAGTTGCTAATAATCGGCGATAGCGGTGAGTTTCCCAGGCATTCCCGTTTCCCACAGACCAGGTGCTTAAAAATAGCATCGAGTTGAAAATAGCAGGTGTAAATTGCAATTTGTCCCCGTTTCCTGGCCAAAAACGCAGTTGTCTCCACCTCCCTTTCGCATTACTGCATCTGATTACCATTAATGTATGTTACATTTAAAATGCTAACGCCAACATGGCGTATGAGTAATGTTGTTTTCAGTTTCCATAATACTTTCAACATTCGTCAGCTTCTTGTTTCTATACTCAATGTTTTTGGCATACTCAACATGTGTTAGGTTGTACTAATTTTATATATTTAATCATAAATGCAAAAGCACTTTATATCAGTCCTGTCCTCCTCCTAACGTAGCTATCTACATATTCATTTGGGCGTATTTCGAGAAAGGTGGTCTGGCTCGGGCAAAACCAGGCTCATGACTAATGGTGACGCACTGGCAGGATATACAGCTTGATATGCGAGCAGACCAGCTGCGGCGGTAACCGGAGCAGGAGAACACTCCCCGCTCCACAGCAATGTCATATGCCGAATGGGCTTACTTGTGTGTAGTAACGATATCACATTTTTGTAATACGAATCCCATTCCATCTTTCCATCTGATCCCCTGCAGGCGTGGGCAAGTCGTCGCTGCTCATCCGGTTCTCGGACGACACATTCTCAGGCAGTTACATCACCACCATCGGCGTGGACTTTAAGATCCGCACCGTGGACATCGAGGGCATGCGCGTAAAGCTGCAGATCTGGGACACGGCCGGGCAGGAGCGCTTCCGGACAATCACCAGCACCTACTACCGCGGCACCCACGGCGTCATTGTCGTCTACGACGTCACGAACGGCGAATCCTTTGCGAACGTCCGCCGCTGGCTGGAGGAGATCCAGAATAACTGCGATGTGGTTAAAAAAGTATTAGGTGAGCCTATATCGTATTACGCACAGAATTGGTTGACCCGTACTGAGAAGTAGTTGTTGGCTATGCCAAGCGGAGCTTAATTAGTAGACAACTTACATTATCGATATAGACTCATGTTTCGATTCCTCAACAGTGGGCAACAAGAACGACGATCCGGACAGGAAGGTGGTCATTACCGAAGACGCGCAGCGGTTTGCGAAACAAATGGACATCGAGCTATTCGAGACATCTGCCAAAGACAACATAAACGTGGAGAACATGTTCTTGTCGATTACGCGACAGGTGCTCGATCACAAGCTGCGCACCTCCCCCAACGAGCAGCAGAAGGACACGCTCCATCTGAAGCCCAATCCCAAGGGCAGCAAGGGTGGGAAGTGCTGCAGGTGAAAGCGGCTCCGGCACGGGAGCTGGCATTGCAACTGGACCGACGGCGACGGCGGCGGCGGCGGCGGCGGCGGGACGGGAATTGGAACTGAAATTAGGACCAGGACCTGGATCAACTTCGGGGGCGGACGGAATCGTTGTGGGGGCGCGTAGTTTGTAGGGTTCTTGGCTTACGATTCGACACAGACACTCACTCACATAGACATAGCTAACACCACCAAACAACCAACAACAAGAAACCACACAAAGCAAACAACACGAGACAACTGAACAACACTCACACCCACTAGAGACAACAATTTTTTTTGTTTTGTTTTTTTTTTTCCTCCTCAGTTTTATTCGGAATAATGCCAGATAGCCGTAAATTAAAGTGTAAAAGTGTAAAGCGCAATTAAATGTATTTAGCAATTTATATACATATTAATATATACATACATAAACAAAATTGAAACAAATTGCATATTTATATACAAGAATATATTTATATTTCAAACGGAAAATTGTATTTACAATAACAAGAGCGACCGCAGGAAAAGGCACGAGGACGCAAACGCCTCGCTCGCTAGCTAAGCTACGAAACACATTTATAGAAATATATAAATATATATACATAGATATACATATGTGGGGAGATCAAATTATTGGCTTCCGATCGCGACTCTCCACTTTTAATACTCCCATAGTTTAAAATTTAAAAACGAAAGCTCTGATCTGCCGACTATCAATCGCGAAAGACACGTTTTGAATGAATCTGAAATTTTATTTGCTTGGAGTGATGCTTTTAAACATTTCGTTGCTCTCGGAAACTGCCTTACTTGTTAAGATTTCATTTGATATTATTGCCGCCATTCCGTGATTGATTTAACTGGATAAACTAAAGAACTTCAGGGACTGTTTCCAATTCTTTTGGATGTGCTTGCTTAAAATGAAAAACCTGAAACTGTCAGCCAATATGATTTCCAATGCAAATTTTCTGAAGAGAAATAGTTGTAGGTAATGTTTGTATCTATTCGAAAACCGGGGAACCAATACTCCAATTCTCTGATATTATATACATACATTACATATGTACCCTCAGAAAGAATAAAGATTGATCTTTGGAAAAACACGATTACTTGCGCTCGGACTGTAATTCAAAACCATGTTTTTAATCCATAGCTATGTTGAATATGTCCAAAATGTAGCCACTTTTCATTTAAGTCCTTAGGCATTGCTGATTTAAAATTAAATAAGATATGATTGGCAATCAACATTTTGTGGCATTCTTTTATGCCACAAATGCATTTAATACATCGCTACATTTGTATTGTATCTAAGTTAAAAACGCACCAAATCGCACTGCAAGCACGTTCGTTATTTTTGGTAAACTTTCCCGATTTTACAATTTTTGTTAGCTTCTAAAAGTAGTTGCATACTCTTCGGCGACTCTATGAAACGAGTGAATAACGTAGTAACGAAGCGCACTAGAATTTATATTTATATGTTCACAATGTACATATGGGTTCGCTTTGTGGTAACCATATTTATTCTGCTTAAAAAACCATTCGATTCATAGATTTATTTTAAATACCACAATAATCGATTTCGGTTCCAGTATATATTTATTTATATGTAAACCTTGAGCTATACCCAAAATTCAAAGACTATGTTATTGCGTTTGAATACCAAAATGAATTACCTAGTTGTGGTTTGGGCTGAAAAAAGCTTTCAGAAAGTGAGGCAAACTCATAGTTAAATACTATTCTCGAATATGAAACCTATATTTCATACCAACCAAAAGAAAACTATATATTTATATAAATGTATATATATATCTATATATATAGATGTATATATTTATCGATCAAAATAAAGAAGGCAATTTGATTTTCTAAAATGTTTGGTCTTTTGCATTTAGCCGTTAAGATTTTGGGTTGGATTTCGGTACTAAGACAATCAGTAATATAATCTTTATATCTTTAAAATGGAATTTTTTCCCTTCTGCAGTATTTGAAAACAATTTGTTTAACTTTTTTATGATGTATTCAGTTGTTTGTGACTTTACGGATCCCAGAAAAATAGCACATTGTTTATGATTATTATTTACTTGTATTATTTATTGTTTTTCAACGCATTTTTTATCGCTTCTGTTGGGGAGAGCACGAGGTTAGGGCAACGACTAGTACGGGAAGTGGGCAGATGCGGATTGGTGCGGATTGGGATGGGGATTGGCTGGGCGGATGGTGACTGGTTTGGCAGGCAGTGCGGCTCCGGGACTATACGACTCCCCATCCCGCCTCAGTGGTACTTGGCCACGGGAAAGGTGCGCGTCTGGCGACAGGACACCAGGGCGTCGCCCGACTGTCCCTGTGGACAGCGGCAGACAGCCAGGTGGGCCTTGGGCTCGCAGCTGGCTCCAGTGGCACACTTGCCGATGCAGGGATCGATGCACTGGTAGTTGATGCAGGCGCGATGGTCGGGGCACTCGTTGTTGCTCAGGCACTCACCCTGTGGACGAGGGTAAGTGGGTTAGTACAGTAGTTATGCCCCATTATAATGGAGAATGAAGAAGAAGAAGAACTCTATTTAAAATCGAAATACAGACAAAATTTCGACATATTTGCCGTTTCCGCTTAAGAGAGCGTTCGTCACTAGTTTGTCAACTCTTTTTTGGTATAATTAAAAAGTAGAAACAGTAGGAAGAACTCTATGATTGGGATCACCGGATCATCGTAGATAACACCGTTGTTGCCCAATCTGTATGATTGCCTATGATTTGGACAGTGACTCACCCGGGTGCAGTGGCTCAGCGGATTGCCGGTGTGGCCGGGCAGGCAGTTGCAGACGGGCCGCTCGCGGCCGGTGTTGTCGTGTCCGGGCACGCAGATGGCGTTGGTGCCGCACGGATTGGGGTCGCAAAGGTCCTCCTTGGTGAAGGGACGGCAGCGCACGAAGGGATCGCCGGTCATGTCGCGGGGGCAGCTGCAGACGGGTGTGAGGCCGCGCAGGTTGCAGTCGGCGCCGATGCCGCAGGCACCCTCGCAGGTGTTCTTGCAGATGCCGTAGAAGCAGGCGGGTCGCCCGGCCGGGCAGTCGGCATCGCCATAGCACTCCGGTCGGCACTCCGTGTACGGGCTGCCAATGTAGCCCTTGGGGCACTCGCAGACAGCCCGGTGATTGCTGACCGTTCGGCAGGTGGCGCCAGTGCCGCACTGCCCGCATGCCGGCACGCACTTGAAGTTGCTGGAGCACATGTCCCGGCTGCTGCAGTCGCCATCGTGATCGCACTCGTGGCGACAGCCGCTCAGCGGATTGCCCACATAGCCGTGAACGCATGAGCAGGTGGGCACGCCGTTGATGATCTCGCACTTGGTGTTAACGCCGCACGGACTGGGATGGCACTGCTCCTCTGCGGAATGGAATGAGAGATTAATGTTTGGAAATGGACGACACACAGCAGTGTCGTAGACTCGCCCACAAAGCTGTCTGCAACAGTATATTTTGAATGCGGCATGGCGATGATGGATTCATTTCCATCTGAGCAAGACTTTTCAGTAAGTAAGTGCTATATTGCCAAGTTCAAGTGTCGATTTAGTTGAGTCTATGAAAAGTTCAATCGGCCGACGAAGGAAGTTGTTTTCCACCCGACCTTTCACCTTTCACCTTTCACCATCGTTGGGGGTTGTGGCCCCTGTCAACATCCGCTGTTGCTGCCCCATTTTTGATTTATGCCGGGTCATGTGACTTGTGTTCCGGTCAAATCGGGAAAATACCTCCAATGGGGCCAATAATTGGGGGCCGGCCACTCAAAGTGGGCAAATAGAAAATCATATTCAAATAGCCGGGCTCATTTATGCGCATATTTTTGGTTTTTACCCCATATTTTCTTTTATTTTTGCACCAATTGTTGTTACTCGTCGTTCAAGATGATGATGATGATGATGGTGATGATGATGATGATGATGATGGTGGTGGTGCGGTGAGCAAGTCAAGAAATTAGTTTGCGTTGTTTTCCGTTCCGATGGCAAAAGTTTCGCCATTATCAGGCCTTTTCTCTTACATTTCCTTTTGACATAATTTGCGAGAAGCAGCAACTTTTCCGCGCCGGGAAAATGTATTGTAATGAAATGTGGAGTTCGGTTTTGAAAATCGATTGCAAAATGTCTTGCAACGAAAGTCGGAAATGCTCGTCGTCGACATTAAATCGATGTATTGGTAGATTTTCTTCGAAATATATAGCTAACCAAATAGTTATTTTTTATTATCGGCGTGGCAAACGCATTGTGGACCTTTAAATGTTAGCAATTCATTTGTATTCCTGCACGAAATCTTTAAGGCAAATGTCCGTGAATGTTTTCAGTTGGTCTGCAACACGCCCAAAGGGAATCGCAACTGCTTCGGCTCCCCAGGAACATGAATGGAAAAGAATCCGGTGTCCTTGGGGCGGCAGCAGGGAACATCATGGAGCAGGGAATCCGAGCTACTTCCATTCCCCGCAGACTGTTCGTTTGCAATTATTGTTTCCAAGTCAGTTGCTAATTGGAAATGCAAATAAATATTGTATTTCAATGGGAATTGCACGCAAACGGAGGCCGGAGTAAAGGCAACACAGAAAGGGATTTAAGTGAAATCAAGAATATATGTATATCGGAGGACCAGTTAAGATGCAGAAATCGGAAAAGGGGCGAGAAATGCCAGGCCCTTGGACTCGACACGAATCCCGAATGAGCAACCAACGTAGAGATGCAATTTATTGACGCCGACTCTTGGACGGACAGCAATTGAAATTGGTTTTCAACTGACTTTATTTTAAAGAAATTCAAGCCAAAGATAATATTTAGCAGCTCAATATTGGCGTTAAAAGTTAAGGAATATAATAGATTCGTTGAGGTAGAAGACCCCCCCCCCCCCCCCACCCATCAAATAATTTCCTGGTTAGAAGTTCTAGTTAATTTGCCTTTTGAACATGTGCGTTTGTCCGTTCGTATAAAAGCCAGAATGTTGGTAATAAACAAGCAGGTCCTAGTGACATTTACACCGCTCAACTTTCACGGTCACAATTTAGAAAAAAGCTTTCAATTATGTGTTAATTTTAATATTTATAGTTAAGAAATTCCCAGCAGGAATTATTTCAACTAATGACGGAACCTGCGCTTAGCCACTATTTATGGCAAGTTCTGAATATGAAGTGTTTGGAAATGTTACTATTCCCATTTAGAACGCTTAAATATTTAAGCCGATCAAATTACGTTCAGTGTGCTTCAGTTTGTCGTTCTAAAGATGATATTTTTCAATCAGTTTCTTGCAGTGTAGCCCCCGGGTGGATCAAGTTGTCTTCTTCCAGCGAAATTCCCAAGCCACTCGGCCGACCTGTGCTACCTGAATGGTAGCTGGCCGACCTGCGCAGCTTATGACCATAATCGGATGTTGACTGGTGCCTAACCGGGGCCACCTTTCGGTTCCGTCGGATTCCAGCTCTACTAGGCTCGACTACGGACACTCGTTGGCCTTGAGAGCTCGCCCACTGCGTCCTTGATCTTGACAATTGCGAAGCGAAATGCTATGCTAATTACCATAAAATTACAAAGGCCCCAAGTGTTGGGCGTTGGCCGTTGGCTTTGGATTATTATTATTATTATTATAATTCTCATTATCATCGAGTGCAAAATGTTATGCAAGCAAGGTAAACCCACATGCTGTCCAGAGGCCCAGCCCCCTGTTTTTGTCAATACACTAGATTTGACCAAATTTGGCAATACCACTTGGATTTGCGACGTCATCTTGCCACTTATCTAGCACCTCATTGTGGAGAAGGGATTCGCGAGTGGGCTAATTAATCGATGTACCTATGTCAATCCATGTCTATATCTATGCATTTCCGGAACAATCAGTCGTATGTCCACTTTGCATTAATGCAAAAAAAAAATAATAATAATAAATAAAACATAATAAACAACATGAGTTGTTTACAAATTGTTTACAAATATGTCGCGATCTATGTGTTCATTTAGTTTGAAATTTTTCTATTAGACAAGGCATTGCATTATGCCAATTTTCAAGTGCATTCGTGTATTGCCAATAATTTTAACACTGCAAACACTCCGCTCCTCTTGGTTCATCTCATTGTTATGTAACTCAGTAAAGAAACCTGTTTGCCCTTGATTTAATTCAAGTGGTCAAGGCTTATTTCTCGGCTTGGTTTTCACATCCACACTATGTATGTACATACATGTATGATCACTTGCATCTTTTAGCTAATTAAAATTTTAACCAGCTGATGATTGTAATTCATATATTATTAGTACATAATCAATGTTAAGATGTGCGCGTTAAGAACTAAGAGCTTTTAATTGATTCGATCATCTACTAGTACATATATCTTTAAATTGTGCATTTCTCAGATTTCCCAATTAATTAATTTATTTAATCGTGAAACGAAATACACAATCGAAGCGGATTGATTTCAACAGCTCCCAGTTGAGCGAACGACTCTTATGACACCCGGCATTTTAATCGATTTTGAGCTCTGCCACGCCTACCCCGCGGCATGTGGGCGGTAGTGGAGTGGTCAGGCACTTACCCGGATCGTTGAGGTGGCAGGCGTGGTATGGGTCGCCATTGTAGCCGGCGGGGCAGCTGCACACGGCCACGTGGTTGCGGGCCTGGAAAGAGCAAGCGGAGGTGGCGTAGAGTGCCGATGGTCAGAATGCGAGGGAATGCGCCAGAAGTTGGCCGTGGAGGAGTGTTGGCGACATAAAAGTCCCACTTACGTCACAATTGGAGCCAATGCCACAGGCACCCACGCAGGGATTAACGCAGCGATTGTCCTTGCACTGCAGGTTGTCGCGACAGTCGACGTTGTCCAGGCACTCGCCGCGATTGCAGTGGGTGAGCGGATTACCGCTGAATCCGGGCGGGCACGAGCAGACGGGCCGTCCTCCGGAGGCCTCCTGGCACACGGCGTTCACGCCGCACGGGCTACCGCTGCATCCGCTCGCGTAGGACTGCGCTGTGTGGGCGAGAGGAGAGGAGAGAGGCACAGGCGGTGAGGTGATGCACTGGTGCGCAGGTGAACTTGTGTCTCAATCTAATCTCTAATGCTACGCTACTACGAGTATGGTATGTACATACATATGTATACTATACTATACTATACTATACTATACTATATACTATACTATATATATATAGGGGTTAGGGGTTAGGGGTTAGCTACTGCAGACACATTTGGGGCGCGGGGTCAATGGTCAAGGATCAAGGGTCAAGGGTCAGGGGTCAGGGTGCTGGCGGCGGTGCTCTCCTCCTATGTACATCGTGCTGGTGCGGTAAGACTACGAATACGGATACTGATAGGCAAGCTGTGTAAATACCACGTGTGTAGACCGGATCTCTATAGACAACCCGCTGCAGGGATCGCCCATCGCCGTAGGTGTAGTAAGTGCGGTACGTGCAGTTCACGCAGCGCTTCCCCAGCTTTTTACCTGCGGCCAGTTGGGGCAAGGACGCGATGGCCACCGCCACCAGGGCCACGACCAGGAGCTGCTGCTGCAAGAGAAGGATCAGCTGCGATTAGTGCTGCTATCACTTGAATTTAAATTCAATACGATACCGATCTAAGATGAATATAATATTTGAATATATTTGAATACTAACTTGAAGTAACTCCAAATGGAGTGCATTCACTAGTTCTCATTAGTAACGAAACTAAATAAAAGACAACGGTAATACAAAGATAAATGTCATATTCTGCGTCAATCGTAGAGCCAGTCGAATGAAATGAGTTTGAACTGGATTGGGATTCATTCACTAAAGTATTCGATATGAACAAACATCTCAATCGAGAAGCGAGTATCACGCCCCCTTTGCCGGTTTATGTGTCATAATCGCATTCGAGTTCTGAAAAAGCCCAATAAACATGACTAACTCGATGATCCGCTGTTTGGTAGCAAACATTGGCTTGGACTTGGACTCTCAGTGGTCAGTGGGATTCTGGTGGCACCATGTTTGGGCTAACTGGGCATGGAGATGAGACGAGACGAGACGAGACGATCGAGATGATGATATGGCTTCGCTCTCAAGGTGGCGATCATTGTTGGCGAATGACACATGGGTGATAAACTTGTTGTCCGCTTCTTTGGAAGCTCAATTCGGGCTAAAAACAATTATTCAAATATCGGCATACAATAAGAATATGCAAATGGGGGTCGGCTGCCTTTTCGAATTACTCTGAATGACCAATATGGTAGTCCATGTTCGTATCAACTAAGTTGTCGATCATCGCGTAAATGGCACGGATGGATCCACCGAGGGAGGAAATTGGATTTTTTTCTTAAATCACACATCTTGCAGGGTGATTTATAATCTGATTACATTGCGCAAGGGAAGTGAAGTGAATCAGAGCCATATTTGTTATATTATATATGTACATACATATGTACATTTAAATAATTGCTTTTGGAAGGGCGAGAACTAAATAGTCAACTATATAATCTGTTCAATCTTGAATTAGTTAAATAAAACGTAAAACCTGTCAGAGTTTAGATTAAATTAATGCTTTCTAAATTTAAATAATGAGCAAGAAAATGTTAAGTGCTCAACATAAGTAGGTAAAAAGGTAAACAATTCAAATCTATTGGACTTTTTACTCTTCTCGTAATGGCAATTAAAATAACAAGCTATGCTAAAGTGCTAGAAACTAATTGGTTTGTGTTTTTGGCTTTGTGCACAAACAAATGAATAATGGGCTTGATGTTTACTTGGGCAGCTTAAAAAGCGTTGAGTGATTGATCATCGCCAAAAAAAACAAAAAAATGGGCAGATAAAAGGCAGATCGAAGACACTCAAAAGAATAAACCGATCGTGGGCTTCAGAAACATTACGAGTATGTGGGAATATTTCTTGGTTCATTCGATGTATTTGCAAATCCATTCACCACTATTCATCTAGCCGGAAGTAAATAGCAAATAGCAAAGTTAAGTCCTTACATTGTGAAATGAATATTTTTTTTGTCGTGTTTGCTTTAAGTACATCAATATTCCATTCACGTATCATTTACTGAATGCATATTTTATGTATTGCCTTTGTGCGTAATTTTTTCACTTAAGTTTTCGCGGTGAAGAAAATAAACAGCAAATAAATGTGCAAGTTTAAATCTATATACTTATTCGTGATTCAGATTCTTTCCTTAAATCGAACCCATTTTTATTACTTTTATAAAATTGTTTATAAATTATCCATCGTTGATAGATTGCTTCAGTTTAGATGATTTAAAAAAAAAAAAGGATATATTCCTTAACACACGTTTATATATACATATTGATTTTGGTTATTCCCACTGCAACTCACCATTTTCGGGGTTCAGTTCTTAGAAAACACTAGCACTACAGCAGATAAAGAACGTAAAATAAAAAACAAAACAAAAAGTGTCAACTGATAAATGGTTGCGATTTCCCACTTGGCACGCTTCGCTTTCAACTGAGTCGGCTTCTAGACGAGCTTGGGCTATTTATAAGGCCGCAACTCTTAACTTGGCCGAGAAACAGCTGAGCGACGTTGGCGTCATCTCTCAGCTGCTCTGCTCTGCTCTGATCTGCTCACCTTCCCTTCCCGAATTCCCCTCTACCCCGCATCCACAACCCTTCCACTTACACAGAGAAAAAACTATAGTATAGCTTGATATTAAAGATTTGTAAAGTAAATTATCTCTCCTCAGGTAGTAGCATCCAATAGTTGTTGTAATTTTAACAAAATAAAGATCGGAATTTACCAAATTCATTAGTTTTATAACTAATTTACCATTATGTCTGCATAAGTTCAACTTGCTAAACTAGAAACATTTCGAGTAACGAAAGCAGTAGATCAAATTGATGAAGTAGTTAATTTAGTTATATATATTTGTTCAGCCTGTCAGTTGGAAAACTATTTTTCCCAATGCACCAGCATTCTGTCTCATAACTCTGTTTGACAAGCTTGTTTTGCTGTTTGTTGACTTTGTATATTGTGCTGCTCGATTTTAGCTAAAATCATTTCAGTCCAAATCGCTTCTCAGACTGAGTCATTCGTACACACATACATATACATATATATACATATATTTGCCTGGGCATCGGGCTATTTATATACGCGTACTTGACGCGACTTTGCTTCGGATTGTTTTGGTCATGCCTTTGCTATGATGGCTCGATTTCTGCGTGGGCCGCTGCATCCAAGTGCCGTGGGTCGAACTTGGCTGGGCTTCCTACTAAACACGGCTCCGGATCGTAGGCAACTTGGCTGTGAACGAAGAAATTGCCCACTTGACACAATGGGCAGGTCGCTAGTACTAGGCGGTACCTGGTAATATATGTACACACATATTTCTGAAAGCATCCAAAACTAAGCGACTCTTTATCTTTGTAGGATTTAAAAGACAGTTATGTCATTTAAATTTACAAATCTATTATACTATAATTTATACCGATTCTTCAAACAGAATGTATCTTATCCGCACCGGATGCCTATTACTACTAACTGGGGGAAATATTCAATATGGTCATTTCGCTAAGGTTTTTTCTTCTTTCTATTTCTTCTTAATTGGGCATAAGATATATGTAGATAATCGCATTACAAAATTTAATTAATTTCACGAATTTACATATTTTTCAATCTGAAATATGTCGGAAATTGAGGAGAACAAAAAATCGCCCATTTCCGTTCAAATAGTAAGCGAAAAGAGAATATACATAAATGAAAGAAAATAAAATTTGAAAAAAAAAAAAAACTGAGAGGCCGTAAATATTCTTGATTAGCTTGAGGTATTCCGATTCACTCATACCACACAATAAGCCAATTGGGTATTTCATTGAACATCTTCACTAACTCACTCTACCGTTTCCTAAGTCCATTTCAATGGCATTCGAGTTTAAAATATAAGCTTAGCAAGACCGGCTCCACTTTCATTCGATATCAAAAAGAACGGATTAAGAACAAACGAATCTGCACTGGAATCGAGCCAATTAAAACGAGAATCTTGACTTCTGCTGGCTGCGTGGGCATTGGTTAGAATGAATAATAGAGATGGTTTGACCTATAGCAATAAGATAATGACCATTTGCCAATTTGCAATCGACTACCATTTTCAAATGAAATGGCATCATTGAATGGCATCGCTTAAGCTCCGCAAATCGAATCGATATGGGAATATTACAGATTAAACTGCAAATTGAAACGTACGCCAATTGGCCATAATTGAATGAGAATTCACCTGACGACCGATACGGGCACCTGTTCTTTGGGCCAACTTAATTATACCGTCTTGGCCTACAAATCTCTGGGCCAACACTTAGCTTACCATATTTTAGCTGCCTATATTTTGTCTCCTTTCCTTTCCAACAGCCAGTCAAGGTCGCGCGACAGGTTGCCCTGATGGATTGGGTTGTCCGGGATCCTGGATCCCAAACCGAAATGGAGCCACTCCCCTGCCTCCTCATAATTCATACCGCCCAATATCAATCATATTCCATCATGGTGCCTTGTGCCCTGTGTGTGTTTTCGTGGGGTCTATTCTACTCCGGACGGGTCATTCCCGGCAGATTGCCATTGACAAATGTTTTATAATCAATTTGGCATTATTAATTTGAATACACACCACCTGCGAGCAACCATCCATCCCTCCATCCTCACAAAATCTCATCTGGATGGGTTGGCTTTTGAGGTGAAGCTTGGCCAAACTAAAATACGTCTAGTCGAAGGGGTTTGGCAAAAGCGATGGGGTTAATTAATTACCTAAAAAAAAGTAACGCCTATTCAAGTCAAGCCATTCGTCAATAAGTAGTACCTAATAAAGATCCGTACTATATATACAATTTTTGATGACTAATAATAAATTATAATTGTTGATATAATTGTTTCAAAGGGTTGCAATAATCAAACATGATTAAGATTTTTTTCCGATTTCTTGTTCGATTATACGTATCATAAATGATCTTATCCATCAAATAAAGACAAATAGGATATTCGATAAAATAATAAGTATATTAATACTTTTAATATTTATTCGTATATAGCATTATTTCGTTGTTAAATATGCATAAGACTCAGAAATTCTTGAAAAAACCGATGGTTGAACCAAAGACACTAGAATATTCTAGTATCTTTGTTTGAATTAGAAGTTGAAATAAAGAAATGGTTTGTGGTTAGGCCAAACACAGATTTCTTTCTTTTTTCAATTGGCAAATTTAACGCACTCCAGGTAACTTTTCTGAACAAATTGTAATATCGTTAGAATTCTCACAATAGTCATAATCATCAGAGCCCCTTCAACTTCTGTTGAACTTCGGTTGGTAGGTTCTATGCCCTGTGGTAGCGGCTCATCCAGATCCATCAGCTTCGGAGACTGGATTCAGTTCGTCTGGCATTGGTCTCAGAAAAGAAAAGGTGGCATTCGGTGTATGGAGTTCAGCGGAGACAGCCGCAAAAGTCTAGTAAAGACGAAAGTGGTTAAAAGAAAACCGAAAAGTTTTAATAACCGTGTAATTTTCATTGTTAATATAATACAATAATAAAAATCACCTCAAAACTCACAAACCTATCAGAATTCTTATTTATAGGATACGAAAGAGTCCAAGTACGTCCACATATTCCCCTCCTGCAACTCCTGCTCTCGAATTGGCCACACCAAAAAGTTTTGCAGAAATGCAAATGCACTCACTTCAACATCACAGAAACGGTGAAACACAGTTTTCCTGTCGCACAAGAAAGTCCAGGCAATAAAGACATTGCAGAAGGTGGATAACAGGACAGTCTGGTCCTTCCACAACAAACGCCATCATGATGGCTCATTATATTCATCGACTGTTTAATCGACCCCATCATACCAACCCCAACTATCCACAAGCACGAACGCAACAACTGAAATCAACCAAAGCCAAATTATAAACTATGGATCCGACCCTGATGAAAGGAATTTGCGGAGGTAATTAGCTTAGCTGCTGCTGAAGCCATGTCAACCTGCTCGGATTCTCAGAACAACGACAATTCAAACCCGGCAATAAAAAAGAAAACGAAAATCGTACCGTTAAACACATCCAACAAACTCGACCAAAACCAGATTTTAACCAGGTCAAAACTAAAATCACTTTCATCAACCAAACCTTTGCCAACCCTACAAACCTTATTTCGTTATTTATAACACTTCTAACTCCTAACTAACCCTGAAACTACTACAATCGAACATGAATGAATACCAGAACAACTACAACGAATTACTTACCCTAAGAAAACGATACAACCCAAAAATCTTCTCACTTCAAGAAAGTCAAGTCACTTACTCACAAACAGTACTTACAGTGTAAGTACACACATCGACCTGGCATTTTGCTCACCACAACTTAAAATCTATTCCGACTTTACAATAAGTAATATCCTCCACGGTAGCGATCACTTTCCTATTACCATCGACTTATTCCCGACAACCCGTAGAAAAAAAGAACAAGCGAGAATCCTACAGTCGACTATCAGATACACGTTTTTCAGCTAGTGGGAATGCGAAATTTTCATACTTTTTCTGGGATATCAATAGATATTGAAGAATAGAATGAGAAAAATTGTTTCAAATTATTCAAAAGTAGGTGTAAGGAATGGCGTAACCAATGTGCTTTTGGTATGGCGGTAGAAATTTACAAAATAAACAATAAAACGAAGAAAAATCTACACATCTTTCAAAAGTGTGAGCGTGGCAGTAGTGGGCGGATGGTGGGCGTGCCGAAAAGTTGTTTGGCATATCGATAAAATCTATAGAACTAACAAAAATGTAAAAGAACATCTTCTATAGTTCCTGAGATCGAGACGTTCATACGAAATGACCGACGGATGGATTGAAATCGCCAGCTCGACACGGCTATTGATCCGGATCAAGAATGTATATACTTTATATCGAGTATACCCTTGTACTCTACGAGGAACGGATATATAAAAATGTTTCACTTCCTTTGTCGCGTCTCGCAGCCGCCAAAATTTTGAAGACACAGTTCAACTATGCGCCACCGCAGCTATGCAGCCTTATCTTCGTTAACTAAGCTATCTCCCATCGCAGCGATTTGCCAAACAACTATTTGCCACGCCCACAAATCGGCCAAACCTTTCACGCCGTTGAACACAACGCTTTAGATAAAATAACGCTTTAAAAAAAAAATTTAAACAAAAGTGTGGGAATAATTATAAAAACCTTTTCATTTACCAGAAAGCTAAGTGGCGCTAATGATGATAAGGAGGCGATTGATTTGCGAAAAATGATTGTCATTGTAATTGCTGGTGGTGGTTCAAAATCGAACTTTTTCGGTGTAATTTGCAGCAATTTGCATAATTTGCGGCATAGGTGGCTTATTGGATGAATATAAAAAGGTCGGAACGCGGAGAGCTGCTTCAAAGAGGCGAACAACCATGGACATATCGAAGGTGGATTCAACGAGGGCTCTGGTTAACCACTGGCGCATCTTCAGGATTATGGGAATCCATCCGCCGGGCAAGAGGACCTTCTGGGGTCGCCACTACACGGCGTACTCCATGGTGTGGAACGTAACCTTCCACATCTGCATCTGGGTGTCCTTTTCGGTCAATCTCCTGCAGTCCAATTCGCTGGAGACTTTCTGCGAGAGCCTCTGCGTGACCATGCCGCACACGCTCTACATGCTTAAGCTGATCA
The DNA here is from genome assembly GCF_000001215.4 of Drosophila melanogaster. Lineage (NCBI taxonomy): Eukaryota > Metazoa > Arthropoda > Insecta > Diptera > Drosophilidae > Drosophila > Drosophila melanogaster. Next base: position 20,142,926 of record NC_004354.4, on the reverse strand, counting down.
ATGTCCGTCGGATGCGCGGCCAGATGATCAGCAGCCACTGGTTGCTCCGTCTCTTGGACAAGCGGCTTGGCTGCGACGACGAACGCCAGATCATTATGGCCGGCATCGAGCGGGCCGAGTTCATATTCCGCACCATTTTTCGCGGCCTTGCGTGCACCGTCGTCCTTGGCATCATCTACATATCCGCGTCCAGCGAGCCCACGCTGATGTACCCCACCTGGATTCCCTGGAACTGGAGGGACAGCACCTCCGCCTACCTGGCCACCGCCATGCTGCACACGACCGCCCTCATGGCGAATGCGACACTTGTCCTCAATCTGAGCTCCTATCCGGGCACCTACCTCATCCTGGTCAGTGTCCACACCAAGGCGCTCGCCCTGCGGGTCTCCAAATTGGGATATGGCGCGCCACTACCGGCGGTTCGGATGCAGGCCATTCTGGTTGGTTACATCCACGACCACCAGATCATTTTGCGGTGAGTGTCAGGAAATCTCATCTCCCAATGCAAGAACTTTTAAAGCATTTCGGGAGTTTTGACCTTCATCGAAAGGCGTATGTACACACACTTTGGCGTGCCAAACATCTTCATTGTCATTGAAGATTATTATATCCTTTTTCTCAACTACAGCCTCTTCAAGTCACTGGAGAGATCCCTTTCGATGACCTGCTTTCTGCAGTTCTTCAGCACGGCGTGTGCGCAGTGCACAATCTGCTACTTTCTACTCTTCGGGAACGTCGGGATCATGAGGTTCATGAATATGTTGTTCCTGCTGGTGATCCTCACCACGGAGACCCTCCTTCTCTGCTACACGGCGGAGCTACCTTGCAAGGAAGGGGAGAGCCTCCTGACCGCTGTCTACAGCTGCAACTGGCTGTCCCAGTCGGTTAACTTTCGGAGACTCCTGCTCCTGATGCTCGCACGCTGCCAGATTCCAATGATCCTGGTCTCCGGCGTAATTGTGCCCATCAGCATGAAGACCTTCACGGTGGTGAGTGCTGTACAAAGCTAACATTTACCCACCTTATCAGCGATTTTTTGCAGATGATTAAGGGAGCGTACACCATGCTTACTCTGCTGAATGAAATTCGTAAAACGTCCCTTGAATAGAACTGAAATCGTAGGCAATATAGTATATATAATTCATATGTTCAAACACACACTTGGGAAACAGTCGCTTTCCTATTCGCTTCGCACTGACTTTATCTGAGTAAGAGGTATCCGATAGTCGCAGAACTCGGCAATGGCATTCTCTTTGGTCTACCCGCAGTCGCCAGAATTTCCTAAATTTGTTATTTTCAAACATGACAACTTTGAAGACGCAGTTCAGCATAGACGCATCGATGAAGAATAAATAATCGTTCGCTAAAGTAAATAAACATTAATCGTTTGAAATCACTACATAAAAATCAATCGCCTTTTCATTGCTCGAAAAAAGCAAATAAGCATTTTAATTATTTTTTTTTATTATTATTTGGGAATAAGTTAACAGTAATCGCATATACTAGATGTCCTGCAAATGTTGATTTTGGCTTAGTACTCCTCGGATTACATGCATGAGCTGAAATAGGTACAGTATTTCACATTCCTTCTCCTTTTGGGCAATCAGCCTCTCCATGTCCTGTATTTCCTCATCGATGCGCTGGATCTCTTCAAAAAGAAAAAGCTTCAATTGTCGAAGAAGAAGCCTGTAAGGACTGCTTACCCTCCGTGTAAGTAGGCGAACTTATCATATTCGATACACTCGGCTGCTCAGGATCCTTCCTCGTCAAATACTCGTTGTTTCTAGTTGAATATGCATTCTCGTTCGACTTGTCTGCCATTTCTAAATTCAGTTGAATTCTGTAGCCGGTTTGTCAGAAAAATGGTGCGATGAGAGTGAACTTTATTGTCAATCACAACGAAACGTCATGCCACGTGTCAGCAACTTGCCAACTTGATAGAAAATAAATATGGATTTTGAATGGTTCCTTTTAAAGTAGGAAAGCTCAAATATACAAAGTGTGAAAAATATTGCCATATTTAAATCATTTAAGCATTTTGACAAATCTCGAAACTTGTTTTTCGGTTTGTGATTTTTGATTATTCTTTTATATATCTTTCTTTATATATATATCGTTCTGAACCTATAGAACCGGAGAAGATCCGTAAAAGGAAGCGCCAAAAAAAAAAGGCAAAGCTGAGAATATTCGTTATTAGATTATTATTCGTTAATTAGAACCATTTCACGAATGCCCATGATATTGGTCTACTTATTTCGACCATTCGATCAAAGACAGTAGAATGTCAAGATGCGATACGATATTTTTGCACCCGATATTTTCGAGCTGGTTCCAGGCTTCCTTTGAATCAAGAATCCTTTTGTTCAAGAGCCAGAGAGCGGAGAGCTTTACAGCCAGCAGCTCTCTTCTACGCATACAGCGAACGGCGACAAGTGTATGTGTGCTCACGTATGCTCATGCTTTGTAAATTTGACAAAATATGTCCTTCAATTCACAAGTTCTTAGACTTTAAATCTTTATTATTTTTGATCAATTGGTATTTTGGTCCCGCCGACTTCCACTTTTTCCGTTACAAGGGAAATTAGTTCCGTGCAAATCCTGTCGATGTCATCGATGTATTCAGGATCAGGATGGTTATCAAAGACGACCTCGGTTGTTGAGAAAGATGTCTATAAGGATTGTGAACTCTCCGACTGGGTGGTGAAATCAAAAATCAGTATCAAAACCCGGTATGAAAATAAAAGAGTCCTGCCAAGTCATCTACCATCATCTACCCATCTACCGCGCCAGATGATATTTATTTTATAAAAAAACATTCGGATTACAGCCATGAGGCGAATGAAATGCTCATTCATTATCTCATCCTGGTCCATCTGCCTCTCTAGGTCCTCTAGTTTCTCATGGAGGCGCTGGGTAGACACATTTATCGTATTCAAAGAAGCTTCAGTTGTCGAAGAAGAAGATCCTGAGGACGGCGAACCCTCCTTCGATCCACTCGGGTGCTCAGGATCCTCTGTCATCAAGAACTCGTTTTTTCCAGTTGGCTTTGCTTCCGCGTTCGACTTCTCTGCCATTTCTAAATTCCGTTGAGCACTGGAATTGGTTTCTCAGTCAAGTAGTGAAAGAAAGTGAACACAATATTCCGGCAGAACAAAATCTTATTAGAAATGAAAGCATAGCCAACTTAATTGAAAATCAATTCGAATTTTAAAATGTTTCCTTTTATATCAGAACAGCTCAAAATCAGCGAAGCTTTTTATCTATCGCTCCTGCGCGATTATTGCATTTCAGGTGAGGAATTTTCACCTGTCTGTGGCTCTTAATTATTGCTGCATAATGCATTCGGTTATTATTAAATGAATTGAACGGAAATTGAAGTAACACAAACTCCTCTGACAGCTGCACCACACGAACGCTGACCAGCTGACCCAGAGGCGGATTCCGTAATAGACATTTTAATTGAAGCCTCCCGCAAGGTGGGCGTGGCACTCCTACCGATTAACTTATCATATTTGCAAAAATGACCATTTGCCCAGCTTAACTTGGTTTCATTTTTTCGAACCCTTGATTGCAATTCAATTCTGCTCTTTGCACTGTGGTGAGCCTAGTCAAGCGGGATAGTATTTTGAAAAATTCAAACACCATTTAGGAAAGGTCATTTGGCATTCCTGTTAATTCAAAATAGTTTATATCAATATACTGCTTGATTTATTCCCATTTTGACTTTTTGTCCCACTGTGCATGGCTAAAGTCCACATAAGTCAATTAATGGATATGCGATTAATGATTTAACCAATGCGCGGTTCCAGCGACAATTTCCATCTGATTCATTTTCGTAGTCATTCCGCTGAATGTGTACTTAAATATTGAATTACCAACATAATTATGTAACCCATCAATGGCAATTTAAACGGTTCGACAACGGGCTTGACATAAGAATAGCGATTATAGTATCACGGGAGAATATATATATAACAAATAAAAATTCAATCGATTTCAATGGATTTTACTTACTCATTACTCCTTTGCCAAATGAAACTAACGGTTTCCACTTTTTATAGAATGAGTTTAATTGTGAGTATAATTGTTAATATTAACATACGTATGTACGTACATATGTATATGTAGGCTTAGGCAAATATTTATTTGGCGAGTCTATTGGAAAATTTCTTAAATATTTACACAAAAAAAACCGAACGAGCACAAAAACCGTCGTCTACGGGCGAACTCATTAAAAGTTGGAAAAGCAAACGCCAACGCTCCGCATTTGCATAACAACAGGTAAGGGAGCTTGGGCTCCAAAGGGGGGTTTTTAAATCGAGTAAAATACGTAATTAGCGTACAGCGTACCAAAAACAGGAGCAGCAAGACCGTATAACAAATGTGAAATCCGAACGGAGTGAAAGGTCCTGGCTGCTCCAGTTGCTGGGTCTTGAAACCGAGCTTAAAGCTTAGTTCCATCCTCGCCCTGGGCGATGGGTTATGGTTGGTGATGTTGCTCCTGGTGGCGTTTGTGTTGCTGCTGCTGCCGCTGTCATTGTTGCTTTGATCGCCTTAGGGATATTTCACAATATTGTTACTGTCACCTGGCAGCTGTCCCCCACTTGTTGCGGTCGACTGTTGCTTTGGTCCCGCTGCTCTGGGCCCAGCTGCGGATGCTGCTGCTGATGCTGCTGATGTGGCTGATGCTGTTGCACCCAATGCTGTTGCTGCGCCCGGATGGTACAAATGCGTGCCATAGTGCACGGCGCCAGGATGGCTGAAGTATGGTATTATGGCTGGCGAGGCCGCGGTCATGAGAGGCGATGGCGTGGGTCCGGCCAAAAGTGAGCCGGAGCTCGAACCGGAACCGGAAACGGGGACCTGCAACTTGGGACCTTGCACTTCGTCGCCGGCCGCATAGGACGACACATACTGCTGCGGGGCATGGCCATAGAGCGGCTGCAGCATTGGCGCCGTCTGGTAGTTGTAGTTGTAGTGATGGATCGGCGGCCCATTTGCCGCCGACAATCTGACCACGTGAATGGGACCCGGTCCCGCTCCTATTCCCGTTCCTGGCCCCGCTGCCGCTGATTCGTGGGTTAGGCTGTAAACGGCCTTGGGGTTACCATTGCTAAAACGTGGCAATATGGCAAATTGATGCTGCTGCTGATGCTGCTGCTCGGCGGGTGCCTGCACGTAAATGGGATTGTAGTGCACCAGGGGCAAGTGTTGCTGTCGTGTCGCTATTGCTGCTGCTGCTGCTGCAGCCTGTGGTGTTCCTGTTGCTGCTGCAGCTGCTGTTGCTGCTGCTGCAGCTGATGTTGCTGCGGTGCTCGTTGTTGATGTTGTCAATGCTGTCGGAGATGTCGGCGCTGCAGGCGTGTATTTGTGTTGCTGCTGCGACTGATGCGCCTGTTTCAGGGTCTGTTGCTGGTGCGGCTTCTGGTAGTGCTGGTGGTGTTGCTGCTGCAGCGGATACGCTGAAAGGCGCAATGAAACAAGGGGATTACTCGCATCAGATTTCACGGCCTAATTCCTCTCCCAGAGCACTTTGCCAGCCACTAATTACCCAGACCACCGATTATGCTAAGGCTTTATGCGAGAAGTCAAAAGTGTTAGCCCTCGAATCGAGGACTTAGAGTGCCCAAAACGAACCTGCTGTAAAAGCTGTATTATTTTCGGACTTTAATATTTAATCTGTCTTTTGTATTGACTCATACTAGCGGAAAAGCGACAGTTTTATACGTATATTCGGAATACGTATACGTAATATATGTAGTGCGAATCGCTTCCCTCGAAGGATTTATATAACAATACCCAGACTTGCAGTTTAATGCAAGAAATGGAGAAAGGGGTATTCGATAGTCGAGCGCTGTCTTTTGTTTTACTTGACGTACTAATGCAGTTTAATATGCTGGCTTACCATAAAGTGGAGCTGGTTGCTCGGCGTAGATGGTGGATTGCTGAGGCTGCGGTGGCTGCAGGAAGATTCGCTGCAGCTGCAGTTGAATCTGCGGCTGGTGGTGGTGCGCCTGTGCCTGCGGCTGGTAGATCAACTGGGCGGGCTGGTAACTGGGTGGTGCCGGTGGTGCAGGTGGGGCTGCCACTTTGGCGTAAACAGCCGGTTGTTGTTGCTGCTGCTGCTGCTGCTGGTGGAGTTGGTGGTGCTGCTGCTGCAGCTGCTGGGCGGCAGCCATCAGCAGGCTGGTGGGTATTTGCAGGTACGGCTGATGGATCAGCGGTGCGCTGGGTCCCGCCAGTGGTGCACTGGCTGCATCCGACTGGTAGTAGGGCTTGTACTGACCCTGATGATCGCGGGCCAGCGGACCTAGAAGCTGCACCAACGGATGCCTACCGTTTGCCGGGCTAGCTGACGGTGGTGCCGTGCTGGTGGTGCTAGTGCCAGTGCTGCTACTACTACTGGTGGGCGGCGGACCCAATGTCAACTGATGCTGCTGCTGCTGCAACTGCAACTGCCGCATGTACGATAGTGGTATGGCGATTATATACTGGATGCGTTGCTGCAACTTTTGCTGCGGCTGCTGCAGGTACTTCGTCTGCTGGCTTAAGTGGTGCTGTGGGAGGTGCTGCTGCTGCTGCTGCTGCAGCTGGTGGTGCTGGGTCAGTGGTGCTGTGGCCCTCGCCTCCGGCTCAAGTTCGCCGTAATTGAAAATCGGCTGCTGATGCTGATGCGGATGCGATTGCGAATGCTGGTGTGGCTGCGTCGAAGGGGCAGCTGGCTTAAAGGCGACTTGTCGCTGATACGATTCCACTTGCTGCGGCACTGCAAAGCTGAAGCGGTGGTGCTGCGGTGGCGCCTTCTGCCCGTAGAATGCCTGCGGGATAGGTGGGGCAAAGTGAGTGAGTGTGGGGCACTTGGGCGATGCAAACAGAGATTGCGGCGCCGTAATTAAATGCACTCGCTGTGGTTGCTGCCTACCTGTGGCTGTGGTGCCGGTGGTGCCGCCTCCGCCGCCGTGTATCGCAGCGTGGTGGGTCCGAAGATGGGCGTGGGCGTCTCCGCCTCAAAGTGGCTGCCGGCTGGGTAATACGGTCGGAACGGCGGGTCTTTGCTCGATAGGCTCAAGTAAGGACCACCTGCGGGGGCAAATTTGCGGTCAGTCACTGTAAATACTGCAAATCACCTTGTGGCGCTAACTGCAGTTGGTTGGACAATTAAATTGTTACTGCCACGGAGAGAGCGCCATGTGTGGCGTAATAACTGCTGCACGTGGAGATAATGTATCTCAGAAAATGATAGACTTGCATTTGAGTTCATGCATCTCGGATAAACACATCCTCTAGTCATACAATTTTGAATTTAAATTTTGTAAATATATTTAATTGATATTCCATAGATCATTTTACACAAGTTACATCTCAGCTGCTAAAGAGGGAAACCTCTTTTGGTGGAGATCTGTTAGCTGAAACTAAGACTAACCAGTCTAAATTATAATCGTCTGATTGAACGATTTTTAAGGAACTTCCATCGGAACTTATTCTATACGTTACTGTTAAGCGAAAATGACTTTTCCATCCTGCTGCATTGTTATGGACAGAACCTGGCTTAGACCCGCCTTATTTCCTGTGAAATCAAATTAGTTTCTAGCGATAAACTATCGAGAACATTCACCACAGACCCCCTTAAGACTGAAGCCAATTGAAATAACCATTAAATAATGATGCACAAGGAAAAGTAACCACCGCCCACCTGTCTGATCCGATGAGTCGCGCTTCTCTGTCCTGCTCTTGGACTCCTCCGCGATGGTGGGGGTCAGCTTGGTGCTGGTGCTGGTGGTGGTGGAGGTGGGTATGGGGATGGGGATGGCCTCGACCTTGTCCACGGCCTTGCTGGAAATGGCCTCGATGTCCTCGGCGCTGCAGCAAGTGGCCAAGAGGCAACAGATGGCGATGGCGATGGCGGCCAGTACCTGGAACAGAGAGAACATGGAACATTGGGGCGTGAGCGTGAGAGGAATCGTTTGCGAATCGAAATGCAATCAACTTAAATCGGAATCAACGCAATAAGTTGCCGTTGGATGTTGAATGGCCGCCCATCGTTCATTTAGTGCATTAAATGTCGGAAAAAGGCGTTCGATTCGAAAATCTTTGCACTGCCATTCATAATAATAATTTAATTAAAATGATTTATATGCAATTATGAAATTTTATTCACCGAAGTGCAATTGTTTTCCGCTCTTGTCGCACATTATTATTTTTGTTTTTTCACTGCACACGCGATTAATAACTAATACTCGTAATTAAGCCGAGTGTGTACAATGAACCTGGCATAAAGGTAATTATTAATAAGCTGCATGGCAGCAAATATCATCCGATGGTATATATGCTATTTGTATTCACATATGTACATATATGTATATAGTACTCGTATGTGCACATAATGTAAATCCGATCTGATCTCTTGAGATGAGAAATGACTTGGCCACGTTTATTGTGGTTAGTTGGCCCGGCTGCTTTGGGTGAATGATGGTTTCATCTATAATGGCGTAATTATTCGATGGCGACTTTTCAATTCAATACAATACTTTCGTTTGTGCATAATAATTGGGCATCAGTGAAAAAAAAACGGGGGCATAATCTTATTTGATTTAATTTGCAAATATTTTGAAAAAGAATTTGTGCGGTTTCATGGCTACGGAAGAGAACAATTCAATAACCTCAAAGGATGGGTGCTTAAAATGATTGAATATCATGTAAACATTTAATGAATTATTAAGTTGTGCTATCGCGACTCGCATTGCATTTGTAAGTATTATCTCCCTTCGGTTATCTGAATGCACAGGATGGCAAGCAATCGAGCGGAAATAATCAAAATAGGCGCTGATTTATATCGTTATCAATATTTGATGGGCAACTTTCAGTGGGTTCGATTTCAATTATATGGGCTTAATCCTATTTTGCATTATTTACCCGTATGACAGGCATTATTCCCATGGCTGCTGCTTTATTTATTCAAACCAACATATACCATATACATACATACACACATATACATATATATATATATATGGGCAAATGTATATATTTAATTTATTTTGTGTGTTCACTTATTTTTTCCGTTTTAATTTGGTTTCCTTCTGTCACTCAATTAAAATTCGATTCGTGTGGGCGGGCCAACAAAAGCGGCAAACCAAAACAAACAAAAAAATAATAAAAAAAAACTAAACCAAACAAATTTATAAACACTTTTCACGGCTATTTGCTCAATGCAGGCAGACGTTTGCTCTTGCTGCGGTTAAGTAAACGCGCCGAAATCGCTAGCGATTTTACTGCGGCGGCTTAAATCGCTAGCTCGCGTGTTGGCCAACAAAGTGAGAGTGAAATTGGTTCGCCAGCCTTGCGTCGTTTTATAGCCAGCGCTTGGCATTGCCGCCTTGTATCTTGCAGCTGCAAACTGGCCACCAGCCACCAGCCACCAGCAACATGCAGCATGCAGCGCGCAACCAGCAACTAGCAACTAGCAACAAGCTAGCAGCAACCTGCCACCGTTGGGGGCAAGCACCTTGTGGTGTCGCCGCGATCCAACCATGAGCCATTTGTGGAGCACAATCATGGCCATTAACCGATGGTCATTGTCAGCTGCAGATCCGACGCTCCAATTTGGCTTGCGTCATCGACTTTTTGTGCTGCATCGCTACGCATCGGTGATCGGAAGTAAGAGGATCGCAAAAACCAGGAGTCTAAAAAACTAAATCTTTAAAAAACAAATTAATCGGAACAACTGGCCAAGAATGGTGAAACAGAGATAAATTAGTTATTTAAGCTTTGCTACAAAACAACTGTATCTGATGAGGTACTCCTACGCTAATTTCCAGTTTTTGAGAAACCAATCTAAATTCGAAATTATTGTTATTATATTATTATTATTATATTATAATTATACTATTACATGTATGATGGATGCACTGCAACAAGGGTGGAAATATGAAATAATGCAAAGCTGGAACAATCTTTTTTTTTTTTTATTTCTAGAAGGATCTAACTTCGCTAAAATGACTTTTAAAGTACTTGTTTTCAATTCTTGTTGCTTCCACAATTCACCCATCGCGAATCGATAAGGCTTGGCACGAGAACTTTTAGTTCAATTGAACTTGTACTAATTCCTCACATTACATTAAGTAGCACTTCTCGCTGCATTCGCGTTGTTTCCTCAAGTGGGATTAGCTTGCACTCATTAGGAGTTTGTTTTTGCATCGCAGGCGATTGTGGCGACTACAGGACCTCGGCTGTTTGGATTCCAGGCAAGCCTCGTCCTGGCCATTTCCGCTGTGGAACGAAGCGTTTACAACGGACGATGATTTTATGAGGGCTCCTAATAAAATCAAGTGGCTTCCCATTAAACTTAACTGTTACTTTGGCAATGGCACACAACACCACTAACATTCCGCCCCCCGAACGACCCACCGACCCATCGACCCATCGACCCATCATCCCTCTTTCCCTCCCTTTGACTGCCGAAAAATGCTATGCCCATGCCATGTCAAATAAAAGTCCCTCAATTTGCAGTCGGACATAAAATGTGTGCGGCAAGTTAAGAGCATCTCATCTCTCCTCATCACCTCATCTCCATCCACAGGTCCATCCACAGCTCCATTGCCATTCGCATTCTTGGATTTTGGGATGACTGCAGGTGGAGAAGTTAAAAGTCTCCCAATTCTTGTGCACAAGAATCATGCTGAGCCCGGTAACATCCATTTAATTGTTCCTCGGACAGCAAAGTGTTATAATTAGTAGTGCCAACGAGATGATATGGGTGGCAGTGGCTGGTGGCTGGTGGCAAGTGGCTAGTGGCAAGTGGCAAGTAGCAAGTAGCAAGTGGGCGAAAAAGCGGTTTCGCATGCATGGTTAGTTTTTGGTTTTTGTTTAGCAAGTTTGTTGGTTCGAAAGGTTGGCCAGGATGAAAAGCATCTGATGTGATGTGCTCCAGTGCGAAAATTGTGCTAAAATCAAACGGAGCAAACTTTTTCACATTCAGCAAATTGTGCTGCTCCCTGTTTTTCTTTTTATGCACCCGTACTTACCGCAAATTGCCTTTGGTGTGGTATAAAATATTCAAAAAGCCTGGCACAGCTTAGAAGACAATATTGCCCAATATCTTTGTGCTTGTGTTTTTGGTATGTACAATATTTACTTATGTGTGGCTAGCGTTTTATGTTTGCAAAAGACTCTTTTTAAAAAGCAAAATACTCTGAGAGAATGATTATTATTTGAAAATTCATAAAAATGCGATTGCACTATTAAGAGCAGCGAGAAAAAAAAAACGGCAACGTGGTCAAATCGCTTTGGCAATCTCTGCTCCCAACGAAATGCGAATAATTACAAATTAAAACGTGAAATAATTATTAATTCGCTCGGAAATCTAACCTAATCCAATTTAAACACAACAGAACAGAACCAATTTTCGGCCACGAATAATTGCATCAGTTCTATAATGAAATATTTTAATTTGCCACCCGACCCGACCACCCCACCTCAACCTTCCAGCGCAATTTGCGTCCCAAATTATTGGACGGTTGCACAAACGAGCTACGCGCGATGCAACCCGATAATCCACGGCGGTATCAAATCGCAAATGATTGCGTCGCCAGTTTGTCATTTCATTGCGTTGCCGCATAAATTATGGCCAGACTCGGACCGTTCCAGAAACTAATTAGGGAGCCCAGGATTAGGGGGTAACTGCGAACTAAAAACTGGCAACTGGCAACTGGGAACTGGTAGCTAGGAGGCGGTGTGCATGGGGCCAGGAAACTGCGTTGCGATGCGTTGGCAATCGGACTTATGCAATCGAATGGCTCGAAATGGACGAAACTAAATCAGTGCAACGCAAAACTGGTTATCAAAGCTCCAAAAGGAAGCGTGCAAAGCCATCGGCCATCGGCAATCGGCAATCGGCTGGCGTCAATTATTTTCACGGAAATGCACCTCGGGCTGTCGCATTTTCGGCGAAATGCAGCCTGAAATCGAGATCGGCAGCCAGGTGGGGTCCACAAATCGCAATCTCCCAACTGCAATCCCCCAGCTCCAATGTCCAATGTCTAATGTCCCCCAATGCGACACCCCACTCAACTGGTTTCGACGGACATTGGCTCGACAAGTGCACTACTAGCCTTCTTTCGGGCCTTCCGACGATCCGCTGCTCAGCATCGAGTACACTGGGAGAAACTTGAATGCAGTTGAGAGGTAGTAGGGTAATATTAATAATTTTATTTTAACTAATCCCTAAGTTATATCTCGACCTTTCTGATAATCAAAAAAAAAAAAGTAAATAAACGCAAGTAATTTAGTGTTATAACAATGGCACAACTTTTGGGCCAGTGTAATACAGTTTTTAAAATGCTCCCTTTTTTTCCTCTTAGAGCTCAAAATTCCCATTAACATTGGTCAGATTGCCAGGAAAGTCATTAAACTTCATTAGGAGCAATTAATCGCAGTGTATATTTGACACCATAAATGTTGAGCAAAACTAACAATAAAGACAATTAAATTAATTAAAATCAAAGCTATTGCAAGAAAAATACGATCTTTACTACAATATAAATATAAATCAATACGCACTATTTCTATTAGGAAACAGATAAATTGTATTGCTTAGTTCTATCCATAGCCATAGCGATAATTTAAACTGCAAACTATTGCAAACTGGGGGGAGGTAGGCAAAGTAAATGTCTGTAAGCCTTATAAAGTAAATTGCATATTTTCAAGGTCTTTTGCCCCTTTTCTTCGGAAATAGAGATACATGAAGGCCTACTGTTTCTGTTTCGAAGCAGCCCCCAATGTGGCAAATGTGGCTGGCTTGCAACGCAGTTACGGGCAATATATATCTTTCAGCTGGGCAGCCAGATTCAATCTCGGATTCGCTTCCAGGGGCATACAAGTCCGCTGGCCAATTGCAGATCCAAAGCGCTTGTCAACGCAACCGGGCCAGGCCGAAAACTTAGCCCCCCCTCCAGTTGGCCATTCAAAAACCAGATTGCGTGGCACCAGCAACTCCTCCAACTTCGCAGCATCCCGGCATCCGTCCAACTTTCCAACACCCAACAACCAACTTCCCACCTCGGGCCAGCTAAGTTAGCTAAGTTGGCCTGCTCAGCTCCTCGAACAGTTAAAAGCTAAATTATTCATTACAATTTCCGCGCTGACGAGAAAAAAAAAGTGCGCACACACTGCAGCAGATACGGGCGAAAAGACGAAAAACGACGAAAACGACAAAAACGACGAAAAAGGCGAAAAAGTTTTCCATGGAAATGCTTCAAATGCTCATTTGAATCTGCCACGTAATTTAGCTTGCGGTCTGTGTGCCCGTGCCCAACTTGCTGGGGAAAACGAGCGCGATTTCGGCGCTGTTTAAAACGCAGCCGTTCAGTTCAGCTCAGTTCAGTTGACTTTAAATAAGTTGGCGCTGCATTGAAACGATGCCAATTTCTGTTGCCAAACTGTTTGAATTGTGGCTGTCACAGTGGCTCACATCGTTTGGGGCCGAATTGAGTTTTCAGCCTTCTCTGCTTCCGCCTACAGTCGAGCTTGCTTAAGTCGAACTTCAGCTAAATCTCTGCTAAACATAAACGAAAATTGTTCTTAAACCAAAAAATAAAGGCATAGCAGTTGCTTAATATTAAGATCTCTAGTTAAAATGAAAATATAGACCATGAATTCTTAGAAAATAGCCAATAAGCCGAAGTATTTTTAATACAATTTTTTGATCAGTCCTGATTTCTCTGTATGTTGTTATTCGCGTTGCTCTCCTTCTTTTTTTTTTTTTTTTTTGCTTACGCAGCTTATCAGGCATTCAACGCGATATATTGTGTCCTTGGCCACTTGTTGTCACTCCCTGTTGGCCGCCCATCCGCCCAGCCACCACCCACTTGGCTCTCTTGACTTTTAAGCCAGGCCAAAAACTTTCGTTAATTTTAATCAAAAAACACTTTGTTGTTGCTGTCGCTGCTGCTTGGTGGCGGCGGCTGAAAAAAAAGCGTTTAATTGGGCAAGGGAATACGAGGCACTACAAACATCCAAACAGCGCCAACAATAAAACAGGCCAGCGGAAAAAGTTTGCGAAGAATGAAAATGAGAACAAAGTGAATACAAGCTGACAACTAATTTAATCAAATACAGAAAGGGGCTCAGGAGGAGAGCGTGATATTTCGAAGGGGAGCAGTTGAAGGAATAAATGAATAGAAATAAAAAAGAATTTGCCAAGTACGAATGATTATCATTCATCATCTTCTCGCTGTAGAATCCTGTCGCAATCTATGAATCTATGGTTGTCGAATATTGCCGAACGAGAATGCCTTACTGAATTGAATTAGTCCTTTGGCTAAAAGGATCTAGCTGGAATTCATGGAAATGCATGGAAACGCATTCAACCGTGCCGAAAAGGCAGCAAACGAATCTCGCATTAGGCATCAGGCATCAGGCATCGGGCATCATGGCATATGAATAAACAAACACGGCTAGCAAATGAACATGACATTTATCTAAGCATAAATCAGAAAAAACCTGTAACTGACAGTGGGCTCTCCTCCTTTCTGAGCGCTCCATTCGCCAGTGGATTCAGTGTGGACTCCAAAAATGCCAAATGCACAGAAAAGGTTGCCTAATAAACCCACCGATGGCCGCAACTAAAATAAACAACACAATTGCTCAGTCAAATGAAAAACTCTTTAAATGCAATTGCTATGCTAGCCAGTCCAGTCCAGTTCAGGCAGCGCCGAGCGCCGGGCGTCGATTTGTTCACTGAATATATTTTGTGGATGCATTCCGATCCGAGGTGCGGCGCAAAGGACCAAGTAAACATTACGAAACCAGTTAGCAGATAGTATAATTTCCGCTATCGCCGTCCGTATCCGGCGAACGACAAGGAATGCCGTGCAGGGCTGGACACTCTGGGCTTTGGTTGCAAGCCATCCGTAGGAAAAATCGAGTAATTCTCTTCGGACTATTTGATTCCTTGTACCTTTTTGGTCAATTTCAATGGCGTTGCATATTACTATTGAATTTTAAGTGATCATAAATGTACAATATCTATTGCCTGCTTTAAGTTCAAATTAACAAGCTTAAGATATCTTTCAGATTGATTACTTCAATTCTTATGTATATGCAAGTGTACAAATACCAAGTGCTAGTATCAAAAATACACCCCATTTCTTAAAGGGTAGCAATCACCTTTTCCCTGCAATAATGGCAATTGGCAAGCTCCGAATGGAAGCCATGCCATGAATAAGTAAGCAAGCCCCCAAGAAGTGCCTGCAATTGGTGCCATGTACTCGGTGCATCTGGTTCGGTTCCTTTTGGCTTCTGGTTTTTTCGTTTTTTTTTTTTTCGATGTGGCTGGTGGTCATTCAGGTCCTTCGTAAGCTGCAAAGCTTATTACGATTCGAAGAAAGAATGCCTCCGTTTCGATTCTATTCGAAGGAAAGGCGTCCTCTTTTTTTTCCAGTGCCCTCGAGAAATCATGTGCCCGCATAATTTTTCGACCAATGGACGAGGTGTACATTCATTGTAAACATGCAAATATTTCCAGATGTGAGAAACGGAACTGGAGGACTAACCTTTGCCATTTAATGTAGAACCAAAACTTGATTTTAATAGCCATACAAATCAAGTTGCAAGGAGTTACTGTTCCTAAATAAACGAAATAACTTTGAAACCTTCGCAAACATCGGCTGGCTTTGATTAAATGTAAATCGTTGTAATATCGGTTTTAATTTATTTCGCATGAAATTCGCAAGGAACCTTTGCCAGGTTAAGAATTTTACATTGGGTGCAGCTTGCATCCGATCATAATTCGAAGTAATTGCACGATTCTGTGTTTTGAGTGGACAGCGCTCCCGAAAAGTCCATTAAAAATGTAGCCCTCATTGACTAGCAACGCCAACAACAGGCGGCCGGCGGGCAGGAAATTAAAGGGGAGATCTGGGGAGCTGAGCCCCAGCCCGCTTGTAATTGACGCCCAAAGGATGGGCGCGGAGTGGTGGGGGGGGGGGGGGGGTAAATCCGGATAAGTCAGCCGAGTGGATGGTGAACGCTGCTGGCAATTGGGGCGCTTTCATCGTGCAGCCCAGCCCAGCCACCCTTCGTTCGACTTGCCACAGCCATCATTCGGGGCAGTCAAGTGTGCAACACTTTGGGGCATTCGCAGCATGCGCGGCAACTTTGCATTTTACCGGCACCCCGTTTTCTTATGAAAAAACCCACATTTTTTTTTCGAGTCAAGTCGAGTTGAGTCACTCACTCAGTCAGTTAAGTTTCCTGCCCCAGCAATTATATCATTTCCCCGCTACCAAGTCTCGTTTCATTCGTGCGTGAACGAATTTCAGCTAATTTGCACATTTTTCATATTTTATTTGTTCGACGCCTAATTTCGTTTCCTTTGCCGCCACCACTTTTAATTTACTTTTCATTTCATTTCAGTTGCCACGATCGAAATGCGGCACTTCGACTTTGGCTGGCCCATGTTTTTGTATACTTGATACACGCTGGCATCCAAAGCGTCAAATTGTCGGTTGTTTTCTGGCAGGAAGAGGAAGGTACTGGATACCGCCTCTCCCACGCAGCAGAAATAATTAACATTTAGCTTCGATCAAGTACCCATTAAAATAGCTCACCGCACTGCTGCATTTTTCCACTAATATCTTTATTTAATTTGCCAGCGAAAGGAAACTATCGAAACTATCCCATAAAGTGTTGGGTTCAACTTAAGTTAAATGCGGCTTTTAGGCTGTTAAAATATACATTTTTAATAGGAACATTATTACGGATGTTCTGACAAAACTGTAAAATATATTACATAAACCTCATTTCTACATGGAATGCTTAATTCGTTTTGGGCTGACTTTAACTAGATTGGCCGCGAATTAACACTGCAGGACTCGTGTCTCTTGTTTTATTCAAGTGAGTATTTCCGCATTCTTGAGCTGCACTCTCGACCCAATGGAGCGCATGTGAATCGAATTTGTGACTCACGCACGCGACACCGCCCAGTTTTCTGAGCCCGGCCAACGTGTGGTATGAGTAATGAGTTGCAAGCGCAGGGCGACAGCGCAAAGAAATAAATGAGCAACTGTTTGCTCGCTCCGGTTGAAAGGATGAAAGGTTGAAATGCTGAAATGCTGAAATGCTGAAATGCTGAAATACTGAAATGCAGAAAGGGAGTGGCTGTGAGTGCGACGAGGCGGCTAAGTGGCGCAGGAAATCCCTGTGGAAGATCCTTAAGAGACATAGAATTTTTCATAATTTTCATTTCTCCGAAATATGCACGCAAAGTTATGACCCGTGCAGGAAGCGAGTAAGCTTTATAATGGAAATAACAAATCAATTATCTCTTGTTTTACTTTTTTTGCACACACTTCTTTGACTTGGCCATATATGCTCATGTTAATGGAAACATAACAGAGTGAACAGAAGCACAGAGTAAGAAAATGATTATATATTTTCGTGAAAAAAAATCCATTAAATTGTATAAATTCAATTAAATGAAATTTAATGCGAATCGCTATCAAATGTTTGTTTCAGATAAGATAAATATATTTATATTGTATTTCAAATGCTTCTTTTATTTTGTATTAAATCATCTTTTTTTCTCAATCCGAAATGTTCCATAAAGATATTGTTTGCAATGCTCTCATAGCTTTGGCTATGTGCTGTCCATTTCTTCGAGTGCAGACTGTATTTTCGCATTTCCAATGATTTTTTTTTGTCCAGTAAGGGTTCATTAGGTTGCCAACTTAGTTTCCTGCAGCGGACTGCAATGGCACTCTCCGCGGCAGGTGAAATGAACAATTGCGAAGCGAGAATGAAATTTCATTTGGTGGAATCATTAAATTTGCAAGCAAATGGAATGTGCCCAAAAGCCGACTTTTCCCGGGGCTAATAAGTTACTTAGTGCTCTCGGCACTGGCATCACATCTTCGTCACAATGTGCACTCAAGGTGGGGAACTTTTTCCCGAGGCCATCGGAAGTGGGGGGCGAAGTTCGAGGGTCGCAACGATAGGTGGCGGCAGCGTCCCGGGGTTCCTGTATCCTGGGGTGCTGTTGATGGGGGGGGGGGGGTCAAAGTTAATAGCTGGCACGTAGTTGGGAGCACACACACACACACACACACACACTCCTGCAGCCAAAGGATCCCACTGCCGGCCTTTAATACGCTTCTCTATTCGGCGTCGCCTTTTTACATATTTAATGAAATTATTTTCAACAATTTATAATTGCCACGAGCAGTCAGTTCGGCCGGCATACTCGCCACCTCACATCCTTCGGCAGGACCCTCCCATCCTTCCACTTCTCCATCAATGCTGTCCTTGGCTGTGCCTTAGTTAAATGTGCCCCGGGGAGAGTTTTGCTGGCAAACAAATTATTATAAAGATATACACGAAAATATGTATGTATATTTTTATATGTAAGCTGGGGGAGTATCTGCCATCAATGTGGAGCCTCTGCCTGCATCCTGGATTCGCCATCCCGTGTCCCCCGGCGCCAGTTAAGTAACCCCTCCCACCCACCAACCATCCCTCCTAGGCGACTTACCTGCTGCCCCAAAACGATTAACAATCTAACTAATAAGGCCCAGCATCTAATCGGACGAGATGTAATGAGGCCAAAAACTAAACATAATATTCAAAAAACTTGTACTCACTTTAAGGGAACTTAATTTCATCATGATCATGAACTATTATGTACGTAGGGAAGTTTGCAAAGGCGGGTCAAAGTTTATGTCTTCGGAATATAGGTATATTTATATTCATACGACTGGCGTGTGCATACTTTAAGTTGTTTTAAAAAAGCATCAATAACAGTTTAATTGGAATATTCACCTCTGCATTGATCCCAGCCATTGCGATTCAATTGTTATAATGCGTGTGCTTATAAAAATCATATATCTATAAATAATTCATACTTCCACCATTCGAGCTGGGAACCTTCTTTCTTTCTGTTTGGCACGTAATTCGCCAATTTGGTGAGTGGCTGAAAAAAGGTTTTTGAATTTTTAATTAGAAAGGCATTCGTGCGTGCCTTGTTTTTGGGAAACCCTCGAACCCTCCTTCCCGGGCAAGTGTTATAATAATAACAATTCGCCATTCGTGCCGCCTATATCCCTTTTATTGGGCTTGTCTGCTGCTTATCATTTGACAGCCTCCGGCCGAGAGGAGAACCCTTATCAAAAGCGAGAGACGTCACATTATATTGAGCTAAAATCAGTTTACAGCATGTGTGAGGAGGATAGAATAGAAATGCCAGAGCCAACACGGATGGAAAATCTATTTCGCATTTACCCATTTTCCTTGTCACATCTAACTAGGCAAAGCTATGATTTGGGCATTCCCACTGAAGCCCAGAAGAGCCGAGAGAATCCAGATGGGGGGCACTTGGGGTAAGTCCTGCAGCTTATTGCACAGAACAATGCCATCAATCAAACTTGGCCAATAATGTGAGTATCTGCGACCTCGGACCGCCACTTCACCTCCTTCAAATCCGCAATCCATTGCGTAAATGTCAACTAATGGATATAATTGGTGCGGCTGGGGCCCTCAATGACATTCATTAAATCGCAGACTCCTTGAAGTTCAGTTTGGATTTCGTTTTAATTGGAAATTCTTTTCACTCCTGACCGATCTCAGTAACCCGTAAGTTATAATAACATGCGGACCGGACCCATTTTGGTAATTAGCACAGCAATAATGTTGCAAAAGTTTCGCTTGATGGGAATGGTTGGGTTATGGGCAAGTCGATCCATGAATATTCATTTTACCATCACATATTCCATTTTATATCACACTTCGGATTGAATGCTCAGCTAAATTCCTTTAAAAACCAACATACACTAGTTCTCCAGAAACCCAAAATCCATGTAGCATCCAATGGAATTGAATTTAACTTGAAGATTTATTAAGGTTCTGCTTTTTCTATTCAGTGCATGTTAGAAGGTCAAAGACTACATATTATGTGTATGATTTGAGCAATTTTGATTCGCTTTCATTGTTCATTGCCAGTTTTAATATATATACTAGTTGGTAGATAAACATATTTGCACATATTTCGTCATATAGTTGTGCTGCACTCAACAAAAGAAAAAAAAAAACGCTGTTTTGGCTTACAGTCGAAGTAGACCTAGGAAAAGCACTGACAGATGTCCTTCTTGCACTGGCCCACCCAGTGACCTTGGCGTTTGCAGTAGCTGTGGCACTGGGGGTGGTGTGGGTGATGTGGCGAGAGCTGGGCGCAGTGGGCGGGGTCCGGCTGAATGTGGCGCACCTTGATCGTGAATATGCCCAGTGGCTTGTCGGTGGCATCTTCCTCCTCTCCGAAATCGATGCCCAGTTCGTTGGCATCGGGTGCGGGAATATCGGGAACATTCGTCTCCACGGGATTCGCCCGACCTTGACCAAGGAACAGACCGATGGTGAGGATCAGGCAGAGCAGCAGGGCGGGCTTTATTGCGCTCATCTCGGTGGCAAGCAAGAAGCAACTGATGCCGTTCCGTTTCCAAGATTTCGATTCGAGCATCCACTTCCAGTGCTCCATTGTGCCGCCTTATCAGTTTCACTTCCCGCTCAAGGTCACCGAGCCCAGCTCTCAGCTCTCGCGCGTTCTAATCACTGTAACTGGACGCACTCCCCGAGTATCTGCCCATTCGCGATTGCGCCTCGGTTTGGCTCAAGTTTCAGATTGGATCCGCTTGAGTTGAGAGAGCATTTCTGCGACTTAACTCTAGACGAGCCTACAAATCGTAAAATTGTATCAATTAAATGTATAATAATTAATACGAAATCTAGACAGATTTCTATAGTCTATAGAGTTTATCGACTATCGGATACCCATTACTCGGCTTAAGAGCGTCCGCAGACAAATGTGTATATATGCAAGTAGGAGCCTCATCTAGCGGCTGTTTAATTTTTTGTTTATGTTTACATTTAAACTTTAAAAAACAACAGTTTTCAAAACAGCGACCAACAACTATCTAGTTTTAATAGTTTACGATCTTGTTAGATTTCTCAGTTTTTACGGACGGACAAATGGACGGGGTCATGTTCATATCAACTCGGCTAGTGATTCTGAATAATATTAATATATTTATATGCATATATAAATAAAGTCGATTATGGGCTTCTTCAACATGTCACATATTTTCCAACGAATAAGTGTTAAATGTTATTGAAGAGCTGTTTGAGTTTGATTTACTTGGAACCACCTCGAATCATCGGCATTGGCCACTCCCTTATTTATTGGAAAAGTGTACTTTTTCGCCAAAATGTTATACATTATTTTTGTGGGGAAACGGCTACAATTTCGCTGATTTTCTCCGTTTTTGTACACAAAATAACAAATGTTGAGCGAACGATTTACGCGGAAATTTGATTTTTATGTTCGTGGAGCTGGTATCCTTGCTCCTTTTCTGCTTTCTGCTTTCACATTTCTCCTTTCTCCCTGCCGCTGTCATTTCGCCAGAAGTTAGTAAAATTGATGGGCAACGGACAGGCAGTTAAAGCCACATAAAAACACCATTTCTGGGGTAATTTTTGGCGCACCCGCCAGCATACATGCGAGCTTCTATACTCGAGTCTCATTTGTTTTAAAATGCAAAAACCATAAAAATAATCATGATAACATTACACAATAATAATAATAATAATAATAATAATAATTACGGCGCTCAAATGTAATACACTGGGAACATCTGCCAAGAGGCAACCCCACCCCGAATTTTCCCATTTTCGCAGCCTTTTTTACCCACACCCATGGGAAAAGTCAATGAAACCGAGCGAAGTGAAGATGTTAACATCCGGAAGACGAGGACTACATTGTACATAGGGCCCTATTTCCGTGCCTATATATTTTTGGATAGTAGTTGTAGAATATGGTATCGTACCCCCCAGCTGTCATCGGGAAGTGATGAAATACATATGCAAATGTGTGGACAAAGCTGGCTTGAAAGTGCTTTTTAGCCAATTGTTATTCAACAAATGCAAAGCCAGAACGAAAGGAATTGATGGACTAATTGGCAAAACGGCATAAATCTCATACAGTAGACTGAATAACGAAGAAGCAGGAGAAAGTTTTCTCTAAACGCTTAAATTTCATTGCTGCAAATGAAGCGCAATAAGTAGAGCAACAACAAAAGCTAAGTGGGCGGTTTTTCTTCGTTGTTTTATTTGTTTTTTTGTGGGCGGTTATCAGGCTTAAGCGAATCGAAGAAAACAGGTGGAAAAATACGGCAAAGAAACAATTTCTGTTGTGCTTAACTTGTTGATGGCCGGGAGAAACATTTTGTCAGTGGCAAAAGTTTCATTTCATTCCTTCTTTTTCCTTTTAATTAAAAAAGTTTCCGCCTCCTTCCGCTTCTCATATTGTTGTGGTTGGCTTGTGCTTAGAGGCTCAAGTTCTTCAATGGAATCAAATTCCCATATGAAATTTGGTGTTACTCAAAAGAGGTTGATTCCCTCAGCGGGAATTCAATCAAGTGCAATGTGATCAAATGTTCTGCCACCTTGCCATTTAAATTTATTGTAGCTTACTAAAATAAATTTCGTTGTTCACACAAAAGGCGGGAATTTATTTTAATAAATTAACATTACTGTGTGTGTGTTTTATTCTAATTTTTATTTACCACCAATAGAACAGAATAGAACAGATTTTATGAACTGATATGTGCCTACAAACTAACACTCACGAAAACACGAAAACTGTGAGATTAGGCCTATGAAATTAAAAAGCGATACCATCATTTCCAGAAATAATGCAATAGAACGTTTGTATTTTAATTCTCTCAGTGTATCGAGTTAATCACGAGCAAGCGCTACTCGCTACAGCGAACTCACTACTTCCCGAAATAAGCAAACAATTTTCAAGCCAGTATACATTTCTACAAGCCACAAAAGTTGAAAGCTCAATGACTGGTATCTTAAAGTGTGGTAATCAGCCATATTTAAGATTTTGCAGGCTGTCTTAATTAAGTTTATTATCTTGCACATAATACTGTTACGGCCTCTGGAAAATAATTTTTCAATTGGTGTTCCGAAACGGAATTTATTTGAATCTGAAAGAAACTATAAATGAAGCTTATATACCCGTTAAATTGAATACATGTATTTGTTGAGCAGATGTCGAAACTTAACAGCTAAAGAGTAGTGTAAACGAATAATACTTAAAAACGAAGATTTTTTTACAAATTTGCTGATAATGATTACTTAGCCGAAATGGCACCAAGCGAACATCATTGTAAATCCATACTGACGAAGGTGATGGACAAATGTTAAGCATTATCTTGTGTATAACAATTCAAATAGTTTCCATGCTGCAACCGAAAAAGAATTTAATTTTATAGAATTGTGTTTTGGACTCAAACCACATGTTTGTTTCGTCTTACAGATGACTTTGCCCGAGAGACTGAAATTCTTCGATATGTTTCAGAGTTGGAGGATCCTTGTAAGGAGCCGTATTGGAACGCTTGTCAACTAATTGGGTTACACTGGGAGCTACACAGCGATTATGGCTTCTTGTGGGTAATATTTATGGCACCAAATACATCCTTTCCGCTTCCGTTGCTCGTCCTCCTTGTTGAACACACACACACACACGTATACGGGTTGTGGGACTTGGTTGAATTCTGATGACATCCTCGAACAACTACATGAGTTCGCAATTAATTTCTCAGTACGATTTCTCTCTAAGAACGTCTTAAAACTAAACTGTCATCAAACCGTGTGCAAACACTTAAGCGAATTGTGTTCGAATTGCACAATGCGGGGGAAACCATTCCTAATGTCTAAATAGAAGAAGATTCGCAGTTTCTCGCAAATATAGTAATAAGAAGGATGTCATTCGAGATATGAAATGGAGGAGAGCGGAGGCTACAATCTATACGTTGTACATACTATATACTATATTAAGTACAGATATTTAAAGAAACTGCATAAATCGTCTAACCTGGCGGTTTGTCGGTAACTCTGATGTGATAATGGAGTGCAATATTTGTCAGGGCATGAGTGGACTGTAAATCGATTTGTTTTGGTCACTGTAGTACCTGTAAGTACCTTGTACTTATATACACAAATTTAATGTGAGCCATGTTCTTCGATTGACGAACAACAGACAGTCGCAAGCAAGCAGAAAAGCCTTGTAATCGAATCAAATAACAATCAAGTACGAATTTGAATTTCCAGAAATCGTCTTCTCTGCCTAACTCCAATTATTTTCAAGTCAAATTTCTTGATATATTAGCACACTACTGCACACATATCGCATATAATACATTTTACTAATGATGCCGGCGAATTTCCATTAATAACTCATGCATTCCATATCATGTGTCACAAGTTGCAACTCGATACGGCGTCTATATCGCGACGAGAATAACTTGCGTCTTATAATTGGTCGGGGAGAACAAGTGAGTCGTTTATTGGAAAGTTGCGTGATGTTGCGCTTGATTTGTGAAGGGAGCACGGAAATCAAGTAAGGTGGCAGTTTGTAATCTGGCTCACGTTTCGTGTAATTAAAACTTAAGCAGGACTCCAAGGATCTGAGTATCTTGGGGCACAATTGCAACGTGCTGGCGGCTGACTGCGGCAGACAAATCAAAAAGTTGGCCAAGATTCCTCGCGGCTGCCACTTTTCTTTTTTTCCGTAATTTTTTAATTTCCTTTCGCAGTGGCTTAACCCGCAACGGAAAGAAAGTTTTTAGCCCAAGACATTGCCGCACATAAATCAGTCAGTGCGTAGCCACCTGCTGGTTGTGGAGATGTGCCAACTGACGGACATCCAGACATCCAGACATCCGGACATGCAGACATCCAGACATTCAGACAGCCGGACAGATCAGTCAGGGCAAAGTTCGCAGATTAATTTGAATAGTTCTCAGATTCAATTTGTTAACCACTAACAAACACGGCGGCTCTTAATGGCGGACACGCCATAAATCCTGCCACCAGGTACTTCCGCCAAATCAGACCACTGAGTACCGTTGGTACTACCAACCTTGGTGGGTGAAGGACTATAACTATACAAAGTTCATGTTATACTATTTGTATGTATAATAGAGCCTGCACCTGCAGTGCATTTGGCCACAGCTCCTTCCCCAACTTCTTGTGTGATGAGCTTTAGGGCAGTTATTGTTGACTAAGCAGCTCATTACTCATACGTACTGTTGCCAGCGATCGAAATTTGTACTTCATGAGGAAGGCGGATTAGAAGTGGTTTCATTAATTGTATTAAGTATTAGGTAAGCTTAAAAATGACTAACATTACTAGACTAACAAAAAGAAAACAAAACATGATTAGATTTAAAATTATTTCACTTTCTCAAATGTATTATATTTATTATGTATTATTTCCTACTATTTTGAGTCATATGCCCTTTAAGATCTTAATTTCGTTTCATTAGCAGTAGTAGTAGTGTGGTAACCATGAAACATCTTAAAGCTGCGAGGCGGAAGGCAGTCGACCATGTCGACGAAGGACACGAGTCACACGGCCAGCCGAGTCCGCATCCTGAATGGCCAGCTCCATGTGCTCCATGTGCTCCATGTGCTGCTTGTGTGTGGTCGGTCTGTGATTAAAATGATATTTTCAGACAATGTCAAACAGCGTGTTACTAATGGGTCTATGGGTTGTCCGAAATGTCTGTTATTACTTGATAAATCTTGTCGGTCACACATTTTGGCAGGGCACAATGGCCGGCATACACGGATGGCCGTGTCCTTGTCCGTTTGTTTTATGCAAATCCTTCGGCCTGCCCGAAGTCTGCAGTCAGCTCTAATGACAAATGGGTCAAAAATTTGCGGCTAATGACACAAATATGCTGGTCTTGGCCTATAAATTCTATGCATAAATAAGGCGAAGGGCGACCTTCGAAAAAAGGGGCGACTCCTTATGATTGAAGACCTGCGACCGAGAGCCTCGCGTGTGTGTGTGTGTGTCCTCGCCCATTAATCAATGGGCAAATAAACATAAAATCTGCGTAAATTGACATTTGGCCATCGACCGGCGGATTTGCATCCTTTCCACGCCGCCTTCAAGCTGGGAAGCCTGGAATACTGTTAATGGTTATGAGTTCAAATTTGAGGGTAAGTAAGTGAGGGAAGTATAAAAAATTTAAACACTTGCATAATTTGTATGGCAAAAAAATTCGAATGAATTTTTAAGACATGTGCATATTTTTCATAATTTAATGGATATAATTATTTTTGGATATCTATACCTAAACGCCGTTTACTAATAGGAAGAAATTAATCTATCTAAGGTGATGATTAACTATAAATACCCCTGGATGAATCCCATTATGGTATAATACTAAACGATTTCGTCGCTCTATTTGAAGACTTTTTCGGTTGCGAGGCAAATGTAATAATAAACTCGCAACTTATTACCGCGAAAGGTGCGCAATGGCTGAGGAGGAGAAATTGAGTCATATTTGCGCTTTCTCCGCGATGTCCAGGATGCTGAGGATGTTGGGCATGTTGGGGATGTCCAGGATGTTTACTTAGGACCTTCACGGCCGGAAGATGGGAATGGGGACGAGGACAGGCCCACTTCAGCTGATCCCGCAATTGCTGACGGCGGGGCATAAATCGCGAATAGCTTTTTCTTTTATGGCTGCCGCTGTCGAGGCAAAAGCAACAGTTGATGAATAGATGGAAGGCCTGGTGGAGAAGGGAAATGTATTTCGCAATTTTTGATTAAGTCGGCATCACCTCAATCGCTGCAAATGCCTCTAATTCCTTTGATACCGTCTTGCCGGCTAATTAGCAAACTTAAACTGACAACATCTTTGGCCAAGTTCCATAAACTTCAGCACTTCTGGTCGAAAGCCATTTATATACAGATTTGAAATACACCGAAAAATCCAAGAACTTGCACACACATATCACATGCTAATGCCCTTGATGTCCTGCAAAGGACGTGGGATTATCAAGGCGAAGCCGCAAAAAACTTGCCCGAACAAACCTCCTCCTTCTGCCATGTCCTTAATCTGAGCAGTCAAAGTAGCGGAAGAGTCCTGCGACATCGAAATCGACATCGAAAAACAAAAAAAAAAAACAAAAAAAATAAACAAAAGGTCAAAAAAACTGAGCTGAGATGAGATGCTAAACAAAACAGAAAGGCAAGCAAAACAATGCGGCTATTTGGAGCAGTACAAGTATCTTCCATCTGTGTGGGCCTGGCCCAAAAACTTTGATTGTGGTTCGAGTTGTAAGCGTATTTGAATTTCCTGAATCTCCTGCTCTTAACACTGGTCCTCGGCTCCTCCTGCTCCCTTACGGTTTCACCCAAAAAACTATCCAACTGGAGAGTGGCCAGTGTAATGAAGACAAATAAAAGCAATTCCTGATGGCCTGACTCCGTGACTCCAGTCACCCGTCACCCATCACCTGATATCACGGCAGTGTCCTGTGTTCCCAGTCCTGATCCTAGTTCAGCGGATGTGTCCACTCGAATCGATATCTGTGCTGTTTACACTGGTGCCCTTGAATAATGACACTTGATACGAAAGTAGCATATTATTTACCAAATTATATGTTATTTGTTTATGCGCTCTTGAAGAAAAAAATCCATTGCAACGCTCAATCAGACAGCTGCTTGTGGGGTTGAAAAAAAAATTGCAAAAAGAAAACATTAGGAATATGTAGAGATATTTATTAGTTAAATTTAAGGAACGTGGCTGCTTTATTTAGTGTAAAGTAATTTCCACCTTAAGATATTGAAATATTTCAAGTTCAATAAAGTTTCATTGCATATATGCGGCAATAAAACTAACATAATTGTTCGTAAACCATAACTATCCTCTCTTATTCCTAAGTTCCAGCCATCTTATTTTCAGCTTCATCCAAAATGAGAAGAAACGACTTACAGAAAATATTACTTTAGATTGCAGAGATGTTTGCTCCGTTGTACCTCACTGCCGTTTTAATTATAAAACGTTTATAACGTATTCAAACTTTTTAAACAACAATGCAGGAGCTCTACTTCCTGAAGAAAAGACTAGAAGAAACAAAAAAAAAAAAAAAAACGAGCACATTTCGGGGGAAAATGAGTGAAGATGGCATTTCGTTTTCATTTCCTTTTCTTTTTTTTCCGACTTCTTGACAATTTATGAACTAACATTTGTCTTCTGTTTCGGTTTATCTTGGACATGTGCATTATGAATGTTGCCTGAAACTCGCTTCTTCCTCACTTACGCAATTCACGTCTACTTCCGTTTCCGGCTTGTTGGTACTTCAAAAGATAATTTTTATTTATGCCTGCTGATGTGATAAGCCATTTATGCGATTGAGTTTTATTGCCATTTGTAAAACACTTTATCGAAAAAATGGGGCAATCTTCTTATCAACATTTGTATGTTAATTAATAATTTATTTAACATATATTTTATAGAGCCCTAAAATGTGTAGTATCAGATACTGAATACGATTTAGATAGACTTACCTATAAGATGAATAGCTTTTTTCGAACACAGATATTTGTTGCTTAGGGTCGCAAAGGGACTCTTTTATTTGGCAGCCAAAAATGTTTAATATAGTATGGTATAATCTCAGTCCTTTGCTGAAACTTGTCTCCAAATTGAAGGAAACAAATCAAATTTATGAACTCCCACAGCCGCAAGTCCCAGTCGAGTGGCAATTTATTAGCTTTCAGTCGATGTTATTTTCGTTGGTTCAGCCATTTCCATTTGCATTTCCAGTTCTGCCCCATTACAGTGTTCCATCTTTTCAGTTTTCCGTTTTCAGTTTTCAGTTTTCAGCTTTCAGCTTTCCCAAAGCGTCATTCATTTTATGCACGCATTTTTCATTGCACATGTTTAGCAAAGCAATCGAATGCAAACAAACTTCGTGGCTCGGCTATATCCTATATACTCGAACATACATACATATGTATATAGATGGATAGGAACATCGGCATCGGCAAAATGCTGGAGACACTGCACAGCGCCAGAACGTGATTCTCATTTTGATTTCGATTTGCATTCCGTCCCTGATCCCCTTTGCATGTTTGTTTGTTGTAATTGCAATTGATTTGGCTTACTCCTGCCGACGACGCGAACCTGCAAGACTTGCCATCTTGGCTAGATTAATATTTACCTAGTCCGTCCTCACAGGCTTCAATCCACTCTACACCACGACACTCTTCACCTTTTCCAAAATGCGCCCTTTTCCAAAGGACGTGGAATGAAGTCACAGTGCATTTCCGCCCCTCGGGGGGGTCAGAAACGAAATAGGAAAAGGACAAAGTCGCAAATCGATTACAGCTCTTAAAGATTGACGGAATATGGAAATGATATATAATATATATCACTTTTGGATAAATGGAACGTTTAAAACTATATTTAAATGATATACACTTATATAGTGGTGTCCAAATCCATATCAGATGGCTTAGAAAATACACACCAATTTCGTAATGGTATTCAATGCAAATCCTGCGGTACTGCTTTCAATAAATATCAATGTTTTATATTGGATGCAAAATTTCGTACCTATGGAAAAGAGACCAAGAAAATCGAAACACTCAAATCAAATGAGTTTTGCTATAACAAAAATTGAAATATTAAAAATATATAGTTTTTAAAGTTTTATAATAGGTAGGGTAATAATAATAAAACAAAGACATTTTGCATTCATTGCAGATTCACTTTGAAATTGTATAATCTAGTCTTATAAGCCTTTCTTGTACTAGATGTCAACTATATGTTTGCACTTAAAGCACACAAAATGTGTATATAAATATATATGTATATATAATATATATTTATGTATGTATATGTATTGGCTATGAAATAGAAGTTTTACACTTATTTGTGTATTAAAACCAATAGATTGCAGTGGAACAAATGAGGCAATCTGATATTTCTTGCAGTGTGCTGGCTAAGCAAATAGTTGCCAACAATGCAAATAGGATTTGTATTTGTTTGCCTTTTGGCTGAGCATCGTATCCTGAGCCATTGGTCTAACTGCAGCTGGCCAAGTCCAGAAGATGGCAGATGGAATCTTCTTGACTCTCGATTCTGATCCGAAAAAGAGAGTGTTGGACAAACAAATTGTTTGTCGGCAGCAGGGGGAGCGCTAATTTGATGTGCTACACAGCCGGCATTAAAGTATCGGTATCTTTCCAAAGCAGCAAAGCAGGACGACTGTTTGTGGTCCTGTTTGGCATTCGCAATCCCATGTTTGTGTGTGTGTGTGTGTGGGCAACTGTGGATGTGAGCGTGAGTGGGCAAATATTTGGTCACATGCGGCGTATGAGTAATGCGATGATGGAGTGCGATGGGAGTTTCCCCAGCCGCTTACTTCGGTTCCGCAAAGAGTTATTGCAAATAAGTGTGGCATACTCTGCGGCACTTGTGGTTTGCTTGTCTGTGTGCGTCCGTGTGAGCTGCTTGTGCCTGCAAGTGTGAGTGATTGCTTCGGTGGCCTGAGACAAATGGGCTTTGAATCGCGAGCGATTATTAAGCAGCTAACCGCAAAGTCAGCCGCCAAAAGTGGCAAAGTAATTAAAATTTCCACTGCTACTGGAGGTGGAAAGGGAGGGCAGCAGGTGAAAATATCCTTGATAGTTGGTGCCCGAAAATTAGGTAATAATTAGCATTCACTACAATTAATTTGCGTATGTATTGACAAATATTACATAATAATAATGTTACATAATAATATGATTAGTTATATACTGTTATATAATACTGCTACTATTAATTTACTATTATATAATATCGATTAGGTGGTGGTTGCCAAGTGGATTCGACGTGAATTCGATTTTGACAAGCGATTAATTTGTAAACTATAAGTTGCTAGATTCGTTGAAAAGTATGTAACAGGCAGAAGGAAGCGTTTCCCTACATGAATTTTATTTTTTCAGTCGTTAGAAATGAAATGAGATCTGTGATGTTTCAATTAGGAAAAAGGAGAGAACGCTGGAAACGAATAAATCGATTAAAAGATACCCTTTTCTCAGCTGGTGGGAGTGCTTAGAAAAAAATTCTAATATTTCGCTATCATATCGATAGAATGTTTTTAAGATTGCAGACGGGTTCGTTTTTTTTTTTTTGGTTGGTCGCCATTGTCAAAATACTTTTAGCATATCATGATGCATGAAAATTAAAAAGTTGTAAAGTTGTGACGGCTTAAGGCGGATTGTCGGCGTAAGATTAGCAATGAAAAGAAGATTTTCAACAGAATTCTTAAAGGGCGGCAGCTCACTCTCGCCTCGTCGATTCTGCTTTATGATTCTGCTTTATGATTCTTCGGTCGATAATTGGGTTTCGGTCACTGAATCCAATGAAGACATCTCCAGTTTACCATATACTCGACGAAGGCCATCTGGATGCAAGCGAGGCACGTGAGCTAGGCTGCTAGACTGTCCTGATCCTTGAGTGTTCTTCTAAGTTTATGTTGTAGGTGACCCAGTAGCTATGGAGTCCGTGACATCTGGGCGACTGCAAGATCCAGAAACAATCCAGCCTAACTGAGTCCGTTGCATTAGCGGCAAACCCGACAGAAGCTTGACTTGACCGACGCACAGCAGTTCGTAGAAGAGACTGGCACTGGCGCCCATCAGTAAATCAATGCGTTGAGAACTACGAAACTCTGGGTCCGCGAGCATAAGGTTTTGGGTTATGTTCCAGGTGCAAGGGTGTCAATGCAGAAGCACGGCTGGCTTTCAATAATATTGGAGGCTATTGCAGTAGTTAGACGTTCCAGATCGCATTGAAATGTATTTACTGACGAACCATCTGTCTCAAAGCTTCCTGACATCTTGAAGTTGAAGCTGCAGTTGAGATCCACCATCAAACAGAGCACGGCATGAAATGAAGATTCCTGAACGGTTTCTCAGTAATACGGTGGCAGTGATTAAGGCGCACAACATATTTACCAAGATCCTGGGCAAGAAGAGCAGAAGACGTTCCTAGCGTCTATGGTATGATGAGTCAGAATTAAACGTTTCTCCAGGCTGTGATCTTTCATGTGGTGAAGGCGAGGCCAATTGTGGTGCTTAAATTCGAAAGAGTTGCACACCTCCGTTGATAACCAGTCCTGATACAATATACCAAAATACCAATGCATTATGGTCACACTATGTTATCGAATGGACTTAGTGTTAACGCATAAATTAATATTATGGGCATTACTTAAATGGTTCGTTAATTAGCACATTCTATATACTATAAAACAAACAAAATAATCATCTTTGTCTAATATAGAATAAATAATCCGTCTTTTAAGTGAGAGACAAGTTTCGAGATTGGATATATTGCTCAAATGATATATATATGGCAAAATTTTTCAAACTTTGTATATTCGAGCATTCCTAATTTCAAAGGAACCATTGAAAATCCACATTGAATTTCGATCAAGTTGGCATGTCGCTGACACGTGAACATGAAGTTTCGTTGCGACTGAAAATAAAGTTCACTTTCGTCTCACCAATTGCCTAGGAAACAATATCCAGAGCTCAACTGAATTTAGAAATGGCAGAGAAGTCGAACGCGGATGCGAAGGCATCTAAAAACAACAAGTACATGACGAGCGAGGATCCTGAGCAGCCAAGTGAATCGTCCACCCAGAAGGAGAAGGGTTCGCAGTCTTCAGAGTCCGAGGAAGAATACTTTAAGAATGTGTCCGAGCGCTTCGATAAGGACATAAAGGACCTGAAAGATCTGATTGCCCTGAATGAGAAGGAATGTAATAGGCTGTTATTCGATCGCCTCCTGGATGTAATCAGAGTGGAAATAGAAGAAAAGCTACATTTGCCGAAGAAATAGTATATTAACCTATTCCCAAAATACCAATGTATTATCATGTATGGTCTTGACGCATAAATAAAATAATAACAATAATAAGCTCTTCTATTATCCATTTCGAGCAATGAATCAAATCAAACGATTAATGTTTATTTATTTTAGCGAACGAGTTATGTTACGATAGCGAGTGCTAAGGAGCCACATAATTGCAGAGCAGAACGCTAAGCCAAAAGTGCAAGCACTAGAGAACTATTAGGATAGTATGTTGAAAAAAAAAGGGGGGGGGGGGGTAGCTTAGTTAATGAATACAATGCTGCACAGCTGATTTGCCGCACAGTTGAACTGCGTCTTCAAAGTTGACATGTTTGCAAATTGTATGGTGCCTTCAGTGAATTGCCTCTACAGATAAGCATGACCATATGATCGCATTAATGGAATGTTATGTGTGATCTTTAATGAAAAATGACTGTACTGGAATTTAGCCTCGGATCACTTTATATGCTTTATACAGCTTATGCATCGCTTGTCTTTACGGCTTTGCGAATTCCGTTGCCGATTTATTAATAATTTCGCCAAAGAATGCTCTCAAACAATGCAAGTACGATAAAGAGCCTGCATTGCCGTTTTATTTATGCCGCTTGCAGCCATCGAGCCGAGTCAATATCATTGCTAGCCGGGATGCGGTGAAAAGCCAAAGGCAAATCAAAAGTGCAAAGTGTGCAAAATTCGAATGCCGCCGAAGGAGACGGCTAGAGTGGCAGAGAGAGAGAGAGAGAAATGGGGGGCATACGAATGGCTGGCGTGCAGTGGGGGAGCTTCGGTTGGAAGTGAAATCTCAAAGCCCGCTTGTAATCCCGACGGGTGACATCATTTCATATGCTGGCGCCAGCGGCTTCAAAGCCGTCCGCTTCGAAGCTCCCTGCTCCCCCTTCTCAACCCGATTTCGCCAGGATCAACGAACAAATGTGGTGAGGGTGGGGAGGAGGGAGGGGGGGTGGGGGTTCAGGAACGTGGCGGCGAGCCGGGCAGACGCACACATAAAGTATTGTTGAAGTTGAGAGCTCGTCGGAGATTTTGTCGTCATGCTCTGTAGTTGACATAATTATATTGTAAAATATCGTTGCACATCCCATATCTCACAGCGGGCCAAGTGCCCCACTCCCGGCTCCTTCTTCCCAACAAGCTGGTAATATATGATGTGCGGGTGTGCGACTTTGTGTGTGTGTGTGTGTGTGTGGGTGTGCATGAAATGGTCACTCTTGTTCTCGCCTCCAGGACCTCTTACTGCCACCGCTCTTTCCTTGCCAGGACTTTTTTAATACCGAGATTTATGAAGCGTTGCTCGTGTTTGAGCCAGAAAGTACACTGCACCTTCTTAGCGTCATAAAATTCCCAAAGGATCTGAAAATTTTACCACGACTTCAATTTATGTACAAGCAAATTATGTATACAAAATGTGTTAATTTGATTAATTATGGCCATATATTACACAAAAAATGCTAATAAACTAAATCACATATATATCTTTTTGCAACCATTTCCTTTTAAGTAAGCATGAAACGGTGTAAACGAAACCAAATTGATTAGAAAATTGAGGCATTCAAGACGTAATCTTTCGAAGTATTCGAAAAAGCGCCATCTAGATGTCCTGAGTGTACTCTTGGGGGCGTCTAAATCGTATTAGTTTTGCCTTAGTAAATCAGCTGCTGGAGCCAGCTGTGAGCCAAGCGGAAATGACTCCCATTGCTTTATATGATTTTTCATCTTTCTAAAAACTATTTAGAAATATGTTATACATATATGTATGTAGCTTACAAAGCGAGAGTTGCAGAGTTAGTGCGAGTAGCTGACCTCACTTTGACTGCACGATGCATTTTCCACTTTAAGTGCCGAGCTGGAAACTAGAAACCAAAAGCACCAAAAACTACAGGCTTTGATTCAGTTTCAGTTTCAGTTTCTGTATCTGTTTCTGTTTCGGTTTTCGGGGGGAAATACCCAGCTAATTCATTCGTGGACAGCTATCTGAAAACTTAGACTAAACTGAATTGTAGCCATGGCAGCCACAACCTCATATTGCTGTCAGCAACTCGGAAAGCGAATTTTCACTTACGAGGATGGATCAATAAATACACCCACAAGTGTTTCACGATGCGAAAAGTGGGCGTGTTTGGAAATTGGGGGGTGTGCCCGGGTCTGGGTATGCTAATTGTGTTATCGTCTACTGTCTTCCACTTAAAGACGCATCGCCATATTTCAGATTGCAGTAAGCCATTACGCCCTGGTTTTCAAAATCGTTCTCTCTCTCTAGATGAAGTATGTCCAAAATCAGCTAACTCAGAGCCTGCTAATTTTTTATGATCGCATTTAAATGTACTTAATACAGTTTAAAAGAGTGAATCCACCCTCGGAAAATCAGGTGAGCTACCCCTTCTCCAAGGAAGTTGGGGGATTTCGGCCGTTTCAGAGGCACACATAAATTAGCTCGCTTTGATGTTGGTTATGGAAAAGACTTATTAAAAAGCTCTGGCCATATGGAAATGATGTTTCTGGCTAATTACGCATGTCCTTGGGCGGCCACTGACCATCTCCACTACATACTGCCTCCTCCTCTGGCTCATCCTTCCTCCTTCCGAAATGACACACCTGAAACTTAATTTTAGCGCTTTTCCAAGGGGGGGGGGGTGCTGTCATAAAAGGGGTGAAGAGCCCTCTGCAGGGCTTCCTGGCCCCAGAGGGCCATGGCAATTGTCGAAGAAAATTCCCTACGCTTTTTGAGTTTCGCTCAAGCAAGGGAATCAACTATGGCGAATACGTTTTGTTGTTCTCCATCGAACTGGGCTAAGTTGCCACTCCGTTGCACTGGCCATCGAAAAATATATAAATATTTAATTTGAAAGCTCAAATTAAATTATAGCTAGCTACAAGCATAGCTCAAGTGGCGTTGAATATTAAATATCACATCTGATGCACTCCGCACTTAATTCTTAGCTCTAATGAACAGCTAATTCAATTTGCAGCTCAAATTGTTGTCTTGTTGTAGTTTGTTGCTTTGAGTGGCGTTATGAAGATTTTGCTCGAGTTTGCGAGTGGGGAATTCTAAATTTGTAGATTACTTTTAATCGAACTACACAGATCTTAAATGGCTTCCCAAAGCATTCGCAATTTTAATCAGAGCTTCAGTATTTAGATAATCAATTGTAGAGTTAAAATTGAAAATTAAAAATTAATAAACGCATTCTATAGCGTTATCATTGCGTGAAAGGATGTGTGCCTGCCTCAAAGCTATTTGCTCAAACGCTTGTTTGAGAGCACAAAAATTGTAATTGGGAAAAGTCAGGGTTTTAAGTCCGTAATGGCCCTCTGAAAGGGTATATCCTGTGCCGCGTAGACCAACACGCTTGTGGCTTCCACTTCCACGTCCACATCCACTTTCACATTCCCCTCAACGATCCGCGCACTGCGGCTTGTTGGCAATGTCACGTAAGCAACGTGGCAGCAACAACGGCAACAACGGCAACAACTGTGGCAAACTACAATGAACTGAATAGCGTTGCACAAATTGTTGGCCAAGCCAAAAAACTGTAAATAAATATTTAAACTATTTGTAACTTTATTAACTTTGCTCAAGTGGCGCAATTTATTGCATACCAAAAATGGGGCAGGCAACAGCAGCAACATGCAACTTGGGTGTAAATAAGGGCAACAGAAAGGCGAAAGCACAAAAAGCCAAACAAAAATTAAAGCGTATTTTAATGGCAAATGGAGGAAATTGTTGTTTAAGCTGCCTGTCTGCTTGTGTGTGTGTGTGTGTGGCGACTATGTTGCCCCATTCATTCCACTCGAATTTAATGGCCAAACTCTATTCTGGCCAACACACAAATGTGTGTGTGCCGCTCGCTATCCTGATACACCCACCACTTCGAGGATATCGCAACCTTATGCGAGTTACCTTAAATTTTTCATTGTTAGCTGTCTTTGCGTTCTGAGCCTTTGCCAATTAAGAAAAGAAGAATATATTTTAAAATTAACGAATTGAGATTTTTGCTTCAGGATTATTGAAATAAAAGCCTGTTGCAATTGTATTTGCAAACATTTATCCGAAATTCCGCACCCGCGTGTCGTCTGCACAAATCGTCAGCCATCAGGACAGCCATCAATTGCTTTCCAACGAAACCGGAAAGGTTTCCCTGGCGGAAGGGGAATGCGTCCCTCAGGTTAACAGCTCTGCCGGCGGATCAGGGTGTGTTATGTAAATAACAAATATTCTTTTTGGCATTTTGATTGCACGCCTTTTGTTGCTGTGAATTACGCGAAGGTCGCCTGTGAATCCGGCTAAAGCAACAAGTATACCACCTCCCCCACACTCATACACGCACACACACATATCCTCACATCACACACACTCGCTCACAGTGACAGGCTCACTTACCCACACCCACACACCCACACACCGACACACACACACACAGATACAGATACATCATACTGCCGGGGCACTTTCTCCACTCCACAACAAAGGCGACAGAAATGGCGAAAGTGAAAGTCATCACTTTTATTTCATAAAAATTTTATTAGGCCTCCATATTTCATTCACTTAGCCGAAAAAAGCGGGAATCTCGCTGAAACACATCCCGGCCATCACTTCTGCACTTGCAGCTTGAGAGTTTCGAATCGCAATCCCAGTCCCACTGCGAACGTATCCTGCAATACATTTACATTTGCTCTATTTACTTTTACGACACGTTTGGGCCTCGGCCCAAAGCAACAATGCCATTAAACTTGTAGATACGTAAGTCCGTCTAGAAAAAAGTGTCGCAATTGTTACATAAATTATTCAGATGCTCGCCGGGGTCCTTCGATGTGGAGCATCCTGTAGCACGGAGAACAAAAGTGAAAGGAGTCGCCTGCCCCGCACACGTGCTCCTTCGCCTGTCCGATGGTCCCACATACATATTTCATGCAACATGTCAGCTCAATGTGCTCAATGTCTTCGTGTTGACACCTAGGTGGCGCCACTTTAAAGGACTTTCCCCAGATTGCAGCGAACACTGCGAACTGGTTGAAAAATTAATTGTGGCCAGCATTAAGCCAATTAGGGGCCACAGATCCCGACAGAACATTGCTCGCCGGGGCCGGTCGACAAACTAACCGCATAAATTAGCACTTGGCCGCAAAAGCAAAAGCAGAAGCTGAAGCAGAAGCTAAAGCAGAATCTGAAGCAAAAGGTCCCTCAAAGGCGGCTAGAAAAAGTTGCACTGCCTTTGGCTTTGTGGCGGCAGCTTTTGTTGATGTTGCCGTTGTTGCTGCAGCAGTTGTTGCTGCCGCTGCTGGTTGGCAAGCGCGGCGCATTCATTTGGCCATAATGAGGCAACGCTTTGCCAGAAGACGAAACAAGTTAAAAAGCCAGGGAGCATTCTGTCCTTGGCCAGAGCTTTGCCACGTCATTCGCCCATTCAGGTGGCATTTTGAGGTGAGCGAGTATTTTTCTAGTACCCTTGCAGTCGGAACGGACCAATTACGGGTCAATAATCCTTTACCGGTAAAATCGATTTTATGGCACGTCTCGT
Organism: Drosophila melanogaster; assembly: GCF_000001215.4. Lineage (NCBI taxonomy): Eukaryota > Metazoa > Arthropoda > Insecta > Diptera > Drosophilidae > Drosophila > Drosophila melanogaster. Next base: position 20,104,636 of record NC_004354.4, on the reverse strand, counting down.
TAGCACGGATTCACATACTTTATGTTCGACTAACACATTCTAGCGCATTGGTTTTCAACTATTGTGTGTCCTATACATTTGTAGCCTTGTCAAGGGCTTTGCATTTTTAGCTAGAAGCTTGCAGCGCACTAAAGCAGACATTTGATCATGTAGGGGCATGAATCTCTCCATTGTCATCGCCAGCGTGCCTCGTCACTACGTATACACGGACGACAATAGATTGTGCTTATTAAGAATAACGAATCATTTTGTTTGATGAACTGTATCTCCATGGTTGCGTGGGGTGAAATTTGTTTTTGCTAAAATCATTTAATATGCAATTATGGAATGCTACCAGGGAATTTTTCAACTTTATGAATTCTGCAAAATGTTTGTAGTTAATAATTTGCTATTTTGCATTTTCTATGTAAAGTTCATCAGTTCATGTTGCCGTAATCAGAAACATAATAATTACATTCGTAAATGTAAAGGATAAATTTTGTTAAGTTTGCCAATACAATTATACAGGGGACAAATTGATATATAAAAACTTATACGTAAGTTGTAAGAATTGAAAGTAACCACCGCCAGGTGCAATCTCGAATACTTATATAGTGTCTCTTAACTTAAAGGCGAACATACATAGATATGAATATTCATTTGGAATGATTCACTTGGGGACGCCGAATCCGAGTTCGGATCTAAAACGAAAGAGCCATGGTGCGAATTATTTGCTTCACGTGTGATTTGTGTGTTGACTGCGGCTTAGCGCGTTGACACTCGCAGACGGAGGCAATTATATGTTGCACGACCAAAAAAGACGGCAAAACAAAGGGCAACGTCGCCTGAAAGGCCGACCCCCCCCCCCACTCCCATCAACCCACCACTAAGGCCGAAGGATAGGATGAGGATTGGAGGGTATAGGAGATAAGGGACAGCGGTGACTGTTGCAACCACGTGTCAAAGGTACTGCTCCGCCGCCGCTCCTCGCCCCTCATCGGCTTCCCCTAATCCAACGCAAGTTGCGAGCTCTGTCTGCGGTGGCTGCCACGCCCACCTGGCCAAACAAGTTTATACATACAACATCCGATTTATTTTTTGATTGATATTTGCGTAACTGTCAGCACTGGTGATTGATTGAAGGGTTGTGGCCCCCTTTTCTCCTCCATCGTCTCCGGCGAACGAGCGCTTTTTGCCAAGCACAGCAAAAGTCAACTTACAATTACTGGGTGGGTGGAATCGGATTCATAGGAAGGGAAAGGGGTGAGGACGAGAACAGAAGGAAAACGATAAGGATGAGAATAAGGATGTGAGGACGAAGTGCCTACTGTCAGCTGAGAAATTTTGATCTGAATAATGCGTAATGCGAAATAAATAAGTGGCATATGTGCATGTGTGTGGGTGTGCCGGCGAGTGTGACAAACGATTTTCATTTTGTTTCCTTACCCAAAATTGGTTGAAAAAGATTGGATTTCGAGTGGAAATGGCGAGGGTTAACGGCGAGTGGAAAAGGCTACCGACTGACTTGATTTGATTTGATTACCGCTAATCAACTGAACTGCTCAACGGCCTCAGGTCGAGGATTGGACAAATAAAGTGGTCATATGGCCCAGACTGAAGGCAAAACGCGAAATGTGACTCATCCAAAGAGACTTAAGATGCGGACTCCTAGCTGTAACTTCTTTACATCTTAAGCTAGCATAATTGCATGGCGTGTGCAGAGCCAATGATTTAGTTTAGTCACATTTTGCCTCTCAATGAAAACACAGAATCCGAGCAAAAAGGTGTGACCATCCGCCGATTGCTGAAATTTCTCACATCACGCTGCGATACGTTAAAGGCTTTTAACTTAGCGCGACCCATTAAAGTTTGACGCGCAGCTACAATGCATCCACGGCGTAAAAAGCCAATGTGGATATCGTGCCAGCAGAATCACCTATTTCATTAGTGTCCTCAGTTCATCGCACTCGATATTGCATCTCGACGGGAATTCCTCAAAGCAAGGAAGCTTTGTTTCCAGCTCATATGGTGGGCAACTGTACCTCGCGGCATATTTATCGGATCTGCCGCCGCAAGCATCGTACTTTGGTTCATGGAAACTACTTTGACACAGTAAGTGTCTCCCGCAGAAAAAAAATTTTACACATCGAGAATATTATAACCTGCTGGCTGCTGTTGGATACTGGATCTACAATAACCTTGGCATCGGAATCATTTGTTCCGCGAATAGGCCTGCGTCGAACTATCGCACGAATTTATATTCTCGGTCTCGCCGCAAACAGCGCGGGCGCTCTCGTCATTTGGGCCAATCTCTCGATCTGGTTTCGTTTAAACTCAACTCGCTGACATCCTCATCTTTTACTTGGAAGCAAATTTGCGAGCTTGCTTTGGCAGACCCCACGTTCTGCACACCAGGAGCAATCGATGTCATCGTTGGATCGGATCAGCTCTGGTCTCTATACACAGGAGGACGGAAATACTTTGGTAACGACTTTCCCTTCGCTCTAAATACTGTTTTTAGTTTGGTTTATTGCAGGTTTTTATTCTGTCTGCGATGATATATTGATGATACGATTGCTGTTACTCATCACGCGGACCTAGACATTCATAGGGATGGACAGCACTCAACCTAACCAGGCTCTCTTGGACGCTAACGATTCTATCAATTTGCATCATTTTGCTGTTCTTGACGGACGGGGTTTATGTTGTCGAGTAACCTGTCTAAGAGACGGCACCGCCTATTGAATCGACCTTGCCACATGCCATCAAGCGCCTGTCCTCGCTGGAACGGAAATTTCGTCGGTCTTCAGAATCGAAGCTCTCCTGGACGACTACTCGGACAACTGGACTCTTCAACCAACCTCGGCTCTGGTTGAAGAGCCCCCAGATGCTTGCTTCTATTTGCGCATCATGCTGTCATCAAACTGGACAGCCTTACTACCAAATTCCGTGTAGTTTTTGATGGATCAGAAGAGGACAGCTCTGGAGTATAGCTTAATAACTGACTTCATATTGGTCTACCGATTAAACGCCGTTCTTGGCGTTTGTCTACGTTTCCGGCTGCACCAATATCTTTTGTGCGCAGATATCGTGAAGATGTTTCGCGGAATTCAAATCTTCAAGCCGCAAACCAATTTTCAGCGCATTGTTTGGAACAAGACTGAGAATGAAACCCTGCTTCATTTTTGCCTACTGACGGTGACTTACTGATTAGCACCGATACCTTTTTTGGTTCTTAAGCAACTCGCCGATGATCATCACCCTGCAACAGTCCACGCACTTCTGCGCGATGCCTATGTGAACGATATTCCTACAGGGTGCAACACCTTCAAGGACCTTATGATTGTAAAGGACGAGCTTATTGGACTCTTGGATAAAGGCAAATAAGGCAATAAAGCCAAAAACTACGGAGATGGAGTTCCATCTTCTGAAATCATTGCCTGAAGAAGATAGATGTTATGAGCCTATCCGCTCATCAGCAAATCAGCCGTGGTATCCAATGAAATCCAGGAAAAGCCATCCTGTATATCAATCTAAAGGACTTCGATGCTACCATTTCTCTGACGAAAAGAGAACTCTTGTCGCAAATATTAGGAATTTTTGATCCGCTTGGACTGGTAGCACCTGTCACAGTTCTGCTCAAGCATATGTTCCAAGAAAGCTGGACAAGTGTCATGCAATGGGACGACCCGATTCGTAAAAGCCAGCACTTATGCAATGCCAAGTGCCACGGTATATTGCGTTACCATTTCGAGATGATCGACTGCAGGGATTCGCCAACGCAACCACACACGCCTATGAGGACTACCGGTCTACGCTCGAGTTGCAGTTGGATGCAGTTTTCGAGTCACCCTTGTTGCGGTGGTCCTGATCAAGTCCGTATCGATTCCACGTTTGGAGCTAAGTGTCTGCCTTACTTCTCTCTCGAGTGCTTAATCTTGTTAAAACGTCGCTAACAATTCCTCTTTTCAGGACGATCTGCTGGAGAGATTCAGAAAATGTGCTACACTGGCATTCAGCTCTCCCACGACGTTGGAACACCTACGAACGGCTGAGATCCTGACCGACTTTCCACGCAACTGCTGAAACCATGTTCTTGCTTCTCGAGGATTTCATCTGTCAAAGTTTCTGGAGCATCGACTGTGGAGGAAAGGTCCGTCTTGGCTGGCCACACCGATCTCTGAGTGGACACCTTTTACAAACAAGTTTAGCGTATCTCTAAGTTTCGATGTCAACACGGAGAAGTTTACATAACTTTCCTGGCGAAAGTATCAGCGAGTTGGTCATGCGCAAATTCTCAACCTGGACGGGTCTTATAAGGATATCTAGTTATTGTTTTATTCACACTCTTCAATCTCATCAAGGCAATTCTTCACCATTCCTTACGTCTGAAAAGCTGCTGGCCGCACAACGCCGACTCATTCGACATGTATAATCAAAATTTTTTGACAGAGAATATGCCCAGCTAAAGAATCGACAGGAATCTCTGTTCCTGGACGATTTTGGAATCATGCGATTCGAAGCACCCAATTCTGATACCCAATTCTAATACTGGATTAGTTGTTCTCCATTTTCATGTCTTCCATCTTCACACTGGAGTTAATGCAACGTTTGGCAATCGCCGTCAGCAGTACTGGATTTTGGGAGCTCGCGATCTCATCAGAAAGGCACATATGTATGTATGCATGTATGTAAGCTGAGATATACTTATTTATTTGTACATTGTCGACAAAAGGGGGAAGTGGGTATTATAGAGATGTGATATTTGTATTGCGAACAAGTGTTTACAGCAGATGCTGATTATGTTGGCTTTTTTCGGAAACCAACAAAATAAACTAAACAGTAACCCTGACGGTTTCATTTTTAAACAATATACTATGATCAGGTATTTAATGTCTGCAATTAGCTAAACAAATTGGTTGTTTTATAAAAAAAAACCCTCATGATAGGACTTACGGGCGCGTCGGGGCCAAAAAACCAAAGAACTCTAGTTCGTTGTGGAGGCATTAGTTCCGTTAAGACCCAGTTAAGTTACAGCTTTTGCGCCGCCCCCTCTAATGATTGCTCGAATTAGTTATCCCCTGCCCCGCGAGTCCTGCAAACAATTTCTTTGCGGCCGGTCCTGGAAGTTTCGTTGAGCCTGTGTCCCCCAATAATCCACACAGCAGTGCTCGACCACCTTTCGATTTATCATTTTAAGCCGGCAAACATTATTCCTGCACTCCACTCGGCAAATCTTAACAATTAACACACTTTATGCGGCATTGTCCCAGCCTGCTCCCTTGCTTCCACCATTTTTACTCAGTATTTTGGGCCAACAATGGGACCGATGATGAAGTCAATGCCATTGCTGATGAACCTGACAATGAGGGAGGAGGCCCAGCACCAAGCTCCCAACTGTCAATACCCATCTCCTGGCTGCCAGTGACGCATTGCCTCATTAACACTAAAGCCCCGGCATTTATTTGAGTTGAGTTGGGTGCCGGGTGCTGGGTGCTGGGTGCTGGGTGCTGGGTGCTGGGAGCTGGAAGCTGGGTGGTTGTGCCTCCAGTTGGCACGCATGTTGCCACAAAAATCGCGGCGGGCTGGGGCGGCTGGCAGGCATAAAAATAAAAGTGTCTCTTAATTTGTATGCCTATGCCTTCGGTGCCATTTCACTTTCATTTTCTAGCTGCCACTGGACCGGCAGTCCGTGTTTGATGGTCTCATCAAAGGCGAACTCGCGGCGCGAACTTATTAAGCAGATTTCATTTTTAATTATGCCCTCCCCGAATCGCCGTCTTCGACTTCGACTTGGACTTATATATTTTCTTTTTCCGTTTCCGCTCTCGCTGGCTGTCGCAGAAAATTAAAAAATCATTTTGGAGCCCAACACCTTGGGCCCCTGGGGTCTTAGGGTCCCGGGGTTCCGGGGCATTCAGTCCATCTAGCCGAGTGCAATCAATCACGCAAAATTTAATTAAATTCTTAAGAAAATTTAACAAAGATGATAATTGTACCCAGTACTCGCCGGGCAGAGGGCATGCTGGGTGCGCGAGGAGTATGTAACAGCGAGGAAGAACCTTTGTTGTAATGCAATTCAAAATTGCTAAAATTGAAATCACTGAATAAGGCAAGAATAGACAAATTATGAGAAGCACATGATTAGTTTCCTGAAGACCACAAATTTAATACTGTCCCACTCTGTAAAAATTAATTTTTGGAGATGGACTATTTGTTCCAGTGCTGTGAGCTTGAACTGCGAACTGGTTACGGCATGAAACATGCGGAAGAGACTTTTTCAGCTTGAAAGCCCGTCGTTATGTGTCCCAATCGGAGTCCAAAGGCTAAGATAATAACAATTTAAAATTTGGAAATTCAGCGACGAAGTGACAGATATTTGCTGCAACGGACTAATAGCGATTTAACGTCCGATATTAATAATTTTCGCTTCTGGCGGGGCAATAAATTGAAGCTGGCGCCCCTAAGTATGCTACGATTGTTGCCCTGCCACAAAGAGAGCGAGCAGTCATATTATGCACATAAATCATAAAAACAATGTGTGTGTGTGTGTGTGTGTGTGTTAGTGTCTTGCAGCAACTGCGTGTTTTCGGCGGGGAAAGCGAGGTGCGGAGGTGCCAGTGCCATCCGTCAAAGTTGTTTAAGTGTTTCTCCATGTTAATGCTATCCCAGCAGTTCTGCAAGTCACTCATGACAAATGCCATCGGAGAGCATTACCTCAGCTGGCACTGCATTCAGCCCAGCCACCGTAAGAAAAGTTTGTCCATGTTATAGCTGCCATTTCACTAAGCTAATATGGTTATCTTAGGTATTGGTTCATCGAATTTATCTATCGCGATAACAGGATATACCACATAAGAAATTAACAGCATTAAGCATCTCAAATCAAATGCTTGTAGTGTTTAGGTAATTAAAGAAGTTAATATAAATATGCATCTGTGCTTATTTCACTGACAGTTAATTTAAATTGAACAATTCAAAAACCCCTTTCATTCGAAATTCCGCTTAAGCCACTGCACCCACACCCACTGCTGCCACAACCAACTGCACCCAAATATACCCAACTGTACCCACACACACGCACAGGCACAGGCACAGACACACACAGACACTCACTTAGCAGTTGGGTGCGAAGGACCCAAAGGAATTTTCGAGGGCCATTTACATCTAAGAGTGCAGCAGCAGTGGCAACATCGCCTGATATTCCTCCGTACATATGGGTTGGTCCGGTGTGGTCTGGTCTGATGTGGTCTGGTTTGGGGTGGGAATGGGAATGGGGATCTGGAAAAATGGAACTGGGAAACTGGGTGGGCCGGTGGCCGACACATTTATCACACATTGTACATTGTCATTTAAGTGGCATGCCATTTACGAGTATAAGTGCGACAACGCACTTTGCCGGCTTTCAGAGCACCAGCAAGACCTACATTTCAATCAGATCACCGGCGAGTTCTCGAGGACTTCTAACGTATTTTCCGAATCACTGCATTGAAGTACTACTATCTTAAATCTACCTGTTTTCAGAATAAATCGAGTAACACATATCCTTTGAGTGAGGAGTGCTTAGACAAGATTCCAATATTTCGCTGGCATATCGATAGAATTATTCATTTTCGAGCAATGAAAAGACGATTTTCATAAGAATTCTTAAGGGGCGGCAGCTCATTCTCGCCTCGTCGATTCTGCTGTTTTATGATCCTTAAGACGATAATTGGGTTTCGGTCACTGAATCCAATGAAGACATCTCCAGTTGACCATATACTCGACGAAGGCCATCTGGATGCAAGCGAGGCACGTGAGTCTAGGGTGCTAGACTGTCCTGATCCTTTAGTGTGCTTCTATGTTAATGTTGTAGGTGACCCAGCAGCTATGGAGTCCGTGACATCTGAGCGACTGCAAGATCCAGAAACAATCCAGCCTAACTGAGTCCGTTGCATTAGCGGCAATCCCGACAGAAGCTTGACTTGACCGACGCACAGCAGTTCGTAGAAGAGACTGGCACTGGCGCCCATCAGTAAATCTATGCGTTGAGAACTACGAAACTCTGGGTCCGCGAGCATAAGGTTTTGGGTTATGTTCCAGGTGCAAGGGTGTCAATGCATAAGAACGGCTGGCTTTCAATAATATTGGAGGCTATTGGAGTAGTTAGCAGTTCGAGATCGCATTGAAATGTATTTAAATGTATGAAGTCGAACGCGAATGCATATTCAACTAGAAACAACGAGTATTTGACGAGGAAGGATCCTGAGCAGCCGAGTGTATCGAATATGATAAGTTCGCCTACTTACACGGAGGGTAAGCAGTCCTTACAGGCTTCTTCTTCGACAATTGAAGCTTTTTCTTTTTGAAGAGATCCAGCGCATCGATGAGGAAATACAGGACATGGAGAGGCTGATTGTCCAAAAGGAGAAGGAATGTGAAATACTGTACCTATTTCAGCTCATGCATGTAATCCGAGGAGTACTAAGCCAAAATCAATATTTGCAGGACATCTAGTATATGCGATTACTGTTAACTTATTGCCAAATAATAATAAAAAAAAATAATTAAAATGCTTATTTGCTTTTTTCGAGCAATGAAAAGGCGATTGATTTTTATGTAGTGATTTCAAACGATTAATGTTTATTTACTTTAGCGAACGATTATTTATTCTTCATCGATGCGTCTATGCTGAACTGCGTCTTCAAAGTTGTCATGTTTGAAAATAACAAATTTAGGAAATTCTGGCGACTGCGGGTAGACCAAAGAGAATGCCATTGCCGAGTTCTGCGACTATCGGATACCTCTTACTCAGATAAAGTCAGTGCGAAGCGAATAGGAAAGCGACTGTTTCCCAAGTGTGTGTTTGAACATATGAATTATATATACTATATTGCCTACGATTTCAGTTCTATTCAAGGGACGTTTTACGAATTTCATTCAGCAGAGTAAGCATGGTGTACGCTCCCTTAATCATCTGCAAAAAATCGCTGATAAGGTGGGTAAATGTTAGCTTTGTACAGCACTCACCACCGTGAAGGTCTTCATGCTGATGGGCACAATTACGCCGGAGACCAGGATCATTGGAATCTGGCAGCGTGCGAGCATCAGGAGCAGGAGTCTCCGAAAGTTTACCGACTGGGACAGCCAGTTGCAGCTGTAGACAGCGGTCAGGAGGCTCTCCCCTTCCTTGCAAGGTAGCTCCGCCGTGTAGCAGAGAAGAAGGGTCTCCGTGGTGAGGATCACCAGCAGGAACAACATATTCATGAACCTCATGATCCCGACGTTCCCGAAGAGTAGAAAGTAGCAGATTGTGCACTGCGCACACGCCGTGCTGAAGAACTGCAGAAAGCAGGTCATCGAAAGGGATCTCTCCAGTGACTTGAAGAGGCTGTAGTTGAGAAAAAGGATATAATAATCTTCAATGACAATGAAGATGTTTGGCACGCCAAAGTGTGTGTACATACGCCTTTCGATGAAGGTCAAAACTCCCGAAATGCTTTAAAAGTTCTTGCATTGGGAGATGAGATTTCCTGACACTTACCGCAAAATGATCTGGTGGTCGTGGATGTACCCAACCAGAATGGCCTGCATCCGAACCGCCGGTAGTGGCGCGCCATATCCCAATTTGGAGACCCGCAGGGCGAGCGCCTTGGTGTGGACACTGACCAGGATGAGGTAGGTGCCCGGATAGGAGCTCAGATTGAGGACAAGTGTCGCATTCGCCATGAGGGCGGTCGTGTGCAGCATGGCGGTGGCCAGGTAGGCGGAGGTGCTGTCCTTCCAGTTCCAGGGAATCCAGGTGGGGTACATCAGCGTGGGCTCGCTGGACGCGGATATGTAGATGATGCCAAGGACGACGGTGCACGCAAGGCCGCGAAAAATGGTGCGGAATATGAACTCGGCCCGCTCGATGCCGGCCATAATGATCTGGCGTTCGTCGGCGCAGCCAAGCCGCTTGTCCAAGAGACGGAGCAACCAGTGGCTGCTGATCATCTCGCCGCGCATCCGACGGACATTGATCAGCTTAAGCATGTAGAGCGTGTGCGGCATGGTCACGCAGAGGCTCTCGCAGAAAGTCTCCAGCGAATTGGACTGCAGGAGATTGACCGAAAAGGACACCCAGATGCAGATGTGGAAGGTTACGTTCCACACCATGGAGTACGCCGTGTAGTGGCGACCCCAGAAGGTCCTCTTGCCCGGCGGATGGATTCCCATAATCCTGAAGATGCGCCAGTGGTTAACCAGAGCCCTCGTTGAATCCACCTTCGATATGTCCATGGTTGTTCGCCTCTTTGAAGCAGCTCTCCGCGTTCCGACCTTTTTATATTCATCCAATAAGCCACCTATGCCGCAAATTATGCAAATTGCTGCAAATTACACCGAAAAAGTTCGATTTTGAACCACCACCAGCAATTACAATGACAATCATTTTTCGCAAATCAATCTCCTCCTTATCATCATTAGCGCCACTTAGCTTTCTGGTAAATGAAAAGGTTTTTATAATTATTCCCACACTTTTGTTTAAATTTTTTTTTTAAAGCGTTATTTTATCTAAAGCGTTGTGTTCAACGGCGTGAAAGGTTTGGCCGATTTGTGGGCGTGGCAAATAGTTGTTTGGCAAATCGCTGCGATGGGAGATAGCTTAGTTAACGAAGATAAGGCTGCATAGCTGCGGTGGCGCATAGTTGAACTGTGTCTTCAAAATTCTGGCGGCTGCGAGACGCGACAAAGGAAGTGAAACATTTTTATACTCGTTACTCGAAGAGTAAAAGGGTATACTCGATATAAAGTATATACATTCTTGATCCGGATCAATAGCCGTGTCGAGCTGGCGATTTGGTCCATCCGTCGGTCATTTCGTATGAACGTCTCGATCTCAGGAACTATAGAAGATGTTCTTTTACATTTTTGTTAGTTCTATAGATTTTATCGATTTGCCAAACAACTTTTCGGCACGCCCACCATCCGCCCACTACTGCCACGCTCACACTTTTGAAAGATGTGTAGATTTTTCTTCGTTTTATTGTTTATTTTGTAAATTTCTACCGCCATACCAAAAACACATTGGTTACGCCATTCCTTACACCTACTTTTGAATAATTTGAAACAATTTTTCTCATTCTATTCCCCAATATCTATTCCCATTCCCCCTAACTGAGTAACTGGTATCTGATAGTCGGGTAACTCGACCATAGCATTCTCTCTTGTTTAAACATAAAATTTCGGAACAATTCATAACAATTTTCCCGTTTGAATAACATTTGATTTTAGAATTTTTGACAAATTATATCTATAATATATAATATCATTTATTTCGAATATGGCTTCATTACATATCTTGGTTTTTGAATTTTGGCATGTAAGATGTTATTCCACTTTTACTCCCATTTTTTTATACAGTAGTATACAGTTTTGAAGAGAATTGAAATACATTTTAATCAAGATATAAATGGTTAGTAGTCTCTCTAAAATAACGATACCCAGAGCATGTGTATAGTACTCGTAGTATATATCCAGCTGTATGAGAAATTTGTAAGTGGAAAAACACGACATCTTATTAATACATTAGTCTGAAATTTATTCACATGGGAATGCTTAAAATAAAAGATTATACCGGAAAAGAAATGATCAAATACAACAGAGTAATTTTTGAGAACTTTCCTATTGGTTTTTTATTAATAACAGAAAAACGTATTATTTTCTAGGGAATCGGAATTTCAATATTTTGGAAATATAAAGAACTCCATTTGATTATAAAGACAGCAAATTAGGCATATTTGTAATTATCATCGCGTTTACAGTCAGAAAAGTACCAATATTGCAATTGAGTAGAAATATTCCTAATATGATTATGGTGACGTTGACATCCGAAGCTAAATCCCATTCGTCTTGAAAGGGCTTACAACAAATTCCGTATTTTTCCAGTGTGAAAAGGTATGAAACCCAAAAACGACATCCATGCAGGAGGCGCTAAGGGACGGAGGACGAGGACGATGGCTCCAGGGTCAGGTAGAAATAATCCAATTTAGAAACCGCTAGTCCAGCGCTAATCCGAAAACGTTTGCGACTCCCGTTCCCGTAGATGTGGATCAATGAATGAATCCGAAGGCTTTCATGAATCTGTTTGCGCGGCGATTAAAAGGGGAATGGATCGCTAATCCGCGTCCCAGGATACACGGGTAATCCTCGAGTTCAGCCTCTTCCTCTCGTATAAATAGATCGGCGGCCGGTGGACTGGTCACAGTCGTTTTACGAACTCAAACAGTGACACATATTGCAATATTATTACGATGGATACGACACCAATCTTCCAGTCCAGCTTCTCCATCCGATCGCTGCTCTCCGTGGACAAAAAGGAGGAGTCCCCCATTTCGAAGCACAACTCAGGAAGCAGCTTCAGCTCATGCTCGAGCTCCAGTTCCAACTCCAGCTCGGATTCGATGGCTGCAAAGAGCAATGCAAAGCCGGCTTTCACCTACAGCGCCCTCATAGTGATGGCCATCTGGAGCAGCTCCGAGAAGCGTTTGACCCTAAGCGGGATCTGCAAGTGGATCGCGGACAACTTCCCGTACTATCGCACCCGCAAGAGCGTCTGGCAGAACTCGATCCGGCACAACCTGAGTCTCAATCCGTTCTTCGTTCGGGTGCCGCGAGCTCTCGATGATCCTGGACGTGGCCACTACTGGGCACTCGATCCGTATGCCGAGGATCTGTCCATTGGCGAGACGACGGGACGCCTGCGCCGCAGCAATTGGCAGCAGAATACGGGGGCGAGACCCAAGGTCACAGGTCATCCCTATCAGCGAATGCCATATTATGGGCACGGGCACGGTAACGGCCCATATATCAAGGCACACAGCGCCTACTTCCCCATAATGGACCATCAACACCATGCCGCCATGGTGCAGCACTACCAGGCCATGATGCACAGATACCAGATGATGCCACATCCTCACCATCACCAGCATCAGCATCAGCATCAGCATCCTCATTCTCATTTCATTCAGCAATCAAAGCCCCTTCATATCCAGGAGCCATATCATCATACCCGCTACCATCTTCACCAAGAGTGAATTTCAGCAGTCTTAGAGGCGTGAAAACTCACTCAAAGACTACGAACTGTGAAAATTCCTTCTTGGCGTAGAACGCGGCAATGTTTTTAGCTTTAAATCATGTAGGGTAATATCCATAGAAACTATGCCCAGGCTTTAAAATATATCGTAGTAAACGTTACGTGCATTCTCATACAAAACTTTAGGTTGTTTTCAAATAAAGATGATTCGACATTCGAAGAATAGTGCGAAATTTTTATTGTATTTTGGTTTAGTGATTTATATATTTTGCTTATTTAAAAATTGAATTAATATTAACTGCCATTGAAAAATAAAACTTAATATCCGAAGAACTTTGTTCTTTTTTCTTAAATAAAATAGGGCATTTTCTGAAGACAATAATTTTGCATTTATATTGGACTTAAAACCGATTTGTACGAATATTGATTTAATTCCAGCAAAGTCCATATGCTAGTTTTTGTTTTGTGATATTCATGTGCGTTTCGTCACTACGTGAAACCCTAACCAACCGCAAAGCCCATGTATTGTTACAGCAGGTACATGCTACAACTGCTTTTTTTTTTTGGTTTTTAATTGCATCCCTGAAAACACTTGAATATTTCAACACAATTTAAATAAAGGACTTCCCAGCTGGTCTCGAGGATCCCAACTAGCCGCTATTCCGGGAAGTTTTCAACTGTTGAAAACTGTCGGTTGAAGCTGCATCGCCACGTTGGATACCACATCCAAATGCCGGCTGTAAATGACTTAAGTGCCTGGCATTTATCTGCTAAAACGTGTCCTGCTTTCGTCCTTGTCATCGTCACAGTTATTCACTTGGCTTTACTTGTTCGAGTGACAGCAGCCGACTCGTTGTTGCCGCTGTCACACCTGTTAAGTAAGTGAATCGGGCAGTGGGTGTACTTGGATGCGGCTACGGCTGCGGATGTGGATAGGGATGGGGATGGGGATGGGGATGGGGACTTTGATAGGGGGCCATAGTTGCGCAAACATTCAACTTTTTTGGCCACGCGAGAGGTTTTACATTAAATTCATTTGGCCGCACGAACAACAACAGAGTGAGTGCGCAATTGAATGCCAAATGACTTTGAAACTTCTCGCCGCGCAAACAATAAGCCGCAATGCAATGACAACAAGATTCCCTTAAAATATTACACATTTTCCGAATCCATTCTGTTTGCCCAGCGTGGCAGAAGTGAATGATCCGCTTACCGGCCCGATTCCCTGCATAGGGACAACTTATTGGCCATCTCTCCCCTCCGTTCCGCCGGAAAACTACCGATGCCAAGCAATGATATTGCTCAGATCCATTGTGTCACTGTTCAGAGTGGTCAAATCGAAAGTTTCCTTCGATTGTCTGTGGTTTGGCTTTGGCGTTTGTTTAGGTACGAAAAGTTGCTGATGAATCATGAGTTTGAAGGCATTGTTTTCGGTGATAAGAGTACGGAATACTTTCAAAACTCCGCCTACACCGATCACCCCCAAAAAGGAATGATTGGATTCAAAAATAACACTGCAATGCCACAGTTGAATTGCTGTGCTATGTCAAAGAGGAAGTATAACATATATTCTAACATTTATTCTATGACAACTTTATGGTAACTTCAGAAGTTGTTACCTTAAATTTCCAAATCGACTTCCATCCGGTCCTATGGTTTTAATCGCCGAAGAGGTGATGGTGGATGGTGTCCCCGTGAGACTAGGGTATTACTGGACGAACTTTTGTTTCTGCTTCATGCACGACACACCCATTATGCTTTCTTTTTGAGTCGGTGAGTGGCTTTCAAAGAATGTACTCGGAATTTTGCGAGCTTATGACGGCAACACAGCGGACTCTAACTAGGTCACTAATGCCGCCGCCGTTGCCGTGTGCAACGTACATTGTCACAGGGATGTGAGTGGAAGTGCCGGGTACATCATGTACTGCGCTTATTCTCGGAATTTCATGAATATGTGAAATATGCAGCACACACAAATTATGAAATACGCAAAAAGTTGGAAGTAAGCTCGCAGAACTGACTTTGCAGCATGCCTCCTGAGTTTTTAAGCCCCTGCAGCTGCGGGAATTGTGTATTAGTCGGTTAGAAATTAAAAAGTATTCAACCGAATAAAGTAACTCTATAGAATTGCTTGCCTTTATTGCTCTTTCGTTGTATATAATATTTATTTTGCATTGAAGTTTTAAGACACCACATTTTTATCCGTGTGTATTGACTGAGCTAGAAACGCCAAATAAATCTCCTCACGAGGCAAAGCTGCGCGGTCCTATAGAGTTTCGATATTCCCCGAAATATGGATTCGCAGGACGCGCAGGATGCGTTGGAGTAATGTGAAAACTTCTGGCTGGGTGACCAGCCATCTCTATCTCCATCTCGATTGAGTGTTTAATGTTTTGTCGCACAACTTACGGCAACTTGCTGATGATGCCACTTCTCATTGCCCTCCATTCGTCCACCGCCTCACCCTCACCCCCCACCTGGCGCAGTGGAGAAGATTTATTTCTTCATCGCCGTCTTCCATTTGCCGGCCTGCCATTTTCCAAATAATTACACATTTACATTTTCATAGACAATTTCGGCGCAAATCATGGAATCAACTTCACTTCACTGACAACGAGTACATGCGTATAAAGTCAACAGAATTCTCTGCTCTCAGTCCTGAGTTGCGGCTCCTTCGTCCTGCGAGTCCCGGCAGAGGGGGCAAGTTGGTCGTGGTCGCCACTGTATCGGGTCAAACGCCGGAAACGGAAGTCGGATGGAGCGATGCGATGCGCTGCGGTGCGGTGCGGTGAGATAGGATGCGATGGGATGGAAAGCCCTGCACGGAACCGATCTGGATGGAACTGAATGGAATGGACTGCGTTGGGTGGTCCATTGTGGCGGCTTTATCTGGCCAATGTTTGCGCGCTGATGTTGATGGCTATCTTTAAAAAGACATAAATCATTTGCGGGGTGGAGGCATGCTGGTTGCTGGATGCTGGATGCTGGATGCGGGGCTACTGACTGGGAAGCCACTGGCCTAGTCTACGTAATTAATCATGGCCCAAGGCGCTGACTTAATTCCTCGAACCGACGCTTGTTCATAGTTTTGGGCCGTTCGTTGCCATTAACATGGCCCTTTGTGAGTGCAAATTGTCGAATCAATTGTGTAACGATTATGAAATCCTTTCGTAACGGTTGCGTAATTTGCGCAAATTAAGAGCCTGGCCCCTTTAATTCACATTGAATGGATATGGATATTCCAAATTCTAGCAAGGCGAATGCAAAGATTGCGGCCCCCTCAAAACTGTCCAATGCCGAGCTGAAACGCCTGGTATTCGCACCCAAACTTCAGGCTAAATTAAATTCCACTCTTGGTCAATTGCACTCAAAGAACCGCAAATAGTTATTGCAATTGCAAAAGGCCTGTGGCCAAGAGCGAGTTTCTGGTTTCTGGTTTCTGATGGGCGCCAAATTGGGGTTCAAGATGGCCGAAGGGCGGACACAAATGGCAGAGATACATACGTGTAACCGGAAGTGCCGTACACACACACACACACACACATGCACACGCACACGCACACATACACGAATATGTCATTCATTATTTAATATCTAATTATCAAATGTGGCTCTTGTTGTCATGACTGTTGTTTGTTGCTATTGCTGCCGCTTCTGCCATTGCTGCTGCGATAACAATTAAAACAAGGAAGGCGTCGAAATGAACATGAACAGCTGCCACCACAACTTGGCCACTAGCCACGCCCCAGCCCCCTGACCGCCGCCCTTTGACCTCCTGCCACCCCCCTCGAAAACTCGCATGACAAGCAATTGAAATTGCAAGTGGCCACGCCCACTGGCCCAAGCATCAGTTGTTCGCCTTAATTGTCGCCGTTGTTGTTGTTGTCGCAAATTTATGAGCCGCACTCTGGAGTGGTTTTGGTTTGGCTTGGGCTTGGGCTTGGGCTTGGGTTTCGACTTGGGTTTGGGTTTTGGGCCTCGGTGGCTTAAGAGAGCATTTCTGGTTATTGTTATGGCGGAAGTGGAGGTGGAAATGGCGGTGGAAATGGAAATGAAAGCACGGGCCCGAGTGGTTCGCCAATTAGGCGGGGCGCCACGGCGCAGGAAAGTGCCCTTCCACCGCATTTGAACTTGACGCCTGGATGGCAGGCCCCTTGGAAACGCAACTATCCGTAGATTGGAAGGGTGCTTATCGCACCGTCATTGCACAAGCCCTCTCCATTCCACTCCGGCTGATTCAATAAATAATGTTTGTCATTAAAGGTTAATGGCACATACTGTTTAGTTACATCTGAAACTAAAGTCATGCTCCTTTAAATGTTATTTGGTAAATTGTCTATTGAGTGCGATGTAATTTTTTTTTTTTTTAGTTAGACGTGAGAATCAAATCCAAATGAAAGACTTTAAAGACCACAAAAGTAACTCGACTATTGATTACTCCTTACTTAACTAGTGGGGCAGCCAGAGGGCTAGAAGAAAGAATGCAATTTGTGGGCGTGGGAATATTCTGAAACAAGTTGGACAAACTAGGCGTCACTAGAATCTTTTATCATTAATAGTTTCAGAGATCTTGTGTTCATATACTCTTATAGTATCATAATACTTTTCATTCTACCTTTGCAAGAATCGGGTATTATAGATACCTTTGCTCTTCGAGAAATCGGTATAAGGGTATGATAGAGATAAGTCTCCTGTTAGATGTGCAGATATTATGATTTTGAATGTTTGAATCGAAAGTCAAGCATAATTCTCACAAATAATTACGTAAAAGACTTTCCATTAAACTGTAGATTCTCCAATAAATATGAATCAATAATTTTGCTCTCGAATATTTACATAATATTTAATCTGTTCTTCTTTCTAACAATCATTTTTTTCATTGCCATTAGTGAAAACTTTAATCGCTGTAGCGACAAGAAAATGTAAAGTCGAATGCAAAGCATTTTCCCTTTTTTCCATTTCGTCCCTCTGTTTTTTAATCCGATACACAGGTTTCAGGATTTAGGTCCCATGGCTGGCCGAAAGACAATGCTGAAAATACATTTAATGTACACTTGGAATACCTATTGTTGTTTTCGACTCGTCCAAAATATAATCTTAACAATTTGCAGCTGTCCCAGAACATATTCTCTAAATGTCTAGTCCTTTTGCCAACTAACAAACAAAAGATGGGCGCATTTTGTTCGTCCATCGATTGATGGCAACTGATGGATCTGCTTGACTTTCCTGTCGCTCGAACACCCCGAAAAAAAAAAAAACGAATGACTCGTTGTGTGGTGAGGAGGGGTGAAATAAAAAGTGGGAGGAGAGAAGTACGTGATAAAAATTATGCCACATGCAACTTGTGAGCAATAAATCTTCAATTTATTACAAAATAATTAAAATTAATGAGCGAAATTGAAAATGTGCACGTTCGTTTGTAACTGTGTTCATGCGCCGCTTGTTTCGAGAATTCACTTTACATGATATGTACTATTATTGGGTCGTATCAATGCTCGAATGCTCGTTGCCGCTATCCAAATGGAGCATTGATGATACTTTTAGGCGCATATACGGGTTAATAAAATGTACAAATTGCCACTGCATTGATTTCACGAACTAAATAATTCCAATTTTTTTTTTTTTTTTGCATAAACATGCCTGTGTGGCTGGTGCTTAAGTGTGGGTGTGCGTGCGTGTGGTTGTGTGGGTGTGCGTCGAATACAAAAATGAAACCATAAACTTTGCCAATTGCCAACCATTATATATTGCAAGGACCCAGGACCAAGGACGCAGGACCAAGCCAGGCAATGCCAAAGTCGCGGCTCGTGTTGTTAGTATCTGGAAACACGTGATTCGTGGCTGCGTTTCCGTTTCCTAAACAAGTGGGTCGGTTCATTGAAATTGCTTTATCAGATTCTGATCGCAATTGTCTCTACGGTTTAGCCACACCTTATGAAATATTCTATATTCTGGACTTTTAGCTGAGTAGATTGTCTTCTCTTTAATTAACGCATTGATTATTTAGTAAGTTGCTGCCACAATTGCTCGCGTGCTAGAACATTTCATGTAAAACCTAATTAAAAATGTATTTATATTCCTGTGAGCAATGCAATTTTACAATGTGTACGGACTTCTAATGAGAAATGCATATCTGAATTTCTTTTTGCACAACCCCTTTCCAGTTTGGTGTTGGCACAACCTTTTAAAATCTTTAAGGATTCCTTTCCGTGCAGATAGTTGCATATTTGAGGACCTTTGAACCCAACGCTAATGCGGTAATTCCACAGCCTGCAGTTTTGTCCTTGGGCCATGTGCGAAAAGCAAATATTATTCTTGGCAGCTTTGTTTGGTTTAATTTTTTCTTCGAGCAGGAATTTCACCCATCCAGCCAGCCCAGCGCGGCACCCACCCCATCCGTCCCAGGATCCATCTATCTTCATCTGTCTGTCAGGAGAGCAATCGAAAGCCAATCATGGTCATTTAGCACGGCAAAATTACTTGGCTGTATGCTATATGCTATGTGCAGACACCAATTTATATATATATTTTTTATCAATTGAATTTGCTGGCAAAGTGCAGTAAGGACGCAATGTTTATTGGGCAACAATTTCCATTTTGTAAATTTGCAATAAATTCGTTCGACACTACGCAGTTTATTTTATCAGCATAGACAACTCAATTATCCCCAACAGAAGCGGCGCTTGTGGATAAATGCAGGGGCAAATCGGTGGTGCAATTTTTCTGGAATACGAATCCCCATATCCAGCAAATTTCGTTAAAGTATCTAAAAATAGTGGAATTTATAGCCATTATGCGGGTCTCATAAACAGTATATTGGAATTCCGGCTGCCACTGAAATCTCTAGTGATTAAGATGCACGATAAGTTGCTCAAAAGTATACTCGTACAGTGAAAGACTGTTTTTTTTTTATGTCCGCACAAAATAACAGGAGTAAATGTTCACATCAGATCGGCATAGTAATATATGTTATTGCGCGTATTCGTAAACATTTGGTCGTCTTTATTAATAAGCGAATGATTTATAGGTCGTAAATAATTCTATTATTATTTATACGCCAGAAAACAGTCCTGAGATTTTTGGTTCGAAAAGAAAGCGACATGAATGCCGAATACCAATCAAACTCAGTTTGCTGGCCACACATTAATTTCTGGCACACTTTGGTAAGGACAAATCCGGGAAAAATCAATTTACAAAACCAACAAAGTAATCTTTAAATAATAAAAAATCACTACAAATATTAAAAGATATTTCGGCTGGGCAAATACATGAAAAGTAAATCCTCGACCAATATTAACTAACTCACGAATGATTTGCCGTACATTTTCCATCCTAAGCAAACAGCATAGATATGCTCCCTTGTTCCATTTTTCCTGTCTGCTGGACGGCGGGGGCTCCTCGAGAGCCCACCTAAGTATGCTATACTTTTGCCAGCGACTTAAAGCAGCCAAGGAAATGGCGCCCAACACACACACACACACACACACAAACATACACACATACACTGAGACTGGGACAAATGCTCACAGCTTCCCCATGCGTTGTGATAAACAAATTCACACTTTTCGAAATTCGAAGTTCGAAAAAAAAACCTTGGCAGCCGAAGCAGCTTCGTGTGTATAAACTCCGCACTCTTCAAGGACTCCTGAAGAGAGCCGCTCTCTCTTCGGTCCGCTCTTTCGGCCATCTTTAGTTGGTTAATCAAATTTGGCATTAGCCACCGAAAGTAAAACTGGTCGCAATTAAACGTCGCCTACTTGTGGATACATGGATGTGACCATGTCACGCGCCTTTTTGGTCAATTCCGAAAACGCGCCATCTTAATTGCAACGAATAAATCATGGCAAACACACTGTGTGTGTGTGTGTGTGCGTGTGTGTACTTTTTGGGGTGTTTGGGTGTGGTTTTTGGGAATGGAGTGGGCACTCCGCACGGAGAAAGTGCTAAAGAATTGGCAAGGACAATGGCCGGCTGGCTGACGCTCAGTTGCGTTTCGCACATAAATGTCAAGTGCGTGTGCTGCTGGCTGGCCATGTTAACACACGCACTCTAAGTATCTTTTTACGCACACCAACGCAGACAATGCATCACCAGCGTACGCACACAGTAAGCAGGAATCCAGGATCCTTTGGAACCGCGATGATGAATGCCAATAAGCTTGCCATAAATAAAATTGTTCGACTTTGCCCTTTGTTTGTGTTGCTCTCGTTTTCGTCGCATGGGCCGTGGAAATTATGTGGGAAAGAAGAATCACACGCTTCAAAAGTTTAAATGACTTGATTCGCCTGAATTCGCAGAAAGTGGCCGCCGAATGCCGCGGGAATTTTCCAGAAGGCAGCAAATAGAAGTAAGTTAAACTAATCGTAGAAACCGGCTTTCCACAATATAAATAAAACCGAAGGAAAATCGAAAGCTTTGCAACTCATTAAAATATATTCGAGTTGGAGATGCTGAATCTTCACCATAAGCTATCGGTTAACTAAAAGTTAGCTAGCGCTTTAAAAGAAAATTTTGCATAAACAAATAGACTGAGTAAAAAGCAACAGATGTATTTTATTCGTAAGGCAATTACTAAGACCCCCAAAGCGAGAAACCTTTGATTAATTATACAAAAATGTGCAATTTCTGAAAGGCTTGCAGTTCTTGGATACATTTCACGGTCTGAGAAAACAAAAACTTCGTTGTTTGATTATAAAATAATCCCTTGATTTTTGCCCTGTTATTCCAGTTCTTTGGCATAACTTTTTTAAATCTCTCACTAATTGCTCTCAGTTTTTTCCCCACATTTTTTTCACAACCCCCCCCCCACCATTTTTTGGAAGCCTCTTTCGCTCTGTTTTTCCTTTGATGTTTGAATTTTGTGGCCAACATTCACGAATCGGATGTCAGCAGCGAACCCCTTGAAACTGGCTGCTTCAAGGATGCGGCGGTGTCCGGAGATGGGGATGGAGTTGGGTGCCCTGGTGTCACCACTATGTGTTATGGCTCACCCAGGCACGATCCTTGCGGCTTCTCAGCTGCTGCTTCCAATCAGACCGGCGACACATCGCCTTGATTGAGCCGCACACGTAATTCCCGTAAAACGGCGAGAGTCCCTGGCTTTAAACCCGAGCCGGCCTGTCTTCGACGAATACGAATACGAGTACGAGTGCGAGTGTGAATACAAGTGTGAGTATGAGTGCAAACAAGGCCTGAATCACAAGCGCACAGCCACCGCAAATCGGCATAATCAACAGGAGCAACAACAGCAATAAAAGTGAGCGGCCAACTCATTCTGAATGACGACAATCAACTCAATTTTTGGATGGCAGCACATTCGACAATTTAGGCCAATCTCTATGTTTTCGGGGGATTGGATTTGGATGGTACGGGGATTGTCTGTGTGTATGATGATGGGTACCTTAAGCCGTTCCCTGGATCCCCATACACTCAGGCACTCAGGCACTCAGGCACTCATACACTCACACACTCATCCATCCCTCCAGCCACCACTCATCCGGAACTCAGAACTTAGAGCCCACCCGGATCTACCGACAACGCGCATCGTATTTCACGTGCCAACAGTTTTGCATATTTCATATTTAGAATTTGATGCGCCACAGCGCGCTGTGCCCAAGTCAAGTCATTGAAGGCGGATGTCTGCGACTGAGACAACCCAGTCCACATCCACACCCATACACATACACACATGCACACGCACACGCACCTTATCCTTGGGCTAAAATCCACCCACCACCCATCTAGTAAAACATATGCAGGCAACAAATTACGAGGCTCCTTGCGGGCTGACTTTGTCCTGACTTTGAACAGTTGGCAGTGCGCAAGTTTCCCGCTCTTCAACCTCTTCGATCTGTCAGCCATTGTGCGTATCCGTATCCGGTTGTCTGTCTTTCTGTCTGTGTGTGTGTCTGCTCAGTACATTCCGCCTATTTGCATAAACAGTAGCAACAACGGACGCAAGTATCTCAGCCTGGGCGAACACGAAATCTGCAGCACAGATGCGCTGGGAACTTTGGCAAGTCTCTAAATGTAAGGAGCTAAGGATTGTCAATAAATTCCAACATGAATTGCACTGCCTAGCAGGCACTTTGGATCCCAATTGTATCAATGGGGGCTACGATTTACCGATCTGAGATACTCGTTACCCGTTACTCAATTCATGAGTTATTTGCGTGCTGAGCACGATATCTCAATCAATGACTACAACAAAGGGCATGCGTTTGCCACACTTTTCGATCTCTCTGCAAACGAAAATTGAAGCCAGTTTCGATTTCTGATGGTTTAGATTGGACAAACTAAAAGAGTATCAACTATCAGATACCCCTTGCACTTCGCTTCAATTTTACGAGCATAAAGCTACTTATGCATTTATTATACTTCATAGTTTCTTAATAAATCTCAAACTTATGAAACCAGTGATCCGAACAAAAAAGTTGATTTAAGAAAGCAACTACAATACATTTCCGTTACCAAAGTTTTAAAATGTCCATAATTTCTTTTAAATACATCTTCATCTGATGTATATTTTTTTTTGTTTCCTGTGCAGTCTTCTTTTTATTTTTTAAAAAATGTTTAAATACTTTTCCCATAGTACAAGGGCTCAAAATACCAAATATTGTACTTCTTATGAGTAACAGAGTGTACAATTGAATTTCCATGAAATCAATTATTTGCCGATACAAATTAAACTTAAACTAGTTGTAATAAAGAGCACACAAAAAAGCCCTTGAGCTATATATATTTTCATGGTATTTAAATGGAGAAAAACCTTTAAGGGGCCTTGCAAGATAATTTGAAACCTAATGACCTGGCCAACTTAAATCGATTATTTTGTTACAAGTTTGTGCCTCACACTGGAGTACCCCGCAGCTAAAAAGTGCTTCGTATATCGGCTCATCTTCGATGCCGGCTCAACCCTTCTTGAGTTCGGGCTCTGGAAATTCCAAACGTCGAAAGTAACGCAGGCTGAGGAGATGATGCCCTTCAGGATGAGGACAAGGTCCGCAAAGGGCAGGGGCCAGAGGATTTGGATAAGCAGAAAATATGGTTATGGCTTCTGCAAAGGGGATTTGCCAATTTGAGTTATTCCAACGCAATTAATGGCCGAACATTTTAGGAGCATCTTGCCGACTGATGGCCTATCCTAAATTGGAATACGATGATTGAATCCGAGACTTTTGGCCAGGCACCAAAGGATAGAAAAGTGGCCAAGTCCGAAGGGGCCAGGTGCCAATGCTGAAATAGTAAAACGAAACATAAATTTTAAGTGCCTGCAAAGCTGGGAACGAAATCCGTAAAGCCATTTTTTCTGTTACCTCCTTTGACTCCTGGCTCCTAGTCGAATTCCTTTTTTTCTCGGCAGACTCCGACCTTTTGTGGCAAATCACAGCCTCTGTCCCTGATAAAAACAGTGAAACAGTGCCCGGGGTATCTTTAAGATACACGAAAGCAGCACGTAACTTAAGCCACTCGGAGTAGGCGAATTAAATATTTGCTTAGAATATATCAACTCATATTTTTTACACGTCATTGTGCATGCGAGATTATCAACGTCATAAATCATACATACTTTCACAGTCTTTTCATAAATATTTACAAAGGCTCAAGGATTGGAAGTGGAAGTACGCATTTGTGGGCAGGAGGGCGTCCGGTCAGGGGATCTTTGGCTTTGGATGGGCTGGATGGGTTTTGGATTGTTGGATTGGATTGGCTGCAGGGTGCAGGCGAATATGTAGCGAATGCAGAAATGGTTTCAAAATGTATCCAACTACATCTGGTATTAAGTATCTGGTATCAGTTTACCCAGCTAAGCGACTGGGGCAATCCGGCGAAGAAATTGTTTCCGCTAAGTCACTCATCATCGTGAATGCCGAAGGAGTAACTCAAGCTGTGCTCCAGTCCCTGAAAATGAGTGCCTACCACTAGGAGCTAGTAGCTAGGATCTAGTAGCTATTGCAAAAGTGGTAAGGATGATAGGTGGAATTGCTTGTTGGTAACCTGTTTTTCTGTATTATTGTTCTTTTGCTTCTTGTTGTCTCCCTGTCAGTCGGAGCTTATGGCTGATGAGGCGTGTTATATGCATTTTATTTGCAGTGCCCCTCTGGCACTCCGATACCCTGGCACTCTGGTATTCCATTTGCAGTCACCCGTTAGTGTATTAAAAAAAAAAAAGCTGCATGTGTGCGTACATCTTCGGCGGTGTTTCTTTTTCTTGCTGCGGTTGTGGCAAAACGATACGCTGGAAATTGCATTTTGAGGTTTCTGGGATCCATCGCTCTGACGTGTTGTGGTGTGGATGTGAATGGGAATGGGAATGGGAATGGGAATGGTTATGGGAATGTAGACGTGGGTGAGCCTGTGGATGTGAATATGGATGTGGATGGCACACACCCAGTTCAATGGCTGGATGGTCGATGAGGCATTGCACACACTCACACTGCGCGAATTACTCATTTGTTATTCCTGCCACACAGCGCTAATGAGCTGGAGGCGGCATCCTTTTGTAGCTTTCTGCTTTCAGCCGGCGTGCCATTATGCCACCTCACCACCTTACCACCTTGCGGCAGCCTCATCAATTAACACGTGAGCCAACGGTACAGCTAATGTTCGGCAGTCAAATCGCTGAAAAGTTAATGATAGTCGATGGCGCGGGGTGATGCCCCAGATTGTAGAGAGCCATCGGGTTATGCCATACGGCTGGCATCCCACTTGAAGCAGCTGGTGAGGAGCCAGCATCCGACATATCCCCGCTGCCTGGCAACCCAAGGTAGCCAAGTAGCCACCAGCTGAGGACATCAATTGTCCACTGGGCAGTCAAGCACGGACACGGACACATATCCGCACACATTCTAAATTGAGAGGCTATCCCATTTGATTTGCTTGCTTTTTTCCCATTGTAATCGATAAATGATTTTGTTTAGTGCTGTACACTTGTACGTATACGCAACGTGGGACCGTGGTATTATGCCCGTAGTATGCTAAATATTCCGGGTTACGTTGCCGGGACAACCGGAACGAGGCACGAATGTGGATGCCACATGACATACCTAAAAGGATTTGGACTTAAGCAGCTTACCATGTAAACAGCGCGCACACAACTACAGCCGAGCATTCGCACAAACATACACAAACACACACACACTTACACGAAGGCCATGCGAATTATGATGCATACTTTTATGTAGATTATGAGCATACACACACACACACACACACACATGCAGGCACCGGGAGAAAGGCGCAAAGACAAGGATATGCTGGTGTCTTTAGATCAATATTTAAGCCAGGACCTGCAGAGTGTTTTCCTTATGTGACCAAAAGCATCGCCCACTTGACGTTGTTCGGCACACAAAACCCTTTTAAAAACCAGCTAGATACCAATAAAAGTAATTTCTCGCAGATTTTGGCATTGGCAATAAATATTTGAATAGTTAAGGCGATTAGTTGCACTATGCACCTAACACAAATAATCGCATAGTCATTTTGGTTTGTTTCACTGTACTCCCTCATGGCTATCGTTATTCTGGGACCAAGGTACACCGATTTCGAGTGCAGCTGGCGCTCCAAACTGATGATCCCGACTTCCTGACGGCCCCCCGCCCGACCCTGATTTGCATACGGATACGGAGTCCCAAGTCACGGCATCTTTTGTCAGCCGCCTTGGCCGAAAATGGGTGCGCTTGCGCCTTTTGAAAGGGGAAAGGGGTTCGCACAGGGGGTCGTCGGAGCGGAAAAATTGTGCCAACTGCAAACGAGTCCATCTGTCCCCCGTATCCTTCGTATCCTTCGTATCCTGCGCATCCTGGGCCCTTGATGGCGCTACTCCATCTGCACAACTTCCTGCATGCAAATGAGCCCCATATATCTGCCGTTTCTTGCCGCCTTTCCACTTGTTTTTTAGTTAGCTTGTTTGCCTTTATAGTTCTGCTGCCGTTCTTTCCTTTTTTTTTGTTTCCTTTTGCACGTGTCGTCTCTTGTCCCGCCTTGGATTGAGCTTGTTATGTAAAACTTTGGACTTTTCATAGTTGAGTTTTTTTTTTCCGGGATCCGTCTTGTCTGGCACTTCTCTTCTCGCCATACCCCCGCCTCTTCAACTGGGATCTCAAGTGGTGTCCTGGGAGTCCTCCGAGTCTTCCAAGTCCTCTGAGTCCTGTGCCAGCTGTCTGTCAGCTCAGTTCAACCCAACTGCTTTGCATCAAAATATCAATGCAGACTCCGGCCATAGGCATAAATTATGGCCGGGATTTGCAATCGAGAGCACGTTATCGTAAAATGGGCTGCTCCAGCGGACCCGACCTTTGCTGGCCATCGAAGAGACAGGCTCATTCCCCAAAAACTTGACCATCCTTGTCTTGGGGCTTGCGATATGGAACGGAACGAAATGGAGATTGCCTGAGTGACACACTTCGGGGAAGGAGGCTAGACCAAGTGACCAACCCGAAATGGAGAGGTCGGTAATTGCGAGTGGAAGCCTAAAGGATGGGTTCGAATAAAACTGAAATATATGGCTCAGACCAAATATTGATTAAGTTTTATTATTGCTCTGCTCTAGTATAGCAAAGGGTTTACCTTATTTAAAGAGTATGAAACATATAGCAAGTGACTTGAGATTTAATACTCATATGCAGATTTCGAAGACACTGGTTCAGCTCACCAATGGGGAATCCTGTGGCTCCCACAGCTAAGATTATTTATTTGGTTAACTAAATGGAATTTACTGAGTACATCAATACCAAATTACATGCCAAAATGCTGAATAATGTTCGTGTTATTTATTGAAAATTAATTAGTAACCTACAATTCTGAATAAGTTTCAGCACACAGCGAACAGTAAAGTAAGCCCTCAGATTAAACTCCACAAATGTATTTAAAATTGTGCACTTGTCTCAGATAAGATGTTATATAAAACATCCATTGGCTCCACTCTATGGAAAATAAGAAACTGAAGACATAAGTTTATTTTTCAATTCTGCTCTTCTATGGAAATGGCTCAAAACGGTTATTTTTAATGTAGTTATTAGGGCCATCAAAATAACATGTATGAGTAATATTTCATTTTAGTTTCAACTTGTGGGGCGAACGACTTCTTACATATATAAATTTATTTATTTTATTTTTTTGTTGTATTCATTCTATGGAATTTATGCTCATTTATCGTTGTTACTGAAAGTAACATTCATATTTGCAATTGGAGGTGCGACCGTCAACCACTTGTTCCCCATTAAGAGGTGTTTTTGTTAGGTTTTTAAAAATGTGTAATCATACGGTTTTTGAAATCAAATTAATCGCGCGGAATGTCAATTTGTTGTACTCCGTGAAAGCCTTGCATTAACGACACGACATCAGATTAATAGGGATTATCTGGTGCTGCAGAGCATTGGCACACACACACACATGTGCGATATGCATGCTGGTGGCATGCAATAGCCAATTTGAATGTGTGTGCGTTGGCCATTCATTTGTCATCACGCTAATCGGGCGGGCTGTCGTTTTGGCCACCATAAGTTTACCGAAACGCTGCAGCACCAGTTGCACTGTGAAAATGCGAAAATGATACCGCTGGCGGGCTGAGCTTAGAGTTGCGAGCTTAACGCATAATTTACGAGTGGTTTTCGGGGGCAATGCGTGGAATCTTTAATTAAAAATTGCATAATAACCGTCGATAAGCCAGCATATTTGCTATCGCGCCACGCCCCCCACGCCACGCACAAACACACACACGTACAGCACGCACACACACGCGATTTAAAAAAACAAAAAAAAAAAGAAGGACGCGTACGGAAGAGGACTGATAATTACAAATTACGCATACGCCACGTTGCCCCCATTCCGACATTCGGCTCTCGCCCGCACGCGTTGTAATTTATTTATTTACGCTTTATCTGCACTTGCCCGCGCTCCACGGCGCAAATAGAAAAGTGAATTGGCCCCAATTTGGCGAAATTGTGAAAAATCAAATGCTGTTCAAGTTGTTTACGCTGGCTCGCATTTGCAACTGATGACTGTGCACACTTGTTGTTTGCCTTGCATCGCTGCCATAAAGCGAGTGTGTGTGCTTAAGTGCATCCTGTTCCTTGACTTGCCAATTGTCTGTCTGCCAGCAGGAGCTGCGACTCCTCAGCTCCGCAGTTTCCCTTGCCATTTTAACACCAGCCCTCTAGCTCTTTAGCTCTCCAGTCTCGCATGCTCGGCAAGTTCCCCAAGTTCCGCAGTTTTCCGGGTCTTGGCAGCTGACTAATAGCTTGATAAACTGCATGCCACGCTTTCATAATGAGCGACACCCCCATCTTTCCACGCCGTGGCTCATTTGTCTATTTCACACGGCATTAAACGATCACGAGTCGAGCTTATTGTGGGCTTTAACTTGGGAGGCAGTAGGAAGTACGAGGCCCTTAGCTTATCAATTGTATGCTGGTCTTCTTTTGAAGAACAGCAAATATATTCGAAAAAAATTGATCTAGAACCAACTGATGAAGTCTAAAGTCAAGCATATCTAGTAGACTTTTAAGTTTAGACTTTTGAATTACCTAATAATACCTGGTAATGGACTAAAGTGCATATGCGCAATGTTTGCCAAGTATTAAAAGTACACATGAATCTGTAAAGATTACTAAGTATACTTATTGAAGATCAATGCTACTAGAATTTGGCTTTTTTGACTTTTTGCTCAGTGCAAAATCAGGGATGCCAGAAAGTACCGGCGGGAAATTTGTTAACGCATTTGCCATGCCCATTTGCCCACATAAGTCCTGACGTTCAATTGGTCGTTTGCCGGGCGAAAAGGATTTCTGACTGTGGATGTGGCTGTTGCTCCTGCTTGTGTTGCCCTCAACTTTTATTCTTTTGCCGCGGCTGAGGATAACGGACGACGGCACACGTTCCGGCGTACTGAGTGCGGAGTATGGATGCGGAATACGGAACAGCGGATACGGAAGACAGGGCAGCCAGCAACCGACAGACAACGCACAAAGCACAACGCACAACGCCCAACAGACAACAGACAACAGACAACAGCCGACAGGCAGCAGACGACAGATATGTATGATGAAATACAAATTAAATTTCCCTGGCACAAGCACAACACACGAAAAAATCAGATATGAAATGTAAAACTGAGCCAGGATAGCTGGATCTCCAACAGCAACTGGAGTTGAAGGTGCTGGTGGTGGTTGGTTGCCTGTTGGTGGAGAATTCCTGGGAATGGGAGCTGTTCATCTGCGCACATGTGAAGGGGGATGGGATGGCGAGCCCTCTTCATCAGCGGAACGCTTCCGCCGTTTTGTCTTCCTGCAGGGACTCAAAATTCGAAGCGCGCGGCAATTGAAGTCAGAATTTAAATGGGAATCCCCTTCACTCATCACCACTTGTCTCGTAACACCTCCGCCCAGCCCCGCTCCCCTTCATCACCCTGCACGCTTCATCACAGTGTAAATACGTAAAAAGGCGTATAATTTGCATGAGATTTGATTTCACACCGACACCAAAGACGGGCTCCACCGAAAACTTGCTTTGCTACAAGGATGTGAAAAGAGTGGTGGGTGTGGGACCTGGAGAAAGTTAAATGTGGGCTGCACTTGCCACTGCGAACCGAAATCCGTTGCGTGGAAAGTGTTAAGCCGTATATAAGGCTGCAAACCAACCAAGGGTAATTACCAGATCCGATTAATAACATGTTCACTCTAAGGATCTATTCTTTGGATTCCGTATTATGTGTACTACGGGTCCTAGAAAGTCTAGTCAGTTGGATATAATTGATTTCCAATTGATTTACGAGCATCATCGAGTGAATTAAAGTAAAGCAATTTGTGTATGCATAATATGTAGGTAAACAGTGAACAGTGTTATATACTGATCTTCGAAGAGTGAAGATCTCAGAATACCTCTTTTCCATTGGTCTGAACAAGGCGCTGGATCTGATATGAATAAGAATCTTCTGCCATTCAGCCAGATTGACTCTGTCGGTTGAATCTACAGCTCGTTGAATGTGATGGCTCATTCATGCCGAACTGGAAACGCAATGCCGATTTGGTCTTACATATAACAACGTTCCCATTACCATGAACTTTTAAAGGCTTACCCCCATCAACATCAAGCGATTCGAGTTATGAGTCCACAGTCAAAGCCAGGCAATTGTGGGAATGGAGTCCTCTGCGAAACTTCATGCCATTCGGGCTGATTGCAATTGGCAGTGTTGGCTAATGCCCGGTTTCATGCTGGCGTACCTTTCGCCTTTCGGCTTTCACCTTTCACCCGGCCTCGCCGCGCCCCCACCACGCCCCCCTTTCACGACCGAAGCGCCAACAATTGGCGGAGCGTGCCCGGCTTTCAGCAGAGCGCTTCTTGCAATTGACAGTTTCGGATTCAGATACAGGTTCAGCTACAGATACAGCGACAAATACAAACGCAGATACAGATACAGATATACAGATACAGATACCGCCGGCTTTGGCAATGGCATAAGCAACAGACATATTGGCTGCAGTGTTGAGTACATATAAAAACAATAAGTCGCTCTGGTGGCAACTGCGGGTGGCGGGGAAAAGGTGGCTCAGAGTCGCGATACTCGACCTTGAGATACTCCCTACTCGACCTATGAGCAAAGGGGCTTAAGAAATCCATTTAGCATGGAAACTAACAAGATCAAATGAGCGAAGGATTTATAAAAAAGATTTATATTCATATGTGACGTGTAGTCAGTCTGCTACGTGTTATTGTGATTAGTTTTCTTCTCATATTAATAAAGAGTTACCTATTGGTTACCTGTTTTGAATGTGAAATATTGCGAACGCCAAGAATATTTAAATATTTAATGAAGTTTAAGCTAATTTGACACATTGATGCCAATTTGAAGGTGTTACATAAAGAGAGCAATTGTAAGTTATGTCATTACTCGTCGGATAATCAACGGAATTAACCTTAAAGTCCAAATGCTAATGAACAATATACGGTATGGTGTTCCGGATCTACCTATAGCTCGATTCAGATCGAAAACGCATCGAAGAACGCTCGGTAATGTGTCCTTTAAGAGGATATACCCTTGTTATCGTCAAGTGGCGGGTATAAAAATCAAACCAAAGCCGTGACGAAGGGGGAGTGCGAAAATACGTACAACAATAAATATTAATAAATTTCACATGATCATAAAAATAAATTTGTGAATCCAACACGCACTGGCGCACAAGCACACACACACACACACACACACACACGTGCACACACATTTGGCGAGAGATACGGGGCCCAGTCAATACACACAAACATATTACATTATAAGGCTTAGCCATAACAAGGCAATCACATTATTAGGCACCACCCACCGCCTACCGCCCCCCTTTTTGATGGGTGTGGCTGGCTGTCAGGTGCTGCTGCTGCTCCTCCTGCTTCCATCTCTTCGTCATCTTCAGCTCTGAGGGGTTCGAACCCACACATGCAAACCATACCATACCATGCCATACCATGCCATGCCATACCATTCCAAACCATACCCTACGCATAAGGACGCGCCGTTGTAACGGTAATATAAGCATATGCAATAAGGTTATCTTATTACCCTGCGAGCGATGATAAAGATGAGGAGTGGTGGCGAGGTGTTGGTGCTCCGAGAAACAGCAAATGACAGCACACACTCACGCACTTGGAAATCGAAGCAAAAATTTCACACCCAATCCCCGGACCACAATATCTTATGCCCTGCCAACCAAACTCCATGCCCATTCCATCGGATCATCTCGAGCTCAAATGCCTTTGGCATGGGTATAGTATGTTGTATGTAGTGTGTAGTGTGTCGTTGGTAGTGTAGTGTGGCATCCGAATCAATATGCTGCCGGGACACTTAATCCCATCGCACAGATCCCGCCCAGATGAGATGAGGTCGATTGGGCTGGCTTGTAATTTTCACTAGATCGCATCGCACTTGGCCAATATTCCGGCGGCAAGAAGATGGCCAACTTCATGGGCCCACAACCACAGGCAATAAAGCACATCCGGCCCGTTCCGCCAGGTGAATTGTCAGCTCTTAAGTATCTCTGATTGTGACAAGTGCCCCACACACATGCCAAAGGACTCCATTGGCCCCACTTCCTTTTCCTGCTGGCCAGTTAATCCCACCTTTCGTGTGTTCAGGGCGATGCCATCTCCACGCCCCGCCATCCAAAACATCCAAAACATCCAAAACATCTATAACATCCAAGCATCCGAGGGAAAAAAAACAAACAAATTGAAAGAGCTATGGGTGCATCGACTGCCAGCAAAGGCGAATCCCAAGCCGAAAAAAGAAAAGCAAACAAACACCGACGAAAATAAATTTGGGGGCCAGCTCTGGTGGCAAAAATTAGGGATACTCTTACGTAGAACCAAGCCAACTGATTTCGTAATTAAACTTTGCCAAAAAGGCGACAAGGCAGAGGGCTTGGAACTTGATGGAACATACATATATTGTGGTCTATACAAAACTGTTCGTTTTTAAAGGTAATTATTGTGGTAAGGATCCTACTCTTTAGAAACAA
This sequence comes from Drosophila melanogaster, assembly GCF_000001215.4. Taxonomy (NCBI): domain Eukaryota; kingdom Metazoa; phylum Arthropoda; class Insecta; order Diptera; family Drosophilidae; genus Drosophila; species Drosophila melanogaster. Next base: position 20,071,099 of record NC_004354.4, on the reverse strand, counting down.
AAATGATGACTGACATACTTTCCATGCCCCCTTCCAAAACACCATCTTCTGAAATTTGTTTTCATAATGTTTCCTCTTAATGCACCAAAGAGCATCATCATTTCAGCGGCTGTGCTTCAAATTGCCCTTCCAAAGGATAATGCCACATCCTGCAAGGGTATAAAAGTGAAGAGGAGCCTGCAGAAAGTGGCGACCAAAAAATGGACCAAAATCGATAAGAATGTAATTTGCCATAATTCAAAGAAATTTGCTCGGCATATTGGCTTTTTCTCCTTTTTATATATGTATGTACAATATAAATACATTTTTTCCCCATTTTTACCCATAGGTATGTGTGTGTATGTTGGTAATGGTGTCGGTGTCTTTGCGAAGGTGTTTGTGCAATAAAAACAGCCTCAATGAGAGCAACTCTTGGGAAAAAGATGAAAATTATTAATGGTTAAACAGTTGGACCTTGGCACACAATGAGTCTTTATGCAGATGGTACTTAGCTATTAAGATACCATTTTGCATTTCCGACTTCCGCGGCTTTAGCTCTAATTGAAATGCATATCTGAGACAGAAATTCACATGTTAAACGAAGATTTAATAATTGCAACTGGAATATTTGCGAGCGTAAACTGTGTTTTCTTGTCATTTTATTACGCAGATAGTTGTGTTATTAAAATTTCTCATACGCAACCACTGAGATTTCCCTACAAATCGAGCAGCGAGGAGTCCTTCTTTTTATGAGTGATGTTTTTGGATTCGAACCACTCCGTACCACGGCGTGTGCGGCATGAAAAGAGCAGTCTTTTCTTCGGTAAAAGTGTGGTATGGGCAGGGGAATGCCAAGGGTGTGAGCCCACATTCGCCACCCTCTTATGCATTAAATTGACATTCATATTACTTATTTATGCATGGGAAATTAATTTTGATATGTTGATTTCTCGCATGGGCAAATCCAACATGCCACGCACACTTATGCACCTATGTACACTGAACACTGAACACACACGCAATCAAAACGCTCGTTCAGCATGCAGGTGACATATGTACATATGTAGTACACCCATTTATGGATGGCTTGTTTATCTGTAAATAATGGAGCAAGCTTTGCTGTGCTTTTAAATAATTGAAGACTCCATTTCCCAGCGCATCGCACACTTCACAGGTCGCAAGTTCATTATTCCAATGCTCGACTCGCAAAAGAAGAGCAAACGAATGGACATTCATTTAAAGTTGATGATAATTAAACATTGCCCACCTAGCGGGCTAATTAAAAAAACACGATTGCAGTAAGTTAATAAATTAATTATTCCACTTTCACTTACCTCTATTCAAGTTGTTAAAAGCAATTAGAGGTAAATAATATTTGATACAGGCGTTAATTGAAAAGTTCACGTTGCTCACAAAGTTTGTTCTAGTTATACTTGCTTAAAATGAAATGAAAATATTGAGCTAAATAATTGAAAATCCCAATTGCCAGCCCAAGATGTTTATCTAACTGGTCACCAAATGGATGCGCTAGATCCTTTCAAATGCTAGAAATGGGAACATGTAGTATGTAGCGCAGGTGAAAAGGGTATAAAAGCGCATGCCACCCAAACAAGGCAATAATAGCAATAAAGGCCCAAGGTCAAATAAATGTTGTTTTTGGTTAGTGCTGATCACTTAAGTGGCGGCGACTCGCAAATTCCGAGCACTAGTAATTTATGCACGTGGAGCCAATTTGCCATTCCCTGGGCCATTTTAATCACTGACTTTGTCATTAGTTATGCACGAAAAACCAGCTCGGTAATGGGCTGAAAGGAGTTGTGGCTTTCTAAAAGGGATTATACATAAATTGAAAGCCGCCAACGGGGTTGATGACGGGAGGGGATGGGGCAATGAGGCGATGAGGCGATGGCCTGGTGGTGGCCCAGAATATCTCCAACTTTGCTCTTTGTCCCTTGGAGTTTCTAGTTCGCTTCCGTTGCGCTAACTCATTGTGCGCACTTCCTGCCATCCGGTGTTGGCCAGGCCCAAAGCATTATGCAGTGGCTAACTGTCTTTCCACCTCCAAGCCACCCACACCACTTTCCCATCCCCTACCCATCACAAATCCCCATCCCCATTCCAATGCCAATCCCATTTTCATTCCCATTCCCAATCCCAATCCCAGCGGCCTGGCATCTAATTGTTTTTAATCACTTTCCAGTTGTCCAGGCAGGCTCGTCCGCAAAATGGCTCCGGGCGCACTTTGATTGGCAAAATAACGATTATACCTATATAGAATATTAATTATCATCTGGGCTCCCAGTTGCCCCGTATTTCGGGCTGCTGACCCCCGATATCCGGCGGTTCCAAGGAGTTCGGATTTGATTGGGCCTCCACTGGAGCGTGCGAAGCATTTGAAGAGTGAGTCAGTGCATCTGCCAAGTGGCAAGTGGCAAGTGCCGAGTGCCGAGTGCCGAGTGTATAGTGCATAGTTGCCGAGTGCATTTTGCAGCTCACTTTCGCTGGCAATTCGGATGGCAAGTGTGCCAAATATTCCGCACTTTGTATTTCGCATTTTGTGTTTGCGTCTCGTGTTTACTTAGCATAACTCGAGTGGCTCGACTGAGTGTCGTCCTTGTTGTCGCTGCCACTCTTAGTGGGGCAATTAAGCGATAAGCTAGCTAAATACACAGCACTCTTCAACGCCCTCAGTCCAAGACACGCCCACTTACCGCCCACTTACCACCCAGCAACCAAGCTGTCAGACAAAAATCTGCAATGGAAAATGGAGGAGACACAGCATTTTCGTCGGCGACACAACGACAATAACAAAATAACAAAGTACACAGAGGCTGAAGGCGGGGACGGAGAGAGGGGGCGTGGCAGAGGCAAGTTGAAGATAACCACTTGGAAACTCATTAGTTGGGAATTATAATTAGACAATTATTTGGTTTTTAATTCATTGTAGTGGCTGCTGCTGCTGCTGCCAACAGAGAGACTCTTATTATTATTCCTATAATTGTTGTGTTTATTGCATGGAGATATGCACACACACACACACGCACACACACAAAGATATATATCCGTTCGAACTACATGCGCATTACGCATACGCCATGTATGCTGGCTAATGCCCAAATGAAATGCCACTTAATGGTTTTAATTAGTTGTCTAAACACATCTCTCTATCTCCCACACTTGTGTGCTTGTGCTTGTGCTCCAGCTGAAGCCCATTAATGTGTGTCCATTGGTGGTGAGGTTAAACCGATGCCTTGATGAAGTGAAGTGTTTGGCAGGAAGAGCGTTATCCACAACCAGAACAAGAACCATAACTCCGGCTTTGATTCGTTCATTTTGTGCGGTTTCCCAGGGATTGCGAATCTGGGCGCCAGGCAACCGCAAGGCGAGGACACTGGAATACATGTCGCTGCCGCTCCCGTTGCCACTGTCGCTGCCAAAGGACCAATTCCTCATTTCTGCGTCCGTGTGCCCACACTTCAACTCATTAGCGCGTAAGGAATCTTAACGCTTCAAAATGAATTAATTTTCATCCAGCTTGGCGTTGTCACAAACAAGCCCGCAACTCACATCGCCACCGGAAGCTGGAGATGAGTTCCAGGAGTTCCGCATACGGGGACACAATGTCGTCTTTTGGCTCATTATGCACCTACTGCCTACTGTCTCCTGCCGCTGGAAAACACCTCACCCACACGCATTCCCCACTCGTCGCTTAGATTTATTTTTAAATTTTCCCTTTTACTTTGCCCTCGTTTCACTGTGCTTTGTTTAATTTCTGCGCTTTCTTTATTCTGCTCGCTGATTTTGAACTTCGCCGTGCGCCTGATGTAAAGTCCGTCCGCTTTTCAGCCTGCGTATCCGTTCGTCGGCTGCGCGTGTGTGCGTGTATGCGTGTGTGAGCCTCTGTACGAGCGCGCGTGTGTGTGTGTATGTGTATTTAAATCCGATTTGAATAATTACAAATTTCAATTGTATGAAAACCAACGGCAAGCGCCGCCCTCCCACGACAGACAGCAATATGACGCCATATGGAAATGGCAACGCGCGGATTGCGGATTTTGGATGGGGCACGTAGCGGTATCGTGGGCGGGGGCATGGCAGGGGGCGTGGCAAGGGCAGGAGCGGAGCGGTTGGCAGGAGGCAGCACGAATATTTACCGTACAATAGCATACACTATGCGAAAAGAGACTGTCGTTAAATTAACAGAAATTAAAGCATATTTGCAGATTTGTGAAGGATCTTAAAGAACCCAGTATTTTCGTCGATAAATACACATTACAGCGTAAACTGCAAAAGGTATACACCATTGCGTTGTATCTCGCAACTATATCTTATATAATATGCTGTAAAAAAACTGCTCTTTAAATTTAAATTCTAACTTCAAACATATATGTATATATTCCATTATGCATATATATATATATATATATTCCATTATGTAGGCTCCATATAAACATTTTTATATATTTATTTACCTTTATTATTTGGCAATATCTATAGTTAATTATGCACGGATAAAGCCTATATGAATGTTTTAAGTTACCCAATGACTTTGTCTATTAAGTTCAGTTATTCGAAACTGGTTGTGTATACCCTTTTGTCGCAGTGTCCTTGTCTCAGTGGCTGCTTTTCACAGTCGCTGGCTACGAAGACAGCAACTACAAAGGCGCCGACGACAACGGCTTCTGTTTCTGCCGAGTTTAAGATAAGATTATTACCTACCGTGCACACACTCGCACTCACTACCACGCACATACACTCACACGCGCACTCACACACACACACACACACACACACTTGCAGACGGGCAGGACTCGGGGAGCTTTGCCAGCTCGGGGTTTATTTTGGTATTTCGCATTTGGTCCTTTTTCCTGCTCGCAGCTCACAGTTCACAGCTCGTGTTGACAGTTTTTTTTTCGCTTTTTATATATATATATATATATTTTACCGGGCGTGTTCATCCAACGCTCTGCGGTTGACTATTCCGACTTTGGTTTGTTGCTTCGGCGGCTCCACTCTGGCCTTTCATCACGTTTGAATAATAATTTCCCTATTCTGTGCGGTTCACAATGATGAATGAATTGCGATATTCCACAGTCGGATGGCCCAGGAGCACTTGGCCTCAGTTCGAAAAGACGAATTTGCTGTGTCTTAATTTAATTAATTACACTGATTTTATTGGTACAAATGCTCCAAGGAATATTGCAGCAATCACAATTGTGAAATAGGTAGAGTGCTTTAAGAAGACCATTAAGTTTCAACTTGGGTAGCCATTTACTTTTTAACCTAACCATTATTAATACGATTAAATACAATATATACCGAAATAGAATTGTTTTGTTTAAGGACTGCCTTGATCTTTAGAAGAAACATATGTGCCAAACTCAATGGAACGCAGTTCTCCTCTCCCAGGAATCCGGAGACCGAAAATCCTTGAAAGCTCCTCGGAGATCCTGTAAGGATATGCTGCCGCTCATGTTGGGTCAAGTTGGCTCCTTGTTGCGCACTCCGCTAGTTGAAAACCAATTAGTAACTGGCTCCCAAGTGCTGACCCACTCGAAAATGATATATTACGAGTCCGGCTCCGTTGCCATCATCTCCGCTCGGTCACTTATCAGCACTCGGCCATCTGTTGGACCCCATATCATCGGTATCCTCCGCATCCCCAGTATCCTCTCCGCATGCCAGTTCGAGGCGAAGTCGCAAGGACCTGCGGGCTTCCCAAGTGGACGGGGACAATCTACTGTTAAATTACTTTAACTCGATTCATTTGCAATTGCTTTTTTTTTCGGTTTCTGGCGTCGTATATTTTTCGACGCTCTGTCTCGCACGGTGTGCTTTTTTTTTTTTTTTTGCACTTGGCTGGGGAGAGTGGGTCAGACATGCAACCCATACACTAAGCCTGGAAGCGACAGGAGCAGATACCTGAACGGAACCTTCTCTCGTGCCCGCACCCTCGATTTTCGGCTCGCCTTTTTTCGTGTGTGAGTGCTGGTCGCTGGCTATAAAACAGATAAATTGCAAAAGTTTTCCCAAATATTTTCACAAGACGACGGCAAGCCGATGGCTAAAGGTGTGTGTGGTTGCTGGCGCAAGGGGAAAGTGGGCGTGGCGGGAATGGCGATGGGGCGAGGGAGGGCGTCGGCAGATGTGGGCGGGGCAGCAGAGCAAGTAGCGCAAAAATCTGCAATAAAATTTTACCAATAAACTTTAGACGCACACATGGACGGCCGTCCGACACAGATGCGGATGCCAGTGCGGATGCGGATGTGGATGCGGATGTGGATGTAGTGTGGAAGTGCGGATGCTGATGCGGAAGTGGGTGGTGGAATGCGGACAGGTGGAACTTTTTGGTGAACTATACTAAATTATTGTAGTTGCTGAAAAAGTTTTTGTTCCCCACACCCGCTTGCTCACTCACTCTCCATCGCCTGTCTGACACACGCAAAACACAGAACACACACACACACACACACACACACACACACACACACTCACAGAGTGGAGGATGGAAATTCGAACACCCTTCGACATGTCCTTAGATTCCTGGGACAAAGCACCTGGGTAGTATTCACTTTTTACAGACTGTTTACAACAACAGCACACCGCCTTTCTAGCAGTCAGCATTTCACTTTCTTCTACAATTTCTTTATGAGATTTTGAATCTTCAAAACTATTTGTCTCGTTGGCAAGGGGAGAACTAATGTTTTTAGCTTCAGCTCGAGGCTCAGGGATTGGATGCGCCGCATGCCGCATGCTGCATGCTGTAAGCTGTATGTTGCACTCGAAACTCGTAACCCGAAACTGGAAACTGCGAACCTGCAGAGTGTCCCTGTGACAAATGTGCCAAACTTGTCCCGCAGACTTTTTCCAGTTTGTGTAGCCCGGCTGTTTGTTGTTTCAGCTAGTTGTTGTTTTAGTTGGCCCACAAATACTCGCACCTCCCTGTTTTTTGGCCGGGCTTCGGGGTTGAGGGGCTCCGGAGTTCCGGAGTGCTGGGGGTCAGCACATTGTGGGTCAAAATTGGTGACCAAGGTCGCCGTGTTTGGCAATTGAAACTTTGCATTCCCAGCGGAATGGCGAGGCTGGCCAACCAAATTAATCCCAGGAATCCCATCTCATCTCCTCCTCCGCAACTTCACCGCAATTTTCATGTTTTATGTTAGTTGGCGTGGGGCTTAATTTATTGATTTGATACATGTGCCTGATGCCGATTCCAGCCCCGAATTGCCCCCAGGGCGTGAATTTGGATTTGTGATTTGTGTAATTTGTGCAACTGTCACTAATTTCTATTTCCCGCTTCATAATGCGACTGCGTGTCCTGTTCGTCCTGCTCGCCCTGTTGGTCCTTTTGGTGCTGTTGGTCCTGGCATTTCTCTGCTCCTATCATGCCACTAATAAGTTTGTCATTTATGGGATTTATGTGTGCAACTCTCGAAACGGGAGGCGTAAACAAGTCCGAGAAGGAACTCAAACGATTCGAGACTCAAGTAGGAGCAGGGGCACAACTTTCTTTCGCCAGTTGGTAACCCGGTCACGTATGCGTGTGGATACAATATGTCATAGTGCCAGGATGGCTATGACGCGGCGGAGAAGAGGGCCCAGGATCTTGAGTATCAGAGTGCCAGAATGCCAGAATGCCAGATTGCCGGAATGTCGGAATGCCGGAGCTTCGAGTTCGAGCGGCGAGTTCCAGAGTGCATCTCCTTGAAAACAGCATGTGTTGCGCACTGGCCACTACATATTGATCCCATTCAAAACCTTCCACACAGATCTGTAAGATCATTCGAGGATAAGGCGCTGCCGTTGCCTTCATCTCGCACCAACCAACCACTTACATGCCGATGTGGCCGAAAGTGCCGATAAAACTTTCACTAAGCCCCCCTGGTAAATGTCCCTGCACCAATGGCCAGCTGACGAATTTGGCGCGCGCTTGACATTAACGCGGCTAATGGTGAAAGTTTTATGCCTGGCTTCGGCTTCATAATGTGCAACACTTGAGCAACAAGGGTGGCCCCCATGCTCAACGCAGGAACTTAACTTCGGCCACCAGCCACCCGCCACCAGCTGCTTTGGATGTCTTGGCTGTCTTGGCTGCTCCTGCGGATAAGAGAGCGCTTAAGAGAGTCGTTTTTCGGATGCTGGGCACTGGCACTGGCACCCAAAATGGGCGCCCAAAAGTCTGACGGGACCGCCTCGCCAACGGTTGGTGTCTCCGAAGAGTCAACTTCGAAAGCCAAAGCCCTTTGAACGCCCAAGGATCCGGCACAGAGCTCGTTGGGGCCTCGGCTGCGCACTTCGTGATTCGGACTTCGCACTTCGGCCATTGGAATCCTATTCGGAGCGCTTCGGCCCAGTTAGGTCCTTCGGCGGCAGCGACGGCGGCAGCTGACTCGACAGTTGGTTATGAAATCTGAACGTGTTCGCACGTGCCGCACGGATCTCGCAGCAGCTAAAGCCATCAACTCAACTCAGTTCCACTCCAATCAGCACTTCAGTCGCATCGTATCATCCCAGACTCTGACCGCAAAGTGAAAGTAAAAGTGAAAGTGAATCTGTATCTGTAGCTGAACGTGAATGTGAACGCAAAGGATTCGAAGCTAAACTGAACTGAACTGAACCCAACTGAATGAATAGTCGAACAACAGTGTGTGAATCAGAGATTGGAATCATTTCAGGCCAAGACTTTGTGTTGCAAATCAGTGTTTTTGTGTTCGCGCTTCGTCCTTAGTTGCCATCCCTCATGAACTTTAACCAACTCAATCAACAAGCTGCACAACTAAGGTTGTACGAAATTTACCATCTAAGAATCACCCGATAGTAGTTATATTTCAATTTGTAGTATCCAGTATCCGTCGGCAATAAAGCATTTTTTTTTTGGTTTTTTTTAAACATTTTTTTAACGTTCTAAACAAAAAAGTAAAAACAAAAATCACTTAGTGCATATGTGTACAAAACATTTGGTTAAAGCCAAAAGAATAAAAGCGAGGAAAGCGAATCGAAAGGCAACAAGGACCTGAAACCGAGCTTAGTTCGACTGAATTTAAGTAAAATACCAAAGTGAGCAAAGTAAGTATGAGTTTTCGAGTTGAAATTACAAAGAGTTGGTGATTCCTAGCATACTTTTGTGGCCAATCAAACGGAATTCCGGGCAAATGTACAGTCATATTGAAATGGGAGCGGGAATAAATGTGAAATGCGAGCATTAGTTTCTTTGATGAGCTCCTCTCCACGGACTTACATTTGGATTTAGATTTAGATTCGGGTTCAGTCAACTGCCAGCGAATGTCGGCTATACATCCGACAAATGCGAGCACTCAGAGTGTCTGGCTTTGGATCGCAAATCAACAGGAGGAACGTCAAATTCAGATTTCAGATTTCAGATCCGAGAGGCCAGAGGAAATCCATACCGTACACACACACACTCGCACGCACTCACATTACAGCCACGCATACTCACTCATCTGGCATCTGTGGCTTGTGCTTAAGTTAATTATTATCAATTAATAGCTAATCACGATAAATGTGCATGAAAGCGTTGGCACAAGGACACAGCGATACGGGATGTCCTTGTCTAAGTGGGCGGTGGTGACGCAGAGTTCGGGTTTGGGGGAAAGCATTTAGGACAAGGCAACAACAACACAACAAATGGCTCTGGCATACGGTCGTGGATGGAAACGCAACAGCCTCCCTCTTCCGCTCCCTATACCCTTCCCATTGCCAAGTGCCCACGGGGCTCCTCACCTAGTTTGGCATCCTGTTGATTTGTCCCACGCTGCGTATAAGCGATTGGTATTAAAAGTACGCATACGCACTGTTGTCATAACCCGTGGCTGAAAAATAAATTACGCTGCACTCGGTCACGCCCAGAGTATGGATTTTATTTTATTTCATTTTCATTCGGAATATGCTTGTTTGTATCGGTTACTTTGTCAATTGCGGTAGTTACAAAAATTAGATTTTTGATTTCCATTCTTTCCGTTTGTTTGAAAAGTTTTAATGCAGAATTTAATGATAATTTAGGATATCAAATAAATTACATTTTGCACTTTCTGCGCATATTCATTAATTAAAAAAGACGCCATTTTTCTGAAGAATGAATTAATGTGAAACAATTTAAAATTGAATGTGCGCATTTAATACTGAGCTAGGCTTACGCGTTTGTCGTGATGAAAAATGGTATTCTAGACTTGTTGAAAAGTATGTAACATGCTGTTTATATAAAGGATATATATTCTTGACCAGACTCACTAGACGAGTTCATCTGGCCTTAACCGTTTGTCTGTCCGTCCTTTTGCTTGATTCAATTGCCACACACACAAAAAGAATGCCAATAGAATGAAGAAAAACTAGTCGAGTTAAGGGTATCTGACAGTCGAGAAATTCACGCATTCTCTCTCGTTTTTCTATTAAAATGGTAACATATTAATGACAGCCTAAGTCGCAAAAGCGTTTATTAATTATCAATGTGATGAAAAACTTCAGTGGCTGTTCGCCTGTTATTACAATATTATTATTGGCAAATGAACAATGAGAGCGCAAAATGGACGCATAAAAGCGAATATTTATGATCTTGTGCTGGAATGCCCATAAAATTCAATCAAAGTTGCAGTTCCCAGTCCCAATTTCTCGTTCGCCCCTCTTCACTCGTGGAATGAAATGCTCCGCGCTCCGTTCACCGGACTTTGGACTTTGGACACCGGTGGGCAAGTGAAGCCAAGTGAGGTTCGTCGTCTTGGGCTTTGATCTCCGCCTGGGATGCCCGGGAAACGCTGGGGTATGGGGGAGTGGAAAATACCAGGGGTGCTAGCCTGCGGTGGGTGGAGTTCACTGGGTGATGGGTGGACAACAATCACATTCGCCGTTGGAGTGCCCTCAATAAACGATATTTTATTCTTTTTTCCCTCTGCTGTTTGCCAGCTGCCCTCTGCTCCTTCCGCTCCTTGCAGCCTCCCAGCTGTCCTTCCTGTTTTCCGTCCCGACCGAGGTCCTTTTTTTTTTTTTTTTGCAGTAACCCATCTTTCTGTTCAGTTCAGTTCAGTTCTGTTCTGTTCTGTTCGGTTTTGTTCGCCTTTCCTGCTACCACCTTCTTTTTCCCTTTTATCGTTTCAGTTACAAAGCGGCGCGCACTTTACGCTGATTGCTCGCTGGCGCAATCGTTCCACAGGACACGGCTTCCATTTCCTCCATCGCGTCCTTTCTGGCCCTGCTCGCTTTCCCTTTGTTTTCCGCAGCAGCAGCACGCCCCCATTTTGCCCGTTTTTCCCCCATTTTCCTCAGTTTTCCCCTATGTGTGCAACTGGGCATCGATATCATTGGGTTTATTGTTACTTCCTTTTGCAATTATCCTTGTTAGTCGGCGCACAGGACAGGCCAATGCACAGTGGCTCCCATTTCTAGTGCTCACTGGCACTAACTTCATTTGCCTTTATTTTGCGCCCCGCATCGCAGCTTGGCTTTTTGCGCTGCATAAAGTATCTGGAATTGTCACCCGACTCCTGCTTAATAAACCAGCAGTCGGTCCTTTTCGTCTGGCAGCGTGTCCTGCATCCAGCGTCCTGCGGCTCCACTTGAGCTCCCTGCTCCTCCGCCGACGGAAGTGCGAGTTTTCCACCGCATTTCCATCCCCCTTAGCGCAGATTTGGTCGAAGTGGGAGGAAAAGCGAGAACGCACAGCGGGAGAAATAGACAGTGGACTTGGTCACTATAGTCGGTGCTTTTCACAAGCACAAACGTTTTATTATTTAAAACTTTAGTATTATATGACTCTCAATAGCTATTTATCCGGATTTTAAAACAATGATTATTGAAGACTTAAAACTCTGCGTTGCCGACGTATATTTTTATTTTAGGAAAAAAAAAATATATAAGGAATATAAATCAATGAAAATAAATCAAGATATATTTTTATATTTTATGCATTAATGAAAATCTTTGATCTTATTAACTTTCCTATTCCATGTTAATTCAAGAATGGTAGATAGACATTAGATTTAGTTTTCTCTATTGATTTCAAGGCAGCATTTTAACACGAGGATGTAAGTCCTTTTTTAGCCAGTTAAGCATGCTATTCAAATAATGGATGATAAACTTTGAATGCCAGACATGTACATAACTGGAAATGCTTAATTGATTTTTGTCCACTGCAGCTGAAGAAGAAAGCTGATAGAACACAAACTCAATCAAACTGTCAGCGACAACTCGCTTCGATTTTCTGCTGCCACGCCCACTCGTTGGTCAGCTGGTCATTTGGTCCGCAGGAGCAGAGGAACCAATAGATATAGCATCACTTCCAGTGACTTCCTCCGACCCTCGTGGTCCCCTATCTCCTATATCTATCCATCCATCCATCCAACCATCCGGTGGTGAGCACAACCAAGTAATAAAAGCGAAGCATACGCGCGGCATTTAATTAAAATCGTGCGTAAAGTGCAACACTCGATGGCGGACTTCGAGTGACCCGACATCCTCTCGCTGTGGAAAGGAAAACAAATCCGGTCGGACAACACCTAATTAAATTTATTAAAGCACTGAAATCAGCGGCAAGAAAACTGTGAAATTGTGTTGAAGTTTAACCAGCTCGGCTTTGTAGCAAGCTTCTTTGCTCGACCGAGAGTGCTGCTGCATACTTTTGTGTGCAATGCAACGCCTTTTAATGACCACGCTACAGCATGCGGTCACCCACAGCCACCCACTTCCGCCCACTTTCGCCCACTTCCGCCCACCGTTGCCCGGTTCGCCCGGACCACACCCAACCCATGTTGGCATCACATTTTTTGCAATTAGCGGAATTGTTTCACATTTGCTTCACTTTCACACTTCCCCACCTAGCTCGTTCCGTTGCCAGCAGTTTATCTGCGGTTGCAGGATAACACCAACCACCACGCTACACCCACCTCCCGCCAACATCCACCACCCACCACCCACCATCCACCCCCATCCGCGCCTGCCTTTGGGTTTGTCACTCGGTTGGCTGCCCCCTCGCCATGGGGAGACGACGTCCATGGACGAACCCCTGAGTGTGTCCACTATTCGGGACCCCTAGGGGATGTGCAGCTAAATCTTTTAAAATACATCTAAAAACGACGTGACAGAGGATGCACAAACACTTTTCTGCACTTTACTTTCTTTACGCACGGACATACAGACAGACAGACAGACACTCAAACGCACTGACATACGTTCCACGAACATTTGCCGGCGATCCAGATGGCTGCACTTTAGTGGATAACCCAGTTTGCTCCGCTTAAAAGGTTCCTCCATTTTTGAGAGAGTTTTTCCGACCGCTTTACATAAGTGTCGCCCGGATCTGGTTTGGCTTGTCCGTAGCTCATTTCCAGGCATTATGCAGTTTGTTGGTCTGCCAAGACATCGAATGGAGTTGCTTTGCTCCGAGAAAAAGTCGGAAAGCCTGAAAAATGCTTCTTCGTCACTTCTTCGAACTTCACTGCAAGCTGCCCGAGAACAGCGAGACAACTGCGACATTAATTCTCCGATTGTCGCTACGCCTTCTATAAAGCATTTTTAGCAAACAAAAATAACAAGGAATGAAAGAACTTGCCCTATAGCAAAGTTCCTAAGAAATCCCAAGAGAGTTAAGCTCTTAACCAGACGAACCGAGCTCTGTTCTCTCTGTACAGATTCTCATTAGCTCGAATTACATTCGCTGAACTAAAGCATACTTTGCGGTAGATGAGTGAAATAAGTATATGTTTTATCAAATGCCCTCGTATATAATATTGCCTTCAGTCTGCGGGGCCCATGCCTTCACTTCCGTTTCCGTCCTTTTCAGCGCGACAAGAGAAGGTATCTGAAAACCCCAAGGCGTCCATCATTTCTGTGCCTTTTTGAAATCAGCGCGGAGCGCAGCGGGAGACAGGAGACACTCGCTAAAAGGAATCATGCCGACATTATGCCATTACATTTGCATAATTATCGTTATGTGTGTGGTTGTGGGTGTGGCTATGCGACTCACGCACACACACACACACACACTCCTCAAGCAGTCAGCCACTTGCCTTCGCTGAGTAAATGTTTGCATTTATTTGCATTTCAACGGAGTCAAATAAATATGAAAGCTCAGCACTTGCGAAGTAAGGGAAAAACGGCGATGGCAATCGGCTGGGGGACCGGAGTGACAACTTTAAATTGAATTCAAATTGAAAAACTTTCCTCCGCTGTCATATCCCCCGGGCATATCGATGGTCCTTCAGCTGCTCTTCCGACTGGAGTCACCTGTTGCCCAAGGCCAAGCCCGCAGGACCTGCAGGCGATCAACAGGTGCAGCCAAGAACCCACCAAACGAAAGTATTCACTCTCATAATATAGTTGCATATTAGTTTTTGGTATTAATCCAAATTTGTTATCAATACTTCCCAAATGTTGCAATAGATATTGATATTAGCCACAATTCTAACTACTAATGTAGATCCAAAGGTACCGCGGTAAAGTTAGGCTTTATTTTATCCCATCCCAATTGCTGAAAAAGATTTCTCCAACATTTTAGAAATATGATTTCAATGTTGATTTCGGCCAAGATTCAGACTCACATTTCTGTAGTTTTTCACTAAGACCACAGAGATTTGGCAGCACTGAAGGATTTCCCAATTCATTTAATCGAGGAACAAAACTATTTTGTACTCAAGTTTCTTAAAGCTCAAAATAATACAGGGATGGCCAGAAAGGGATCAAGAGCCAGAAAAAAAATAAAAAAATCGCATTGTCTTTGCTGGCTTTTCTTCATTCAACTGCTAGACTTTGCCCACATCTCCTGGTGTCCAACCAACTGCTCAAGGTCGGCAAGGCCACCATGGCAAGAACACGGATGTGAGATAGCCAGAAAGCTAGAAAGCGACGTCCTGCCGCATTCCTTCGCAAAAGGAGCAATGTGAAAGTTCCAATTAGGTAGCATCTGGTCGCAGTAACTCGCTCCGGGAAATTCGATAGTTCGTGATGCGGGGCAGGTCGATATGCCCGAAATTGTGGGCCCGTCTGAGAACGAGAGCTCGAAGTCTGTCGAATGAAAATCAATGTCACAATGTTTGAGCGCCAGCTGACAAGTCATCCCGGCCAGCTCCACATCCTGCAACCCTTCGAGTCCTTCGAGACCGCACACACGAGGGCCCGTTGACGGGCTGCATGGGCTGCACTCCACTCTCCGATTTTCGTCCTGGCCAGGACCAGTGATATGTAGTCCTGAAAAGCACAAACGCACAAGCTGCAGAGCCAGGATTTTTCGAGAAGACTGCAGAACTGAAAGCTGGAGATATTCGCACATGAACTGCAGCTAAAAGCGCTACACAGATCTTTGCAATTGGGCAGGCAAACGCCGAGTGGGCACATAATCAATTAGAATTGCGAAAAACACTCCTCTGCTCGGGCACGAAATTTAAATAACAATTCTGCATAAGCCCCACTCGTATTATTCATTATTCTTGCTCATTTTGAAACATTCAGACGATTACCAAATTGGAAAATGTTACAAATTCTTGCGGATTAACGGCAGCAATAAAGAGCGAAGCCGCTTGTTTGTGTATGTAAGTGCGGGTGTGTGGCTGTGCGGCTGTGTGGGTGGTGGTGCTGCTTGGGTGTGTGTGTGTGTGCGCGGCAGACAATCGCAATCAAATCCGCAATTCTAGCCACCCAAACCACTGGCCTCGCTTTTTCAGCACACACACACACACACAGACACACTTGTTGAAAATCATAAAAATTTGATGTACTTAAAATTTTCATAAAGCTGCCAAACAATGCCCAACATGAAGAGCAACAAAAACAAAGTCGGTTGCAAAAAAATGTTTAAAACTTGCCAACTTGTTTGGACTTGGTTGGGTATAGCGCAACGAAATAAAAACCGACAAAACAAAAAAAAAAAAAACACTGACAAACGAGCAATCAAATTTGTTTAAATGCAATTCTGCGGACTTTTTTTGGATCACGCTTTCCGGTTGCTATTCCTTTTTTTTTTTTGTTTTCTGTTTTTTGTTTCGAGAGCAGTGCAATGCGGAGCAAAGTATACAAACTTCACGGCGCAAATTTCAAACGAGGCTTACAGTAAACAATTGAGCGTTAAATCGGCGAGAAATCGAAGCGAGCGAAGCCAAAGAATAAACAAAGTGCAAAATAAGGAAGTGGAGTCAAGTGGCCTTTTGCACAACAAATATAAGTAACAATGGGTATGGCTTTGCTTTTAACATGAAAGGAATAAAGTCGAAGTCGAGTAGGAACTATAACTAAAGGTCATACTAAGCAGTCAACAGCAGTTAACTAGAGTCTATCTTGAATTGCCTAATTGAATAGATACATTCTGGGACATGAACATAGGGTTCTTATAGGTTTTACTAATTTATCAATATATATGACTATAACATATATTCAAGCTATGATGCTTATCTATACCTTCAGTTCCCCCCATTAAACAATAAAGTGCCAAATTCTTGGCGCACTGAATGGTGGAATCTTGTGATAATTATTCGACCATATTCTGGCAGCTCGATATCGGTTGTGAATGGGGGCATTAACATGAACATAACGACTAACTGTTGCCAGCGGAATTTCCGTCCAAATCGCGACGAGGTGTTCCTAATGGGATTATGTTCGTCGGTTTGGAAGAGCAGCCGGTTCTTTGTCGCCAGCAGTCACGATATATATATGTATGTATATATATTTACCTTATGTACATCTATATATGTACATATATAGTATGCTAGGAAACTGGGCCTCTTTGAAGGAAGTGGCACAACTATCGTGCATCCATCGCATTAATTTCAAGGAGGGATCGCGATTTTCTGGGATGGTGCGTGCGTGCCGATAGCGAACTAAGTGCAAGTGGCGTTCGCTAATTGTTGGCCATGTTTTTCTGCTGACAATTCGCTTTCGGCCAAATAATTCATGCAAAACTCCCGAAATTGTCACGCAACCCAGTTCACAATGCGGCGATGATGATGAGACGCTGTTAATTAATTAATTATCCCCCGCCGCTCGACGGGGCAGCGGTTTTGTGATTTATGATAAGAACACTTTGCCCCATTCCGCTGCCCCCCCCCCCCCCCCTCTCCACTGCCACCAGTTTCCTGTGCGCATTTTGCGATTTGGTGAAAATGATTTCCTCCTGGCTTCCAACACGCGAAAGTGACATTTTTATTGTTGGCGTTTTGCATGTCGAGGGGATGCCTGGATGTCCTTAGAGAACTGGTTGGGTGTCTCGGGTGGGTGTGGCTTGGGCGCTGGCTGTACCATCATTAGGCCAACTCATTTTTGTCCTGCGCAGCGTGGGACGCGTGCATCATGTTGCAAACAGCCAGATGGGCCAGATGGGCCACTCTTCGCTGGCGAAAAAGCAGCGAGAAAGGACGCAGGACCTTAAGGTGGCCCATGTTGACGATGCTAATTAGCCTCCGCTCCGCCATTGTCCTCGGCATCAGCTGGCTATGCCACGAGTGGGCCGAAGGACACTCCCGTCCTTCGTCCTCCAAAGTGGCATACAGACAAACAAACCAACAGGCAGTCGCCAAAGGCAAAAGTTTTCGTGGACAAATGATCTGCGGAGTGCTTTTACCTCCTATGATAATAGTCAACCCCAGTTTCAAAGGGACTTGGAGGATTTCACCCGAAAATGATTTAATTTTCGGCACTGCAAATTGGCATTTGCCTGCTTAAAGTATATAGAATTTAATGTGTAATTAGCAAGGCCTAGGGCAAACTGTTCTATTTTCTTTCTGAAGGGAATTATCTTTAAGCTGATAAACGCAAGACTCAATTGGATCGCTTTGTACGTGTTTAATTGTCATCTTTTGAGATATGACTTCGATTTACTACGCCCTCGCATGATTCCCGCAAGGATTCCCGATGTGACAATCTCCATTCGCATCTTTGGGCACTCAATAACCGGCCAGTCAGCAGTTGTTCCCCCCAGATTCCTGCCTGTCAGTTGTCCCATTTTCGATTCCATCAGATTTTGTGTATTCGGAGCAGCCAACGGTGGTATTATCATCAATTCCAGTGTCTGGCAAAGGTTCCACCGCACCTGCACCCCGCCCACAGTCCGCCCACTGTCCGCCCACAGCATCCCTTGGATTTCTTTCATCCGAGAGTTGGTCGTCCTTAAAATATTTTCGGAGCAATGTTTCCATAAATACACAACACAGGATCACAGAATGGGAAAAGTGGCTATAGCACTGGGAGCGGGAGTGGAAGTGGAAGTGGGAGGCCGTCAAGGGAACGAGGGACTCAAAAACAGGCACGCACCAAAATTCGGCACGCTTTGGGTGTATGAGTGCTCGGTATCTTTGTATGAGTGTGCCTGTGTTGGTGGCCATAAGCAACATAAGCAACAGCGAAGGAAGAATAAACAAAAGCTCTGCTCGGCCATTGTTTGCTTAGGAATACACACACACACACACACACACAGCGAACACACACACACTCTGCGGCACGCACACAGCAAAAAAAAAAAAAAAACCATAATTCCGTGAACCACAGTGCGTATACGCAATACGGGCAGCAGCGTTAAAATCGCGTTGCCAGAAATTGTATGAATGATAAAAGCCAAAAATTGGCCTTCGAGTGAAACGAAATGAAATTAGACAACATTTCTGATGACTTTCTGCTCTGTTTGGGTCTAAAATTGCCCGGGATTGTATTTTTGGCATTTTGGCATTCGTATTGGTTTTGGGAAGTTGAGAGCAAGCCTAGCACGGGGAGCAAGGCAAAACCAGGACGAATGGGCCAGTCGAGCCGACAATTTGTCAATTGACGCGCATCCAGGCGCTGGCAGCTCCTTCCGCCCGACTGCCTCTCAATGCCAGGACACCAAGTCAATTTTCATAGACATTTTACTGCAGTCCATCATTTCGCCCCGTTCCCCATTCCCAGTATCCTTTGGCACGGTCTTTTAGAGCCTTTCGAGTCCATCTGGCTGGAATAAATACATTTGCTTCGTCTGGTCTGGTCCCGGCATGATCGTTCGTCTAATTGAGGCCGCTTTGCGAAGTCTTTTTGTCTGCAGCCCAAGTTGCAGGAGGCGACGACAAGGGGTTAGCAATCAGTGGTGGTGGCCAGCAGCTTTAGATGATTCTCCGGCAGCTGCACTTCATCAGGATTTTGTGACTCCTCTGGCTCTGGAGCAGGCTGCTCAATCTTCTCCAGATCGTGATCCTGCTTCTGTTTCTCCTCCCGCTGGCACAGGACCGCCTTCATCCGGATGTCCTTGACATCCTTCGACACCCTCTCTGCTTTAGTTGTCTCCGTGGCCTCGAAGGCGTTTATCCAGAGCATGGCTGCCAGCGTGGTCATCAGACCACCCATGATGGCCCACTCCCAGCGCTGGTAGACTTCGGTGGAGACGCCCAGATAGCGGCGCAGCACGAACTGGGTGGACAGGTGGAGGATGTGCTCCACGCTGCACCAGAGCCACAGGGCCAGGACCTCCATGAAGGCCACGCCCAACACCAGTTCGATCAGGAAGGTGGTCAGCCAGCCCATCCGGCTACGATAGCGCGTGGGCAGGATCTCCAGGTCGTGCAGGAAGTATAGGATGGCGCAGTAGGCAATGTGGCCGGCGTAGATGGTGCCGGGAATTACCGGGAAACGCTCTATGTCCAGCAGACAACTGCCACGCATTCGGAAGTGCAGAACGCTGGCAATCAGGAGTACCAATGTGCAGGTCATCGTGGCGATTGGTTATGCTGGGTGTATTGGGCACTTTTAATTTTTCAACTTTCCTCGATTTATTTTACGATTTTGTAAAATTAAAAATTTTGTAACAGGCCGAAAGAGGGATGTGTGTGTGTGTGCTAGCTTCAACGAATCGTTGTGATTTGCTTATGTAAGGTTGGTTGCCCGGGCTTTGAAGTTTCGAGCACTTTGGCGCGGAGTACGTGATCGAAGGAAAAACATTTCGTAACGAGGCAAAAACTGGTAACGAATGCGCCTGCCTAAGCATGCGACGGGATAACGGAAGAATTCGTTACTACTTCACTTTTACAACGCTCTTTATTTTCTTTACAAATCTTGCTATCATCTCACATTTCGCACTACATTTCCATTAGTATATACCTGTATATACCTGTTTCGACTCAATTCAAAATGACCACGGTTGGAAAAGTTGATAAGCTACCGGCTATTAATCGCAATATTCATGGCGAATCTTAATCTTTATGTCAATGCTGGCATAATTATTTTTCTCGTTTTTCAATTGCCTCGGCGAGGATTTACCATGCTATGTGAAAATGCGGAAAAGAGGATACTCCCACCTGCAGACGGGGCTAATTCCGGGCTTAGCCATATTTCCAATTAATTGTAATTCGCTCTGGCGCAGACAATTTCCATGCATTTAGCAGTGCGCCAGGTCATTAGGTGACCCCCAGTTCTTCGCTGGTAGACCGCCACGCTCCGCCCCCCTAATCCCTTGTCACGCCCATTTATGTTCATAAATTATGCAGTCAACCTCTGATGCTCATTGACCCAGAGGAAAGGCCACCCCCAGTAGCCCCACCTTTCGCAGTGGGGCAGCTGTCGAAATGTTATTTCTTTCCTTATTTCTGCCTCATTTTTTTTGTGCTGGCAAAAGCGGGCGGGGAAAACCGTTTGATCCCTTCCGGCTTAGCTGGGACTAAAAGTAGAGAACGACGAAAATAAAATTAAAAAAAGCAGACTGACAGCGGGTGGGTTAATCGGAAGTAGGACTGAGGGGTTGGTGCTCATTGGACAACTCAGCGCCAGAGACAACTTTAAATTTATTACCAGCCAGTCCCAAAATTATGTATTTCCCATTAATGTGTCTTCTTTTTCGGACATAAACGCTAGATACTCCTTCGATCTTGGCTCTTGGTTTCGTGCCATCGTTTTGGGTAGAGCAATATTTTGCATTGGGAGTTGGCTTTGATTAAAAAGATGGATACCATCCCCAGTCGATTGGGATTTTTTGTTTTCCGTTTTTGGGCAGCTTGACTTGCTGCCAGCCAGTCCATTGAAAGTTTGGTTTTCTGGTTTCTGGTTTGATTCCCGCAGTCCCGCCAACGAAGCACGTACAATGGACTCGGGGAAATGGGAAAACTGGGAAAAACTGGGTAAATGGGGAATTGGGAAAATGGTGATATGGTGAAATGGGGACATGGGGACATGGGGACATGGGGCATGGGAAAGTGCCATCCCCTAAGAACGCACACTATTTGCTTATGCAGATTTCGACCAACATTTCGCATTTGTTTTCAAACGGCAAACAGCAGCAGAAAGTGAAATGTGAAATGTTGCAACAAAAGGGGTCACCAGATTTTTCTGATATCATATGATATATGAGATATGGGCCCTTTTGTCTCTGCCACTTCCACTTGCCACTTGCCACTCGCCGCTTTGGCATACATATATTTATGTTAAATTCATGATATTTAAATTAGTTAGCCAACAGTTTGTCCTTGGTCCCTCGTCGGGCACCCTGACCTTTGCCCCTTGGGGTTTGCCGGCCGCACAAAAGGCCACCCGGCTGCAGTGGCCAAACATTCAATTATGAGGCCTCCAGCCTTCAAGTTTCTGTGTGTCTGACTTTGACTTTGGCTCTGGATTTCCAGCTTCAGCTTTTGGCCTAAGCTCATCTGCCATTAGCATTTCAAATGCCACGCATGGGATAGTAGTGTGGGGATATGGTTGTTGGGGGGACATCAAACTTTTGCCATTTGCCTGCGAGCGGCAAACGACAAAAAGCAACGCAAGCTGGCTAAAGTTTGCCATCATATATCTTGTCAGTGTGCGATGCATACGTTATCGGCGGCGCCCTTCTTTCGTTCTAGCAGAACCCCTCACCCCTACCACTACCACTACCACCCGCACCACCCACCTTTCATTTGCCGCACTGGTCAAGTAAATGAGTTTTCCTGCGGCTTTTCCACATTTGTTTTTGCGTGCCTTGCCATTTGACAGATCAAAGACCGACTAATACACGAGCAAACAACAAACAAACTCGCACAGATCGGATGCCGCACCGGAAATGGATATTTAATTAAAGTTCTCGGCTTTGTCACATCGCCTCTTCTTTGCCTGCCATTCGAGTTTCCCCGATAGAAAATTGAAATCGCCTAATGTTAAAACGATGGCCACACAAAGGTGAGCAAACAATTCCTTGGACTCGTATCACATGTCGCTCGAAATCAATGGATCTACGACCACAATATACTTTCTAAGGAATTATATAAAACATAAAAATCTACCATTGTGCTCTCAGTTTAAAAATAAACATTCTTTTGGCCTGCTGTGCTAACTAAGCGATCTAAATATGTATGTATGTATTAAACTGGGAAATTCGATGCCATTGAAAAGCGAAGCGCTATTATATCGTTCTATTACTTATAGGAATACTTGTGTTACTACTAAGTAAGCAACGCACATTTTCTGTCAGTGTAGCCAAATGGAGTTTAGGGGGCTAGGCGACGGAAGTGGCGCACGGAGAAGCAAGTTGTTCCAGAGACAAACTTTATGACTTTTATCTGAGCTCAAGTTTTGAGTCAACCTAAGAAGTCGAAGCGTCGAAGCTCCAGCCCCCTTCAAAAAATAAATTTCCTTTGCCAGCCATTAAAAGTGGGGCCACCCACCAATTCTCATCAGCTGAGTTCTCAAACTGCCTCACGGCCAAATGCATAAATATTTTCACTGTCAGTGCGCCACGCCTACTTTTTACCGCCCCCGTGTCCGCATCCTGTTTCTCACACCGCAAAAAAAAAAAAGAACTGTTGTCGTCGCATTGTAATAAATGAAATTTCATGGCTTGAGTTTTCGTTTATTGCAACTATTTTGGCTTAAGTAAATAAGCTGCTTACATTTTTTCCATATGCACATTCATGTTGTGCCCTTTCACGGGCACTACTTTTGTTCGAGTGTAGCAGCCGCTTAAAAAACTTAAACACGGGCATTTTCATATACATTTATTTCGGAGGCTGTCCACGTTGGCGGTCCATGGAGGAATATAGTATATATAGGATGTATAGGATGTAGGCGTGGTACTGAATTTGCATATTCACAGAAAAGCAGGGCGACGCAACGCAAAAGTGTCATAAAAATTCTACATTTCAATGAAACGAAGTCGAAAAACAACAACAATAGGGCGGCTATGGTATGGGGAAAAGTCTGGACAGCCAAATATAAGGGCAATAAAAATGTTATATGCCGGCAAAAGTCGGACCAGAGATACCGAACGATGTCCGGCAGGAGTTTTAGAAATATGCAAAGTGTTTCAGGACGAACAGAAACCGGAATCTCTGTATCGGTCTTTAGGAACACATATTTTTATTGATCATTTCGTGAAGCTATCGAAATTACTCAGAATACCATTCAATCGGAGTGTCACAGTCTTACAAATACATTAAAAAATTTGGCGAACTGTGATTTATTGTGTTATTGAGTTGCATTTTTTGCTGTTATTAAAAGCTTTAGAAATAATTTCCTAAAAATTTCGACAGCGAACTGTGAGTGCGTTCTCAGCCGATGAGTCGAAAAAAACATTTCCATAATTGCGTGCAATTGGAGCCAATTAATGGGAAACGAAAAAAGTGCGCTAGTCACGCCAATATTTTCGCACCGAATTATGTGGCATCCATTGTTGTTGAGGACCATGGGACATCGCAGAGTTCATGTTTATTTGCGAAATGGAAATCCGCGATATATAAGCATCCGGTCCGTTTCCCGTGTTTTGTTTAATCAGTTTTGCAGCGCATTCTAGTCGGTCTTTTGGGTGTTTTGGGATGTTGGGGGTGTTGAATGCTGGATACTCGCTGCCTTTCGCCGGATTTTTGCATAATGAAATTGGAATACGGCGCACAAAGTGAGCTGCGATGCCGACATCATCGAGTTACAAATTCGTTTACGTTCACGTTCCCTTCCCTTTATCACTCGCCGCCAATGGCGGGGCGGAAAATGCAGGAAAATGCGAGGAGGAAAAAAAAGTAGGAAAAGGCACAACACAGTTGTGGCGCGGAAATGTTCTACGTTTTTCTCACTTCTTTTTTTTCGCCTCTCTTTGGCTCTCGGCCCTTTGTTTTTCGTGGCAGATTGCGTCAGATATTAAATTTATTTACGCGAAATTCGCACGTCGAGCGCTCTCATATTGCCCATCCACAAAGCGCAAAACACACAGTACACAACCCACAACAGTACACATCACACAGGGTATACAGTACACACAGTGTGTTGCATACAATACGCCTGTATTGGCGTCCCAATTGCTCGCCAGCGGTGGGCGTTGGCGGTGGGGGCGTGACAGCAGCAGCAGCAGCAGCCTGTGATACCCTAGACAAACACAGAATGGTTGTTTTCGAAAATTTATCCAGTGACAGTCGCATGATTTAGCGGCAAAGTTCGTCTGCCTTCAAAGGTCCTGTTGCGAGAAGTATTCTCTTCCCGAAATTTCCTGCAAAACAGTGTCCTGTTTGAGAATCTGACTTAATGAGGAAACATGGGCTTCGGTTGGAGGAGCATGATAGGCTTTGTACGAGCACTGATAAAAAAAGAGGCTAGAACTTTTTGATATGATGTGATTTATCCATGGTGATGAGGCGGAGACAAATTCTGAGCTGTACCAAATATTTTTGAGGCGTACTTCAGCCGCACGTTTTTCGTGCAAAAAAAAAAAGGTACGATCCACTTTCGTGGAGGGCCCATAAAAATGCAGTAATATTGTTGCATTCTCGTTAACAATTTTGTGCTTATAATTACCAGCTGAAAACAAGAACAACAATAACATAAATGTACGCCCTTCCGGAACGCAACTTAAAGCAGCATTTAAGTGCATTTGGACAAAACCGGAACAATCCGAGGGGAGAAAGCCTCTTGTTTCCAATTAATATTTTTTCCGCTCCATGCTGCGCGTTGTTGGCGCTGTTTTGGCGTGGATTACCAACTCAAAAATGCGAGCATATGAATGTTTGTGTTTTTGTGTAGCCGTGGGAAAAAGGGCTGCACTGAGCGAATTATAGCAGACTTTTCGAAAGCCAGTCGAACGTTATAACTTCAATGTAAACGGTTGTACCAATTGGCTAGAACTCCTCTTTTCTCATTAGGTTTTTGTCTAACTGACGTTACTTTTTATGAAAATATAAACCTAAAGGCCAGTCCGTTTTTCTCAGTGCAGGAGCAATAGTAGAAGCGTCCATGGCAAAAGGATTACTTTTCAATTAGGCACTAGCCAGGATCCGAAACAAAAATAGTCAGCTAGCAACGAGCTGACTGGATCGGATGCGACTTATTATGAGTCCCGAAATCTGCCCGATTATTCAGTTAGGTATAGTATAGTAGTATATAGTAGCAGTATATATATAGCAGTACATGTCACTCTTGTGATAATTATAATAACGATAAGCTGGTGTTTATCTTTATTCCCAGTTTATTTGGCGCAAAGTGTCAACTCTTTAGTTCCAAAAAATGTGGTATATTCTGGTGGGGACATAAATAGCCAGAGAACAACGCATCCGCATAGCCCAAAAAAAAATATGCATATGAGTGCAAAATGTGCTTTAAGGACATTGGACAATTAATTGAACTGTTTGTGGGTGGCGATGCCGGCATTTTGGGCTGCATAACATTGCAATTTAAATGTTTTCATTGCCCGGCTTAATTTATGGCTGCCGGAGGCCTGGCCAGGCCAAACGAATCGAATATAAAATATTTAATAAGCATGCGAACAACTCGGCCAATATGGTATGCACATACATATATATATATATATATATGTACATATGACCATGTGTGTTTGCGGGCTGTGCCAGTAAATGCAGGATGTGCAAACGCAGGAGGAGCAACTGCATAGCGGGCATAAAAATCCTGGCACAACTTGAGCTGTAAGTGACGTGACCAGCTTTCACTCGACCCCTTTGCCTTTTGCCCAGCAGCTGTCAGTCGTCAGTCGTCAGTAGTGCTTGGTGCTAGTGCTTCTCAAAGCGGAACGGGTTGTGGATGTGCCACATCCTGATCCTGGCCGGATGGCGCTTGTCGGGACATCCTTTCGTGGCAAATGGCTGTCAAATCTGCTTGCATTTTTCATGATGATACCGCCGCGTGCTGTCTGCTGACTGGGTGCTCGTAAACTAAGAAATTCCATTTGCTTGTTGCTCCTTTGCAGACCGCATACTTTGGCATTACGTACTTAGCGTCGAATCGACTCGGGACATCGGGACCTTGGGCAATCCGGACTCAAGAGGCAGGAATTCTCGGACCACCGGAGTGGTCGGCCGATTGGTAAGTATTCATTGGACGACAACAGTTGAATGCACCGCCGTTCCCTTGGTCCCTTTTATTTTTTTCGGGTTAATTAAAACACAGACTACACTCTGACAAAATGCCATTTAATCTACTCAGCAAATCCCGAAAAAAAAAAGCGGGCGGCAAATTAATTATGCGCATATTTGTGGCCTCGACAACAATAATGCGAAGACAGTCCGAAGTTGGGCCAAACAAAATAAAAAGGCTCATTGTGATTTGCATTTTCGTCCTTGCCCTCTGTCGCTGTGCCATTTATGACAGATTTCAGCGGAAGGACCGCCTCCTGTGCAAAATACCGCTGCCTGGCAACCCTCTAATGCGGTGGGTGGTTTGGGTGTGTCTGGTGTTTTGGGGTGTTTTTGGGGGTGTTCTCGGGTGTAGCCATCTATTAATTACAACAACAATCCACTGCTAATCAGCAGGGAAAGTCGTGGAAAGTGGCTGAGGAAGTGGGGGGGGGGGACGGGCGGTATTAAATCGTCTTCGGTGTTTAATGAGCCGCTGAGTCGCATAAATTTCCAAGTGGCGACTGTACTTTTCGGCACGACAAGTGGCAACGCGGGCGGATCGGAAGCGCAGTCAAGATGCTTAACCCTCGAATTGACTTACTTTTTTTCCACCTACAAAGTTAATGCCCGGAACAGCAGCGATGAAGAAGCCGAGTTAAATTCGGTTTGAGTGGCAATCTGGTCCCAAGGAGTTTCATTTTATTTAACCACTTTATCTGGGCAACGTCAATCAAATGTTAACTCAAACTCGAGATGATTTGCTAGTAGCTGGTAAAAATGTGGGCTAAATACGTGATACAAAAAGTGCTGGCTAATCAGATTTTGATGGTACTCAGTGTTTGGTATAATGTTAATGACAAGAAATAACAGTAATTTAAGCTCACAAATGATTAATTTTTTTAGAAATAGTTTTTTTTTTGTTTTTTGTTCTTTGAACCTTTTAGTTTGAAACAATAAATACTTAAGTTCAAAGTAAGTTCACATTTCCTCTCCTTTTCTATGTGATTTTTATGCTGGCTCATTGAGGAACCCTCGTATTATCCCGGCTTAACTGCCATTCAATCAATACACTACACATGGTTCACTTATAAACATAATTTAGTCCGTACTCAAGTGCTCCCACTATTATATTTGGCCGTCCAGTCTGCGATATGTTAGGCCAAATTAAATATTTTAGCTGCGTTGATTGGGGTCTGGCAAACGTGGCAGATCGGCTTTTGCATTATTAAAACGAGACTTATACAACTAATCAAACTTATGCAATTATCGCTGCTGGCTATTCAGTTTAATGAGCGCTTATCTGCTGGGCGGGAGGAAAAAACCAAAAACAATAACGCAACTCCCATTAAATTCGACTGAAATTCGCCAGACGATTGGCGCATGAAAACAGCCCCAATCTGCACACACTCATAAAATAGAATGCCTTTATTTTCACTGAAATATCCGAACGAACTCAATTAAATTGTGGACTTGCGTAAATATAAAACAAAAATTTTGAATAGTTTCCGTTTAAAGGGGGTAACATTTAACAAATTTCTTGGGCAACAAAGATAAATCGCTGATAAATCGTTTGCAAATCACTTTTATCTTTGGCAAGTACCCAAAATAGTTGCGGCCTTAAATTGACCAAGTGTTTTTGATTGGGCGTGGATGGTAATGGTAAGAATAATCAGGCCGAAATGATTTGAAAAGTTCCCCCCAAAATTATTGTGCGAAATGAGCGCTGCTCGAACACAGAACTAAATGGCTTAAACAGTTGAGCGGTTGGACCGTGTGATTCCCCCGGAATCGGAATAAAAGTCAGCGAAAAAAGCGCGAAAGTAATATTTGGGCAAGTTCGAAACGAATCGAAACGAATCGAATCGAATCGGCCGCGGCAATAATAATAATAATAATAACTCACAAATAAATATTGAAATGGAAAATGGAAAAACCGCTGGCCATATCAGTTGGCGTAAGGAGCGCGGAAAAGTCGGCCAATGAATGGAAACGAGGGCAAGGAAATAAACAAAGCCAAAATGAAATGAACTGTAATCAATTTCCAGTTCGGCTAGAGGGGCGGGGGGAGGGGGATGCGAGAAAGTGGGCGGCGGCGATAGGCGGGGTGGGTGGACAAGGTCGAGGCGGCGGCGATGGCAGGAACGATAATATCCCGGGCAATTTATTGTAAGGTCCTTCTGCCTTGAACAGCCGAGCCAATTATTAACATTTTCGCTGGAAGAGAGCCAGTCAAAAATACACACACTTGTATATATATATGTATATATATATATATATATATATATAAATAAAATACAAGTTGACCCAGACCGCAAAAGTGAAAAAAGAAAAGTGGGCGACAGCTTCTAAATACACATTTCACCACCTATAGAGAACGGTTTCTAAGCTGAGCATTTCATATACTCGTATTTGAAATAATACTTAATACTTAGCCAATTTCTACTTTATTTCCATGCGCACACTTTAATTACGTGCTCTATTCACAGCTGCAAATTGTTGCCTAAAATATTTGCCAAAATATGTTTGAATTAAAATTTATTGTTGAGCTTTCAGAGAGACATTAGTAAATTCGGTTGGCTTTTAACAATTCCATTCACTGGCATTCGATTGTCAGAGGCCATAGTGTGCAAATGCCAAGAAATGTGCTGCCATACAATTTGTGTGGTATAATATTTTCGATTTGACCAGCCCGATGTTGGCCCACTCACTTGTGTTTTCCCAGTCACCCAGTCCGGCCTCCTCTGTCACACTTTTTCTGTGTAATTTCGAATGCTTTTTGTGAAAGTTTGCCACAAAATTTTTCGTTCGTTTTTTGCCTTTTAACGATTCAACTTTTGTTAGCTTTAGCGGCGTGGCCGATTTTTCTTTTTAATTTGGCATGGCCAGTGAAATTTATGAAATCCCGCACAGTTGCCGATAACAGTCGAGTGGCCAGTAGAGGTGCTCTAGGGTGGACCAGCTGCAGCCATGAACGAAGTCAGAATCAAAACGAAAAGTATCTGCTGCTGGTGGTTCTCTGTGTTCTCCACGGCAGCTCTTTTCCTTGCATTTCTATGCACCAACTGGTAATTAATTTCCACAGCCAATGCTTGCAAGTGCCGGCGTGCACTGAGAAAAACCAACTTTTAGGTAACTTTATTTAATTCAAAAGAATTATTTATGGCATGGCAACTCGCAATGAAACTTAATGAAGCCTAGAGGAATGTTGTGATGTATAATTAGTTGTTCAGAAATCATGTCGAAATCATAAAATTAATTAAATAATTTTTGCATTTAGAATGCAGCTAATACTAATATTGTTCATCCCATTTTCAGGATACTATCAAGCGCTTAGTTTCTGCAGTTTTCGTGTTCTTCAGCTTTGGAAATATATAATACTAAAATATTTTTCGAACAATTGAGTTGTCTTTTCTCACAGTGCACTCATTCACGGTTGTGTGAGCTAGCTACACTCTACGCCTTTTCTAGTATATGTGCTCCGTGCTCCGAGCTGTGAGTGGTGGGTGGTGGTTGGTGGGTGGTGTGTGTTGGAGTCCTCCCTGTCCAGTCTGCAGCCTCGTTTCGCCTGGTTATTCTCGGCACATGCAGCAGCGCACTTTATCAATTTTATGTCGACTATAATTGCATTAAATTGAGTTTCTGCCAGCGAGTCGAGCCGCATGCCACGCCCCGCACCGTGCCCGCCCACTGGGTCCCCGATTCCCGATTCCCGATTCGTCGTGATTCGTGATTTACCCCGTCGATGCGATAGGAGCTCTCTGCATATATTTACATGGCCATATTAAAAAGTTGCCTGCAAATGAAGTTATTGTTTAAAACGGGCGGCAACAAATTTATGAGCTTGAGAGGGGGCCGTAAGTGAGTTGGCATTAAAGCAATCTACAGGAGACACTCCTGCAGGAGAGCTTCGGCTCCTCGTACGGCAAGGAAGCAAATTTATTGATTCGGTAAGGCGAATGCGACACGACGAACATGACAGCGCATGAAAATCTGACAAGCAACGGTGGAAATGAGAAGTTGAAGACGCCGTGGAAGCCTCTGCTTCTGTGGCAGGACCTCGGTGGGCGTGGCACACGCACACACATTAAATAACAAACGAGTTGCCGTTGCATTATTGAATTAAACGCGAAGGACACCTCCTTGGCCGGTTAATAAGCCAGGCGGATCGCCAATTTATTGGCCATTGTATTTGACCATGTGCAGCCTGTTGGCATTGGGAGGTGGGACTTGAGATGAGTTCGCAACTGAGGGTCTTAAAAGTTGCTGGATGCCGCCTGCACTGGGGGAAAAATGTGTCCTTTACTTCGGACGGCCACTTTCCGAAACTTATATCCCTCGGGCTAATGTCCTCGAACATCCAGAGTTTGGACAAGGGTCCCATTTCAATTTCCCACGACAGGTACAGCATTTATTTATTTGCTTCGGCTTTTTACCTGCCATTCCATGGATGAAGAGGGTATAAGGAAAGGGTATATAATGTAAGATAATGTTGGACTTAGCCCGTAAAGCTAGTAGCAATTTCTGGGATATTCTGAATACGGAATACCTTTCCATATTTAATGCAGCTTATTTACTTTGTCCTGTGTCCTGGGAAACACAAATATTTATTAAACAAGTTGTCTTTTTATTTTGTAAGATATTATGGAATTCCACTGCAAATTTGGCTGTATAAATGCTATATGGAGTTTTATGTTTATACAGCAACTGTGAAAGTTTGGCAAGGGATATGTATATATGTAGTATGTGTGATGATGTCCAGTACTTGCCCCCCCCCTTCCTCCCCACACACCTTTGCCATAGTGTCTCTGGAAGATGGCCAGTGCTAAATGCTCCATCTACTAGTTTGGGCCTCAAATTGGACCACTACGATCTGGAAGCCAGCAATTTCAGAGCTGGTAAGCAGTTGCTTTGACTAATTTGCGCCGGCCCCGATTGTGGCCCGTATTTAAATGAATTTCGCCCACCGTCGTCCTTGTTCGTCCTTTTGCTCATCGCCGGCGTTATAACGGTCTATTTAATTGTAGCCAAGACAGACGCAAACGGATAGCTCGGCCCGCCTGAATTTTGTGTTTGTAGCCATCTAATGAAGTTGCCCGCAGTGGAGAGCTGGTGAAAAAATAAAGGAGCAGAGACGAGCAGAAAACCGGCTGAAAAAGACGCACACGGCGCAATGGGAATGGAAATGGGCCATGGAACGGAATGGGGATTGGATTTGGGATATATATGGAAGTGAAGGTGGAGGTGGAGATGGAGATGGAGATTGGGAATGGGGCAGAGAATGGGTCTAGGCCAACAGCAGTTGCCTAGGACCCTCATTTATTTTCACTTTAATCAAAGTGTATGGCAACGAGGCAACAACGATGACGAAGCGGCTCCGACCGCAGATGCTCGATGCTCCACGCTCCACGCTCCACGTT
Organism: Drosophila melanogaster; assembly: GCF_000001215.4. Classification (NCBI taxonomy): domain Eukaryota; kingdom Metazoa; phylum Arthropoda; class Insecta; order Diptera; family Drosophilidae; genus Drosophila; species Drosophila melanogaster. Next base: position 20,039,457 of record NC_004354.4, on the reverse strand, counting down.
CCACGCTTCTCGATTCACGGGAAAAACGCCAAAGTGGAAAAGTGGAAAGCGCGGTGAAGGACGGATTGGTGGAGGGACCCCCCCTGCCAGCGAAAATCGGGTGCGGTGCCTGATGATGGAGGAGGCTGAACAAATTTGGCTTGGCATGCCCAAAAGAATTCTAAAGCGTAAAATAACAAAGACCGAACGAGGAGGCAAACCAAAGGCATAGCCGTCTGTTTCCTTTCCACCCAAGAGCAAGGATAAGACCGAACGGAGAAAGTAGTTGTGTTTTAATGCGAGGACCGTGCTACACGTTATCCTTTCAGGCTGGAAACAAAAGCAAAACCCACAGAGATTGGACCAACATCCTCCTCCTCCGCCTCCGCCACCGCCAGCTCCCCTTCTAAATGGAAAAAGTAAGCTAATTAGTTAATGAAAGATATTTTCCTTTGTTCGAGAGAGCCGCAGCGTCCTTTGGCGAACTGCGCCAAGCGAAAATGGGCACGAATAAGATACTGAAATTGATTTCGCCGGGGATTCCCCTTTATGCTTCCATTGTTGTGGCACTTCGACCCACTCGTCCACCTTTTGCCACGAAACTCCACTGCAGAGAGAGAAAGATGTGTTGCAAATGTGGGGAGGCTTTCCTCCACAGTAGGACGAAAAAAACCGACTAAATATTTAACTTCCATCGAGAAGTCTGTGTAATCTCTTCTGGCCTTTTAGTAAAGTCTGAAGAAATTCTTACGGAAAGCCCACACTGAAAGTATCGAATATAAGATCCCAATGGGATATTTCCAAGAAAATCCTTATGATATCATTGAACGAAGCATCTTCTATCCTTTCATATTTACTTACAACTTCTTAAGCAGGTGCTGAATATTCTAAAATTTCTATAAACCGAATTAAATGCCGATTAGGCAACCACCATAACAGCACCTTGCTTTTCCACTTTCCCAGCATTTTTCTGTCCATTTCCAAGGACGAATGAATGGACGCTTAAGGTCCTTTGAATTTTTGCTGGTGCAGAAAAGTGTTGCCTACTTGGCGGGTCGGTCCAGTTGGAAGTTGGCCGTGTGTAGGCGTAGGCATCTGTAATATATGTAAAGTGCAGACCCTGGGCACACAGCCCGGTGCCACGCCCCCTTAGCGGAGGCCCCCCTCGCTCTCGGGACGGCCTTTTCGCTGCCACGTCAATTGTGGAACTGGGGCCTTTGTTTGGCAATTTCGCCCCGTTCGCTGCTCATTTTTCGCTTTCTTTTCTTCCTTTGTGCCCCACTGCATAATTCTGCTTGCCTGCCCCGCATTTTCCCCTCATTTTCCTGTGCTTTTCCCCGCATTTCCCCCCTCAAAATCCCGTGGGGCGACCAGTGTCCAGCACTTTGTTGCGCTTTCTGGTCGGTGGTCAGCGGCCCGTGAGCTCTATGCCCTTTTGTAATGCAAAATTGTTTTGCTTGAATAAATCATAAGCTTAAAGCGCCGCAGTCCAGTTTAAAGTCAGTTGGCAATGTCCTTCGACGTCCCTGGCCATCTTTTCCCGGCCATTCGACGTAGATTAAGTGCAGGAGAAATGTCCCGCAGGTCGGCCACTTTTTCACTTATTATACACCCTTTGCCCCCTCAAAGTAAAATGTTCTTCAAGGTTTCTTCAGCTGGTCGAGTCCTCTCTGTGCACTGTGTGTTTTTAGTCCGGTGGAGTTTTTCTTATATCTTAGAAGACCATTTAATTGGAATTTCCATGTATAAATACATAATTGTATGTGCATACCACTTAATAAATTCTTCTACTCTATATACACTGTTTAATGCGTCGTTCTATGACTTTTTGATTATAGAGCTTACCTATTATCTATCGTCTTTCTCCCACTTCAACATACTACAATTCCGATAAAGGGTGGTACTTTTGAAAGGTAGTAACCCACATATAGAGTCTCATTTTGCATAGAGTGCGGTTTGTGGCCCGTCGATTACGTGGACATCCGTTCAAGTTCAAGTTTCTTTTTTGGGCTGACAAGTGTGAGAGTGTGGCTGTTGGGAGTCTGTTATCCTTTTCCGCTCAGATTGCTCGGCGATGTTGGTTTTTCCTTGGCCTGTTCCATTTGCCGGCTCTGCGACTCACAGCTTGTGCTCAATTTAGACGCACTTCACTTTTTGTGCATTAGAAAAAAATCATTGGGGAGAAGAAATAACAGGACATGACAGCCTCCTGCCGAACCCTGCAGAAAATTGAGCGTGCAATTTGGCTTTTCTTTTCAATAATTTTCCATTAGAAAAGAATACGAACCACGCAGAAAAAAAAATCAGAAAAAAAAAAACAAAAAAAAAAAACAACAATATAAACTGACAATGGGGGTGTGCAAAAGCGAATGCGTTGGCAAAAAAGGGGCAACCATTGGCCAGGCGGCGTGAATGATGATGGAGGGTTGCCGGGGGATCGGGATCTAAGTGGGGGAATCCACGGGTTGGATGACTTGCTCACACACACACACTCACCTCTGTACCCCGTGTTCGCAAATGTGTGTCCGTATTTCTATATATATATAGTAAAATTGTTGTTTTATTTATGAGTCGAACTAATGTCCCGTCAGTTGACTAAGGACAACGCCAAGAAATAAAAAATAGTTTTAGGAGAAATAGTTTCACGACTTTATTCTTTGGATCTCAGCTTAAGACTAAAAATCAAATGCAAATTGGATTGAGGAGAAGCCTCAGTATTTGAACAATATTTGTATTTCGGGAGAGCCTCGCTCTTGGGTTCTTAAGATTAGGTAGCGTTGAAAGAGGGCAGTCAAATCTGCTTAGGTCAGGCTTTAGGATGTTTACAAGAACGGCTGCGCTGCCAAAGATAAACGAATGCTGCGCAGCTGGGATACGTTATGGAAAATTACTAGAGTGCATTACTGATTTCTTTGAAATAATGGAAGTGGCTGGTTTGGACCACCCAAATACGTCACTCCCCTTCCCTTAAAGAGAAGCCTATACTTGGGCTGGGATTGATGGATATAGTGTGGGAAATGGAGTTTCTTCTATTTCTGTTTGTTGTGGTGTGTTTTGATTTTGATTTTTTCTTATTTTAAGTTTTGCATACAGCATCATAAATGGTTTAAATGATACATATCTTAAATATGAGTACAACAAAATTAGTGCGATTATTACAATGATCATTTGTATGTAAAGTGTAATATTGTTCTCTGAAATCATCTCAACAATGTCGTTGTGTTTTACAATTTTTATTTTTGTTATATTAAGTGGTGTGTATAGTGGTGTCAAATCTATTTCTGGTTCTAACAGATTTTCACTTAAAATTATATTATTGATTTCTATTTTGCATTGCGTTACTCTTATCATTTTGTTTCCTTCTATTTTTATTTTATTAATTGAATTTTGGCAATTTTGGTTAAGAATTGTTTGGGTTAAGTTCCAGGTTACAATTGTGTTTGGTTCTATGTATTTTATTATTTCGTTCGTGTGTACTGGCTTAAAATTACAAATTGGATTTAAGTGTTTAATAATATTGGTGACACATTCATTTTTTACTTCTTTATTTTCGGTATTATAAACTTTATTTTCTTTTTCAAAATATGATTGTGTGTCTGTGTAATCTAGCTGATAGCCGTTGGAGTCTGGGTAAGGAATTATTTTAATTGTGCTTATTAGTGAAAGGTAAATGGGTATGTGGGATATGATTAATACTTGGTTATCATTGTAGTTAATCCAAGTGGATGTTTTAATGTTCAAATTAATTTGTATGTTTGATCAAAAAGGGTAACTGTATCATTTTTGTAATTAATAACTGATTGAGCATTTTTCAACAATTTTCTGCCAATTAGCATATCGTAATTATTAGAAAATCTGTGCACATAAAATGGTTCGGTTTTTTTGAAAATACTATTTCTGGGTAACATAATCAAGTCGTTCAAGGTAATAGGGCCATTTGATGTTAAAACTTCACATCTACTATTTTGAATGGGAAGACAAAATATATTTTCATTGATCATATTAATTGTTGATCCTGTGTCTAGAAGGCATTTGTATGAGCGCCCTTTGTATACTATTTTTATGTATTCGTATTTTCCGGGGCTGTTAACCGAAAATTTTCGTTTAGTTCAGAATTATTTTGGTTTTGTTTGTTATTAATTTGTACAGATTGGACTTGTTGTTGCCCTTCATTAATGAAGCTATGATTTTGATACGGATTGTATTGATTTTGGTTAAAATACTGTTGCTCGTAATAATTAGGTTGGACTTGTTCGAATTCATGCGCGTCTTGGAATCTAATTTCGTCAATAGACATTTTAGTTTGTTCACTGTCCGATGGTCTTAGTCGTTTAGTAATCGGGAAGTTAGTATTTTTATATGTAGAGGGTTGTTGTAGTCGAGGGTATGTATTTCCTCTAAAATGCGTTGTTTGGGGAAATTGGGCTTTGTTGGGATATTGTTGGAAATGATTTTTTTGAATAATGGGTTGTGGGTTTATGTATTGGTTGGGTCTGAAATAATTAGGTGCGTGCCACATGGGTGGGTTGTTAGTTATCTGCTGTGTATAGCTAGGTCTAAATGGTTGAATGTATTGATTAAAATTAGGTTGGAAGGGTTGGGAATATTGTGAGTAACTTGGTCGATTTTGAGTTTGAACATTTGTATTGAATTTTTGTGTTTTCGAATTCTGGTTAGAATTTGAATTTTTATTACGATATTCTGGTTTTTCATAAAATTCAAAATTAATGTGTTCTTCATAAATTCCCTCATTTTGTGCAATGGTAATTAAGGATCTTAAGTCTGTAATATCGTGATGGGCTAAAATAGTGAATAATTGTATTGGTAGTTTCCTTATCAGTATCTTAATAGATTCTTTAATACCCTGAATATAAATAAGAAAATCCGATTGGTTACCTTCCAGGTGTAGTTTCGAAATTAGTAATTGACGTCGTCTCTCCGCTTCTTCGCAGAATGCTCTTAGGCTTCCTCTGTATGGTGTCTCCCTGAAGTTCTCCAGAAGTTTGTAGTTTGGTGTTTGAATTTTAAATTCCGCGATGAGTCTTGCTTTAAGGGTAGGCCAATCTTCGATGTTCGGAAGTCCCAAAGATCGTGTAATTTGTCCGTCCAAGTTCCTTTCGATGGCTCCCAGTAGAATCCTCTGTTGTCGGACATCATTTGTTTGGTAGAGCGAAATTACGTAATCCACTCTGCTGATAAAGGTGTGAAGGGTTTCTGGATCACCCTTGAATGGCATAATGTCTTTAAGCTGCCGACGGGCTTCGGCAAGGTTTATGTCGCTCAGCGCAATAATTGGTTGTGACATTTTTATTGTAAAATTTTTAACTTTTGTGTTTTATTTTTTTGTTTTGTTTCGGATTCAATGTTATTATTATTTTTAAGCTTTCTAGTTTCACTTGTTTGTTTTTTTGTTTTGTAAATTTTTGTGTTGTATTATTAAAATTCTATATTGTTTTAATTTTTTATTTTTATATGTTGGTTTTAAAACTTAGTTGCCTTTGGACTTAATATTTTTGTTTCGTATTTCACTTCCACTTATTATTGGATAACCGAATTGGAATTATAATCCAAGTTGAAGAGTTTTCACGAATTTATTTTGGGAGATGTTTCGAGCACTGGACTATAAAATTTAACTTATTTTCCACTCGAAGGTTCTTTTTTTTTCGGATACTTTTGTATCCTACCGACTGCGCCAGTAAAATTGTTGTTTTATTTATGAGTCGAACTAATGTCCCGTCAGTTGACTAAGGACAACGCCAAGAAATAAAAAATAGTTTTTAGGAGAAATAGTTTCACGACTTTATTCTTTGGATCTCAGCTTAAGACTAAAAATCAAATGCAAATTGGATTGAGGAGAAGCCTCAGTATTTGAACAATATTTGTATTTCGGGAGAGCCTCGCTCTTGGGTTCTTAAGATTAGGTAGCGTTGAAAGAGGGCAGTCAAATCTGCTTAGGTCAGGCTTTAGGATGTTTACAAGAACGGCTGCGCTGCCAAAGATAAACGAATGCTGCGCAGCTGGGATACGTTATGGAAAATTACTAGAGTGCATTACTGATTTCTTTGAAATAATGGAAGTGGCTGGTTTGGACCACCCAAATACGTCACTATATACATATATATATATGTGGGGGAAAATATATATATATACTTGTATAGCAACGATGCGAACGAGGATGACGACGATGTGGCCGACGACGACGACACTTCTGGTTCAGTGAAGCATAAGAAATTCTCGAATGAATCGCTCTGTTGACGCTTGAGTAGACTTGAAGCGATAAGCGGTTTTTGTCCCATATACGAAAATATATCTAGTCGCGATTCCCTTTGTCTACCGGCCCCTGGTTGCCTAGTATCCTCTCGTATCCTGGCACCCAGCACCCACCCATCAATCTGGTGCACCCATTCAGACAATAACTTAAAGCTTGGGTGAGAGCTTCCGATTTGCTTGGACAAATTCCGAATCGTTCTGCGCTTAACCCCAAGCGTAGAAAGTTTATTTGACCCCTGATGGGGCAGAAGCCCCATTACACTTGCACTTCAGCAATGCCTCTGAGTTGCAGACAGTTCGATGGAATCTCTATGTAAGTCATCTCTTTCGTGAGACTACACTGCTAATTGTTCTTTTAAATCCGTGGCTAAAAAGGCTCATAAATATGATGAGCCCACGCTGCGTATACACAATGTGTGATGGTCTTCAAGCGGATTGCTCATACGCCCCATTGCCGCAGCCCGTGGGCACGAACCCAAAACATTCCGCCCTGCCCTTGTCGTCTTCTTCTCCTTATCCTTCTCCGCCCAGAAGCTCGTCCTAATGGAATTAATCAACTGTCATGCTGATGTCGCACAAATGTAAAAAGTTCCTCTGGCGGTTGGCGACGGTGTTGTCGCTCCTGTTCATTGGCACTAGTGTCAGATGTTTAAAGTTTCGGACAGCGGAGCCGCCGCATAACTAGTTAACAAGCATTTGCCGCAGGGCCTCGCAGGCGATTGCAGCGCGACAGGACGACAGGAGGATAGGAGGATGCGGGGACAGGACGACAGGACGACAGGGCGTCAGGACGACAGGAGGGCCTGAGGACGGGGAATTACGATACAAGGACGACGATGCCCATTAAATTGTTGATCTCGGCCAGGCGACAGCATCTGTTCGATACCGCAGGCGACACATAGAAGGCAGCACACACACACACACACACATATGGACTGTGGCAGGACCCGTTTTTGGTGTCGTGATTCTTTTCGCCCCTGGGGCAACATGTGTCTATGTCTCCGTGCCTCCGTGTATGTTCGGGTATGTGTATCTGTGTCCTGCCATCCCGGTCGGGCTAAATCTGAAACCAATTTGCTTGCCGTCCCCGCCGCCGCAGCCGCCGCTCGCTCCTGCATTCTATTTCAGCGCAGCCATTGCCACTCAATTTGAATTATGGGCACGGGTCAAAGCTATGGAAAATGTGATATCGTGGCTCCCCCGAGGCTCGTCGCGTTGCCATCGGTTGGAGCGCAGAGGAAGAAGAATGGAAGCCAATGGGTTATTTCAATGCTGTTTCCTTGTTCTGCCTACTGTTAGCTTTTGCAATCGTATCCGTACGATGCCCACCTGCGCTTCAGCTAGCTCCCGTGCAGGTATTTATAGTTACTAGGCAGATATTTTTATTACATTACTTAATTGTGCACCACTCTTACATAAGGTACATAATGTAATCATTATCTACCATTGATTAGTCGTTCAAATCAACTCAAGCCCTTGGATTACTCTGTTACCCAGTGTAAAAAACTTAAACGGCACCTTGGGCTGGCAGTTCAATGTGAGAAGGCAAATATACTTATAAATAGGACGGGCCCAAGGCTCTGGAGTTAGTAGAAAAAGCCGCAGAAGTTGTCCCTACCGCGTGCCGAATCTCGACCATGTGTGCTGGCTTGGCCTTGGCACCCAGCTCCTCCTGCTAACCCCTTTCAAAAATACCGCTAAGCGACTGACGCCGCACTTTGCCCCACTTTCCTCCACTCTACCCAATCCCCAACCACACGCGACTCTCTACGATGGCGTTGAAAATAATTACACTTGCTGATTTATTGAGTGTCGTGTGGTGCGGCGGCAAATGGGAAAATGAGGAAATGCGGAGTGTGGGAAATGCCTTGCACTGGCCGGATGTTGTTAATGAGGCACGACATTGGCTGGGATTGCTCGGATTGGATTGCAGTGGCCACGTCATATTATAAGCGCCCCAAGGTTGAGTGGGGTCAAGTGATTAGACCCACTCCCGCGACCTGGCAGTGAGTAATTGCGTTTGCCGGGCAAAAGTAACAGGAACCTCGCCCGAAGCGCTAGCGCTCAACCACTCCTCCCGATATCGGTGCGGAAATGCACTCCACCCAAATTCGATTACCAGCTATAATGGCAGAAGTACACTCTAGTTGTTCGTTGTGGTGTTGGGGGTTCAAGATGATGTCAAGGGTACACAAGTTTCTTTAGTGCTGGGGTAAGAAGATACAGATCGCGAAATAAATTAAATAATAATATTCAACGGATGTGCCATCAATTCGCATGAAACTTGGACAGTCAGATACTCGTAACCATCATCCACTAAATTAATGAACCGAGTTTTAGACTAACAAATACCTATAAGCCATGAAAGTGTCGAGTGTTCGACTATCAGATACCCATTAGTCATCCAATCAATTCCATTCAATCAATCAAGGAATCAAGTTTTCGACTAACAGATATAAAAAGTCATATAAACTATTAAAGACTCCTTTGTTCGACTCTCAGATACACTTTAGTCACCCAATCAATTTAAGAATCGCGTTTTCGACTAACGTGTACCCATAAGTAATCTATACAATTAAAGCATAGATCCATCAGATCCCCCCCCCCCCAGCTAATGGGATTATTTCTGTAACAAGAATTTCTGCATAATTGGCAACTGTATAGGATTCTCGTTCAGTGTAGCAGCTCATTGTGGACCAAGGCCAAACACCTAGCGCCCATCGATTAGGCCTTGTCTCCCAGCAGCCCAAATGTACCGGCTTGATTTGCGGTCGGAGTCGGAGGCTTAACGATTCCGTGTTCCTGTCGCCGGGCAGTCCGATTGCCACTGTCCACTGCCAGTGACCCATGCTCAAAGTCCGATGTGTGCCAACAATGATTAGGATGTAATAGACCAGACTATACCGCCTGACTTATGTGGTGGTTATGTGTGGTGTTCTCGGGGCCCAGGAAGCGACACTCATCCGTGTCCGGGTCCGTTTCCCAGTCCGGATCCTTGGGGCTCCGACTCCGGCCGTGCTTTATGGCTTGCGTGCGACTGGCGCATATTCAAAGGCATCGCTCAAGCGAAAGTGAAATTAATTACTCGACTTTAGCTGAGCTGAGTTTCTGAGCTGCTGACTGGCCGAGTTCCTGGTCTTTGCACTGCAGGTTGCTCTGAGTCTCGCTCGGTTCGCTTCGTTTGGCCTGACTTGACTTGCGTTGCGTTGCGTTGAGTCGAGTTGAGTTGAGTCGGGTTAAGTTCTGTTGCTATTTCTGCTGCCGTAATTAATGAAAAAGCCCGGCACACTCACCCGGACACGTCCGAGCGGCACTGCGCCATTTGGATGGCCTTGCTTTCCTGCCTCTCGTCGCCTGGAAGTGTGCCCAAATTGGATTAGTGCCAGCCGTCTGGGTGTGCAGCTCTCGGATCTCTGCCTCCGATCCGGAATCCAGAATTCAGAGTCCAGAATCCACAAGCTCAGAGTTCGAATAACCCGATCTCCGGAAGACAGAGGCAGAAGGCAGGGGACTTAAGACCACTCCGATCCGATTACCTTTGACCCCCAGCCAACTCGAGACGTACTCGCCTCGCCTCTCATTAGGCCATCTTTTAATTATGGCCCATCGACTCGGGCGGCTTTAATCAGCGCCAATTGGCAAATACAAAAGCGAAAATTGCAAAATGTGTAAAAGCAAGACAGCGTCGAGCATGGGGGCGTGGCATTTTGGTTGCGAGAATGGAAGTGGGAGTGGGCGGAATGGTTGGTGGGGCGAGAGAGACACAAAAACCTTTTGCTAATTTAATTAAATTACACAATTTTCGCTGTCGCTTTTTGTAGAATAATTGACAATAAATTGATTAAAGAGTTAATTAAACATGCGGCCATGGCAGTTGGGCAAAGGGTCCGTACGTCCAAAATGGCATGGGGGCGTGGTGCTGGATGGTATGTTGTTGTGTTGGTTGGGGGGGCGTGGTCAAGCATGAAGTACGCCTTGTGTTGAAAATGCAAACGAAGGGGCATGCAATGTGTAATGTGTAAGTAGGAAAAATTGAGAACGACTTTGTTTTTTAGATATCCTAAAAATATTAAGTCGAAAAGAACCATGACTCTCATTTGCGGATTACAAGAATTTATCAAATTAAGCAACATTAACGCGACCAATTAGGCTTAAAATTGTAATCTTAGTTGTGCGTATCGTTAAGAACTATCTTCAAGAACTTTGATTATAATGGAAATTTTTGTGATTTATGTTTTCTCACCTCCGAACTTCGTCTCTTTCGCTGCAGGAAACGGAAACATGCCGCTGGCGTTGCAGGAGTTGCAGCTCGCCTCCGCTGCCACGCCCCCGCCCCACTAGATGTTGAGCCCATTCGATTGGCGGCGGGGCATCAGCAGCAGCGGAACCGGCGGCACCATGGCAGCCCAGCCACTGAGCAGCACGGCGGCAACAACTGCGGCGGCAACGGGAGCAACTGCGGCAACTGCAGCAACGGCAGCAACCACATCGGCGACCTTGAGCACAGCCGCTGCTTCCACCTCGACCACGGCAGCCCCATCCGCGGGAGCCACGTGGATAAATCACCACCTGGCGGTGGAAGCGGACAGCTCTCAACCGGCGAACGGCAGCGATGCGCAGGCGGGCGTTGAGGGCCCCACAATGCCAGCCGGCTACTTGCCGCTCTACGAGGATGTGGAAACGGCGGCGGAGGACGCCGGCTACGCGCTGATCGACGACATCAGCGAATGGCTCTTGGGTTCGGTGGGCAGTGAGGCGGCAGTGGGCGGGCCCGAGAACAGCACAAACTTGGCGGTGACGGGCGCCAACGGAACCCTGGCCTGGCTGGAGGCACTGAACAGCACGCAGCCAGCCCAGAGCAACTCCAGTGCGGAGGATGGTGAGCGGGGGCGTTACTCGCTGCGCAGCTTTGTGGAACAACAGCTGGCGGGCGGAGGGGCAGCAGGAGCGGGCGACGGCGGCGATGCTGGCATCGCGCTGATCGACAGCGGGGAGGAGGCAGCCCTGGACAATGTGGCTGATGCGGAAACGGACTATGGCATGCTGGGCGGCTTCGGTGATGCGGAACTGCTCCAGCGGACAGCAACGGTGGCGCGCGAGACGCTGGGCAATCGAACGGCGCCCTCGACGACCAGTTACGATGGAGGCGGCTCTGGGGATGTGGGCGTGGCTGGCGGACTGGCCGGTACGGCGGGCGGAGGTGTAGGCGGCGCTGGAGGATCAGGGGGCAGCACCTTCATGCTGCTGCTCGAAAACTTTAACGATTATTTTCCCAACTACAATGGGAGCACGGTTTCGGGAACAAGCACCATTGCGCCGGGAGTGGCCATCACGGGGAGCAGGGGCAGCGGACTGCTCCTCGAGCAGAACCTGACGGGACTGTACCTCGACGGCTACCGGCTGAACTGCACCAACGAGACGCTCAACCTAACCGACTCCTGCGGCGAGCTGAGAGTGGGTGAGTACGAGGCAGGATTACCATTCGAAATCATCAAACTACTACAACTTAACATCTTAAAACCGCATTATAAATCTTTAAAAATCATTAAAGCTCATTAGATATTATTGAATATCATTCAAAGGCTTTAAAATTATTAAATTAGATTAGATAGCCTTGAATCTCATTAAATACCTTTAAACATTATCATCAAGTTGGAGCATCATTTAAACCTTGCAACAGCAACTTCTTTAGTATAATATATTTTCATCGGATAGTGAGGTGACTAGGTTTTGAGAACAGAATTCCTTAGATTTCTAAGATGGGAGTATTTGAATGAAACCGCCGATAATTAATTTATTTATAAAGATGTTCATTTAGAAATCAGTTTTGATAGCAAGAATTTAATTTAAACGCGTTACATAACTCATTTATTCGTGCAATCTCAAGAAAAGTTCCTACATATTTGTTTGTTTAATTTGTTTCATAATGAAGATAAAGGTATTTCAAGTTTAATAACTTTCATATTACATAGCCATATTTTGCCATTTTTAATATGTGAAATAACTTTAATTTTTAACAACGCAGCTGTTGGTAACATGCATCACTCTATATTAGATAGATTATATTAAAACAGCCTTTAAGATTCACGTCTTTGTGTGCTAGTCCTTACTTGTGTTGCCATTAAAATTAGTTGTCAGCCAGAGTCCTTGATTAAACGGACTGCCTGTGTAATTGACTTACGTGCCCGTTGAGCTTTCCCTGAAATCTTCCTGCAAGGTGAACTTTGGCCAGGGAATTTGGGTGGCAGCAGCAGGAGAGCCTGCGGATGGATGCATCCCGGATATAATGTAACTACAACTCGCTTCGTTTCAGTGGACCACAACTACTGGGCGCTCATCCTGATTCTGTTCCCCATCCTGACCCTCTTCGGCAACATCCTGGTCATCCTGTCCGTGTGCCGCGAGCGCTCCCTGCAGACGGTCACGAATTATTTTATAGTCTCGTTGGCCATCGCCGATCTCCTGGTCGCCGTGGTCGTGATGCCATTTGCTGTCTACTTTCTGGTAAGTTGCCAAGCCACTAATATACATACTTAACTAACTTATATGTGAGTGCCGTTGGTCGGGATGCTTTATGGTCGGAATATTGGGCAGATGAGTTCATTTGCGAATTTGCCTGCCTGTGTGTTTGGGTGTCAGAATCAAATGCAAAATTGCCAACCATTTCCGTTTAATTTTATCAAGTGTTGGGTCATATAATAAATAAACACGCTCATAAATACCAATCAGGAGCCAGTGGAGCCCACAACATGTATAATGGGGTCAGGGGTCAGTGGAGCGGCAGAGGGGCAGTGGGGCGGAGGAGCGTAGCTTTTAAGTAAATTGGGGCCATTCAAGCAATAACATTCAATTTTTGGCGATGCCGGCATATAAATCAATGTGTTTCCCCAGCAAATGTTTAAGGGAATGCGAAAACGAAAAAGGAGCTCAAATTGTTGGGAGAGCCCAAAAAAAAAAAAAAGGTTACACGGCAAGAAACTTGATAAAAAACCAACGTAGACAAAATCAAATGGCTAAATGAACAGCTCAAGCCATGCCTATGATGGCTAATACAATCATCAATTTTAAAGTGCAATTAAAAACAGAATAAAACACTATTATGAGCTTGTATGTGCCAATTGTGGCATAACATTATTTCAGTAAACATTATGACTGCTTCGTTCTTGGAATTATTAAAGTTGCAAGTGCGATTGCCACAGGCTATTGAATTTTGCGACTGTAAGTTAGACAAGATCCCTTCTTGGCCGACTGCCTTTGACTTAAGCCGACGTAGCTGTCATTCCGTATGATTGATTGTTCGATTGACTGACTGACTCACTCGCTCACTGACTAACTGACTCACTGACAGACCGACTGACTGCCTGGCGGACTAACTGTCTGGGCAACTGGCCTCACCCGCTGGGAGCTGAGCTGCGTTCACCAGGACATCCAGGACTCACTGGCCCGTCTGACAGATTGATGGGAGGAGTGCCTTGTTTCCGGCCGCGTCCACTCTGTTGCCTCATCAGCATTCCGATTTCGGATTGCGGTGCCGGATGCGATGTCTCGAAGTTTAGCTGGGGATTATAGACGGCGTAGGCGATCGACCCCAAGGGGCTGTGGGCATCTATATGCCATATAGACATATAGCGATATAGCGATATAGCCATATAGTATTCCACTTAATTGGTGGCAAGCCACGCCTGTCATGGCTGCCACAATTAATTGCGTGCTTATTTAATGGACGGCAAATTGTACCGAATTTCCATTGCAATATTAAAACCCTCGCAAGTCAAATGAAATTAACAACCGTCACACACACTGACAACGTGGCCCGGTGGGTGGTGGGTGGTGGGTGGTGATTGGTTGGCGGTGTGGGTGGTAACAAATGTGCAAACTTGTCACGCAAATGAGTACAACTGCCAGCATAATTGAATATTTATTTCGAGCGTTCTGTCCGATTGCAGAAGACTGTAGGTCCGAGAAGTGTGTGGAAAAAAACAATTGATATGCATAGAAGAAATAAAATGGTAAAATGATTGAAAGATTGGCAAAAACTGGGCTCGTCCGGGATTTGAACCCGGGACCTCTCGCACCCGAAGCGAGAATCATACCCCTAGACCAACGAGCCGCTCGAAGGACGGTCTGCCGAAATGGGGTCAAAAAGAGAGAGAGGGAGACAGGCAATCGCCGTGCAAGTGAGACGGACAGCATTCGATTGGCAAGGTTTTGTGGACATTGGCCTTCAGTGCAGGTTAAATGTCACTTGTGTTTTAACAGCAAATTAATGGCCGACCGCCTTCACCTTTGTTGTTTACTTTCTAATGACGCATGCCCACTGAAAATCACAGCAAATTAACTTGTCATTATTGTGCATCAGTCAGCTCACCTGTGCAAGTGTCGGCTTTTAATTACCCATTCACCCATTTACCACACACATCGTGTCCATTGCAAACATTCGACGGTGAAAGTAATTTGAAACCCGCGATTTTGCGCAGAGTTGCTCGTGCGGTCTCTTTCTTTTTGGCGCGATCTCCCGTCGCCTGTCTCTCTCTCTTTCATGCTAGCCCGCTTTTTTTGCACAGAAATATGTTGCTAACTTGTTAAGACAATGGTTTTCAAATGTTGAAAAAAAACGGGCATTAAAAAGATTTCAATTATGCAATGCATTGTGCTCGTTTGCTAGTTTAGAATGCAACTTCCTGCTATTTTGTGTGGAACATAAGCATCTTCTGCCAAAACAAATGCATACTTTTCGGCGAAACTTTAATTTCGAATTGAAGGGCCCTATACAATAAACTTTTTTTTAAAACTGCGAAAGAGAAGCTTTGACATTTATCAAATTCTTCAAAGTAAAACTTTAGAAAACATAGAAAAAGAAGGGGTTAGTCTATGGAGAATATTTTTCAGATCGTGCTATCAGCATGGAAATCTTCAGAGTACTAAGTATTATTTAACTCAATTCCTGGTGATTTTCCAAGGGACACACACACACACGTACACACAGCTATACACCCACACCCACACCCACTTACACATTCGCACGCGGACACACATGAAAATTGATTTAGTTAAGAGGATTTGCGTCAACAACAGCACAATAAGTGGGCAGTAACATGGTCCAGTGCTATGTGAAGGAAACGGGAAATGCGAGTGGGTAAAAGGGGTGGTAGGCGATTGGTGGCTGCGGAAGGTGGGTGGTGGGTGGTGGGAGCTGGGAAGAGGGTGGCGATTGGGCGGCTGCTGGAGATTGGTGGCTGAAGGTAAGGAAGATTGCGAGCCCTCTGCGCTCTTTGTGTGTGTTGGCATTTGTGCCGGATAGCACTTAACTCATAAAAATGTGCGCAACAAAGGTTGAGGTATCCCCCGCTCAGTGTCCACCTCCACCACCCACCACCCACAGCCCAGTACCCCACCAACAAAAAAAAAAGCAGAAGCAACAAGAGAGAGCCTGGGGCGTAACGGACGAGATGCCAACAATGGAGAATTATTGCTTATGACACAAGCCGGCGGACAAACGGGCAGATGGAGGAGGGTCCTGTTCGTCCTACTTGTCCTGCGAGTCCCGATCGTCCGGCTTGTCCGGCTCTGCCTGTCAGCGCTGGGCGTGGCTGGACATATACGCACATACGCCCATTTAGAAGCGCTGCTCCCACGAATGTTGATGCTGATGTTCTTTGGGCACAGGACATGGCTCGTTTTAACTCGCGGCTTAAACAAATATACAAACATGTTTGCCTGTCCCGCGCCACGTGCATGTGTCTCTGTCTAAGTGTGTGGTTGTATGTGTGTGTGTGTGTGTGTGTGGGCCACTGCTTTTCTATTTTAAGTGGTTGTATATGTCAGTTGAAAGCTTTTGTTGACATTCAAGTGGTCATTGAAAGTGTAAAAGCGTGCACACTGAACCTGGACTGAATGGGGCAGCCGGGAAGCTGCACGGAGCGCAGGAGCATGAGCAGGAGCGGAGGGTCTCGCTAACTGAAAGAAAATATCACCGGAAATGGTGATCAACTCGGTTCTTTACGTCCACAATGGGTGTCCTCCGAAAATTCACAAGTCCGTTAAGGATGTTTGGTTTAATACGCGATGTGCAAAATTTGCACTAATGGAGCATTTTTCTCAGTGTAGGATCCAAGCAAGCCAACAAAGCCCTCGTCGGAGAGCTTGCCTCATGTTCGGGGCACTAATCTTATCAGAGCTGTGTTTGCTTTTCGTCTGGGAACGGGTACGGGATATCTCCGATTCCTTCTCTAATGCTCCTTTGCTCCATTGCCATTCCCTGCTCGCTCTGAATGTTTTGGCTTCGTTGTTAATTGCTTCTCTATGCAGCTTGTCCAATGTTTTCGTGATGACTTTTCCAGAAATGGAAAAGGATGGGCGGGATTAGGGGGATCGGCGGATGGCCAGAAAATAACACACAGCATTTCGGCGAGCAAATGTAATGAATGAAATGCTTTAATCAGGGTTTATCGCTCTCCTAGGCAAGCTCAACATTCACTCACCTGCGTAGAGCTAGCAAACAGAGCATCCAAAATGCTAACACAAATTCATTATACACAATTTAGAAAATCGAACGAAAAATGTTGCATAATCTTAAAAGAAATTTTAATATTTACATATGCCCCCTAAGAATCGAGAGTTCAATTGAAGATCGTAGAACTTGTTTGTACGGATTGTTATCTAGGCTGCCTCATGTGCAGGCGCACTCACTTGCGAGCTGCTGGGAAAATGTGTATTTCCTTTCGGCCCACGGAGCGTATGAGCGACGTAAAGTGCTCTGAAAACAGCCTTTAATGGCAATTGTCAATCGTTCAGGTCTGCACTGCCCTTGTCCTTGCGCATAGCCCACACTTGATGGGGGCCGTAAAGAGGCAACAGAAATTGCCATAAGTTCATGGCAAAAATAAATAATCTGATTAATGTACGCTCACAATCACAGACTTACGCACACTAACACACACACACACACACACACTGGGCCACTTGAGCCACTTGAAGCGCAGGCCAAAGGAATGGGAGCCACTGCGAAGGGGCCAAAGGACTCGCAGCGAGTTCTGCCAAATGTCTGCCACTGGCTCTCTGGCAGAGTGAAGAGCGGAAAAGTATCTGGCATCCGGATATGCGGCAACGATAACGGTACTTAATCAGCCTTTGACCCAGAAAGAGCCGCTTAGGAAAACGGAGTGGCCTTGCCGATGAAAATGGCACTCGTTGACAGTGATTTCGGCACCAAATTATGCTGATACAGACCTATTTTCCGAAGGACTTTTTGGCCAATTCTTCTTTAAAAAGATATATCTCGATGGCTAGGAAAAATCAGAAAGAGACACCTTTACCTAAAATAGACCTAAAGACTATTGAAGTATTTATTCCGTTCTTGTAACGCTTTAAAAGCCAACATTCCATTAGATAGACATTTCAGCCCCAAAAAGAGGAGCGCCGCTTAAATGGGATAATGCAAGTCGCATTTCACATACGCACTATCTACATAGTTACCACGGTCGGTAAAATGTTTGTGCATGCTGCTGTGGAAAAACCTCTGGCCACTTAAACCACAGTTTTTATTCAAATTGCATAAACATGCGACACGTGTGATTCTCTCGGAAACGTGTTCTACCAAAAACCACACACGTTAGCAACACAAAAGCCAAGAATGCAGTTGGCCCATATGTGTAAACATAGTTCTCAACGCATAAAACCTGGTCATTTTACCAATTTCCATTCTGTTATCCTGTGTAATCATATTTTGTGCGTGGCTAAAAAATTTGAAATACAGTTGCGGCAGTGCCACTGACACGGCCAAGTGTCGTCAACCCCTTTTATTATGCATGCCTTTGATAATTGGATCGAATGGGACTTCGCTTTGAGTTCTGGCCAAAACAACAGGATGCTGGGTGGTCCCGTAGGTGTCGGCGAAAAGTTTTCCGAGCCCTGTAACTTTAAACTCGCCCGCAATGATTTTCGCAATTTTCCGGAATGTGCTGCAGATGGAGGGAGCATTTATGACTACTCCGGCAGCAGCAAAATAAAACTGTAAACAAGCTTGTAGTGGGCGTGGTCCTGCCACTATCCTGCCCACCTGTCCACCTGGAAAACTGGCTACCTGGCTGCCTGGCTGCCTGGCAACCTGGCATCATGGCCACCCGGGGCCAGAAACTGCCAAACTACACAAAAAACTGTTTCCATGTGGCAGGCAATAAAAAGAGTTTTCCGCAACTTGTTCCAGGACAGGCCAGGCAAATAAGGAAGGACCAATGTGAAGTGGAGCCAGAGGAGCAAGAGTTGCAGTAGGAATGAAGCAAATGGGTGGCAATCCGGATGAGGAGTCGAGCTGAGTGGGGGCGTAAAGTTTTTTAATTTTAATGGCCATTTAAAAGGTTGCAGGCAAATGCTTGGCCCGGCTTAAGTGCCGCTCATCGGAGGAGGTGACGTTGGGTCCATTCGGTTCATTACTGGCCCCCGAGTGTAAGGACCTGCATGTCCTGTCATCTGGGATCCTTCACTCATTTGGGCCACTGCCAAGACTCGAAAGCCTTTTCCCTGCACTCCGGCCAGCCACTTGAGGGGAGAGTGCTCCACGACGATGCGGCTAAAATGCCGGCAAGTGGCTAAGCAAACGGACTGCGGCGAAAGCCACCAGTAAACACCCGAAAAATTGAACTTAGGGATGTCAGAGGATAAAAGAAGAAGATGCTGTGAATGCCTTCACATATCGGCAACAAATATCGCACCTAATGCTAGGAAATAGGAAATATATAGAACCATTTATGAAGTGAAAGGGTGCAGCTTAGGTACTGAGTACTCTCAATTCAATCAAAAGAATATCTTATCATATTTGGAAAATTCTTTTAATAATAGCAAAAATTCTTAAGAAAATACCATAAAAAAAAACAAACTTTTTTATTAGAAAAACAAGATTACTTCATCGAGGTAAACAAATAGCTGAAAAACATTTATGGAGCGGCACATAAAGTTGGAGAAATGCTTATGAAGCCATAGCTACTACTATCGCGTCTTAAAAGGATAACGTTTTGCCATGTCCATCCCTAGTTGGTGGCTTTTGCGAATCCTGCAGTCTGCAGTGACCCCCAGTCAGCCTTCTTGGGCTGCAGAAACAATTTGTTGACTAAGCCAACTTGAATGCGCCCGAAAGCAGGCAACGCTTTGTTCTCAGCACTTGGCTGCTGGTTACATGTGTGTGCGGTTGTGTGTGCGCATCGCAGTGTATCCTTATAAATCCTTGTCAGGCAGCGAACCGCACTGAACCGCAGGCCGCACATCAATTCAAATAAATAATCTAACAGCATGAAATCGGCCGAGGGCAGAAACTTTTCAGCTGCTCCGGCGGATGGTGGATGGCGGATACAAGTGGGTGGGCTAAATGGCAGCTATAAAAAGTATGGCCTGCAATCTTCTCCACTTTCACTTCCTCTCTAGGAAGCAGCGACCTCCGACCTCCGACCTCTGACCCTCCCACCCATCTTCCTGTCGCCGGTCCCCGGCGGCTGCCATCTCCGGCACGCATGCGAGTTAAAGCGCGCACTTCCGGCCGGATTGAAGACCACGGACCGCAGATTTCGGTTTCTGGTCGCCTTTTCATTTGGCCGCTCACCCAGCGGTGCCTGAATAATTAACACAGATTTTGATTTGGCCCAAAACCCTGTGGCCCAATGCCAGTGGCACTCCCAATCGGATCCCCCCCCTCCCCCTCCCCATCGAAAGTCCCATTCCAATATGGAAAAAGCCGAGATTCAATCAGCGAACGGATGGATGTCTTCTTTGCCGGCTGGCGAGAGTATTTTATTACCGCTTTCATGCACGATGGCCATATAAATATCCAATAACCAAGGCGAAAATATGCCGCCAAGGGGCTGGAAAAGTCATCTTAAAACAGAATTTCCCTCGACGCTAATGACAACTAATTTGTTGCAACAACAAACATGAAAAGGCAAAGGAGGCAGCGAACGCACACCCGTATGTGCACATAGCCCATATATATGTATATATATACACATATACATACATATATAAATGTATATATGTATATAGAATATATACGACACATAATGTGTACAAGTATGGAGCTACTTGGTCTTCGGGGGCAAGTCCGAGGCTATTAAAAATGGCGCACAAAAACGCTAAAATTGTTGCGACATTGCCAAGCGAAAGAGACGGCAACACAGGAAGTGAGAGAGATAGGAACGTAAGCGTAAGCACATACGCATACATGTACACGTATACCCGGGCAGACAATAAACTTAATAAATAAGTCAATTAATTGCCCTGAGCTTCTCATGGGGCCCAGAAACGAGCCAGAAGCAACAGCATCAAGTGCCTGCCACTTGGCTAAAAGCCCGTGCCTCCCACTCTCGCCCAATTTCGCCCACATTCACCCACATTCATCCGCTTCTCCCACAGTGTATTCGCGGCTATGTGTGTGTGCGTGTCTATTACGGCAGCCAGTTCAATTAACATTGTCTGGCTGCGTGGCATAAGAAAATGTACGCGAAACTCGTTTAATAGTCGCCAGCTCCTTGGCTTTGACACTGTCGAGGTTACGCTAACTTTATTACCAGCGCTGCAAAATAATCTATGGCTGCTGCGATACACTGAAAGAAATGAGTGTCAGTGTCAGGTATTGAAATTTAGATCTAAATGAGTCGTATGATTCAATAGCCACATTTCATATCCTTTCCTTCTTTCTTTCTCGAAAAGTGAAAAGCATTGTTAAAGTTCTCTGATAAATAAATGAATATTTAAAATCATTCCCACAGTTACAAAAGGAAGAACGTATATTTGTCGATTCAGTAAGTAAGTAACTGCCAAGAGAGAACCAACTCTAATTCATTCTTTCTCGATGTAACATTGTGAGTTTTCAGTTTGGACTCTTTTGAGATGCAATTAGTGGATGGCCCTGCATCCAAATCCCAGTGCGACCCGTGCAGCTCCGTTGTCCATTTTCCATTTCCCATTTTCCGCACTTTATGTACTTTGAAATATTAAAGCGCAAACGACAGGCAGTCGCGAGTGCAGCATTTGGCAACATAAACAAATTATTTGATGACTTTTACGCAGCTCACCACCTCCCACATGGCGCACAAGTCCTCTGCCGCCCGTTTTCAAGGTCCTCGATGTCCTTTGACGTCTTGTTTTGCGGTTGGTGTCGCCTCTTTTCGGGGATTTCTGCTGGGTTGCATGGCCGGCCACTAAGTAAACTTTAATGGCGGCCATAAAATAGGCAAAAAGGGGCGCGTCCACACACACACACACACACACACACACACAAACACTCACAGCACACAGACACACACACACACACGAGCGCGCGAGTGTATCCTTGTGTATTATGCGAGTGGCATAAAACCAAAGACCACGAATAAGGATATAAACAGTAAGGAGCAGGATCAGCGAGAAGGAAACGACGGCCAATCCTTAGCAGCATATTTTGCAGCTGCTGTGACATTTTTATGCTAAGCAGTCGCCAAATTATGAAAATTCGTAAAAAGCCAAATGTTATGGCATCCTGCCAGACAGAGATAGATGCTACCACACACACACACACACACACGGGCACAGGAGCCTTGGCAATTCGAGCTGCCGCTTTTGTCCAGCTTTTTCTCTAGTTTATCGCTCCGCAACCAAACTCGTTGCCGCTGCATCATTTATCATCTCTTTCCCCACAACGACAACTACTTTTGACAGGAAAAAGAAAAGCCTGTTTCACAGGATGGATGCGGCGATGGCTCGATTAGTGCGAAAAGAGTTGGCTCAACCAGAAGATACCACACGGTTTAATACCCAGGAGAAGAAGGAACTTTCATTGCGATTTAATTTGTTTGTATTGAGTTGCTCTCGTTCTTAAACGAGCCAACATAATCAGGGTTCAGTGAGTATCACATGTTTTAGGTAACTAAACACACGTACTGCATCTCGAATATAATTAATATTATGCAATATTGAGCATTAAACTATGCCAACAACTATGCGAATTATTTGATATTTCGGACCAAATTTGACATTTTGATTTTATTGCTAACCTTTAAAGTTTCAAGTTCAACGTGTGCCAGTGCACGCGAAGTTTGTTAATCAAATTACGTGGATACCGAATTTAACTGAATTTGGTAGTGAGAAGCTGAGAAGCATTTTTCGGCTCTAATGAGACGATAATGAAGCTGTCCGGCCGAAAGCGGGCTTAGCCAATGGCCAAAATGCAGGGATGCGATGGACGGGCTCAAATGGCGAACCCAAATCAGGAAAACTTTCCCTCTCAGCTTGACACTTAACTTGGGGGCTCATTGGCAACTATTTCCTGTGCCACATAATGTGCACAATTTGTTACGCATGCTCTGCCTGCCACGCCCACTTCTACTCCTACTCCCAACAGGCCACCTGCCATACACCACCCACCGCCCACACTGCGGTTGCCCAGTGAAGTATCAAAAATCTGTTTGAAGTTGAATTTCCCAGGGTAAACAAAAAAACGCTGGCAAGAAGCAGAACGGACAGGATCTGCCCGTTCTCGTCCTGCCATTTTGCAAACGGAGAACGGAGAAAAGGGTTGTCAGGTTCCGTTACGTTTCGTTCCGTTCGTTTTATTTGGGCGAGTTTTCTCTGTGTCTACTTTCGGTTTTATAATTAATTTTAAAAAGCTTTTAATGGCTGGCACGCGTTCGTTTGGCATAGGCCAAAACCTGCAGCTCCCCGCCCATTCGCAAAGACCCTGCCCCCTTTGAAATCGTAGTCCTGAAACCCTTCAGCTGAAAGTCCGCTTAGCTGGGGGGCGGAGATGGCAAGTCAAGGGCCTCTAATTGACTTGCCAATGGGAAAGGATGACCGAGGATTGGACACACCACTTAATCGGGCCACAATTTGTCGAGTTCTCGAAAAAAGTTCAACTGAATCGGTCGAAATCCGCCATTTGTGTGTACGTACCTAAACATCGTTTTTTTTTTTGTTTATGATATTGATATTTATTAATATTTTACTGCGTAGTGCTTGAGGATGTCCTCATTGAAAGATGATCAAATTGTAATTCTTCTTTATGTATGTATAATATATGAACTCGAGTATCTCAGCACAATAGAATTGCGTTCAAGCCCAATAATTACAAGTAATAACCATGCTCCAAAAATGCATTAAATCTACATTAAAGTATTTAAGTGGTCAAAACTCTGTAAGAAGTTTTCTGCTTAAGTATGCGGGCTTGGATACTATGCCTTAGTTTTGATTCTAAAAATATTAAAAACATCAGTATTTTTAGACGAAAGAAATCTCCAGGACACAGCAGCGTTAGACTCTGCGTCTTAAATGACAAAGTTCCCAAAGTGGGGCTCAATGACACTTTCATGTTGTCCCTGACTACCTGGCGCCCATGTTTCATGGGGCATCCTCTTTTCGGGAGAGAGAAGTTTTTGGGTGCCGACGCCCCTGCTGCTCCACTGAGCAATTTTGGGGCCACTTTCAATTCACTAACAATTTAAGTGACGCCCGGGGCCGTCAAACTTTTAATAGCCAAAACGAGGAGCAGCAGCCGCAGCGGCAGGACGAAAAGGACGAATAGCTGAGCGGGCAGGGAGAACTTGTAACGTGGGACACGTGCGTCAGGGCCCGGGGTCTTTTATGGGTTCCGGGCTCCCTGGATCCCCGGATCCCCGGATCCACAGCTCGGGAGCTACACAAGTGTCTACAGTGTCCGGAGTCCTAGAGGAATGCATGACGCACATGGAACACGCGAGAGCGTGGTATGGGAGGGGGCTGCAAGGTCAAGGCTGCTGCGACTGCTACAAAGTAATTCGTTTCCGCTTCCGCTTCATTACCCTCGCCGCCTCGCACATCCAAAAGCACTCAGAAAAAAATCAAAATCGGTGGCGGGGCAAATAAAACAGAGCGACGCGAAGCGAAATGAAATGAAATAAATCGAGACTGGTAAATAAAATTCGCAATTGACAGGCATAAAGGAAATGGCAGCGCCACTCACACACACACACACACACACAAGGATATCCAGGACACACAGATGGGAGCTCGGACGCATCGTCACCACCACTGAACTGCGAGTGCCACCTGGCAAATGCTTATAAGCAAATACAAACAGGCAAATATCCACAACGAATCCTGTGAGGTGGGTGGTGATCAAGTGGGCGGGGCTGGCGTAATGGCGGCTAATTAACGCGTCCTTAGCCACCGACTTGTTGAGTGCACGGCAGCAGGACTCTTTGGTCTGAAAGGAAGCACACAGACTACTACCATTTGCAAGCCCCCAACTTTCCAGCTTTCTGGCCAATACTGCTCTTAATTAACAACCGCACTTGTTCGTTGCCTTATTTTATTTTTTTTTTCCTAACGGATTTTCATTGAAAAGAACGCCAGTTAAGAGAACCAGTTAAGTTGGAAATATTTCAACCATGTCATACCATGTCGAAGAACTTTGCTAGTCATACTATTGTCGCCTTTCAAGCAAGTATCGTGACTACATTTTGCTGATCCTTTCTAGGTGGGAAAATCTCTGACAACCACAGAGCTACAAAGAGGATTTTCGTGTACGCTGTATTGCCTGTTTTAACCCATCTTGGGTGGATAGAGAATTTAGGCTATTTATTAGTAGCCACATTTTTGGTAGTTTTTCGAAAAAAAAAAACAAAAAAAAAAGAATGGCCAAACTGATTAGCTTACATTCGAGCATCGGTTCTGTTTGCACTGGAGTCTGATGAACTTTTCACCGTATACAGGGCGTTGAAACGCTTCCCAGTGGGTTTTAAGTCAGCATTTGGCCAAATCACCACCCCTCAAGCCTCCTCACATGTGAGTGTGTTGTCCTGATTTGTACAAATAGTTACTGCCCTCAGAGGTGGGGGGGCTCCCCGCTTTCCATCCACTGAAAATTAGGCTGGGCTCAAAAGTACACCTGAAAAATCCTATTATATTTATTTGTATGGTAATACTAAATAATAGGCCATTTCTAAGCTGTTAAATATGGAGCTCTGTCTTATCGGTGACTTTGCCACTTTTAAATTGAATTTATTCACATAGCACCTAATGCTTTCCTGCGGTTTTTGTGTATATCGCATATACTTTTTTCACGTGCCAGTACATCCATTGTTTTAGACAAAGCCCTCTACTCTCAAAGCAATAATGACCATTGAATCGGCAAACAAAGCGTATTTTTTGAAAGCGGATCTGAAAGTTTTTTTGCGTGTACCTGGACACAAATCGATGCAGTGTGTGTGTGTGTGTGTGTGTGTGTGTGTAGAATATCCTTTGCTTTCTCATCGTATCAGCGTGCAAACTATAAAAACCAGAAGCTCAATTATCAAAATGCTATGTGTGTTTGTTTGTTTGCTTGTGAATTTGTATGTGTGTGGTTGCCCTTGTGTGCGCATGCTCCCCGTGCGTGTGTGAGCGAGTGTGTCAGCCTGTCTCCTTCGCGCCCTGCTCCAGTCACCATTGTCCTGGTCCATTTCTTTGGATACGAGGGAGAGAGCATCTGAAAGCTTTTCCCTTTGGGTTTTTGTGTGTGCGCTCGCCTTTGACTGTGCAAATAGATAAATTTATTTATTTTATGCCCTGCTGCAGGAACCGCACACAAACACAAGGACACACAAACAACAGTCGGCAGAGACAGCGATAGCATAGAAATTTTCTTTCTATTCCTGCTCTAAAATAAACCAGAGGCCAGGATGAGCGAAGGACGAAGGTGCGGAGGAGCAGGACAGCCAGCTGCCGGCAGACAACTGACTTTAAATGCCTTTATGCTCACAAAATACATAAATTGAACATTTTCGAACAGCCCGAAAGAGCCGATGTTTTTCGGTGGCGGAGCGGGCAGAAAGACACTTTCGCTGAATTGGAAATCGCTTCCACAATACCCAATAGCCAAACAGAATAGACTGGGGGCGTGGCCCAGGGGCCGGGCAAATGGGCGCTGGAAAAATATTAAAAAAAAATTCAATGAAGCTTGCAGCTGAGGGAAAGTCGAAGAGCGAAAGAATCAAAAGAAACCAATTCCCAGCAAACTTTTCAAGACTAAGCCGTAAATAATTCGACAAATGCCACATTTGGTTAGGCAAAGAGCCCATTTTGTGCAGATAATAGATGGACAGATCACGAGCGTAGCATGAGCGCACCTAAGGTTGGTTAATCGATTTCCAATGCGTCGGAGAATACTTTCAAAAGCCAGTAAGCCATTCCATCATCATCGCACAGCAACCTACTTTCTTCCGGAAACTTTTGGCGCCTGTAGCAGAGACAACGAAACAAAAAAGTAGTGAACGTAACGCATCGCAGCTATCCAAATGTGCGACTAAACAAAAACATTCATTCGAGTTTGACAGGAGCCGAGTCTGTATTTTTACGTACATATACACTTATGGACAATACCTACGAATACATTATAAATTATAGTTCAGCTGCAGGCCACCAAAAGTGGGGCGCACGCCTCGTATACGCAATGTGCCCAACAATGGACCTGGAAACAGGAAGCCAGAGGAGAGCAGTAAAAAAATTTCACATCTAAGTATATGTAGCTTGCCTGTGTGGGTGTGTGTGTGTGTGTGTGTGTGCGTATGGGTGAGGACGGTGGGCAGAGGGCGGAGGATGAGCATTCGTGCGTGTGTCTTTATATCCAAAAGTTTTTGCCACTTTCTTTAGCCGGGCTCAACTTTTGTTATGCTCGCTTAGCTCCGGCTAAGGAGTCTTCATCCGAGTTCTAAGAAATTCCAAGTCTGCGACTGCCCAGCTATTTTAGCACATTTCTATGCTGCTTTCACTTGACTTTCACTTTCACTTTTACTTTCGTGTGGTGTGGTTGCGTGTGTATCAATATTTTACACTCTTCCCACGCGTTGAGCCCCGCTTCAAGTTTCAATGTGTTTGTATAATTTAGGCGCAAAACCGATTGAAGAAGAAAAACAAGATAGTACGTTAGGGTCGATTAACTTCGACTATTCGATACCGTCTACATGCATTTTAGTTAGCACACACACATTGGTGGCATATAAGTACAATATATGTAGTAGTAGTATTATTCAAATATTGACTTCTTAAAATGTTAAACTACTGATTCTGGGAAACTGGCTCCGCCGAGTGTATTCGACTATGCGATACCTCTTACCCGCAGATCAGTCAACAAATACCTATGTGACAGCTACCTCTACTTACTAATAGTATTCACATCCAAAAAGCTATCGATGCCATTCTAATACCGAATCGGTTGGCGCTACATTATGTATACCTCGTACACGGGCTATGGGGAGTGCAACCACGACAGGTTGGGTGTTCACCCAAACATATCCACATTAAGTTCCAACCGAACTGGTGGCCCACTCGGCCTTTTTTTATGTGCTTTGTGTGCTACAAATTGTTTGGCTTGGGAAATTCCTGACGTTTTTGTTGGGGTTTTTATGGAGTCCGCATTCGGGTTGGGCCATAACATAGATGCTGCCGGAGACGTCGATGAAGAGATAGAGTCTAAAACTAATTTGTGGCAGCAGCACGGGAAATGGGAAAATATTGTTATTAATATTCGACAAAGGATGGGCATTCCAATAGAGCTCCATTCCCGAGTCGATTAAGTGCCGAACAAATGAAGTGTGCTCCTCATCCGCATCGACATACACATCCTCGTTCTTACCTGACGCCCCCCCCCCCTCCTTCTTTTTGTTTTGCAGGTAAATGGAGCCTGGGCCCTGCCTGACGTCGTTTGTGATTTCTATATAGCCATGGATGTGATATGCTCTACTTCATCGATATTCAACTTAGTTGCCATCTCCATAGACAGGTGAGTTCACAGCGGCCCCTATTTCGGAGACCCATATGACCCAAGCACACATTCCACGGATATATCCCACAGATACATCGCTGTGACACAGCCAATAAAGTACGCCAAGCACAAAAATAGCCGCCGCGTTTGCCTTACGATACTGCTGGTGTGGGCCATATCGGCTGCCATCGGCTCGCCGATAGTTCTGGGCCTCAACAACACGCCCAACCGCGAACCCGATGTATGCGCCTTCTACAACGCCGACTTTATACTCTACTCCTCGCTGAGCAGCTTCTACATACCCTGCATCATCATGGTGTTTCTCTACTGGAACATTTTCAAGGTGAGTAGCGAGCGATATATGTATATATACGATATATTCCAAACATGTTAATTCCTTTGAACACTCCAAGCTTCCCACAAACATTAATTCCTAGAGCGAATTTTCCGCGCTTTGGTCTTTCTGTCGCTCTTTCCATTGCGCAAAAAAATTTCAAGCACTATTATTAAAAGACCGCAATTAAAATCGGATTTCTCCGAGTCGAGTGGAATGAATATTGCTGGCGCAGATCCATAATCTGCAATGCTGGCTTGGGGATGCTTCTGTTTCTCTTCCTGTTTCTGTTTCTGTTTGTGCACATTTGCTGCTGACTGGGGGCGAATATCCGTAGGATGCAAGCGCAGCATGGCAGTGCCTAATCCGCTCTCTACTGCATCCTGCATCCTGCATCCTGCATCCCGTGTCCCACAGCCCGTAGTCCGTGGTCCGTCGTCCGTAGTCTGTATCCTGTGTCCCATGTTTGGTATACTGTTTTCTGTATTTTACATCTCGTACCCACCCACCCACAGGCGCTGAGGAGTCGAGCGCGGAAGCAGCGGGCGGC
The DNA here is from genome assembly GCF_000001215.4 of Drosophila melanogaster. Taxonomy (NCBI): domain Eukaryota; kingdom Metazoa; phylum Arthropoda; class Insecta; order Diptera; family Drosophilidae; genus Drosophila; species Drosophila melanogaster. Next base: position 20,010,588 of record NC_004354.4, on the reverse strand, counting down.
CCGCAAGCCCCACCTATCGGAACTCACGGGCGGCAGCGTCATCGAGAACATTGCCCAGACCCGGCGCCTGGCGGAGACGGCCCTGGACAGCAGTCGCCACGCCAGTAGGATTCTGCCCGACGAGGCCGCCACCAACACGGCCAGCGGCTCCAACGAGGAGGAGGACGAGAACGCCATCTCGCCGGACATCGACGACTGCCACGTCATCGTGAACGACAAGTCCACCGAGTTCATGCTGGCCACCGTTGTCGAGGAGACGGGCAAGTGAGTACTCATTTTACGATACCATTTAGGGGCTTTGATGTGCTGTGTAGAAATGCGTAGAACATGATAGCTTTAAATCAGATTTGGAATATACAAAAAGGAAATATACGTTTCACAAAGTTTTTTTTTGGCTGTGTAAGACCTTCTTTTGGCGGCTAATGTTACTTCACGAATATAAACACGTTGCCAATGGAGTCGGATTGGACATATATGTACATTTGCAAACCCACTTACATCTTACGTGAACGGGGTATGAAAAGCGGAAACTTTCGGCGAATTTCGCAGAAAACTCCATCGCCTGGAGAACGAATGTTTGGCTGGGGGCTATCTCCGATGGCCCTGCAAAAGTTCGGAGCTCAGCAGTTTCGTTTCCGTGTCCATATCCTTGTCCGCTTGCAACTTGCAACTTGCAACCTGACAACCCTGACAGCCCTGGCACGTGCCCCAAACACGTAATAGATAAGCCTGTTTCTGCTGAGTGGTCTCGACTGCACTTCCTTCCAGACCAGCAGACCAGCAAAGCAATGGACCCCCAGACGGTGCATGCCCATGGAAAACTGTCAATCTAATGGCAGGCTTCGTCCGGACACAGCGGCACTCAATTGCCGACATAAAAGCGTGCTGCACTTTCAATCAGGTCCTGCCGAAAGGATCCCTTGCCCATCATCCTTGCAATCGGATGTCCCCGCCCCACGGCATTCGAATCTTTCTCCCAATTCCTGGCCGAAACCGCCATTAAGTGCGAGCGTTAAGCGCAGCCAATTAGCATCCTGATGGCCTGCTTAATCCAATAAGGACATGAAATGAAACCATTAATGACAGGAGGCTGGATGCACAAAGGGATGGGATCCGATCCGAACCGAACCGAACCGAACCGATGGGCTGAAATGGATGGCAAACAAGACCGCGAAACTTTACCCGCCAAAAGAAATCACAGCCAATGGCAGAGAAAAATAATTCTCAATAATTCAATTAATGCGTCACTTTATTAAAACTCAATCTTGCCTTGCCTTTAATTGACGTTGCACCCCGATTTTCCATCTTTTCGTCCTTCATCAACGCCGGATTCTGCTGCTTCTTCGCCCACTCGTCGTCTATCGCCGATTGATTGATTGATTGATGGATATGGTCGCGGCACCATTAATTGGATAACCCCACCGTCACATCGCTCCACATTGCCATAACGCACTCGCAGCAGCGTTGTGGCCCAAATCACCACACAGCCGCAGCTGGTCGTCGCCGATCCGAATGGTAATCATGATTCTGGTTATGCAGCCTCAAACGTTGACGATGTCCTTGCAGGCGTGGCGCCCGCCTCCGCCTCTGCTGCCACATCAGCCGCTCCGCGGAGCAGCGGCTCGCCGCCGGACAGTCCGCTGCCCAGTGGCGCCACCCTCCAGCGATCCAGCGTCAGCAGTCAGCGGCGCCCCACCGGCGACGACTCGCCGAAGCGCGGCGAACCCGCCCTCAGGTCAGTCGGTGTCGATAACTCCAGGTATTTGGCATTCAGATCCGTAAGCCTGCCACCTTAGAAATAGCATCCCCAGTAGTTGGGGGCGTAGTAGAAGTTCGTGCACGGATAAAAACATAATGCCTCATCCAAGTTATTGTTTTAAAATCAAAGTTCCGGCAATTATATCGGAAATTCGAGAAATTGCTAATATTTAGAAAAAAAAAAAAAACAAAATACCGTCCAATATCTGTACCACATTGGTACTAAATCATTGAACAACATTCTTTTTGATTGTACCATAGGTAAAATGAAACTTTTCGCAACAGTTTAAAAGTTTAATGAACTGTTTTTGCAGCCCGACAAAATAAAGCATTCCCATTCAAGTTTTTGTACATAGTTTTTGAATAATATAATACTTTTTTCAGCTATAGGCAGTGCTCTTTTTGCGCAATGTTTTTTTTTATCTACTTACACTAGATTACGTAGCATATTAAAATTGCTTAAATTGCACACATCAATTGTCATTATTTATAAACAAAACAATAAATGCGTATAACACGCATGGCTTTTTTCGTTCAATAAAAACAGACAAAGAGTTTGACCGCGTCAAAAATGTCAACATCTTTGCTTCCAAATATTAATTGGTAAACAAATGGCAAAGTTTAATTAAATATGTCGGGTTATTGTTGTCAACTATTACATGTTTTTTTTTTTTTTAACACATTACATTTTTCAAACAGATTGAAATCCAATTGCACATTTAAATAGTGATTTGCAGTATTAGTTCTGCCACTTGCCACTACTTTTCATAATTATTGTCGGCATGTTTACATATCAGCAGGCTTATGAAATCATCAATTGATTATTTGGTGGCATTCTTGCACAATCGCTTGATTTAAGTTGCTTAGCAAAAAAGAGCTCACGTTTTCATCACAGACCTATTACGTAGTGTTTAGCGAGAAACCTGCCACTTTATCCTCGAAACCCCCAAAATAGAAGCCGCATGTTGGCAATGTAGGCAATCCGGCAAGCCCAAAAATAGTGACTAGTAGTACGTAATGCCGCAGTTAAGTTCTCATTCCGAATCCGACCGACTTCCGTTCGCAGCGTCGCCATGAAGCCATTGTCCTTTGTGCGGTACGGAGTGCAGGAGGCCATGACTTTGGCACGCAACGACTCGACGCTATCGACTACATCGAAAACGTCCTCGCGCAAGGATAAGAAGAACTCGCAGGCGTCAAGGTGAGTAACGCCGTCCATTGCCCCTAATTACAGTTATTAGTTATTTGGGCTCTTGTTGGCCAGTCGATGCTAATGCCACCCCATTTCCTTCTCGCCTTCTCTACCTCTCTTCATCATTTGCCTTTTTTGCCTGTGGAAAATGCAATATATACCACACCATGGCCTATTATCCTTCGCGTGACGCACAGATTCACGATATACAAGGTGCACAAGGCCTCGAAAAAGAAACGCGAAAAATCGTCGGCCAAAAAGGAGCGCAAGGCCACCAAAACATTGGCCATTGTTTTGGGTAAGTTCAAGTTGAGCCACCTCCCCCAGCCGTTTTGGACCACGTCCTTGCGCTCTGCCATATTCTAATCCATATGCCATCATATATATAACCTTCAAACCCTCAAACAGGTGTCTTCCTGTTCTGCTGGCTGCCGTTCTTCAGCTGCAACATCATGGACGCCATGTGCGCCAAGTTCAAGAAAGACTGCCGACCTGGGCTCACCGCCTACATGATGACCACCTGGCTGGGCTACATCAACAGCTTTGTGAACCCGGTTATCTACACAATATTCAATCCCGAGTTTCGCAAGGCCTTCAAGAAGATCATGCACATGGGGTGATTATCAACGGCGAGCACGTCACCAGCAATAGTTATAGCAATAGGCAATTGGATGATGGGTCCCTTGTGGAATGGATTAAAGCCCGGGAGAGGATGGCAAAGTGTGCCAAATGGAGGCCATCGTTGCAGCAGAGATCTCAATTGGGCTCCAGTTTCGTTTCGTTTGTCGTTCGTTGCGTTTCCCAATAGCTTTAAGGTTCTACTAGCTACTTATGTAAATAGATCTGTACATACCACTAAACTACATACATACATATATGCTATGTGGAGCATGAACGGTGGATTGCAAGCTGTAGGCTAGGTACAATTTTTAACAATTACATTAAGCAAACCCCAAGTAGCGATATAATCAACACACAGCAAGCACGCGATTATGATTCCAAAGTAGACGTAAGCAAAACGCCAAGGATACGATTCGCTTTACCAGAATAGAGTAGTGTCCTTCAAAGTGGGCTGCTCCCACAACCTATCACATATCACGAGCAGCAAGCTTTTCCTCCCACCCAAAACCAAAACCCACGGCACACAGAACCTTCCTTCCGATTCCCACAGTACGATTAGGTAAGCGAGTGTAAAGAAATTCATATCCTTAGAGGCCGGATTGTTCCACGCCGACACGAGGTGTCGGTACCTAGAGTTAGTTAGCTAAATCACAGTTCAATTGGATACAGTAGCTAGCGGGCCTCGAGGTCGGCGCCCTCCACCACAGACACATCACATACGAATGTTCCAAGTTAGTTGGCTGACCGCCCATCCACATGGATGGAGCATCCCCATTGATGGGCCATGGACACAAAACCACAACCATCGGCGACAGAATTGCATCCAACTTAACAGAGTAACACGCCAACACACACGAACAGACACAATGAATCAAATGAGCCCCACAAATGAATACGATAATGAGGGGCACCGACCTCGATGAAAGTCCCGCTTAGAGGACACTTTCAGTTCGACTTTCGGTTTGATATATAGTCGTACAGGATATACTCGTATATACTATATAGAAGCATTTAAGATCCAGAGGTCGTACCTAGGCTAGTCACTTGATCTAGATCAAATATACTCACCACCCATATATATATATATATATATATATATACGTATATATAAATCAGATAGTACCAAGGGGAGCCTGGATGCATAGCAGGGAGTAGGGGGGAGAATCAGGGTATCTAGAGCAAAGGCTATCGCATTGCTGGAAGCAATATGAGGGTTACCTTAGCAAATAGAGTAGCTAATATCGATGTAAGCGTACTTGTATAGTGGAATATCAAAACTGAGTTTTGAAACACGGACCAAAGCCTGTGTCCTGCCGCAAATGAGAGCTGTACTTGGATGCACAGTGGCATGGCCCCGGGCAATCCGAACCGATTTTGGCATGTCGGCAGGACTATAGCCGTTTGGTCCCTGATTTCAACAGCCGTCCTTTTAACTGTTTCTATGTGACAAATAATTGATAGGTAATTAATTACTCGAACGTGTGTAGTAGTTTATAAAACGATTCCATTTATTGTGTACCTAGACGTAAGCAGTGACCCGGCTCAAATTTCCATAAAACCCCGTAGTTAACTCGCGGAAAAGCTCAACGGTTTTTATACTTTCCTAAGAACTCCACTACAATATACGCGTTAACTTCAGTGTGTGTGTGTGTTTGAGTCTGTTTGTGTGTGTGTGTGTGAGTGGGTGATTGGTTGTTTTTTTTTCGAAAGAATAAAACCCTAGGCGATAAAACTAGACTAAGACTATGCAAAACAGTTCAACTTTCAGATCAGTGCGAAATGCTCCTAAGTTAAGTTCTTCCAAAGAAAACGCTTATTAATTATAGCTAATTGGTAAATTTGCAATTCGAACTAACTATTTATACAATACATACACCAACATAGGCCACACACTACAACACATTAGAGTTGATTTATCAAAATTGTAGCCTGAGTTTTCGAGTCGTTGAATTGTTGTCTGTTATTACGTTACGTTGTGAATGGGATATAGCATACATATAGGGTCCCCGGAGATCTCTCTACCAATAAAGCATATATACGAGTTTGTAAGATAACTGGGGTGTAAGCGAAAATGAAAAAAAAAAAACTGAGATGAAACTGAGAACTATTTTAAAGAGAGGCGAAAATCGGTTTTTTTTTTCTAGAAAATATATGAGAATTATTAACTAAATGAAACGTAGGCTAAGCTCTCAGAAAAGCAAACTATTTCAAAAATAATTATCATAGCTTACGGAAATAATAATAGCGAATAACAACATTAAACTAATGGTACAGAATAGTATGCGTCAGCATAAGAATACATCAAATAAATAAAGCAAAACTGAAAATATTTCAAGGCAAACCGAACGCCAACTTTTCATTTCGAAGGGCGAAAGTTTTGGTAAGTTCAACATACACATGTATACTACTTTCCCTTTCACCAGCTTGGTGGTACTCACACTCGTATATCAACATTTTATAGCACTTATATGAGCTGATAATAAAATTCCAATACGCACCAAAGGAAATAAAAATACTTACGCAAGACAAACAAGACGCACAATGGGGTGAACCCACTTCCGGTGGTGGTCGGGGGGATGGCAGAATCAATTCGAGAAGGAGCTCACGGCCGTCGCCACCTCCCAGGAAACCAAAAACCCAACTAAGAGCCTCTAAATAGATGAGCGTAAGGAGTCGCAGCCAGGGAATGAAGGCCAAAGGACTCTTCCGTCGCCCACCATCCACCACTCGTCATACTCTAATGGGTACTCAGTCAGACAATTCTGGAGTCGGAGGCGCACTCGGAATCGGATTCGGATTCGGATCCATAGACACAGACACAGACACAGACGGAGGCTGGAAAATAAATGAGAATGGGAGCGAACTTCAGTCCGCCATTTCCTCATCCAAATGGCCAAGTACACTGCCGGAAAAAATGGTGCTGAAATCCAGCACAATGTGGCAATATTGCACATCATTTCGCATAGATCTTAAAAGGGTCATAAATAGAAAACAACATTGGAATCTGCTAAGAAATAGCTTTCCAAACCAACCAATGTGTGCATTGTCTAACTGTTTTTGATCTAACTTTGTGCTAAGCTCTATGTTTTGCATAAAATCTATTGAATCTATCATGTGATTAAGATTTATAATTTATATAGTTTATATTTTATTTTTGAACAGCATTTTCGAATAGGTTTCCAAAGTCTTAATACAAGCCATATTTGTAGCGTATATTGATATTTAAAAACGTTATATATGCTTATGTGCTTATGTTTGGAGCCCATTTCGGAGCGATAGCCATCAACAATTTCTTTCAATGCCGCCCGGGCCGATAGCCAATTTCGTTTTCGCCCGCAGACTCATCATTGTCTTGGAGCAGTGTCTTGGCCTGACCATAAATACAAATGTAAAAAGGGCAACCAGAGTCGAAGCCCTGACCTCCTGACCCATCTGCTACTTGGAATTCCCGGCCTCATCCTGGGTGTCCGTAAAGTTGTTTCATTCGATTGTGTGTCTTCGGCTGCCCGAGAGTTGTGTGCTCTATGTCCATAACTAATTCGAACTAAATGATGTACTAAAGTGTTGAGGGAACACGGATACTTGTGCCCAGAGCAATGGACACCAAGATATCAGAACAACAGGACACAAGGATGCAGGGAGGGTGCGTATGGAATGTTTTGCGTCTGGGGGCGATATCTTATCGTTACACACACTGGGTGGCGATAATTGACAGACCATTAACGTTTGGATTGCAAAAGCCAAAGTGAAGTCACAGGGACGGGGGAAATGTGTTGGCCCCATCGTTAGAGGCCATATGCCAGGCTCGATGACCAGAGGACTGTGTGATTTGCGAATGGGATGGCATGGCTGTCAGAAGTTCGCTGATCGGAATTCAAGACCAGGATGCTGTGGAAACTTACAAAAATTTAAGAGGCGTTCCGACTCGAGCAAAGTCTCGATAAAGGACCCCCCCCGTAGAACCAGCCCAGCCCAGCCAATCAGTTAAATCAGTTGGGGCATATACCACTGTAGCTACTGCTCCATTTCGTCCTCCTGCCACCACCACCACCACCACCATCACTACGGCCTAACATCTGACCCGGAATGGAATTCTGGCAACCGGAAGCTCAACGGGCCAGAGTCAAAATCGAAAAATATGCACACGACCAGAAATAGTTTAAATACAAGGCCGATTATTAAAATGTGTAAGGACTCAGGACTCAGGACTCAGGACCCAGGACCCAGGACCTCAGGCGATGGGGTTAGTGCAATCAAGCATGCCTTCTCAGTGGATTACTGTCCCATCCCGAGCTGCTGCCGTTCCAACTTCACGGTCAATGACTTTTTAGCCTTCTGGCCAGCGGAAAATGAAAGAGGAGCACTGAGTGCCCAGCCATAAACTCAAAATAAATGCACTCCCATACATAAAGGCACAAAATATTTTCTATCTTTCGGTACATTTGCTTAGCTGATAAACAAGGATTTAATAGAATTTAATATTTCATTGTAGTATATGAACCGGATTTACTCTTTACCGCCTTAAATGTGGTAACCAACTCTCTTAAGATTTAAACTAGTATTAAATTGCTTAGATAGTTAAAGTATATTAAGTACTATTCCTGGCTTTTCCTCAAATGAGTGGAAGCTCTTGTATTACTATAATTTTACTGTCATTCGATTCTTATCCTGGTTGATTGCCGTCATGATCGATTAGGGAAATGTCCTTAAAAAGGTTTATTTTGTCCTTATGCTCCATCGAGTTGCTAAGTTTCTAGCAATTTCTTTTATCCTTGGCTCCGGCATGTCCCTTTTTTTGATGAGATATTAAATTATGCATTACATGAGATCAATGAATCGCTACATTTTTGAGTTAATTGTATTTTGAAATAGTTCGAGACCTCAAGTTACAGCCCAGGAAAAAGCTATCAAAGCAGGCTATGTGATTAGCTTTGTTCCCAAGTCAAGGGAGACACTGCAAATGTTTTTTCGATCGAGTACGAACACTAAGTGTGTAAGACGGTAGAGCCCGAGAATTATATCGCCATTGAAATCGGAAATCAGAGACCAAGATGGTGGAGTTCGCCTTTGACATTAAGCACCTCTTTCCGCAATCGATCATCCGGGTGCAGGCGCATTCGCTGCGTCCCAAGGTCACCCAATGTAGACGATACGCCCAAACGGAACGGGGAAAATCGACGATGACCAGTTGTCGGCTTAGCGAAATCCTAAACATCATGGGCAAGTTGTCGGCAGACGCGCAGGGACTCTGCCATGCAGTGACCTCCGCCGACAAGTTGGCTTCCGACCAGGTGGTCTATCTAATGGCGGACAAAGCAGCGGGACACTGGGAAATCACCGGGTTGCTTAAGGTCGGCACCAAGGATCTCTTTGTATTCGACCAGGGGGGATGCTACCGGCGGCTTAATCAAACGCCAGCCATTCTGGATTTTTATGTACACGAGAGCCGCCAGCGCTGCGGCCAGGGAAAGCTGCTATTCGAATGGATGCTGGAGAAGCAGGGCTGGTCAGCGCACAAGTGCACTGTGGACCGACCGTCCAATAAGATGCTGGCCTTTATGGCCAAACACTATGGCCTGGTCCGCACCATTCCGCAGGGTAACAATTTTGTGCTCTACGAAGGTTTCTTCGACGATCCCATCACCACGTGCAAATCTGCAAGCGGACTCCAGGCGACCGGCAGTGGCTGCCGCAGCCGGAGCCAGGGACATTACGTGCGCCAGGAACAGGACCAGGCGCAGATAAAACATGGGCAGGCCAACAGGAACACTGTACAGAACGATGCAAATTCCGGACCCTTTAGGCAGGACCAGAAAATCGTGGTAGGTACATCGATCTATCGACGTCGCTGGAAATCACCACGCACACTCGCCAGAGCGGGTTGCAGGGAGGTTTCCGGGGGCCGGAGATTCTAACACTAGAGCACGGATCATTTCTACCATCCCGTATGCAGTCGCACTTAGTTCGTTTTCATTCGTGGCACTCATCGCTTACAAAATTAGTAGTTCGGATTAAAAATTTTTAAAGTTATTAAATTTATATTGCACACTACTTTTTAGGCAATTGCCTAATGTCTTTGATTTTGGGTTTGAATCATTTTGATAATGCTAATCTCCGTCAAGCATTCGATTTAAACTTATTCCAAATCAATTTCCTTCATGGAAAATACAAAATGCATACATGATATTAGTGATAAATTATAATGTGTGCTCGAAATACCGCCTTCAAAACACAAAATAGAAATACATAGCCATAAAGCTCGTTCAATAACCAAAACGCTTCCCAGAGCAATACTATCGATGCCAAATTCACCCATCATCGATAATATCGATATGACCAGAGACTATATTTGAACGCCAGTCTATCACTTAATCGGAATAATCTACAATGGCTCAGGTAGTGGCAGTGGTGGCGCGGATTGAAAACCCAATTCATTTTTGAGTTTCAGACTGATTGCCAAATGACCAGACAATTCAAACGCCAGCAGGCCAACGGAATCCTCTCGATATCCGTAACCCTGCCCCGCCTTTCACCCACAAAATTTGCTTGTATTTGCATAGTTTAATTTTCATTTAACTTTTATTTGCCGTCACGTCGCGAGGAATAGCCAAAAATGGCCAAATATGCAAAATACCCGGTCCAATGATTGCCGCTGTTGATTTTCGTTGGCTGTATGTAGGCCGTGTTGTTTGGCTTTGTTGATTCGTTTGCATTGCCATAATATTTAATGGGCAGTCAAAAGTTGATGGGGGCCCAGGTCCAGCGATGGTAGAGGAAACTGTTCCGACTTTGGCCAAAACTGGTTGCCGGCAGTTATTATGTCTCATCAATTGAGCAAAGTGTCCGCACATGCGGGGCAAACAAATTTAAAGAGCACCCATCGAGTGGATACCCTGGACATTGAGCCCGGGGAGCTGGAAACTGTAACCCTCTAGCATCCTGGGTATATGCCTGCTTGGCATATATATATACACGGCAAGCATACATACATATATTGTATATATAGTCGTAGAATAGGCATTGGGCAAATGATACCGAAGAAACAATAGCGGTCCGCAGAAATCCAGAAATGAAATTCACTTTAACCAAAGCACACACACACACTAGCCACCACGGCGATATACACACTAATGCGCACCCGCACGACCACACACAAATACACACGCACACACAGACAAACAGTTAGACAGAAGGAAGCTGTGGCCCAAAACACAGTGGTGCAAATATTAAAATTGAGCATTTCTGTCACGTGTCAAATGCCATTTATGCGCTTCGTGATCGCACGCAGCTCTCTGAGCTAGGAAACCCCCAGATGTCGAGCAAAAAAGGGGTGTCACTGAGTTAAGAAAAACGGTGGGGGGAGGGGGGGTGTTGGTGGTGTTGGGTTAGTGTGGCCGAGATCCACCTCCAACCATCAGACGGCTGAACGAAATTAATGTCTTTCAATCGGGGGTTTAAGTTCCCCTTCCAAATAGCCCAAAATAACCATTCAAATGGGAATTTTCGGAGTGCAAATAAATACATAAACATTTTGTCAGCATGTAAACGTAAACAATGTCTTGCAGTTTCGCAATGTCATCGCTCCTGAAAAACATCACAAAAATCCAGCATAGCTAATAATATTGTATATTAATAACATACTAATAATTGATCAAATAATTATAATAGAAAGAAATGGACAAACCTTTTTCTATAAGGTTTGCGCCATTTTTCGCGGATCACCTGCGACTAGAGTTTAATGAGAAACAGACGCGATTTTAATTGAGTGCTAGTTTTTAAGAAAATTGTAAGTATTGTATATCGAATTTTATTTATTAATCTAGGTTATTCCAGGTAATGGATTCATTTTACAAACAACAACACATATTACTCACAGAAGCGATCATCTAAGTTAAATTGCTGTAATACATTGTTGTATACATTATACTAATATATTTATACCCGTTACTCGTAGCGTTAAAGGGTATACTAGATTTATTGAAAAGTATAGAACAGGCAGAAGGAATCGTTTCCAACCGTATAAAGTATATATATTCTTGATCAGGATCATTAAGGAGTCAATCTGGCCATGTCCACCTGTGAGATCTCAGGAACTATAAAAGCTGGAACTATAGATTCTAGAGACATAGACGCAGGGCAAGTTTGTTGACCCATATTGCCACGCCCACTCCAACGCCCAAAACTGTCAAGCCCACAATTAACACATTTTTGAAAAATATCCAGCCATGTCCCCTCATGTCCCTATCGCCCTATCCGTCCCATATACCGCCGTGCCCCGCCTGGTCTCGCCATGTCCCCACAAGGATTCCGCCAGAGAACTCGCCATATCCCGCAATGTCCCGCCAGAAATCACGCAACAGATCCCGCTTGAGATCCCAGAGCACACCATGTCCCACTAAATCCCACCCTGCCCCGCCGCGATATTCCACTAGCTGAGTTGCTGATACAAGCGATGCTTTTGAGCCTGTATTGGATCTGTTTTTGATTTATTTATCATTTAACTTATTATTTTTTATTATTATCATTCAACTAACAAACTCCCCTTTTAAGGGGTATCTCATAGTCGAGGCGCCTTGTGTTTGTTTTAGAACAACGAGTGGGTTTTTTGTTTTGTAGGTGAGCACCTTTCGATGTCCGCCCACGCAAATTTTGTTTTTGTACAGCGATTTCCGCTCTCGTGTCCAAAATATATATAATATATTTCCCAAAAGTGTCAGTTCAAGTGTGTTTGGTTTTTTTTTTTAGTGCGAGTGTGTGGGACAGTTTTATTAGCATATATCGATTGCACTTAGACGACGTCGACCGCGATGTCGACAGAGGCCATTGTGCAAACTAAGTAACTGCTGAGCTGCAATATAGCCATGGATATTCCGAAAACCGTTGTTTTCCTATGCGTTCTGTATTGTTTTTAATTAATTTATGGCTTGAACAAAGAGATGAGTATGTGCACATGTGTATGTGCACACTACCACGAGTGTATGTGAAAGGAAATTGAGAGAAAAAATAAAAGTGATTTAAAATTTGATTTTCATTTATGATTTTAATTCGTTTTGTTTATATTGATTTATTCCAGCAAATTTATTTAGCAGCGCTCTCTGTCACACATTTCTTCTTTTGCTGTTGACTTTAAAACAGAGCACTGCAGTTTGCAGTTTGCTGGTTGCCAACGGTGCGTATGAGCAATATGGCGTTTACGCCAGAAATTCGTGTTGCTTTTTTCATTTGCATTTTTAGTCCATACCAAATTGAAAATATTCTCTAGTATCCAACGTATGCACAGAATTCCGGCAAAATAATAGTCATTTATGGTTTAGTAACCGGACACGTTGGTGTAGCACATGGCGTATGCGTAATGCTGGGAATACTATCGACTATCCAGAATACTTGGAAATAACTGGCAAAAAGGGAATTGAATGTCGTTTTCCTGGTAGATTCACAGCCATCCCATTGGCTTGGAAAATGACATTCAGGGAAATGACATACAATTCCATGCCATAGTCCGGCGATTGACTGGCCGAATCCGAACCCTTTGTACCTGCATCCAGATTCCTGTTTCACCTGTCCCTCTGCTGGATTGTCACCTACGGTGCCTTAAGTCCCAAGAGTCCCATCCACTCGCCTTCTCTTATTTATGCCCTTGTTTTTGCCTGCACCTCTAATTTCCTTGCCCTGGCAAGGCATTCATCCTTTCCGCAATGCAATACCATCGAAAAGCCGGAAATCATTGCCAAATACCGGGGCACGCGTTACTCATTCTGCAAGGGAAGGGCCACTGGTAGCGTGTTTAAAAATAGCCAAGAATAACGAAGGGGTTAAATGTTATGAATATTAAATTGCGAAAATATCGAAAATGAGCTGGCTGCTGTTCCCCTTGGGGTTTATCAAACATGAAATGTTCTAAAAATATATGTATATGTGCATATTTGCAAAGTGCTCATGTAACAGAAGGTATAAATAGAAGTGCGCTTTAAGTTCATAAGGTAAGTATAGAGTGAATTGTGGAGTGGCAATCACTGGAAGAAAATACAGTACAATGCGAACTTTAAATCATTATATGCAACTTAGGTCTTCAGCTCCAAACAGATGAATTCAATACGAAAAACATCCATACAAAGTTTTGATGCAGAAAAATTGTGGCTTATTTTCATCCTACAAAAAGTTAGTTATTTAGCCGTATAGCCATGTAAATAGTTTAAGGGTTTCCTGGGCGATGCTCTCAAAAGCTGATAATGCAAAAAAGCTTGGAAAATCATTTGTTACACTCAGCGTATGGATGACTGCAAAGTGCCTCTGAACGCCGAACTCACTCCGTCTCTGTCCGTTCTGTTCGCCCTCTCTCTCTCTCTCTGTGTGCCTCTCACTTCCTTAGTCTTCGGCCCGCCTGTAACAATAATGTGCACTTATTTTTTATGGCAATCATTTAAGACAAAAATGTAGCAGCGGCAGACCGAAGTTGGAGTAACATAAAAGCAGGCAAGGCAAAAGGACCTCTTACGGCAGTACTTGTATGGGAGTTCACACATCTAAACACATGTGCGTGGCTGTGTGAGTGTGTATCCTGTAGTTACACAATTCATCGCTACTCAAAAGCATCGCGAGACCAGAAGAGCCGCTTGTTATTGGCTGAAACGGTATCTTCATTTAATTTTGTTCGAAAATTGAAGAACTTCTAGCTTTTGTGTCAACCATATAAAATCTGCGACCTAATCTGCCGAAACATTTTCTTTTAGCAATTATCACGTACCACGCTCTAGTTTTTCGCGAATGTAGCGCAACCACAGTTCAACTAATTAACGTAGCGATTTAAACTAGTTTCCATTTCCCTTTGTTTAAACAGTTTCGCCAGCCTTCCCCCGGCTGGGATTCCCCCACTCACCTGGTCAGCAGTTTTGCACCGCTTTGCATTATCTACTCGCACCGCCTCCATGTAAAAAGTTTAACCAGCCATGAATTTCCGCTGCACATTCCTTCTATAATTTTCTTAACGCAAAGTTTTTGCGACAATTACGTACGTGTGGCCAGGTGGGTGTTTGGTTGGCTGGATGCCTTGGCTTGACTTGGCTGACTTGGCTTGACTTGGCTTGGCTGCTTGGAATCTTACTTGGCGGTGGGGATAGCTTGGTGGTGCCATGGCAAGGTTCGTGCCACTTACACGTGACACTGGGAGGGGGGATATTCTGGAGACAACTTGCCGCATAACTGCATCAGAACATGTCGCTGTTGTGGCGGCCAAGGTGAGTTACGGATGACAGACAGACAGTTGGGTTGACTGGAGAGCAGGAGCAGTGGCACTGAATCCGACATCCTCGTAGTCATCATTGTCGACGACGCCAAGCCAAGCCTTGTCCCAAGTACTTAGAAAACTTTACTCTATACAAGCTTAACTTTTGCCAGGACGAGCGAGGCACGCAAGGCGTTGAAAAGATCAGGCAGAAGGCGGTAATAATATGACAATAATGACACTGTTGACGGTGTCTGGCCGATGGCACGGTGAACCAGCTTCTAGCCACAAATTATGGTACACTTTTCAGCGCAACCCGCATAATTTCACTTCAGCCAGCTAAAATGCAACTTCATTTAAGCCAACTCGGACTTTAAGTCCTTTGGCTTTGGCTTTTGTTTCTGCGTTCGTTCAGTTGCTGTTGCGTCTGGTGCTGGTTCTGGTTATGGTTATGGTTCTGGTTCTGGTCCTGCTGCTCCTGGGCACTACCGCCTCACTCAAAGGAAATGAGAAAAATTTTCTTCATTTCCGTTAAATGTCACTACACTTTGACTCCGGCCGAGCGCCTGTTGAATGGCCGCTGGGCTGGGAAAGTCGGCCATTTTTAAAGGTGAGTGCTGGACCTTTGCCAAGTCCAGGATCAACACCGAAACTATTGCTATCCCCTCGAACGAGGATCCAAGTTTATTCAAACGGCAAAAGAATTTGCTGTGAACAGCACGGAAATATCCCCTTTTGGTGTTCGCAAGTGACAAGTTTACCATTTATGGTTCTCTACCTAAGCATTTTCGGCTTAAGGAACTTTTTTTTTCTCAAATTCTTTAACTACAATGCTTTATAATTCATAAGTGAAACAATCGGCAATAAATATGGGATTCTATAAAAAGAAATATAGATTTATCATAGTATAGATTCTTAAGATATCAATAATTAAGACAGAGGCATCATTTTAAAATGCAGGACTATATACATGTATATATTTACAAGAAAACAACTAAAAATTCAGTAAAGATAGTTTCAGCATACATTTTCTATTTATATTACATAGAAAAGTTTAAAAAAAAGAAATGAAATAATAGATAATTTTTATTGAATTTGATGGTGGTACTCCTAATGAAAATACAGTGCTAATTTCCTTACATCTTTGACTTGGCTGATTCGCAGGCCGAAAACAATTGTCTCGCTGGGGGATGAGGTGCTCTTCCAAGGGGGGGCGGGTGTTCTCATCCTCATCCCCACAACCACCCATACCCCCACCATCAGCGTTGCCCTGGTGAACCCAGATCCGGAAT
This sequence comes from Drosophila melanogaster, assembly GCF_000001215.4. Taxonomy (NCBI): domain Eukaryota; kingdom Metazoa; phylum Arthropoda; class Insecta; order Diptera; family Drosophilidae; genus Drosophila; species Drosophila melanogaster. The sequence continues at coordinate 19,994,504 of NC_004354.4, read as the reverse complement.
ACCCCCTTCTTGGAACAGGCACATCGTAAAGCGACATTAACTTAACAGCCTTAAAAGCTTTGCTCCTCTGTTCGGCTCGTTGTTCTGTCGTTGGCCTTCCTGCTATCGCTAACTCAATTTTTCACTGCCATTGTAGGCCCTGTGACTTTTCGGGAATTCACGTCAGCCAGGCACTGCCAGCTGGTAAAGGAAAACTGCCAGCTGACAGGCGCCGGAATACCCGGAAAGACCGGAAAACCCAGAGTACACGGAGAACCCGGAGTAGCCCTATCCCGCGATTGTGAAAATCTACATTATCTGATTTTTATTTCACTTTGTCGGCGACATTTCGTAATGCGTTGCAAATCGAAAAGCGAGGAGCGCAAAGAAAACGAAACGAATTGAATGTCGACAGCGAATTAGAAGGCAGCGTTGCGCAAACCGCAATTTTTTGGTAATTAGCTGGGAAAAGGCAAATATGAGCCGGGGCTCAGCTGGAACTTTGGCAGGAAGTTGAAGCTATAAAAAATGTGAGAGGCGCTCTGGGCCAAGGAATTAGCATTAAGACCTGTAATTATTACACAAAGACTTTAAATAAATTCCAAGAAATCAGGCCTAAGCAATGACAGCTTCTGCATATCGCTAACAAAAAAAAAAACAAAAACAAACAATATTTGTAAATGCCAAAAATACACATTTCTATACTAAATAATGAACAGACTTTTAATTGAATACTTTAAAATGTAGATGAAAAGTTATTAGACATCATTTTGTTTTCATTTTGTTTTAAATAATTACATGAGTATTGAGTATTACATTCATAACTCTTCTCAAGCTCATGGTTCAGGTGGCGTTTCATAAAGTTAGTCCTAGTGGTTTCTTTATCTTAAAGAAGAACATCCTTTCGAGTGGTGTCCTCTTCATTTGTAAGCTGTCTGATGCTCAAAGGATTACAATAATTACAATATTTCGACATCGACTTTTCGACTTCTTAACGCCTTAGACCGAATTGACCTATGTTTATTTATGTTTATGGCATATTTCCAATGTTAAAGAAATACAACTGATGGTGCTTTGCATAGATAATATTAGCTCGTTATGATAATGTATTCAGGGTTTCTAGGAATTCGGTTTCATAATCATAATCCCCTTTCGATTCAAAGTTCAAAATAATACATATAGATAATGCGACACACCTCTTTTCCGCAATAAAGAACGAGTCCAAAAGTGCAACTCCGCTTTCCAGTTGGTAATGCGTTGTTTTGGCCCATAGTGCCACGTGTTTCCACACACACATACATATGTACATGTACGTATATACACACATACATACATACACATATGCGTACACGCGGCACAGACATGACACATTTATGCGTGTGTATATAATTTATGTCTATACTTATTTATGCGTATTTCTCCAGCGCACTCTTCGCTCCCGTTTGATGTACAATGATTAATGGTGTAGGTGAGGGCAAAGGGCCGGAGGGCCCGGGGCCGTGGCCTTGGGAATGGGAATGGGCGGAGTGGGCTGTGCTCATAAATTGGCGCAACGTCCCGACAGAGTGCCAAAAATGGCGCGAATCCAAGTTGTTCTGGTTTGGTAAGGTATGGTACGAGTTCCTATGGTTCCGTATGGCTTAATTCGTTGTGCGATGGTCTATTCCATTTGGCCTTCGACTCGAGTGCCTCCACTTTGTGCCCGCCGCAAAGACACTACAGTGCGGATCGAAACGGAACAGAACAGGGAAGAACCCATTTGACAGCACTTATAATCCAATATGAGTGCATATTAACTTTAATCAGTTAGCGCACGAGCAAGTCCTGCCAGGATCGCGGTTTGCCCCGCTGTGTGGGCTAGACGGGCGAAGAAGGATGTCATGGGAGGGAATGGCAGATGTCAACAGACGATTCACTTAGACACATTTTTCAATGATGTTGCTACCGTACTGCCGGAGTACTTAAGTCGCGTCAAGTCATGCAATGTCAATACACCCATTCACCTTTCGCCTTCGCGGGGAATGGGTCTTCTCGTCCACCTCCCACCTCCCACCTCCCAACTCCCACACCTCCATCTCCTTCACATCCTCATCCATCGCCATTTCTGCTGTTGTTCCTGCTGGGGCAAATACAAAATGGGGTACTCCTGCATAGAGTTCTCTGCCACTGTTGCTGATGTAAATTTCAATTTTATTTGGCCGCGCACACGTGACAGGTACTTGAAGTGCGTTTTGCTGCCACTGAATTGTCAGCTGCGGCATTTGTATTTGTCACTGGGGCATTTAATTTCATTTGACATCTTTAATTTGGTTCCGTTGTCAGGCATTAAATTGCTTGCCAGCGGGAAAGTCCGAAATCGGCGCTTTAAGCGGCTTAATGCTGGCGAATGCGAAGTGTATTCCGTTTTCCATTCGTGATGAATCCGCTGGCAGTCCTAAATGCTCAGACTCTGGTCAAACACACTGCAAATGACAGAGACAATTAGAGCTTGTAACCAGAAGTGAGTCGAAAAACAGGACCAGAACCCGTACAGCAGTGGGGCAAAAACTTAAGAAGTGCCCCGGCGAAGAATAATATTTGAGTTGAGCCGTATGCTCGCGTAGGCAGCCAAAAAATGTTAATTTTCATCTTGACTAAAATGTTGAATTAGTCCTCTTTGCATTCGGCTTTAGCCAACTCGCCTTTCCGCGAACATTGTGTCAACAAACAAAAGACAAACATCAAGCCAAACTTCAAAAATATGAGAATCTCGTCTCTGCAACTTACACATATACGTGTGTTCATATGTATATGTATCGGCTATATATACCGAAACATTTGAGATGTGGTAGTTGATTCTCTATGCCAAGCAAAACGCCCAAAACAAAATAAAAAGTTTTCGTATTGCTTCGAGTTTTTCAGTTGAACGTATTATGCTAAACATCACTAAGAATAAGCAATACAAGCTTTTATGGGGAAAAGATGGGATGAAACCGATCGGTGGTACGTAGCTGCGTATTAGTAAATTTTCTAATCACTGGCATCAGAGTTAATTCCCAATGCGACGAAGTCTTCTAATAATATATATATATATATATATTTTCTAATATATATTCTATTATTCTATATATCTATAAGTGCAAATAATGTATCATCTGCGACATGACAATATAGTGATTATGGCCATAATTCGCTTGTGGCTTTAGCTGTGGCAACTTTTGCGGAAGCCAGCGGGAATTGGTGATAGCGAACAGGAAATGGCAATAATCCCAGCTCCAAAGTGCAGCAGTACGATTCAAGAGCAGCCGCAAACGAAAACGATTTGCATATTGCGCATACGCCGGGTGAGCGGAGCAGTAACTAGAGCCGTAGCCCAAAAACCCAGCGCGGTGCTCAGTGATTAGTCAGCGCCCAGGGGCAAGCCCTTCAAGGTCGTCGCCGAGGCCAGTCAGTCGACCTTGGGTGGCTTTGGCAGCCTTGACCCCGCGCAAGTATGAGTATGAGTGGATGTTAAAGTCGGAGTTGGTCCTTCCTGCTCTCTGACCTTATCGAGTGCACAGTGCAACTGAAGTTACTAAGAGTAGCTTAAAAAACAGAATGGATTTTCGATGTCTTGCTTATAACTGTGCGGAATTTCTAGCACTCAGTTGCCTTAAAGGGTCCTTGTTGATTTCATGGGTAAGAAGAATATACGATCGAGAGGTACAAATGTGCTGTTCATCGGTGCTGGTAAAGTAGTGTGAGAAACAGGACGAAACAGGCTTCGAATCCTTGCTGCACGTCAAGGATGATTTGTTCGGCTCGCAGTGCTCCACTGTTCCGTTGGCCAGGTGTTCTGCTGTTTGGCTGTTTAGCTGTTTGGGTGCTCAGGTGTTAGTTTGCCAAAAGCAGCGCTGACTCACCTTGCACACACGCACACACTGGCAAGCTGGCAAGCAGGAAGGCAAAGCTTATTATGGTAGCTTGTAAACCCTAATGAGACGGCATAAATCAGCGACAGGAGCACGCACACCAGCCCACTTCCCACCTCAGTACCCATTCCACCTCTTGGCACCCAGAACTCGCCTGCATAACTGCGAAATGTTAACAAATACTATTTGATCGCGTGCCGTGAAAGTGAAGTGGGATGTGGGTAGTGGGTAGTGGGTAGGGGGTAGTGTGAAAAGAAAGGCCGTGGTAATCTCCATATTGAATTGCCTTTAATATTTCAGCGGTGGCAAGTGCAGTGCACACGGGGCGTATACGTGATGCGGATGATATTCAGCGCGCTAGCTGAGAAATGCAAAACTATTTGCATAGTTCAGCGTCATTTTGTTTATGCCCATCTCCATCCGAGGGGGAGGGTCTACCGAATTGAAGGTCCGCCCCTGGCCTTCGTTCTCCCGAGGGGATTCAATTCGATTCGATTCGATGCGATTCGTTGTTGAATTTATGGCATTCATTTTGTGATCAATCGCTTGTCAAACAAACGGCAAATGGCAGAGAGTGAAATGGGATTTTGCGGTCGAAAAATTGAAGAGCTCTGTTGCACAGCATTATTATTGGGAGAGAAAGCGTTTAAATTGCAAAATATTGTAGCCACCGCACATGCCAGTCCGTGTATACATTTCCATACATTTATTTATCTTTCATGTGTGCTTTATATATGCATATGTACATAAATATATATTTTTTGTCTTTTTGTCTTCCTATGTTTTTGCGTTTTTGCGTTTTTGCCTGGCCCAGAATGTGCTGGCTGTAAAAACTGCGGCTAATTGCGAACATTTTTTTCCCCAGGTCACAGAGATTTCCATAAAACGCACAAATGTGTGTGCGAGTGTGTGGCTGTGTATGTTTGTGTGGTTCTATCTGCTTGCCTGCCTGCCTTCCTCTTTGCCTGTCTGTGTAATTTATGTTTGTTTATAAGCATATGAATACTAGCACATAAAACGGACAGCGAGCAAACGCACAAATTACACACTCGCACACACACACACACACACACACACCAACACGCCCACAAACACAAACATACACGGACAGCACCTTTTAATAAACTTGACAGATCAAAGCCGAAACCAACAGCAATGTTAGATAAGCATACAACCCAAAAACCAACCCCCATGCCACTTTATACACTCACACACACACACACGCGCACACACTCACCCCTTGACGCCACAGAGTATGCAACGTATTTGAGAGCCGGAATTATGTTTAATTTCGAGGATTTGCTTTTATGCCCATACAAGTTCGCAAGGTAATTCCTTGACTAATTCAATATGCCCAGACATTTGTCTGGCAAACTAAGTGCGGAATACAAATGCAAATTGCGAATTTAATAATGGCTGACTAAAAAATAACCAAGCAGTTATCCAAGCAGACTTCTGCGAATTGGTATCTGGGCATATTTGCGCAATTAAATGGAATCCTCACAGCCCAGCCCATCTCAGGGCATCCTGACCTGGCAGCAGCTTGCCAAATGTAATTCATTAAATTAATGAAATTGCACAGCACACAAAGCGAAAAAGGAGTGGTGGGCGTGGTCGGGCATGAAGAATGAAGGGATGCTTAGCAACTGCTGAACTCCAAACTGCATTGTTTGCACTGAGCTTTGAGTGCTTAGTGTCAAGGCATCTTTCCCCATCCAGCTGGTCATGCATCTTCCAGATTGCCGAACACAGAGAAAAATGATAAAAAAAAAGAATTGCAAGAATTTCACTTCTTTCTGATTGAAATAACATAAGTCTCACAAAAAGAAAACTTCAAAGCACACATCTACATCTGTAATAACATAATTTGCAATGCCTATCCGGCTTGAAGGTCCAAGGCGTTTTTTGTTAAGCCGACGATATAAATTTTATTTACATTCCTTTGCATAGATTGTAAATAACTATGGTTTTAAACAAACAAAGGTAATGGCTTGATTTTTTTCTAGTGCAGAAGCATGTGTGCTGCCTCTGAAACTGGAGCATCCGCATAAGACAACATTGGCTTTCGATTGGATTTGAAGTATTTGCTTTGACACTTCTGGATTCCTTGCCCGCTCAGTTCAATACGGTTGTTTCAGCTATTCGAGGAGCAAGGCAGTAAAGCATCTGCATATCCGTGAGATACATCTGCAACTAGTTGCGCTGCCCAAGTCCAAATATTGTATAACAGGTGTTTAACAGCGAACAATAAAAGCGCTACCAAGCATAAACAGGGGATTTAGTAGAGGGGCGTGGCAGCTGCGAATGGCAGGCCATAAAAATGCTAGCCCAAGGCGCAGATGAACGAGATGTATGAGTGTGTTTGTTGAAGGCGGTGGAGTTTTTTTTTTACAGCAGAATACAAAAAAAATAGAGAACGGCGAGGCCGAAGGCAGAGAAACACGGAAAAAGACGGAGTACGGAAGACGTGAGGCCAGCAGCTCGTGCCGGGAAAACATATTTAAATAAATTCCAATTCGCACACACAACGCGGGCCAAAAGGTGTGCAGGCAGCGAGAGAAAGAAAGAAAGAGAGTCTAACACCCATAAGCAGAGGCAATAAATAATGTTTGCTGCTTTGGAAAAACGGCGAAACGAGCAGCGAAACTTGCAGATACAATTCCTTTCAATCCCGCCACCACTGCCACCTGGCCCACCTGTCTATCTGCATTTGTATACATTTTTATTGCCAACAATTTTGTTTTGATAGTTGCAGGAGCCAAGCAGCCAGCAGCAAAAGCAACGGCAATCAGGGGGAAAATGGCGAAGGCAACAGCGCAGCGATCCCACAGAAAACTCAAACAAAATGGCGTTGAAAAAACAAATGGCGTCATTTACAGTCGTCTGAGTGAAGCAGCCACAAAAAAAAAATAAAGCGGAACGGAAACGGAAACAGGGGATATGTATGTACATACAAACATGCATGTGAGAGTGTGTAAGTGTGTGTGCCAGTGTGTGTTAAAACTGCAAGAGCAACAGCGCGTGTTTGCTCATAATTCGGTTATGTGTGAGTACGCGGTACCACGCCCCCGTCCCCGCCCCAGCCCACCAGCCCACTCACACGCCCATCGATGCCGCCCATCGAGCAAGGAGCTGGCAAACATATTGAGTTCTGGTGAATAACGAATGCAATTTATTTGATTGACTGTTTGATTGAATGAAACGGCATCAGCAGCAGTAGCAGCAGCAGCAGCAGCAGCAGCGAGTTCGACCAGAACAAACGGTATGCAGCACGAAGTGCGATGCACGCAGGACATCAAGCGATCCAAGGATTCGCACACTGAGAAAATGAGCGAAGGGTGTCAAAGGTCATCGCGGCAGTTTATCAATCTCAGTGCTTGTGAACGGATTTCGCTAATATTCACGCTACATTTTAGATGATCGCATAGAGGGCGATGAAAGTGGTTGCTAGCTATATATTTTTAAATCAATGAACACAATTATTGTAGTGAATTTGATCAACTGAAAACATACAGCTGTAAATAACAATAGGCCATCTTATTTATTTTAATTACGAAATATTGTATACAATAAAAGAGGTTTTCTCTTTTTGGGCTTTCGACAGCATTGATTTCGATACGAGATTTATTTAAGAGCATCTCGTTCGTGTGCGGAACTGACATCAATTCTGTGATTGCAGCCTTTTGTTTTTGCTTGGTTTTCGGTGGCGTACCAGAATCGGAAGGATTTAAACAAATTGAAACATGAAAGGAAAATGCTCCACTAATTTACGAAAAGTTATTCGACTGCATTTCGTGGCCGAGGGCAAATTGAACTCGGAAGCCGATACAAACTGTTATCGAAAGTGGTGCCGAAGGCAGCGGGAGCTGAACTTTCAAGACCCTGGCGCTTCGGCACAGCTATAAAAAATCAATTTCAATGAGCGCAGCGGTCTTTCTCACCGAAATCCAATGAAAGCCTCAGGCCGTGGAAAGTTTTTGCTGATCACTCATTTGATTACCGAAGTAGTTCGCTTAAAGTTTGTAATTGAGGTATTTTTCCTTGCAGTTATTTATCTTCATTATCGCTTAATACCCGACCGAACTTTACTAGCGCTGCAAGGCGCAGCATTTGCGGCCAGTAATTAGAATTTGGGAGCAAGGACCAGCACAGTGGTGGTACGGTGGATGGCGGGAAATGTGTTTTTGGCCAAGTTTTGAGTGCTGCCAAGTCCACATCATCTAGTTTGTCTTCCACCCCCAACGTTGCTCCTTAGGGGGAGCGAAGGCAAGTTTGGCCAGTTCTTTTTTATGGCGCCCCCGGGTGGACACAAATCACGGCCAGCAGACAACCAACGGCCATCAACGTCACAGGCGACAATCGGGAAACACACGCCGCTTAAGATGGAAGAATGCGAAATTGTGGGAGAAAGACACCCCCTCTGTTTGCGTGCCAAGAAAGTAGTAGTAGTAAACAAAGCTCAGCGAACGGGCAAAAGCGAGTCGAAAAAAGTTTAAAAGTTATTAAAGTTAAACCAAACACGATTGGAATGTCAACTAGTGAGCCGTTCACTTCAGCGGGTAATAGCGAAAGCCCAACCCTGAGAATGGGTGGTATTGGAGTGATGGATAGAGCGAAACTTTCAACTTTCAGCTGGCCCCAAACATTGATGAATTGCCGTTTAAGTTGATAGTCCGGTCAGTGCACGGAAATTCATCAAACTACCTGACGCCCCTTCAAATGAGAGATGTCTGCCTAATGAACTGTGTGGCAGGCTGAATTTTAAATTGCCCTGCCACAGCGCAAGGTTAGTAAGTTCAAATATGTACGAGACATTAGGCTTCTTCAAGGACAACGCCCAACGCCCAATTACCAGCAGGACATATATATAATTGGGTGATCATTTAAGCCAGAACCTTTCTGGGGCTCCGTTTCTCTTTATTGCATTACGTATACGCCATATTAATTTCGGATCATGAAATCAACATCAACAACAGTCTCGACTGGGAACTTTCTATAAAACGAAAACACGACCGAACCGAACACACAAAAATAAGGCACAAAACTTTTCATATTTTCCATGGCAAAACTCACTCAGAGTTGCCTTAGTCGAAACTTTTCACATATACAAATCCTCGGCTCTGCTGTAGAATTTAATTAACAAATGCCACAAATTTATTTGCTCAGCCTAAAAAGCCTCCGTGCCGCCAAGAGCAAGCAGCCAGCTCTTTATTCTGGGGATTATTTATGGCTGGCACACTTGTTGAAAGCCGAAACGGGGAAAGTGGAAAGTGGAATGCGGAAAGTGGAAAGCGGCGGAGGTAGTCGGTGCAGGGGAAATACGAATGCAAATGCAACACTTCAAAGGGTGAGCCTGTCATCGCCCGCTGATGAAAATATTTCCACAGTCGTTTTGCCATGCGGCCATATTCAAATTACATGAGAAATGACGGAGATAATCTCGGCCGCATCAGATAACCAAAGTGCTTCATTAAATGGTGCAAAGATGCTGGTTAATTATACAAAATACACCAGCATACACTAGGCTTATTAGTTGACCATGTCTAAGCACCGATTTTGGTAGATAATCACTTCCGGTCAACTTACCCGCCTATTGTGCGGTGCCCCAAATTCCCACAATGCTTGCTAGAGCCAAAGACACAAAGCAATATGTGTATTATTATTCTAATATTTCGAATATATAATCAATAAAAATCAATGAAATCTTTTTGGTCTTGCCCAGACCTTAGACACGGACAACATATATATTATGTTATATTTTTAAAAAGGCAATTTAAAGCTAGAACCAAACCAGGTAAACAGAATTTCCTGAAGGATAATAGTTAGAAGGACAAGCGGAAGTTTAGAGAAAAGGCAGATGGAAAGAGAGAAAACTAATTTTTTCAGAGACACCTTTGTTGTTGTGATCGCATAAGGATCCTTACGGCCTTTTGATCCTTACGACCGTGGAGTTATAATTCGAGTCGGTAAAGACACAGGGATATAAGGTTTCATGATTTCATTAGACAAAAAGGTATAATATAAAAGTACTGATTAAGGCTAACATTACGTTTAAATTTATATATTGGCGATAGGTTATGTATGCATATATAGGTTGTAAATATATAGGGAATAGATTATGTATATATCATCTTAAAAATAATTATTAAATTTGAATCTTGAATTGTTAAATCTTACTTCAGTTCGTCTTAATATTTTAACGCTTTTCAAATTCAATTTATTTAATTACCTAAGGTAATGGACTTCATGTCATGCTAATTCATAAATTTAAATAATTAAAAATTTAATTTTAAGTAGCGATAGTTAATTAATTTAATTTGTTGCAATGCTTAATTCACCTTTAACTTTTAGCCTAGGGTAGGTATTTTTTTTTTATTTAGGCTTTTGTTTAACTTTGATGACAATAACTTCATTTTTTTATTTTTATTAACACTCACCATTTTTTATTATTTCACCATCGGCTGAAAATTAATTGCGGTTCTTGGTCCAAGCAAAAAAATTTTTTCTTTTAACCTGATCTTCACATTTAGGAAGAGAATCTGTACAATTGACTTAAAATTCTCTTGGAACTAGAATACTTAAATATTATAAATAAATTTATTTATTTTTTCCGTGTTTATAATTTCAAAGACAGTTCTCATTATTCTTGGCTTCAGCAAAACCTCACGTTTTAAAATCATAAAGGGCATACACGATGGGAGAAAACAAGCAGCAATTCACATTAGCCTATATGAATTGAAATTTGATTTAAGTCGCGCAGTTAATACGCATTTTTTATTCGCGCATGCACGGCGAACGTTGGCCACTACCACATCGGGACTACCCTAATTAAGTTCACTAACGAGTATAGATTATATCCGCAAGGGTACAGAGGTCAAGTCACTTGAACCACCGATCACTGCCAGCTGCAAAGAAAATACTCCACGACTGCATAGTCGGGTGAACTGAAGAACTGAAGAAAGTTGCGCAGCCGCGCTGGTGCACTAGAATTATATAACATTTCTTTGTTCGCTTCCCAGCCCGTCACGCCCCGCTTAGGTGGTGCTCCTCGGGACCGGAACTCGATTACTGATTGCTGGGTTCAATCCGCTGAATTAGAGTATTTCATAAACACTTACGGGGGTCTCCCAGATCTAACATCTTTCACTTGAATTTGTTTATTGCTGCGGCTAACACTTTTCTGACACAACTTTATCTCGTGTCCGCGTCAACTTAGCACTTTTTTGAAATTTTGAATGCAACTTAAAAATCGGATCTCAATTAGAAAAGCAAATTAGCACGGAAACAGCTTAGCAGCGGCGAAAATGTACTAATCGCGGGACAAGAGCTTTCAGATCTTTCCTGGCGAAGCTATGAGCTATCTAGTATATTTGCCCTAAATTTCGGGGAACAATGCAAAAAATGCAGCTCTCTAATTTTATGCACGCACATTAAAGCTCGGCTAAATAAAAAAAAGGTTGGCTGCTTTTGGGCTTAAATAGGTATATGGTATTCCTTAGCTTGGCTTAAAGCCTTTAAGATCTGTAGCACGCTTCTCGGCCAAAAATTTATTTCCCGGCTCTTCAGCCGCCACTGCATTCGTCACCATGTGAATTCCGCCTATATAAAACTATAAATGCTGATGATCACATCGACGCCTTTTTAGCCAAAGTAGCTGCCTTTAAGTGGCTAAGCAATATTTGTTTGGTTTTTCTGCGGTGGCTCTTTTCACTGTTTCTGTCGCAGTTTTTGCCATTTTGTGTCCGCTGCTGCAATGGCCGTTGTTGTTTTCGCTGTCAAACTTTGTTGCAATTCGAGCAGCGGACAAAGTTGCCATTCCCATCTGCAGTTATGTTTCACTGCCATTTGGAATGCCGAACCACCCAGCCAGCCAGCCAACCAACCCGCAATTCAGCCGCCGCCCAACGCAACATAACCCACTTCAACAAGACTCTGAGGTCAACAAATGTAATATTGTCTAGGGCTTAACCTGACAAGCTAGTGTCTCAGTTGTTGTCGCTGTTGCTTACAATTTTTGTTGACGTTGCGCTAAGCAGCGGAAAAAAGTTACTTTTCGACTTTGGCGCCTGGAGTTGAAAGTTTTCCCTCATCTTTTGCCGCACTGCATTCGCATTGGGAGCCCACAAAAGTATGCCACAGATATTAGCAACGCAAAACGTGGGCGATGTGGGTGTGTGTGTGTGTATAGGTGTGGGCGTGGTTAAAGCAGTTAGGGTTGCTGCGACTGATGGCTGCCGGAATTGAATTGACGCTCATGATTATTTACGCAAAGTGGATTAGAAAATTTTTATGGTTTCGATAAGCCGCAAATTAATTTTCCGCACAGACAGCTTCCGACAGACAAAACTGAAGGCGGAGATGGTGTGGGTGTGGGCGTAAACGGCAAAGGGCGTGGCAGCCATTCACAGTTACGCACACTAAAGGCTATATATATATATATATATATATATACAGATACAACCACATCCGCTGCTCAACATTCTAAGGACGAAGCCAACTAAGAGAGGGCCAACTGTCTGTCTGCGAAGCCAAAGGCGCTAACCGAGCGAACTGAAAGGGGTCCTAATAGAATTTAATTTCCTATAATTCCCACTAAATGTTTGAGATCAAGTCACCCAAAGCGGCATAATAAATTATATGTGAACGATATTGGATTTCATTGGTGAGTATATTATCAGGAGGAACTTTATCAAATTAAAGTGGGTAGCACTAAATATTCAAAGTTTTCAAATTTCCAAAACAACCATTCTTTAGTCCACAATATCCTCATTTTGGATTATATAATTAAAGATGAAAAGTACCATAAAAATTTGAGTAATTTAAAAAAAAAAACGTAGTCAGAGGTTGTCCCGTAACATGTTGAAAATTTTAATTTATGTCTTTCAAAGAATTGCGTTCCTCTTACAGCAGATTTTATTTAGTTAAGGCATAAGTTAGTTTACTAATATCAAGAGGCAAATGAAGAAAATATTTTTTGATTTAATACCAGATTCATGGCAGTCAGTTTTTTTTTGCCGTGGCGCACAGTTGCTATGGCTATCTGGACAAACCGACAAATATGAAAATACCCGACTGGTTTCGAGCTCAGGTGTATCCGAGCGAACAATCGAAACTTTGGCGCCCTCAACTGTGCAGCAGTTCGCTCCATTCAGATTCAGCTGCAGAGAAAGAAAAGCCCCAGGAACATTCACATGCCGAACATTCGCCGGCAAACAAACAACAAGCCATGTAACCACCACACTTTCGCAGGAACAACGGGGCAACAACTCTGACGCTTCCTTACAACACCTAAACGTTCCATTAAATTTACGTTTTACAGTTTTAAAACACACAAATTACCTGCTACATAAAACCAAAGAGTTACAAGCCATCGACCCAGGTGTGCTACAGTTTTTGGAAGGGTTGCCCGGGTTGGTTGGGTTGTCTGGGTTGGCTGGGTTGGCAAAATGTGGTAAGGGGACTACGGGGCTTACGGGAACCCACGCACAAACAACTTTATTGCAGGGAACTTGCCAAAGTTTCGTATTTGAAAATGATTTGCGCGCCTCTTCGTGGGCGGAGATGGTGATGGTGGTGTTGGTAGTGGTGGTGGTGCCAGGTGGGTGGTTGCACCAAGGAGCAAGGTGGGCACTGGGTGCGTGCGACATGCCGTAAAACTTTGTTGCCAAAGAGCACAAAACTACCGACGAGAACAACAACGCTGGGAACGAATTAAACAAATCGAAACTTTTAAGAGGAGTCAATGCAGATGGAAGCTTAAAATTCGAAGAAAAAAATTATTTGAGAACAAAGATGCGTAAATTTTGTTATGTTCTGGATGCAACAGATCCAGCAATATGTCATTCGTTATATTCGATTTCCCAACCCGGTCATAAAACCAAAAAAAGTTCGGCTAATGTACTTGCTTGTCTGTGGCACAGTACCGCTCTACTTAATAAGTATCAAATAGTGGCGCCACCAACTTAACTTTGTATTAGCTAGGTGGCAGCGACACTCTTTGGCAGGCCATTCTATACATTGTCACATTTTTAGTGTCATTGAATTTGAATGTTTCCACTTGTTTCATAAATTGCACTATATATATATACATATCTGATGGTTCATAGAATGTTAAGCAGTTAAGTTTTGGGTATTTAAAAGGTGCCCCTATTGCTTTGCCCCACAATTACTTCTGTAAACGTATAAGAGTATTTTTAGCTCCAAACTCTTAAGAGAAATAAAGGCAATCGCCTTGCCAACAAGCACTTGCAAAGTCGGAGGAGGAGACCCGGGCAAATAGCTGGGAATAAATAAAGTCAAGGTAAGGACCTGCGACAATCGCACACACACGATCGCCAGTTGGAATCCCCGTTGCTCTGCCGACCCGCATTAATCACATATGTAAGTCGACCCGAATCACAAACCCCCTAAAATCTCCCAAAAGCCACCGAAAAGGCCGAGAACCCTGAAAAACCCGACAATAACCCAAATGGGGACCGAGTCAGTGCCGCAAATACAAACACAACACATTTTCGCACAGATCCAGCGAGCTCAGATGTCGGACCATTACGTCCAATAACAAATCGCATCGAATCGAATTTAAAAGCGAATTACAATCAAATGTATTTAAGCATTGAGCCTACCCGAAAGTGAAAAAGAATCGAGAGCGGCAAAAACTTTAACCTCTCACCACCAACCGCCTTTCGCCCACTGGGGTGGACCCAAAAACTCCCCACGCCCCCCACACAGCCCCCCACGCATACATACACACACACACACACACAGACAGGGCCACCCAATTGACTTTGACAACAGGCTGGCAGACAGACACACATGTATCTGTATCTGTATCTGTATCTCTGTGTATTTTTCTCTGTGCCAATTGTTGACTGACTCGATTGAACTTTATAGCGCTGGCTGAAAGGGTGAATTGCTGGTAGTTGGGTAGATGTGCGAGGCTTGGTCGGGACCTCTGCGGGTGACGTTTTTATATTGTCCGATGTCAGCGCCACCCATCTCGACCCCTAAAAACCACCCAACCACCGCCCCCTCGGATGACACCAGCGGAAGCCGTAAAATCGCACACGAGGACTCCGGCATAGGCCGTACATGAAAATTGCCACAGCCCGGAAAAGGGAAGGGGGATGGGTGGAAAAGAAAAGCGAAAAGGACGAAAAATTCGGCCGCAAATCCGACATTGCATTGCCACCAAATATACCAGAGTGTGAGTGCGCATTTGTGTGTTTATTTCCCGAACCCACTAATCCGCGGCGGTCCTTTAATCACAGCACCCATTGCAAACCACAGGGAAAGTTCCACATACAGTTCGGCTGCACTTTTCCGTAACCAAAGCTGGTCGAGTTCTTGTGATAGGTCAACACCTCTAGAATAAGGCATGACTTAACATCGTATAAGTGTTGTAAAAAAAAATTATTTGTTTATAATACATATCCTATACAAGGCACAGAAGAAGAAGTGCAATTATCTTCAATAATAATAAATTATTATTATTTGTGAAAAGCTGCCAATTAAAAGTCACGAATAGTTGGTTATGAGTTTAAAAGCGCAACTTTCTGTAAATATTCCATGCTTTGACTTCCCATATTAACTTCCTAAGATTATAAAAATTAATTATTTAATCAATCAAAATATGTGTGTGGTCGAAGAAAATACCCATTTAAGACCAATATAATTTAATTAATTACATTTAAGCGAAATTTTCAGCAATTAATGCTTTTTTCACTCATTTTAATAGTGAATATTTTGCGAAATTCAATTGATTAATGACTAAATTAAAATTATTTCTACATATTACCATTACCAATACCATTAAAATTTCAGGGCAGCTCAGTAATATAATTTGCGACATTTAAATTAAAATTGAACCAACCATATATATTTATACTCAATGTTTACTTGTACGCCAAAGCATTCATATTAATGTTTACCTCTAACAGAAATTGCACTTTAAATATTCCAAATAATATATTTAAAATAGATAGGAATTAATTCCCTAAAGCAAAGAGTTTTTTTTACCATATAGTTCTTACCACATTATTTTCCAGCTTCATATTTTTATCTTGTCTCTATCTTGGTTAATCATTACTACAATTCGTTCCCCAAGATTTAAGTGGTGTTGCTACGCTGACCATGTCAGTTGAGTTCACCTCTCGCAAGCTTTTTTCCGCCTATTTCCACCGGAAGTTTGGTCAAGGCAGGCACACACAGACACGCGACCACTCACACATCCACACACTGATAGCAACACCCACTGACAGGAGACGAGGCACATGGAAACCAATAAATATTGTTCATCCACTCGAATGCTTTTTAACTGAAAATCGTTGAACCCTTTGCCACAGCCTACGGAACGGAGAAGCAAAAAAATTGTGTGGAGTGGTTGGTGGTTATGGGGTGTAGGTTGTAGATTGTAGGTTGTAGGTTGTAGGTTGTAGGTTGTAGGGTATATGCTATAGGGCGTGTAGGGTATAGGCACAGATCGATGGACAGCCCTGGAGCCTGGGAGCCCAGTAAAGCCCTACAAACTGCCAGTCCGGCAAATGCATGAATGAACATTTCAATTTGATGCATTTCTCGCCATGAACGATAATTGATACTCGCCGCACTGGCTACAAGCAGTAGGCATTGGGATTGGGTTTGGAGCGGCGATTGGGGACGGGACCATTACCCATTACCCATTATGACCCCGTTTTGGGGGTTAAAGCTAGCATGAGGATGAAAAAATTTCCCACAACTTCATGCCGCGAAACGCTTTGCGGGTGGATGGTTGCGGGGAGGGGGGGAAGGAGGATGGAAACGCCTATCGCTGGTCAACGGATGAAACCTTGACACAAATTAACGCAGAATTGGCCGCCCCTTAATCTCATTTGCCGCCCAATGAAAATGCACTTCCTTCAGAAGTGTGTTGCTAGTGGCCAATGGAGTTAAACTGCCCAAGGACAAGGGGAAACTATTCATTGGCTGGCCAAAGTCCACTGAAATGTTCGACCTTACAGGCTCAGGCTGAGTAAACAAGCAAAGAATGAATTTTGTTAGCCCGACATTTCAAATAAGTCTACCACGAAATTCCAAATATCAAGTTTACTTAAATTTTTTTTGGTATCGAAAGGCTGGTTAAATAGCAATTTGAAATTGGTAAACAATAGCTAAATGAGGCATCTGCCTTTGTCATGCATAATCTTCTCTCTCAAATGATAAAGATATCTTGCAAATGTCTTAAGTGTGGCAGTGTTCCGGAAATCCGATGATGACCTGATTTAAAATGGGAGAAAGCATTCCTGGTTCCCCGCTGAATGGTCAAGCAAATCTGATGCCCTTTCCGTAGGACGAAGCTGACACGTTTCTCACATTAGCTGTGTTGTCCCGACCTCTTGACTGGACTCAACGGGGGTGGAGCTCCACCTGGAGCAGACTCTCATTCCCACATTCATCCAGACACTCTGGGGAACATAATTAATCACGTGACTTGGACGTCGGAATATTTTCAACTAACACGAAAAAGTCGCTCTGCTGAGAGTGAGCGGGAAAAAATGATTTTAAAATGCCCTTGATGACAATTTAGCTTGACGCGGACAGGAGACACAGGACTTTTGGGGCGCTGTCCAAAGTCGAAAGTCCAAAGTCCTGATTTGGGCAGAAAGGACAGCAGCTCCTACTCCAGCTCCAATTTGAAAGTGCAACGGCAATCGCATAATAAATGAGGCACTTCAAAGGGTTTCCCCTGGCAGCAAGTAGTTGTGAAATTTATAACCTTATTGTGCATTCCAACCAACCAGGGGCGTCGAAATCAAAGGAGTGGGGTGATCCCTACCAGATCAGAAGAAGGTGAGTCAGCAGCAGCAGCAATAATAAATTTAAAAAAACTCATTAATCTTGTTGCAGTTGACTGTTTTGCTCCTTCTTGCCCTTGCTTTGATCCCGGGTTTCCAGATGGCAATAAAACAACGTAATAAGTTGTACCACCACCACCCCCAATCTAAAACCCCCAACCCTCACTACCATATAGCCACGTCCATGTTCAGGATGAGGAGTGGGGTGAAATCTTTGCCATTGCAGTTTGATATATGTTTGCATGCATCTGGATCTAGATTTCCGCACTTGCAGTCCCAACGTTTTTAATATGGCTTGTTAGTTGGGAATTTATCCGACATGTGGGCGGCCCACGGGGGCGGGGTAGGTGCGCCAGGGGATTGCGCCAGGATATAGGATACAAGTGAGCCGTCAACATGTTTTTGCCTTCCATAAAGTGCAGACGATTCATCAACGTTCAACTCGAGTTCCTGGATGACGCGTGTACGCCGAAGAAGAGGGATTCCTATTGCGACATGGTGGGTGAGGGGGTGATAAAGGGTGTGGGTTAGGTAGTCGTAGGACTAATCAAGTTTAGGGGCTAAAACAGGGGTCGAAATTTCGCACAAGTTGCTGGTTGGAAAAGTAAACGATGTTCACTCTTCATCTATTTGGTTATCATTCCCCCGGATTATCATAAATAAATTTGTGAATACAATTATTGAATATAACCAAAGTCAAGATGCTCGACTGTCAGATACCCTACTAAGATAACTTATTAAACTGGTCATTCTACAAACAATGTTAGTTTTCCATCTTGCTATCGTGTTATCACGGCAGAAGGCACCGTAGTGGATAAACCTGATCTGAAGTTTCAGAAATACTATATATGCTATATATTTAGCCCAATTAATTCATTTAGCCAATTGTACATAAATATAGAAGAAATATTACTGGGCTCTGGATACTTCTTCCTAACATCGCAATCTTCTAACCGTACATATACACGGAAAATCTCTAATCCAAGCTTCAAAATGAAAGCATTGTTTTCATAGAATTCTTTGTACGGCACTATTACGTGAAGTGCCATAGGTCTTGTGGCCACATGGCGAATAGCCAGTCACGCAATCATCGTCATAATAATGTATGGGTCCGCACAGATTACAGCCAATTGATTGGGAAAGCCGCTTTCCTGATCGAAAATGCATTGCATTCAGTGACAGCTAAGCCAGCGTAGAGGTAAAATAAAAATGTTATGTTCTATACGGGCGATTGAAATGCATTGAATGGTGCGGCTGGCTGGTGGAAAGGTGAAAGGTGGTCGGTAGTTGGTCGGTAGGAGAATGGGAAGGGACCAGGTGCCGGACAGTCGCATAGCCAGAAGCCAACTAAAACCGAGGAAAGACATGCTCCAGCAGCTTAGGCTTGACTCCGGAGTACTGAGTACTCGGACCTTGGTGTCCCTCATGCCGGATCCTTGGGTGGTGGTGGCGTGTCCTTCGTTCGCTCCGTTATAAATTGTATAGCATTTTAGCTGAGCGCACAACTAACTCATAATGCAGCAGGCAATGAAGTGACTTCCAAATGGCCCCGAGGTGCAGAGGCTGTGGCTACCAAAGGAGCAGCCCTGCAAGTGGGTGGCATTCGGTTTAGACAAAGGCGGTGCCAGCAGGAAAATCAGCTTACAAAAGCTCCTTTCAGCCAGCCTGCCAAGCCAAGCCAAGCCAAGCCAGCAGGGCAGGCTCCTTTCAAGCTGTAATCTCCGTAAATCACTTGAAGCTGTTGGCCAAATATTAAGTGAGCCAAGCCAACCTATCTGCGCTTCGGTTTCCATTCGTATCCTGTCCATTTGAGCAGCAGGAATTTCAATTTTAATCTGATTGATGGGCAGTCAGAAGGACAAACATCTACTTGGGATTTACGGGCTTTCCCCGGAATCGGTTCACCGAAATGTAGTCGCATCATTATCATATAATATGTACTCTGATATATACTCATATTCACCAAATGCAGCAGCACACTTTCAATTAATTTGATTTCATCACTCAACAAATTTGATTACCTTTTTAAATGAATCGTTCACTGGAATTGTGCTGCAATTGCAAACTGTTTTTGACTGCGAAATCGCTGAGTAACACTTGTGTTTCTGGCCATCTCCCACGTATAACTCGCTTAACGATTTAAGCTCATTATTCCATGGAATTATAAAGTAATTAAAATCATTCCAACGAAAGCAATATTTGTCCAAATAAAACATGAATCGAAATATTCATTTGAACTGGTACTAAGAGATATTATATTAATATTGTGTAATTTTTACGTCAAATATATTTCATTCTCGGAAGTAATATCCGACTCATTCATGTTATTATATTAGTTTCAGCTATATGCCCACTGGCATATTCCATCTATCCACACTTCCAATTACTTCTATTTTTTTCAGAGCTCCATCTATGTCCAACCCATCACACATTTTGCTTTATTGCATTTAAATATGTTTTGTATTTTATACACTCTGCCAACCGATGTTTGCATAATGACAAAATTTGCGAGAACCTTTTATGCGGTTTTTTGTTCATTTTTGCCTCGGCATCATCGTCTGTAGCCGAGAATTTTGGAATCCTGGTAGCTTGGGTGCCTTGTATCCTGCGCGCGTTTCCTTTTTTACGACTGTCGAATGGTTTGTTTATAATAATTTTACGTTTGTGTCGCTCCCGGCAGCTTGGAAATTACTTAGTTATGTAAAGTAACTCATTTTTTTTTTTTTTTGGTCGTGGCATTGGCTTGATGAGGGCGGCCAAGATGGGGTGCAAACTTGATGGATTTTCAGCCCAGCTCGCGTACTCGGTGCCCAGCTATGTGTTCTCGCCTCTTAAATTATTCACTGGGCGCGTGAAAGTATTTTACATACGCTTTCACTTTACTTTCGCACACATCCCAACCCCGCTAGCAAAATGTGACCCCAACTGTCTCTGGGTGTGTGTTTAAGTGTTGAGTGCACATCGCTTGATGTCACACCAAAAAGTCATTCAATATTTATGCATATTACGCATACGCCCCGATGCCACGATGCCACGATGGCCCGATGGTCCGCCCATCCGAACACGCAAGCCGCTCTTTTATGCTACAAAGTGAAAATGTGTGTAGCTTTGGGAAAGGATTGCCTAACTTGTAGGGAACTTAATTGAAATGGCCCAAAGGCTCTCTAGCCGGCATTATTCTCATGCCTCCGAGATCACTTAACACTCGTCGTCCATGGATGCGGCAACACAATTTGTACATTTGTTGATGCAATAAATATTTGAATTTATTACTCAATTATGGCCTGGATCCCTTCCAGGACCCCCAGCCAGCCAATACCCCTTGTTCAACTCTTCGGGATACTTTCGAAAAGCAATTTTATAGGCAATTTACTTCAATTAAACGATTTAATTTATTTTATTAGTTTGTCTCAGCGCATGCCCAACAACTTTTCCATTGCAAACCAATGGCTGCAAGTGCGCCCAGATCTCCGAGGAATAAGCATCATCAGTTTTGGGCGGGGACAAAGGAGATGTTGATGTCGAAGTTGGTCGACGGTAAAGTTTTGGTTTGGTTTGCTCAAGGTTTTACATTCCACCCCTTGGTTTTAGATACCCTACTTAACAATTATGAGTATGCACATATACAGGTAAATGGTTATGTTCAAAATCTTCAATTTATTCAAATAAATTAAATTCATTAAGATGCCTAACGAGTGAAATGTAAAAACATTTTACGCCGCATTAGCTGATATAGTGTAGGTGCGTTCGTTACCAGCTTTTTACTCCGTTATGCGAATTTTCGGTGTAACAAATCAGACGACTAATTACGATTTTCTAGAAATCAATGATGACTGATGCTTTGCCATGGAAACGCCAATTTCTTATTTTGTACAGGGTATTTGATGGTTTTGCTGGATATGGCTTTGTTTGGTCATTGTTTGCTTGCAACACCCTTCTGCTCCGAATCCTCTCTACCACCCACAAAATATAAGCCCCTTCCCCAGAACAGCGGGGTAACCCCCATAATTTCGTGGCGACCGCGGCTTGCGTTGATTGTTATTTTATTGCCCGCATAGAGAACATCGCATTGCGACCGAAAGCCAAAATTGTACTTGCCGTTGTTTTGTGGTTTAAATTTCATTTCTGCCTCCAACCATTTGGCGGCAAATTTGGGCAATTAATGGGTGACTGAAACTACAACTTTCGATGAGAGACAATAGTAATCGAATGGAAATAACAACCAATAAGACATGCTTATGTTACAGAAAATCAATTACAAATTTAAGATTACCCTAATAAATAAATCCATTATCACATTTCGGTGTGATGTGTAATTGCGGATGCAGCTTTGTAACTAAGTGAGCCACCATCCACAAAGTTAGACCTATAGCTCTCCAAGAGATCTTCGTCACTACGTGTACTATATACTTTATATACTATACTTTTTCTCACCAATCGTTTCAGCGTTAGTGAAGACTTTGGTATAACAACAGTTATGTAGTTGCCCTATTTGATATCCCTTACTTAGCTTAATCAAAGATTAATGCTGTAGCAAGCAGACATCAATTGATTTGGCAAGCCATGACATTACTATTGAATACTCTTTAAGTTGATTTTAAATAACGTAATGATGCAACCATTTAACAGGTGACTTCACGTGTATTTCTACTAAAGTACACCCAATTTTAGGCCAAGAGTCAGGTTAACAAACATTGAAACTCTACATTATGCTGGCGACTGCGCCCTTCTGACGTCGTGTCATCTAGTTATTAGCCAGCATTTCGCCCACTGCCGAACACTTAGCCTTGGCTTTGCGGCAATTCATTTAAATATGCAAATTAAGGGGCAAGTAATTAAATAAATTAAATGTTTTCGAGCCACGCTGCAAACTCACAAACTTATCTCTCTGCCTACGCCCACTCATCTTTCACATCCACCTCAACATCCACCTCAACATCCACATCCACATCCACATCCTCTTTGTGTCATGTGCTAATTTTTGCATGTTGATTTAAATTAACATAAATAAACAAACGAGCAAATGAATGCCTGAGTGAGTGCAGAAGGGGGCTTATGGACATGTCCACGCCGAAACATATGCATATTTACGCCCTGCCACCACAAAAGCATAGCTCGGGTGCATTATTCACAACGAATAACAACAACAACAGTAATAATAATAATAATAATAATAATTATAATAGCAACAATATTAATTGCAATTACACTCAACTCATTGGCTCTAAGCACTTGTTATTTGGCCGGACATTTAAATTGTTTTGTTTTCATTGCCCCCATTAATCATGCTAATCGCCGAGGAATGCGCATTTTCGAAAACAATTTAAGCCCAATGCTCCAGCTTAAAAGGTTCCCCTCAAACGGCAAAGAAAATTGCACAATAACCACAAGACGTTGGAATTTGAACATTATTAAGTACATTTAAATGCCAATTTAGTCATACATCTTGTACATATATCACGGGTGTCGCGCAAGTCACTTACATTCAATTAAAGATTCTATGACAAAGTTATACGCACTCTAAACCATCGGAGATTTCTTTAATGCCTATATAATACTGTTCGTAAATAAGTTATTTGGTAAGCAAGCACAAGTCGAATAAAAAATTTAAATTCATATCGGCAATGCTTACAAGTTATGATAGTTTATTACAAATTTCTGTTTGTCACACTTCAAATTTAATACAATTTATTAAAGAAAAACAGACTGCATGCAATTCAAATTGCCAAATTTGTAAAGCTTAATAAGTAATAAAAATTTGTTATAAATGTAACCAATGTTTTTCTGTTTTCCGTATGCATTGCCCCGTTATCCTGGCCCTGATTGCATTAATTAGCTCCAGACACACTGATGACATCATTCGGTAGCTAGCAACAACATCGACGAATAAATCCGAAGCTAAAGGAAGCTGTCAGTAAGTGCGGCGTCCTAATTGCCATTTAAGCAGCCCATCTCCATCTGACCCCTGGATCCTTGCCGGTGGGATGGGGTGTGTCGGGGATACCCCGATTCGGTGAATGCGATAAGACGGCAGGTCGAGGACATCCACATCCACATCCACATTCGCATCCCACATCCATGCCATGGCCGTATGGCTGTGGCAATGCCGCAGGCAGGATTTATGAGACGGCATCGCCATCCCTCGCCACTAAGCAGCTTGAATTCTCTGGCGAAAATGCTAGGATGCCAGGCAACCGGGATAAGCCGCAATGATAAAAATAGGCAAATCCGACGAAGGACTCCAGCAAACGTGGCCCACCTTTGGCACAACCACCGCACCAAAGAACCATCGAGCCACCGAGCCACAGAGTGCCACCGCACCACGAAAACACCACCAACACCACCAACACCACCAACACCACCAACACCACCAACACCCCACCTGTGTGTGTCGATTCACTGTGGGCGCAAAAATGTCTGGCTAAAACTTGCGGCTGACATGCGAACAAACAAGTGCCATAAATAAATTTAAATTGCGCTAAAAATCGCACGCTATTATTATTATTTATTATGTAAGCAATTTGCTGGCATTTCTGTATATCCACATACGGCTGCCAGTGTGTGGGTGTCTCTGTGTGCAAGTGTGCGAGTTTGTGTGCGCAACAACACTAAAAGTTTATTAGAACTTTGTCATAAAGCCAAAGTTCGACCGATTTAAGGAGTCAGGGGTTGCGAAAATTTCTGTAATTTTAGCCCGCCATATTTAAGACAGCAAGTCACAATGTAATAACTAAACAGTGGTGAACAAAATGAATTCAGTTCATTTATGAAGAATTTACACGCAATATCGGAAACACTAACAATAGAACATTTATAAGAATAAATTCCAATGAATAGGTGAAATAGTGAAATACCAAAAGGGGCTAAGCAAACTAGAAGAATGAATCCAATTTATTCATGATGAACTCGCACATAATTTCAGAAGCACGAAACTTCTAAATATAATTTTCCGATGGTGGTAAGAGTAACATGGGTATTAAATGAAAATGAACTTTAAGGAGTTAAAAAGTTCAAAAAAATTCATATTTTCTACGACGCAGTGTAGAATGCATCGTTGATTTTTTATATGTATGTATTTAGCAAGAGCAAAAGCAAAAGCAACAGTGCGAAAGCAAAAGCGCAACAGCGCAAAAGCCAAAAGCAAAAGCAGACGCGCAAAAGCAGAAAATGCAAACGCTTGTGCTTTGCTTTTCGTCTATGCACTTTTCGGTCTGCATATCTGTTTTTTCCTTTTTTTTGTAATTTATAAAGTAATTTTACATTTACAGGCAGTATAATATTTTTAAGGTTTTTTCTTTCGCGTTTTTCTGCTTTTGCTCTCGACTTTTTCTATTTGGCTTTGAGTTTTCCACTAGCACAAGACAATGGGTCTCTTTGGTGTCATGGAAATTTGCTACCCTTTGATAGCTCTCACTGAGGGCTTTCCCCTTTGTATAACAGTATATCAGTTGCCTTCAACAAAAAGCTGTGTGTTGAGTAGTTGGTTTCCCTTAGTCGGGACGCACGACTATAGCATAATTTATTGTGTTTTTTTTTTTTCGCAAATGTATACATGCACATATACAATTTATTAATAGACAATAAAAATAATTTGCATTTAAACATTCAGTTAATGTATATGTAGTTTGTATAATAATAATATTTTAATATTTGTATTATAGTTATCATTTCTTCATCTATCATATAGTACATATATAGAATACAAAAATCATCTGCTTGATATCTCGATGGATATAGAGGGGTTTAAAAGTATAAAGTATACCCCCTTAGCTACCCCTTTTCCCCCTTTTCTGTCAACTGATTGGGGAAAACTATAAATACATACATACATATATGTTATATAATACATCAACTTAGTTTTGTTCTGTGTCCAGATACTCCCAGCATTTAAGCTTAAATGATTCGGAAAAGTAATGACTAAAAAGAAAAGATAAATGCATTCGTCGTATTTACGTTAATTCTGAATCGAAAATGTGGATAACAAACAAAAACTACATAAATGGAAAGGCCCTTGAGAATCGGACTAGTGAACCGAAAAACCTTTTGGCCATATTGTCTAGCTAAACTGGAGATTTGTGCTCTGACTGATTGAGGATGTTCATTATCTTATAGCTAACTTTTTGGATTGATTCCGATTTGGTGCCTAGGTAAGTTCCATAGATATACGTGGTTGGTGTTGGCTTTTTCACATCATCTTAGTTTGATATGTTTTTCTTTCGTACAAAAGAAAATCCCTCCGATTTGGTTGGCGTTGTATCTCAATATCTGAGCGATTATTAATTATTTGGTGTTTGTTTGTGTTCTGTTTGTTTTTTTTTTTTTTCATTCCAATTCCAGCCTTTGTCTATTTTGCTATTCGGCATGACAAGGTAATAACACAAATTAAAATCGACAACAATTTGCAAATTTAGGGAATTTAAGGAAAAAAAAAAGAACAAATATATCAGACGGAGCCTTTTCCGGTCGAAACAAAATTTCTTTAATTTTTAACTTATAATAAAGATAAACTAAATCACTCAGTTATTTCCTGTTCACTTTCGCAACTGAAAAGCTTCAAAACTGTTTGCCTCTCAATCTATATCTCTATCTCTATCTCTTTCACTTTCACACCCACTAGCCCACCATTTTATTCCTATCTCATACTCAGGAACTTCGACACAATCGTATTTTATAAGAAAAAAAAAATGAGATTTTTCAAACTCTTTCGAAGGTATATCTAAGTTGGGAGAAAACCTTCTTCTTTCGGACACGAGCCGCGAACTTTGTATCTTTATAATACAATATACATTCATAGTTCTACAAAAAGCTAAGTTACAATTATCGTTTATCGTTATCATATCTATTTATATATATATATATATATATATATATAACTTTGTATATATATATATATATCAGACCCGCTGGGCGTGTGCCGCATTTCGTTTAATTGCACACACCCATCCCATAAAGTTGGTAGCTCGTGCGTTCACATTCAAATGTAGTTAAGGGTCCCTTGATCCTGCTCCAGGACCTATTATATATAGATCGGTACTCCAGACCCCTTGGAGTTCGAAAGTGAATTTATCGTCAGTTTCTATCATTTTCATAGGCACAATGACTGACGGTCTTTCGACAAAATACAAATGGGGCAACACAAAAAAAAATAGAAAACGAAATGACAAATCTTAAACAATAAAATCCGGATTACAGGATCAGCACTTTGAGTCTGTATCTCCCAGTCTGCATCTGCATCTGTATCTGCATCAGTGTCCCACCATCCGCACCTGAAATGGTTGTCTAGTTGCTCGGCTTTGGCTTTGGCTCCATCTTTGGCTCGTTCTGAGATCGAAATTGCACTATCCCCTTACCACACCTCGCACTTCTCAGTGGGATTCATCCGTTTGCCGGGCTTGCACTGGAAGACCTCGGCGAACTCCTTCATGTTCGACAATGTGCCGATCACCCGAAACTGCGACGGCGAGTGCGGATCCTTCTCCATCTGCAGCAGGTTCGTTTCATCCGTTGTGCTGGAGCACCAGACCTTTAATATTGACCAAAAGTATTCAGTATTCCGTAGTGTAGCTATGAAAATAACACTCACCTGGGCGAAGGACACAAAGAAGAGCTGCGAGTGCGTGAGATTCAGGCCCGGTAGCTTCAAGATATCCACATCACGGTCGCTCTTGGTTCGCTGGTAGGCGTGGTAGGCCGCCTTTAAGCCGCCATTGTCGGCTATATTTTCGCCTATAAGCGTTAAATAAATAAATACAGATTCTATATAGATCCTCCTATAAATTCTATAGATTACTCACCCAACGTCTGCTTGCCGTTGAGTGTGCGTCCGTTCATCTTGTATCCACTGTACTGCCTGGCAATGCATTCGGACTTTTCGTTAAACCGCTCGATGCTCTTGGAGTCCCACCAGCGATTGATGTTGCCAAACTTATCGTACTCACGCCCCTGATCATCGAAGGCATGGGTCAGTTCGTGGCCCATGACCACGCCCATGGCCCCGAAATTAAGGCTCTTTGGGTTGTTTATGTCGAAAAAGGGCGTCTGCAGAATGCCCGCGGGAAAGACGATTTGGTTCTTGGTGGGCGTGTAGTAGGCGTTGACCGTCTGCGGAGTCATGCCCCAGTTGGTCTTATTCACCGGTTGGTCGAGACGCTTCAGGTTGCTCTTCAGATTGTAGATGGCCACCTGGATGTTGTTCTCAAAGTAGGCATTCGGTGTAATGTTCAACTCCGCGTACTTCTTGTCCAGTTCTACAGGATCTAGAATATAGTCGGGGAATCCGATCATGTCCGAAATCTGGTTGGCCTTCTCGATGGCCTTCTCGCGCGTCTGCTTGTCCACCCAGGTCAAATTCTGTAGATTCATCTTGAAGGCCTCGCGGATCTCGGCGATCATCTGCTCGGCCGCCGGCTTCGACTCTCCATGAAATGCCTGACGCACAAAGATAGCACCCACGGCGAAACCAACCACATTGTTTGTGTCCGAGACGCAGTATCGCCAGATCTCCTCGCCGCCATCCGATCCCATGAGGGCCTTCCTCACGCCCTTATAGGCATCCCGGAATGGTTTGGACAAGCAACTGGTCAGCGTGCGTACCGCCTGCCAGACGAGATAATTGTTCAAGGTGCTGAAAGGATCAGAGATCAGATAACTCGTAAGAACTTGAATAACTTGAATCAAAAAGGAAATGGTATTCATAGCGCCAACGGTCATACATTTTCCCTTTAATTTCACTCACATTTTTCCCTCCTCGGTCTGTTCCATCTTGAGAATGATGTCCGATAGGTTCTTTAGGAAGTCGGGTGCGTAGACGACAACCACCTCGTCGTCGGTGACCCGGCGACCCACCATCTGCATAGCATTGTCAAAGTGATCCGTCCAGTTGAGGAACGGCGCCAGTTTGGACAGCTGTCGCAGCTGCATCGGATGATACATGGCCTCCTCGTTGCGGCGATCCTCCAGCGGAATGGTGATATTGGCCAGCTTCTTCTCGAAATTAATGACGCCGATCATCTGAGCGCGGGCATCCGATTCGTTGGCCCCGAGCAGGACGCACACCTTGGTCATGTACTCAATGTACTCGTTGAGCACCTTGCGGTGATTGTCCGTCTTGTTGTTGTAGTAGTCGGCGGTGGGCAGCGTCAGACCGCCCTGATCGATCTGGATGACGTGACGCGAGGAGTTCTTGTCATCCTCACCGATCGCCCAGCCAAACAGGCAGTTGAAGTTGTACCTGCAGAGATGAATGCATGTCAGCTACAATATATAAATCGCCATTAGAAACCCTGCTTAACTCACTTGTTATGAAGAATCTTTAGAGTGTGTCCCATCGTCCAGTTGGCCACGTTGTAGCCGCTCTTGGTCACGTTCCATCCTCCGATCTGCAGCAGTAGATCGTTCATGGGCTTTGCCCCCAACTTCTCCATGTGCTCATCCGCATCCAGGCATGATTCATAGTAAACCTTAGCCTTCCGCTCCGCGTCCGACTTAAAGCTTTTTGCCGGCTTCTCCAGTACGTTACGTATTATCAACTGGTTCATCTGCTCCAGCTTGCCGAACGTACCCCACGTGGATTTCCCCTCGGGAATGGGGTTGTTCTTGATCCATTGATTGCTGCAATTTTAAGCAAATAGTTACTGGAACTCCTCTTGAACAATTTGAATTGAATTTTTAGTTAACGCACCAGGAATATCCATAGAAGTCATCGCACGGATCCACGGTCACATCGATCGATTTAAGGATCTCGCTCGAGGCGAAGATGCAGTGCTTGTTCAAGCAAGGAAGCTCATTGCCGGAAGGACAATCTGAAAGGGAGACGATTGTGTATCCTTGGAAATTCCTAGATTACATTCACCCAATCCATACCTTTTTGGTGCGGCTGGACGTGAAGGACGTGCTTGGTCGCATCGCTGCTGCCTCCATCTGTGAAAAGGACGATGAGCAGCGTAAAGATCGTGATGGCCATCACAAAAGTCGTGATGAGCAGCCATTTCTCCGTCTTGTTTCTCGAGCGCCAATTCCATGTAGCCTGTGAAATGAAAACGCCGCATTAGCCACCAATCATTCTGGCCTCCACATGGCGGCACAAAAGATTCGCCCCATAAATCTTTTCCAGCGAATTGTGTGTTTTGTAAACAAGACGACGGCGGTTCAAATGAGTTCAAACTTGTACACATTGGGGTGGTATCTACATGGGATACATTTCGTAAGCGTAAGGCACTTGCCTGCTAATTTTTCCATATATCGCTGAGATATAGATAAATGGCTTTTCAGAAGCCGCAACGACTCATGAAATGCAGTCTCCAAAGACAAATATTGTACCACACTGTTTAAATTCTATAGTAATTTAACTTGCTTTTAGACATTTTGTTGATACAGTTGTATACGGTCAAGTGCTTTCGTATATCTATGGAATAATATCACATGAAGTTTAAATTTATTTGAACAACGAACCGCCTCTCAAAGCCATCGTTACCCTGTCACCAGATAGGGTATTCATGTCAGTTCGCAGAGGGAAAAGCTCACACCAACGCGCTCCCACTCATAAGAGCAGACTTTTCACTGTCAACTGGCAACCTTCGAGCAAATGAGAAAAGCGCTCACTTTGGCCCCATTTGCCACTCGTTTCTGGGTCATTGCCACAAAGATAAAGCTGAAGCCCAACGACAACTAAGTGGCTATCCGACTGAATTGCATTGCACGGATGCACGGTGTTACCCCGACAGGTTTCTTACATACCCGGGCGGTGTGGTAGCGTATCTGCATGCCCGTATGGCCGGTCGCTTCGTTCAATTGAATGCCGCCGATGGAACTCGAGTCGTCCTCCGTGAATTCGGTCTGCTTGTAGCGCGTCATCTGGAATGAGAATCGAATTGTTGCAAACCCATCAAATTGCCTACCAACGTGTATCTAATAATCTAAATATGTTGCTGCTATCTGTTATCACATGTTTTGGTCTAGGGCATCTGA
Source organism: Drosophila melanogaster (assembly GCF_000001215.4). NCBI lineage: Eukaryota > Metazoa > Arthropoda > Insecta > Diptera > Drosophilidae > Drosophila > Drosophila melanogaster. The sequence goes on along the minus strand of NC_004354.4, from coordinate 19,963,840 downwards.
TAAGTAGACCGAAGCTTTTCCGCTCGGATTGTATAGATACCGTGCGTTCTTTAGCGCTCACTCAACGCCTTGTGCTTTACATTTCTCTCACATCCCCCACTGCTGCCCATTTTCATATGGTGCTCTATGTACTCAAAAGTGTTAACCCTTCAGCAGTCAGCAGAGCATTCCAAGTTTACGATATGCCTTGGGTTTTCAGAAAATGTGCATTCATCATAGGAACAATTTGCAAATTACCCAAACTATATGGAAATATAGAAATAGAAAAAGGTAATGCACAACAACTTAAGAGAAATATATGTATAATTTTGTACTAAGAGTTCCTCGTAATCTTTGGACTATTTTTACTCGCTATCTAGATATCCATTCGAAAGAAATCGCGAAGTCTGAAACATGAACATGAACAAAACCCATTCTCAACCACTTGTCAGCATTCCATGTCTAACTAAGGTGCCCAACTAAAAGTGAATGGGATACAGGAGCTGAAGCACGGACATACCGAACGGCAGTCGGAAAGCCACATTTTGGTTAATCTTTGTGTATGGGGAGAGCACGGTATGCGGTAGTGTGTTTATTTTTCGGAACTTCGACGGGAGGAGCTATACGAAAACAGAGCGCGGCAACGATACTATCTGTGCTTAGCCCATGACCGCTCGCAAGGCACTGGCGGTCGAGCCCGGAGAGCTTCGGAACTCAGGGACTGCGAGTTCCGAGTTCTGCGACCAACCAATTCAACAATGCCCGCCGAAAGCAGAAAACATCTACGGGCCAACGGCGCGTTATATTGGATAGTTTTGCATTGTACTCAAATTAATTGACTGGCGGCTGTGTGCGTGTTTACTGCGGCAATATGTGCCAAGATGTAGCCGAAATGGATATACTGGGCGCATTAAAATGAAAAGGAGCGGCATATGTATTCAATTAACACAATGCAAATATACACCAAAAGATTCGGCCTTGCTTATGTGCACTTCTATATATCTTCTATATCAACCCACCCATTTTCGGTATGCCGAATAATATTCTAATGTCGATTTGGGATCGGGGATCGGAAAGGCGCCATATGATATGATTTCGCACTCGATCTTGTTTGCCAACAAATTGGTATCTTTAAGCTTTCGATATAGATTTACGAACGTAATCTGGTGTCGGACAACAAGCGATATAAATAACATATGATGGATGGGGGCGATATGATATTGCAGGTATACAATAGGTATATAATACACGTGAAAATGGATGGGCCACATAGAACCACATTTAAAAACACATTAAGCAAGAGGTATCCCTCAGTTTGGACTGCTTCTCGCCACGATTTTCCATCGCAATGTAAACACAGGCTGCACACCAACTGACATTTAGCAGACTGTTGAATGTAAACACGCATTAAATGGCGTTACGCCTAACGAGCCCTCCTTTTGCCACCAATCAAATCGGCTAATGTATTGAAAAACAAGGAGGTAGAAAACCATTGAAAGGTTCGACTTAATGGGCAAATCAACGGAATTGACGTCTTAATACTTTTATGGGAAATATATTAAGTTCATAACATGATTGAATATGATGCAACTTTAGGTCCCATTGAAAATGATTAACTAAGTTATTATATACCTTAGTCTTATGCTCGAAATAAGGATATTTCACTCAACCATTTACTACGACTATTCTACCAAAGCGTCCATCCAAGGGAGTTTTAATGAACCGAACGGAGCCCATGTGAAAGTCAATGATGGCTACTTCGGATTCTCCGAGTTCATAAACGGCTCTTCATGCCATTTTTTTTGCAGGGCAACAGATGATAACTGCAGGGATTCACCGAATCACCACCACAATGGGATTTCACTTGAGCTGCACTGAGTTGAAATCTGGTAGAATGAGTGCTCTCGACTCGTCATTATCTGTCGTTATGCCACCTCCTTTCTCGATTTGGCTGCGAGTATCCTGGCTATTTGGTATACCATATGGTAGCTACTTCATTTGTGCAGCTTTCCTTACAATTTCTCTATACCAAGGACCATAAAATCGGAGCAGCTTAGATGTGTGAGTGGTGAGAGGGTGGTGTGCCTGGGATGCATTTATTCAAATGCAAATGAAATTATGACTTTGAATCGGACTGTTTGGAAGTGGTGTGGTGTGGTGGGGTGGTACTTCTGATTGCACATACAGCACACTCACACACTGACACACTCACACACACACACACACACGTTCAGCAAAAGAGAGGCGCGCTCTTGGCCTACCTTTGCGCTCATTTTCTTTGTGCGCTAGAAAGAAGGCAATGCAACTTTTCCAGCTCCCTGCGCTCGCTTTTTCTCGACCCTTTGCCGTTTATTGGTGCACTTTCGATTAAGTTTGGCCGACCCTCGATGGGTATAACATTCGATCGTTCAGTGATTCATTTAAAACGCGCTTATCTGCATTCCGCTCGCGGTCAAACAAACCGCTCTGAGCCACAAAAAGGCAACGGTATCCACCAACACTGCCAACTCGAGCCACTGACAGCCAGCTCCAGCACCAGCAGCAGCGGTAATCGCACTCGAACTAGCCTTTTCTCTCCAAATTTCACTCGGCGCTGGGAGTCGGGTGGTTGGACTCCCTCGAAAATGGAAAAACCATAACACAAACGTATTAGATGAGCAAAACACACACAAACAGAGAGAGAAATGCGTGGCAGGAGGGAGCGAGTTGAACCCATTGCCGGAGAACGTGGTCCACTGCGCAGGATCTGTTTGAACGGTGGCAACGCTTCGCGCAACGAGTTGCCAGACAATCACAGTGCCCTTCAACAAGCTATCGGTTTAACCCACGTAATCGAGTATCCAAAGCTAACGATTCTCGTAATTCTCAATTAATCAGCTAAATTTGAATACCAGTTACTCGTAGAGTAGAAGGTTATACTAGATTCGTTAAAAAAGCATTGTAACAGGCAGAATGAAGCGTTTCGAACTATATAAAGTATATATATTCTTGATCAAGATCAATAGCCAAGTCGATCTAGCCATGTCCGTCTGTCCGTATCTGTCCGTATCCGTAGATCTCAGGTACTATAAAAGCTAGAAGATTGAGATTCAGCATACAGCTTCTAGAAACAATGAATCCTGTGCGAGCAATGGCTATGAATAATGAACGTCAATGAACATGTCAGTCGAATGACAAAGTCACTATTCAATTTCACTATCTTCGGCAAAGCAGTAAAAATACAAGCATAAGGTATTGAATAGTCCATTAGCATAACCCTATCGGCCGACCTAAATTGCTTTACGTCACAACTGAGAAAGCAAACAATTCGCACATGCCCACCAATTGTATTGTGAGGCTTTTCGTTTTCTACATACATGTATGTACATATGTATATGTATGTTTGTATGTATTTTCCGTCGAACGGTAGCCACAACGTACCTGCATTGTTTGCCCGCCTCCGAACGCCACTCACCTGAAAAGTGCGAAACGGACGGACAACAATACACACATATATAAATATATATATATATATATATATTTGTTTATTTATATGCATATACAACATGCATATGTTAATATTTAGAAAAATATGTATGCAAAATATACTTGGTCATAAAAGATCAACGAAGGTTCGAATACAATTCGGGCGATCATCAAAGCACTGTGACTCGGCATTCCCCATTCGCCAGAAGATCTATGTACATATATGTATGTATGTATGTATCTCGACTTCTGGGGCAAACCAACATGGGAGCACACCTTAACCCAAAATGACCCCGGCCCGTGTCGTGCATATCATTAATGACCCAACCAATTATCGTGTTCTATACAGCAAAAAAAAAAAAAAAAATAACATCTCGACACTCGAACATGAAAGCACTTGAAGTTGCGTGTTCTCGTTTGGGAAAATAAAGTACGACCGCGGTTTTATGTTCTTTGATCGAAAAGAAAATAATCTCATCTGCATGTGGAACAAATAAACGATGAATGGATATGAACAATAAGAAGAATTAATACCACTAGTATAGCTAAATTTTATTTTGAGGATTCCTTAATAAAGCAGACGCAAATTAATTGAGAAAAGTGCGTCGACTAAAAGATACCCATTACCTGCAGCTAACCGAAACTATTTTGTTAATCTCAAGTCACAAGTCATATCTAATTACAGAGTGAGATAAATACAGGTTGTAAACTTGTAACAGAGAAAATTTTTGTGCAATTCGACTATATGATACCTAGTGGTAATATTTTACCCAAAAAGATTTAAGATGTTTAATCTGTTGTTTCGATTTTCGATTTCAGTGCTAAATAAAGTGCCTATTTTGATCATACCCCACCGAAACTACAGCTCCATTCAAATTGAGTAAATAAACACCAAATAATATGACTCAGGGCAGCAGAAAATCGCTATTGTTACTCATAACATGAGAGCCGAGCTTGGGAATCGAGTTTAAAACCGTCAATGGCACTTTGGAAGCGGTTTAGTTGAAGTCAAACGCGCATTCGGAAAACATGTCGAATTTCAATCGCATTCTGATCGTCATTGTTATCGGATTGGCACTAGTTCATTTTAGTGCTGGTGAGTGAAACGCTAACAGAACATATGAAAAATCGCACAAAAAATACGATAAATAAACATACGTATAAACCTCAGCGGCTTTTCCATGGAAAATAACACATCGCATTCGCACACACGATACCATTTCGACGGTGCCAAGTAAACAAATTCAATTTCAACTTCTAATGGAGAATTAAGCACTGCGATATTATCAGCAAATTATTGATCTCTTCTATTTGAAACCAAATATGAAAGCAAAATTTTTAAACTATTTGATTTAAAATGTGTAATAGTATTAGGTCTCATTTTGATAACGACCATGTAGCATGTTTGGTCCACGAGAAGTGGCGGGTACATTGTGGTCAAGGAAAGTTACCTTTTACATGCGTTACTAATTCAAGCACATTTCATTTGAATCCAGTGGATGCCCAGGCCGGAACGGTGCACTGGAACAATGGAAATGCGGCCGGCGTTGGCGTCTATTCGAGCGCCCAGTCCGGCGGGATGCATCCGCCGGGAAGTCTGAGTGGCCAGGATCCGCAGTTCAGCTACGGATACGCCGGCATCGATTCGCGTGGTACCTACGGTGGAGCGGGTGGCAATGGAGCCTACTACGTGAGCGGTACGGACGAGCACGGTCGTCCCTTCTCCTACAACAACCAGGTGGGCCATCCCGGCCAGCCGGGCTACATGGGCGTACGGCCGGACCCCAACTACCCGGGTACCTATGGCTACCAGAATGGCGGAGCAATCATCGGCAGCTCGGTGGGCGTCACCGTGACCATAGCACTTGGATTGGCCTTGGGCGGCATGAGATTTTGATGCGGTTGCAGTGTGGGATCGTTTTTTTTTTTTGTGAATTAGTCTCTAAGCTTAATTTATGTAAACTTTTCAGTTGTGTAAATTCTTTACTAAATTTACTAAAACATAGAATGCTTTTTACTGGAAGGTGGGTTGTTGTCAGAATGAATTAGTTGATTTGATTTTGGTAAGCCCAGAAGGCTTAGAGAACTACATTGAACATTACTAAACAAAAATTTATTCATAATAGTGAAAGTTTAAATTATTTTGTAAACGAAGCAAATTTGATATTCAAATGTCGCAAAAAAAATCGAATATTAGCCACCTGGTGATCCAGTGCATCGACGCCATGGGTGGCTTTGCCTCCAAGGAGGTGATCCTAAAAGCGGTGAGCACAGCTACAGACAAGAAGTTCTGGAAAATGGGAAGGCGAATTGATGACGCCCTTGATACGCTAATCGTTGATGGTGTGATCCGCACACATAACGACAACTATTATTTAAACATGCTAGAGGAAACAGCAAGTGCCAGTCACTGTAACAGTGGCAGTGGTAAGTAATCTTCGCATCAATGGTATGATTGGTGTGAAACAGTTAAAAGGCAGGTCATATCAAATTTTGTAATCAACATTTACATATTATTTACAGATTCAGATTCAGATTGAGTTTGGATTAAGAAGGTAAGATATATTAGAAAGGCATTTCGTCCATATAGTAAGACTCTTCTTTCTTTCCCAGAATTAGCTGATAAGCTCGAAAAATTCGGATGTATTCAAATTGTTGTACAATTATTTGCCATTTTTAAGAAGCTAAAATTATAAGTGGCAGGCCTCACTAAATTCAAACTTTCCAAGTGAAGCGATGTAAATTCATTTCGTTGTTTTGTTAGGAATACAATTACAAGGAATTTTTTATTCAACGTTTATATGAATGTACAATACATAAATAAATACGATTCGTTTGCACGTAAGATCGTGAAATTGTTAAATTATTGCTTCGAACGCAGCTGCTCAGTTCGAGTGACTAACGATAAACAAGTTGAATTAGCAAATCGGTTGAGTCATCTTCTTGGGACACGCCCACACAATTGATATATTTAGGCGAGCAACGCCCATGTAATTAGCCGCCCCTTCGGAAGGCAGAAAAGCGAAAAGAACCCAAACGAAAACAAAGAAATATGGAGTGGAATATGCGCTGACACCTGTTGATAAAGCTTTTGGGCCAACATAACTGAGTCGCAGGGCTTATGACCTCATAGGAAATCGCAAATACACCTAGAACACACATGCTTGTATCTAATATACATATATGAGTACGAGCGGATAATTGAGATATGCATATGGCTGAAATAATTAGCCGATAAGTATATCTGACTTCCTTCCATGTACATATTGTATGTACTTATATCTGAGTTACCAATTTAACCGGCTATTAACCTAATTGTCCGACCAAAATATTTCGTATTTCAGCGTTCACATCAATGTCACTTCTGTGATCACTTTTGATTTCAGTTCTCAGACTTATGTACATACTTACGTGCAGGTGATGATTATCATACTCATGCCCTCAGCGACTCATCGAAGCGGGGAATACCCTATACGGCACTAAAGTCGGCGTAATAGCAACTGAAATTATGTTTAATTGTCATCTGAACTATTGGGTTCTCCCCCATAAGTTGATAAAACATTTAGGATCTCAACATAAGTAAGCATAGTCGTAAGCGCTTGACAATGATTGACGGTCGTCCAACTAAAGAGATGGTTGGCGGCACTTAACTTACCAACCAGTGGCAACAAGGCTAAACTAGAGGTACGAATTAATGAAATTGTCCCAGGAGCTCGCGAAAATCGTCGAGAGTCCCCAATATCAGAGGACGCGCCCAACCCGGATCTAGACCAAGAATAGGTTTCGGATGACGACGATGAGAAAGAGTTTTCCACCAATGGTGCAGACTTAATCGAAGCCGATCCTTGCAGTGACTTCGTGAGTCAAGGAAGACGAGTGGCTGGCTATGGCTGAAGGAGGATTGCCTCTGCAACACATAGGCGCTGAGATCGAGGCTGGTAGGGAGGAACTCCAGAAAATTCTTGCTTCACAAAGAGTGACCAATGACGTCATTAATATGATTGAAACCGTAAGCAAGCAGTGATTGACTAAAAAGTAAAACAAGCAGTGGTCGATAAAGATGATGCTAAAGAAAATACCGTTAATGGAAAAAAATACCAAACTCCGGAAAAAAACGCCGTTATGGTTAATGGTGATGATGTTAACAATAGTGTTGATCAACGGCGAGTTGTAACCAAACGATATGAATCAATTATTTCACTATTCACTATTTCTTTAGCCAAGGAAATGGAAATCATCACGGATTATGATGGATTGTCGTGTGCTAATGTTTGGAAATTTTTAAAAGACTTGCCCAAAGTAAATTAGAACTTCGAATGGATAAATGCGAGTTTTAAAAACAGCTTCTAAAACAGATATAAAGTATTTGGGATTTTCAATTTTCGGGAAAGACATTACAGCATATGAAAAGGGCATTGAAGCTGTAAACAATTTGTCGATTTCTTCAAAGGTTCAAGCAGTGCAAAGTTTGTTGAGTCATATTGTCTTGAGCCAAGTTTGTCTTGAGTCATATTTTCAAAGGTTTGTAAAGGATTTCTCGACAATAGCAAAACCATTGTATGACCTTTCGAGAAAAGACGAATCGAATCGAAATCGATTTAGAGAAGACGAAATGAATTATTTTAGTGAGCTTAAAGAAAAACTAATCGAGCCACCGGTATTAGCATTAGGTAATTACAAGGATCACATAGAATTACATTGCGACGCGAGCTCTTTAGGATTTGATGCAGTGCTTTTAAAAAAGAAGAACGATGACAGGTTACATACTGTATTCGGTTTTTCTAACCTTAGCGGTTATTTATGCTCTTCGTAGGCTTAGGAAATATGTATCATGAAAACACGTCAAGCTGGTGACCGATTGCGTCGCCCTTAAGTTGACCCTAAATAGGGCATAACCAAAGACACTAGAATAAAGTGTCTAGTATCTTTGGCATAACTTCATCCATAGATATATAGATGAGCTTTGGAAATGGAAAGCTATGATCGGGAAATATGTCACGGAGCTGGGAATAAAATGCAACATGTCCATGCACTTGGCCGGTATAATAATATTCTAATAGTAGAAACCAACAGTTTTGAAGAGATTTGAAATTTAATCATTTGCCAAGGGAGAGACTTAATGATTAAAAAACTAAAAACTCTTTTAGAAAAGACAAACCTTAAGTTATTTGAGATGAGAAATGGCATAGTTTACAGAAAAACAAATGATGAAAGGATATTATTTTATGTACCAGTAGAAATGGATGATCACCTATAATACATACATATAAACTTACATAAAAACTTATTGGTTCCCAATTTAAAAATAAAAGTGCACATCACATATAGGAAGTTGTTTAAAATGTGTAGCTTTCTCTTTAAAAAGGAGGAAAAGTAGAAGGGTTTTTACATAGCATTCCCAAGGGAAAAAAAACCGTTTGAGTTGTTGCACATTGCCCATTATGTTCCAGTAGATTCATCAAGGACTAAAAAGCTAGTTTTTGTAGTGGTAGATGGACGTACAAAATTTGTAAGACTCTATTTAACTAAGTCAACAAGTACCAAAGAAGTAATATTGGCATTAAGAGATTATTTTAGAGCTTACATTAGACCAAAATGTATCATCTCAGACCGTAATGGTTGTTTTACGCCAAAAGACTTGGAAGAATTTATGGAAGAATATAATGTAAAACATATCCTGATAGCCACAGGTTCACCGAAAGCCAATGATCAAGTGGTATGGATTAACAGGAGTCTAAGACCGATGATAGTTGATCGGAGTAAAGGTGTAATACAGGGAAAATATCATAGATAAAATAGAACATGCTCTTAATAACTTGTATTACATAGAAGAACAGACAGATAGTGTGGCACAAAAAAGTGTAGAGTATTGTAGCAATCTATTGTCTACTTGTGACACTTTGTCATAATAAATATAAATATACAAATACCCAAAAGACCGCCAACAACTACATAAGCAAGCATTCCAGCGCCCAAGTAATACGATCTAACGCTTATATAAGCATGCACTTTGCAGCTCAAGTGGTCAAGCTACACATAACATATGCATGCCTTCTGCATACATATGTACATATATATAAGAATACATAGATATAAGCAATGTATGTGCGGGTTAGCTGAACCCAACATCAGCGCACACATTGGGCATTCAAATAAAGAACTTCAATCAGAGCAGAAGCTATTCTCTCCTTTTAAATTAACAACTAAATACTTTAATCAACTAGCACTCATTACATAAGAAAGGAAGCGGCGGCCCCAAAAAAAAAGTTCAGGATTAGGATGAAAATGTGCATACTAAAATTCGAGGGAAGGCTAGAAGGTATAAAAAGAAGATAAGGGATAAGATAAAGGATAAGGGTCCTTATATAATTGCAAAGGGTTTGTGTAATGACACATTTTTATTAAAGGATGTGGAATGATTCCAATTAGCTCGTAGTCCTTTGTGCTTGTCTAGTTGTTTGCAGTGTGCAGAACTTAAGACAATGGACATGGGCTACATGGGCGTACGGCCGGACCCCAACTACCCGGGTACCTATGGCTACCAGAATGGCGGAGCAATCATCGGCAGCTCGGTGGGCGTCACCGTGACCATAGCACTTGGATTGGCCTTGGGCGGCATGAGATTTTGATGCGGTTGCAGTGTGGGATCGTTTTTTTTTTTTTTGTGAATTAGTCTCTAAGCTTAATTTATGTAAACTTTTCAGTTGTGTAAATTCTTTACTAAATTTACTAAAACATAGAATGCTTTTTACTGGAAGGTGGGTTGTTGTCAGAATGAATTAGTTGATTTGATTTTGGTAAGCCCAGAAGGCTTAGAGAACTACATTGAACATTACTAAACAAAAATTTATTCATAATAGTGAAAGTTTAAATTATTTTGTAAACGAAGCAAATTTGATATTCAAATGTCGCAAAAAAAATCGAATATTAGCCACCTGGTGATCCAGTGCATCGACGCCATGGGTGGCTTTGCCTCCAAGGAGGTGATCCTAAAAGCGGTGAGCACAGCTACAGACAAGAAGTTCTGGAAAATGGGAAGGCGAATTGATGACGCCCTTGATACGCTAATCGTTGATGGTGTGATCCGCACACATAACGACAACTATTATTTAAACATGCTAGAGGAAACAGCAAGTGCCAGTCACTGTAACAGTGGCAGTGGTAAGTAATCTTCGCATCAATGGTATGATTGGTGTGAAACAGTTAAAAGGCAGGTCATATCAAATTTTGTAATCAACATTTACATATTATTTACAGATTCAGATTCAGATTGAGTTTGGATTAAGAAGGTAAGATATATTAGAAAGGCATTTCGTCCATATAGTAAGACTCTTCTTTCTTTCCCAGAATTAGCTGATAAGCTCGAAAAATTCGGATGTATTCAAATTGTTGTACAATTATTTGCCATTTTTAAGAAGCTAAAATTATAAGTGGCAGGCCTCACTAAATTCAAACTTTCCAAGTGAAGCGATGTAAATTCATTTCGTTGTTTTGTTAGGAATACAATTACAAGGAATTTTTTATTCAACGTTTATATGAATGTACAATACATAAATAAATACGATTCGTTTGCACGTAAGATCGTGAAATTGTTAAATTATTGCTTCGAACGCAGCTGCTCAGTTCGAGTGACTAACGATAAACAAGTTGAATTAGCAAATCGGTTGAGTCATCTTCTTGGGACACGCCCACACAATTGATATATTTAGGCGAGCAACGCCCATGTAATTAGCCGCCCCTTCGGAAGGCAGAAAAGCGAAAAGAACCCAAACGAAAACAAAGAAATATGGAGTGGAATATGCGCTGACACCTGTTGATAAAGCTTTTGGGCCAACATAACTGAGTCGCAGGGCTTATGACCTCATAGGAAATCGCAAATACACCTAGAACACACATGCTTGTATCTAATATACATATATGAGTACGAGTGGATAATTGAGATATGCATATGGCTGAAATAATTAGCCGATAAGTATATCTGACTTCCTTCCATGTACATATTGTATGTACTTATATCTGAGTTAACAAATTTAACCGGCTATTAACCTAATTGTCCGACCAAAATGTTTCGTATTTCAGCGTTCACATCAATGTCACTTCTGTGATCACTTTTGATTTCAGTTCTCAGACTTATGTACATACTTACGTGCAGGTGATGATTATCATACTCATGCCCTCAGCGACTCATCGAAGCGGGGAATACCCTATACGGCACTAAAGTCGGCGTAATAGCAACTGAAATTATGTTTAATTGTCATCTGAACTATTGGGTTCTCCCCCATAAGTTGATAAAACATTTAGGATCTCAACATAAGTAAGCATAGTCGTAAGCGCTTGACAATGATTGACGGTCGTCCAACTAAAGAGATGGTTGGCGGCACTTAACTTACCAACCAGTGGCAACAAGGCTAAACTAGAGGTACGAATTAATGAAATTGTCCCAGGAGCTCGCGAAAATCGTCGAGAGTCCCCAATATCAGAGGACGCGCCCAACCCGGATCTAGACCAAGAATAGGTTTCGGATGACGACGATGAGAAAGAGTTTTCCACCAATGGTGCAGACTTAATCGAAGCCGATCCTTGCAGTGACTTCGTGAGTCAAGGAAGACGAGTGGCTGGCTATGGCTGAAGGAGGATTGCCTCTGCAACACATAGGCGCTGAGATCGAGGCTGGTAGGGAGGAACTCCAGAAAATTCTTGCTTCACAAAGAGTGACCAATGACGTCATTAATATGATTGAAACCGTAAGCAAGCAGTGATTGACTAAAAAGTAAAACAAGCAGTGGTCGATAAAGATGATGCTAAAGAAAATACCGTTAATGGAAAAAAATACCAAACTCCGGAAAAAAACGCCGTTATCGATAATGGTGATGATGTTAACAATAGTGTTGATCAACGGCGATTTGTAACCAAACGATATGAATCAATTATTTCACTATTCACTATTTCTTTAGCCAAGGAAATGGAAATCATCACGGATTATGATGGATTGTCGTGTGCTAATGTTTGGAAATTTTTAAAAGACTTGCCCAAAGTAAATTAGAACTTCGAATGGATAAATGCGAGTTTTAAAAACAGCTTCTAAAACAGATATAAAGTATTTGGGATTTTCAATTTTCGGGAAAGACATTACAGCATATGAAAAGGGCATTGAAGCTGTAAACAATTTGTCGATTTCTTCAAAGGTTCAAGCAGTGCAAAGTTTGTTGAGTCATATTGTCTTGAGCCAAGTTTGTCTTGAGTCATATTTTCAAAGGTTTGTAAAGGATTTCTCGACAATAGCAAAACCATTGTATGACCTTTCGAGAAGAGACGAATCGAATCGAAATCGATTTAGAGAAGACGAAATGAATTATTTTAGTGAGCTTAAAGAAAAACTAATCGAGCCACCGGTATTAGCATTAGGTAATTACAAGGATCACATAGAATTACATTGCGACGCGAGCTCTTTAGGATTTGATGCAGTGCTTTTAAAAAAGAAGAACGATGACAGGTTACATACTGTATTCGGTTTTTCTAACCTTAGCGGTTATTTATGCTCTTCGTAGGCTTAGGAAATATGTATCATGAAAACACGTCAAGCTGGTGACCGATTGCGTCGCCCTTAAGTTGACCCTAAATAGGGCATAACCAAAGACACTAGAATAAAGTGTCTAGTATCTTTGGCATAACTTCATCCATAGATATATAGATGAGCTTTGGAAATGGAAAGCTATGATCGGGAAATATGTCACGGAGCTGGGAATAAAATGCAACATGTCCATGCACTTGGCCGGTATAATAATATTCTAATAGTAGAAACCAACAGTTTTGAAGAGATTTGAAATTTAATCATTTGCCAAGGGAGAGACTTAATGATTAAAAAACTAAAAACTCTTTTAGAAAAGACAAACCTTAAGTTATTTGAGATGAGAAATGGCATAGTTTACAGAAAAACAAATGATGAAAGGATATTATTTTATGTACCAGTAGAAATGGATGATCACCTATAATACATACATATAAACTTACATAAAAACTTATTGGTTCCCAATTTAAAAATAAAAGTGCACATCACATATAGGAAGTTGTTTAAAATGTGTAGCTTTCTCTTTAAAAAGGAGGAAAAGTAGAAGGGTTTTTACATAGCATTCCCAAGGGAAAAAAAACCGTTTGAGTTGTTGCACATTGCCCATTATGTTCCAGTAGATTCATCAAGGACTAAAAAGCTAGTTTTTGTAGTGGTAGATGGACGTACAAAATTTGTAAGACTCTATTTAACTAAGTCAACAAGTACCAAAGAAGTAATATTGGCATTAAGAGATTATTTTAGAGCTTACATTAGACCAAAATGTATCATCTCAGACCGTAATGGTTGTTTTACGCCAAAAGACTTGGAAGAATTTATGGAAGAATATAATGTAAAACATATCCTGATAGCCACAGGTTCACCGAAAGCCAATGATCAAGTGGTATGGATTAACAGGAGTCTAAGACCGATGATAGTTGATCGGAGTAAAGGTGTAATACAGGGAAAATATCATAGATAAAATAGAACATGCTCTTAATAACTTGTATTACATAGAAGAACAGACAGATAGTGTGGCACAAAAAAGTGTAGAGTATTGTAGCAATCTATTGTCTACTTGTGACACTTTGTCATAATAAATATAAATATACAAATACCCAAAAGACCGCCAACAACTACATAAGCAAGCATTCCAGCGCCCAAGTAATACGATCTAACGCTTATATAAGCATGCACTTTGCAGCTCAAGTGGTCAAGCTACACATAACATATGCATGCCTTCTGCATACATATGTACATATATATAAGAATACATAGATATAAGCAATGTATGTGCGGGTTAGCTGAACCCAACATCAGCGCACACATTGGGCATTCAAATAAAGAACTTCAATCAGAGCAGAAGCTATTCTCTCCTTTTAAATTAACAACTAAATACTTTAATCAACTAGCACTCATTACATAAGAAAGGAAGCGGCGGCCCCAAAAAAAAAGTTCAGGATTAGGATGAAAATGTGCATACTAAAATTCGAGGGAAGGCTAGAAGGTATAAAAAGAAGATAAGGGATAAGATAAAGGATAAGGGTCCTTATATAATTGCAAAGGGTTTGTGTAATGACACATTTTTATTAAAGGATGTGGAATGATTCCAATTAGCTCGTAGTCCTTTGTGCTTGTCTAGTTGTTTGCAGTGTGCAGAACTTAAGACAATGGACATGGGCTACATGGGCGTACGGCCGGACCCCAACTACCCGGGTACCTATGGCTACCAGAATGGCGGAGCAATCATCGGCAGCTCGGTGGGCGTCACCGTGACCATAGCACTTGGATTGGCCTTGGGCGGCATGAGATTTTGATGCGGTTGCAGTGTGGGATCGTTTTTTTTTTTTTTGTGAATTAGTCTCTAAGCTTAATTTATGTAAACTTTTCAGTTGTGTAAATTCTTTACTAAATTTACTAAAACATAGAATGCTTTTTACTGGAAGGTGGGTTGTTGTCAGAATGAATTAGTTGATTTGATTTTGGTAAGCCCAGAAGGCTTAGAGAACTACATTGAACATTACTAAACAAAAATTTATTCATAATAGTGAAAGTTTAAATTATTTTGTAAACGAAGCAAATTTGATATTCAAATGTCGCAAAAAAAATCGAATATTAGCCACCTGGTGATCCAGTGCATCGACGCCATGGGTGGCTTTGCCTCCAAGGAGGTGATCCTAAAAGCGGTGAGCACAGCTACAGACAAGAAGTTCTGGAAAATGGGAAGGCGAATTGATGACGCCCTTGATACGCTAATCGTTGATGGTGTGATCCGCACACATAACGACAACTATTATTTAAACATGCTAGAGGAAACAGCAAGTGCCAGTCACTGTAACAGTGGCAGTGGTAAGTAATCTTCGCATCAATGGTATGATTGGTGTGAAACAGTTAAAAGGCAGGTCATATCAAATTTTGTAATCAACATTTACATATTATTTACAGATTCAGATTCAGATTGAGTTTGGATTAAGAAGGTAAGATATATTAGAAAGGCATTTCGTCCATATAGTAAGACTCTTCTTTCTTTCCCAGAATTAGCTGATAAGCTCGAAAAATTCGGATGTATTCAAATTGTTGTACAATTATTTGCCATTTTTAAGAAGCTAAAATTATAAGTGGCAGGCCTCACTAAATTCAAACTTTCCAAGTGAAGCGATGTAAATTCATTTCGTTGTTTTGTTAGGAATACAATTACAAGGAATTTTTTATTCAACGTTTATATGAATGTACAATACATAAATAAATACGATTCGTTTGCACGTAAGATCGTGAAATTGTTAAATTATTGCTTCGAACGCAGCTGCTCAGTTCGAGTGACTAACGATAAACAAGTTGAATTAGCAAATCGGTTGAGTCATCTTCTTGGGACACGCCCACACAATTGATATATTTAGGCGAGCAACGCCCATGTAATTAGCCGCCCCTTCGGAAGGCAGAAAAGCGAAAAGAACCCAAACGAAAACAAAGAAATATGGAGTGGAATATGCGCTGACACCTGTTGATAAGCTTTTGGGCCAACATAACTGAGTCGCAGGGCTTATGACCTCATAGGAAATCGCAAATACACCTAGAACACACATGCTTGTATCTAATATACATATATGAGTACGAGCGGATAATTGAGATATGCATATGGCTGAAATAATTAGCCGATAAGTATATCTGACTTCCTTCCATGTACATATTGTATGTACTTATATCTGAGTTACCAATTTAACCGGCTATTAACCTAATTGTCCGACCAAAATATTTCGTATTTCAGCGTTCACATCAATGTCACTTCTGTGATCACTTTTGATTTCAGTTCTCAGACTTATGTACATACTTACGTGCAGGTGATGATTATCATACTCATGCCCTCAGCGACTCATCGAAGCGGGGAATACCCTATACGGCACTAAAGTCGGCGTAATAGCAACTGAAATTATGTTTAATTGTCATCTGAACTATTGGGTTCTCCCCCATAAGTTGATAAAACATTTAGGATCTCAACATAAGTAAGCATAGTCGTAAGCGCTTGACAATGATTGACGGTCGTCCAACTAAAGAGATGGTTGGCGGCACTTAACTTACCAACCAGTGGCAACAAGGCTAAACTAGAGGTACGAATTAATGAAATTGTCCCAGGAGCTCGCGAAAATCGTCGAGAGTCCCCAATATCAGAGGACGCGCCCAACCCGGATCTAGACCAAGAATAGGTTTCGGATGACGACGATGAGAAAGAGTTTTCCACCAATGGTGCAGACTTAATCGAAGCCGATCCTTGCAGTGACTTCGTGAGTCAAGGAAGACGAGTGGCTGGCTATGGCTGAAGGAGGATTGCCTCTGCAACACATAGGCGCTGAGAGCGAGGCTGGTAGGGAGGAACTCCAGAAAATTCTTGCTTCACAAAGAGTGACCAATGACGTCATTAATATGATTGAAACCGTAAGCAAGCAGTGATTGACTAAAAAGTAAAACAAGCAGTGGTCGATAAAGATGATGCTAAAGAAAATACCGTTAATGGAAAAAAATACCAAACTCCGGAAAAAAACGCCGTTATCGATAATGGTGATGATGTTAACAATAGTGTTGATCAACGGCGATTTGTAACCAAACGATATGAATCAATTATTTCACTATTCACTATTTCTTTAGCCAAGGAAATGGAAATCATCACGGATTATGATGGATTGTCGTGTGCTAATGTTTGGAAATTTTTAAAAGACTTGCCCAAAGTAAATTAGAACTTCGAATGGATAAATGCGAGTTTTAAAAACAGCTTCTAAAACAGATATAAAGTATTTGGGATTTTCAATTTTCGGGAAAGACATTAGAGCATATGAAAAGGGCATTGAAGCGGTAAACAATTTTTCGATTCCTTCAAAGGTTCAAGCAGTGCAAAGTTTGTTGAGTCATATTGTCTTGAGCCAAGTTTGTCTTGAGTCATATTTTCAAAGGTTTGTAAAGGATTTCTCGACAATAGCAAAACCATTGTATGACCTTTCGAGAAAAGACGAATCGAATCGAAATCGATTTAGAGAAGACGAAATGAATTATTTTAGTGAGCTTAAAGAAAAACTAATCGAGCCACCGGTATTAGCATTAGGTAATTACAAGGATCACATAGAATTACATTGCGACGCGAGCTCTTTAGGATTTGATGCAGTGCTTTTAAAAAAGAAGAACGATGACAGGTTACATACTGTATTCGGTTTTTCTAACCTTAGCGGTTATTTATGCTCTTCGTAGGCTTAGGAAATATGTATCATGAAAACACGTCAAGCTGGTGACCGATTGCGTCGCCCTTAAGTTGACCCTAAATAGGGCATAACCAAAGACACTAGAATAAAGTGTCTAGTATCTTTGGCATAACTTCATCCATAGATATATAGATGAGCTTTGGAAATGGAAAGCTATGATCGGGAAATATGTCACGGAGCTGGGAATAAAATGCAACATGTCCATGCACTTGGCCGGTATAATAATATTCTAATAGTAGAAACCAACAGTTTTGAAGAGATTTGAAATTTAATCATTTGCCAAGGGAGAGACTTAATGATTAAAAAACTAAAAACTCTTTTAGAAAAGACAAACCTTAAGTTATTTGAGATGAGAAATGGCATAGTTTACAGAAAAACAAATGATGAAAGGATATTATTTTATGTACCAGTAGAAATGGATGATCACCTATAATACATACATATAAACTTACATAAAAACTTATTGGTTCCCAATTTAAAAATAAAAGTGCACATCACATATAGGAAGTTGTTTAAAATGTGTAGCTTTCTCTTTAAAAAGGAGGAAAAGTAGAAGGGTTTTTACATAGCATTCCCAAGGGAAAAAAAACCGTTTGAGTTGTTGCACATTGCCCATTATGTTCCAGTAGATTCATCAAGGACTAAAAAGCTAGTTTTTGTAGTGGTAGATGGACGTACAAAATTTGTAAGACTCTATTTAACTAAGTCAACAAGTACCAAAGAAGTAATATTGGCATTAAGAGATTATTTTAGAGCTTACATTAGACCAAAATGTATTCATCTCAGACCGTAATGGTTGTTTTACGCCAAAAGACTTGGAAGAATTTATGGAGGAATATAATGTAAAACATATCCTGATAGCCACAGGTTCACCGAAAGCCAATGATCAAGTGGTATGGATTAACAGGAGTCTAAGACCGATGATAGTTGATCGGAGTAAAGGTGTAATACAGGGAAAATATCATAGATAAAATCATGCTCTTAATAACTTGTATTACATAGAAGAACAGACAGATAGTGTGGCACAAAAAAGTGTAGAGTATTGTAGCAATCTATTGTCTACTTGTGACACTTTGTCATAATAAATATAAATATACAAATACCCAAAAGACCGCCAACAACTACATAAGCAAGCATTCCAGCGCCCAAGTAATACGATCTAACGCTTATATAAGCATGCACTTTGCAGCTCAAGTGGTCAAGCTACACATAACATATGCATGCCTTCTGCATACATATGTACATATATATAAGAATACATAGATATAAGCAATGTATGTGCGGGTTAGCTGAACCCAACATCAGCGCACACATTGGGCATTCAAATAAAGAACTTCAATCAGAGCAGAAGCTATTCTCTCCTTTTAAATTAACAACTAAATACTTTAATCAACTAGCACTCATTACATAAGAAAGGAAGCGGCGGCCCCAAAAAAAAAGTTCAGGATTAGGATGAAAATGTGCATACTAAAATTCGAGGGAAGGCTAGAAGGTATAAAAAGAAGATAAGGGATAAGATAAAGGATAAGGGTCCTTATATAATTGCAAAGGGTTTGTGTAATGACACATTTTTATTAAAGGATGTGGAATGATTCCAATTAGCTCGTAGTCCTTTGTGCTTGTCTAGTTGTTTGCAGTGTGCAGAACTTAAGACAATGGACATGGGCTACATGGGCGTACGGCCGGACCCCAACTACCCGGGTACCTATGGCTACCAGAATGGCGGAGCAATCATCGGCAGCTCGGTGGGCGTCACCGTGACCATAGCACTTGGATTGGCCTTGGGCGGCATGAGATTTTGATGCGGTTGCAGTGTGGGATCGTTTTTTTTTTGTGAATTAGTCTCTAAGCTTAATTTATGTAAACTTTTCAGTTGTGTAAATTCTTTACTAAATTTACTAAAACATAGAATGCTTTCTACTGGAAGGTGGGTTGTTGTCAGAATGAATTAGTTGATTTGATTTTGGTAAGCCCAGAAGGCTTAGAGAACTACATTGAACATTACTAAACAAAAATTTATTCATAATAGTGAAAGTTTAAATTATTTTGTAAACGAAGCAAATTTGATATTCAAATGTCGCATAAAAAAGCGAATATTAGCCACCTGGTGATCCAGTGCATCGACGCCATGGGTGGCTTTGCCTCCAAGGAGGTGATCCTAAAAGCGGTGAGCACAGCTACAGACAAGAAGTTCTGGAAAATGGGAAGGCGAATTGATGACGCCCTTGATACGCTAATCGTTGATGGTGTGATCCGCACACATAACGACAACTATTATTTAAACATGCTAGAGGAAACAGCAAGTGCCAGTCACTGTAACAGTGGCAGTGGTAAGTAATCTTCGCATCAATGGTATGATTGGTGTGAAACAGTTAAAAGGCAGGTCATATCAAATTTTGTAATCAACATTTACATATTATTTACAGATTCAGATTCAGATTGAGTTTGGATTAAGAAGGTAAGATATATTAGAAAGGCATTTCGTCCATATAGTAAGACTCTTCTTTCTTTCCCAGAATTAGCTGATAAGCTCGAAAAATTCGGATGTATTCAAATTGTTGTACAATTATTTGCCATTTTTAAGAAGCTAAAATTATAAGTGGCAGGCCTCACTAAATTCAAACTTTCCAAGTGAAGCGATGTAAATTCATTTCGTTGTTTTGTTAGGAATACAATTACAAGGAATTTTTTATTCAACGTTTATATGTACAATACATAAATAAATACGATTCGTTTGCACGTAAGATCGTGAAATTGTTAAATTATTGCTTCGAACGCAGCTGCTCAGTTCGAGTGACTAACGATAAACAAGTTGAATTAGCAAATCGGGTACGTCATCTTCTTGGGACACGCCCACACAATTGATATATTTAGGCGAGCAACGCCCATGTAATTAGCCGCCCCTTCGGAAGGCAGAAAAGCGAAAAGAACCCAAACGAAAACAAAGAAATATGGAGTGGAATATGCGCTGACACCTGTTGATAAAGCTTTTGGGCCAACATAACTGAGTCGCAGGGCTTATGACCTCATAGGAAATCGCAAATACACCTAGAACACACATGCTTGTATCTAATATACATATATGAGTACGAGCGGATAATTGAGATATGCATATGGCTGAAATAATTAGCCGATAAGTATATATGACTTCCTTCCATGTACATATTGTATGTACTTATATCTGAGTTAACAATTTAACCGGCTATTAACCTAATTGTCCGACCAAAATATTTCGTATTTCAGCGTTCACATCAATGTCACTTCTGTGATCACTTTTGATTTCAGTTCTCAGACTTACATGTATGTACATACTTACGTGCAGGTGATGATTATCATACTCATGCCCTCAGCGACTCATCGAAGCGGGGAATACCCTATACGGCACTAAAGTCAGCGTAATAGCAACTGAACTACTGTGTTCTCACAGAAATTGATATAACATTTAACATAACATCTAAAAAAAGATTACAAAAAATATATTACTATAATTATTAAAAATAAATAAAAGGAGTATTTTAATCAGTTATGGACAGACAGAAAATAGCGTTTCCGCCCATGAAAAGTATAGATATTTCGATCAGGATAAGGACTACGTCTGTCTGTCCATGCGAAGTAATATCTAGTACGATATTTATTTATTTAAGTGCGCCGATCTGTTGTACAAATATCATAAAATATATTAAACATGCTCAACAAATTCTTTGGCTATCTAAGAAATTCATAGAGTAAGTGAGCAAGCTTAGAGGGTATCCTCTACACTGGTAAATGCAATCATGCAATGACACTTATTTGTTTTTATTGCGGCATCGTGTGAACTTGATTTGGTATGGATCGAAGGTAGTGCCACTAGATAGTACTAGTAATAGCAGTGGTATTGCTGCTACGATGATAAGAACCTGCCAGGGAAATCGAGGAAATTCGCGCAAATGAATTGACAACACTGTTTGTAATCTGCCAAAAAATACATTTATTAGTCTAGTAATAAACAATAATTATATTGGATTTGTTTTATTGATCTTGTTGTGTTGTTGTTCATTCTGGTTTTTATTAATTATTTTGTTCTTGCTCTGGTTAATGGTAATTTTGCGCTTGTGGTGTTGTGGACTTTCAGTTTTACGTTACAATGTTATTCAAATGTATTTCTTAAAGCAAACATCGAAGAAAATTTCAGACCGTAGGCTTACAGACGTACATGTAACTAACAACTATATGGAAATTATCATGCCGAAGGACATTGACAAGACTGGAATGAAATGGTGTCTTTTTTTTATAAACGTTATTATATTTCTCTACAAAATACAGTAGGGGATGGGGATCCACAGTTTTTGATCATTAGTCCGACAGAAACCAGCGGAAAAACGTGTTCATCGTTCCTTGTTGATCATTTAACGTGTTTTCGAGTTTTCAGAGGCAATGGTGTGTACATATGTTCGGTCGTGTGTTCCTGTTAGTGTGGGCTGACTGTACTCTGCTGGAAAGGACGCAAGAGTATTCGACGCCTCCCATCTATAATACAAGCTGGATTGAATTGCTCTCGGTTGTGGGTGCTTCCTGTGGTTCCTTCAATTTGCCTATGCAAATATAACTAGTATATATAGATATCTTTTTTTTAAATTCGTTTATTGGATTTTTAACAC
Source organism: Drosophila melanogaster (assembly GCF_000001215.4). Classification (NCBI taxonomy): domain Eukaryota; kingdom Metazoa; phylum Arthropoda; class Insecta; order Diptera; family Drosophilidae; genus Drosophila; species Drosophila melanogaster. Next base: position 19,941,467 of record NC_004354.4, on the reverse strand, counting down.
AGAACAATAGTAAACAAAATACCAATTGGATTGCAAATCCAAAACCCCCCGCTGTATGGCCGTGAAGCATTGCTTTGCGAGGAGGATCAAAATATGGTCACTCGTAAACACCCCTGACTTTCTCAGCTCTCCTGAGCTCAAAGCTGTTGGCCTCCCCCTGCAGCACGAATGAGACTTGATTGTCCACATTCGGTCTGCCACCAAGTATGGCTTCCAGGGATCTCCGTTCACTAGCATTTTTTTCGCACGAGAAGAGTACGTGCTCTGGGGTTTCGCACCGTCCACTTTCGCACCATGGGCATTCATCCGCATCCTCGTGTCCAAACCACTGATCAGCCGCGTTGAATGGAACGTTATTTCTCCATGTTTCCGTTCTATCCACGGGCCCTGTAGTCCGTTGCTCCACCGGTGCTGCCATGTCACCAGGGTGCGCTGCCTTGCTTCTTTCTCGTATTGACCTCTTGGCGCTGGAGGTGAACCTCTACCGTGGGTTTGGTTGAAGACCACTTTGTTTTCCTGGGCCTTAGGTCTAGAGGCGATCACCAATGCCGCCACGTTGGACACTGTTCTGAAGGTGCAGCAGATACTTAATGCCGAAAGTCCATGGGTAGCAATTAGGTCCTGAGCGTAGCTGTCTATTACAGCATGGTCACCCGGGTCACCTGCCAGTTCTAGCCCCATTAAGCTGAACCACTGTTGCGGGACTCCACCGGTGACCTGGTCCCTGAAAACTCCTCCCGACGACTCGCAGAGTAGGACCCGTTCCGAGAGGTAGCTGCGAACATTCCTGATTGGCTACGGTGGCACCCCGAAACCAATTAATGCTTCTAGGATCCGTTTCCACCTGGCTGTGTTGAAGGCATTCCTGATGTATAGTGTGACCATGAGGCAGTACTTTTTGCTACCCCCCTTCCATCTGGTGCCCTCGATTGCCTGGGCCGCTACTTCGACCACTCTGTTGACTGCATACACGGCGGACCGCGCTTTCCGGAAGCCAAACTGGGACCGTTAAAGGTCACCAGCGTCAGCGGTAGTCCTGTCTAGCCGAACGCACACCTGTTTCTCCAGGAGCTTGCCAGTTCCATCGATGAGGCATATCGGCCGGAACGATTAAGGAGGAGGGTGGCTTCCCTGGTTTTGGGAGGAGCAACAGCTTTTGTATCTTCCAGCGACTTGGGAAGTCAGACGCCTTCAGTCAGGCACTTGGAGAGCAAGCCGATGCGGTCTCGATCGAACATATCACGTCTCTGCTGATGGATTCAAATCGTCAACGAAGACAATTGCAGCTGAAGTTTCCCAAAGAAAGCGTCCTACGCCCTACCCTATACTCAGTATTTGTTTCGGACATGCATCCTCACACACCAGTGACAGAAGTAGAGGAAGAAAGTGTGCTCGCAGCCACTTATGCGGACAATACTGCTGTGCTAAAGAAAAAAAGCAAAAGTATTTTGCTTGCCACTCATGGTCCACAGGAATACTTGGATGCATTCCATCACATGGGCTGAGAACTGGAGCGTGCGAAGGAACGCGCCGAGAAGTGTGCCAATGTGACGTTCAGCAACCGAACAGGTAGTTGTCCTGTTGTCAGTCTTAATGAAAGAACAATCAACCACATTAGGCCTTGGCATAACCCTCGACAGGAAGGTTACCTCCAGCAGGCATACTACCAAAATTTAACAAGCGTTCAGGACCAAGATAGCTAGGATGTCTTGGCTCATTGCATCACGCAACAAACTATCGCTTGACTGCAAGGTGGCCCCCAGCCTGCTCTACGGTCTGCAAGGAGTCACCTAAAGAAGGATTTCTGGAGCTCCCTGGTCCATGAGAAGCAGGCACATCGAACGCGATCCCAAGGTACCCAAGCTGAAAACTTGAAAACTGAAAAATACATGGAACTGTCCAATGCACACCCAAACAGCCTGGCCAGGACGCTAGGAACCGCAGCTGCAGCCAATGCTGAGAAGACTCAAACGACTCCACCCTCTTTACTGCCCCGATCAGGTCATGACATAGGAGGACTTACTGTATATCAATAATAATTCTCCTTGGGTCTATTAGGATAAAACACATTATTGATTCGCGTGATACCTACGGCGGAGCAGGAGACAATGGAGTCTTCTACGTGAGCGGTACGGACGAGCACGGTCGTCCCTTCTCCTACAACAACCAGGTGGGCCATCCCGGCCAGCCGGGCTACATGGGCCCCAACTACCCGGGTACCTATGGTTACCAGAATGGCGGAGCAATCATCGGCAGCTCGGTGGGCGTCACCGTGACCATAGCACTTGGATTGGCCTTGGGCGGCATGAGATTTTGATGCGGTTGCAGTGTGGGATCGTTTTTTTTTTTGTGAATTAGTCTCTAAGCTTAATTTATGTAAACTTTTCAGTTGTGTAAATTCTTTACTAAATTTACTAAAACATAGAATGCTTTTTACTGGAAGGTGAGTTGTTGTCAGAATGAATTAGTTGATTTGATTTTGGTAAGCCCAGAAGGCTTAGAGAACTACATTGAACATTACATTAAACATTAAACAAAAATCATTTCATAATAGTGAAAGTTTAAATTATTTTGTAAACGAAGCAAATTTGATTTTCAAATGTCGCAAAAAAAATCGAATATTAGCCACCTGGTGATCCAGTGCATCGACGCCATGGATGGCTTTGCCTCCAAGGAGATGATCCTAAAAGCGGTGAGCAAAGCTACAGACAAGAAGTTCTGGAAAATGGGAAGGCGAATTGATGACGCCCTTGATACGCTAATCGTTGATGGTGTGATCCGCAAACATAACGACAACTATTATTTAAACATGCTAGAGGAAACAGCAAGTGACAGTCACTGTAACAGTGGCAGTGGTAAGTAATCTTCGCATCAATGGTATGATTGGTGTGAAACAGTTAAAAGGCAGGTCATATCAAATTTTGTGATCAACATTTACATATTATTTACAGATTCAGATTCAGATTCAGATTGAGTTTGGATTAAGAAGGTAAGATATATTAGAAAGGCATTTCGTCCATATAGTAAGACTCTTCTTTCTTTCCCAGAATTAGCTGATAAGCTCGAAAAATTCGGATGTATTCAAATTGTTGTACAATTATTTGCCAATTTTAAGAAGCTAAAATTATAAGTGGCAGGCCTCACTAAATTCAAACTTCATACAAAGGAGTTTTTTATTCAACGTTTATATGAATGTACAATACATAAATAAATACGATTCGTTTGCACGTAAGATCGTGAAATTGTTAAATTATTGCTTCGAACGCAGCTGCTCAGTTCGAGTGACTAACGATAAACAAGTTGAATTAGCAAATCGGTTGAGTCATCTTCTTGGGACACGCCCACACAATTGATATATTTAGGCGAGCAACGCCCATGTAATTAGCCGCCCCTTCGGAAGGCAGAAAAGCGAAAAGAACCCAAACGAAAAGAAAAAACAAAGAAATATGGAGTGGAATATGCGCTGACACCTGTTGATAAAGCTTTTGGGCCAACATAACTGAGTCGCAGGGCTTATGACCTCATAGGAAATCGCAAATACACCTAGAACACACATGCTTGTATCTAGTATACATATATGAGTACGAGCGGATAATTGAGATATGCATATGGCTGAAATAATTAGCCGATAAGTATATATGACTTCCTTCCATGTACATATTGTATGTACTTATATCTGAGTTAACAATTTAACCGGCTATTAACCTAATTGTCCGACCAAAATATTTCGTATTTCAGCGTTCACATCAATGTCACTTCTGTGATCACTTTTGATTTCAGTTCTCAGACTTATGTACATACTTACGTGCAGGTGATGATTATCATACTCATGCCCTCAGCGACTCATCGAAGCGGGGAATACCCTATACGGCACTAAAGTCGGCGTAATAGCAACTGAAATTATGTTTAATTGTCATCTGAACTATTGGGTTCTCCCCCATAAGTTGATAAAACATTTAGGATCTCAACATAAGTAAGCATAGTCGTAAGCGCTTGACAATGATTGACGGTCGTCCAACTAAAGAGATGGTTGGCGGCACTTAACTTACCAACCAGTGGCAACAAGGCTAAACTAGCGGTACGAATTAATGAAATTGTCCCAGGAGCTCGCGAAAATCGTCGAGAGTCCCCAATATCAGAGGACGCGCCCAACCCGGATCTAGACCAAGAATAGGTTTCGGATGACGACGATGAGAAAGAGTTTTCCACCAATGGTGCAGACTTAATCGAAGCCGATCCTTGCAGTGACTTCGTGAGTCAAGGAAGACGAGTGGCTGGCTATGGCTGAAGGAGGATTGCCTCTGCAACACATAGGCGCTGAGAGCGAGGCTGGTAGGGAGGAACTCCAGAAAATTCTTGCTTCACAAAGAGTGACCAATGACGTCATTAATATGATTGAAATCGTAAGCAAGCAGTGATTGACTAAAAAGTAAAACAAGCAGTGGTCGCTAAAGATGATGCTAAAGAAAATACCGTTAATGGAAAAAAATACCAAACTCCGGAAAAAAACGCCGTTATCGATAATGGTGATGATGTTAACAATAGTGTTGATCAACGGCGATTTGTAACCAAACGATATGAATCAATTATTTCACTATTCACTATTTCTTTAGCCAAGGAAATGGAAATCATCACGGATTATGATGGATTGTCGTGTGCTAATGTTTGGAAATTTTTAAAAGACTTGCCCAAAGTAAATTAGAACTTCGAATGGATAAATGCGAGTTTTAAAAACAGCTTCTAAAACAGATATAAAGTATTTGGGATTTTCAATTTTCGGGAAAGACATTAGAGCATATGAAAAGGGCATTGAAGCTGTAAACAATTTGTCGATTTCTTCAAAGGTTCAAGCAGTGCAAAGTTTGTTGAGTCATATTGTCTTGAGCCAAGTTTGTCTTGAGTCATATTTTCAAAGGTTTGTAAAGGATTTCTCGACAATAGCAAAACCATTGTATGACCTTTCGAGAAGAGACGAATCGAATCGAAATCGATTTAGAGAAGACGAAATGAATTATTTTAGTGAGCTTAAAGAAAAACTAATCGAGCCACCGGTATTAGCATTAGGTAATTACAAGGATCACATAGAATTACATTGCGACGCGAGCTCTTTAGGATTTGATGCAGTGCTTTTAAAAAAGAAGAACGATGACAGGTTACATACTGTATTCGGTTTTTCTAACCTTAGCGGTTATTTATGCTCTTCGTAGGCTTAGGAAATATGTATCATGAAAACACGTCAAGCTGGTGACCGATTGCGTCGCCCTTAAGTTGACCCTAAATAGGGCATAACCAAAGACACTAGAATAAAGTGTCTAGTATCTTTGGCATAACTTCATCCATAGATATATAGATGAGCTTTGGAAATGGAAAGCTATGATCGGGAAATATGTCACGGAGCTGGGAATAAAATGCAACATGTCCATGCACTTGGCCGGTATAATAATATTCTAATAGTAGAAACCAACAGTTTTGAAGAGAATTTAATCATTTGCCAAGGGAGAGACTTAATGATTAAAAAACTAAAAACTCTTTTAGAAAAGACAAACCTTAAGTTATTTGAGATGAGAAATGGCATAGTTTACAGAAAAACAAATGATGAAAGGATATTATTTTATGTACCAGTAGAAATGGATGATCACCTATAATACATACATATAAACTTACATAAAAACTTATTGGTTCCCAATTTAAAAATAAAAGTGCACATCACATATAGGAAGTTGTTTAAAATGTGTAGCTTTCTCTTTAAAAAGGAGGAAAAGTAGAAGGGTTTTTACATAGCATTCCCAAGGGAAAAAAAACCGTTTGAGTTGTTGCACATTGCCCATTATGTTCCAGTAGATTCATCAAGGACTAAAAAGCTAGTTTTTGTAGTGGTAGATGGACGTACAAAATTTGTAAGACTCTATTTAACTAAGTCAACAAGTACCAAAGAAGTAATATTGGCATTAAGAGATTATTTTAGAGCTAACATTAGACCAAAATGTATCATCTCAGACCGTGGTGGTTGTTTTACGCCAAAAGACTTGGAAGAATTTATGGAAGAATATAATGTAAAACATATCCTGATATCCACAGGTTCACCGAAAGCCAATGATCAAGTGGTATGGATTAACAGGAGTCTAAGACCGATAATAGTTGATCGGAGTAAAGGTGTAATACAGGGAAAATATCATAGATAAAATAGAACATGCTCTTAATAACTTGTATTACATAGAAGAACAGACAGATAGTGTGGCACAAAAAAGTGTAGAGTATTGTAGCAATCTATTGTCTACTTGTGACACTTTGTCATAATAAATATAATTATACAAATACCCAAAAGACCGCCAACAACTACATAAGCAAGCATTCCAGCGCCCAAGTAATACGATCTAACGCTTATATAAGCATGCACTTTGCAGCTCAAGTGGTCAAGCTACACATAACATATGCATGCCTTCTGCATACATATGTACATATATATAAGAATACATAGATATAAGCAATGTATGTGCGGGTTAGCTGAGCCCAACATCAGCGCACACATTGGGCATTCAAATAAAGAACTTCAATCAGAGCAGAAGCTATTCTCTCCTTTTAAATTAACAACTAAATACTTTAATCAACTAGCACTCATTACATAAGAAAGGAAGCGGCGGCCCCAAAAAAAAAGTTAAGGATTAGGATGAAAATGTGCATACTAAAATTCGAGGGAAGGCTAGAAGGTATAAAAAGAAGATAAGGGATAAGATAAAGGATAAGGGTCCTTATATAATTGCAAAGGGTTTGTGTAATGACACATTTTTATTAAAGGATGTGGAATGATTCCAATTAGCTCGTAGTCCTTTGTGCTTGTCTAGTTGTTTGCAGTGTGCAGAACTTAAGACAATGGACATGGGCTACATGGGCGTACGGCCGGACCCCAACTACCCGGGTACCTATGGCTACCAGAATGGCGGAGCAATCATCGGCAGCTCGGTGGGCGTCACCGTGACCATAGCACTTGGATTGGCCTTGGGCGGCATGAGATTTTGATGCGGTTGCAGTGTGGGATCGTTTTTTTTTTTGTGAATTAGTCTCTAAGCTTAATTTATGTAAACTTTTCAGTTGTGTAAATTCTTTACTAAATTTACTAAAACATAGAATGCTTTCTACTGGAAGGTGGGTTGTTGTCAGAATGAATTAGTTGATTTGATTTTGGTAAGCCCAGAAGGCTTAGAGAACTACATTGAACATTACTAAACAAAAATTTATTCATAATAGTGAAAGTTTAAATTATTTTGTAAACGAAGCAAATTTGATATTCAAATGTCGCATAAAAAAGCGAATATTAGCCACCTGGTGATCCAGTGCATCGACGCCATGGGTGGCTTTGCCTCCAAGGAGGTGATCCTAAAAGCGGTGAGCACAGCTACAGACAAGAAGTTCTGGAAAATGGGAAGGCGAATTGATGACGCCCTTGATACGCTAATCGTTGATGGTGTGATCCGCACACATAACGACAACTATTATTTAAACATGCTAGAGGAAACAGCAAGTGCCAGTCACTGTAACAGTGGCAGTGGTAAGTAATCTTCGCATCAATGGTATGATTGGTGTGAAACAGTTAAAAGGCAGGTCATATCAAATTTTGTGATCAACATTTACATATTATTTACAGATTCAGATTCAGATTCAGATTGAGTTTGGATTAAGAAGGTAAGATATATTAGAAAGGCATTTCGTCCATATAGTAAGACTCTTCTTTCTTTCCCAGAATTAGCTGATAAGCTCGAAAAATTCGGATGTATTCAAATTGTTGTACAATTATTTGCCAATTTTAAGAAGCTAAAATTATAAGTGGCAGGCCTCACTAAATTCAAACTTCATACAAAGGAGTTTTTTATTCAACGTTTATATGAATGTACAATACATAAATAAATACGATTCGTTTGCACGTAAGATCGTGAAATTGTTAAATTATTGCTTCGAACGCAGCTGCTCAGTTCGAGTGACTAACGATAAACAAGTTGAATTAGCAAATCGGGTACGTCATCTTCTTGGGACACGCCCACACAATTGATATATTTAGGCGAGCAACGCCCATGTAATTAGCCGCCCCTTCGGAAGGCAGAAAAGCGAAAAGAACCCAAACGAAAACAAAGAAATATGGAGTGGAATATGCGCTGACACCTGTTGATAAAGCTTTTGGGCCAACATAACTGAGTCGCAGGGCTTATGACCTCATAGGAAATCGCAAATACACCTAGAACACACATGCTTGTATCTAATATACATATATGAGTACGAGCGGATCATTGAGATATGCATATGGCTGAAATAATTAGCCGATAAGTATATCTGACTTCCTTCCATGTACATATTGTATGTACTTATATCTGAGTTAACAATTTAACCGGCTATTAACCTAATTGTCCGACCAAAATATTTCGTATTTCAGCGTTCACATCAATGTCACTTCTGTGATCACTTTTGATTTCAGTTCTCAGACTTACATGTATGTACATACTTACGTGCAGGTGATGATTATCATACTCATGCCCTCAGCGACTCATCGAAGCGGGGAATACCCTATACGGCACTAAAGTCAGCGTAATAGCAACTGAACTACTGTGTTCTCACAGAAATTGATATAACATTTAACATAACATCTAAAAAAAGATTACAAAAAATATATTACTATAATTATTAAAAATAAATAAAAGGAGTATTTTAATCAGTTATGGACAGACAGAAAATAGCGTTTCCGCCCATGAAAAGTATAGATATTTCGATCAGGATAAGGACTACGTCTGTCTGTCCATGCGAAGTAATATCTAGTACGATATTTATTTATTTAAGTGCGCCGATCTGTTGTACAAATATCATAAAATATATTAAACATGCTCAACAAATTCTTTGGCTATCTAAGAAATTCATAGAGTAAGTGAGCAAGCTTAGAGGGTATCCTCTACACTGGTAAATGCAATCATGCAATGACACTTATTTGTTTTTATTGCGGCATCGTGTGAACTTGATTTGGTATGGATCGAAGGTAGTGCCACTAGATAGTACTAGTAATAGCAGTGGTATTGCTGCTACGATGATAAGAACCTGCCAGGGAAATCGAGGAAATTCGCGCAAATGAATTGACAACACTGTTTGTAATCTGCCAAAAAATACATTTATTAGTCTAGTAATAAACAATAATTATATTGGATTTGTTTTATTGATCTTGTTGTGTTGTTGTTCATTCTGGTTTTTATTAATTATTTTGTTCTTGCTCTGGTTAATGGTAATTTTGCGCTTGTGGTGTTGTGGACTTTCAGTTTTACGTTACAATGTTATTCAAATGTATTTCTTAAAGCAAACATCGAAGAAAATTTCAGACCGTAGGCTTACAGACGTACATGTAACTAACAACTATATGGAAATTATCATGCCGAAGGACATTGACAAGACTGGAATGAAATGGTGTCTTTTTTTTATAAACGTTATTATATTTCTCTACAAAATACAGTAGGGGATGGGGATCCACAGTTTTTGATCATTAGTCCGACAGAAACCAGCGGAAAAACGTGTTCATCGTTCCTTGTTGATCATTTAACGTGTTTTCGAGTTTTCAGAGGCAATGGTGTGTACATATGTTCGGTCGTGTGTTCCTGTTAGTGTGGGCTGACTGTACTCTGCTGGAAAGGACGCAAGAGTATTCGACGCCTCCCATCTATAATACAAGCTGGATTGAATTGCTCTCGGTTGTGGGTGCTTCCTGTGGTTCCTTCAATTTGCCTATGCAAATATAACTAGTATATATAGATATCTTTTTTTTAAATTCGTTTATTGGATTTTTAACACAGAACAATAGTAAACAAAATACCAATTGGATTGCAAATCCAAAACCCCCCGCTGTATGGCCGTGAAGCATTGCTTTGCGAGGAGGATCAAAATATGGTCACTCGTAAACACCCCTGACTTTCTCAGCTCTCCTGAGCTCAAAGCTGTTGGCCTCCCCCTGCAGCACGAATGAGACTTGATTGTCCACATTCGGTCTGCCACCAAGTATGGCTTCCAGGGATCTCCGTTCACTAGCATTTTTTTCGCACGAGAAGAGTACGTGCTCTGGGGTTTCGCACCGTCCACTTTCGCACCATGGGCATTCATCCGCATCCTCGTGTCCAAACCACTGATCAGCCGCGTTGAATGGAACGTTATTTCTCCATGTTTCCGTTCTATCCACGGGCCCTGTAGTCCGTTGCTCCACCGGTGCTGCCATGTCACCAGGGTGCGCTGCCTTGCTTCTTTCTCGTATTGACCTCTTGGCGCTGGAGGTGAACCTCTACCGTGGGTTTGGTTGAAGACCACTTTGTTTTCCTGGGCCTTAGGTCTAGAGGCGATCACCAATGCCGCCACGTTGGACACTGTTCTGAAGGTGCAGCAGATACTTAATGCCGAAAGTCCATGGGTAGCAATTAGGTCCTGAGCGTAGCTGTCTATTACAGCATGGTCACCCGGGTCACCTGCCAGTTCTAGCCCCATTAAGCTGAACCACTGTTGCGGGACTCCACCGGTGACCTGGTCCCTGAAAACTCCTCCCGACGACTCGCAGAGTAGGACCCGTTCCGAGAGGTAGCTGCGAACATTCCTGATTGGCTACGGTGGCACCCCGAAACCAATTAATGCTTCTAGGATCCGTTTCCACCTGGCTGTGTTGAAGGCATTCCTGATGTATAGTGTGACCATGAGGCAGTACTTTTTGCTACCCCCCTTCCATCTGGTGCCCTCGATTGCCTGGGCCGCTACTTCGACCACTCTGTTGACTGCATACACGGCGGACCGCGCTTTCCGGAAGCCAAACTGGGACCGTTAAAGGTCACCAGCGTCAGCGGTAGTCCTGTCTAGCCGAACGCACACCTGTTTCTCCAGGAGCTTGCCAGTTCCATCGATGAGGCATATCGGCCGGAACGATTAAGGAGGAGGGTGGCTTCCCTGGTTTTGGGAGGAGCAACAGCTTTTGTATCTTCCAGCGACTTGGGAAGTCAGACGCCTTCAGTCAGGCACTTGGAGAGCAAGCCGATGCGGTCTCGATCGAACATATCACGTCTCTGCTGATGGATTCAAATCGTCAACGAAGACAATTGCAGCTGAAGTTTCCCAAAGAAAGCGTCCTACGCCCTACCCTATACTCAGTATTTGTTTCGGACATGCATCCTCACACACCAGTGACAGAAGTAGAGGAAGAAAGTGTGCTCGCAGCCACTTATGCGGACAATACTGCTGTGCTAAAGAAAAAAAGCAAAAGTATTTTGCTTGCCACTCATGGTCCACAGGAATACTTGGATGCATTCCATCACATGGGCTGAGAACTGGAGCGTGCGAAGGAACGCGCCGAGAAGTGTGCCAATGTGACGTTCAGCAACCGAACAGGTAGTTGTCCTGTTGTCAGTCTTAATGAAAGAACAATCAACCACATTAGGCCTTGGCATAACCCTCGACAGGAAGGTTACCTCCAGCAGGCATACTACCAAAATTTAACAAGCGTTCAGGACCAAGATAGCTAGGATGTCTTGGCTCATTGCATCACGCAACAAACTATCGCTTGACTGCAAGGTGGCCCCCAGCCTGCTCTACGGTCTGCAAGGAGTCACCTAAAGAAGGATTTCTGGAGCTCCCTGGTCCATGAGAAGCAGGCACATCGAACGCGATCCCAAGGTACCCAAGCTGAAAACTTGAAAACTGAAAAATACATGGAACTGTCCAATGCACACCCAAACAGCCTGGCCAGGACGCTAGGAACCGCAGCTGCAGCCAATGCTGAGAAGACTCAAACGACTCCACCCTCTTTACTGCCCCGATCAGGTCATGACATAGGAGGACTTACTGTATATCAATAATAATTCTCCTTGGGTCTATTAGGATAAAACACATTATTGATTCGCGTGATACCTACGGCGGAGCAGGAGACAATGGAGTCTTCTACGTGAGCGGTACGGACGAGCACGGTCGTACCTTCTCCTACAACAACCAGGTGGGCCATCCCGGCCAGCCGGGCTACATGGGCCCCAACTACCCGGGTACCTATGGTTACCAGAATGGCGGAGCAATCATCGGCAGCTCGGTGGGCGTCACCGTGACCATAGCACTTGGATTGGCCTTGGGCGGCATGAGATTTTGATGCGGTTGCAGTGTGGGATCGTTTTTTTTTTTGTGAATTAGTCTCTAAGCTTAATTTATGTAAACTTTTCAGTTGTGTAAATTCTTTACTAAATTTACTAAAACATAGAATGCTTTTTACTGGAAGGTGAGTTGTTGTCAGAATGAATTAGTTGATTTGATTTTGGTAAGCCCAGAAGGCTTAGAGAACTACATTGAACATTACATTAAACATTAAACAAAAATCATTTCATAATAGTGAAAGTTTAAATTATTTTGTAAACGAAGCAAATTTGATTTTCAAATGTCGCAAAAAAAATCGAATATTAGCCACCTGGTGATCCAGTGCATCGACGCCATGGGTGGCTTTGCCTCCAAGGAGATGATCCTAAAAGCGGTGAGCAAAGCTACAGACAAGAAGTTCTGGAAAATGGGAAGGCGAATTGATGACGCCCTTGATACGCTAATCGTTGATGGTGTGATCCGCAAACATAACGACAACTATTATTTAAACATGCTAGAGGAAACAGCAAGTGACAGTCACTGTAACAGTGGCAGTGGTAAGTAATCTTCGCATCAATGGTATGATTGGTGTGAAACAGTTAAAAGGCAGGTCATATCAAATTTTGTGATCAACATTTACATATTATTTACAGATTCAGATTCAGATTCAGATTGAGTTTGGATTAAGAAGGTAAGATATATTAGAAAGGCATTTCGTCCATATAGTAAGACTCTTCCTTCTTTCCCAGAATTAGCTGATAAGCTCGAAAAATTCGGATGTATTCAAATTGTTGTACAATTATTTGCCAATTTTAAGAAGCTAAAATTATAAGTGGCAGGCCTCACTAAATTCAAACTTCATACAAAGGAGTTTTTTATTCAACGTTTATATGAATGTACAATACATAAATAAATACGATTCGTTTGCACGTAAGATCGTGAAATTGTTAAATTATTGCTTCGAACGCAGCTGCTCAGTTCGAGTGACTAACGATAAACAAGTTGAATTAGCAAATCGGTTGAGTCATCTTCTTGGGACACGCCCACACAATTGATATATTTAGGCGAGCAACGCCCATGTAATTAGCCGCCCCTTCGGAAGGCAGAAAAGCGAAAAGAACCCAAACGAAAAGAAAAAACAAAGAAATATGGAGTGGAATATGCGCTGACACCTGTTGATAAAGCTTTTGGGCCAACATAACTGAGTCGCAGGGCTTATGACCTCATAGGAAATCGCAAATACACCTAGAACACACATGCTTGTATCTAGTATACATATATGAGTACGAGCGGATAATTGAGATATGCATATGGCTGAAATAATTAGCCGATAAGTATATATGACTTCCTTCCATGTACATATTGTATGTACTTATATCTGAGTTAACAATTTAACCGGCTATTAACCTAATTGTCCGACCAAAATATTTCGTATTTCAGCGTTCACATCAATGTCACTTCTGTGATCACTTTTGATTTCAGTTCTCAGACTTATGTACATACTTACGTGCAGGTGATGATTATCATACTCATGCCCTCAGCGACTCATCGAAGCGGGGAATACCCTATACGGCACTAAAGTCGGCGTAATAGCAACTGAAATTATGTTTAATTGTCATCTGAACTATTGGGTTCTCCCCCATAAGTTGATAAAACATTTAGGATCTCAACATAAGTAAGCATAGTCGTAAGCGCTTGACAATGATTGACGGTCGTCCAACTAAAGAGATGGTTGGCGGCACTTAACTTACCAACCAGTGGCAACAAGGCTAAACTAGCGGTACGAATTAATGAAATTGTCCCAGGAGCTCGCGAAAATCGTCGAGAGTCCCCAATATCAGAGGACGCGCCCAACCCGGATCTAGACCAAGAATAGGTTTCGGATGACGACGATGAGAAAGAGTTTTCCACCAATGGTGCAGACTTAATCGAAGCCGATCCTTGCAGTGACTTCGTGAGTCAAGGAAGACGAGTGGCTGGCTATGGCTGAAGGAGGATTGCCTCTGCAACACATAGGCGCTGAGATCGAGGCTGGTAGGGAGGAACTCCAGAAAATTCTTGCTTCACAAAGAGTGACCAATGACGTCATTAATATGATTGAAACCGTAAGCAAGCAGTGATTGACTAAAAAGTAAAACAAGCAGTGGTCGATAAAGATGATGCTAAAGAAAATACCGTTAATGGAAAAAAATACCAAACTCCGGAAAAAAACGCCGTTATGGTTAATGGTGATGATGTTAACAATAGTGTTGATCAACGGCGAGTTGTAACCAAACGATATGAATCAATTATTTCACTATTCACTATTTCTTTAGCCAAGGAAATGGAAATCATCACGGATTATGATGGATTGTCGTGTGCTAATGTTTGGAAATTTTTAAAAGACTTGCCCAAAGTAAATTAGAACTTCGAATGGATAAATGCGAGTTTTAAAAACAGCTTCTAAAACAGATATAAAGTATTTGGGATTTTCAATTTTCGGGAAAGACATTAGAGCATATGAAAAGGGCATTGAAGCGGTAAACAATTTTTCGATTCCTTCAAAGGTTCAAGCAGTGCAAAGTTTGTTGAGTCATATTGTCTTGAGCCAAGTTTGTCTTGAGTCATATTTTCAAAGGTTTGTAAAGGATTTCTCGACAATAGCAAAACCATTGTATGACCTTTCGAGAAAAGACGAATCGAATCGAAATCGATTTAGAGAAGACGAAATGAATTATTTTAGTGAGCTTAAAGAAAAACTAATCGAGCCACCGGTATTAGCATTAGGTAATTACAAGGATCACATAGAATTACATTGCGACGCGAGCTCTTTAGGATTTGATGCAGTGCTTTTAAAAAGAAGAACGATGACAGGTTACATACTGTATTCGGTTTTTCTAACCTTAGCGGTTATTTATGCTCTTCGTAGGCTTAGGAAATATGTATCATGAAAACACGTCAAGCTGGTGACCGATTGCGTCGCCCTTAAGTTGACCCTAAATAGGGCATAACCAAAGACACTAGAATAAAGTGTCTAGTATCTTTGGCATAACTTCATCCATAGATATATAGATGAGCTTTGGAAATGGAAAGCTATGATCGGGAAATATGTCACGGAGCTGGGAATAAAATGCAACATGTCCATGCACTTGGCCGGTATAATAATATTCTAATAGTAGAAACCAACAGTTTTGAAGAGAATTTAATCATTTGCCAAGGGAGAGACTTAATGATTAAAAAACTAAAAACTCTTTTAGAAAAGACAAACCTTAAGTTATTTGAGATGAGAAATGGCATAGTTTACAGAAAAACAAATGATGAAAGGATATTATTTTATGTACCAGTAGAAATGGATGATCACCTATAATACATACATATAAACTTACATAAAAACTTATTGGTTCCCAATTTAAAAATAAAAGTGCACATCACATATAGGAAGTTGTTTAAAATGTGTAGCTTTCTCTTTAAAAAGGAGGAAAAGTAGAAGGGTTTTTACATAGCATTCCCAAGGGAAAAAAAACCGTTTGAGTTGTTGCACATTGCCCATTATGTTCCAGTAGATTCATCAAGGACTAAAAAGCTAGTTTTTGTAGTGGTAGATGGACGTACAAAATTTGTAAGACTCTATTTAACTAAGTCAACAAGTACCAAAGAAGTAATATTGGCATTAAGAGATTATTTTAGAGCTTACATTAGACCAAAATGTATCATCTCAGACCGTAATGGTTGTTTTACGCCAAAAGACTTGGAAGAATTTATTTTTTTTTTTTTTTTTTATTTTACTTTGCTTTTATTTATTGAATCTTCTTGTATAAGAACTAACAATAAGTTTAAAAATCTTAACTATAACAAGTATTTTTTGAACAGTTGTATTATTTTTCCAACTGTTCTATGTTTAAACGGCCCTAATAATTTATTCGCTGGGTTGGTAGGTCCTTTCGCCGGAGACGGGAACGGCTGCTGAGCTGGATTAGACCTCGCGCTAGGTGGTTGGGGTGCGTGTGAAGCTTGCTATGGTATTTTTCCTTAAGTTCCGTGATTGCGTTGGTAACTGATGGGATATTTAAGTCTCTTTGGATGTTTTCACTCCGAACGTACCACGGTGCCCCAGTGATGGTTCTCAGAATCTTTGATTGTGCTCGCTGAATGATGTCAATATTGCTGTTGCTGGCATTGCCCCATAACTGTGAGCCATAGGTCCAGATTGGTTTCAATATAGAATTGTAGAGCAAGACCTTGTGATCTAGGCTGAGCGGAGAACCAGAGTTGATGAGCCAGTGTAAGTTGTTGGCTTTGAGTTTAAGTTGGGTTTTTTTGGCTTCAATGTGCCTGCGCCATGTGAGTCTTCTGTCTAGGTGTACTCCTAGGTACGTTACCTCGTCTGCTTTCGGGAGTGGTATGCTGTTCAACAAGAGCGGAGGACAGTCTTGTCTGTTTAGCGTAAACGTCACGTGCTTGCATTTTTGCTCGTTTACTTTTATTCGCCAGTCAGAGAGCCACTTCTCAATGTCGATGAGGTACAGTGCCAACTGTGCTGTAGCTTGGATAGGGGACCTTGAACGGCTAAGGATAGCTGTATCGTCGGCAAATGTGGATACCGTTAAGCGACTATTTGTAGGGATGTCGGCTGTATAGATGAGGTATAAGGTTGGCCCAAGAACGCTGCCTTGGGGGACTCCAGCCTCAATTGTATGAACAGTGGAAGTGGCAGTGTTGCACCGCACTGCAAACTTTCTGTCATAGAGGTAAGACTTTAGAAGTTTGTGTGTGCTTTCGGGTAGGGATGTTTTAATTTTAAACATTAGGCCGTCGAGCCAGACTTTGTCGAATGCTTGGGATACGTCTAAAAATACTGCTGTACAGTATTCGCGATATTCAAATGCAGTTCTTATTTCCGTTGTAATACGATTCACCTGTTCAATGGTTCCGTGGCTTTCGCGAAATCCAAATTGGTGGGCTGGGATTATATTGTGGTATATCAGATGTTGATTAAGTCGGATCAGCAGGCATTTTTCGAATAGTTTCGAAATGCATGAGAGTAGACTTATTGGTCTGTAAGATGAAGCGACTGTGTGGTTCTTACCAGGCTTTGGAATCATTATGATCTTCATCATCTTCCATCGTTGTGGAAAGTAACCAAGTTTGGTGATGGCATTAAAGAGCTTGGTTATGTAGCGAACTGCAGAATGTGGCAGCTGGATGATCATTTCCGGTGTTATAAGGTCGTAGCCGGGGGATTTTTTCGGGCTGAGATTGTCTTTGATTATTTTAGTTATTTCTTTAGGACGAAACACAATTGGGGTGTGTTGCTGATGGCGGTTTACGGGATAGGACGGTAGCGCGAATGTGCTAGTAGCCTGGTTTGGCGTGAACACATTTTGTAGGTGAGCGGCAAATGTGTTGGCTCTGTCTTCATCACTACGGGCCCAGCCACCTGATGAATTCCTTATCGGCAAAACGGTTTCAGTCGGTGGGCGAAGAGTTGAGTGGGCTCGCCACAGTGACTTTTGTTTTGTGCCTGTTGGTGTGAGTTGCTCTATGTATCGGCGCTGATCGTCGTCCTCTTCTTGTTTCAGAGCGTTGGCCAGTTTCCGTGTGGCTACTTTTAGCTTTTGTTTTGCAGTTGGGGATCTGGAAGATTGCCATTCTCTGCGTAAGCGACGTTTTACGTGGACGAGTTGCTCGATTTGTACGTTGGTCTTTTTTGAATTAATTGTATTATTTGTTATTTTGGGTGTTGCAGTAAGAGCTGCTGCAGTAAGGATGGATTGCAATGCACACGTGCAGCTCTCTATATCAGATTCAGTATTGAGTTTTGGGCTTAGCTCAATATGTGAACTTATATATTTTTTATACCTGAGCCAGTTTGTTTTGCTAGAGGTCAATCTGGTTGGTGGTTTCACGTTTTCTGCGTATCGGCGGAGGTGAATTAGTACAGGCGAGTGATCAGATGAGAGATCCGGCAGACATTCAGCTTTAACCAAACTGCGGGAAATATTTTTCGTAACTGCGAAGTCGATCAGGTCTGGCAGCTTATTGAGGTCTGATGGCCAGTATGTAGGACTCCCGGGGGAAACATGGTCAAGTTTATTAGTGGCTTTTATTATCGTCTTATAAAGCTGTTTTCCTTTTGGGTTCACAAGTCGCGATCCCCAGTGAGTATGTTTAGCGTTGTAGTCGCCTGCTGCAATGAAGTGTGGCCCTAGTGCTTGGAAGAAATCCAGGAATTGAGCTTCTAATACTGTGAAACGGGGGGGGCAGTATACGGCCGCTAGTGTAAGGAGAGTGTTGTCATCCAGCTGAATGTTGATAGATGTGGCCTGAAGATGATTTTCCGCAAATTCTTTGTAAAAGTGGTGCTTCATACGGTTCCTTATGAGTATGGCGGTGCCACCGTGTGCTTTTCCGTCGGGATGATTTGTACCGTAGAAATGGTAGTCTCTTATTTGAAAATTGTATTTGCTTGTGAGATGAGTTTCCGAAAGAAGCATTACGTCGATATGCTTCTCATGTAGGAATTGAGCTAGCTCAAGTTTGCGCTGTGAGACGCCATTGGCGTTCCACGTAGCTATGCGTAAGGTAGCCATTATTTATTTGATTGTTGGGCTACAAGCATTTGTATCAAAAGGTTTTGATTACGCATCATGTCTTGAATGGTGGTCTTCATAAATGTCATAAATTCCATCATGCTCTGTTGTAAGGCTTGCATCATAGCTTCAGTTTTTGTTTCCTGCTGCGCAGCTGGGTGATAGTTTTGTTGTGTGTCTAATTTTGTGTGCACTTCATGTGGAGTTCGGGAGTTTTGGGTTGGAGGCGTCATACCTGATTTTAAAACGTTAGCAAATGTTGTCTTGTTAGTGTTGAATGTAGGCCAGGGAGCGAAACTAGCTGCTTTCGAGAAAATTACTTCAGGATTTGTCTCTGATGGTATCAGGGTAGCTGATCCTTGGTGTGCCCGCGCCGTGTTCATTCTTTTGTGAAGACGGATTTTCAGCTCTTTGTAGATTGGACAGCCTCTGTAGTTTGCTGTGTGATTGCCCCCGCAGTTATTACATTTTTTCTCGCATGCATTTTCTTTGTTAATTTGACACTGTTTGGAGTCGTGGAGATCTCCACAGACTACGCACACCGGGCGAAGTGTACAATATGACCTCGTGTGGCCATACTCTTGGCAGTTTGTACATTGTACAGGAGCGTTGCGTTTGTGCGGCTCTTCTACCGTGATCCTACGGTGCAAAAGGAGCTGGAGTTTGTAAATTGGGTGAACCTCGTTTTTTCTAGGAGGCTTGTTTTCTGGTTCAAGCTCAATCTTGAAGAGTGGTTGGGGCTGCCTGTTTCTGTTTTTGATATTGAACACGTTTTTGGCGTAAAATCCCTTTTCCTTTAGCGCCTCAGTTATCTCTTCGGGCGTAACATCAGACTCAATGCCCTTCAGGACTACTTGCAGGCCCTTGCTGCTTTTAAGCTGGTAGGTGTAGAAGCCTATTTTTTGTGCGGTAAAATAGTTTGTGACTTTTCTGTAGTCGTCCTCCGTTTTCGTCTGAAGTTTGATTTCGTTGATAGTACCTCTTACGAGGGGAGTTATATGAAAGCTATCTTTCCCAATAAGGCCAATCAAAGTATTTACAAGACGGCTTGTGCTCTTCTCGCGGATGTATATTGGCGGAGGCTTTGTTTTCTTCGGTTCGATATCAACGGATCCCAGCGGCACGTCCTCAGCGGTATCTACCAGCAAGGCAAATCTGTTGGTATTTGCAGGGGCTACATTTTTGATCAAGGTAGAGTTATCGCGTGTATTTATGGAAGAATATAATGTAAAACATATCCTGATAGCCACAGGTTCACCGAAAGCCAATGATCAAGTGGTATGGATTAACAGGAGTCTAAGACCGATGATAGTTGATCGGAGTAAAGGTGTAATACAGGGAAAATATCATAGATAAAATAGAACATGCTCTTAATAACTTGTATTACATAGAAGAACAGACAGATAGTGTGGCACAAAAAAGTGTAGAGTATTGTAGCAATCTATTGTCTACTTGTGACACTTTGTCATAATAAATATAAATATACAAATACCCAAAAGACCGCCAACAACTACATAAGCAAGCATTCCAGCGCCCAAGTAATACGATCTAACGCTTATATAAGCATGCACTTTGCAGCTCAAGTGGTCAAGCTACACATAACATATGCATGCCTTCTGCATACATATGTACATATATATAAGAATACATAGATATAAGCAATGTATGTGCGGGTTAGCTGAACCCAACATCAGCGCACACATTGGGCATTCAAATAAAGAACTTCAATCAGAGCAGAAGCTATTCTCTCCTTTTAAATTAACAACTAAATACTTTAATCAACTAGCACTCATTACATAAGAAAGGAAGCGGCGGCCCCAAAAAAAAAGTTCAGGATTAGGATGAAAATGTGCATACTAAAATTCGAGGGAAGGCTAGAAGGTATAAAAAGAAGATAAGGGATAAGATAAAGGATAAGGGTCCTTATATAATTGCAAAGGGTTTGTGTAATGACACATTTTTATTAAAGGATGTGGAATGATTCCAATTAGCTCGTAGTCCTTTGTGCTTGTCTAGTTGTTTGCAGTGTGCAGAACTTAAGACAATGGACATGGGCTACATGGGCGTACGGCCGGACCCCAACTACCCGGGTACCTATGGCTACCAGAATGGCGGAGCAATCATCGGCAGCTCGGTGGGCGTCACCGTGACCATAGCACTTGGATTGGCCTTGGGCGGCATGAGATTTTGATGCGGTTGCAGTGTGGGATCGTTTTTTTTTTTTTGTGAATTAGTCTCTAAGCTTAATTTATGTAAACTTTTCAGTTGTGTAAATTCTTTACTAAATTTACTAAAACATAGAATGCTTTTTACTGGAAGGTGGGTTGTTGTCAGAATGAATTAGTTGATTTGATTTTGGTAAGCCCAGAAGGCTTAGAGAACTACATTGAACATTACTAAACAAAAATTTATTCATAATAGTGAAAGTTTAAATTATTTTGTAAACGAAGCAAATTTGATATTCAAATGTCGCAAAAAAAATCGAATATTAGCCACCTGGTGATCCAGTGCATCGACGCCATGGGTGGCTTTGCCTCCAAGGAGGTGATCCTAAAAGCGGTGAGCACAGCTACAGACAAGAAGTTCTGGAAAATGGGAAGGCGAATTGATGACGCCCTTGATACGCTAATCGTTGATGGTGTGATCCGCACACATAACGACAACTATTATTTAAACATGCTAGAGGAAACAGCAAGTGCCAGTCACTGTAACAGTGGCAGTGGTAAGTAATCTTCGCATCAATGGTATGATTGGTGTGAAACAGTTAAAAGGCAGGTCATATCAAATTTTGTAATCAACATTTACATATTATTTACAGATTCAGATTCAGATTGAGTTTGGATTAAGAAGGTAAGATATATTAGAAAGGCATTTCGTCCATATAGTAAGACTCTTCTTTCTTTCCCAGAATTAGCTGATAAGCTCGAAAAATTCGGATGTATTCAAATTGTTGTACAATTATTTGCCATTTTTAAGAAGCTAAAATTATAAGTGGCAGGCCTCACTAAATTCAAACTTTCCAAGTGAAGCGATGTAAATTCATTTCGTTGTTTTGTTAGGAATACAATTACAAGGAATTTTTTATTCAACGTTTATATGAATGTACAATACATAAATAAATACGATTCGTTTGCACGTAAGATCGTGAAATTGTTAAATTATTGCTTCGAACGCAGCTGCTCAGTTCGAGTGACTAACGATAAACAAGTTGAATTAGCAAATCGGTTGAGTCATCTTCTTGGGACACGCCCACACAATTGATATATTTAGGCGAGCAACGCCCATGTAATTAGCCGCCCCTTCGGAAGGCAGAAAAGCGAAAAGAACCCAAACGAAAACAAAGAAATATGGAGTGGAATATGCGCTGACACCTGTTGATAAAGCTTTTGGGCCAACATAACTGAGTCGCAGGGCTTATGACCTCATAGGAAATCGCAAATACACCTAGAACACACATGCTTGTATCTAATATACATATATGAGTACGAGTGGATAATTGAGATATGCATATGGCTGAAATAATTAGCCGATAAGTATATCTGACTTCCTTCCATGTACATATTGTATGTACTTATATCTGAGTTAACAAATTTAACCGGCTATTAACCTAATTGTCCGACCAAAATATTTCGTATTTCAGCGTTCACATCAATGTCACTTCTGTGATCACTTTTGATTTCAGTTCTCAGACTTATGTACATACTTACGTGCAGGTGATGATTATCATACTCATGCCCTCAGCGACTCATCGAAGCGGGGAATACCCTATACGGCACTAAAGTCAGCGTAATAGCAACTGAACTACTGTGTTCTCACAGAAATTGATATAACATTAAACATAACATCTAAAAAAAGATTACAAAAAATATATTACTATAATTATTAAAAATAAATAAAAGGAGTATTTTAATCAGTTATGGACAGACAGAAAATAGCGTTTCCACCCATGAAAAGTATAGATATTTCGATCAGGATAAGGACTACGTCTGTCTGTCCATGCGAAGTAATATCTAGTACGATATTTATTTATTTAAGTGCGCCGATCTGTTGTACAAATATCATAAAATATATTAAACATGCTCAACAAATTCTTTGGCTATCTAAGAAATTCATAGAGTAAGTGAGCAAGCTTAGAGGGTATCCTCTACACTGGTAAATGCAATCATGCAATGACACTTATTTGTTTTTATTGCGGCATCGTGTGAACTTGATTTGGTATGGATCGAAGGTAGTGCCACTAGGTAGTACTAGTAATAGCAGTGGTATTGCTGCTACGATGATAAGAACCTGCCAGGTAAATCGAGAAAATTCGCGCAAATGAATTCACAACACTGTTTGTAATCTGCCAAAAAATACATTTATTAGTCTAGTAATAAACAATAATTATATTGGATTTGTTTTATTGATCTTGTTGTGTTGTTGTTCATTCTGGTTTTTATTAATTATTTTGTTCTTGCTCTGGCTAATGTTAATTTTGCGCTTGTGGTGTTGTGGACTTTCAGTTTTACGTTACAATGTTATTCAAATGTATATCTTAAAGCAAACATCGAAGAAAATTTCAGACCGCAGGCTTACAGACGTACATGTAACTAACAACTATATGGAAATTATCATGCCGAAGGATATTGACAAGACTGGAATGAAATGGTGTTTTTTCTTTATAAACGGTATTATATTTCTCTACAAAATACAGTAGGGGATGGGGATCCACAGTTTTTGATCATTAGTCCGACAGAAACCAGCGGAAAAACGTGTTCATCGTTCCTTGTTGATCATTTAACGTGTTTTCGAGTTTTCAGAGGCAATGGTGTGTACATATGTTCGGTCGTGTGTTCCTGTTAGTGTGGGCTGACTGTACTCTGCTGGAAAGGACGCAAGAGTATTCGACGCCTCCCATCTATAATACAAGCTGGATTGAATTGCTCTCGGTTGTGGGTGCTTCCTGTGGTTCCTTCAATTTGCCTATG
Source organism: Drosophila melanogaster (assembly GCF_000001215.4). NCBI lineage: Eukaryota > Metazoa > Arthropoda > Insecta > Diptera > Drosophilidae > Drosophila > Drosophila melanogaster. The sequence continues at coordinate 19,917,817 of NC_004354.4, read as the reverse complement.
CAAATATAACTAGTATATATAGATATCTTTTTTTTAAATTCGTTTATTGGATTTTTAACACAGAACAATAGTAAACAAAATACCAATTGGATTGCAAATCCAAAACCCCCCGCTGTATGGCCGTGAAGCATTGCTTTGCGAGGAGGATCAAAATATGGTCACTCGTAAACACCCCTGACTTTCTCAGCTCTCCTGAGCTCAAAGCTGTTGGCCTCCCCCTGCAGCACGAATGAGACTTGATTGTCCACATTCGGTCTGCCACCAAGTATGGCTTCCAGGGATCTCCGTTCACTAGCATTTTTTTCGCACGAGAAGAGTACGTGCTCTGGGGTTTCGCACCGTCCACTTTCGCACCATGGGCATTCATCCGCATCCTCGTGTCCAAACCACTGATCAGCCGCGTTGAATGGAACGTTATTTCTCCATGTTTCCGTTCTATCCACGGGCCCTGTAGTCCGTTGCTCCACCGGTGCTGCCATGTCACCAGGGTGCGCTGCCTTGCTTCTTTCTCGTATTGACCTCTTGGCGCTGGAGGTGAACCTCTACCGTGGGTTTGGTTGAAGACCACTTTGTTTTCCTGGGCCTTAGGTCTAGAGGCGATCACCAATGCCGCCACGTTGGACACTGTTGTGAAGGTGCAGCAGATACTTAATGCCGAAAGTCCATGGGTAGCAATTAGGCCCTGAGCGTAGCTGTCTATTACAGCATGGTCACCCGGGTCACCTGCCAGTTCTAGCCCCATTGAGCTAAACCACTGTTGCGGGACTCCATCGGTGACCTGGTCCCTGAAAACTCCTCCCGACGACTCGCAGAGTAGGACCCGTTCCGAGAGGTAGCTGCGAACATTCCTGATTGGCTACGGTGGCACCCCGAAACCAATTAATGCTTCTAGGATCCGTTTCCACCTGGCTGTGTTGAAAGCATTCCTGATGTATAGTGTGACCATGAGGCAGTACTTTTTGCTACCCCCCTTCCATCTGGTGCCCTCGATTGCCTGGGCCGCTACTTCGACCACTCTGTTGACTGCATACACGGCGGACCGCGCTTTCCGGAAGCCAAACTGGGACCGTTAAAGGTCACCAGCGTCAGCGGTAGTCCTGTCTAGCCGAACGCACACCTGTTTCTCCAGGAGCTTGCCAGTTCCATCGATGAGGCATATCGGCCGGAACGATTAAGGAGGAGGGTGGCTTCCCTGGTTTTGGGAGGAGCAACAGCTTTTGTATCTTCCAGCGACTTGGGAAGTCAGACGCCTTCAGTCAGGCACTTGGAGAGCAAGCCGATGCGGTCTCGATCGAACATATCACGTCTCTGCTGATGGATTCAAATCGTCAACGAAGACAATTGCAGCTGAAGTTCCCCAAAGAAAGCGTCCTACGCCCTACCCTATACTCAGTATTTGTTTCGGACATGCATCCTCACACACCAGTGACAGAAGTAGAGGAAGAAAGTGTGCTCGCAGCCACTTATGCGGACAATACTGCTGTGCTAAAGAAAAAAAGCAAAAGTATTTTGCTTGCCACTCATGGTCCACAGGAATACTTGGATGCATTCCATCACATGGGCTGAGAACTGGAGCGTGCGAAGGAACGCGCCGAGAAGTGTGCCAATGTGACGTTCAGCAACCGAACAGGTAGTTGTCCTGTTGTCAGTCTTAATGAAAGAACAATCAACCACATTAGGCCTTGGCATAACCCTCGACAGGAAGGTTACCTCCAGCAGGCATACTACCAAAATTTAACAAGCGTTCAGGACCAAGATAGCTAGGATGTCTTGGCTCATTGCATCACGCAACAAACTATCGCTTGACTGCAAGGTGGCCCCCAGCCTGCTCTACGGTCTGCAAGGAGTCACCTAAAGAAGGATTTCTGGAGCTCCCTGGTCCATGAGAAGCAGGCACATCGAACGCGATCCCAAGGTACCCAAGCTGAAAACTTGAAAACTGAAAAATACATGGAACTGTCCAATGCACACCCAAACAGCCTGGCCAGGACGCTAGGAACCGCAGCTGCAGCCAATGCTGAGAAGACTCAAACGACTCCACCCTCTTTACTGCCCCGATCAGGTCATGACATAGGAGGACTTACTGTATATCAATAATAATTCTCCTTGGGTCTATTAGGATAAAACACATTATTGATTCGCGTGATACCTACGGTGGAGCGGGTGGCAATGGAGTCTTCTACGTGAGCGGTACGGACGAGCACGGTCGTCCCTTCTCCTACAACAACCAGGTGGGCCATCCCGGCCAGCCGGGCTACATGGGCCCCAACTACCCGGGTACCTATGGTTACCAGAATGGCGGAGCAATCATCGGCAGCTCGGTGGGCGTCACCGTGACCATAGCACTTGGATTGGCCTTGGGCGGCATGAGATTTTGATGCGGTTGCAGTGTGGGATCGTTTTTTTTTTTTTGTGAATTAGTCTCTAAGCTTAATTTATGTAAACTTTTCAGTTGTGTAAATTCTTTACTAAATTTACTAAAACATAGAATGCTTTTTACTGGAAGGTGAGTTGTTGTCAGAATGAATCAGTTGATTTGATTTTGGTAAGCCCAGAAGGCTTAGAGAACTACATTGAACATTACATTAAACATTAAACAAAAATCATTTCATAATAGTGAAAGTTTAAATTATTTTGTAAACGAAGCAAATTTGATTTTCAAATGTCGCAAAAAAAATCGAATATTAGCCACCTGGTGATCCAGTGCATCGACGCCATGGATGGCTTTGCCTCCAAGGAGGTGATCCTAAAAGCGGTGAGCACAGCTACAGACAAGAAGTTCTGGAAAATGGGAAGGCGAATTGATGACGCCCTTGATACGCTAATCGTTGATGGTGTGATCCGCACACATAACGACAACTATTATTTAAACATGCTAGAGGAAACAGCAAGTGCCAGTCACTGTAACAGTGGCAGTGGTAAGTAATCTTCGCATCAATGGTATGATTGGTGTGAAACAGTTAAAAGGCAGGTCATATCAAATTTTGTAATCAACATTTACATATTATTTACAGATTCAGATTCAGATTGAGTTTGGATTAAGAAGGTAAGATATATTAGAAAGGCATTTCGTCCATATAGTAAGACTCTTCTTTCTTTCCCAGAATTAGCTGATAAGCTCGAAAAATTCGGATGTATTCAAATTGTTGTACAATTATTTGCCATTTTTAAGAAGCTAAAATTATAAGTGGCAGGCCTCACTAAATTCAAACTTTCCAAGTGAAGCGATGTAAATTCATTTCGTTGTTTTGTTAGGAATACAATTACAAGGAATTTTTTATTCAACGTTTATATGTACAATACATAAATAAATACGATTCGTTTGCACGTAAGATCGTGAAATTGTTAAATTATTGCTTCGAACGCAGCTGCTCAGTTCGAGTGACTAACGATAAACAAGTTGAATTAGCAAATCGGGTACGTCATCTTCTTGGGACACGCCCACACAATTGATATATTTAGGCGAGCAACGCCCATGTAATTAGCCGCCCCTTCGGAAGGCAGAAAAGCGAAAAGAACCCAAACGAAAACAAAGAAATATGGAGTGGAATATGCGCTGACACCTGTTGATAAAGCTTTTGGGCCAACATAACTGAGTCGCAGGGCTTATGACCTCATAGGAAATCGCAAATACACCTAGAACACACATGCTTGTATCTAATATACATATATGAGTACGAGCGGATAATTGAGATATGCATATGGCTGAAATAATTAGCCGATAAGTATATCTGACTTCCTTCCATGTACATATTGTATGTACTTATATCTGAGTTAACAATTTAACCGGCTATTAACCTAATTGTCCGACCAAAATATTTCGTATTTCAGCGTTCACATCAATGTCACTTCTGTGATCACTTTTGATTTCAGTTCTCAGACTTACATGTATGTACATACTTACGTGCAGGTGATGATTATCATACTCATGCCCTCAGCGACTCATCGAAGCGGGGAATACCCTATACGGCACTAAAGTCAGCGTAATAGCAACTGAACTACTGTGTTCTCACAGAAATTGATATAACATTTAACATAACATCTAAAAAAAGATTACAAAAAATATATTACTATAATTATTAAAAATAAATAAAAGGAGTATTTTAATCAGTTATGGACAGACAGAAAATAGCGTTTCCGCCCATGAAAAGTATAGATATTTCGATCAGGATAAGGACTACGTCTGTCTGTCCATGCGAAGTAATATCTAGTACGATATTTATTTATTTAAGTGCGCCGATCTGTTGTACAAATATCATAAAATATATTAAACATGCTCAACAAATTCTTTGGCTATCTAAGAAATTCATAGAGTAAGTGAGCAAGCTTAGAGGGTATCCTCTACACTGGTAAATGCAATCATGCAATGACACTTATTTGTTTTTATTGCGGCATCGTGTGAACTTGATTTGGTATGGATCGAAGGTAGTGCCACTAGATAGTACTAGTAATAGCAGTGGTATTGCTGCTACGATGATAAGAACCTGCCAGGGAAATCGAGGAAATTCGCGCAAATGAATTGACAACACTGTTTGTAATCTGCCAAAAAATACATTTATTAGTCTAGTAATAAACAATAATTATATTGGATTTGTTTTATTGATCTTGTTGTGTTGTTGTTCATTCTGGTTTTTATTAATTATTTTGTTCTTGCTCTGGTTAATGGTAATTTTGCGCTTGTGGTGTTGTGGACTTTCAGTTTTACGTTACAATGTTATTCAAATGTATTTCTTAAAGCAAACATCGAAGAAAATTTCAGACCGTAGGCTTACAGACGTACATGTAACTAACAACTATATGGAAATTATCATGCCGAAGGACATTGACAAGACTGGAATGAAATGGTGTCTTTTTTTTATAAACGTTATTATATTTCTCTACAAAATACAGTAGGGGATGGGGATCCACAGTTTTTGATCATTAGTCCGACAGAAACCAGCGGAAAAACGTGTTCATCGTTCCTTGTTGATCATTTAACGTGTTTTCGAGTTTTCAGAGGCAATGGTGTGTACATATGTTCGGTCGTGTGTTCCTGTTAGTGTGGGCTGACTGTACTCTGCTGGAAAGGACGCAAGAGTATTCGACGCCTCCCATCTATAATACAAGCTGGATTGAATTGCTCTCGGTTGTGGGTGCTTCCTGTGGTTCCTTCAATTTGCCTATGCAAATATAACTAGTATATATAGATATCTTTTTTTTAAATTCGTTTATTGGATTTTTAACACAGAACAATAGTAAACAAAATACCAATTGGATTGCAAATCCAAAACCCCCCGCTGTATGGCCGTGAAGCATTGCTTTGCGAGGAGGATCAAAATATGGTCACTCGTAAACACCCCTGACTTTCTCAGCTCTCCTGAGCTCAAAGCTGTTGGCCTCCCCCTGCAGCACGAATGAGACTTGATTGTCCACATTCGGTCTGCCACCAAGTATGGCTTCCAGGGATCTCCGTTCACTAGCATTTTTTTCGCACGAGAAGAGTACGTGCTCTGGGGTTTCGCACCGTCCACTTTCGCACCATGGGCATTCATCCGCATCCTCGTGTCCAAACCACTGATCAGCCGCGTTGAATGGAACGTTATTTCTCCATGTTTCCGTTCTATCCACGGGCCCTGTAGTCCGTTGCTCCACCGGTGCTGCCATGTCACCAGGGTGCGCTGCCTTGCTTCTTTCTCGTATTGACCTCTTGGCGCTGGAGGTGAACCTCTACCGTGGGTTTGGTTGAAGACCACTTTGTTTTCCTGGGCCTTAGGTCTAGAGGCGATCACCAATGCCGCCACGTTGGACACTGTTGTGAAGGTGCAGCAGATACTTAATGCCGAAAGTCCATGGGTAGCAATTAGGCCCTGAGCGTAGCTGTCTATTACAGCATGGTCACCCGGGTCACCTGCCAGTTCTAGCCCCATTGAGCTAAACCACTGTTGCGGGACTCCATCGGTGACCTGGTCCCTGAAAACTCCTCCCGACGACTCGCAGAGTAGGACCCGTTCCGAGAGGTAGCTGCGAACATTCCTGATTGGCTACGGTGGCACCCCGAAACCAATTAATGCTTCTAGGATCCGTTTCCACCTGGCTGTGTTGAAAGCATTCCTGATGTATAGTGTGACCATGAGGCAGTACTTTTTGCTACCCCCCTTCCATCTGGTGCCCTCGATTGCCTGGGCCGCTACTTCGACCACTCTGTTGACTGCATACACGGCGGACCGCGCTTTCCGGAAGCCAAACTGGGACCGTTAAAGGTCACCAGCGTCAGCGGTAGTCCTGTCTAGCCGAACGCACACCTGTTTCTCCAGGAGCTTGCCAGTTCCATCGATGAGGCATATCGGCCGGAACGATTAAGGAGGAGGGTGGCTTCCCTGGTTTTGGGAGGAGCAACAGCTTTTGTATCTTCCAGCGACTTGGGAAGTCAGACGCCTTCAGTCAGGCACTTGGAGAGCAAGCCGATGCGGTCTCGATCGAACATATCACGTCTCTGCTGATGGATTCAAATCGTCAACGAAGACAATTGCAGCTGAAGTTCCCCAAAGAAAGCGTCCTACGCCCTACCCTATACTCAGTATTTGTTTCGGACATGCATCCTCACACACCAGTGACAGAAGTAGAGGAAGAAAGTGTGCTCGCAGCCACTTATGCGGACAATACTGCTGTGCTAAAGAAAAAAAGCAAAAGTATTTTGCTTGCCACTCATGGTCCACAGGAATACTTGGATGCATTCCATCACATGGGCTGAGAACTGGAGCGTGCGAAGGAACGCGCCGAGAAGTGTGCCAATGTGACGTTCAGCAACCGAACAGGTAGTTGTCCTGTTGTCAGTCTTAATGAAAGAACAATCAACCACATTAGGCCTTGGCATAACCCTCGACAGGAAGGTTACCTCCAGCAGGCATACTACCAAAATTTAACAAGCGTTCAGGACCAAGATAGCTAGGATGTCTTGGCTCATTGCATCACGCAACAAACTATCGCTTGACTGCAAGGTGGCCCCCAGCCTGCTCTACGGTCTGCAAGGAGTCACCTAAAGAAGGATTTCTGGAGCTCCCTGGTCCATGAGAAGCAGGCACATCGAACGCGATCCCAAGGTACCCAAGCTGAAAACTTGAAAACTGAAAAATACATGGAACTGTCCAATGCACACCCAAACAGCCTGGCCAGGACGCTAGGAACCGCAGCTGCAGCCAATGCTGAGAAGACTCAAACGACTCCACCCTCTTTACTGCCCCGATCAGGTCATGACATAGGAGGACTTACTGTATATCAATAATAATTCTCCTTGGGTCTATTAGGATAAAACACATTATTGATTCGCGTGATACCTACGGTGGAGCGGGTGGCAATGGAGTCTTCTACGTGAGCGGTACGGACGAGCACGGTCGTCCCTTCTCCTACAACAACCAGGTGGGCCATCCCGGCCAGCCGGGCTACATGGGCCCCAACTACCCGGGTACCTATGGTTACCAGAATGGCGGAGCAATCATCGGCAGCTCGGTGGGCGTCACCGTGACCATAGCACTTGGATTGGCCTTGGGCGGCATGAGATTTTGATGCGGTTGCAGTGTGGGATCGTTTTTTTTTTTTTGTGAATTAGTCTCTAAGCTTAATTTATGTAAACTTTTCAGTTGTGTAAATTCTTTACTAAATTTACTAAAACATAGAATGCTTTTTACTGGAAGGTGAGTTGTTGTCAGAATGAATCAGTTGATTTGATTTTGGTAAGCCCAGAAGGCTTAGAGAACTACATTGAACATTACATTAAACATTAAACAAAAATCATTTCATAATAGTGAAAGTTTAAATTATTTTGTAAACGAAGCAAATTTGATTTTCAAATGTCGCAAAAAAAATCGAATATTAGCCACCTGGTGATCCAGTGCATCGACGCCATGGATGGCTTTGCCTCCAAGGAGATGATCCTAAAAGCGGTGAGCAAAGCTACAGACAAGAAGTTCTGGAAAATGGGAAGGCGAATTGATGACGCCCTTGATACGCTAATCGTTGATGGTGTGATCCGCAAACATAACGACAACTATTATTTAAACATGCTAGAGGAAACAGCAAGTGACAGTCACTGTAACAGTGGCAGTGGTAAGTAATCTTCGCATCAATGGTATGATTGGTGTGAAACAGTTAAAAGGCAGGTCATATCAAATTTTGTAATCAACATTTACATATTATTTACAGATTCAGATTCAGATTGAGTTTGGATTAAGAAGGTAAGATATATTAGAAAGGCATTTCGTCCATATAGTAAGACTCTTCTTTCTTTCCCAGAATTAGCTGATAAGCTCGAAAAATTCGGATGTATTCAAATTGTTGTACAATTATTTGCCATTTTTAAGAAGCTAAAATTATAAGTGGCAGGCCTCACTAAATTCAAACTTTCCAAGTGAAGCGATGTAAATTCATTTCGTTGTTTTGTTAGGAATACAATTACAAGGAATTTTTTATTCAACGTTTATATGTACAATACATAAATAAATACGATTCGTTTGCACGTAAGATCGTGAAATTGTTAAATTATTGCTTCGAACGCAGCTGCTCAGTTCGAGTGACTAACGATAAACAAGTTGAATTAGCAAATCGGTTGAGTCATCTTCTTGGGACACGCCCACACAATTGATATATTTAGGCGAGCAACGCCCATGTAATTAGCCGCCCCTTCGGAAGGCAGAAAAGCGAAAAGAACCCAAACGAAAACAAAGAAATATGGAGTGGAATATGCGCTGACACCTGTTGATAAAGCTTTTGGGCCAACATAACTGAGTCGCAGGGCTTATGACCTCATAGGAAATCGCAAATACACCTAGAACACACATGCTTGTATCTAATACACATATATGAGTACGAGCGGATCATTGAGATATGCATATGGCTGAAATAATTAGCCGATAAGTATATCTGACTTCCTTCCATGTACATATTGTATGTACTTATATCTGAGTTAACAATTTAACCGGCTATTAACCTAATTGTCCGACCAAAATATTTCGTATTTCAGCGTTCACATCAATGTCACTTCTGTGATCACTTTTGATTTCAGTTCTCAGACTTACATGTATGTACATACTTACGTGCAGGTGATGATTATCATACTCATGCCCTCAGCGACTCATCGAAGCGGGGAATACCCTATACGGCACTAAAGTCAGCGTAATAGCAACTGAACTACTGTGTTCTCACAGAAATTGATATAACATTTAACATAACATCTAAAAAAAGATTACAAAAAATATATTACTATAATTATTAAAAATAAATAAAAGGAGTATTTTAATCAGTTATGGACAGACAGAAAATAGCGTTTCCGCCCATGAAAAGTATAGATATTTCGATCAGGATAAGGACTACGTCTGTCTGTCCATGCGAAGTAATATCTAGTACGATATTTATTTATTTAAGTGCGCCGATCTGTTGTACAAATATCATAAAATATATTAAACATGCTCAACAAATTCTTTGGCTATCTAAGAAATTCATAGAGTAAGTGAGCAAGCTTAGAGGGTATCCTCTACACTGGTAAATGCAATCATGCAATGACACTTATTTGTTTTTATTGCGGCATCGTGTGAACTTGATTTGGTATGGATCGAAGGTAGTGCCACTAGATAGTACTAGTAATAGCAGTGGTATTGCTGCTACGATGATAAGAACCTGCCAGGGAAATCGAGGAAATTCGCGCAAATGAATTGACAACACTGTTTGTAATCTGCCAAAAAATACATTTATTAGTCTAGTAATAAACAATAATTATATTGGATTTGTTTTATTGATCTTGTTGTGTTGTTGTTCATTCTGGTTTTTATTAATTATTTTGTTCTTGCTCTGGTTAATGGTAATTTTGCGCTTGTGGTGTTGTGGACTTTCAGTTTTACGTTACAATGTTATTCAAATGTATTTCTTAAAGCAAACATCGAAGAAAATTTCAGACCGTAGGCTTACAGACGTACATGTAACTAACAACTATATGGAAATTATCATGCCGAAGGACATTGACAAGACTGGAATGAAATGGTGTCTTTTTTTTATAAACGTTATTATATTTCTCTACAAAATACAATAGGGGATGGGGATCCACAGTTTTTGATCATTAGTCCGACAGAAACCAGCGGAAAAACGTGTTCATCGTTCCTTGTTCATCATTTAACGTGTTTTCGAGTTTTCAGAGGCAATGGTGTGTACATATGTTCGGTCGTGTGTTCCTGTTAGTGTGGGCTGACTGTACTCTGCTGGAAAGGACGCCAGAGTATTCGACGCCTCCCATCTATAATACAAACTGGATTGAATTGCTTTCGGTTGTGGGTGCTTTCTGTGGTTCCTTCAATTTGCCTATAGAAATATATATGTGTCCTTGCATTGGCCCAGCAGGAACAAGGCTCCAGTATATATAGATATCTATATATATATATTTGTTTTTGTATATGTGTATGTATATGTATTGTGTGTATATATATATATATATATATTATATATATGGCATACAAATATATTGTTTGTTTGTTTGTTTTGGTAATTTAGGCTACAATTTGTGGTTGTTTCTTGGTTTTTCACTAATTGAATTCATTCGTCGTCCTGCTTCACTAGGTATACATATGTATGTATGTATTAATGGATCGTACGCTCCTTGAGTGTACGTGTGCGTGCGTGTGTGTGCGTGTGTCTGTGTGTGTGTGAGTTCCTGTGGTTGTATACTTGTTTCATATGTTTTTGTCTGGCTATGCTCCCAATATATGAGTGTATTTATATACGATTTCTATCATTTTTTGCACATTCTATTCCAAGCATCTATTCCAATATCTTCGTTTTCACTTCATGTCGTGCGTTGTCTTAACCATAGCTCTACACATTTCCACGCCTACTAGCCTACTGCAGCTAACCGCCCACGAGGCTGGCAGATCTGGAGAGAGTATCCTATTTGCGCCCACAAGTAGGCACCGAAAATAGATCTGCCCGTCCTCAAGTCACGTTAAAAAATAGAAAATGATGAAAACAGTGGTTGGTTTAAAAAATAATACATGTAATTTATATATAACATATATAGAACTATACACTTGTGCATAGATGTATGTGTGTGTGTGTGTGTTTGGGTGTGCATAAATAGGTTTCTTATAATCGTTTAATGTTTTTTTTTTTTTTGTGTATTTGGTATAAAACAAACTATTTGCAATATCAACTTAGCAACTAAAAACGCTACTGCTAAATTAAATTAAGATTACAAAAAAATGTTTTATGGATAAGGATATTTGTTTATATAGAACTACGTAGATATATTTATGTATATATAATATAATAATGTGACTTGTTGTTGTTTCTGTTGTTATTTTCCCTAAAGATTCTCGTTAACTGTTTGCAGCTGAATAATATAGTTAACCGAAAGAAAATCATGTCTCTGAAATCAAATTTCCAAACTAAGGCGAACACAAAAGATAAATGTCAAATCAAGAGTACAAAATGTGTGTTCAATCGCTTACAAAAACTAACAACAAATAAAAATATATACCAACAGCGCCTAGCAAGGATCGATGTCAAGCCATCCAGTTTTCCGCCTCTGGAGCCAGAAATCTCAAATATGTCAGAAATTATAGTTAGATTGGTTTTGTCTGTGCGCAAAGTTTTTTGCCTGGCCATCAATGGGTTAAGCCTGGTCTTTCATGCATCTGAATCTATCGAAAATTAAACGACAGAGAAGGATATCTCATTTAGAGTGTAAATGGAAAAAGTGGAAACCGTTGGTCAAGTATATAAAATAATGGTTAATTCAGCTATTCCTAAAATATTTATCGGAATATTCCAAGTTCTTTATTAGGCATGCACGATAATCATTACAATTTAAAGTCGGTAGACTCGATTTGGCGATTTAAAAATCGGTTATACCAAAATAAAAAAACTATTTCAACGACTATCCGAACACTTTTTAGTTTAAAAAAAAAAAAAAAGTTGAAAGCTTGTTCTTATTCGGAGAGCCGCAGTGATCTCTACAGAGCAAATGGATTTAGTTTTGAGGAAAAGACAATTAAAATCGCATCAAGTCGATTTGCAGAGATTTCTGTGGCACACCAAATAACTTTTTGGCCATCGAAAGGGTCTTAGCTAATGGATGTGGTTTTCGGTAGGTGGTTAAACCAATTCCTTGAGCGATTAGAGCAAAAGCGAGCGGAAAACTGTACACAGAATGCTGACTTACTCGATATTAATGATAATAAATACATACAACTTAATAACAAAAATATCCGCATGTGTGTGAGGGTTGGCAGGGGGTGGGGTGTGTAGTCAGAATAAATAAATTATGTAATACAATGTAAAGTATTTAATGCTTTCGCCTAGCAGTTGTCTCCCAACATTTTCCCTCTTCTCCTCGCATCTCTCGAAATTCTCACGTCTAAGTGAAAAGCCTTCGCCTACATTTTGGTCTGGTGTATGTTTGTGTGTGTGTGTGTGTGTGTGTGTGTCCTGGGTATACTTGGGGTCCCGGGTGTATCTGTGTGTCCCTTATCCTGCCCCGACAGAGGTAGTGTACGTGTCCGTGTCCGCGTCATCGAACGACGGGCGCAACAAGAGCAATCGATATTTGGTTAGGAACAACTAATGCAGATGCACAGCCCGGGGGCCCATCCTTGCAGATATCTCTTAACAACAAAGACAAAAAATATCTTTAACAATACTGTAGACTGATCAAAACAATGTAACTTTCTCTCTATGAGTAGTTCCTTGTCCATCCCCTCTGCCAGGGCTTTCTCCATCGCCACTCCGCATATCAATATCCAATTCCCACTGCAATCTGAATTTAAGCTATTGTTCCTACACTCCGCAGTTCATCCATTGCCTGGGTTGACGGGAGCTCGATCGCAATGGCTCATGCCTTGCGCTAGCTGGAGCTGCACACGAGCCCGTTCTTATGGGGCAGCTTGAGCAGACGTCGCGTCCGGAACTCATAGGCTCGGCGGCAGAACATCACCAGCTCCGGATTGGTGTGTTCCGGCACCGTTCGCACTGGAAACCCGGGAGCGGTGGCAATGCTTGGCCGACGCGGCACAATGCTTACGTCTTCCACATCCTCCTCGGCGGCACGTAGGCGGCGACGATATCTGTGGCAATTAGAATGGTCACTCGAAACACACTCGATGGTTTCCCACGGCTTCCACTAACCTGCAGTACTCGCTGAAGGTGAGCACGTAGCACTTGTCCTCGACGCATGCCACCGAGTTGTGATCGCGATGGCGGGAGGCATAGACCTCGTCCGGACAATCGTTGCGCTGCCGTCCCTGATCGGTATGCTCGGGTCGGTAGTACCACAGCAGCGACATCATCATCTCGCCTGGATAATTAATCGAGTTTAGTTTACATTTCACAGTCAAGCATTTAATCTTTGGACACCCACCGTCCTCGGGATTCTGCCAGAGGTGCGCCACTTTGGCCACGTATGGCAGCTCATTGTCCTCGTTGGCCTTGAGCAGCACACAGTCCCTGATGCGGATAATGTCGCCCTCCACGTGCCGCATGGCCGGGTAGCAGGTGCGCAGCACCAGCGGATCATCGCTCTACATTGAAATACAACAAACTTAAAGTTATGAGTTTCCCAATAATATATGACAATCAAGCACTTACATTGAGAAAGACAGCACCCTGGAACGCCTTGCCGGCCCACATCCATCCATTGTTCCACTTGGGCACCACATTGGCCTTGGTGGCCGGCGGCTGGGTCACATCCAGCTCGTAGCTTACGCCGCCAGGTCTGTGTCTTTGGCGCTTTCGATTCCCGAACTTGCAGCGCGATCTGGTCCGCTTTGTGTGTGTCGCCTGACCTTGACGGCTGGGCGGAGGAGTGGCTGCTAGGGCAGCGGTGGCGCTGGCCGTCGCTGGCTGACTGGGCACCAGGAACTGGTGTTGCTCGTCGGAATGTTGCTGGTTCTGCTGCTGTGAGGCTGTGGATGTGGATGTTGCTGTTCCCGCTACTTTTGCATCAGTGACGGCCGGACACTCACGGAACTTTTGAGCCTGCAGATCTGCCGTCTGATACTCGTTGTTGTTCGTCTCCTGGTTGGATGCAGTGATGGCATTTACGGCCTCCGTCTGAGTTTCAGCTGTGGACGCAATTGTTGTCGCTGCTGCTCCCGCCGTTGTCTTCTTGCCCTTACCCTTCACCTTGCCAGCAGGCTCTTTGCGCGGCTTCTTGCACGGCAGACCTGACTCGGAACTTTCGCCCGACGGTGGCTTCTTGGTCTCCGACTTGGAGCGCTTCTCGGCAGTCGTCTGTTTGCCCCTGTGATCGGTCGCCGTAGTTAGCGGCGAGGACGCGGCATACAGCCCACCCACAGCTGTCGGCGCCTGCTTGCGACTACTGTGATTCAGTTCCGGGTCACTGAAGTAACCACGACTCAGCGTCGTATCCAAGCCTTCGAGCAGATGCAGAGCAGCAATCTCCTGTTTCCGGGGGCGTGCTCTTTTCGGCGATGCACTTGGCGTGGCCGAGCTGTTGGGTGCTTGATCTTTAACGATGGAAACTTCTGATCCTGCCTGCTCGATGGGGTTTCCTGCCAGAGATGGGGTGACAACAGCTCCTGCAACTACTTCTGCAGCCGCTTCGCGTTGCTGGCGACGTTGCTGCTGTTGCTCGCGGCGTTGCAGACGCATTCGCTGCTGCTGCCGCTGCGTCAGAATCATCTGACGCCGTTTGACATATTTGGCCGGAGCACGTCCGTGTCGACGGATGAACCTGCGACCGGGGCACAGGTAACTCTTGGGCTCCGCCTGCTTGATCAGGCTCTTGTAGCTGTTGTTTGTTTTCGTCTTTTTGTTGCCGCTGGACAAGGCCAGCAGGTTGAAGCGTTGCTTGCTACCGCCTGGCGTAGGCTGTTGCTCCTCGTCAACCGGCGGTTCCTGTTGTTCCCGCTCGACCTCCACTTCTGGTTGCGGTTCCGTTTTGGCCACAGACGGTACTGATGCCGCTTCTTGCTCCAGTTCCTGCTCTGGCTCCGTTTTGATGGTGGGCTTCAGGTCCGGCAGTTGGCTGATATGTGTGCTGGCCTGCGCCTCGCCGTCGTGCTCGATTTTGATTTTGGTCTCTGCTTTGATTTCCGCTTTAAGTACGAAAGGCATCTCTGGTTCCGCTTCTAGTTTCGCAGCCGCCTCCTTTGGCTGCTTCAACTGCTTCTCCGGAAGCAGCTGCTGCTGGGCAGCATAGACCATTTCCCTGGCCATGCTCTTGCCAATTCTCGCCTTGCGCGGCACTGCTGCTGCCTGGGGCACGGTGACTGGGGGCGGGGTGCTACAGGTGAGATCGTACGCCTCGATGTGCTGCTGCCCACCGTGACTCTTCTCCAGGCCCAATCCCAGACGCAGGCGGAGCTCCAGCTCGGCCTCCTGCTCCTGGTCATCGAGCAGCTTCTCGTCACTGGCACAATAGCTTTCCGGCGGAGTGGGCGGCGGCATTACGTGCGCCTCGTACTGCATTTTGGTAACCTGAGGATTCTCGCCCTTCAGCTCCGTCTTCACCAGCATCTGGCACTGGGTGCCTGTTGTGGCGGTTGTCGCCGTCGTGCTTGTCGTGTTGGTTGCTGCTGTTGCCCATGAGGTCATCTCAATCGTCTGACAGCTGCTGTTACTGCTGTTGTTGCTGTTGTTGCTGCTCCTGCAACTGTTGGTGCTGGTGTGGCCGCTACTGTTGCTGTTGTTGGGGGTCACATTTTTCACTGGGCCTCTACTGGTAGTCAACGCTGACGCTGTAGTTGTTGTCGTAGCGCTGCTGCAGGCAGGCAAGGTGGTGCTGCTGCTGCTGCTGCTGCTGCTGCTGCTGCCGCCGCCGATGTTGCTGTTGCTCGTGGCACTCAGCAACATACTGCTGCTGCAGCTGCTGCTCTGATCGATGTTGCTGATGATGTTGCTACCAATATGAGGCCCAGTATGGACGTTTTTTGGACACGATTGAGGCATTGGGCAGGGACACTGCGGTGGATATTCTGCGAAGAACAAAATTGGATCGATATTAAAACGTGTGCGCACATACTAAGAAGTGTTGCCAACTAGAAGTCTTTGATATTATCCGAAATCTAATCTTCAGTTTAAAGTTAAAAACAAAAAAAAAAAATGTTGTTCGTTTGAGTATTGAAAACTAGACCTTAACTTATTCACTCTATTTCTACTAGTATTTTACATTATTAAAGACTCTTTAACCATTCTGTGTTGTGTGTGTTTCAGGATAATCCAGTATTGAATTTACGTTTGATATCCTGCATTACAATTTGCACCGCTACAGACCCATCGCATCTTGGCTAGCTTTGTTGGCAACTCTTCGCAGTGGCTGTCATGCATCCGGGACTGGACCATACTTTTCCTTACCCATATACGGTCCTTGCAGTCCACGCGTGTAGCACTGACCGGCGGATGCTCCTCCGCCGGGACTGTATCCGGCGTAGTAGCTAGGCGGTCCCGGATAGTGCTCCAAGTGCTGCTGCTGGTGCTGTTGCTGATGGGCCGGTACCAACTGGCTGCCAGATGGTGCTCCCGCTGTTCCTGCTCCGGCTGCGCCAACAGATGCTGGGCTGCTAGTGGGCGGCTGCTGCTGCGCCGGCCCGGACACCGATCCGGATGAGACGGGCGGCGGGGGCGGTTGCTGTTCGTAGAGCTCGTGCGGCGGCGGCGGACCCGCGTGTTGATAGTAGGGGTAACGGCGATAGGCGCCCGGCGGCGGCGGACCCTGCGGATGAGCGGCGGGATGAGCGGGATGCGACGGCTGATAGACCTTGCTCGAAAAGTAGGGCGGGTAGGTGGGCGGCGAGTAGCACATGACCTCGCCCGGATATGGAGCGTAGTAGTTGGGCGGATAGCCGGTCGAGTAGTGCATCTGGGCCGCGTGCATCGAGCGGGAGTAGGGCACACCCTGGTGGGCGGCGGCTGCCGCTGCTGCGGCCGCCACGGCGCCGGCCGGATACGGCTGTGGTTGCGGCGGATGCTGCGCCTGTTGCGGATTGTGGGCGTGGCTATGGGCGTGACCGTGCGATTGGCCCTGCGACTGTGACTGGGATTGGGCTGCCGCCTGATCGGCGGCGGCGGCGGCGGCTTCAGCGGCCGCCTGTTGCTGTTGCAGCTGCGTGGGCGAACCGGCGGCTGAAACGGGACCGTCCTCCTCCTGCAGCTTCTTCACTTGCGCAGGCGGCGGAGGTGCGGCGATCACATGCGGCGATATCAGCGGTCCAGCCGGCTGATAGTAACCTGCAATGGAAGTAAAGGATAGTACGACATTAGTGAAATGGTTTAATAATTTTCAGTGCAATTTACACTATCGTTATTTGCGAACTGATTAGATGAAGTTTTGGTTATTCAAATAGTCCATGCTTTTGATAATTGATTTATAACTATTGCTGGGGACGATACCAATCACGAATCACGAATTAGATCAAATTTGCGATATTAAATAGCTGGATTCCAGTTTAACCCACTAGGAATCTCCCAGCATAAATGAGTTAATAAGGTGTTTAGGACGATCCTTTTATCGATTGCACTTCAACTGGAAGCCATAGAAAATTTAGGGTGCAAGAAGGATACCCCCGGATTGTAAAATACTATTTGCCATTCAGGATCTTTTTTCTGAGCGGGGAGGCAGGCAAGTGCAATTCGAGCCGACGTGAAGTGAAGTGCGGCAGCAATGCATAAAGTGAAAGTTGGCCTGGCCGAAAAAATTGAAAATAAAAAAAGCTAGCGAAACCAGTTGAGCGGCTCCAGTTTGCTGCTGCCCACAGCAGCAGGTCGTGCAACGAAACCCCCCTAAAAGATACGTGTACATGCTGCATCTTCCCCGCCTTCTCCCGCCCACCAGTGACGGCAGTGGTGGTGGTGGTGTTGGTGACTCCTTTACCTCTTCCCAGCATGTGGGCCGCATACAAAATGTCGCGAAAATGATGCGCCGCATGCTGCTGCAGGAACGTGAAAGACTCGGCAATATTGGCCGCCAGTGCAGCGGCGGCGGAGGCCTCGTCGCCCGGCGATCCCGCTACAGCTCCAGCTGGACCCAGTGCGTCGCCCGTCGCCCCGGCCAGGCCGGGCATAATGCCGCCAATGCCACCGATGCCGCCGGCGGGCGAAAGCGCCGATGAGCAGGAGCCGGCGGACTGGTAGGAGCGGTCGGTTTCACAGGTGCCGCTGCTGCTGGTGCTGCCCACGCTGGAGCAGCGTTGCTGGTGTTGCTGCTGTTGCTGCTGCTGGTGCTGCAAGTGCAGCAAGTGCTGCAGCTGATGTGGCTGATGTGGCAAGGGGTGCTGCAGCGGCTGCTGCTGTTGTTGCTGCTGCTGGTGGTGCAACTGGTGCTGAAGCTGCACGGAGAGCGGCAACTGATGCAGTGACGGCGATATGTGGAGCGTACTCAGCAAACCGCCGGAGGGCGGTACCGTTTTATGACTGTGAGCGGATGTTGTTGCTGATGGCGTCGACTTTTTTGTGGTCTCTTTTAGGCGCATTTTCGAATTGCGATTCCAAGTGGTTCCTCTTTTCGTCACTCGTATAAAAAATAAATATATTTCTGACTTGTATGCTCCTGCTTTCCGTGATATTTGTTTTGTGGTTTTGCTTCTTCTCTCTTAGTTGTTCCTTTTGTATATAATATTCTTGTATATATGTACACTGTATATGTTTTTGTATATATGTATATGTAAGTCAACAAGGAAGTTCTATTGTTAAGGCAACTCTTGTTTTAAATATTTCTCTCGCTTGGTTCAGTTACAGTTTGTCCAAGGCGCCCGCTTTTCCAAGGCGTTTTTCCCTTTTTACTTCCGTTTTTCCCTTCAGTTATTTTATTCTATTCGAATTCTTCATTTGACGGGCTGCAATCACAAAGGTAAATCAAGAAAAGCTATTGAGCATTCGAACACAAACACTTTTTACTGGCGCACTTTCATCACTTTGAGTTTGTTTCACGAATCTATTGTTTTTTGATCACAGTTCGTTATTTATGATCAGTGATACGCAGTGTTGGTAAACGCGGCAATCGGTATTTCCGGACAGCTATGAAAAGCTCATTTTAAACGCGTGCTTAACTAATTCTGTTGGCAACATTTTTCGAATTTCTTCATTTTGCTTATTTAACATACTATGCAAATTGTTAAAGTTATTACAATAGTTTTGCGGTGGAAGTTTGTATTTGAACTCCATAACTTTGTTGTCCGTTTCACTTTTCAAGCCGTTATTATTTGGATTTGTTTTTATTTTATTTTATACATTATATCCGCCGCGATTTTTTTTTATTATTATTTTTGTTTCAAGAAGTGTTACGTTAAAATTTGTTTTGGTAAACAGGGGTTCTAAAAATGTGCTGGGAAAAAAGATCTAAGGTACAAGAGTGGAGGTACATCAGGTCGCCAAGGCCAAAGTTTTAATAGCGCGTGTGTTTCGTTACCAAATAAAAATGCAACTAATGATAGCAGATACCCGCTCTGTGGATCCTCCCGACTCCCAAGTTCCTAACGCAATTTCTCGCACCTTCTTTTCGAGAAAGCCAGAAAGCCAAACGACCAGTGACGAACGAACCCGAATGCCCGAGAGCAGTAAAAACAATAACAATAGCCTCCGAAGTTGAAGCGTGTGAAAATCGACGCCGGCAGAGACGCAGGCAGAGCGAGAAAGAGAGACAGGGACATCGGCACGTAGCACGCAGCACGTAGAACGCTGACGTCACGCACAATAAGTTGTGCTGAGAAGCTAGCTAGTTTATAGCTAGTTGTGTCGTACTTGTGTCGTTAATCATTATTTTCGGCATTTTAATGTGATCCTAATTCTTTTAATACGATTTTCAGCAAAAAAAAAAAAGAATAGTAAAATATGTCATTATTGTCTAAGAGGTAGAACTTAGAATGAAATAAGTTGTCTTTGTCGATACCTACGTATGCCTTAATAAAAACTGAAGATACACTTTAAAAGTTTAAACGATGCCATAAGCAATTTTCCTATCTAATATAGTGTCAACACTGGCCTTTGGAACACGTTGATGGCAATGTATGAGTGGTTCTGCTCTTCACTGTCCGTTCGAAGGGGGGCAGACTGTGCAGAGAGCAGGCAAATGGAAATGGGATAGATGGCGCTCGAGTGCAGGCCAGGTGCTGTCATCATTATTGTTATTTTATGCCATCGCCTGTCAAATGCAAACAGGATTGTGCAAGACAGCACGCAAACACCGACGACAATTTGTCAACGCCTGCACTTGACCTACACACACACACAGTCACACGCACACATACACAGCCAGACGAACGACAAAGGGATACGGTGATATACAGCTATTGACAGCTGATTAGAACCTCGACTAATGATATATTTTAACAATTCCAGTAAGATATGCATTTTGCGTCCTATCTTATGTGTGACTAAACCTAAGTACAATTCAAATTAATGTTAAGCTGTACATTCGTATTTCCAATTGTCTGTTGAAATTAAATATCTGAGCATATTTATTAAATACATAATCGGCATTCAATAGCTATATGTACATACATATATGTATGTATGTATATCCGTGCCTCGCTTGTGTTTTTCATGCCGGTATAATGGAAAAGGTGGCCGAATGGGTGGCTGCATTAAAAGGCAGTTAAGTAAAACACGACCAATATAAAACAATTTTGTTTCCATATTTCCAATTTCCATAACCCCTTTCAGATGGCAAATTTAATCGAGTTAAGTGTGCCCCCAATGCAAGGACGACATTTATAGCGCGAAATGCGACTGACTTTTAATGCAATACGAACGAATAGCACTCTAAGATTCTACCTCTTCAGAAAACTGAATTTTTTTTGGTAACACTTTGCCAGTGGTTTCTACTTTTCACACATTTTCAATTAAAAGACGCCACGAGGAAACAAACAGTAGAAAGCCGATAAGCGAAATGAAAGCCTTTCGCTGGCACCGATTTCAGATTCTTCTGGATCAACGGTGCTTAGTGAAGGAAGGCCTTGGATTCAATGCTCCACAATGCGGGTCAAAAGAGAATGGTTATCGCGAACATGACGAAGAACAGCTCGATTGCGAATTAAATACTATACATTAATCGACTGATTTATGTGCTTAAAAAAAAACGCATTCTGTTAAATGGCAGAGTAAACATGCGACATAATTTTAGTTATATTTACTATTATAAGAAAGTAGATATAAATATATACATATATTTTTCTTGCTTCTTTATCTTTCCACGCGGTTGCGTCACTTAGTCAACGCTAATCGCCGCGCTTACAAGCCACGTGAGAATTACAAGAAAACGCGATGAAGGCAAAACTTTGGGCGGCAAACACGTGTAGGACACCAGTTTTTACAACTCCCCATCCGAAAATCAACGCCCAGCCCTACATAGATTTTCCATCGCCCCTCAACCCCCCCGCCGTCCCTTCTTGGCTTTCGTTTTGATCGCGGCTCGTGCAATTAGCGGAAAACGCTTGCAATTAAGGGCCCACGAACGTCATATTTATGGCTGTTGCTTTTTAATTTTGTTCCCCTCCTTTTCCTGCTGTTGTCATAACACACTAAGTGAATAATTACGCGTAATTAGGCGCACGCAACATGTGCCACGCCCCAAAGGAAATGCATTCCGCAACACCACCTGCCGATCGGATTTGAGTGCTCGAAAAAAACATATTATCCTGAACCAGAACTTGAAAAAAGTGCAACTTTCTCCTGCGTCAAGCGATTTTTTAACAGTTTTTTTTTTTTTTTTTTTTTTTTGGGGTATCAAAAAAATGAATTTTTGTGTTTCACACAATCGAAAGCATAATGAATGCATCGCGGTTCGAAATACTTCTATAACTATGATGAAATAGAAGATGACGACATGAATCAATAAAATGATTCAGCCGACAAATGTAGCACTTGTGAAAAAAGCACAGTAACTAATTGAAATAGTTACTATACCATTTCTAATTTCAATGGAACTTTCCAATATAAATGCCTCGCCCGATTGCAAATCCATTCGATGATTGGGTTTAAACTAATTAAAACCCACTAGTGCGTAAGCAATCTAAGTGAATTCTTTAAAAATAAATCACTACCGTTTGTGTAAATAGGGGCCACCCTTTTCATTAATCGATTGAGTAGCTAACCCACATGTGGCAATGCCAGGATGCACTTAAGGTGGGCAACGATAAAAATCGATTAAGTCCGAAAGTTAAACATTAATCATGAAGAATGCACACACACACACACAGTAAGTTAAATATCTCCCCCCTCTCTCACTCTCATATTTCTGTTAATTTTTTTTTTTTTTTTACCTTTCTCTTCATTGCTTTTCTTTTCCACCGGGTGCGATGAGTCGGGATTACGAGTAAAAAGCTAAGGGAAAAGCGTCGAAAACAGGCGCAACAGTGACACAGGCTGGCCAGCAGACAAACAATTTATAAAAAGATAAATATACATATATGTATGTATCTGTATCTGTAACTGTATCTGTGTACACAGGAGGAAGAGCTGGCAGCAGTTGAAGAACCAGACGGGGGCCCAGTTTCTTCTGGACTTCCCGTTTGCTTGGGCGTGCAGTCAAGAGTAAAAGTCAAATATTGTAATTATGCTAAATACATAATTTACTTTGAATTAACAGCTGAAAACGGCGGCGAAACGACGGCAGGTGAGAAGGAAGGCACCGGCGAAAAAAATATTGAAATTGCTGCCCAGCGATAAGGAAACACACAGTCGGACAACAAAAGGAACACAAGAAGAAGGGAAGAGATGTGAAAAATAAGGAACAACAGGCGGCAAGGGGCGTTACCCTAATGCCGCACAAAAAAAAAAAAAAAAAAACGAAATAAAATTCAATTAAATTGCGCTCAACTGCTGGCCAACAGGTAAAGAACACGCTGGCCAAAGGGAACGCCAGCAGAAAGAAACAATATTTTGCGGTTTTGTTTTGGCACCTGCCACAAACCACAGACGGACAGACGGATAGACAGACAGACAGCCAGCCAGGTGAGGCAAAGGCAGCAATAAGACTGCAGGAGTCAGCTGTTCGCTTGCCACTGCGCCGGCAGCATCGATATGCAGAACGGTGCCAGTGCCGTAAGGGCATCGAAAACACCCGGCATTGACATCCTATCCATTATCCCCATGTCCCTAATCCTGCGGAACCCTCGAACCAAACGAACCGAGCCCAATTGGGCGTGTTTATTCATTCGTTAAACTCGTTTGCGAATTTAAATTATGGGCTAGGGAAATATCAATTAAACCATCTTAAGCGGATATACATTCATGCAAGATATTTCAAGTCAGCATATCTATCGATCAACTTAGGTTCATTTCTTTGTGAATTATATCTATCTATAATATATACATACATATGTACGTATATTCATAATCAGCATCGCTAGTCAATTCAATATAGTCATGTCCATTTCAAATCATAGAATTCTATAAAAAGTTATGAGCGACTTGTACAAAAGCCGCCAAGTGGAGCTCGTGGGCTTTCTCGGAAACAGCCGTCTTTTCCTGCGTAATGGATATCTGATAGTCGAGCCTTGTTTGTTTTTTTTTTTGTGCACGCGAGAAATCGAAATCACGATCAAATTGAAACACACTTCTTAGAAATCCAGCTTGGAAAGAATCGTTAATAAGAATTGTATCCACAAGATGATGGTTACACGTTTATTATAACTTATTTTCTGAATGCGTAGTTATGGCAACGAAATGTGTGAGTGCAGTTGTGGCAATGAAATGTGATATTATTTGCAATGTCCTCGTTATGGTAACGATATCAAAAGTGGCATTTCGAGTAACGAAAGTGAGTAACAACATCATGATTATATGTATGTATATTTGATTAACGACAACAAATGAAACAACGGCAAATAACAATCAATAACACACAGAAACGGAGAAGACGAAGAAGACCATTGAGGTCAAAAATACTCACACGACTGTCTTCTCGCCTAAACATTATTCTCATTTTTGGGATCGTTTTTGAAAACGCGACCGCGTTTCGATTTCTTATTTGTGTTTGCCTACAGTTTTCGGTTAGTTTCATTTGGTTTCCATACCATTTGATGGCAAATGTGTATGCGAAAACTAAGAAATAATAATAAAAATATTAGCCACTGCCAGCTCGAAGTAAAGAGCACGCGTTTTTATCGCCACATTTGTGTGCGTGTTTTATTATCTCGTTTAAAGTGTCGTTGTTGTTGCATTGCTGCTTTTTGTTTTATGATTTTATATTTATTCATTAGCTCGCTAGCCTAGTTTTTACGATTAACTTTTGAAAACTAAACAGAAACCAGAAAAAAGAGCAAAATAATAGAAAAGGCCACAAGAGCAAGTAAAAAACTGCTCGAAAAAGAAAAAAAAAACGCAGAGCCGAGCGAAAAATCGAGTCGTCAGTTGTCGGACCTCTGCCAATCAAATTAACACATTTAAATTAGCATTTTTGCATAATGCCCGGACATTTGTACACACATACATATATGTACAACCGTTTATACATATGTATTTACATTCAGGCAGTCAGACACACACATACATACAAACGAGCACAGACAGACGGATGAAATCTGATTTGCAAATTTTTAGTGGATCGAAACCGAATTGGAAATGTTTCTGCCACACAATCCGGACATAATGAGATCTCCTCAATTCAAGATCTCCTCGGTTGTTGAAAAATAACTCTCGAAACCACTACTAATTCGCACTCTTCACCAAACTAATAGTATTGAAATTAATATTGTTTCATGGTTACGTTTTAGAACTAATCTACAGTTTTAACTTTGTAAGAAATGTTTACTTTCCACAAAGCTCTTATTTCATTTATTTTCGGTTTTGTTGTCTTGTTATTGTTGTTCTTTTGATGTAAAGTTTCAATTTGAGAATAAAACAAAACATAAAGAGACATCCCAACAAACCGATTGGGAATTCATACATACAAACTTAAATGCCTTCCTGTTGTCCTTTTTTTTATTTTTAATTTAAATACTTTTAGTTTAAAAACTATATAACCCAAGTGATGTTCGTCCATCAAAGGAAAAGTAACAACTGCTTGAGAAATTTAAAAGTTCAGATTTCAAAATTCTGTGAAAACAAATTCGCGCACTGATAAGAAATATAGCGGAAATATACGCAAAGGAATTTTTTTGGTTGACGATAAAACAATAGTTTCTTGCCAACTAATAGTTAACAGAAGTGTGTTGCTTATCATACAATATCCATATATAAGCGATAAATTTCCAAAACCTGGGATGCTTTTATCATAATTAATAATTAATTTTAATTATAATTATTATTAGAAAAACGCTCCTATTTATTTTCTAGCTTTCTGTCCAGATTTCGGCACAAATACATAAAAAAGCAAAGCACTATGAAAATAATACCATATAATAGGCACATGGCAAAATTGTTTCGGTGTCTTCCGGTTTTGGAGTTCGGTTCGAGTGAGTTCATTATTCATTGTGCCGCCTGTGCTGGCCATCGAAGTAACAACCCAACATCACCACATCACTTGAAGGCGTCTCCGGATTTCAATGTTTGGACACCGAGTTCCGGAAGAATCGGGGCGATGGACGGCGGACGGTGAACGATGGGCGATGGGCGACCGGCGTCGAATTAGCATATACATTGGAACTATGCGATATAGCGTCGACTCGGATAGCCAGCCAGAAATAGTAGTAATAATACTTTTATAATAAGTGAAGCTGTTCCGTTGTCGACTGACGACTGACGACGATGACGATGACGATGGCGATGGCGATGGCGACGCTTTGCTATGCGAAGGTCACACAACCAGCCGGAGCCGCATATAAAGCACCACAGCTCCATGGAGTGACGATAACGAAAGCCAGACGAAAATCGGGGGGAAATACATAGTTAGTGTGGGCGTTGTAGAAGACGAGTAGGCGCTACCAGAAGACCAGAAGACGAGGGAGAAGAATGCGAAGACTAATCGCAAAAATGATCGAAAGAAATTTCCATAGAATAAATTAATCAAAGTGATCCGCAATGCAAAAAAAAAAAATATTTATATATATATAAAACAAACGGAACTTATTTATTCACTCGCTCAAAGCCCATAAAGTCAAAGCCCATGGAGCGATTGCTGCGATAGTATTTCTGAATGCTTACTAACCTAAAAACTCGTTTTGATCTCCTAGCCGCATAGTCAGTTATTTGTTTAAAACATTCTAGGCAAAGCAAATGGATCGAGTTTGAGCAGTTTCTTCAGAAAGAACGCTTTTATGGGCCCGCTAATCATCACATTTCATCTATGATCGTTCGATCGATTGTAAAAGAACACAACGTAAAGTTCACATCTTAAGTGAAATTCCGAGTATATCAACAGATAACTTATTACAATAATTCAAGTGAAATAGATAAGGGATATGACCGTGTATCTAATCTAATCCGCACATTTAAAACCAAACTTCCTGTCACATATTAAAACAAGATGGTACGAAGTCTTTTTTTTTTTTTTTTTTGAAAACAAATTTATCCGACGTAAGAAAATAATGGTCAATGGTTCAAGCGTTGGATTTGTAAGATCCGCATGGCTAGTTATGATAGTATTTTTATACTTTTGGTGATTTTTGATTGCAAAAGCAATGCTTTCTTCTGGTATCCCGCTGAATCCCAATAGTAAGATTCGAATAGATAATACTGCCGTATTTGTATCTTTGCCGTGTTTTATAGCTATATAGAGTTGACGCGTGCTAACTGCCCCTATATGGTGGTCCCAGTTCCCCAAACCCCTCGATTATCCAATGGCCGACATTCAATTGCGCAGCGCGGCGGCAGAGAACTACAGTTAATTGCATTTACAATATTGCCACAGTTAGGTCGATTCTTTATGGTTTGTATAGATTGTATGGGTTTTAGGAGAATGCGAATCTTTTGTGGGACGGAGAGGGGCGGTGCAGCAAGCATGTTCGTTTAACGATCTCCCCAGCTCATGTTTATTTATGAGTTGCCAATCGAATCAATTTCATTCGACTCGACTTGACTCGGACTTGACTTGAATCGCTTTCAACTGTTGTTGTGCAGCTGCAAAATGCAAATTTTGGACAAAATCCATGGTACGTACACATATATACATATGGATATATGAACGTCTGTATGTTGTGCACCTGTGTTCAAGTTAAACGTAGTGCCGTCCTCTCCTTTTAATTATTAAGTAATATACATAAGTGTATAGATCATATCGTCTAATATGCAGAAAAGTCCAATCGAACGGATGAAAGGAACCTATCAGCTTTAACATCCTTTCTATGTACGTATGTACATATGTATGTACACATACCTCAATTATATCCTGTACTGCATATGCACCAACAATTGTGAAGCATTGAAGCATACATAATACATACATATATTTCATATATATTACAAAGCTGTTGCTACTGATCAGAAACTCGTCTATTATAATGCCACAAACACACCCCTTTACCTGTTGCACGCGTTTTCCCAAAGACAATATACCCCTTTTCTGAGCGACTAATTGAAATAGTCCAGTACGAACCCTTATTTTGACAACAGCTGCACGAGTGGCTGCATACGATATATATATATGTATGTATGTATGTGTGTACATATATGTACATGTACTGATATGTGGTATGGATTGGGTTCCCATAGATGGCATGGCTTGGCATGGCATGCAGGTCTAGGGCAGTGCCAAAACCGACGACGAAAGCAACTATCAAATGCCGTTCAAGGCCGTTTGAAATTGCGTGGCAGGCAGAACAAGTTCCACACATCGGTGTGTGTGTGTGTGTGTGTGTGTGTATTGTTATTAACCAGCTGATGTGCGTCCGCGTGTGTGTGGAAGTCTTCGGAAGGGGTGCGCACATCCTAAGTGCGCAAAAGCCATGATTGCAAGCTTTTCGGACTCGGAAAAACAATACAATACCAACGGCAGATTTGGTCATTCAGGCAGGCAAATTGTCAAATAACTAACGGTTACTTTAGTGCTCATTAATGTTTTTATGTGCTTTAATAGATACGCTACTATTTTAGTTATTTCCCCAATGCAATACGTTAAGATACTCATCTACTAAGAGACGAATTTTTATTTACCCATTAATAATAACGGATGATTCGGAAATCGCATACGAAAACGCCTTAGTTGTATATTTACTCCTTTTTCTACCCTTACTACCGTATACGTAATAACAATAATGAGCCAGAGACGATTGGTGGCTAAGTATGTACACTGGCGAAAATACCTTTCAGCAAGCATAACCATAGCTTCCTTTTTACAGGATCCAGATAAAACGCGCAGATAAAAATGTTAGGCAGTGACATCTGTTGCAGATGAAAAGGATTAAGAACTACAGATTCAAAAGGCTGCTCCTTTTCTTTCAGTGTGAGAGAGGGAGAGAGAGAGAGAGGGTTTAGGTGGAGGCAAGTCGGCAGGGGAGCAGGAAGCATGAAATTGAGAGAAAATAAGGATAAACAAGCCGAAGGATATGGGACGGCACTGTTGCTTCGCAAGTGTGTGTGTGCACGTCCTGACCGCGTGCACACACACGCCGTGTGGCCGTGTATAAGTGTGCGAGCGAGAGGGGGCGATCGATGGTGTGAGTGACTGGCAATAGCCGCCGCGTCTTATTGACATTAAAACCGCTGCTGCTGCCGCCGCCGCCGTCGCCAGTCGACTTCACATATACCCGCTCTCTCGAGTCCCTCCCCATACCATTCCATACCATCCCATCCCTACCATTCATCCTGGCTCGTTCTTCTTCCTCTTTTATTTTTAAATAACACCCGGCGCAGATGCTAAACAAGACGCCAGAAATTAAAGTGCAAAGGTGTGTGCTGCAGCAACAACAGCAACAACAGCAACAACAACAGCGTCCTCGACAGAAGGACGATACTTTGGCGTTGTACTTAGCGTCAACCGAAGAATACGAAGACAAGGACCGCGAACAATGTGGGATCAAGGATCTAAGCAGATATATATGTATGTATGCACATATACCAAATGTTCCGAGCGTCCACATGGTGCGGATTTAATCACGCACACACATTGGCATTCATGAAAGGATATCGGATATGTATAGAGTATCAAACGGAACCGCTGCGCAAGATGGAAAACAGATTTGATCGCTAATCAAGTAAATAGATGATACATATCATTGTCAAACTTGAAATTAAATGAATCAAAAGTACTGAACATCCTGAATCAAGCAAATGACATATGGCATCCTATGTGAAAAAATAATATAAAGGATCTCTTAGTGATCTCATTCAAGATTAGCCAACTATCTCCTCGTGATATTATAAAATATTTACGACTCACTCATATCTACTGATTCATGCACTCCTTTGCTAAGAGAGTTATTTATAGGAACTGTGATCTAAGAAGGAAAACTGGTGGAAACAATATGGGCTTTTTCGGAATCTATTTTAGGTCACTTGTTAATATTGTTCCATTGCATATTTAATCCATATGAATTTGGTCTGTGGTTTCTGATTATCAATTTTCAAAGCCCTAATTGCAGTTGAAAAACCGCAGTGGAAAAACACATTTCAATTCGATTTGAAATGAAGTTCATGGAATAACCGAAACGTAGTTTAAATTTTAATTAAAATTTTAATACAGTTTGTCAAGTATTTTCGTTCCAAATCAAATTTGTTTAGGTTTACAAGCGTAATTTTTATTGTTTACCAACGTGATAGATGTACAATAAAAATATATAAACGATCTAGACCCAAGCAATTGCATTAAAAACTTGACAAGCTGTATGTACATCTACATTATTTTCGAGTAAAATAACAACAAGATAAAGCTGGCTTGTTCTCAACAACTATCAGGCTAAAAAAAAAAAATGAAAATAAAAACAAACAGAATCGCAAAAAATTGCCGAATGGAAATTTTGTGGCACGCAAACTTGTTGCTCCATCTGCGTGTGAGTGAGATGTGTATGCTAGTGTGTATGTGAGCCAGTCTATGAGCGCGCGAGTTTGTGTGTGTTTGTGTGCGAGGAGAAGCTTACTTTGCGATGTTTAAATAATAAATGATTTATTTATTTTTCGGTTTGTTTTTGTTTTGATTTCCACCTGGGCTGATGCATTTTGGTGCCCACTTTTACGAGAAAACGCCGAACTAATCGTTTTCGTTATATGTATTTATTATTATTTTTTTGTTGCTTTTTGCATGTCACCAACAGAAACAGAAAAAAAAAACGAAACGAAACACACTGAAAAACGCGCGCGTACACTTGTATATATGTGAATGTGCGCTGGTATTGGCGCGCGTGTGAGTGTGAGCGAATTTGCAAGAGACGGGGCGTATGAGCAATGCCGTGGCGAAAACTTTGCCACTTTTGTTGTCTGCGACGAAAGCAAAAACAGCGAGACACCGTAAAAAAAAAAACAAGTAATATAAACACAGCTTTACATGCGCAGTTTTTGTTGTTGTTTTTATCCGGCTGCTGTGGCGTTGCACTGCGTATTACTGTTTTACACTTTTTTTTTACTTTTTAGAGCGTCCGCGTTGCGGCGACGCGTTGTAAGCGGTTCGAAAGGTAGCGCAGCACTGGCGCTCTGCCGCCAATTCGAACAGCTGAGCGCCAGCCGAAGAGAGAGAGCCGAAGAGTGCCGAACGACGCAGCTCCGCTACCACTACCACCGCAATGGCGCTCAGTCGCGGTCGCTGTGCGCTGCTGTGCTCTGCTGTAAGCGCTCTTACATTCCGCGCCCGAATTTTTCGTGCTTTTCCCTTGTTTTCCCTGTGGGCCAGCGTTTCGCTGCTGCTCGGACTCGGTTTGGGCCAACACTTGTCGCCTCTTGGCCATTATGCAACGACAGCGAAACGAAGGTGCTCACGAAGTGGCCAAGCTGCTCTCTGATTGGTCGGCGGTCAGTGCCACGAGGCCAGCCGAAGTTCTCTCGCGAGAACCCAAGAGCACTCTCTCCCTCTCTTTTGGGAGAGATGAGATAGCAAAGAAAAGCCAAAACACTAGAACAATCCAGAAGCCAAGTTTTCCGGCTTGCACATACGCCGTATAATCCGCATTTTTTGCGAACTCTAAACTCGAGTCTATCAGCTATAATATTACAATTCGTTCACTATAAACAAATAAACTAATATAATTTTGCTCAGAAATCGATGCACTATGATGAGAGAATAGTGAAAAACAATTCTCAGTTAATAGCTTTTAAACTGCTCTGCAAATGGGAAAACAAATTAAAATATACACATTTTCATGCCAAATAATAGGATATCCTATCCTTCATTATATAAGCATAAACAATGAAAATATTCTAGCTCGCTTTGATCTTTTAATGTGTGTATAATGTATTAGTACGTGTACTTTAGTCAAAGAACTATGCACAAATACCGGTTGAACTTTTTTTGGGTATGGAAAAGCAACCGCATGTGAGCGAAAAGAATGTTTGGGGATTGAAGGCGTGATATTGGGCGGAGTGGCCAAAACATTGGCAAGGGAGCCATCAGCATCAGCATCCACATCCACATTCACATCCACATCATCGCCAGCGTCGAGAGCTCTTTCGATCGAAATAAATTCGAATCGAGTGCGATTCGTCAACAAGGCGAAGATAAAGATTTCAGAGCAATAGAACAGAAAATCAATGTTATTCAATCAAAAGCCAATGCAAAATTGCTTTGCACTCTGGCACACTGCTATGTAAATATGTTAGAGATTCAACTTTTACAAATTCTATTTTCCAAGTCCAAGTAAATATTTTAAAGAACTATCGTGCTTAAGGCATTATTATGATTAAAAATAAACTGATTGCAGCTGATAAGAATCGTGAATTCAGCTCATTATAGTCTCAACGTACTTTGTGAGCACTTTGTATTGCCTCGCTTCGGTTGATTTATTTATTTCTTTTTGGGTTTGGTTTGGTTTTGTTTTGGTTTGCTTTCTATTTTCTATAGTTGATAAGGATAAAATTGGTTCATACTCGAATTATTGTTTTACCTCAGAACATAAAATAGTTGCAAATAATACAAGGCAGAGAGATTGATGTTTTAAGCAGTAAATAAAGGAATGGTATATTCATATAAGGATTATATATACATTCAAAATCCAATAATATCAAATATTTCGGATATCTCAACAATCTTGCCAAAAGTCGGAAATCTCGCCAATAACGTTATTTTTTGCTTATAAAGAAATCTGTTTGCCGTTGTTTTTGCACAAACACTCAAACACACAAGCCCAGCTGATAAGATAGTCGAGAGTCCATAGAAATGCCAAACCGAGAACTATACGAAAGTAAGAAAGTAAGAAAGTGCGGGCAGAAGGAAGTGGGTGCGGATGGGATCGAATTTAGCGCGTGCCCAAATGTCCCGTTAATGAATACATTTGTGTGAGCTGCGGTATTCGCTTTTGTGGGTTCTGGATTTTAAAGTGACCGCAGTGAGTCATGCGAATGAATAAATCACAGCGGGACCCGCTTTAAATTTAATCGAATTTCATCATAGAATGGAATATATTGCACCCGTTGAAAGTATTTACATATGTACATTTAAACATTTATGTGCATTTTTTATATCGATTCGTTGAAGAGATCGAGATCTTTACAGAAACCTTAAAAGCTGCTGGCTTAGTATTCCAAAAGCAAGGTCAAGTTCAAAAACTTTGTTTTTCCATACAGTTCTTTTCTCTTTTGAACCAAACTGCATTTGGTATATGTATATATGTATGTACATATATGCATATGTATGATGCTCCTTTCCAATATTGACAAGATGATCTATAGATTCGTGTAAATTTGCCCCATTAAGGGCAGGCAATCCAAGGCCCGGTCGCATCGGAGAAAGTTTTTTGGGAAGAAAAAGAGAGCTTGGCTCAATTTCGAAGAATGGAGCGTAGAGAGTGGCTAAAACGGCGCCGTAGAAATGGATGGCAATGTCTAATTTTCTTTATTTCCCAATGCATTTGTGTTTGTTGATGCGCCAAACCTATCGAGCTCTTGACCATCCATTGTTGGCAAACTTGTTTGACGCCACCACACACACACAACCACCACCACACACCCCCCCCTCCCTACTTTCACCCGCCGCTCTTTCTCCGGCGATAATTTGGCTCTTTCCGCAGCCGTAAGAGCCCGGTAATTGAGAGTGGCTAAGTGGGATACCTTTCGACTTTTGCGGAGCGCGAGATTTTTTTTTTTTTTTTTTGGCACTCCGAAGAGCCGGACGCGTCGAACTTTCGGAACGGAAATGGAAACGGACACACATGACGGCCAACAGCACTGAGCGATAAGATAGAGCGCGGCGATCGTACACTGGAGAAATATCAAAAGGTCTATTTTGGCGTCTCTTCTTTTAAACCAGAACCATTTGTCATATCTCAATTATGACAATTTCATCGTGTCTTCACAATTAACACTCAGTAGTGATGATAATTAATTTGGCGTTTGCATTTGTTTGTACAAATTCAATATAGTATAGTAGTTTATCTAACAAAAACATTCATCTGTTTCGAACGCAATCCGTTTAGAATGTATGCAATGGATAATACTCAATTTGCTAACTACTACAGATTAAAGTAAATTTCCCAAAAATGCTGAATTCGGCGGTTATTGAACATTAAATGGGTCCGACAAAGGCATTAACTATTCTATATTATAGCATTTTTTCCGAGTGTCGAGGTGGGAAGTAAACTGCGGCGGGGGAATAATGAAGTCAAAACGGTCACGCTTACCCGCACATTGATGGAAAATTATAATGAGCGGCGAGAAGAAGCAGCAGCAGGCGGCAGTTGAGCAGTTGAACAGTTGAGCCGTCGAGCCGTCGAGGAAAACGCTGGAAAAAGAGCAGCAGATGATGGGGCAACCACGACGGACGTGAGAACGGAACGAACCGGCGAGAAACCCCCTTTCGCACAGGAACGAAAAAAAAAAAAAAAGAAGGCGTCCAGCTGAAGAAACTTGAAATCGGAATCGCCCAACCATGCAAATGAGACCGAAAGCGACCGGCGATCGAGGGATTTCCATTTCCATTCATATTCCGGGGTTCTTGAGGTGGCGAATGGAACGCAACGCTGGAGAAGCGGTGATAATGCAGCCCGCCGACAGCTCACATCCATTAGTCGATCGTCCATCGATGTCGGAAATACATACATACATATATAACCTAATAACCCTCAGCACGTATGTGCATACCAACGAGATGCAATGGATGTTTTACTTTGGAATTTTTTTTTTATGACTTTAGCTTAGCTCTTTCGGACAGAAATGCTCACATTCTAAGCCAAAACTGACACATTCTCCAATATATACACTGAATACTAAAACTACCAAACTAGCCACTCGAAGGCATTCATCATTGAAGGCATCATTCAATAGCATGATGAGTTAAGTAAATATAGATATGCTCTCGACCAGCCCCATTCAATAACGACTTCCTAGAACAGCCACTGGTATGGTATATCCCCACTTGTTGACCAAAGCCATAATTTGCATGTTTTGAGTTGAGGTTGCCACCAGCGCTCTCATCATCAGCAGCATAAGCATCATAAAAGGCGTTATCATTACCACACTACAACTCATCATCAGCATCAGACAATCATATGTACATATGTACATACATATGTATGTATTTATATGCATATACATATGTATGTTTGCCGAAGGGTTTCTCGCCCGATGAGAGGGGCAGCTGCTTCTGCTTCTGCTTCTGCTTCTGCTGCTGAACAGTTGAGTTGACCACCACTCGACAACCTTGACACAAATGAATGCGAAAATCGAAGGACGAGCAGGGCGAGGCGGCCAACTGCAACTGGTCCGCAGGGGGCGTGGCCGTCATAACAACAACATTACCAAGCAAACAAACTAGCCAACACATCCAGTTCAGAATGTGAGCGGTGGCATCCAGCGAGTGGCTACCTGGTCTCAACTCATTTGCCTAATAGAACAATTATCGACGCCTACCGGCTACTGTGGGGCTATGCTATATGCTATGCGTTGGAAATAGTCTGGCACCATGGGTCCTTTCGGCCGAAACTTGGGCACTTCGGGAACCAGAAGCACAGGAGGACACTAACTGGGTGTTGCACAGCTATTACGATAATTGTGTCCATGATAGTGACGATAATTACCCAAACGACGGCAGCAATAATGGTCACAAGTTACTCTAATACCCCCATCGATTAAACGGAAGCCTACAATTACCATTTCCACGGCAGACGAGTGATATAATATGTACATATGTACATAAGTAAATTAATTTTTATTTTAAGAAACTTAAAATTTAAAAACTTAATCTGTAAATCTAATGTGACATTTGGTATTAGTATAATAGTAGTATAGAGTTGTCCAATCTTCTACAAAAAGTATATTGAGCAATGAATAAATCTATGTAATAAAAACATAAATTGTACATTTGAAAGCTTTAAGATAATTTATATCAATAAGCGCAGTACATAAGATTTCGATTCTTCATTTTTAAGCATTGAAATGCTCATAATATGCTCAATTTTAGTTTGCCATACACTTGCGATACACAAGCTATTCAAAGCGAAAAACACCGCCCACTTTCTCGCCCAACCGCTCCATGTGACATCCACATGTGTTCCCTGCTCCTTGACCTTCTCCGTCCGCTTGCAAATCAACTTTGGCGCAGAACAAGACAATGAACGCCGTAATGAATAAACAGAGGCGTCGCGTAGGGGATTTGCGAGTGCAAAAGCGCATTTAACTGCTTTTTGCTGGCAAAGGAAACGCAAATAGGCGACAAGGACGCGAACAAAGAAAAAGGGGGGTGACTGTTGAAAATAAAAAAAAAAAAATAAAAAAATAAACGAAGAAGGCCATCCCAGTGAACTATGTGTTTTGAAAAATGTCAAGGCTTCTTTTTTGGGTGGCCGGGGTGGTGGTGCAGGATGGGGCAGGGCCA
The DNA here is from genome assembly GCF_000001215.4 of Drosophila melanogaster. Lineage (NCBI taxonomy): Eukaryota > Metazoa > Arthropoda > Insecta > Diptera > Drosophilidae > Drosophila > Drosophila melanogaster. The sequence goes on along the minus strand of NC_004354.4, from coordinate 19,882,020 downwards.
GAGGAAGAGCACAATTTCTGGCAACCCTTTTGGCCAACCAGCCAAAATCCATAAGCCAGCGAGCGCTCAAGGGCAATTCGGTTAACAAAACAATGGCCAACGACGGCGAATCCGCCGACGACAATGTTGGCAATATGCAGCCTTTGTAAGAGGCTAAAATTGAAAATTGCTGGGGGGGGGAGGTGTGAGGTGGAGGCGTTTACACTTGATTCCACTCGCGAAAATAGTCCAGTTAGCTAATAGGAATCTCAATATGTATACAAAGCAAAACCCGCGATTGTTTTCGATTACTTGTCGATAATATTGATAGAGGTACTAACAAGGATACACCTCAAAACGGGAAACTTATTAATCTTGCTTATCTGCACTATCTAAAATTTCGATAGATATTAGGCTAGAAAATAATTAAAAACGAATATATTTCAAATGAAAGATCTATTCAACTTAATGATATTCATTACACAAACTTTGTTGGGCAACCAATTGAAAAATGTCGAAAGTACGCTGTGCTATTGCAGTCATCGATAATATCGATATCGAATATCGTTGCTTTTGCAGCACTCTTGACCAGATTTTATATATGTACTTTCAAAAACATAAAAGAAACTTCAATTTATTATTCCATCTTAGGATTGCCATTTCAGTTGGATAAGAGTATTCATTTTTCTATAGGTGCGAGGGTATTAAAAATTTTGGCTTGCTTAAGTTAACTTTGGCTCTGGCCTGTTGTTCGCTGGGAACAATTTAATTCGAATTAAAAACTTCTCCTCTGCAGGTTGGCGGCACTGACCTTCAACTTTCTTAAGCGCAAAAGTAGTATAAATACTATTGTCAACGCACCAAAGCGAGGCTTTCCATCGCGAGTTTCCGAGCACTGGTCGGTCGCGTTTGGACAATTGTCCGCCCCACTCCCACACTCTCAATTGCACACCACCCTTGATGACATTGATTCGTCATCAGAGCAGCATAAAAGCATTAGCATAAACGCAAGTATAATCTGACTGCCGCTAAACGCTTTTGCACGCCAATCATTTTTGTGGCCAGCAGCATTTGCCTGCCACCCATTGCCACGCCCACCGTATTCCATCGTTTTGTTTGGCTGCTATTAATGCTATTGTTGATTTTGTTCACTTTGTGGCTTTGCGTGTCAAATCAGATTTGGAATTTCTGCTGCTGCTGCTGCTGCTGCTGCTGCTGCTGCTGCTTTTGCTGACAGAGCTTCAGGCGAATTTTCCCCCTTTTCCATTTCCTAATTTCCTTTTCCGCTTTGTTTTTGTTGCGCCCTTGTACTTTACACTTGTGTGCGTTCTTTGCCAAACTCACGTGATTTGCGTGATGTGCCGATGCTAATCAAGGGAAACAGGGACAATTATGTTGGCAACACTCGCAAATGGCCTGCTAATTTGCCCATGGCTCCAGGAACTTCAGAATTTAACCACATACTTCTCTTGTTATCTAAGCTAATGGAATTTGGAGCAAATTATTCGATTAATCTTGCTTTACATTAGATAATCAACTATTAAAAAGTGAATTTGAAGAATGTTTCTTAAAATTAGTGACTGCAAGTATGATTAAATAAATAATTAAATAAATAATAAATAATTAGTAGAGGGCAAAAGACTTGCATTACAATAGAATTCGGCAAGAATTAAGGATTCTAAAGGTAACTTTACTACTCTATTATACTATTTTCACCATTGAAAAGCGTATTTAACGTGCTTATGCATTTCGTGCTATTGCATGATGACGAATGAAATTACCACAATTTAACAAGCAAAATTGCATCATCGGTGCAGTTTCTTCTACAAGAGTGCCCACTCATAATTTAAACAACCTCTTTGAGGCTGCCCTGCATCTCCAAACATTTCAGGACAACAGCCTTGAAAGTCTTAAAATCCCTGGCACACAGAATCAAACAGGTGGGGGTGTTGGGTGTTTGGGAATGTTTGCTGAATGGGTAGGAGGAAGGGAAAGGGAAAGCAACAGTTCAGGGGCAAGCACCAGTCAGAAAATTGAAATGTGCGTATGCAGTGAAATTGCGTTGGAGTCGCAACCACAAAGCCCTGTGCCCAAACCACCCCAATCACCCCCATTGGGTACTAATTGTGGGTGGGCTTACTGGCGTCCGTTGCAGTGGGTGGCGTTGGTTCAAAGGTCACCAGTTCGGTTGCCACCAAGCGAGGCCGATATTATCATCCATGTTCCACAAGATCTGACACATCGATGACAGAATCCTGTGGCAAACGGAAGTTGGGGTGGGTGATGGTTGCTTGTGAATGGTGGTTGGTGTTGTTTGGCGGTGGCGTAGGGATGCAAATTCGATTTCGTTGCTTGGCCTTGTACGGGATATTGAATGCCATCTGATTGCTGCGGTTAGTCGTTGCGAACTACGATTCAATTCAGTTCAAGTCGATTCGATTCGATTCGGTGCATGCCTCTGCGTGCATTCATCGCCTAAGTGGAATAGTCCGCAGTGATTAGTTATGCAGCCACACTCACACCTGCCCAATGCCCACCTGGAATCGGGTGGTGCAACAACTTCGATGACAAATAATCCATTTCACCAGTGCACTTTATTGGCGAACCTCGTGCTGTTGACTCACAGAACTTAATGAGTAACGCCCCTTTTGCGGTCGTCAGTTTGTTTCGCCACAAAACGGCAAGCCATTAAAATCGAACAACTATCAGGATTGCCCAAACATCTGCTATTGCTGGAGTTATGCAATGATCCATACATATGCGTTTAGGCAAAACTCGAGCTGCAGGAATTATACAATTCATTTACCAAATGCAGTTCTAGGAATTCGACAAGACACCTGCCTTCCTTATCAGTTCCACTTTGGACTCTCCTCGAATAAGTGCTATACGTTCTTGCAATGGATGTCTTATGTGACAGACTCGGTCACAATGATGGTAACACTTTGTTAATATACCTAATAATAAATTATTGATTAATCGATAGATAATTGGTTAAACAACTAACTAATTCATTTAATTGCTTGTTTTAAGTAAAAACCTTGAAAGAGTTTTTTAAATATCCTTTGTATATAGTTTAAGTGACATATTTATAATTATTCTTGCAAAAGTTCAGTTAACGTTTTTTCTATTAAAGTGCAAGAACTGAAAATCCTATTTTCTCGAGTGCAACTATAAATGTGTCACGTTGAGTTATTTTCAACGCAAATTTTCGAATTTATTTTTCGAGCATTGGCCGCGTCTGTTTCCGATGGCCCGCAGGTGAATGGCGTGTGTATGTGTGTGTGTGAAGTGTGTGGCAGGGGGATCCCCAACATGCATTCCCATTCGCATTCCTTATCCGCTGCCTTTTTGCGCTTCTCTTGCACGTTTCCTCTCTTCTGTTTTCTGTTACTCTCCATGTGTTTGGGGGCTCTTATTTTTTGTGCTCGTTCACTTTGCGTTATTTTTTTTCTTTTTTTTCTGTTTTGCCTTTTTGGACATTGCCAACGATGGCATTTTTGTGGCCTAAATTCATGGCAGCAGCAAAGTGGCGGGCCAAGAGGGACTAGGAGGGGCTATTCGAGGGGCCTGCACTGCCGACTGCAATGTGTCAGCGGCAGTTTGCCTCTGAATGAATCTGTTTACATTTTCCACATTGGCGTCTCCTTCTCTCCTGCTCACCCACTTCGACTTTCCATAGCCTTGTCCTTTTCCCTCGCCCACCCACGGCCACCCACAGACTCTGCTCATTACTGCTTGATAGCTGATAACAACCTCAATAGAAGTGACCAACAAAAGCTGAGCAAAAAATAAACGGGAAACGAGAAAGGCAGAAAGGACAGTGGGAGAAAGAGGAGGCCACCGAGGTATAACCGAAGTTCAAACTTCTTTTCAGGATGCCAAATTGTAGTTGTTCATACAAGATTAAGTACCGATTAATTATGTACTATGTATGTACTTACATACGTGGAATGAATTTTATATTTTGCAAAAGGGATCATTTTTAATAAAACAATTAGGACTTCGAAATTTCTCATAAGTATAAACTATATTTGAAAAATATATTAGTTTAAACTCTTTTACGAACGCTTACAAACAATGTATGCATGTAAGTGTCTTAACAAAGAATACCAAATATTTTTTGAAAATATCTTTGATTTTTTCCAACTGTGTGTGGGTCTACTGATATCAAAATAAATACAACAAAAATAAATGTAATTACTTTTAACATTTCCTTAACTTCAGTTAAATATTTTTTGTGCAAAAAGTAAACACTCAAATAATCGACCATTTCTTGATTATTTATAAGAATTATATTTATAAGATTAAGATATTTGTGTTCATTGACATAACAAAAACCAAAATTTGAGTTTATGAGAGTATTTGCCATCATAGGTAAGCACAATTATAGAAAAATGAAAATTTCACACAGTGCACAGTGAAACGGCGACTTAGGAGCACCGTTAAACGATGACGACGAACACAGAAGCAACAAGAACCGAACCAAAAGAAGAGGCAAGCAGAAGATGAAGCTGCCAAAGTTGCAGGCAAAGCAGCGACGACACCAACAACAGCAAAAACCATCTCAACTGGCTGCCAACGACTTTCAATAAAAAGAAGCGAGACAGCGCAGCGGGAAAATTGCTCAGGAAAATTCTTATAAGAAATTAGCAAAAACGATGACGACAGCAGCAGCGATGCGAATTTGCCGTTAGCTTTTTCCCCCATTCAGTTGGGCAAAACGAATTGCTCAAGAACAGGACGGAGAGCAAAAGAGAGGAAACTGGACCAGCAAGAGCGCAAAAGAGAGCGCGAGAGCGAAGACAAGGCGCGACTTGCAGCGCGGCGACAGCAGCAGCAGCAACAACCAACTCAAAAGCAACAAGAGCAGAAGCAGCAGCCAAAGGCGAGACAATTGCAGCACAACCGATGCAACCAGGCGACAAATGTGGCGCACTATCGCGATTTCCATAGGAATCATCAACATTTGCATGCATAAAAAAAGCGCAATGCAAGAATTAAGCATACATGTATTTTTTTAAAGAAGGATATACATATGTATATATGTATGTAAAGACAACATCCGTCTGGGTTTATGGTTTAAAGCCTTAAAAAAAGAATCCAAAATATTGTTTATAGGAAAAGACTTAACAAATTAATGAAAAGTGAGCATTAGAAGAGATTGTGATATATTCCTCTTTATTGTACCGTTTTATCAAATAAGAACCTGTTTTAGTAAGAACCACAACTTAATTCAATAATATTCCATCGGGTGACCATTTTGTCGCCTGCACCAGTGGACTAAGAGTACTTTTCAGATGCTTGGGCTTTAGGTTTTTTAGCTTTTTCTCGCTGCCCGACAGCGACTACAGTATATATGTATATATATAATATATATAATATATATATACATATATGTTTGGGGATGGGTATAAAAAGGGAAAAACCACACACTCGACGAAGGAGAGCAGAGGCAAAACAAAATATTGCAGACGCAAAAGCCAGAGAGAGGGAGAGGACTAAAAAATGATTTTGTTGTTCATAAATCAGTTGCAATTAAAATTAACTGGGGAAAGAATGCGAGGCTTATTAGATTTGTGGTCAGCGGCAATTTAACCGCTCGCAGTCGCAGTTGGCGTGGTAGCCGGCACGCGAATGCAATTTTTCGTTATTTTTTTGTACTTTTTTTCGGGGTGGGGCGCGATTTACACTAGTGTTGAAATTGGCATTGCATTCTTGCACATAATTGACACACACTATAGAAAAAAAAATAATAAAAAATATACGTTTCACATTTGTGTTGTTTTTCTACGCACGCGGCGCATTTGTTTAATAACAATCGAAATAATACCCGCTTGTTGTCATTATTTTTAATACGTTCGTTTGTTGTTCTACAAGTGCCGCATTTATTTATTAACACAATCGCGAACGCGTTTGGCGCACGTTACGTATACGCAATGTGGCCGCTGCATCATGCTGATGACGTACGAACATCAGCGTAAGCATCATCGTTAGTCACGTCATTATCTGCACCATCATCGCCGTCGTCGTTGTTCTGATTTGTTGTTGTTTCGGCCAACAAAAACACGCATAATCGCGAAACACGCGCAGCCCACGTTACGTATACGCAACGTTGCCTGTGACAGCATCTTCATTTAATTTTTCCTGCGTTACCCATGAATTCGAGTGCTTCTGAGGCATCGCCGTCGCAGTCTCAGTCTCTCAGTTGCTCAGTCTCGCACTTTCTCAGTTTCTCGGCTCCTCAGTTTCTCAGTTTCTCAGTCTCCGTTGCCGTCGACGTCTAAATGCGAACTAAAAATTCGAGAAACACGGCGGAACAGGCGGCGGCTGTCCGGTGAGGTCCATTCCGTCCGTGTGGCGCAATAAAAAAAGGCACAAGGAGAAGCAAGGAGAACCGTCCGAGGAGCCAAAGAAGAGCCGGCACAAAGCGGACGAAACGCGGCCAAAAAGGCAAACGCCAAATCCTTTCTAGCTCTCTCGCTGGCTTGTTATCGCCGCGTTGGTAACAGAGACGCAGCAGCCGAAGAAAGGCGGGTGTTCAGTTCAGTTCAGTCTAGTTCGGTTCTGGCGGCTTGAGTTGATTTTAAGTCTCTCTCATTCAGCCGCACTCTCTTTCTCTCTCCTTGGCGTACATACAGATGCAGTGTTATTGTGTGTGTGTACAGTGCACTTTAGGGTGAACCTTAGTCGATGGAGATAGCTTTAGGTCATAAACGATGCAGCATAGCATGCATACATATACTTGCATGTAGCACCATTTCCCGAAAGTTCTTTCGTTTTATGTAGAGAGAACTAAGGCAATAATTATATTCAAAAAACTGTCTACATTTTGCTACCTTTAAAGTTGAGCTTTTTAACAGTTTATTTCAATGAATTGCTATGTTACATGAATTGCTATTTTGTACTATCTCCACCGCTTTATGGCCTACAAACACAATTGTGTTGCGACAATTCGGGTCCACCCTAGCGTGCACTGCGTTGCGTGTGTGTGCTTGTCCGCACGGATGAACGAACGTCAAATAGAACATGTGCTAACTGTCAGCACAGCGCAAAGTACAAACACTCACGCGGACACGAATGGCGGGCGGTGATGGTGATGGTGGTGGTGGTGAGAGGGTAAAGGGTCGACGGAGATGGGAGCGGTAATGGAGATGTGAATGGGGATGTGAATGTGTATGTGAATGTGAGTGTGAATGAAAACCCCAACCGCCTGACTTTCCGACCCACTACTGCCAACTGGGCGGGTAGCCTACTTAAAGGATGCAACCGACAAAGGCGACGACAGCGACGCCGTGCACAGTGGATAATTAATGAGTTCGGATGGAGGAGTTCGCCTTGGGCGTGAATCAATGGGGCGGAATAAATGAGTTGGCATTGAGCGATCCTGCGAGCGAGCGAGTGAGTGAGTGCGAAACGAATCAATCTTCTCTACATGATTGGTAACCCCATTTGCAATTTAAAATTTGCTCGAATTACTCCATGAGGAGGGTAATATACAAGAGGGCCAAATCTCAATTTACATCGCATCATAGCGGCTGAATTGAAAAGTATTGTAAAGTAGTAAATAGCAACATAGTGACAACAAGCGATTGCATTCCGATCATATTATTTAAAATCGATAAGCGAGGGTTTTGGCGCCGAAAGGCAAACAGACGGAGAGCACGCCCTGTTCCACCCTTTTTTCATCTCGCGTGAGAGAAAGGCGAAGTAAAAAATATGCTGCCCGCTTTTAGGCGTTTAAGCGCAACTTTTGTAATATGCATTCGGCCCTGCCTATGTGTGTGTGGCATATCTGTGTCTGTGCTAGTCGAAAGGTAAATGACATCAATGGAGGTTGGCTGGCTGGCTCCTCTCAGTCGCTGCGCCTGCAGGCTGGCTTGCTTTTTGCTTGCATTTCGTTTCCGTTTGCTGCTTGCCTGCTTACAGTTTCCGACTGCGGCCAGCACTAACACAGGCGCACAATTGCACCCAAACACAGACACACACACACACACAAACATAGGGAAGAGAGGTCTTTTGGGCGCGCGCCTAAGTGTATGCAGAGAAAAATATGGAGGCATTATTGATAGGCCTCTGACATTCGCTGGACAAAAAGATGAACCACTACCTAAAATTCGTAGATCAACAACGACTGTATATATAAACATTATTATTATACGTAAATGTACTTCTTATAATTTTTTTAATTTTTTTTTTTAGTAAGTGACTTATCCGTACATCATAATATTATATCTTAACATCACAGGGTGGAGAAATATTCCTAAGAATTACCAAACACTTAATCAAAATAAGTGAAGTGAAAACCGTTTAAGTCGTCTCAGAGGTAGAGCGGGGATAAGGCGACTTATTATAATAAAAAATACAATTTTAAAAGCCCACAAAAGAAACATTACACCTTTTTTTCCCCTGTGTAAGCAATACATCTTGTCGCCGACCGCCGAAGGCGAAAAGATGCGCGAAGGATATAAAGCAATGGATTTGCGGAAGGAAGCCAAAGGACATCGCCAATCCGCACTCATCTGTGCGCCTATTTAATAACTAATTTCATCCACAGACTGCTTTCGCAACCCCAACGAAACTTCCTCCTTCGTCAAAAAAAAAAAGCCTCCGAATATCCGAATATTGTTTGCTGCTGCTAACTTTTGCCGGTAAGAACTAGATTTTTCCCCCATTGTTCAGCTTGAATTGAAATCAATGACAATTCTGGAAGCTTCTTGGCTATAACAAATTGAGTTGGGCAACGCAAAGTCTCATCGATTTTTCGACTACAAAGTTGGGGGAATAATTAAAAACAACCAGCAAAAAGTTTCTTAGATGATGAGTATACAGATGAGTATACTTAATCCAAACTATAAATGTAATAATACTGAATTTTCATTACTGATAGGAACCACTGATTTCGAATAAATACATTTTGAACTTCAATCATGTACCTGTTGTTTTTTATACCCGTTACTCGTAAAGCAAAAGGGTATACTATTATAGATTCGTTGAAAAGTATGTAACAGGCAGAAGGAAGCGTTTCCGACTATATAAAGTATATATATTCTTGATCAGGATCAATAGCCGAGTCGATCTAGCCATGACCGTCTGTCCGTATGAACGTCGAGATCTCAGGAACTATAAAAGCTAGAAGATCGAGATTCAGCATACAGATTCTAGAAACACTTTGAAAAATGTGTTGACATTTTTTGACATTTGTATTAGTCTTGTAAATTTCTATCGCTTTGCAAAAAAAATATGTTTGCCATGCCCACTATAACGCCCTAAAACCGCACAAACCTGCCACGCCCACATTTTTGAACTGAGTAACGGGTATCTGATAGTCGCAGCAACTCGACTATAGCATTCTCTCTTGTTTTATCTAGCAACAGCAAACAAAAATATTTCAATTCGAATTATTATTTATACACAAATTATTGCTAAATGACATGAGAGTAAGAAATTAAGAAATTTCGCTTATTTCCAAAAACAATTGTTTGAAACCCTTCCTTTTTGGTTTGTTTTACTCGAACAAACAAAACAGCCCAACGATTCTAAGTTTACTTAGAAATATATAGGATACATACATATGTATAAGATTATAAAACCACTTACCACTGGGATCGTGATGCGGTGGCCCAACTCCTGGGCCCGGCTGCTGGTGCTGATGCTGGTGATGGTGGAGCGGACTGGGGGCGCAGAAGGCGCTCGACCCGCCTCCCAAAGTGGGCGGCGGCATGCCGACACTGGACGGCGGCGGATAGGCGCTGGCTCGATAGGATGGCGGTGGAGAGCCAACATCACAGCGCTCGGGCGGCACGGTCACCGTATTGGGCACGGCCACTGGCACCGGAACAGGTGCACCCGGCGGCGGTCCATAGTGGCCCTGCGGTGGCGGACCGCCATAGTGATGCGGTGGCGGTGGTGGTCCGCCGTGGTATTCGGCCGCCTGCTGGTAGTGATGTGCGTGGGCCGCGTGGGCGGCATACTGGTGCTGGTGGTGCATGTGCAGCACTCCGCCGCCACCTGGCGCCAGCTGGTGGGCGTGGTAGGCGGCGGCGGCCGCGGCAGCTGCTGCAGCAGCTGCGTACGAGGGCGGCGGCGGTCCGTGGTGATCCGGCAGGGCGTGCTCCGTGTGCAGGCCGAGATCGGGGGCGTGATACATGCCGGCGCTGAGGTGCTCGCCGGGCAATAGGACATGCGGCCCCGTCGGCGCTGCATGGACAGGCAGCGGCGGCGAACTGTGGGCTAATGGAGCACAGGGAATATGAGGCATTAGGAGTGGGTACATATAGAGGGAAGGAAGTCTAAGGACATGCAATTGATTGAAATATGTGAAATAATAAATTTATCACAGTTTTGAAGCCACAAAGATTGATATAATTGTGCGACAATGTTTTCTACTTGGAATTGAAGATTACTTGCTCGAAAGATTACTTAAAGTATTCAACGTTAGTTGGACTTACCTTCGCTGAGTCCGGAGCTGGCTCCCGGCGGCAGCATGCTGGAGAGAGCGCTGAGCGGCGTGTAGGACTTGGGCGGCTCCACGGAGCCCGGGCGCAGGACGCGCTCCTCGGTGACGCTCGACTGGACGCGGTACTGCATCTTGCAGTAGGCCTCCTGGGCGGCGCCATTGCTGGCGTTGACGTAGACGCCGGTGATGGTGACGTCCGTGTCCTGGACAATGACGACCGACGAGGAGGTGGGCCGGCTGCAATCCTTCGCGTCCTTGGTGCTGGCCGCCGAGTCGCGGTAGCCAGTGGTGGTAATGGTGGTGTCCGTGTTGGTTTCCTTGGTCTCCTTCGAGTACTTGGAGTCGTTGCTCTCCTCGATGATCGAATGGCTGGACATCTTGCCGACGGTGGAGTCCTTTAGCTCGTTATCCCGCTCACGCCTGCGCTCGCTCTCCCTTTCGCGTTCCCGCTCGCGCAGAGATTCCTTGGACTCTTTGGGCTCCTTTTTGATGTGGATCACCTCGGTTTTGATAGCTGCCGCAGATGTCACCTTGCTGGTGGTGGTTGGCATGGTGTCCAGCTCGTCGTAGCTCTCGAAACTGCTGCAATCGCTGGCCAAATTCTTGTCCAAGTGACGCTCCACCTCGTAGGTGGCCGCCACAATGGCGCTGGCATTCAGGCTGGCCATGCGCTTTCTGGCCAGGATGCCCTTGTAGTCGCCGATCAGCTCCTCGGTGAAGGCCGTCTTGCGCTTCTTGGGCAGCTGCTTGGGTGGCTTCGGCTTCTCCTTCTCCTTTTCCTTCTCCTTGGCCTCCTCATCGTCGCTCTCCTCGACCTGGACCGACTTCTTCTTCCGCTTGGCGTCCGTTTCGCTGGACGCGACCTTCTTGGGCGGCGCCTTCTTGGGCAGCTTCTTCTTCTTGACTGGGGGCAAGGTCTGTTGGAGCTGCAGTTCCTCGGTCTCGCTGTCGCTGTCGAACTCCCAATGCTTGCCCACTCCCCTGCCTCCGGGCACGTAGCGCAATTCCCTGCGTGGCTCCGCCTCCTTGGGTGGAGCAATCGGCGCGGCTGGAGGTGCAGCCGATGTGTGCGGCGGACTCACGGATCCCTTGTCCCTGTCCGTGTCCCCGTGACGCGGCGAGTCCTTGTGGTTGTCGTCGTCACTCCCGTCCAGCGTGCGAATGCGTGGCGGCTGCTGCGTCGCCTTGGACAGGCCCAGCTCATGGGCCGTCCGGGATTCGTTCTCGTACAGACACTGCACCTTGGCCAGCGCGTTGAGCGACGCCATCCGGTGTCGCTTGGGCCCACTGTAGGCACTCAGCTTTCGCTCGTCCTCGGAGGAGCTGCTCTCTGCGGAGCTGCCGCTGGGAGGAGGCTCCTTCGCTGCGGCGGCCTTTCCCTTGCCCACCGTCTTCTTCTTGCGCCCCGCACTGGAGGGCATTGGAGTGGCTATCTTCCGCTTGGCTTGCTTTTTAACCGACGTAATGGAGGTGGTGCTGGTGGTGCTAGTACTGGTGGTGTGCTTTGCTGCTGGTTCGGACTGCTGTGCGTTGCTTAAAGGATCTACGTCTTTTTCTTTTTCCTTCTCCTTCTCCTTGGACTTCACCTTCACCTCCTTTTCGGACGGTGGCTTCTCCTCCTTCTTGACCAGTGGCTGCTCCTCCTCATCCTGAACCTGAACCTTTGTTTTCTCAGCCTGCCGCTCGAACAGCTTTAATGGCTTATTATCCTCATCTGAGAACTCGCGCAGCTCCTTGAGCGACGGCAGCACCATCTTGATCGGCTCCTCGTCTTCCGATCCCGACTTGAAGTCGTATATGTCCTTGGCTCCGCTCCATGAGGCAGCCGGTGCCTTCTGGTTCAGCGCCTGTTGCATGCGACCCTTCGATCCCGCCGATGTCTTCGTGTACTTCACCTTCGGTCGCTGTTTGGGTGCTCCCCCTGGTGGTGGCGGCGGTGGTGCGGGTTGCCCCGCTGCAATGGCAGTGGATGAGGGAGTCGAGGTGGGTGTAGGCGTGGGCGTGAGCGTCGGCGTGGGAGTTCTTGTCCGTGTGGCCGTGGGCGTTGGCGTTAGCGTGGGCGTGGCTGTGGGTGTCGGTGTCGCCGTGGGCGTGGCCGAAGGCGTCGGCGTCACCGTGGGCGTACTGACAATCTCCTCCAGTTCCATTTGCACAGATTCCGTATTTGAGTCGGGCAAACGGGCAGTGCTCTTCACCAAGTTGGCTTCCTTTTTCGGTTTGCCCATTTTGGCCAGCTTGGATAGCTCCTTTTTTGGCATCTGCTCTGAATGGGCTGATTTCTTGCCAGGATTCTTTGTCGATGTATGCTTGGAAGTGGAAGCGGAGCTGGGTGCTGACGTAGCTGCGGAAGTTGTCGTTAAAACTGTCGCCTGTACTAATGATGACTCCACCTTGGCCTTCTTGGCCTGCTGCACCGTCTTCTTGGGCACCTTTGAGGCAGGAGACTCCTCTGGAGCGGGAGGCGGCGTGATCTGCTGCTCCGCCTTCGGTTTCTCCTTATCGAGTACCTTTTCTGCCGGCTTCTCCGCAACTTTTTCTCTAACTGGCTCCGGTGAGGGACGCACTCGCTTTACAGGCGGCATCTTGCCGGGATTCAGGCTGGAAATCACCTTGACCGCCGCTGCGCGCGACTTGGTCTTGACATTCTCCGAAATGGAGGACTTCAGCACGCCGTCGTTGAGCCGCTCTTCGCCGCTAGGCAGCAGGTTGTCGAAGCCGTGGATCTTGATATCCAGGCTCTTAAGCATCTTGTTAATGGCCCGCGCCTTGCCATCCTCGTGTCGTTCCTCCGGCGACAATTTAAGGCTGTTGGAAGCAGATGCAGATGCAGATGCGGACGGGGCGGTTGTCGAGGATGTGGATGATGTCGTGGTGGAGGTCGTTTGTTTTCCGCCTCCATTTCCAGCACCACCCTCAGTGGTGGCTGTGGACACGCCCGATGATCCCGTTGGATCCTTGGCCGGCTTCTTGGCCGCCGAATCTGTTTTGCTGGCTGACTTCTTGTCATCCGCCTCGTCGCCGCCGCCACCGGAGGCCTTCGTCTGTTTCCCGGGCCGCTTCTTGCCCTGCGTCGAGGACGCCGTCGCTGCTGCGGCAGCTGCTGCTGCCGCCGCTGCCGCAGTCGCCGTCGAACGCTGGACACGCTCGGCGGCATTGGAGCGCTTCTTCGAGACCATTTCGTGGGGCTGTGCGGGAAAGAGGAGCGGTAAACGAGGGAGGTTAATAAATGAAGTATTTCGAGAAGAGACCAAGAAACAAGGGCCTGCCTCCTACACATTCACTTTCGTTTGCCCCCCCCCCCCCCATCCTTTCTGCTCCGTGGTACATTTCAGTTCGGTTCCTTGTAATTCAGCTGAAGTGGCCGCACGTGACAAACAATGGGAACGCCAGCTACGAAATGAAAATGGAGGCGGAGTGCCAGAGAATGCATCTCAACTCGAAACTGTCGGTTGGAACATGGAGTATTTAGAGTACCCATCACTTGCTGTTCTTATTTTCAAATAAAAGAATGAATTGTTTTATATCGATTTGGATTTATTTACTCGACTTAAAGATAATCGGCTGGACCTAGAAGGTTTTAACTGAAATGCAGAACAATTTAGATTTGACCTTTACTAACCTTCAAACTACTAACCTATATATTGTACATATGTAAACGCATTTACAATGTTTGAAAAGCTTTCGATACGCAATTATGCGACATATAATATATATAATATAATATAAAAATATAATATAAAAATATAATATAAAAATATAATATAAAAATATAATATATATAATATAATAATATATATATATAATCATAATTACAAAAATTACTATGCACATCATATTGCACATCGCGAAATTCTATTATTTAATCAATTGTTTTGAAGGAGTAATAAGTATGCAATTACAAAAAGTATTTATTTCAAATTGTTTTATTTTACAGGACTCATAAAAAACTCACTAAACTCATTAAAATGCATTCTCCAATTTAAATGTTTGCTATTTCTTAAAATTTGCTTTATCTTAAAATATAAATAAATAAATTCGATGCAAAGCTAAACCAAATTATATTCTTAAGGACTTAAAAGAATGACATACTAGAAATATTCATTGAAAAATTCGTAACGGATAAAAGGAAAGTTAAACATTTTTCATTGTTCCGAAGCGTGGAATTATTTAAAAAACTCGTACCTATGAAAACATTTTAAAAGATCTGTATTCAGAAAATCACACAAAAGATATTAGCTGGTAGCGGGTTAATTGAATTCGGAATTATATTATCACTATAAGCGAGTGATTACTGTATTCCCACCCACTAAGCCCAGTCTTCCTCCCTCTTCCTCTTCCTTTTCCCTTTTCGGTCGCTCTTATTGTTACGTTTGATGGGGGGGGGGGAGATGCCACCGTTAGAAAGCCAAAGTCACTCACCTCTCGCTCGCACCTTCAGTGGCGCTCGCTTGCCGTCCCGCTCGCTCTCACTGCGCTGTGGCCGTTGGTCCGCTGCAGCTAGTGCAACAGCAACAACAACTACAACAACTGCAACTGCTCTGGGAGCCGCAACAACAACAACAACAGCAGCAAGCACGAGGAGAATGGCCAGCGGAGGGCACGAAAATCCGTAGGCCGCCCATCTGCCGACCTTTAATGACGTTTCGCGATGCTTCCTAAGCCGTTTGTTGTTCTCCTACTTTCGGGCGGGCGCACTTTTATTTATGTTTTTATTTATTTGTGGGTGCTGCTCCACTTTGTGGTGAGATTTATTGTTTTTGCCGATCGCGTTTCACTTCAAACTTGTGCGGCGCCTATTTGCATAGAAGTGTGCGTGTGTGAGTGGGTGGCGGGAGGGGCGGGAAAAAACATAAACATAAACATTTTATACACATTTCGTCACAAATAAAGAGGCGCACACACACATACACATGCACTCACGGTGTATCAACAAAAAAAAGCCTCTCTCTCGCTCGCTCCCTCTCACTCTCACTCCCTCTCTTTTACTCTGGCGCTCCCACACAAAACACACTACACAGGCAAAACGGCCAAGCCAGGTGGATTTCTCCGAATTTTCATAGATGCTTTTCGGGCTTTCGCAAGTTATGTTACATGCTTGTTTTAAGATAGGTTACGAGAAAACGAGGAAAAACACTTTTACGAATCCTCCCCCTCTCACGTACACACACAAATGCACCTTACACCCAACAAATACATACGCACGCACACGCACACGTCGAGCGTTTGGCATACGAAAACATGATGCAAACTTTTCCTATTGGAAACCAATTGTGTTTTCCATCTGAATCGGATGGCACCGTGGGCCGAAATATTTACTATTCGCACATAAAAATCGCATCGTACAGGGCTCACTCAATAAACAAATCACAGGAAAAAAAATAAATAACCCAATGCACATTAGAGGTGGAACTAGGACCTATTTCCATGCGATACTATCGATAGATACGTATCAAGTTTTGTTGGTGCTGTGTGTAACGGGCAAGGAGAGCGGATGGCAACTCTTGTCGCGGCGCGTATCTCCGATAGAAGAAAAGGTGGCAGCACAGAATTTATGGGCGCACTGGGTTAGCAGAGGAGCAAGTACTTGCTAAGCGTGAGTGTTTGGCATCCCAGATGTGGAACTTAGTTCCACAAAGTAAAGTAAGTAAATAAGTAAAGGTGGCAACTAATGTCGTAAACAATATTACCGCTTGGGAATCGATTCTTTTCGATTCTAAAAAAGATCGATTAAGTCGAAAAAAACGGCCTTAAATCAATTAATCAGCTTAAAAATTAAGAGGCAGCTCTTATGCTTAGAATTTTTGTTATCTAAAAAAATGCAATGTTAATATATTTTGTAAGATCAATATGTTTTCATAGATTATTTATAATCCACTGGTACGTAGGGGGCAGTACAAATGTGATTAATTTAATTGAGGAATATTACTTTAAGATTAGATTTGTCACCTTATAAAGATAGATAGACATAGCATCGATTTCCTAGTAATGTTATCGATTTCTTCGCCCATCTGAAAATATCGATTAGATCGATTTTGAAATCGAATTGCTCACAGCTCTACTGACAACACCAAAGTGGCTGATTTAAACCATCTGATATTTACTATTTATCCGCAATCCTGACAGAACCATGAACGATCTGAACCTGCGCGTGGCCGCCTTGAAGGTGTGTGCTCACCCCAAGAGATTTGCCGAGCTGCGCGACGCCCTTGTGCCACTGCCCAACACGTGGATTGCCGGTGGGTTGTGGTGGGTCACTTAGTGACCACCAGTAAGCTATGTATAAACATGCATGCTGAGGCTCCAATCGCTTCTCCATTTTCCAGCGCCACATGACTTTGTGCTCCAGTTCGCGGCGGCCAAGAGCAGTGCGGAGCAGGTGCAGGTGGTCAAGGATGTCTTTTACGGGGAGCAGGCGCAAGATCATGAAGATGTAGCCCACTTCCTGGCGGATCTCCTGCTGGCCAGTCCCCTGAAGCACGCCGTGCGCAACCAGCTGACCAAGTACGGTGAGCCCACGGCGACTCAAGCCACACGATCCAACTGGATGTCCTATAGCCGATGATCAATCCCATTTAGACTCTTCTCGGACAATGCGCTGGCCAAACAGAATGCGTCGCCACATCGCAGGCACTCGAAGGAGCACCTGCTGGAGGCTCTGCAGCAGTCGCTCGGCGAAATGGCCAACAGTCTCGCAGTGATCACGCCGCCTGTCAGCCACGAGCGCACCAACGATGTCTTCGTGTCCGCCAACGCCTGCCTGCAGAACTTTCCCTTTGGACGGGAGGCCCTGGGCAAACAGGTGCATCGCTTTGCGCCGCTGCTAACTACCGCCTTGGAGCGCTACTGGGCGGACATTTGGTGCGTCAATCTAATGTATATGATAGCTGCGCACAATGCTGACTCCACAATTACCTTGCTTTAAGACAGTGACCCTACGCTGGAACTCTCGCCAACGCGTCGCAACGAGCTCTACTTGTACGTGCAGAATGCGCTGCGGTTCTTGGTTAGTCTGCTGGCCGAGTGGAGCGACAAGTTGCGCCTGTTCGAGGATCAGCGGTTTCCGGGCACGTCGAATGCGGTGGCCCAAAAGGTGGCTCGCTACTACGACACTCCGTGGGACGTACGCTCCATTGCCGCCCTGCTGATCGGTCACCTGGCTCGGTTTTCCGGAACATTCAAGGCGTATGTCGAAGACTGCTCGAGGCCAAAGGCAGAGCAGGATGTTCCCATACAGATGGCCGCCCTGCTCGTCCTGCGGCCCGTCGATTATACAGAAAACGCTACACTAGCACTGGCTATTCTGAAGAGGATCGTGGCCGTCAGCGAGCTGAAAAGCACCGTGACCAATCTGCTTGTCTTCCTTTCCAAGCATCTGTTCATTTACTCCAAATCGCTGGGCGAGATGCACGCCCATCTTCCTGACGACCAGAAGTTGCTATACCAACGGATCTTGGCACAGCTGCAGGTGTTCGCCCTGCAGAATATCTCCAGTGACACGGACTCCGTGCGCCACATGAGCAGCGCCCTGCTGCACCAGGTGCTGCAGCACGCCCAGGCCGCCGGCCAGGAGGAGCTCTTCCAAGTCGTCTATCGCCAGTTTGAAGATCGTGCTGCATACCTAAATGCCAGTTGCATGGCACTGGAGCAGCTGGTTGCGGTGGCCGGAGTCAGCAAGTCCATCGAGAACTGTCCTTCGCTGTTCGGAGTCATATTCCCGCGCCATCTGGGCTGTGAGGATTGTGTGGATGCCCTGTTCAAAGGCAAGTATCCTTCATTGAATGCAGCCTCGAATCGTGTACTTATTCCTTTTGTTATTATACTTATTAGCCATGATGGTATCGGCCCACAAGACGGAACCCTTCGCCGAGTGGCAGAGCCGGTGGTTCGGTCTGCTTTTGGCGGCAATCCGCGTGCCGGAGAAGCGCCGCCAGGTCATTGAGGAGCTGATCGCACAGGCCGTACAGCTGGAGCCAACGAGACTGGCGCAAGTGCTCCTGCCAGACGACCGGCTGCCGCTTAGCTGCAAGCTGGCGGCGATTCTGGGCGTGAGGCAACTCAGCGCCAGGCGGCAGAATCTGTTGCGTGGCATGAAAGAGGAGGTGGAACAGGCCCTCATCGGACTGGACGACCACACGCGCCTACTGGCGCTGCGATTTCTGGTGGAGACGCCGCGTCCCAGCGAACTTTTAAATGCCGACCAAATGGGCGCCATTGAACTTTACGTGCGGCACAATGCCAACAATCCTAGCGCCCATCTGCGGCAGCTAGGCTACGGTCTGCTGCAGAAGGCCCTCAAGAGAGTCCATTTCGGCCTGGTCGAGTACCGGAAGAGCCGCACGCCGGCGTCGCAGGAGGTGCTCCAGTTCCTAATACGGCTTATCCGCACTCTCGCGCAGAATCTGTTTCCCACGGCGAACTACGGACGACGCTGGCTTTCGCTGCGCTTGCTGCGCGATTGCCTGGAGTTAAGCGAGATGGTGGGCATAACGTTCAGCGAGTTGGGAATAGAGCTGCCCACAGAGGCACTGATGGCCTGCTTGGGCGACAGCTACGAGCACAACAAAGTGCTGGCCGCTCAGCTGCTGGAGCGATTTCAATCCCATTCCCTCTTCAAGCCGGATGAGATGATCGAGCTGCTGCTCTCCCTCAGGCCATCGGACTCCGCCACCGGAGCCTTCCAGCTGCAGGTCTATTGCAAAGCCAGTCGAGTGCAAAGCGAGATGCCCACGCCAACGCACGGTGGCACAATCCACGAGCCGCTTACCTTCAGGGCATTGCAGTGGTGCCTGCAGCACTTGAGGGAGGGCCTGCGTCTCGCCCAGCTTGATCTTGGCGAGGCGGCCAAGCTGAACCCTTTGTACGGCCTGCTTTTTGCCAGCCGGCATCTGCTGCAGCAACTCAAACTCAAGGAACTGGCGAAAGAGCCTCAGTGGAGGCAGTACATAGACGAGCTAGTGACCATGTGCCTGGCAGTCAGCAGCGTAGTGCTGCCTGTGGTCAGCAGCGCTTCCCCCGAAGGCCACCTGCCCGAAACCTGCGACCAGGAGACGGATCAGCCGCTGACCAACGTGCTCGACCGTCAGTTGAGCCGCGAGGAACTGCTGCAGGTGCGCACGACGCCCCAGATGATACTGCTGTGCGCTTGGCGCAGCAGCAAGGAGGTGTGCCTCATCCTGGGCGAGCTTGTCCAGCGCGCACCACTGGAGGAGGAGGAGGATGAGGAGCAGCAGCAGCAGCAGGGCGACTTCCTGCTCAGCCGTGCTCAGCTGGAGGCCATCGGGGAGCATTTCCTGCAACTGCTGGCCGAGACGAAGCATCGCGGCGCCTTCGAGCAGGCCTACGTGGGATTCACGATGCTGTGCCGCCGCTTCTGGCACAGCGAGTCGGTGCGTCTCAACCAGCTGCCCGGCCAGTGGGTCGACGAGGCCATGGCGATGGTCAGCGGCCAGGAGGAGTGGGCAGGCAAGGGTGCCCGCCTGTGCGCTACGCGCCGCAGTGCCGGAATGCCCTTCATGCTGCAGGCGCTGGTCGGCACGGAGCTCAAGCTGGGCACCCATGCCACTCTCTATCGCTGCATGAACCGCCTGCTCGAGGTGTGTGAGCGCCGGACAGGTGGAGCCGCTGGTATCACCGCCCGCAGCCACGCCCTCAACATCATGCGCGCCCTCTTCCGCAGCAGCGAACTGGCCGAGCTGGTCACCGAGTTCATGGCCCGCGGCATTCAGTGCGCCCTCGACGGACTGCTGCTCGCGGAGGAGTGGGCGGAGCGCAATAGCGCCACTCTGCTGCTGGCCGCCCTCATCGTTCGCGTCTTTGGCGTGGAGCGTGCCCGCCTGGAGACCGGTGAGCTGCACGTGCGCAACCGCATGACGGGACGCATCTTCTTTACGCGCTATCCGCAGCTCTTCGACTACTTCCACGCCGCCCTGCAGCGCGAGTCGGAGCAGATGGACGCCGGCGGCGGGGGCAGCGAGAACGCGAGCGGGAAGCGGCGGCAGGCGGTCCAGCTGGAGGCCATGCTGCTGATGCTCAGCCGGCTGTATCCGTCCTCGCTGGAGGGCGCGGAGTCAACCTTAAATGTAGGTGGATCGGGCACATTCCTTCTTGCTGTTCTTGCTATTACAAATATGATTTATTAATTTCCCACAGCTCAGCGAGTTTGTGCCCTTCCTGATAAGGATCTGCCACTCCCACGATCTGATGACACGTGAAATGGCTGCCCTGGTGGTGGCCAACTTTGTCACCCAGGAACAAGCGCTGGCCGAGATCAGGCGCATCGTCGTGGAACTTAAGGCACTGCAGCTACGGCTAAAGGTGAGTTTGCATCCTGCTATTACTCGGAATCCTCTCAAGAACTTCAGCTCTTCTTCCCGCAGAACACCGAGGCAGCTAACACCAAGCTAAACACCAATGTCCTGCACGGCCAGTTGCTTCTGCTGCTGCATCTACACCGCTTGGTTCGCTGGACACGTCCTTCGTTGACCAGAATGCAGCTACACACCCTCGCCGAACTGGCAGCTCCGCTCCTACAGCACGACGCGTGTGCATTCAGTGCGCTGGTGGCGGTGATGGTGGCTGCCATGGAGGATGCCGTGGAGCCCGGCTTGCTGGATTTCCAGCTGCTGGAGCAGATTGGCGTCGTTTATCTGCTGAATCATAAGGAGGTCCAAAGCCGTTGCCAGCAGCTGGGTATCTCCAACCGTTTCTATCAGATCTTTGGCCTCCATCTGCACCGTCTACGCGGCATTTCCCAGGGAATAGTGCTGCACATCGTCGAGGATCTGGCCGAAACCATCTGGGCTCTGGACGAGCTGAAAGTGGAGCTGTGGCTGTACATTCTTCTACAGAGATCCCTAAGCGAGCAGAATTCGCTGGTCAGTGAGCAGGATATCGAGCACTTTGAGTTTTCACGCGACATTCGCCGATATTTCGAGACCCTTAGTCGTGAGCAGCGGGAGGAGGTGGGCCAGGAACTGTATGAATCGCCGGCTGTTCGCTCGAGCGTTCTGCACATGATGCACATGATCAAAAGCTCAAAGAACAGCTGTTGGAGCCTTCAGCTGGCCGGTCGCCTGGCCGCCTTGCAAACCCTGCTTCGAGATCCGGGACTGGAACTGAATCAGTTAGTCCAGCGCTGCTCAGAGGAGCACTCCACCCACCAGGAGGCGGGCTTGCTGCTCGGCCTGCGTAGGCTGATCGGCGAAAGCAAGATGCTGGAGCGAAAGCACTGGCTGCCCATGCTGAACTACGCGCAGCGACTTGTGCATCCTGGCCAACCGGTCTATCTTCGCCATCAGGCTGCCGAGCTGTGCGATTCGCTGGCTCGCAATCACCTGCGTGATCAACTGGTTGCAGGTACCACAGATGTGGACATTGGGTTGGTCGGACGCTTTAGTGGACTGGTGCTGCTGCTGCTGCACGACGACGCGGAGTGGGTGCGTCATCGGGCTGTCCAGCTGGTGTGCGGCGCTGGACTGCGGACGAGGAGTGGGGCTGGACAGGAGCAAGAGCAGTCTGCCATGGCGCCACTCATCCTGCCCAGTGCCTTGATACCACCATTCTTGGACACCATGATCGGTAAGCTGACCTTCGATGACTTCAACATGGTACAGCGCCTGGTTGACATCATCGCTGAGCCCTTCACTACCGCCGATGCAATGGAGCTGTTCGACAAGCAGGAGAACAACCATTACTGCGAAAGGAACCACGTTTTAACCGAGCTATGGGACGCTCGTGGACGAGCAGATCCACGTGCAAGAACACCAACAATACCGACGGGGTATCAAATATTTAAGTGACGATCGCACATTTAAAACATATGTATTAAATGTACAAAAGTTTTTAAATCAGCAAAATGTTTTACTTTTCTATTGGCTATGTGATAGTCGATCGTTTTCTATTCTATGATATTAAGAACTCTACATGCGCACAGATGCAAACATTCTTGAGTATCTGATAGTCTATCATTTTCTATTATATTTGAAGTTAAGTGGATGTGTAAACTGGCTACAATTGATGTTGTATTTATGGGTTTACTTAAGATCTCTCCATGCGCACAGCTACAAACTGCCTGTGGCTGCATTAATGGGTAACTGATAGTCGAGCAAATTGTGCATTCTATTGCCATATTTTGTGAGTGAGTGCCGAATTAGAGGGAGACAGACTACAATGTCATTGCGTTTGCAAATGAAAAAGCAACCACCAATCGTTTTAGAAAATTAACATTTTTTTATTGATATATAAAACTAAACATATCGCTTGGCCACCGCCTACGAATCGAAGCTGGAATTGACATCGTTGGCAGTGATGGGGGCGAACTGGACGAGCGCCTTAATGCGTCGCAGCAGCGAGCCATTGAAGCCTTTGCACTTAATCGAGTAATCCTCGCTGGCGTTGATTAGCTGCGTGCAGAATGTCTCGTTGAATGTGGAGATGAGCAGCTGCTTGAGCTGCACGATCTCTTCCTGCGAGGCGTTCAGCACGGACATGTCATTGTCGTCGTCCATGTTGCTCTCGTTGATGGCGTTCCTGTTTTCGTTGGCGTAGTCGATGGTGTTGCGCAGATAGAAGTCCAGATGGATCCACAGCAGATACAGATTCTGCTCGGCAATGAAGACGGCCTGCCTCAGTTCGCTGCGCTTCTCGTTGTATCGCTGGCTCAGTTCTATGTAGCTTTGTTTACCTGGTTGATTGGTACAAATGGATCAGCCAAATGTGGAATGCATCAATGCTAAATGCTAAATGCCAAAATCAAGGAGAACTTACCGTTGGGCCCAAAGCTGATGTTGGGCAGGGAGGCGCGTTGCTGGAGGAGATTGTCGGCGATCGACTTCTGCGAAAGGTAGTAGCCGATGGAGCCCTTCAGCTGATTGAGGATGGTGTGCATGATGGTCGTCAGCTTTTTGCTGGACATTTTGCCAGTGCTTCAAGGAGAATTAAATCGATGCTATTAATAATCGATGGCTATACAATTAAATATAATGGGCGATGGACTTACAGCAGCGTTACATCATTGATCACGGTGGTCAGCAAGTATTTGGAGGTCATGCTGTCCTTCGAATGGCTGGTGACCACGTTGCGGCAGTAGAGCGACACGTTGGCTGCTATATCCAGAAAATACTTGACACGTAGCCTCTTCGAGTCATCGGTGGGGTTGGTCTGCTGCTCCTCATCCTGCTGCAGCATGCGACGAATGGTGGGCTCGCTTACGCAAAAGCGTCCGAACACCACGATCATCAGCTGCTGCACGCGGCCCAGGCGATTTCGCAAATCCAGCTGCACGCTATCCTCCAGCGCGGTCAACTCGTGCGTGGAGGCGCGGGCAAACAGATTGCTAATGACCGCCACCTGCTGCAGGTGGCCGAGGTCCATATACGGCGTGGCCGAGCGCAACATGGCCTCGACCATGTCGATGTGGGCGAACAGAAAGTTAAGCACCTGCACGGCGGCGGAGTTGTTGCGCGGACCCAGCGAGTTGACAATGGCATCGCAGAGGCTCAGCGCCGGCAGGAGGATCGACCGGAAGCGGTCATCGATGGACGGGAGGAAGGTCTGCGGCTCGTTACGATTCAGTTCGCTGGACTTCAGGTCGGGCTGCTGGTCATAGACCTTCATATTCGAAAGCACGCCCAGCGCCTGCTCGGTGAGGAGGAGCCGGGCTCCCACATTGCTGTTCGCCATGCGCGTGAGGAAGGCCATGCGCGACTCGTAGACGTAGAGCGGCCTCAGGTGATCCGGCACGGGCTGCAGAATCCCGCAAAGCGCCGTACTGGACTGATCAAGGCTTTCCAGTATGTGCTTGAGGTAGCCACGCGATGCCACAAAGTCGCATAGCGTGCTCACCGCCTGCAGCTCGGAGATCATGTCCAGGCAGGCCAGCGCCAGCATGCGGCACACATCGTGGCCGGTCACCGCATCGTGGCAGATGGTGTCGATCAGCTTCTCGCCGAACGTGCCAATCACTTCCGCCGCCATGGCCTTCAGCCGCAGGCGATCGTCGCGCCGCTGCTCCTTGTTGTACGTGCGTGCACTCTCCTGGCGCGAAATCAATCTGCAATGAAATAGAATGAAAGCTACAACTGCCTGCTACTGCTGTTGAGAAGGATACACTTACGTCTCCTGGTACTCCAGATGCTCGTCGGTGCGCAGTCGCTTCGCGATCCGCAGGCAATTCAGCAGCGAACTGTACAGATTGATGCGCAGCTTCTGCGACTTCACCTCACTGATCATGATCCACTGGACGAGGTTCTTGAGAATGAATCGCAGATTGCTGCTGTTGCCACCGGAACCGATATCCCGTCCACCTCCACTGCCGCCATCCGAACCAGTTCCGATTGCCCTCTGGCCCAGACACAATGCGTTCACCTGCGAATCGTTGCCGATGGCGTTGCCATTGCCATTGCTGAGCGAATCCTCGGCGGCCAGATCCTCGGGGCTCTGGTCCTCGGCCTGGTAGCAGCAGTAGCGCAAATTGGCAAGCAGCAGCAGCACCGTCTCGCTCACCTGTACGGATATCTCGATGATGGGCTGTATGGGCTGCACCTTGATGAGTACCTTCTCGACGATATCGATGATGTGCTGGCGACGCTGCGTCGCCGGAAGCACGGCATCGGGCATGTTGCTAAAGAGCACCTGCACCAGTTGACCCCATGCTGCCATGAAGGCCAGCGTGGCGCAGCGCTGTGTCCGCACGCGATTTATGTTGACGGCGTGATTGAGCAGCAGCATGATTTCCGTGGAAATGGCCTTCCGCTGGCCGCTGGCAATGATGCTCTGCACCATGTACAGCTCGTCGGTGAGAATGTAGTACAGTTTGCGCACGTTGATCAAGTTGGCCCTGGAATTGGCGCCAGCTTCGGCGGATGCCTCGCAGTCGCGCAGCAGTTGAGTGATCAGATGCCCGTCGAAGAACTCCAGCTGCGGCTGGCTCAACGTGCCCGCCTCCAGGACGAGAATATCTAGCAGTCGGGTGACATGCAGTCCCTGCGATGTCTCCTGCAGCAGCGATGGCTTAAGTGATTTGACCCCAGTGTTTGGAGCTCCGAGAGACGCCGAACCAGCCCCATGTGCCACGGCACTTATCGATCCACCGGCCGGTAGCACATCCATGGCGAGGAAAGACGACGACGGCTGTGAAATCAGGCTGTGGCCCAATTCCATCGACAGGCCATGGGATGAACGCTCCATTCCGTTTCCAATTAGCAAAATGTCGCACATCTGGTTGAAGCGCGTCATCTGGCCATGTTTGGCCGCCAGTTTGACATCGATAGAGACGCAGTTGAGCAGGTGGCCCATGGCGTGCAGCACATGATCCTCGCGATGCTGCCGGAAGGGCAGCGAGCGTAGGTGACGCAGCAGGAAGTCGCTGCACGTTAGCCGGAAGTAGCGCAGTATCGTCTCCGCGGTGCGGCGATTGGCGCAGAGTCCATGGAACAGATGGTAAATGCGCTCCACGATTCTCGCCGTGTGCTCGCAGTACTTATCGCTGTGACGCTGTTTCTGCAATATCAGAGATTGATTTGATTGTTAAAAGTTGGTAAGTTAGTTAGTTAGTTAGTTAGTTAGAATAGATAGTAATGGCCAATGGCTTTCAACTCACATCCATGTACTTTTCCAGCAACAGCACTACGGAGTTCACGCACGAGCTTTGCATCTCGATGGCCAGGTGCTGCCGTCCGTTGGCCATAAATTCGCGCAGCACATCCACGCCGAGCAGGAAGTACACAAAGTTGGGCAACTGCTGGCTAAGATTCATCTCGAACAGCTTGAT
Source organism: Drosophila melanogaster (assembly GCF_000001215.4). Classification (NCBI taxonomy): domain Eukaryota; kingdom Metazoa; phylum Arthropoda; class Insecta; order Diptera; family Drosophilidae; genus Drosophila; species Drosophila melanogaster. The sequence goes on along the minus strand of NC_004354.4, from coordinate 19,855,816 downwards.
AATGGCCTCTTTCAGTTGCAGCTCAATGCTAGCCGGTTTGCTCTCCAGCGCGCCATCCCCCGCCTGCAGCTCCAGTTGCGATTCAATAGTTGAATATTCGCGTTCCCCGCTCATCTCTCGCTCATTGTCCAGATCATCGCCGAATCCCAGATACGGAACGTGATTGTTGAGGGCCAGTTGGTCCAACAAATCGTCGTCGTGCTTGCCCACGCACACCTCCATTTCCAGGCACTCGACGAAACCCTGACGAATCTCGAGCTTCTCATTGCTGCCCTGACCGTACATGCTGAGAATCTGGGTGGAGACATTCGGCAGCTGGGTGACCGAAGCCAGAATCTTAATGGCGGCCAGGGCGTGCCGCGGCAGCCAGCTATTATAGGTTACATACTTAATGATATTCAGCACGTGATCGGGCTTGCGACTGCGTGGATTCAGATCCAGGAGCATGCGATTCAGGCCCGACAGCAAAATGGGGCAATTGGCCGCCGAGTGGGCCTCAAAGAAGGCGTTCTGTTTCGCCAATGCGGCTTCCAGGATCAGCAGTGCGTACAATGAGCACTCCTCGAGTAGCTTCTTGCCCTGAAAGCGATTGTAGTTGTCCAGCCGCTCACGCACCTCCTCCACAATGCACAGCAGCAGCTGCAACATTTCGGACTTCAGCTGCAGCTGCATCATAACGTGAAAGCCCGGATAGGGAGGTTCATCGACTGTCTCCAGAAAATCCATTGCGGACGGCCGATAGGTGGCCAGTAGGTAGTAGAGCAGTTTCAGGCACTGGGCGCCAACTTGCCACTTCTCGGAGGGAACCTTGTACGCGCGATTGTAAAACTTGAGCAACACCGAATTTATCATGGACTTTAGATAGCCTTCGTAGGCCGGTGTCCGTTGCCCGGCGCCCAAACTCTTCGGCAGATTGGTGGTCATCAGTGTGTAGAGCAATTGGAGGATGCCGCGCGTCAGGTTATACTGCTCCGAACGGCTCTCGATTTGTTCCATCTCCTCCAACAAACTGCACTGGGCATAGCTTCTAGACACGGGCACAGTGGGTATAATCTGCGAGGCCTCCAGGTGGAACCAGATGACGCGCGCCGTCTCCTTCGATTTGGCCAGGGCAGCCAGCGTGTGCAGAATCTCCGCCTTCAAAAAAAGCGGCGTGGCGCACGCAACCAGGCCCAGGAGCACCTGCGGCGTCTGCCAATTGGGATGGTCACAGATCATGATGCGCGAGACCTCGTCGTGTTCCGCCACCGCCTGTATGATGCCCATTACGGCCACCAGATGCTCCGCCTCTCGCTGCGTAATGGCCTTTGGTGTCGATCGGGTGCGGTAAATGGTCTCGCCGCTCATGCCGATGTTGGTGTTAAAGTCGTTGCGCATCGAACTAGAAGATAGTGATCTTCAGAGAGATCTTCAATACCAGATTTGAGTCACACTTACGTATAGTAGTTGCCCAGGGTGGTGAAGAAGTGATCCCAGCTAACCGCATACTTGCCGCCGGTGGCCATCTGGGGCACCCTAAGCATGTTGAAGGCGCATCGAGCCGAGAAATCGGTCCGTGTAAGTCCGGATATCATCTTGAGGTAGGCCTTGAACAGCGTCTGTGGCAGCAGGTCGCTGGCCAAGCTAATGAACTTGAACAGCGACACCGAGCGCGAGGTGTTCTTGAATGCCGTAGAGCCGTTGGGATCGCCGGGGCCCCAGTACTCGTTGCACAGCCTGATGGTGACGCGCGGATCGCCGTGCATCTTGGCCACGCACAGCATGAGCAGCTCAAAGTTGGAGTCCAAGTTGGGCGGCGGTTCCAGACCCTCGTTTAGGAAGCTGATGATCGTGTGTGACGACTCGTCTGCTCGGCCGCGCAGCTCCGACACCTTGGAGTTCATGAAGTCGATGAAGTCCGTGATGAGCAGATGGACGCGGCGGTAGAAGAACTGCGTGCTGTCAGCACAAATGATGATTAGCTTGCGAATCGGCAATTGACACTTCAGTTGTCAGTACTCACCTATAGACCAGATCCTTCTCGAGCAGCAAGCTGTGGAAGAAGACGAATACCTGCGCTCCCAGTGCCTCGTCGATGAGCATCTCATCGCGATTGATGATCGAGATGGCGGTGGCCTGAAGCTGCAAAGGTGCATGCCGCAGGCTGGCCAGCGTTAGTCCGAAGCTGTAGGCAATGATGGCATTCAGGCGCGGTGCTTGCCAGCTGCTCTGCGCGTACAGCTCCTCCAGGAAGCACTCGGCGAACTCGCGATCGCTGAAGATCGGAAGTCGGGTTGTGTGCTCATTGGGTTCCTCGGTGACCAGCAGCATGGAGGTATCGTACGCATACAGCAGAGCCATCAGCATGATCAGGGTCACGTCGTCCATGTTGCCGCCCGCGTCGTGGTTCTTTCGGTTGGCCAATTGGTGCATCAGCCGAATGGCAATGTGTCGCGGCAGGCCGCGTTGTGCCGACCAATTGAACAGGGCCATTGCCAATGCCTGTTGAATGTCCTCGTATAGGCCGAGCACCTGGTTCTGATGCTTCTTGGAGCCAAACGCGCGGTTTGTGGTCAGCATAGCGCACTGCGAACGTTGGACAACAAATGAATAACAATTTGCGAAGGAAGATATGCAATTTCAGAGAATTTCAGAAACAGGCGCATACAAACCCACCTCCTTGTCGACATCCATCTCCTCGAGCAGCTGCAGCAGGCGTCCCAGTATCCCAGAGCCGTCGACAAGGCTCTCGGCATAGTTAGTGACCAGACCGGTGATCTGCGTGCGTAGAACGATAATCAGGGTCAGTGAATCTCTCTTTCAGCGGCACTGCGATGCCTGCGATGTCGAAATCTCGAAACTTACCTCCTTGGGCAGTTCGGTGTTCCACGAGACGCCGCTAACCACCTGGAACATGTCGCGAAGCGTGCAGCTGATGGCCTTTCGTCCATCGTAGTAGAGCAGCACCGCGACAAGGCCTCTGGACAGGCCGGGATGATGCTTCTGCTGGCGCTGTGCGGTGCACAGCAGCTCCACGGCGAAACCCTCGTCCAGATCGAACATGTCGGACAGAATGACCGCCTCGTCGGCCAGGTCCTGTGACATCTTTGTCTTTCGCGAATGCCCCTGCATCGGGACGCCTTCGTTGAGGGCATTTCGTAGGAGATTGCGGCTCTTCTCGCTTCTCGGCTGCCGACATTTTCAATAATGGATTATCAATAATTAGTTAAATCTACGGATCTGCAAGCGCTTGTTTTGCTATACCCACCGGATTGCGCAGCAAGTTGCTGAAGTTGTGCTTGTACTTCTTGAGGCACTGCTCCAGATCCGAGGTGAAGCCACTGCGATTGGACACCGCGGTCTGAAAAGTGTTGTACAAATGCTTGTACGGCGTCCACATGTCCTCGATTACAGCTGTGGACGCATGGGTGGCATTAGTGATTTGGCGACCCACGCACATCTGCTCGTTGGCCAGGCACTCACCATCCATTTCACTTGGTTTTGCGGTTCGCTCAGTTCACGCAGTTCTTGCTGATTCGCAGTTATTGACTATAAAACGCGGCAAGATTGCTTCGCTTTGCGACAAGGCGCCGGTTACCAGGGCTGGGTGCTGCAAATACTGGAAAACACAGATGTTCACCACCGTACGAACTCACCACGCTCGTACGCGCTTCGGTGCTTGTGCCCGCTAACTGCGGTTGCTGCGCTGGCTAAACGGTTGATTCGAACCAAGTCAATCGGAAAATCGATGCTTATCGAACGATAATCGAGGCGCTGCATCGGTGCGTTGTCGCACCACTAACTAACACAACTTCAGTGCGGCGCGGGCGGGGCGTTTTCGTGAAAATCTACGCACGGACTTTTCGTAGTTACCCGATAGTAGCATCCATTTGTTTTGTTCCGATTCGCGTTTTTTTTTTTTTCTGTTCTCCGCCACTTGATTTGGCCAGCGAACGCACTGCCCAAGTGGTGTCCTGTTCGCATTGTGAGTGAATCACCGATGGCCGCGGGCAGGCTGAACTGCACCATAGTGGGATGCTGGTTCTGGCTGTCGATGCAAGTGGATGTGGAAGTGGATGTAGAAGTGTAAATGCAAATGCAATCGGCGCAGTTCGGCTGCAATAAATGCCAAAAGGGATACTAACTGCCAAAGCCAGTGCAATTGGAAGGAAAATTCAAATTTCATTGGGAATTATTCGAATTGGAATTGAATTTGTAACTGGAGTTGGAGTTCAGAGTACTTGGTACTGGGTGTGCGAGAGCGACAGAGAGGAAGAGAGGCAGTGCAAGTGTGTGGGGGTAGCAGTCACACAGGCACACACGAACATACTCACAACTCCAGTGCATAAAACTCCAAACTGCGTTCGCCTCTCTCTTTTCGTTTCGCTTGCTCTCTCCCCTACGTTCGCCCACGCAACGCCTGGCGAGCGAGAGAGAGAGCGGTATAGAAGAGCAAGGGAGCCAGAGCGAGAGAGCAAGGAAGTGGTTTTTCCACCGAAAATATGGACAAAGGCAAACTGCAGAGTTAGCTGAAAATAAAAAAAAATAAAAAAAAGGAACAAGACACAAACAGTGACTGAAATAGCGGTTAACAGCGCTCCCTTACGGCGAATCGTTGAAATTCAAGACGGAGAGCTATCGCATTTCTTCAATTATGTCTGTTTCGCTTTTCATTCCGCTGCAGTAAGCGATCGCGCGAAGGAGCAGCAATACAGAGAGCGAGATTTGGAGAGAGAGAGAGAGAGATAGAGAGTGCGCTCCCAATTGACGACTCCACTCCACTCCCACACACACTTAACCCCGCCCCCTCGCACCCGTAATTACTATGGATTGTGGTGGTATTGCGGCACATCAGCAACAACAACTACAACAGCAACAACTGCACTTACTCCAGCAACAGCTACAACAACAACACCACCAGCAGCAGCGGCAACAACAACAGCACAGCCTCGAGGAAGCAGCAACAATAACAAATGTAAGTATCTCCCAAGTTTCTCCAAATGTGTGTGTGCGTTTGTGTTGCTCGACCATTTCCTCTGTACTTCATAATTCGCTCCCACACACAAAAAAAAAAGAAGTCATAGGACAGAGTACACAGGAAGAAACTGAACTATACCTTTAAAGTACAGCTTCTTCAAATTATAGTAAGAACGGTGCAAATGGTAGACTCACATATGGTTGGTAATTGTATTAACTATAATTCTCTATTAGTGTTTTTTTTTTCGAGTGTATTCAGTATACTTTACTCCTTGGCTATGAAAATAACCTAGTTATGCAGTGCTAGGTGATCAAAAGACTTCAAATTCGGTACTCCAAAGTTGAGACTGCCCAACTAGTATCATGGATATAGTTTCCTATAGTTTGATAATATAGAAACTTAAAACTTTACCACTCCCCCCATTCGATGGGTCAAAGGAGAATTAATAAAAGCAAACGCAGAGAGCGGAATGATTAATCTTTGGACCAGCTGCTGGGGCAAAAACGACCACAAAAAGTGCTCAATGCTTTCAAGTCCAACAGAATGCCGACCCATTAATTGGTGTACTAACTTTTTCGCTCTCTCTTGCGCCTCTTTCTCCGTTCTTGCCCCATTACTTTCACCGTGCATAAACGCTGAAAAGAGTTCCCGATCGTTGTGGTTCTGTTTTTCGTTTTTCGCCTCTGAGGTTCTCGATTTGTTTATGCGCGGGCGGCGGAAGAAAACCCGATTCCACACGAAAAAAGTCAAAGGCGATGTGCGATACCATGCGGCAACAGCAACAAACGCGATGTTGTTGCTGCCCCTTTGTTTTGCCGCAACAGCGGGCGTCGCCCCGCTCCCCTAAGCCACTTCACTTCCCAGCAGTTTGTGGCACAACCCCAACCAGGAAGGTCGATTAGTTTCTGGATCAGAATGGTAACAAACAGTTAAAACAAAGGCTCCATTTGGACGAGATAATAATCAGATCCAACAAAAACATTTTGTTTATAAGTGAACTATATATTTAAACAATGTTTGAACATCGCTTGGCTGGTCTCAATAGATGTAATTTCAGTTGAAGTATATCTTACATATATTAGAGATACATTTGGTACAAAGGAAATTAACCTTTAAAATTGTTATTTTTAAAAATGGTTTAACAATTGGAATTCCCTTAAGTCCAAATGTTTAAAATAATAGTTATCCACAGTCCTCCAGTTTTATATATATATATATACTTTATATCTTTGCAAGTAAGCCCTGTTTGTTGTCAGTCGCGGTTTTGTTCACTGCACACAAACATTTTGTATCTATGTAAATAAATACATACATACACATACATATAGTTTAGAGTGAACTGTCAGGATGCCAGGACGTGACTGCGTGCAGCTCAAGGACGAGGACATGGGAATTGGCCTCCCGGTGCGTGTCAAATTTGCCTAATTGCGCGCAGAGGTCAGCAAATTCTGAAAAACTGCGCTGCCCATTTGACCATTTCTACTTGGCCAGCACGCACATTTTTCATTTCCCAAAAGCAAATATTACACCTCAGCATAAAAGGTTGAGTAAGCAGTTTGCTTGACAGCAGGACAATCTGTTAGTTGGCATTTTTGGATTGTTTCAAACTAGTGAGTTTATACAAAACTCATTGAAAAATGTTGCAAAAATACTTGACAACTTTTTTCACTCCAATTCCATATCTTGTGTGAAACAATTTAGGAAAAAAAACTACTTCGATATGTAAATTCTTTTTTGATGAAGTCATTATGCAGTTATCAAATACATTTATCTAGTTTTTTCTTTAAATTCAAGCTATCCTCTGGTTTCCGTGCATATAAGGCAGTTTATAAGACCAGGGATTGGATGTACGTTTTAAGAAATATACTTTCAACTGCGTTAACAACATAATATTTAAATTTTTATTTTTTTATTTTTAATTTCTTTTAAAAATGTAACTCATTCAGATAGGTATATTCTTAATGTTAATGTAGTGAGTCGCTTTGTTCCCACAAAAACAGAGAAGATTGATTAAAGCCGATACTAAATGAAAGCTGGTGGGTTTTACCCCATCTGCAAAAAATCTAAATCCCATAAGTTTTTATAATAGACTCAAACATCGCATGTGAAAGTAAACATCATCAAACATCATATTGTGGCCTGCGTACCGTGTCCCTTCAATCTACCTCAAGACAATTATAATTCTTAAGAATGATTTGAAGAATAGCACGGGCAGCACTAGTTTTGCTATCCCCGATTTCTAACCGTGTACGCACTTGCATCCGACATCCAGGGCTGCCAACTCGCTTGCATCTGCAGTCCAGTTGGCAGCGCTGTCGGCGCTCTCGCTCGCGCCTGTTGTGTTTGAGTTCGAGTTGCTGCGCTTGTGAGTTTCTCAGCTTGTTGTCGCCATTTGGGTTTCGACCGACGCGCGCAGGAGACGTGACATCGCAGAGCGGAGCGACACGAACGTAACGTAACGGAACGGCACGATACGAAACGAAGTGCTACGCAACGAAAGGCGAACAGAAAACGAACATCACCATCAACGGCGGATGCGAGTGCGAGAGTGATTGGAAGTAAAAGAGCGCGCGCGGAATTCGAAGTGCACAATTATTCAATTTTATTTTTATTTTTTTTTTTTGACTTTGCGTTCCGTTTCGGTCCAAATACGTCGCCTTCTTTTGTTTTTTCTCAATTTTTCTCTTGTGCGCTGCGCTTATTAAGTTCCTTTAAAGTGCCTGGTCCATTGTGTTGTGATTGCCGCTTTTACATACACAAACATCGCAGGAAGAGGAAGCAGCATTACGCGGGGTAAATGAAACAATAATTAAAAGTGCCCTTTATTAATTTCCAAAAGGGGCTAAAGTGATGGATGGTGGGGAAGAGGGGTGCAACGAAAAAGAATCCGACGACTTAAAGCAAAACCAGAACGATTGACAATAGAATCAGTATACTTTATCATTTCCTAACCACCGATAACCTCATTTCACGGCGACACATGTGCATATCTATTTGAAAAGCTCAACAGCGAAGTGCAGATGAACAATGTTTGTACAGTAAAGTGTGTTGTGGCTCCAAACAAGTGGAAAATCAAATATTAGCAAGAAAAGTAGTTCACAATTTTTGTCTAATATTTGCAAACGCACTTGACGGACACTTGTAAATATGCATTCCAGAACTCAATTTGCCAGTTAGAAAATGCAATGATCTGAGGCAATCATCAAATTGCCCCCTTGTAATTCCACCATTTTAAATAGACCTTGAGTTCATTTAGCCATTGTTTACTGTGCCCTTCCATTTGTTGCGCCCCCCCAAAACCGAACTTGCAACGCAAGCGTGGCTGGCAACCCTGGTCTGGCCACCACGGCTCTCCCTTGTGATTTTCGCCGGTTTTTGGCTCAGTCATATGTGCGTCATTCCGCTTCCTCCCACATTTCCTTTGCATCCTCCCCCGCCATCGCCACCCCGCAGAGAGTCACCCGCATTGTCGACTCCTTGGCCACTCTACTCTCTGTTCTCGCCCACTACTCCTTACTCCGCCTTCGCCAAATTGCTTCTGCACGTTCGTCAAATATTTGCTCAACTCTTTTTAATTACATTACACACACTCACGCATTTGCCGTTGTTACCCCGTTTACCCCTTTTACACCATCGCCATTACACGTAGAAAACAGTGGCTTGCGCAGGGGGGGCGTTCATTACCGACACTCCCCCCACCCTCCCTTCTGGTTTCAAACAACTAAACTTTTGGCTTTATTGTGCTTTTAAGAGTCGTAAAACTCTAAATGTACACAAATACAAATGGGAAACAAACAATGTAAGGGAGTATATAAGAAGCAGCCCCCCTTTACCATTCACTGCATACGCCACTGGCACGCACACAACAAACGGTTTGTAATTGCAGATCTCTCGTCGATTTGACGAGAGAATGGGACCAAAAAGAGAGCTGCATTTGGAAAAGAGTGACTCACGCGGCAATTCGTGGAAATTCTGTGATTGATTTTATAGATTCCAAGCGAGAAAAAGACACTGGACCAGTTTTCCGATCATAGCAGGCCCATTAATTACACATGTACACACACAGGCATACGTATTTTGACTTGGGCCTCTTTCATTTATCGCTGTATGGGGAGTTGGGGGTGTTGGGCATTGGTGTATGTACCTAAAAAAGAGTCCATAAAATATCAGCATATCCTATCTAGACTGTAGGATCTCTGGAACCAAAACAGCTAGGAAAAAAACTAGCTACATGGTAGTTAGATTACAATAATCACATAGAATATACATTTCAAGATGATTCGATGTAGAAGAAATCTTGACCTGATTGATTTCGGGAAACCTACTGCATTACAGTGCTTACTTTGGTGTAATGGTCCACTTGAGTGAGGGAGTGATGCGCAATGGAAATGTACCGAGGCGATTCTGTTGCGATTGCATTGGCCCTATTTGATGGTTCTGGGCTTCTGTTCTGGCCCCCAGCAACCCACACATGTTGGTTTCGTAAATTCATGAGCAACGCAATCGCAGCCGTGAAATGGGATTTTCATCTAACAAAATATTTAAAAATTCTAAATGGATTCTTTGCAGCGAGATATTGACAAACTATAGGATTTCTTGTGCATTGTTCGGTTTAAAAAAGAGATTTTTAGAAGAAGTAAATTAAAAAGTACATACATGTACATGTACAGTAAATGCATACATTTATTAGTTTTCGTTACTTTTGTTTCTATTAATTTTGAAAAATTCATTAAGTTGTTCATATCCAGTCATCCAGTCAACTGTATAAACTGCTCGAAAAATTTTCCAAACACGATATGCCATTTTAAAGGTATGCATACATATGTACCCATTAGAAAGCCTCTTTATAGAAAAGTACCATAAAGTTTGTGATCACCTCATGTTCGGAGGTACGACACTTTGGCTGCATATTTTGGGTGTTCTGATTTTACGATTCTCTTGTAACACGCCCAGCTGCCTCTGATTTGCTTTGCTTGTGCTTTTGCTTCTTTCTGCTTTCTGCTTTTCCCTTTCTGCTTTGCTTTTGCTTTTACGTACATACATGCCTTGCCGGGTGCGACATCGTCTGAATTTTTATGCGGCAACTGCGCGACGCTGTTTATTTGTTGTTGCTGTCGCTGTAAAAAATTTTTTATCGCTTGTTTCCGTTTAGGAACCAAAAATGGGGAAAAATAATGTACCGCACACGCAAACACTTGCATGCGTTTTCCCTGAAAGCAGTTTCCATGATGGAGACCATCGTTTAGTAAAGCACGGCAGTTGAAAATGGTAGTCCACGCATTAAATTAAACGAAAGAAAGGTGTCACTTGTGGGCGAATAGGTAAAGAAAATATTTAAAGAAAATATTAAAACCAAATATAGTTAAATGCAATAAGCAGTGTTTAGACTAAAGTGTGCTAGTGCCATTATCAATTACTTTGCGGAATTTCTAGATAATGTAATTATAGACTGTGCTTTTTGTGTCGCCACATTCATTGCGAAATCGTGATTTTGTAAATTTATGCCTCTGCCCTCTTATTGTTTGGTGCCATTTGATGGTTCTTTTCCTTCACCCACATAATATTGTGTGTTTTCTGACCGTCTGCATTTCGCCATCTTGAGGCACCTTGAGGCATTTGGTCATGGTTGGCCAATGCGATAATTCTTTTGGGTTTTGTTGATAATAGTCACGGCTAAACCTTATAGACTTCAGCATATGTTTATGTTGCTATGTTCAAGCCTCTGATATTGGTAATCCCAGTATTATGCTATCAGTAAGAAAATAACTCAATGAAGTGTATAGATGTTACCATTTTGAAAACAACAGTTCTGTGTTGCAATAGTTAATGCCCTAAGATTATGTTGTGGGTCAAGTCCAGTTAGTGCAATGTAACAATCGTTTATTGAGCAATAATGAGTACTTCAATACCAGCAGTGAATAGGCGTTATGCCACTGCATAATATAATCAAAAAAAAAAAAATAATAATTGATTGGTCTTCAGGAACTTCAAAGTGCAATTCCACATATTTTATGCACATGAGACTTAGTTTTTTTTGTTTATCTCACAGTATTATCTACTGCATATGCCCAATTAGAAAGGAGTTTCCCCATTTTGTTTTCCCTCCTCTATTGATTCCCCCCCACTTTGCCTTCTCCAGATGCTGCTGTTGGGTCTCGGGGTCGATGGGTCGTCTCGTCTTCATTTCAAAATAAGCGGACATTTTCTCGTATATCGTATTTTTAGTTGTGGTTTTGGTTTTGGCTTCGGATGGGGCTCCCCTCTGTTTTTGCCTTTCCCCATTCCTTGCTTTATTCCCCACTCATCTTCCGCCATCCGCAGTGGGCGTCTGTTACAGTTTGTAAATTATATTTAAACGCGAGCTGGGCGTTCGTCGTCTATCGATGCGGATTCGTACGCGCATTTGGATTCCGATTCCGTTTCGGATTCGGATTTAGTTTGCGTCGTCGGAGCAGATCGGTTAAGATCAGGAGGCAACTGCGGCGGGAAATGGGATCGTATGGGCAGGGGTTTCTGTGCGCCACCAAGTGGGCGTGCAGTGGGCCAATTTGGCTGATAGATTGTATTTCGCCACACAGGCGACGAAGGCGAAGAAGAGAGACAGAAAGAGTAGAGAAAGAGACACCCGAGTGCAGTTGCATGCATGGGATTATTTAGCACACTGAACTCTGCGTTAAATGGGCCTTCGGTCACACTGTAAATCAGTTGGCTTGCTCCCAATTCAAATGCGACTCCCATTCCCATTCCCGTATCCATTTCCATTCGCATTCGCATTCCCATTTCTATTCCTATTCCTATTCCTATTCCAATTCCCATTCCCAGGCTCAATGTTTTCGCTAATTGACTTCGTCTAAAGTCCGCAATAAACATTTCAGCAATTTAAAGCGGACTCGCACACACTTAAACATCTCACACAACACACACACACATGTGCGTTGTGTTTATATGTGTAAGATCTAGATATAGACTAGATGGACTGTATAATTTATAGATGGTCTTTAGCACATTTTGAATTCCGCATTCCGTTCCTAATTGATTCCGTTTGAAGAAACGAAAAAGTTCTGCGTGGGCTTTGCATTTAGCTTCCAATTTGCCGAATTAGTTTCTACGATATTATAATGCACATTGATCGGAATTAAAATTGGAATTGGAATCGAAGCGCGTCCATTTGGGCCAATGATTTATTGAAAATTCTGCTCTTATCACCGTCTATATACCCTTTATTTATTCTTTCCCCCGGGCGACAGCAGCCACCCCCCCCCCCCCCCATCCCCACGGAATTGATTGGGCTGCAATAAAAAATTTGTCCGAATTAAGAAAGGGTGGGTAAATCGACCATAAAAGCGTGTAATCACACATTCTGATGATTTACAATTCAGCCCACAGAAGAAAATTATAACGAATGCGAGACCTACGAACCCCCCCCCCCCCAGTCCACGCTCTACTACACTGCACTTTGCAGTATCAACAAGTGATTGATGTTGATGTATGTATGTACATATGGTAGCACTGGCAGTGGTACTACAAGGGTACAAGGGTACGACGGGCTTGCTCCTGGACGAATGGAAACCGATTCGATCGCACCCGGAGTGGCAGGAAAAGTGGACGGACGGGGGGGAGGAGCTCAAGTTTCAAGTATTGCTCTTGTTCTCGGAGCACTCGAAAAATAATATGCGTCCATCTTGAATGTACATACAAATGTATATCGAAAAACATCAATTATAACAATTGAACATCCAATGTAGGATACAAAATGGCTTAAAAATGCGACCAGTTGTGAAGAAAACATACAAAACAATGAAAATCTATTCGAATTACTTTAAAAAAAACTATGTAGTTCTCGAATGGACAACTTTTTTTTTTTCTTTGTTTATTTCCAACTTGACCACTACTTTTTTTCAAGTGTTCTTTGCGTACACGCCTTGAATATGCGCAAATGGGATAGCCAACCACCGCTGGAGGATGTACTCGAAAACGCATCTGTTCCAGGGGACTGTGGCGACGTCTGAGACGGATACTATCTTGATCTCATAATCAACGTAGTGCGGGGTGTAGTGTGTGCGGCTCAGTTGATTCAGGGGTTGAAGAAACAGGCAAGATGAGAACAAAACAAAAAGAAAAAACATGCTTAAATAAGCGGACGAACGTCATCGGCATTTTTTTTTTCTTTTTTTTTGGCCTGCTCGCTCTCCGTTTGCCACTTTGCATTGTGTGTTTTTGAGCTCAGTGGCAGGTGCAACCTTCGTTTGTGGCCATTGTTATAGATGTTCCCCTGCAATATGGGCATCGCGATGGGTATGGGTATAGGCCTGAATGCGTAGCAGCAGTTGCCCCGAAAAAAAAGGGGCGAAACCTCGGTTCCGATTTATTGTTGATTATATTGTACAGACGGCGGCAGCTGCATTTAAGGACACGCGTCACTTGCCGCTCCTTTTGCACGCGCCACACAACAGCAAAAAGAAAGGAAATTAAGAAAAAGGAGCAGAGAACGGTCTTCGTTCTTCGGTCAACAGCGCAGATTTCTTCGACTTGCTGCCCATGGTCTTCATTCCCTGCCAGCGATTTCGAACCGCTTCTCCTCGAGTGGCATCAGATGTTTCAGATGTTTCCAAGGATCGCGTGCGCTTGTTGTTTAGCGAGCATGCTTTCTGCTCCTTCCGCTTCCTGAAGAGTTTCGGAGTTTTGAGTTTGGTTTCTTGCAAGGGGAAATGAAATGGGGAACGTTTGTTATGCGGATAAATGTGAATATTGTTCAGCTGTCTGTGTCAAGTGCTTAAGAATGTCTCAAAAATGGTGATTATTAAAGTATTTGCCCGGCATTTCTGTCAGTTTGTAGGGATCTAGCAATAAGATGACAGAAATCAGTTATGGGAACCACCTTCGTGCAGCATTTCCGTTTCTCGACAATTCGGGCTTGTCCTTCATGGTTACTTCACTTACTTTAGTTTACTCCGTTGCATCGCCTTGCCTTGAACTTCAGCGTACAGAGACAGAGATTCGGCATCGATTCGCCATGTCATCGTTTTGCAAAGGCAATTGTTGCTAATGATTTTTGACAATGTCAAACTGAAATAGCTGATTATTTGGGCAGTTTGCGGTACGACAGATTACTTTGTGACCAGTACCAAGTCATGTTCCATGTTCTTTACTTTCCGTGTACGAGGGGTGGGGGTGGCGGGGGGTTGGGTTCCTCCAATTAGGCTGCTTAACGAACCAAAGTCAAAGTCAAACCGAAACGAAACGAAACGAAATGGCGCAAAGTTAAGCAAAGTGTAGTAAAGTCAACTGAACTCTGAACGCAACTCAAATTGAGTTTAAACACAACTCTGTTGCTTCTTCATGATGGCGATGATGGTGACGATGGTGACGATGGTTATGGTGCTGATGATGGCCAAAATGGTGGCGCAAATTCGAGCTGTGACATTATAAATTCTGCATGCCATATATATATATCATATATTGTGCGCGGTCTCCGCATTTTACGAGCGACAATTTCGCCAAAGGAGCGAAACGCCTGCTCTATAAGGCTGTGGCTCCATGACTAGCCGGCTTTTTGGCTGTGTGTGTGAATGGGGCCCATTAAAAGTTAAATTTAATGTATTAATTTATTTTCTGTTTGCCCGCTAGTGTTGCTTTTTGTCCACTCTTGTGTGTGTTGTTTTTTTTCTTCTTTTTTTTTGGCAACGCTTGTTTGTTGTTTTTATTAATCGACTGCGGAAGTTGCTGTAAATGTCCACAAACATGAGAATATTCATAATGCGTTTGGTGAACAAAGAGCCACCGAGCTCCCAGTCCATCTGTTGTTTTCACCCACAGCCGAGTTTTCCCCAACCCCCTTCTACCATCCTGTGCCATTTTGGGGCAGCTCCAATGACGTAAGTGGTGCGGGTAGGGGGGGGGGGTTCTTAGTAGGGAGTTGTGAGCGACTGGACTCTCGCTTTTAGTTAATTACTGGCGATATTATTGTAGTGTAGAAGTAATTACTTTGCAGCTAGCTCCCGCGGGAACGAAATGAGCCCCAAACATGCGACTTTGGTTGGTTGAGTAGGTCATGATGAGTGGTAACCAACCACTTGTTAGATGAAGTTGGATTGGATGGTACACTTTGGGTGAGGTAGGTCCATCAAAAGAGCGCAGCGCACAACACCTCCAGCGCTTGGGGCTTAAGACCCCTCAAATCGGACTTGAGACCAGCTGCTCAGCTTCGCGGCTGTATGTCTGTTTATACAATTATCGGATCCGCTGGGTTATAATTGGTTTATCATGGAAGTCGGGCGGGCCGGTCTGTGTGTCCAAGGTGAACAACAGCAAACCGATCCGCCAAGAACATTGAACTGCAGCTGAAAATCGTATTTTATTTACTTATTTCCAGATCGACTGCGACTGAAACGCAGCGTTCCACGGAAAAAACAGCAATCCGATTGGTTTATTCCATTTCAGATTCCTTCGAATGTAACGATTGTAATTTAAAACACCTTTAAACACAGACGTTTTCTCAATAACGAGGCGATTTTATTGCTAATGAAATAAGAAGGAGAACAAAACACAAGTGGTTGGTTCAGCACAAAACAATCGACGTTATCGTGTGTCAAATGTTTTTATAGCAAACAATGTTTTTATGTGAATCAAGTTCCTACTAATTCACTACTAAATGATATGGTACAAATTATATGGTATTTTCGATTAATGCACGTTTTTGTGCCAAAATGCTGCATAAGTTGTTACGAATCGAAAGCAAACTTACGTGTATAACTTATGGCCAGTAGCAGTCAGTGTATAATTAAGTGTTTGGGTGCAACAGGAAATTGCAAAACGCCTAGCTTATTAGTTGGTAAAATACTCCATCGGATTGAGCGGAATTTGTTAGCCACTTTCATGTGGTAAAGCTGAATTCACAATCAACATGCTGACACCTTCTACTTTTCTATTTGGTCTTGAATTGAAATTATTGACACTTGTCTGCGTAAACTGATGATGGGTCCACCAAACAGAAAAATAGTTGAGTTAATTTGTTTAGAAAATGTTACGTCTTATTCAATTTGTGTTTTTGTGGTCAGAAAATCGTGATGAAACAAATAGTAATAGCATCAGAGTCTCCATCTAATCAAATTTAGTTGGGAGTTTATTATAAGGTATATATAATGAGGTATAAATGGTAGAAGGTATAAAAACGCATAGTTTTTTTTTTGGCTGCAGTTCATTTGTTACATTATTAGAATTAGAATATTCGTTGTGATTCTATTATGTGTGCAACAGCCTCCGTTTCTTTCGCGCTATAATTCCCAATGGGTTTTCGCGTGATCCAATTCACAATTTAAAACCGGTTCTGATCCCTATATAGATAGCAATTAAAATCTAGGCTAATAAACGACCTTACTCATTAATAATCGCCATACACATGGAGCTTACGATCTAACAAACTTGACTTCGTTCAATAGAACGAAGTGATGAAGTGATGACATTATTTTTTTCTGTGTGTATTAGAGGAGGGCATTGGGAGTGCAGTGGTGAAGCGACCTATGCAAATATGCAAACAAGAGTCGTAAACTAACAGCAACAAATGGCCGGTAGATGGGGATTCTGTGTGGGGTCTATGCCACCACTTCTGACCCTCGTGTCCATCCATACCGCAGCACCTTCCTCACCCCTTCCCGACGGATTCTGTTGTTGCGGCTGTCATTGAACTTTGTGGACAACCGATTGCTGGTTTTTGAGGGAAAAGGGCAGCCGTGGGGGTTATTAGAAGCCGCCTCCTCTCATTCTGTGCACTCCACGTTCCGTTTTCCGTATGCATTTATTTATGTACAAACATGCATACAGACAGACACTTATGTCCATAAATCAACGCTAACCAAGCGGGGCGACATGTGCATTGTTGAATGGAACTCGAACTGGAACTGGAACTGGAACTCTCTAACCTCGTTTATAACCTTCCCCGTATCCATATCCATTCCATGTCATCATCAGCAGCCGCTGCCCTTCTCGGTGCGTTGAGCAGCTGACACTGATGGCGGATCATCACGGGTCCCGGGTGGAGTTCACTTGACTAAAGTGCCAATTACCCAAAAAAAAAAAAAACAAAAAAAACTAAAACAGAAACATAAACAGAAACAGGAAAAAAACGAAAACAAAAACAAGAAAACCTTTTCGAGCCACGCAATGACTCATTCAGTGGAGCGTTGAAATGGCCATAAAGCAAAGGCGGCAACTCCATCGGCAGAAAGTAACCGAAATGACCAGTAAGACATCGGCGGTTGTCAGCGATGTCACATATGTACATCGTATGTATATGTATGTAAATATGTATGTACATATCATGCCCAGTTGCTCCGGATGGATTGGATGAAAGACTTGAAAGTCTTGACCGAACATTAAAATGAGCACAAGCACCAGGTTCTAGGGTAATAAATCAGTGCTTTACATCTTACATCTGGCATCGTGATCATAAGTTTATGTATCATACATATAAACGGTAAAGTTAGTAAATAAATCGAACAGATTTTAAAGAAAAAGCTTGCCGTTTTCGAACCATTCTTGTCGCTCTTTATAAACTCGGTTGTAAATATAGACTTGGTGGTTTCATTCAAATCTGTCTGCACCACAAGACGTTCCACTTCTTCCGTCTTTCCCTTTCTCTTACCTCCCCCCCCGCCCTATCATTTCTCTTGGCCAACTGCCAGTCATTGTGATTGTTTTTGCCTTTACCCCCAGCTGTTAACAAACCCCACTCTTCCGTTAATACGTGACTTATGCCCTGGTAAATTACTTAACACTCGCCAGTCGCCGGGCAGCTTCAACTGCATTATGTACATACATATATCGACAGTGCGAAATCGGATTCATGAGAAACATCAGGAGTAATAACTACTATATATATTGCACTATATCGCCAATGGACTGCTGCTGGATAAACGCCAAAAGTACTGGACTTGGACCGAGGAAAGGCGGCTTTGCTTTTGATTGCCGAGCGTCAGCAGTATTAGCAAAATGCACAGCAAAAAGAAAATAGTAGCTAGATATGTATATAATGATTTGGATTAGCTTATAGATACTGAATACAACTAGCTTAGCTTATTAGCTCACAACTTTAAGGATTAAAATATAATATATGCGACAAAATTTGTTGATCTGGCTCTTGACTTTAAATGTTGAAGTTTATAGCATTTCTTAAAACTCTTTGCGTAAACTATTGCGTAGTGTGTATCTTGTGGATTCGATGTAGTTCGAACAGTTCGATTCGTTCATGCAGAAAAGTTCCCAGGTTCGATTTCCACTGCCGTTCAAAGATTTTTTCTTTTTCAAAACGATATACAAATATCGTTTTATTCATGAGCGATATTTCGTTGCGCTGGAATCATCAGTTCGAAACTGATTATTTAAAATCGTGGAATTGCTGTGTGTTCAGTATCAGTTTTTCTCCAGGTGCGATTGCTGTTGTCGGCGGGAAGTCGTTGTCGTCCAAAGTAAAATGTGTAACGTGTTTGAAGCGACAGAGGGCGGCGACAGAAGTGGAAAGAGGTTGGGTCAGCCAGCTGCATTGGCAACCGACTACAGATTCAGACTTCTTCTGACTTCTGACTTCTGACTACCGACAATCGCCAATCTCTAATCGGAAAATCGTCGTTTGTCAGCGGACGTTCCATTCGGGGCACGTTTCACACAAGCTCTGCCAGCCACAATGCAAACAAGATGGTGCGCCCAGCTGATAATAGTTGGGCATTTCTGGGTCCCGCTATAAAGCCATAGTTTCCCAACTATGCCCGTAATCATCAACTGTCGCATTTTAAATTCGAGCCATGAAGACTCCAAGTGGCGGTGAATCGGCGCAGGCATCTTTTACATACGTATTTGCTTCGTCTCAAATTAAGTTAGAGCCAATGTTTTTGTGTCGGATACAAGCATATTTTTAGAAACATTAGACATTAGATTGGAATGATCGGAAGGAATTCGGATTTTATATTACAGAAATTTAGTAGTTACATTTGGCTCAAGTTATGGAAAACATCTCTAATATACGTACAAAGATTTACCTTTGGAAAAAGCATGTTTCTTACACTTTTATAACTTGTACCATAATGCTAATACAGTCTGCTTCTAATTTTCAGATCAACCTAAGGGGCATCTTGGTCGGCGGCGCTGCCAGCAGCGCAGGAGTAGCAGGAGCAGCGGCTGGTGGTGCGACGACGACGACAACGACGACGACCGCCGCTGGCTTCGTGGCTGGTGGAGATTGCCCTGTGATCGGCGCCGGTGCTGGCGCTGGCGTCAAGCTGCGCAGGCACAGCGATCGTCCCCTGACGCCGGAGGCCAAGCAGCTCTCTCACACATACCGCATCTCGATGGCCAACCTGGAGGATTCGCAGGAATCGGAGCTGGACCAGATCCTGGGCGAGCTGAGTCTGCTGGAGGCGCAAATTAGCTACACGGAGGCCTCCATGCTGCCCGCCATGTGTGCTCCAAGTGCGGGCGCTCAGATAGCACCGCCACCGGGAGTGACTCAGCTGCCGGGCAGTGCTCCAACGATGGTCTCCATGTCGGCATCATCCTCGCGTTCCCATTCGCGCACCAATAGCACCATCTCAGCAGACGTAAGCAGCTGCTCGTCGTCGGGGATCTCGGAGAATGGACACGGACTGGGACTGGTACTTGGCGGGCCCGGGTCGGCTGGAATGATGGTGCAGCCACCGCCACCGGGCGGCATGACCATGGGAATAACGCTGGGTGTTGTCACTCCCCGGGAACCGCGCACCGAATCGCCAGACAATGATTCCGCTTTCAGCGACACAGTTTCGCTGCTGTCCAGCGAGTCGTCGGCCTCCTCGAACACATCCCTGCAACAACAGCAGCAGCAGCAGCAACAACAGCACCACCAGCACCAGCAGCACCACCAGCACCAGCAGCAGCAGCAGAAACCACAGCTGGCTGGTGCGGAGAAACTACACCACCACGGCGTACATGGGCAACACGGTGGCCAGCAGAGTGGCGCCAACAGCATCACGAAGGCGGACAAGATCCAGTTGGCACTGCATAAGCTGGAAAGCGCCCCCATCCGTCGGCTGTTTGTCAAGGCCTTCACCTCCGACGGTGCCTCCAAATCACTGCTGGTTGATGAGCGAATGGGCTGTGGCCATGTAACACGACTTTTGGCCGACAAGAACCACGTGCAAATGCAGTCCAACTGGGCGTTGGTCGAGCACTTGGGCGATCTGCAGATGGGTGAGTGCTTTTGATTGGCTTTTAGGAGAAAGGCCCTTTGATCCTGGGTTAAATTAAACTGATCGCTCTTCCCACAGAACGCCTCTTTGAGGACCACGAGCTGCTGGTGGATAACCTGATGACGTGGCACTCAGACGCCGGCAACCGAGTGCTCTTTCAACAGCGTCCGGACAAGGTGACGCTGTTCCTGCGGCCGGAGCTCTACTTACCCGGACCCCAGATGGCGCCCGGATGCCAGCACGACGAGCAGACGCGGCAGATGCTGCTCGACGAGTTCTTCGATTCGCACAACCAGCTGCAGATGGACGGACCGCTTTACATGAAGGCGGACCCAAAGAAGGGCTGGAAGCGATATCATTTCGTGTTGCGCTCCTCGGGCCTCTACTACTTCCCCAAGGAGAAGACCAAGAACACGCGCGACCTGGCCTGCCTGAATCTGTTTCACGGCCACAACGTGTACACTGGATTGGGATGGCGCAAGAAGTGGAAGTCGCCGACTGACTACACCTTTGGCTTCAAGGCGGTGGGGGACTCTTCGCTGGGCAAGTCGTGTCGCTCCCTCAAAATGCTGTGCGCCGAAGACCTGCCGACGTTGGACCGCTGGCTGACGGCCATCCGCGTCTGCAAGTACGGCAAGCAGTTGTGGGACAGTCACAAATCGCTGCTCGAGGATCTCTGCCTGAGCCGCGACGATGCCGTCTCGCAGTCGAGCTTTGCAGCCTCCATGCGCAGCGAGTCCATCTCGAGCATCTCCTCGGCGGTTCCGTCGCAGTGCGGCAGCGTTTCCTCGGCCATCAGCAGCATGTCCAACTCGACTAGCGGCCGCACATCGCGCGCCTCTAGCAGCAGCTCCAGTGGCTGCCTCTCGGATGACAACAACGCTTTCGACTCCGAGTTCACCACTGGCACCATTAAGCGCAAGCCCTCGATGAAGCCCAATCTCCCGCTGACCACAATGACACGCCAGCTGAAGGAGGTGGGCGAAATCACCATCTGCGAGAGCGCTGGTGGCGATGCCAGTTCCCCGGAGCGCAGTGGTACACTAACGCGGCGCCATAGTCGCCGCAAGTCGCAGGAGAGCAACGGCAGCGGCACGCTAAAGCGCCGCCCGATTGCCGTGCCGGTGGCCACTGTTGTCAAGCAGACGGAGCCAATGGGCAGTGCCTCGTCAACGTCGTCCAGCAGCAACTCTACGCCCACGCCCACACCGAGCATATGCGCCAAACCGCCGCCAGGCGATTCGGCATCGCTGATGTGTTCGTCTACCCTGTCTTTGGATTCGCTGCCTCCGCCCCCTCCGCCGCCCGCTTTAGATGGTTCGGAGGATCAGGATGTGTACGGGTCACAGCTGTCGCTGGCCTCACTGCCACCACCGCCTCCGCCTGAGGATGTGCTGGCAATGAACTATGCAGAACCCTCCAGTCCGTCTACGCCCACACCAATGAGCACTCCAATGATCATGCCCAACAGCAACGGATCGTTGCCCCCGGCAGTGCCGGCCAAACCCATGAAGCCAGCAGTGAAGCAGGCGGCGGGCGGTCTCAAGGCCGCGCCACCATACAAGGCGCCGCCGGATTACGTGGGCCCTGCCCTGCTGCCCGGGCCGCCATTGCCGCCGCCGCCTCCTGCCCAGAAAAAAGTCTCGTTTGCAGACTCTCCGGTGCTGTTGCGTCGCAAGATGTGCTCACCGGAACCCGTGCTGCCCCAGCGATCGCCCAGCACCACGCTCAGCTGTCATTCCAGCTCCAGTGCAGGATCGGCCTATCAGACCTACGCGCCCGGGCCTATGTTGCCGCCGCGTGCTGATGTGGCGCGCCTGTCCAGCCTGAGCAACGGCAGCAGCAGCGAGGTGACCTCGCCCAAGCGCCTGCAGGAGTCGGCCTCGAATCCGCCCCGCGACTTTCTCAAGGATCTGCAACGCGTGATGCGCAAAAAATGGCAGGTGGCTCAAAAGTGCAAGGCGGAGCCAGCGACGACGCCTCATGAGGTCCTGGGCTTCCGGGACTTTAGCAACGAAGACCTACTGGCTGCCCACAACCTCAACTCTGGGGCCAACTCCTCGCACTACTACCGCGAGACGGCCAACGTGAGCCACTGGGTGAGGAAGCACTACGAGTATGCCCACAATGCGCTCTACGAGAACGTGCACGCCCAGTCGGCGGCGGCGGCGGGAGTGCCTGGTAGTGGAGAAGCCACCACGCCTCCGCTCCCACCTCCGCCTGGTAATTCAGTGGCAGCTAAAAAACGTCCGCCGCCGCCGCCTCCGAAGCGGAGCGACAAGACGCACCTGACCAACCGGGTGTAATGGCATCGGAGAAGAAGAGTAAGTCAAGCGCTGAAATGAATGCACACAATCACCTTGACTATCAGAAATTCGCGAACCAAGACTAATTTTTTTTCATTTTCAGGCGAAACCGCTTACTTACTGAGATCCTCGTTCTCCAAAGGAAGGATTTTCGTACCAGAATCAGAATCAGACAGTTATGCACTTGTCTGAAAGAAAGCAGAGAAAAGAATCTTACAAATTCCTATTTAAGTCCAGGCGACAGCAGAGCGAGATGGAAAACCACTAATTAAAACCTACATATATATTTCCTAAGAATATGCTATGGCCACGCCCACTTCTCTCACAAAAGTATTACACATCATAGAGAATCTAACTGTTGAACTTCTTCGCAGTTCGGGATTAAACCACGTCAAAAGTGTCAACAAGAGAGTTTTTAAATTTCCAAGGGCAGGCGTCCAAAAAGAACTTTTTGTATATCTAAATTAAAAACCTCTTCTTGTATATTTTTAAAAACCTTTAATTTTATGAACGAATACCTTAACAAGTCAATAGTTTCGAGCATCTCCCATTACATATTTTTGTTGGCACTCTTGACTTGGTTTGATTCATAATCTATATTTTCATTTTGAAAATCAAAAAACTTCTGCGGTACTCGCCTGCGGAATTAAATGCAAAATGCAAAATAGGAATTCTGGCATTAGTAAAAATATTTAAGATACATTTTAGTTTGTAAAAAGGAAAAATGCATTTTAGAAACGATAGTGCATTATTTAAGCAACACTAAATTATCGCTAGATAAGTGTACAATGTTTTTATATATACATGCACTCTTTTAATTGTTTAGTTGCTCGTAGTATTGATTTTATACATTATATCTTTTTTTTGCGATTATCTTTGTAACGGTAGAGTGAACGTTTTGTGAGCGCATGAAATGCGCTGCGCTAGCAAAAGGAAATGCCTTATAAAGCATATTAACCTAAAAAGGGGAAGCCCTGCATAAACACCTAATATACATACATAATTACACACATAGGCCAACATACCTATGTTGATCTATCCAAATGATTTGCTGTTTAAAGCGATACTATTCTCCTTTTCGAAATTTGTAATACCACTTTGATTGTTCAGTTTATGAAACCAAATGCTTAGTTTCAAAAGATTTGTCAAGTTCCTCATTAGTGTTAAAGTTGTATTTCTCTTTGTGCTTGGAAAAGCAGACAGATCAGCCATAGAATGCAATTTGTATGTGCAAATCAAACTATTTATATTGAAGGCAATAAGAGAAAATGGAACTAATTCTGTACACAAATCAAATATGTATTCATATAGTAATTGTAATTGTAATAATATATAAATTAATATATTTGGCTACATTTCGTTTTGCGAATTTTGTTTTTCAGCATATAATTTTTGAAGCGTTCCTATAGGTTCAATTTTTATATGCACACATTATTAACAACATTCGGCTAAGCTAAATGGCTTTTGATTCTATATAATCGATGCAATAATCGAAATAATCGATTTGTTTAGCAAACCTATCATTTATCGATTCTGTATTGATTGTAATTTGTAATTGTTTTTGTGTAGTAACTCGTTTGCCATTTGTTTTGTGTGTATGTTTGTGTACAGCCAGAAACAGCCATATATATGTATATCCATAAATATAGGCCCATATATGTACGTGCATGTGTGCATTTGTGTCAGGTACGCTAATAAATCAGCTTAAAAATGTCCTTGCTACATTCATTGCATATATGATTCTATACTATATGAAGTTTTGTTACGTTTACACCGGCTTGTGTGCTGCGATCAAGTAGTGATCGGAATCCATCGACTAAACTTCAACTTCGCCTTCTCTCTCCAGCCATCCTAGACGTGTTCGGACACCAGTCCCCCAGATATCCAGCATCCGCTAGATATGCCTGCTTTTTGTTTGTTGTCCATCCCGTGTCATTACATATAGATAGATCCCTGCGCGAATATGTGAAACGTTCGTTTCTGTATACAAGAATCTAAGTTGGGTTATTATGGTGAAATTGCATTTTACTTTCCTACATATACAACACTAAAGGGTATTATGCATATAGATCTAGATGTAAACATACTTAAATAAAGGAAATGCCAATTTTTTAAAGCTTGAATTTATACGAACATATTTTTTAGAAACTATACGCTATATATATATATACATATATATATATATGTGGTAGGAACACAAGGATGTGCCATAGGCGCCGTCGTCGTGTCGAAACAAAAAAAAAAGAAAGGGATCGGAAAACCCGCAACGTTTTTTGCTAAGAGTGTATTGAAATCTAAAAAGAACCTAGTCATTAAGTCCACGATAAAAAAAAGAAAGTACATTAAAAGTAAATAAATTTATATGAAATGACACGCATATACATAGAAATGTATGTTATTAAAGTAAAGGCAGAAGATAAATCTAGAAACTTGAATCTAGAAACTTACTCCATGCTTTAGCTACAGAAAGCATTTTAAATCATTTTTGTTTGCCATCTTACATATGATTTGTATTCTTTGTTTTCGTATTGTTTGCTTACACATTTCGAACTCAATGTATAAACAATTAAGTAAGGCAGTGAAATAAAGCGAGGTTCAACTAAAAGAACAGAAATCAAACACAGAACAGAATCCTAATTATGCTAAATAAGCAAATAAGCTAACTCATATTGCAGCCCAAACTAAAACTAAATGAAAAGACTACTTACTCACTGGAGGTGGATAAAATATGTAAGTTAATTACTATATCGCCGACACATTCAGACATCATTCATATGCATTAACTACAAATTTACAAATACAGCAAAAGGAAAACTACGACATCTAACTAATGAAATCAAAGGAAAATTCAATCTAATAAGTAAAAAACCAGAAATTCTTTGCAGGGCTATTATATAGTGAACAATGTTGCCATTTGATACCACTTTTTTCCACAAATAAAACACACATTTGATATGAAAAAATATATATTACTATATATACCTTATATTCCGCATCAAATGGAATTTTTTGTAATTTTGATAGAAACATTCAAAACGTAATTAAATCGAAAGCGAGCAACAAAAACTGTGCGAATGAAACGTGTTACGAAAACTATGAAAAATAAATGCGAGAAATGCCTAAGAACAATTTGAACTAAATAAATATGCTATTTATTTGTCGGTCGGTCGATGGGTGTATTGAATGCAATTGCATTTTATTTTGGTAAGTGGTAAGTTTAGTTTTAAAGAGTGAAAGTATGCTTTTTTAATCCCATCTAAATAAAAATAAATGATTCGTCTATCAACATCTATTAAAACCTAATGCATTTTAAACTTTTTTTTTATTTTTCGCAAAACTATAAATATTTTGATAAGTTGGCCTAACTTGACGCTGATTAAAAATGAAAGTTTTGATATTGAGAAAGAAATATGATGTTCAAGTGCTTTAAACAGCTTTGCATAACTTTCAGATACAATCTTTAAAATGATCAGATAGTCAAACTATACTTAATACTTAGCAAAGTGAATCTGAATAGGGATGACATTATATTATAGTATTTCATACAATATCATTTAATGTTTAGTTTTAAACAGTGCACAGCACTTCAAAAATCAGTTTTCAACTCAGGATTGATGGCCATAACTATGAGTAATACAAATATGAAGCTCATTGGGTATGGACATTTTTTTACCGGGCGCTTCTGCACAGCACTAAGCGTTTATCTAATGTAAAAATATCAATAACAAAATTATCCCGTTGTGCATATCCATGCTCCACTGTACCCATTCGCAGCACACACCCACTTTCAAGACGCAGGGAATAAGCGAAACTTTGCAAATTTACGCATTTTAATGCCCTCCCAACGCAACTGACCAGGATCGCCGCTTCGAAGGATGTGAGCCTGCGCTGCCCCAAAACGCCAGCGTCGACGTCGACGTTGCCTGCGACAGCGAAAGCAGCTGCGGCAGAGGCAGCGGCAGCAGCCGCAGTCGACATAATTTTCAGTTTCCTTGCCGCATTTTGTGGGGTTTTTTGGACGTTTTTTGCGAGCTTTCTTCTTTTTTTTCGAAGGGTGAGTGGTGGGGGGTGGGGGGTGGTGTGGGCCACGCACTGGCTGCCCACTGGCCGAGCCAAAAGTAAGAAGAAGACGAAGATGCAGAGAAAGGGTTGCTCTCCATGCGTGTATGTGTGTGGGAGTGTGTGTGTCTGCGGACCTTTGCTTGGCAGGCATTTTATTTATGCTGCGTAGTCGCTTCCTTGTAGCACCAACACCACCCCCCCCCCCCCCTCTCTGCAACCAACCGTTGTTTATGCCCATTAGACGGACATTACAGGGTATCTATTAAATTCGGGCCAAAGTTATGTGAAACTGGAATAAGGAATGGCGTCTTGGGTTGAGAGCCAGCAGATCCGGAAACCTTGGAACTACATACATATATATGTAAATTTTGGAGGACAAACGCCTTATATATTATATTATATTATATTATATAATTAAATAAGCGAATTGAAATTTTAAAATTTGATTTGATTTTAATTAGCACACATTTGATAACTTCAAATTATATCTTTTGTATAATACACCAATAACTTTAGACGGTGCACAATCAATTTTATTCAATGATCTGTTTCATATTTTTGAAGAAATACCAATGAAACGAAAATAAAAAAAAATATATATATAAGTTGTTCTTATGCACAATTGATTCAAAGTTCGTTACATTTTGTAAATATTTTCAAAATATAAATGTTTAAAATAATACTTATTTATAGAAAGACGTTGATATTTTATTGAAGCTGGTTTTAAAATCCCAATATATTTTGTTTATTTTTAAGCCCGAAATCATATATGTATAGATTATAGCTTATGTAGATTATAGCACATAGATTTCGCAACATCTGAATGTGATTCTAGCGGGTATCGGATAGTCGTGGCATTCGCTCTAGTTTAAATTGGCAAGTGCCGGCGGGCGGAACGGCACCACCTCCTGACCTGACCCCTGCCTCCTGGTCGTCCTGGTGCTCCTGCTACTCCTGCTACTTCCCCCATCCGCATCCTCATCAACGTGTTCGATGCTCGGAGCTGCGAACCCTTCAACCCGTTCGTGCGTTTGCTGTCCAGCTGGAAATTCAGCTCCAGCTCCAGCTTCCTTTTGTTGGTGCTTTTGGGTGTTTTGGGTGGGTTTTGGGTGGTTCCGAGTTGGGTGGTGGCTTCTGATGGTGGCCAGTAGGTGGGTTTAATTTAAGCGGGTTTTATTTTTTCTCAATTCCTCTCCCCATTCGCTCTCTTCTCACATGCCTTTCGCTTCTCTGCCTATTTTTTGTGTTTTTTATTTGATTTTGCTTGGCATTTTTACTTTTTTTTCGGGGTGGCTCTCTGCTTGTTTGTGTATGTGTGTGTGTGTGTTAATCTCGTTATGTTGTCCTTTGTTTGAAATGCCCGCTGCTGCAGCGCTGCCGCGTCGCAGTCGACGTCGCCGCTGTAACTCTTTCGTTTTTTTATTTTTTGCTATACAATTTGATATACATATGTATAATGTAAGATTGTTGTATTTACTTTTTCCGTCCTCGTCTAAGTTAAACAATTTTAATTGAATTTTGACAAAAATGGGGAAAACCATTTATTCACGAAAAAAAAGGGTTCGAAAGTTAGATATTCCGAGTTGTTGCACGCAGCAACCAAGCAAATGAGTTGCAAGTGAAGGCGATTCGGGAGCTGATTTTGGGGAAAAGTGTTGCCTATGTTTTGGGGCACATTGGAGGAACTACAATTGTAGTATACAATATAGATAGATATATATAGATATTTATGTATTTTGCGTTGAAAGCAATTCATTTGAAATAGTTTTTGCAATATTTAAATGCACCTACTATATCAAAATTTAAACTTTTTCTGTATACACAGGCACTTGAAAGCACTAAACTTTACTCTATTTAAAGAGTATTTAGATTAAATATGTAGATATTTTTAGTTTAATCAGCAATTCTTTTACTTGGTACTTACAATAAAATAATTTAAAATGACTGTAAGAGCTACTTAAGTATGTTATTAGTTTTGTGTCTTGAGATTTCACATTGAGATACTTAACATTTATTTTGCAAAATTAGTAGATTTCTAGTCCTATTTTGAAAACAATTTAAAGTCCCAAATTTATTATTCCAGTATGCCCGAGTCACAAATCTATCATAGGTATTACAAAATTCGATTAATTGCTACATTTTATGATTGATTTGCAGTGGTTTCTTTCGACTTCCGATGCGAATCCAAAGAAGAAGGCCTTATCTAAGGTTAGACCTTCTTGCCATGCATTGATTAGGCTTGGATTGGGCCACGGAAGGAGTTTGGCACTGGCATCGAGTTGTCCACCGCCTGGCACGCCATTAACCGGCCGTTGCCATGACAAATGATGCAAATTTAATTGGGCTGAGGCATCGGGCATCAGTTTGCCAAACAAGATGGTCATTGCGAAATGTGAGCTGAATTGAGAGCCGAGGCGGTTGTCCTTTGATATTTAATATGTTTAAATATGCGAAGTCCTTCGAGCATGTCAGCAAAAAAGGACCCTGCTGGACACACACACACACACACACTCACTTGCACCCATGCACACACACACACACACGCACACACATCAATAAGCGCAATGTGTGTTCCGGCATCGCTGGAAACATCAGCAAAAGTCCAAAGCGAAATTCATTCAAACGAATCGAAATGAAACGAATTCAATTGATGACGACGACGAAGCTGGAATAATGCCAATGAAGAGTAAAGTAGATCGATAGATAGCCCATGCTCACACACGCACACATGCACACACGCACACATGCCCATAATGTGTGACCGGTGGGTAGGATGGCGGAGGAGGGAGGGAGGTGTAAGTAGTGGGTGACAGGTCCTACACAAAGGAAAATGCATCCTTACATTTATATGAAACACAGACAAACTAATCGTCAAATGCCTTTGATTTTCATTGAGTTTGGATAGTTTTAAACATTTATATCAGATAAATAGTACTAAGCGCTGCTCACTACTTGTTTTAACAAATGCACAGTGAACAGGAAACAGGTTTACCCACTCAAATATATAGAACATTATAAGAATCCAGTTGCCAAGTGAGTGAAACTGGCCATATTTGGCAAGAAGATTGTTTTGCGGTATCTCAGAGATTCGGTTTTCATTGTTCTCTGTGTAGCGACGGGGTTGACTAGAGATCGTAATGCAAACTGTCAGAATGCGTAACTCAATTTACAATTTTCCCTTTTCCGCCTTCTTCATCGCAACAAAAGAAAAGCAGTGGGCGGGCAATGGGGTGAGGTCTAGGCTGAATTAAAAGAAAATGGAAAATGCTAAAAAAAAAGAAGACGAGGAGAAACAGCCAGCCATCCTGGACGGCCGAACGGACATCGTCAATGTCCTTGCTTAAGGGTTGAGCTCGCTGCGTCCCTTTCTCGCGCGCTTTCTCCACCACCCCCACTACGACTTTCTCCCTTTCTCCATGATAAAGACACCCAAGTGTGCGTGGCGTGTGTCAGGCCGAAGAAATGTTTGTGTGTGTGTGTGTGAGGGGAGTAGAATGCCAGGGGGAGTGGGGTGGTCAGCGATGGGCAGTCTTTTTGTTTCGCACGAATCCTTTCGACAAAAAAAAATATATGAAAAAAACGCAACACAACAAAAACGAAAGTGAACAAAAATGTAACAAAATCAGTGGGTGTGTGGTGGGGCGAAAGGGCAGGGGAAGGGATTGAGAAAATGGGGAAGGGAGGTTGTGCAAAAAGTATGAAAAGTACTATACACACACGGTACAGTAATCGCTTGCCAAATCAAAAATCAGTGGGCAAATCCATAATGAAATTTTAGATTGGAAAATAGTCTTATTGAAATTAAATACTTTCAGAACAGTAATTGAAACAGAAATCTTAAAAACCAAGCTAATAACGATTGTTCCTTTAGAACGTCAGTTATGTGACCATTATTTTCGTTTGATGGACGCAGGCCTGGATTATTTCAAACGCTCTCATCTGTATGATCATCGATGTTGTGTTCACTGTACACGCAAATCGTACAATATTCGCTTGGACAATTGGCTATGGCTTTCTGAACACACCGCCCCCGCCCAACTGAACCTTAAAAAGCCTTTCCACCCTTCCTACCCCCTTTTCTTTTTTCCTTTTTTTTTCTTTTTTTTTTGCGATGTTTGCCAAGCGTGCAGAAAAGCTGACCAGCACAAAAAATAAGAACGGACGAGAAGCAAGGAATGAAGGAGCAAAGGCAAGCAAACTCACAAAATTATATAGAAAATATACAAACAACAACAACAACACAGGAACACACATAAAAAACGAGCGAAAATCTCTAAAAGAAAAGCGCCGCGACGGAGGTGGGTGAAAGTGCCCGAAAGGGTTACCAAAAAATGCGTCGGCAGAATAAAAAAAAAAAAAAAAAATAGGCGGGCAAAGAAATGTAAAGAAAAATACGAAATCACCCCCTTCGGCCAGGCTTACGTGCTTACACTTATTACCATGATAAGGTGGACAGATTGTCCTGGAATGGGGGGCAGTGCCAAGTGTCCTGGTGCTTGGCTGGTTGGCATGCAACGGTCCCGCTTTTCCGGAAAACCCACGCGCCACAGACCACGAATCACGGGCTTATCTGGCTCGTCCGGAAATGAGTTGTGCCAAAAAACGCAGGCTGCAAGTTTATGACGGGATGCGAGTAATGGAGTTCAACTGGGTTTATGTCCTTGAGAAAGGGATATTCACACCTTCCACAACTATTAGGACCAGGCATTGGGCATGCATTGTAATTAGCCGTTGCTAAGACCTGATAATGCCCCCTAGAAATATATGTACATACATAAGTAAAATCAAATAAAAAGCGAACGTTTTCCAACTTTTATCACGCTAATCAGTTCCAGTTACTCCAAGCTATATTACATTCAAGGAACATTATGTAACACGTCGATCTGGTTATGCCCGTTCGTCTTTTTCTTTTAAGCAGTTCAATTCCTGCGTGATAAAGCAGTTCTCTCTGTTAAAGTGAACTTTTTGATTGATTCATATGGATATTATAATTTGTAAAACAGCTATAAACGGCTACTACTCAGAATAAGTAACACAAGGCACGCAATAAGAAAGCTAAAGCGAATCTACAGTTCTTAATGTTAAGACTTCGAATTTCTAGTGTGTACACACTTGACGACGGTGTTTCCGCGGTGATCCCATCTGGTCACTCTATTCTTTATTCCTTTTTCGTTGAACTTTCGAATCGTCTAGGCGCCACGTGGTCTTTCATTATCGCATCTTCTGACTCTCTTTTTTAAAGTAGTTTGGCAAATTGAGAGGCAACGCAAACTGAAAATGGTTACTCCCACCATCAAGCTTGAGTCCTCGGAAGGGGTGATCTTTCCGACGGAAGTCCGAGTCGCCATGGTCTCCGAAACCATCAAGACCATGTTGGATCACTTTGCCGTGCAGAACGACGAGAATGCCATCGTGCCCCTGCACTCGGTGAGCACGTTCACCCTGGGCAAGATTCTAGCCTGGGCCAATCACCACAAGGACGATGATGATCAGTCAACGGAGGGTGAGGAGCTGAAGCCACGTCGCCCATATGCCATCTCCCCATGGGACGCCATCTTCTTGATGGTCAATTCAACCACCTTGCTCGAAATCATACTGGCCGCCAAACAACTGCAGATCAAGGGCCTACTGGAACTCACCTACAATGTGGTGGCCAATATGATTAGGGGCAAGACTCCCGAGGAGATCCGCTTCATCTTCAACATTCCGGAAGACGTCTCGCCATCCGTGGACGGGGAGTTGAGATGGAAAGACCTGTTTTTGTGGCCCATGGATTTCTGAGCCGCTGGGACTGTTGACCGTATTTTAGTTTGGACACCTGCAAATGAAGAAGAAATTTTTTACTTAGTTAAGAATAAGAACATTTTGAGTTAACCTAAATATATACTGCCGCCAGTGTTGGAGAAGGTACCATTTTTGTTTTCTCTGTTCACACAACATTTGTATGTAAGTGTAGCAAATGGCATCGTCGTGCTTAAATGTGCATACGTTAAATAGTTGGTTTCTTCGACATTAAGAGTGATATTTTGGCTGGCAACTTTGTACATCAATGCATATGTGTGTACATACGTATGTACTAACTTATGTGCAGTAAGTAGTCTGTGTTGTTTGCCACAGGCCATAATGTGAATTCAGGGAAGCTGAGACTTTGCGAAAGTAATTCAGATTGAGCAACTTTTAGGAGCCACATTCGTTTGTATGTATGTATAAGATAGATAGATTCAAAATGGTTATTAATTAATTGTGCATTTCTTGGTCTTTCATCGACTTGATTCCGGATGTGTGTTGTTGGTAAAGGAGTGTATTCTTTGCGTATTATGGAGATTACTTACCGCTACCACCATGGAGGTCTGTGGCCAAAGAATTTCTGCATTTTGGCGAGCAGCAGACCGGTGCGCCGGTGATCCTCGAAGACCAACGATGACTGCGGCATGAAGACGGCGTTCGACAATCAAGGAGTGCCAAGAAATGGGCAATCATAGGCCTTGTTGAGACGCATTTGGATGCACCTGGAGGAGTCATTTTGGGCAGAAGGACGATTATGGAGTGCACGAAAATTACCACTTGCTAAAGCAGAATCACCGCGGATATGGTCATCAACGACGAGGGATAAGGGGATGAATGGCATGGATTCGCCGTTAGTAGCTGCGGTTATGCGCAGGAGGACCAGGAGGATGCCACGTAGTGCACAGATTCGTAACATATAATTTAGGTTTTTATTTATTTATTCCCTTCTTTTTCAAGGATTTTTGACAATGTTTCATTGCTGCGGGAAAATGTCAAATACATGGAGTGCGATTTCGACAATTCAATGGAGCAGCAAAACGGCGGCAAGGTTTCAAAACAGCAAGGGAGCATCATTAGAAGCACACTTTCTATTGAAATTGAAGTTGAAGATTATTACAGATAAGTGGCGTTGTTAGGACATAATTGGTAGCTTAGTTGACTAGGCTCGATCATGTTTCGCCACTCATTAATCCATCTTGTGTCCTTTCCGTACAGAATTCGTCTGGGCATTGAAGTAGAGGACAACTCAAAGGATCCGCGGCAAGAGTTTCATAAATGTGACTTGCATACTTGCATACATTGATGCAGCGAGTCAGCTTTGTTTTTTATTTTTATGTATTATGCTTCATATTGATCCTTATCGTATCTCTTCTCTTACAGATCCATCATTTAGTTCAGTTCCTAGTGGGTGGCCTCCTCCATGTGCGCTACGTCAGGATCAGCAGGGATACATCCTCGTCAAGAGGTCAATTCTCCCGGATTACATGTAAGTTGTTATTGGAGGAGGGTCTTTTTCGTCAAGGATCATCAGTCAGTGTTTATTTGGGTATTACATTAAATTTACAATGAACAGCAAGAGTTCCTTCTTTATGGTTATATAATTATAAAGAGCTTTTCTTCTTCCAATTATTTCTAAGGTATAATATTTTTTGGTACATAGGTTCGTAGCAATGTAGATAGTTTGTATAGTAGATAGATAGATAGATAGATAGATAGTTTGTATGTTGGTAGGTAGACATTTTAAGATCTACTTGCTGCTAGTCGTGTGAACTTGAAGGATTTTTTTTAGCAGGTCTTTTATAAGTGGGTTTTCATGACCGGCAATGGAATGAGCATAACGTTGACTGGCTTAATCAAAGACTTCTTTTATTTTATTATTTGTACATTGTAGGCAAAAGTTTTAAACTTACACCACAATATTTATAATATTTTTTCTATAGCTGCTGGCGCTTTCAGACGGACTTCTTTAATATCTACTTACAATTACAATTATTTACAAGTATTTACAATATATATACATACTGTGATTAACAATTGAGGGTTTCGTATTACGAAACTGTGTTTATAGCAAATTGATTATGTTGACTTTTTCCAGATATTAAAGCAGATGTTGGAGACTTTCAGGTGTGTTGAGGGTCTTTAAGTTGTCTCTAAGTTTGGAATTCGAGTTGCTGGATCTAAGTGATTGGAGGGCGATGCAATCGTCTCGTCTCGTAGAATGTGGGTCATTGTCATGGTGTCAATATTGCAGTAACAGCATTGACTGTTGATTGGCTGGAAGAATCGAAGTTTTATAATTTTTGAGAGATCTCTTCTTGGTATATCACAGATTTTGCAGTGCTCGATATAATCAGATATGTTTTAGTTTGTTGGTGTTATCGATTGGTATCAGGGATATGCACTTATCATGTAATTGGCTTTGTCATTAATAATGCTTGCTTTTAAGGATTTGTTTATATCAGTGCTGTTGAAGTTTGGGATAGTTATCAAGGTGAGGTCTGCGTATTCGATGCCAATGTGACTGCATTTTTTTTAGGAGCATGATCAATGAGTAAATCGCAGATCGTTGAGACGAAGAATGTTGTGTTATTTATGCTGTTGAAATGGAGTCGAAGCGAATGTAGCTTTTCCTTCTTCCTATTAGCGCTATTTCTATTGCAAGATGACGATAGCTTCTGCTGAGAATACTGAGGAGTAGCTTGGAAGCACTGATTGCCTCGTCTTCTGTAGTTATTGCCTACTATTTCAACGGGACTGCCAGGATGTGAGCAGGATGTAAGGCCAGGTCGCACTCCCTTCCTTCAGTGTAGGCCATGAGGGCTACTCCTCCTCCATCCCTTTACTATTTCCTTGTCTCGAGAACCGTCTGTGTAGAGTAGCGTATAGTTGTTGTTCTTAAGTTGGTTCTTGATTTGTAAAAATTGTTTATTGTAGGTACGTATCCTTGTTTGTGCTTGCTTTTTGTTAGTCCGCAAAATTGGGTGTCTATTACTTTATGTCTGCTATGGCTGATTTATGTTTATAAAGTATGGAGATGGATAGGTTAAGTTTGTTGCAAGCTATGATGCGTTGGTTGATGGCCGAATTCGGGTATCGGTATGGGTATCGGGTATCGGATAAGGAGTTAGAAGTTATGAAAAAGTACATTGATTTCGCTGACACTTGTCAGCGGTGGACAAAGCATTATGTAAGCAAAGATAAAGGGTGCCTTGTTCGCGCGCTTACACGGTGTTTCGTACTCAAAACAATGGGTAATGCGAAGTCTATTTCGGAAAGGCACAGACTTTTTATTATTTCTACCATTATGTGTGGGGTGGCTATTGTATCTGCCGCTGGATAAGCATTCCATGATGTTTAGCGATTTATGTAGTTTGTTTGTGTGAGCTTTATACTTGTATTTTGTGCCAAAAGATAAACCTAAAACTAAAAGAGTGTGATATTTGCTGTTGGTATTGAAACTTGGCATGTGCAATGCACATTGTGCATTGTGTTTTTCGCAGAGATGTGTATATGTCTATGTCACCAATTACTTATTTCAGTAAGAATGGTATCCAAGTTAATAGGTACATACATATTTTCCCTTTCTTTAAGTCCGAAAGATTGTTGAATGCAATTAGAAAGATAATAACTTGTGGAATGACGTTGTAAGGTGCGTGGACTTCTGAGAGTTTCTGATTTTCCTGTTGATCATGAAATTTGAGCCATATTTTATTATTATTATATTATATTGTGTGCAATCCCACTTTTTCATATAATATATTTTTTATTATTTTATATATATATATAATATTTAAAAGGAATATATTTAATCAATCAAACTTTTGTCATATTTTCCGAGCTCTTGCTAGCATGATTAGCATTTGCCCTAGAATCTGAACTGCTGAGGGAAAGTAAAGTACACAATGGCAGGAACAGAGCTCGTCTTCCTGTTCCTGCATATGCATATATCATTAAAATAGGTCCAGACACATATGTACATACATATATATACATATATACATCTATTTATTGTGATTCCTTCCCCTCTGCAGCTCCATATTTGCTACTCAAACTCCACATTTCACATCTGACTTGATGGTCAAACCCCTCGAAGAAGAAGCATTTTGAGCGACTGTAGAGCAGAAATCGCCAGTAGGAAAATGATAAATTACATAAAAATCAAATTGTATGTATCTGTGTCTAAAAAAAAAATAAACGACCCAAAGCGCAGGGGGGAAAAAAAAGCGAAGGGAAATTTTCCCTCGAATTTTCATTCGCAATGTTATGTAGTTGACAGACCAGATGCCCCCTTTCGATTTCCTTTTCTTTTATTTTTTTTTTTTTTAAGTAGGAAATTGTGTCCGAAAAGAGCTGTCTCCTCTCTCGCTCTCGCTCGCGCTCTCGCCCTATCGCGCCGTCCTTCTTATCAAATGATTTTCTTCTGTAAAACTTTCGCTGGCCGTCACAGGCGGACAAGGACAAGACAACCCTTTTAGTCCACCCCATTTGGATGCTTGGTGTTGGTGTTGGTGGTGTTTCATGAGAGCTTGATTTCTGGCCACGACCAGTGCACTGAGAAATAAGGTCGGCAAATGCGGAAATCTTACGCAGTCATCGGTATTGTATTTCAATGCTAAAGGCATTAAAATATATACATAAATATAATAAATACATATATTCATGGGAAATCAATTAAAACAATGCTAGTACCTATGAGCTAAATTCATGACGTGCTTAAAGTTTCTCCTTTATTTGATGTCCAAGCACTGGTTGTTGTTTTTTTTTGCAGTGCATCAGTGTCGCCTCCGCTTGTCACTGCCAGGCTAAAGAATAAAAATAAATAAATAAAAACAAGAATTTTGCCGTGATTTTGCATTTCTGGGCAGGACTTCAACCCAAATATAAAATATACTGTCTCGCTGTGGGAACTAAGTCACTGGGTCCACCTTAAAAGAGCGTAAAGAAAACTACACACACACACACATCCGCATGTACACACGCACACGCACACGCACACACATGCATGCGCTTTACGGCCATAAATTAAACATGCCGCCCGCAAAAGTATGCTATGGATTTGAACTCGGATTGCGAATGCGCTGAGGCGTGCGAATGCCAAAGTTACCAGAAAAAAGAGCTGGCGAAAACTTTCACTCCAGAGTCGTGGCTGGCATGGTGGGCATACCTCATACTCTATTTTCCATTTTCCACTTTCCATTTGTTTGTCTGTAGTCGCAGCAGCA
This sequence comes from Drosophila melanogaster, assembly GCF_000001215.4. Classification (NCBI taxonomy): domain Eukaryota; kingdom Metazoa; phylum Arthropoda; class Insecta; order Diptera; family Drosophilidae; genus Drosophila; species Drosophila melanogaster. The sequence goes on along the minus strand of NC_004354.4, from coordinate 19,818,267 downwards.
GCAGCAGCAGCAGCAGCCGCAGCCGCAGCAGCACAACTTGAAAACTACTTTGGCCAAGACAAAGTGGCTCAGAAGCACGCATACGCATGACCAGAAGTTGGCCAAACTGGGATATGTCGATGGGCCTGTACATAACTGGTCCACCCTCGGCTTGATTATAAATTTCAACTTAATTACTAAAACAGAATTTAATCCTTTCGAAGTGTGTCGCCGACTTGCCCATTATGTATGTACATACATATGTATGTATGTATGTATGTACAAGCATGCCTGATGAAATGGGTATGCGGTTGCAAACTACAAAGGATGCCTCACAACTTATGGCCAAGCAAACTATCCGCTCGCTCCGCTATCACCGACACAGTTAGCAACAACAATCGCCCGAGGCAATTGTGCGGCGTGGTGCACAGTGGGGCAAAACTGACAGCACTTGGCACACATTTTGGATAGTGTCTTCTCACTGAAGTGTAATATACGTGCATTTCTTGTAAAGTTGATAATGATGATAATATTCATAATAATGATACAACGTACATATTTATATCGTTTAGAACAAACATATAATTATATCCACTGCATTATTATTCTTATTGAGCAGCTATATAGCATACCATTCTGAAATTTATTCAATTTTCAACAAATTACAGAGCACAAGGTAAATAAATTTTGATATTAATATTTTTATATTTCCATAAATATATGTATACATATGTACATACATTGCGTACTTTACAATTGAGAATCTTAAGTCGAGTGTGGCACATTTGGCTATATTTTTGTTATGTTTATGCAGGAAAACCAATGGCCACATATACACGCACACACATACGCCCACCTGACATTCTTGTATGTGTATGCTTTCACCCCCTAAGCACACACACAAACAAACGCACACTGGGCACATACATACATACATACATACATACATGACTAAACCAATTTCCACAGAGCATTTTAAATTTCAAGCACACATGAAACGGACGAAGAAAGGCGAGTGGCAAGCCGTAGGCCGCCCCCTCCCACATTCACACACAGATGTGTGGGCAGCAACTTAACTTACAATAAAGGACATTGCCCAGCCTCCTGCCACCCACCACCCGCCTCCCCACCCCGCAACGGTATGTAAAGTGCGTAAGTTGTGTCCAAGGGTTTGGAATACGAGGATTGGGACCCTGGGCTTGGGTTCATTTGGGGGTTTTCTGCACTATTTTACATACGTAATGCGAACTTCATGGATGCAGAGCTCATAAGCGCCAACGGCCAAGGCTTTTGGAAATTAGCGTGGCTGCCAAATCAGGAACCGGCTTAAGGAGCACCAGGATTCCGGGATTGGGGTGCTATGGAGTGGAGTGGGTCGGTGTGTGGTGTGGTGTGTGGTGTGTGCTTGTATCCCCGGGCGGCTTGGTGGCAATCAACTGGGAATAGAGCCAGAGCACTCCTTTAGCCCAAGCGAACATGAAACGATTTAAAAAGTTATGTTTTATGTGTTCTTGTTGCCAAAGTAAACTGTAAACTGAATATGTTGATAAAATACAATAGATATGCTTTCAAAAATACTCGTAATATCATATTTATTCTGGTGAAACAAATAAGTTCTCAACAAAGGAAGGTTCCAGGTGTCCCAACCGGATTTGCTCCGAAAGAGACTGTGCCTCACAGGTCTTCGCCCAACTGGGCCGTCCTGCTCGGTATTTCGTCCGGGATGTTGAACGTGTGGCGGATCTCCTCGGGAGTCTTTCCCCTAATCATATTGGCCACCGTCTTGCAACAGAGATCCACTAGGCCCTTGATCTCCAGATAGTTGGCGGCCAGTATGATTTCGAACAAGGTGGGTTGATCGACGTTAATAAAGTTGGCGTCCCAGGCTGAGATGTCATGTGGGCTTTGCGGGCTCAACTCCACGCCCTCCGCTCCATGGGCATCATCGTCCTTGTGGTGATAGATCCAGGTCAGAATCTTGGATAGGATGAACGCGTTCACCTTGGGCAGCGGCACAATGGCATTCTCGTCGTTCTCCACGGCAGAGACCTCCAACATGGTCTTGATGGTTTCGGAGAGCTTGGCGGCTCGGACTTCCGTTGAAAAGATCATCCCATCCGAGGACTCAAGCTTGATGGTGGGAGCATCCATTTTCGGTTTGCCTTGCCTTTCTATTTGCCAAACTACGTTCAAAGAGATTCAGAAGAACAAGATGGGATGATTGATAGAGCACGTGCCAACTGGACGATTCGAAAGTTCAAAGAAAAAAGAATAGAGAACAGAGTGACCAGATGTGATCACTGCGGAATCACTGTCGTCAAGTGTGTACACACTAGAAATTGGAAGTCTTAACATTAAGAACTGTAGATTCGCTTTAGCTTTTTTATTGAGAATCGCGAATCGTGTTTTATTTATCATATCAGACCTTAAAAGTGTAATAAAAAAAAGTGTAATATGAATTTTAAAACCTATATGAATGTTGGGTAAGTGCTCAATCAAAAAATTTCAAAATAATAGTTCCGGAAAGAACCCCGTAAAAAATATTTTTAACAGAGGGAACTGGAAAATAGCACGTGGGCTTACATTACTTGCTCTAATTTTTCAAAAAAACTTTAAATTAAATATATATTTTTTCATTTGAAAAACAGACGGACAGAAGGCACTTTCTACCTGTTACATACTCATTAGCGATTCTAACATTCCCTTTTACTGTATTATTATTGTTTTATGAAACACTCCAATTATGTGTAACTTGCTTTCCATAAAATATATACACTTAACAGAATCAAAATTTTCAGTTACCGTAAAACTGTATTTTGAACCGAGTTCCAAAATAATATATTAATATTAAATCCAAGATACAAAGAAGAATTTCGATTTGCTAGCTTTAGTACTTAATTACGTACTTAATACGAGGATGAGGATGCAATTCGGCCAAAAAAGTGTCCGTTTTGGATAGCAAAAACAAAGTGCGAAAATACCATTATTCGAGTGAGTTTTCCTAGCCGCCAAACGGAACGCGATTTAAGTTTTTTTTTTTGTGTGCCAGTTGACGCAAAGGCTCTAACCTATTAGGCGGTCAGCAAAAAAATGAACTCGAGTCATGCCGTCTTGTGGAGCACCCTTTTCGAGCCGTCCCGGGGATCACCCCTTCCCATCGATTGACAGCAGCCGCACATAAACCAAAACCCTAAGATTTGTATTTAATTTAAATGCTTAAAAGATATATTAATTAAAAAAAGTGAGCATGTGGACAAGAATAATTTTAGGGTTAGAAGACATGAATACAGAGGGAGAAGTTTCTGCTGAAGTAAACATATTGATAAATTCTATCGGACCTAAACCTATACTTGCGTGAAAGATATCAAACTGCGAATGTACACTGAGAGAAATTTTCTGAATAATTATATCCGCAAATATTTGAATTATTCGCAATAATTCCTTTAAATGTGAACCCAAGGAGGAGACTTATTTTATATTACTTTTGTATTTTTAATTTTTATTTAATTTGCCACGCCCACAAACCGCACAAAACTGCCACGCCCACACTTTCGAAAAACGTGTTGATATTATTTCAAATTTTTATTAGTCTCGTAAATTTCTATTGATAAAAACAAAAATTTTGCCACACCCACTCGAACGCCCTAAAACCGCCCAACCGGTCACGCCCACACTTTGGAATAATTTTTTAAAATTTTTATAATTTTTTTTTATATCTATCGATTTTTCTGAGTAACGGGTATCTGATAGTCGGGGAACTCGACTATAGCATTCTCTCTTGTTTTTCCCAAAGTTGAACAAATTCTATACAGATTAACGCGACAAATGAATACACTGAGAACAATTGCTTGAACCCTAATTATATTGCTAGACTATAAGCTATTAAATATTAATTAAAATCTAACCGACCTTACCCGCAACCCACTCACTTACATTTAATTTTTACTGATTAAAGAAACTGATTTGAAAAAAAAGTAATAATTTATAAAACAAGAATATCGTGAAGAACAACAACACTGAAAAAAAAAACTGAAATATGGAAAAACTTAAATAAATAATTTATTCTTTTTTTTTTAGATTATATTTAGTCATCTTAACGTCTATTTAATTATAGTTTTTTTTCTTAACTTACATAAGTCATTATCTATCACCTTACTCTGAGCAAATTAAATTTATTTCAATTTGTTATGTACTTATTATTGGTTCCTATAAATATTGTTATTAATCATTAGTCAGCAAATGATAGAAATGAATATGTAAAAATTAAAATACTGAACTCGGCTGATGTTTCTCCGGACATAGGGCACATAAGGGGCCACTAGAGCCATTGCTCTCAAGGAAAGCTAGGTCATAGGTACACCTATTGTTTCATGCTTTCATTCTCTTCTTGAACTATCTTCGTTCGAATATATTAATTTGCTTCCTCCGATTTTGTATACTAACTCCTATATTCTTTTGTCGCAAGCATAGACCACCACCCCACAACGCCAAAGAGCTAGAGCCGGATTCTGAAGCGTGCATCCGCCAGTACAGGTTCCCTTGCCTTCCATCAATTCTTTTCGTTACACGTAACCAGTCTGAACCAAACATCCAAATGATCTTATATGCATATTTCATAAAAATAGTTTATACTATACATATATCCACACTTTCATTATTTAATTGATTTTAAATACATCGTTTTGTATATATTAAAATTATTACCTTTTAGAGTCTAAAACGTGGAAGACTACAGCACAGTACAGATCAACTCTCATTCTAAATTGATTAAAGGTAATTATCTTTGATACCAATTATCGGTCCGAATAGCCACTGGGATTGTAATCTAACCTTATTTATTTATCATAGTCCATAACATGCCACCTTTCTAAGGTAACACAAAATGTACTTGTTCCAACACTGGTATATATATATATATATATTATATAATATTAGTATATTTATCTAGGCGAAACAAAAAAGTTCTCAACAAAGTAAGGTTCCGGTGAAGTTTCCTCTTCTTCTCTGTGCCTCACAGGTCTTCGCCCAACTCGGCCGTATCGATCGGTAAATCGTCTTCGATGTTGAACGTCTGGCGGATCTCCTCGGGAGTCTTTCCCCTAATCATATTGGCCAACGTCTTGCAACAGAGATCCTCTAGGCCCTTAATCTCCAGATAGTTGGCGGCCACTGTAATTTCGAACAAGATGGGTTGATCGACGTTAATAAAGTTGGCGTCCCAGGGTGAGATGTCATGTGGGCTTTGCGGGGTCAACTCCTCGCCCTCCGCTGCCTGGTCATCATCGTCCTTGTGGTGATAGGCCCAGGTCAGAATCTTGTTTAGGATGAACGCGTTCACCTTGGGCAGCGGCACAACGGCATTCTCGTCGTTCTCCACGGCAGAGACCTCCAACATGGTCTTGATGGTTTCGGAGAGCTTGGCGGCTTTGACTTCCGTTGAAAAGATCACCCCATCCGAGGACTCAAGCTTGATGGTGGGAGCATCCATTTTCGGTTTGCCTTGCCTTTCTATTTGCCAAACTACTACAAACGAGTGATTCAGAGAGAAGTACGAGATGGGATGATTGATAGAGCACGAGCCAACTGGACGATTCGAAAGTTAAAAAAAAAAGGATATGAAAGAATGTGAGAACAGAGTGACCAGGTGGGATCACTGCGGAAACACCGTTGTCAAATGTTTACACAGTAGAAATGAACATCAAGAACTGTAGGATCGCTTTAGCTTTCTTATTAAGAATCGCGAATCTTGTGTTATTCATTATAGCAGACCTAAAAAGTGTAATAAAAAAAAGTGTAATATGAATTTTAAAACATATATGAATGTTGGGTAAGTGCTCAATTAAAAAATTTCAAAATAATAGTTCCGAATAGAACCACGTACAAAATATCTTTAACAGAGGGAACTGCTTTAGCAAGCAGGAGTTGAACTGCTTAAGAGATAGGACGTGGGCATACCTGCTTCTTTCTACCTGCTACATACTCATTTGCGAATCTAACATTCCCTTTCACTGTATAACATGAAATCAGTTACCAAAATTCGAAATACTCCAATTATGTGTAACTTGCTTTCGCTACAATATATAAACTTAACTGAATGCGGATGCAATTCGGCCAAAAAAGTGTCAGTTTTGGATAGCCAATAGCTACACCTTATGATTGAGTAGAACAGGATGAAGGACTCTGGCACCACACGACTCCCAGAGGAGCACTTTTTGGCCTGTTTTTGAAGTCCGATCAAATCGCTTGAGCTCAAAACGCTGGCATCCGCAAATGTTTTCAATTTCCCAAATGTATTCCAAGTTTTCTCCGCCCATCGTCCTTCGTCCTTCAAAATCGACGGGTGCATGGCCAGAACTTTGATCTCTGTATTATTCAATATATTGAAATTTGAAGCGTAGATGTCTGGCTGTATTGGCCGGGAATTGCCAGCAGCTGCCGGCTGCGAAGGACGAAGGACATCCAATGACTTGTGACTGACGGGGACGTGTGTGTCTGTGCTTGTGTGCGTGGCGGTGGTGGGGTAATAACAGGAGGGTGGGGGGGTTGTGTGTGTGAGTTCGACCGTGCCAAACGCACACACACGCATGAATTTTTTACACAGGACTCGGGGAGCTTTCTCGTTTCCTGTTTTCGCAATTCGCATTATTTTCATTTTTTTTTTTTTTTTTTTGAATTTTTTACTGGACGCCAGGACTTACGAGCGATTACGTTCTTTAGCTCGTGCCACATGTGTCTGTGTGGCTGTGAGTGTGTGCGTTACTACCCCCATTTGACTTTCACTTGCGTCTGGACTCGTCGTTTGCCCCTTTTTCCCGCTTTCACTCGCTTTCACTTTGCCCGCTGGCCAAAAATAACGAAAGTGTGAAGCGTTTGTCTGTCCCTCTATTTGGTTTATTCGTGCATGTGTGTGTGTGTGCATGTTATTTATGCCAATTCATGTGGGGCCTTTAAATTTTTCATTCACTTTTTCGCTCAGAGTTTTCCGCATTTTTCTACGCAGATCAATGAAGCTCTTAGCTCTGAACGCTGGCCAACAGATGGCGTTGCGTTGCGGCCTAATTAGACAAATGCAAAGGAAGGAAGAAGAATGAAAGGGGTTCGCTCTACCCTTTGCTACCAACTGTACCTTCTGGCGTTTCGAGGCTTTCTCACAGTTTCTGGACAGGAATTTTTCGCGCTGCGCATTAGCCGTAAATGGCATTGAAATATTACCAAATTTAAAAACCATTAGAAGCAGACCCCATCAATCTGTCCCACTCGCTCGCGCTATTTACCTCCTATATACATATATATATATTCATCCTTGCCGAAGGAAGAGTGAAAATCTTAGCACCGAAATTGCGAGGCAAATCAAAGAATACAACAGCAACAACAATAAAAAACAAAAAAATCATATAGAAAAAAGAATAAATAAATAAAGAAAAATCAACCACTTTTCCACTTTTTGTTTTGTCCTCGCCGACGGTTGGTTGGTCCACAACCGAATGACCTGAGTGGGCGGGGATCCTCCCGTTTTTTGGTGGCTGTGTACTACCAATTTGCTAGTGACCATAATCAACCCCTTTTTATTTGAACCCGGCCCGAGTTTTCTTCCACTCGCCTCCTGTGCATGCAAAAAAGCGAAAAAAAAAGTTAAAATCGTGCGTAAGGAGGAAAAAGCGCGTAAGAAACAATTTGGTTTGAGGGAATATCGGAGGAATAGCAGGGGCATCAATTACGAGGGGATCTAAGCCAAGTCTTGAGTAGCAATTGAACAGTGATCAGTCTGAGTCCCTATGATCTATCATCATGGACCATATACTTGGCAATCAGCTTGTTACTCAGCAAATATTATCCATTCGCCTAGTTGTTTGGAGTCCTGTTAACATTTCAAAGTTGTAGTTTAGTTGTAAGTGTGGGCATTAAATTACAATTGGTTCAATTGAATTACACTTAGGTACCAATAGTTTAACAAATGAGGACAAACTTAAGTAATCAAGCGAATATTAATCTAAGCAATCGTTTAACTTGACTAACTGATAAAAGTTGATATATTTATACCCGTTACTCGTAGAGCAAAAGGGTATGCTAAATTCGTTGAAAAGTATGTAACAGGCAGAAGAAAGCGTTTCCGGCTATATAAAGTATATATATTCTTGATCAGGATCAATCAAGCCATATCCGTCTGTCCGTATGAACGTCGAGATCTCAGGAGCTTTAAAAGCTGAAAGGTTGAGATTCAGCATACAGATATTAGTTTTTAATTTGTTTCTCATTTTTTTCACCAATATTTATCGATATCTCAGAAAAAATGAAGAAACTTTGCGTTCGCATTCACAATAACTGATTAACGGGTATCTGATAGTCGGGGAACTCGACTATAGCATTCTCTCTTGTTTTGTTTTTTACTTCGTTACTTTTGTCCAAATCTTTTTATACGCGGTATTTGTGAAGTAATCGGGAAAACTATTATTGTATAATACTATAGTGTGTCCGTTTGACTGTCCGTCCGTATAAACTATACAACAGTTTGTCGAAGCGTTTTTGCAAGTGTCTTACAGACATGTTTGCAGAGTAATACGCAGTTAGCTGATTTTCCCTCTTTATGTGAATATAGAATTCTTTTGATTTGAACCAACCAAAACTGACTGTCCGCCTACGCACGTGGCATTCATCAAAGAACCCAGCGCTCATGCATATTCAAATGATGCCCGGCTAGGAATCTCAGCAACCAAAATCAAGGCGACGCACTTTGGGGCAGCGCCCCCATTCCTCACGCCCACGCCCACAAATTCTTAAAGGCCATAAAGCGCGACAAATGCAAAAGGAAAAAAAAGAGAAAAAAAAAGTGAAACAAAAAACCAAAAAAGGGTAAAAACGATGAAAAAGAGACGCGTAGAAGCAGCAAAGTACGCACAAAGTTTTGACAGCCGAATTGGCATAATGATGGGGTTAGTGACGCCCATGGAAGGGGCTTAAAGAGAGTGTGTCGAGTGGGCTGAGTGGGGGTGGGTCGATCCCCTCGGACGCACCGCATTGTCACTGCCTTGGCCAACCTCTATCTTCTTTAGCCGCAATGCAGATGGCCCGTCTAGCTCCTTTGACCATCTATCTCAGCGTTTTTGTTGTTTTTGGCCCCGTTTTTCAGTTCTTTGGGCATCGCGCCATCATCGTTAATTTATCTACGCAAATGCAAAATAATTACTTTACTTTTTCTTTGCTTTTTTACAACAGCCGCCGCTGCCCAACCCCCTTTTATTTTAACCCTTTTCTCAGGACAACGGCTGTCGAAATTCATGTACTTTGCTTTCCATTTTTCTGCTGCTTTTTTTTTATTTTTTGGTGCGTTTGGGTACGTTTTTTGGTTTTCGTATTGAAAAGCATTTTAAAATCCAGCGCCAGCTGTCCTATCGTGGCCTTCGTCCTTCCTTCTTCGTCCTTTGTCCTCTTGCCCATCATCTTCCTATTTGTCGTCTTCTTCTTGCAGGTTCCCCCACATCACTCGCTTTTTTCGGTTCGTTTTCTGTGTTTTTTAATTAAACAAAAGGGTTAAAAAGTTTCGCTAAAGGACGAGATAAATCTATGCCGCGAGGAGGGAATGAAAAAGGACCAACCAAAGGATATGGGGCGGGGGTTATAAAAAATCGAAAAGACCGAAATGGGGGTAAAATCACATTTTTGCCCCCTTCCTCTCATTTCTATTTAGTTTTCGTTTATTTTTAAAAGGAAAATTTTAATAACCAGGGCTCGGCCCTTCGAAAAACTTTGGATGGGGGTTGTTCTATGTGCCGCGCACCGACTGAAATTACATTTTGATGTAATTTTTCACATTTTTCTTCTATATATACTTTTGTACATACATACATACATGTATATTTATTGGATGGTCACATTATTGGGGGATGGATGGATCACATTGTGGGTGGCCAACCCCTTTTGCCAATGTCCGGTTTTTCCCTTTTTCACTTTCCATCGACTGCCGCGTGTGTTTATCTCTCGGATTTTCACTTGAATTGTTAACTGAAGAAATGGTTACATTGCACAAGCCTTTCATTTGCTTAATTTGCCTTTGATGTGTAAATGTTAAGTTGGCAAAAACTTGGCGGAGTCAGTTGGGTCAATTCGAGGTCAATTTAGGGTTCCTATTTAAAAAAAAAAAAAAATGCATATCGAACTAAAAAGGCGGAACGATAGGGACTCTTTAAGTGACTAAGATCGATTCCCTAAAACAATATTTTCCTTTTCTCACTGAGTGTAAAAGGGTTTGAAGCCGCGTAATTTTTGTTTTTTTTTTCCCATTATCGCGCTGAGAAGGTGAGCAAATCCAAACTTTGTGGCTTTTTGAAAGTCATAATCCATTAAAACAACCCCAAAATTTTTAATTTAAATTCAGTTTTTTTTTTTATTCAAAAATACATTTGTCGCCGTATTTTACCCGCTGCCATGGGAAAGATCTCCCTTCCAACCCTTATAAACACATATATCTAATAGTTAATGCAGAAAATGAGCAGTCAATTATAAATTTGAATTTTAAAATTTTTTTTTCATTGCCAGCTGAACGCCATTTGCTTATTTCGATATAAGCATAAGTTTGATATTCTGGCTTCCAAACAATATATTGTACAATCCATCTGGCATTCTGAATTCAATTACAGATTTTCTAACTACATTTCAATGAGGAAGCGAAAATAGCCGAAATTAATAATATAATTACGAAATGGAAATGAATAAACACTCAAACTATTTCAATAATAGAAATTACTGTCTTATATCGTATAAAAATCTTCGATAATAACAGTCGGAAAAAGTTGATTTATATAAATCACTCGAAATTGTTATGTATTCATTTTAAAATATACTGCTTTAATGGATTCCTCGTTGAATATCATAACATATAGCATATATCATAACCTGACCTTATGGATCGTCTATTGAAAAACTATCTATCCTGCTCCCAATTCCATTTCCAATTCCAATCCCTAGCCCACTTCCGGCCACAATCCCCAGACAGATGATACTCGGCTCGTTAGGGCCAGTAGCAACAAGTTTCGTAACACTCCCATTAGCCAAGAAGCCCCTTCCACGCAACACATGGCCAAATTTAAACTCACATGAAGTCGCATTTATTTTTATTCAATTTGATAATAACCCCAAGGATCTGCGCCCAGCTCTGAATTGGGAGTAATGGTGGCGCTGGAGCAGCTGTTCTGGGTGGCCACAGTGGAGCATTTAGAGTGGACCCAATGTAACAACGGCTGCTTAGGCTCTGCATCTTCACCGCCTTTCATCCTCTTTGGCCCCCTAAGTGAAAAAACTCATTTTCCCCTTTAGTCGAGAATTTTCGTACAATTTTTTTTTTTTTTTTTTTTTTTTTTTTTTTTTGTGCTGGCCAAACAAGAGAAATGGCTAAGAGGGAGAAAAGTGAAAGTCAAGAAGGGTTGGGGTTGAGAAAGGGGAGAGCTGCTCAAGGAATACCCCCTTGAGTTTATAACTTAAAAATTCAGAGCACGAACAAAGTTCTAATTTAAACACCCGAAAAAAAGCACCGAAACTGAAAAGAAGAAGGCGCTGCAAAATAAGAACAGGCACGAGGCCCAAAAAAAAAAAAAACTGCGAATATATGCTGAGAGAAAAAAAAGAAAATAATATCACAAAAAAGGATGCCGAAATAGAGGGAGATTTTCGTCCTTCGGACATAAAGTGCACGCTCCAAGGCGAGTAAATAAAAAGCGAAAGCCTGGGCTTTTTCAAACGGACAACGTACAACGGAAGTAAAGGGGTGGACAAGTGGGAAAAAAAAGAAGAAGGTGTTTTGGTGGGGCACAAGGTGACTGGGCGTGGCGGAGAACACCCACATCGCAATACACTTCCAAAGTCAATCGGTAGAATATTAGAAAATAAAATCAAAATATCTCTGCGATATTTATAGCAATGAAAATTCAATAATTGTGTAAATATTAAAAAAATCTTCAAAAATTTAGTTCTATTCCTATTATCAAATATAAAAATGCATACAAAAATTGCGAAACTTGAATTCGTAACGAAAATTCCCACAGAATAACCAATAAATTATGAACTAGTGTTGAATTTGTTAAGTCATCGTTTATACCAGCTAACTGACAGCATGGGAAAGGGTATGTCAAAGAAAAATGTCGAAGGAAAGTGAAAGTAAAGTAAAAAATGCGCTGGATGAGAGCAAGAGGGGGGGGGGGTAGGGGAATGGGTAGGAAAATAAAGTGACAGTACGAAGACATTTCGGTCCGGTCACTTTTGTCCGACGAACCTTGAAATATAGAGAGAGAGATCTTGCGAATATTTAGATCTTCTATAATCCCAAAGATGGATTTGTGACCTGATGCATAAGGAATGGCTTTCCATTAATGAGATTGATTATCTTAATGGCCTCTCAATCTGCGTTTATCCCACCACCACCACCACCACCACCACCAGCACCACCAGCACCACCACCGCCTCCAGATCTGCCACCCTTTTTTCCCAACTTTCGCTCTTATAATTTCCCTTTTTTTGCGTCTCACTTTGCATTCCGAATTTATATAAATGCCAATTTTCATTTACCCAGTTCGGCTGGACCAACCCTTCCATCCTTGCCCTTGCCCAGCACACGACCGCCACACTCCCGGAATTTGGTAGCCGGGATGCAGAGGGGTGTCCAAGTTCCAAGGATCCAAGGCTCTATTTACTGGACCTTCACTGGGGGTCCAATCATTTCATTCGCTTTTTTCTTGCCTTTGTGCCATTCTTTGGAAACTTTTTCGCTTCTTTTTTTTTTTTGGACTCCGTATTCTTGGCGAAGAAGGAGGAATGGAAAGGAATGGTTAGCAGTTGGGTGGGTGGAAGGTGGTTAGAGGTGGGAGGTCGGCAATTATGTTTAATTGGACCTGGTGGGCCTTTCACTCTCAATCTTTGCGCTCAAGTACTTAGCCGCCCAAGGAAAGGATCCTAAAAGCGGTCACTTGATGGACTGGAAGCCTCAAGAAAACAAGTCAATAACCGTTGACCTTCGTAATAAACTCTTTCCACTGCGAATTTCTCGCTTAAAAAATAATGAGCATTATTAATGTGTCTATGATCTTAATTCAAAGTATAAAATATTGATCAAATATTAATTGAAATTGATTTACATATTAAGCGGTTAAGCGGATGAGAGGGTAAATAGATTGAAATAGATAGATGCATTCGTTACTAAACATTATGTGCATGTGCATGATAACTACACTATATTAACACATGATGTTCCATAGCCGCGTATTTCCGAGTAACTTGGAGATAGCAAACTTAACCCTTTGGTGACATTACAAATAATTCCGCCTAGCTCCTAATTGTGCACGTAATTCTATTATATTTTGCGGAATGGGACACCAACTATCGTAAAACTCGGTACTACTACCCAGCGATCGACGGAGACAAGTGTTTAATGAATGGAAAAGTTGGGCATTTTATTTTAACAGTTATTGCCGAACGAGGAGCAATCATAGGAACTAGGAACAGGACGTGGCCATGACAATCAAACTCGTAACATTTTTGGGCCAAAACTTTGCCTAATGCCTTCATCCCTTTTTCCCAAAAAGGACCAGCAGCAATGCTACATTTGCGTCATTTGAGTTGCCACTTAGTAGAAACTCACTCACACTGTAGCATATTGGACTAATCTACCCTAAGAATACAATAGATGATTGGGTATAACATAGCGTCAATACATTGTGACACTTTGTCATAATAAATATAAATATACAAATATACAAAAAGACCACCAAAAACTACGTAAGCACTCCAGCGCCCCAGTAATACGATCTAACGCTTATACATAAGCCGATCGCGGAGCGTGGGAATGCTGAGCATGCACTTTGCAGCTCAAGTGGTCAATGCCTTCTGCATGCATATGTATATGTATAAATGTAAGTAAGAATACATAGATATAAGCAATGTATGTGCGGGTTAGCTGAACCCAACTTCAGCACACTTTGATCATTCGAATAAACAGATTCAAACAGAGCAGAGGTTCTGAGCTCGGAAAGCAAATCTATTACATCTATTACATGGCGACCGTGACTCGGTCTCGAGTCTGTCTCTGTGTTGTGTGTGTCCGTGTATGTGCGAGGGTCTTTAAACGGTGCTAACTGTGCTGCAAGCGATGTTCGCGCTGCCTGCTGCATTTTCTAATAAAATGCGTTTGAGTAAAACAAGATAACTGTGCACCAAACCAGATTGTGTGGCATGCCACGTGTAGCAGCTGATGACCAGACAGCAAAACGATCAGCAAGCACCAAACGCACAAAAACACACAGACACAAGCGGCAATTGATGGCAGACGAGCCACAATTGACCGAGGCGCAACCCGAGGTACAGAGGGACCAGCCAACGTTGGGAGAAGCACTGGAATTAAACCCCGCCGATGGACCGCGCCCACTCACAATAGCTGAGTACCGGGCACGTCAGGAGAAGCGCCAACCCAGGAAACATAAACGCTCTGGACGTAGAGTGAAATTACTACAACAACGCCGACTGGTCAAGGAAATGACCCAGTTGGCCAAGGAGGAATCATCCCGACAACGCTACAAAGAGCGTCTTGAGGACATCGAAAGCAAGATTTCGCAAGGTGCGAAACAACGCAAACGGGCTGCATAAATAAATGCCAATGCCCCAATTTGCTTTAGATTTAATTTCTACCCCAAGCCGATGCGGGAAACCGCTGCTTGGAAAATACTAAAATCTGTTAGGCTTTTTCACTAACAATGTGGTTGGAGAATTTTTTTTTATTATTGTAAACGACTATGTGAGCCAACCACATATATTAACCATTAATATTTCCACGTCTCTGGCACTGAGTATACATATATACTCAGCTGCAAAATGTTATTTGTGTAAAATGACAACAATGAAAAAAGTTCTTATTTTGACTAATATAAAAGAAAATATTAATTTCATTTTTCCGATTTTCAAGAAGAAAATATTTTTCCTTCCTTTAAGCTCCAAATAGAATATCTTATTTTTTTTCCTTTTTTTTAAAGATCCGTTTCATTGAATATAGATAAAATGGGATGGTTTAGCGATTCTAGTGAGGCAAAGGACAATACTGCCAACGTAGTTAATAACGTAAAAATTATAGATCACACAGACGATATAAATGCGTTGTGGATCTTATTGCTGATCATTACAATAGTACTACTTCTACAATTTCTGCTTACAATTTATGTTAAGCATAACAAGATCATCAAAAGACGTTATATAAATAGGGCAAATCGTTTAGACCAGATTTAAAAAAAAAATAATATGGATTAGAAGAAAGCTTAATAAAAACTTTTTTTTTTACGACAAGAATGGAATGGAGCGAAATAGCGATACGAATAGACGAATTTCGCTTCAGGTTCGATAAGTCTTATAAATGTATCAATAGAGACGCAGTAATAAAATCCGAAACTTTGAAAAATCATATAGAGATATTAGTAGGAGAATATAATAATATAGTTACATTAGTAAATAAATATGCAAATAGGCTCACATCTGAACATAATAACAAATGTTTGAGGGTTATAAAATCCCTAAACACAAGATTAAATAACATCAGAAAAAGAAGGCATATTCTGATAGATGTACCAGAAAGTCTAAGTCAATTGGTTGAATTCAACACAGACCAGTTCAAAGAACTAGACGAATCTGTTCAATCAAGCGGCGCTGAGTCCGATAGTGACATTGAAACGCTAGAAGGAAGCGACCGAATTGAATTTAAATCTGAACCAATAAAAATTTCTGAGATGGCACAGACATTGATAGAATTTATCAGGCTAGCCACATCTCTGATACCAGAGTTTGATGGTAAACCAGAAAATCTACAAAGTTTTTTGGATGCTCTAGGTCTACTAGATAGCTTAAAGAGCACACATGAAACGACAGCAGTAAGCCTAATAAAAACTAAACTTAAAGGCCATGTAAGAAACCTTATAAGTAATGAGCAGACGATTGCTGCAATCATTACCCAACTGTCAAGTGCAGTAAAAGGAGAATCGGTAGAAGTGATATCTGCCAAGCTTCTGAATCTACAACAGAGAAATAAAACGGCTAACCAATACACCCAAGAGGTGGAGAAACTGACAAAGGCCCTTGAAGGTGCCTATATCAGTGAAGGTCTCAGCCAGTCCTTAGCAAATAAATACAGCACTACAACAGCTGTAAAAGCAATGACACAGAATTGCTCCATTGATAAGGTAAAACTTATCATGCAAGCAGGCACATTCACAAACATGAATGATGCCATCTCCAAATTTGTAAACAGTTGCACAGAGATAACAGGTCAAAGTAACACTGTACTCTATTATCGACGAGGTGCAAATAATTATAATAGAGGCGCCCGGGGTTATAATCGTGGTAGAAATATCAACCACAACAATTACAACCGGGGTAGCAATAACAACAATAATAATAACTATAATAACCGTGGAGGTAGGCGAGGCCAAAACCAAGGGAGAGGCCGCGGAAACTACAACCATGGTAATAATAATAATAGCAGTGTGAGAATCGCGCAAAATACGTCGGAAAACTAACAGAACCCTTTAGGAAACAACCAATAAATGTAAAAGTTCATTCCATCAATTATAGTCTTAATATATTCGTAACCTTCTATAATCATTCAACTGAAAATAAACTAACATTTCTCATAGATACTGGTGCAGATATCTCACTTTTGAAAGTAAATTCTGATAACTTCGTAATTCAAAATGAAAAAATAATAAACATCGAAGGCATAGGCCAAGGTGTGATAAAGTCTCAAGGAACAACCTTAATAGAACTCCAATCAAAAAAATATATTATCCCACATGAATTTCATTTGGTAAACCCAAATTTTGCAATACCATGTGATGGAATAATAGGCATTGATTTTATAAAGAAATTCAATTGTCAACTAGATTTCAAACCAAGTGAAGACTGGTTTATAATTAGACCCCAAAATTTAAATTATCCAATATATGTCCCGATAACATATAGCGCTGGCAACAATACAGTTCTTCTGCCAGCCAGATCACAAGTTATTCGGAAAATAGACATTAATGTTGTAAATGATTTCATATTTGTTCCTAATCAAGAAATACACAATGGGATTTATGTTGCAAATACAATAGCAGCATCCAAACATGTATACGTTCGACTTCTAAATACAACTAATTTCGACCAAGTGGTCAAAGTAAATAAAATACAATATGAAAATCTAAAAGATTATGACATTCATAATACCGACACTGGAAATAGAAGCGAACAAATACTTTCAAAACTAAAGAAAAATTTTCCAGACCAATTTAAAAATCAATTAACAGAATTATGCACACAGTATAGTGATGTGTTCGGACTGGAAACCGAACCTATATCAACAAATAATTTTTATAAACAAACATTAAGACTTAAAGATGATGAACCCATTTATATAAAAAACTATAGAAGCCCGCATAGCCATATTGAGGAAATTCAAAAACAAGTAGGGAAATTAATAAGCGACAAAATCGTCGAACCGTCTGTATCTGAGTATAACAGCCCACTCTTGCTAGTTCCAAAAAAATCATTACCAAATTCACAAGAGAAAAAATGGCGATTAGTAATTGACTATCGTCAAATAAACAAAAAACTTCTTTCGGACAAATTTCCACTCCCTAGAATTGATGACATTTTAGATCAACTAGGTCGAGCTAAATACTTTTCATGCCTTGACTTGATGTCAGGTTTCCATCAAATAGAACTTGAGGAAAACTCTAGGAATATAACATCTTTTTCAACGAGCAATGGCTCATATCGCTTCACGCGATTACCATTTGGTCTTAAAATAGCACCAAATTCATTTCAGAGGATGATGACTATATCATTCTCGGGATTAGAACCCTCTCAGGCATTCCTTTACATGGATGACTTAATGGTGATAGGATGTTCCGAAAAACACATGATTAAAAACTTAACTGACGTTTTTAATGTATGTAGGAAATATAACCTAAAGTTGCATCCAGAAAAATGTTCATTTTTCATGCACGAAGTGACATTCCTAGGTCACAAATGCACAGACAAAGGAGTATTGCCAGATGACAAGAAATATGACGTCATCAAAAATTATCCTGTCCCTCATGATGCGGACAGTGCAAGACGATTTGTAGCATTCTGCAACTATTATCGTCGATTTATAAGGAACTTCGCCGACTATTCACGGCACATAACTAGATTATGTAAAAAGAATGTCCCTTTTGAATGGTCAAGCGAATACCAGAACGCATTCGAATACCTAAAAGAAAATCTTATGTACCCCACACTATTACAATATCCTGATTTTCGCAAAGAATTTTGCATTATAACGGATGCTAGTAAACAAGCTTGCGGAGCGGTTCTAACTCAGAACCGAAACGGGATTCAGCTCCCAATAGCTTATGCATCACGTTCATTTACAAAAGGAGAAAGCAATAAGAGTACAACGGAACAAGAACTAGCGGCAATCCATTGGGCAATTACCCATTTTAGACCATACATTTATGGCAAGCATTTCACCATTAAAACGGACCACAGACCATTAACGTACCTATTTTCTATGACTAATCCCAGTTCTAAATTAACTCGCATGCGGCTAGAACTAGAAGAATACGACTTCACAGTAGAATACCTAAGGGGGAAAGATAATTTTGTAGCAGACGCACTCTCACGTATAAATATAAAGGAACTCAAAGACATGCAACATAAAGTCCTGAAAGTCACTACTAGGCAACAAAGTAGACAAGAAAACTGTACAGTAACAAACAAGGAACTATTGCCTAGGCAAAGTATCCAAAATGTATCTAAGCCCAACGTACACGAAGTCATAACAAATGATGAAGTACGAAAAGTAGTGACCTTGCGAATAACTGAATCTATTTGTTTACTAAAACGAGGAAATAAAGTTATTGCAAGAATTGATGTTGACGATTTATATACCAATGGAATTTTTGATTTAGGTCAGTTCTTCCAAAGGCTTGAAATGCAAGCCGGTATACTAAAAATCAGCCAACTCAAATTGGCACCGAGTGAAAAAATCTTTGAAACCATTTCAATAGATAATTTCAAAAATATGGGCAATATAAAATTGAAAACATTAAGAGTAGCGCTACTCCAGCCGGTGACCATTATAAAAACTGAAAAAGAGATACAATCGATACTGTCTACATATCATGACGATCCAATTCAAGGAGGTCATACAGGCATTACAAGAACGCTAGCGAAAATAAAAAGACACTATTATTGGAAAAATATGACTCGTCATATAAAAGAGTACATACGTAGATGTCATAAATGCCAAATGTCAAAAACAACGACACATACAAAGACCCCATTGACTTACACAGAAACCCCAACAAATGCTTTTGATATAGTGATAGTGGACACAGTTGGTCCACTACCGAAATCAGAATATGGCAACGAATACATCGTCACACTAATATGTGATTTGACGAAGTATCTAGTAACCATACCTGTTGCGAATAAGAGCGCAAATACTGTCGCAAAAGCTATATTCGAAAATTTTATACTAAAGTACGGTCCAATGAAGACGTTCATTTCGGACATGGGTACCGAGTATAAAAACAATGTAATTCAAGATATGTGTAAATATATGAAAATTGAAAATCTTACATCCACTGCATATCACCACCAGACTTTAGGGACAATCGAACGAAGTCATAGAACATTCAATGAATACATTCGTTCATACATCTCTGCAGATAAAACTGATTGGGACGTTTGGATACAATACTTTACATATTGTTTCAACACAACACCATCAGTCATGCATAATTACTGTCCATATGAACTAGTCTTTGGAAGATTACCAAGGCAGTTCGCAAATTTTAATAAAACAGATAGAATAGAACCACTGTATAATATAGAAGATTACTCAAAGGAAATAAAATTTAGATTAGAAATAGCATATAAAAGAGCTAGACTTTTGTTAGAAAAAGCTAAGTCTTATAGAAAACAATTTTATGATAAGAAAACTTCAGATTTTCAATTAAAAATAGGAGATAAAGTTATACTAAGGAACGAATCGGGTCATAAGTTAGATCCAGTATATATAGGCCCTTATACTGTAGAAACCATAGAAGACAGAGATAACATAGTAATTAGAGATACAAAACAAAAGAAGCAAAAAGTACATAAGGATAGACTAAAAATATATAATCAATGAAACGTTTCATTTCACTTAAGAAAAGGTCTGATCAACCTCAAAACAAAAAAAAAAACACAAAAAAAAATTTAATTATTATTTTTCCTTCTAAGAAAGTTAAACATAAATCCAAAAACATCGTAATTCAACATACATTTTTTGTATTATTCTGTCATTATACAAAAATGCTTTGAGACAAAACATTGCTAATAATTAATAAGAAAAATCAATTTCAAAAAAAATTTTTTCCTTTCTAAACACAATATTAATATTGAGAACTCAATGACTACATATATTACGTCATTTCTTTAAAAAGGGAGGTGTAGCATATTGGACTAATCTACCCTAAGAATACAATAGATGATTGGGTATAACATAGCGTCAATACATTGTGACACTTTGTCATAATAAATATAAATATACAAATATACAAAAAGACCACCAAAAACTACGTAAGCACTCCAGCGCCCCAGTAATACGATCTAACGCTTATACATAAGCCGATCGCGGAGCGTGGGAATGCTGAGCATGCACTTTGCAGCTCAAGTGGTCAATGCCTTCTGCATGCATATGTATATGTATAAATGTAAGTAAGAATACATAGATATAAGCAATGTATGTGCGGGTTAGCTGAACCCAACTTCAGCACACTTTGATCATTCGAATAAACAGATTCAAACAGAGCAGAGGTTCTGAGCTCGGAAAGCAAATCTATTACATCTATTACAACACTCCCAAACACAGACACACACACACACACACGCACGCATAGCTGGGCCACATAAATTAAGTTATTTTGATAATCAAAACTGGAAAGCGAAATATTTGGCTTAGACAACAGTGGCTCCAACTGTGAGGCATTCGGTGGGCATTCATTTGTAGTTTTGCCCCTCTTTTTTTGGGGCATGAGTAGTTGTAAGTTGTAAGTTGTAAGTTGTGAGTTGTAAGTTGTAAGTTGTAAGGGTTGCTTCATGTTCCTCTCGGCCATTGTTTGTCACCCGCACACACATACACACCATGCACACATAGCCGAAAAGAACAACATGATTTCCCCAAAATCTAACCCTTTTCCCCACCCTTTGCCAACCGGCCAACCACCCCCCCTCCCCTCATAAATCAGGAGGCAACATAGTTAGCCCAATTGTGTTGCATACTTTGTTGGGCATGCGTCAGATGAACATTTAAACTTGCCTATGTGTAGGTGAAGCTGCTTACGCAAGTGTAAGTGTGTGTGTAAGTGTGTGTGAGCTCGGCCAACAACTGCCCAAGCTTCTCCCTCCCCCCCCCCACCTCTCCTCGGCGCACACACCCACTCAAACCACTCAGCACACACACACAGGCACACGCATAAACTTACAGTTTTAAAGCAACATTCCTGCCTGCAGATAAAGTCACTGAGAGAAAACTTCTTTCAGAAGTGTGCAAAAAAAAAAGTTTTATCCAAATCACTTAACTTTATACGTAAGTATCTGGTTTTACTGTCCCAAAAGCACTGTAAAACACCAAGTGATAATGAAAATTACATATCTCTACAAAAACAAAAAAAAACTATAGATATATAAGCCATAACTTGCTTATATATTACTATATATTATTATATATTATATATTTCTTGCCCCAAATGAATTGCGATAAGTTTCTAAGCTGACAGCAGAAAACAAATATTGTATGTATTGTTGTCTATATCTATTTTAGATATATTTTTTTTATACATCTTTGAATATATTTATATATTTATTTGTTTTTGCCAGTGTATTAGGAGATTTTCGGGGGCATACGAAAGTGTTCGATAACGGTGCACACCAACACCACCTTCGTCGCACGCACACACATTAGCACATTCATAGAGCAACTAATTTACCTACGCCAGCAGATTTTTGGCACACGCACACATGGACACGAGCATACATCCATACATGTGTATGCAAATTTCTAATGCTTTTTGGGGTTGGTCCACGTGTGTGTGTGGGGTGGGGTGGGGTGGTATGGTTGGATGGTACTGCTTAAAGCGCCTTCGTCATTGTGCTAAACTCCACTACCCATTCCACTCCTCCTCCTGCTCCTAATCTCGTTAGGTTGCCTTCGGGCCATTGTTGGACTTATGTTTCCCTTTCACTTTAACTTCTCCTCAACCCACCCCCCCCCCCACTCCGCCGCTCGGCTGGCCCTGGCCATTACCTAAAAAAGAGGGGGGGGGTGCATGTGAGAAGAGTGGGACTCTACTATACGGACACACACCCATTGGAATATGTTTGTATGTATGTACGCACGGACATATATTTTAATCTTTAATTTATGGCTTATTCAAAACTAATGACACTGAAAGCGTCCAAAGGAGTTGGCTTCAGTTTTGGGGGTAGAAAGTGGATAACTGAGATGGCAGTGGGCAAAAAGCAGACGCGAGCAAGGATTAAGGGTAAATTTCCATTTTGACCATCCGAATATTGCCGGTCTGCTGATGAATGAAGCTCACTCCGGCATATATAGAGGTCAAGCTGAGTTCTATCTCTATCAATCCAAAGTCCAGAACACAACGAGTTGAGCATGATTTTGGCAACTGACAGAGGCCAATGCAATCGTTTCCATTCCATTCCATGATGATTTTCACTGGCGCCGCCTGATGCCTTCATCGGACTTTAAGCGAAATAGTTTTTAATTAAATCGAATCAAGTTTTTAACACGAATTCTTCGAAGTAATGTTTCCATTAAAAATATTTATAATGTTGTAACAACAATGTCGAAATCGATTGATTTTTTTTGTGAATGAAGTTCTTTCTTCATACCAAAATGTGATTATATCAATCACTTACAATATTTTCCTACAAATTGTGTGGTCTTAAATCAACTTGTCTCATTTTTTATTGCATTTTATTTTTAGCACTTTTATGCGTAAATTTCGAACCTTTGCGATTTCCGCGCCTGAGGAAATACCATTTTCTTCATTATGATTATTTTAGATTATATTTTGAGTGTCTTCGATATTCTTTCAGGATCAATTGCTATTCCTATTTTAAGTTTTCCGAACAAGGACTTCAACTGTCACTTTCCATTTACCCCTTTTTCTCCCATTTGTCATGGCCATGTGAGGCTGCTCGTTTGACCGCCTCGCTCCTGCGAATTTCCGGAGATGTTCGCAACAAGATGCCACAATGTGAGTGGCCCACAGCACAACCCTTGCATGGGTAGCCGTGCGTGTATGCATGTATGTATGTGTGTGGGTGTGTGTGTGCGTCTGAAATTGATTGCCATTTGTAAGCGCTGTGTGTTCTAGGCCTCGGCTCGTTCTGCTGTTGTTTTAAAATTAAAATGAATGCCCGCAAGCAATAACTACGACAAGACCAGCCCACCCAACCAACCAACCTTCAGTTCGTTGGGCGCCTGCTGCTGTCCAGGACAAGCCAACATCATTATGCATGGCTGTGTGTCCATGTCCCATCAGCCCCCCCCCACCCCTTAAATCCACACCCACACAAGCACACAACCCACTCGTGTGGGTGTGTGTGTGCGAAATAATCTCGAAAATTACGCAAAAGCAGCAGCAGCAGCAACAGCAGCTGAAGCCAAAGAAGGACGAAGGACACAGGACGAAGGACGAAAGCTGTGGCCGGTGGTTGGCTTTGATGCCAGACGATGAAAACGACGACGCACCACGTGCACTTGGACACAAATCCACTTTCTACCAAAAAACGCACAAGCAGCCCACTTACTTTCTATGCCCAAATGCTTTCCATATTGCTTGTCTGTGTCTGTGTGTGTGTGTGTGTGTGTGTGTGTGTGTGTGTGTGTGTGTCCACGTTGAACAGGACAACTAGGAACCGTAAGTAGCAAAAGGAGAGTACACTAAAAAAGATAATTTAAGTATACGTTTTTTGTTCATTTAGTGCGATAAGTGTATCCATTCAATTAGCGAATGCTGCATTCAACATAGAGTTGTATTATTAATATAATCAGCAATCATTTATGATTAATAAGTGTAATTAAATCATTAATTAAATAAATTAAATATCATAGGTTAACTCAATCTCGATCATTACCCAATATATTAACAATATTCTATCTAATCTTCAAAACTATTTAATGACTCAGATCACAACTATTGCGACAACCCTCGCCATTTGCATACATACATACATATGTATGTTATGTATGTATATTTGTGTGTAAGCCCATGTGTACACACAGTGAGCAGAGCAGGAAAGGAAAATTGTAAAATTCGTTCGTTTTCCCACTACGCGCACCCCATTCCACATTTCCGCATATCCTCATTTCCCGATTTTCAGCAAACCCCACCCACCACGTTCACTCCCACATTCCCAACTGCCTTGGAGTGGCATGTCCGTCCATTCACAGCACTTGCCACGCACAATGTCCGCCCACTGCCACCACCCACCCACCCACACCCACCCCACAAAAGCAACAACAAAGTCAACGATGTCTGCGTTGGCTTCTTTTGGACAACACACACACACACGCACACACAGGGGCACACATGCTGATGCTGGTTCACTTATGATGAGTTTACATTTTCGAAAACTGGGCAAGCAAAAACAGCAAGGACAACGGGAGTGCACTGAGAAAAATGAGGTGGGATTTACAGTTTTCGCAAAAAAAAGGAAAAATAAGCATTACATTCAATATACTGTTTAAAAACAAAAGAGTATATAAAACTGAATAAGAATTATTATAAATAATATAAATATTTACACACATGTACTATATATAATGCTTGCTTTGTTACATAATAGCCGATATATTTCTTATTATTATTTGTTACATAAAATTTTCAAATATTTATGTTATTAATATGAATCTTTCTTAAGTTAAAGATTTAATGCTTTGCTTTTAAACAATATTAATAAATATTATATTCCGCCCAATAATAATAAATCAAATATGAAATTATATATACAAAGTTTATATGCTTACTAGAAGTTTAAAAGGTGTCAAAATAAAATTTTAAAATTTTCGATATGAAAAACATATGTTTTTTCGAGTGTAACTGGGACTGGGAAGGGGTATCACCCCTCTCAAAACGCTTACAGTGGCTCCAAAAAGGAGAAACGGGGATAGCGGGGCTAGCTGGCCATAGTTTGAGGGGGGAGGGGGGTGGGGTGAAGAGTTTGTTGTCGGCTGTCACACATTTAAAACAGTTCAGGAAGCAGTTGGCCAAAAAGGATGTGACGGGGGGAGTGGGGGTGGGGGTGGAATGGGGAGTCTGTGGCACAGACGCACACGCAACCAAATGTGCTCGTCTATCGCGCTACTTTCAAGTCCAAAATCCAAAGGCAGCTACTACCCCCAATACTGCCCCCCACCCCCCACTCACCGCCCTCCTCCACCTATTCGACTGTCCGTTACGTATTACGTATACATATTCCGTGTGTTCCTGATGGAGGGGGGGCGGGGGGTGTGTGTGTGTGTGTGTGTGTGGGAGGTATTTGACAGCCCAGGGGGCAGGGGGCTATGTCAGTCGAATTCCTGGTGGTGGTCTGCGGAGAGGGGCGGCGGGGGCGTTGTACAAATGAGTTTGGGGCAAGGACGTCGAGCCAAGATGTATGAGCCAAAATTGTATGCGAGAGAGACAGGCGGGACGAGTACACTGTCAAAAAAAAAAGAGACTCGAGTTTGCTAGTCAGTTACGAGCTGTACTTTAAGGGTAACCCAAACAACTTAAATATAAACTCATATAAGAGTCAAATGTAAAAAATGGACAATTACAATATATGAATATTTATCAATATATATATATAATTTATATTAATATATTAACATTAACATATGACTCCAATGAAGTATAAACTATTACTAACTGAATAAAGATGACATAAGAGAAAGCTATCGAAATAGATATTGTGTAAATTGTTCATAAGCGTACTTGAATGTTTTCTTTTTACATACATACAAATGTACATATGAGCCACTACCATAATTAAGCATATCTGCACCCGAATTTCTCTCAGTGCAATGGTGTGTGTGTTTGTATGAAGACGTGGGAGGGGGCGGGGGGTTGGTGATTTGGCTTGGCGGACGCTGGCGATGCTGACTTCGAATGTCCACGGTAGACATTTTGCAATTTTGAAATACATGCAGATACACACACACATGTTGCGAATGAATGGGAAATGGAAAGGGGGAAATGCGAGTGAAAGGGAAAGTGAAAGTGGGAATGGGAATGGGGAAGGAGGTGGGGATGGGAAGTGAGCGGGAGAGGGAAAGGGAGAGCCTATGGAGAAGGAGGAATGCTTTTAACAATTTCTAAGATTCAAATTTCGTAAATTATCCCTTTGCGACTTGTGAGCGTGTGTGTGTGTGTGTGTGTGTGTGTATTTCCGGTGGGAAGTGGGTGGCAGGGGAGGCGGTCTAGGCTTGGCCATTATGAAACTAGGCACATAAGCCCCACGGCAAGGTGGAGTTTTGGTTTTGGCCAGCAGTTTGCTAGATGGGAACAGATGAAAATCCGGCTCCGCAATTTCCGCTTTCGTCTCGATTGATCATCTGCCCCTTGCCTCATTTGACTACTAACTTATTTTCATGCCTAAAATAGAATATTATACATTTTTTAAATATTATATTTAAGATGCTTAAGGTGTCATAATGCAGTTGGAAGTTCTTTGTAAAAGACATTCAAGATTTCAATATTCTTTGGCCAAATGAATCCTTACTGAGCATTTTCCAGGAGCGCTTAGTTTTGAAAAATGTTTTTTCCCTTCGAACATCCAAATACAGAATTTGTTATTCATTTAAGTTATTAGAAAGGAGCTTTTAGTGCTGGAGAATTAATCTGTTTCGCAAAACTCATATGATTTAACGTATTGAATTCAAAAATATATTGTAAGTAAATAAGTAGACTTTAGCTAAATTGCCACAGAGATACATATGTACATATGGGATTCCAAATTCCCATACTTGCTGTTTAGTTTTAATGAGTAATCACTCATTAATCCGCATTAGTTGTAAGCTTTTGATCCTAGTTGAAAGTCGACCCATTCTTAATATCTGAAGTATATCCTTTGTATTGGCTTGCGTGTGTGTGCGTGTTCAGTTTAAATTGTGTTTGTTGTCCCGTCCGAGTTTACATTCGAAATTAATTTATTTGGGCTCGAAGACTAACGCACACACAATCGCAATCAAAAGCACACAGACACACACTCATGCACAAACACAGCAGCAGCAGCCACAGAAATTTGCAAGTGAAAGTGTCGGCCGTTTGGTCCAAGTAACCACCCCCCCACCCCCCATCCCACCCACTTCGCACGATTTTCTCCCAGTGTCCGCGCATTTTGGTTGGCTGCCATGTGAACTTGACGCCTGCCAAACACCCAGCACCCATGCCACCCACACACACACACACACACCCCCCACCTAACCCATGTATTTCGGACGAGTGTGCGTGTGTAGTTGCCATGCGGTTAAAAAGGTATCTCGAAGATACTAAATACTTTATGCATGAATGTGCCAAATAGATTTACGAGAGTACAAGGAGCAGCAGGAGCAGCAGTCCTGCGAGTGTCCTGCGTGTGTCGGTGGTGGATTGTCCGACCATGCGTCGATATTAAATTTAAATTGGCGCTCGGATATTTTAGAGCGTTGGTAGTGGCGGGCGGGGGGGAATGGGGATTATTTGGTTCGCGGGGGGATGGTCATGTGGGCGAAAATGCGGAGACGGTCATGCCGCACGGTGGGGAAATACAGTTAAATTTCGGGAGTCCATGTGAAATTAAATGTATCAAGCTGCACTGAAAGAAATAGGTATGACCAAAATAAATGTCTATCCAGTATTACTATTATTTGATACTTTTTATAGTAATATTTCATTTCATTGTACATTAGTAGTGACAACCATTTTAATTTAGGTCAATCCAAAAATATATAAAATTCGCGGCCTTGCAGCTGTATCTTTTCAAATAATAAATAAAATAAAATAACAAAATAAAGTATTTGTAGTTCATTGAGCATTATTTTTAAATTGTTTTAAATGGAATTTAGCCATTTACAATGTACTTTACAAGCGAATATCTAGTATACATTAAAATCCTGGCCAAAAAGTGTTGCCTACCTAAGAGGGCTCTTCAGATTGCTAACGATAAGTATTTGCAAACAGCTCATATGGTCATGCAAAAATCATGTTTAATATTTTCAACTTTTTTGGCGCCACATTAACATTAAAACTCCACTCGAGATGAAATTATACTACGAGTAGATATCATAATATATTCCTTGCAATGTATGTACATATGTACATATGTGTGTGTCTGCGTTTGTGTGTGTGTATGCTTTTCATTATGTGGAAGCCTTAAATATTAATAACAGTTGCGATTTTAAATGATTAAAACTCGGCGCATGTGTGAGTAAGCCTGCTCCTGCGTTTGTGTTTGTGTGTGTGCGTGTGTGTGCGGAACAGAAGGTACAGTTGGCCACAGGAAATGCCAGCCAAGCTGTGACCCTTCCACATCCACATCCATTTCCCACCTTCCCACCATCCCCAACATTTTACCCACACTTTTCCCCCCCATAAAGCCAACTGCCCACGCCAATGGAGCTGCGTTTACCCAATTTCCGGTGTCACTTTGCCTTGTCGCACTATGTGGCAACTCTACGACTTTGTGACATTAATTAATAAATGAAAAAAGGTAGTTAAGATAAGAACAAAAAGCTATAATAAAAGATATATATACATATATTCCCACTTTCAATACAATCATCCGTTAGATTCAAATAGTATAATTCGTATACTCTTACTTTTAGTAGTAAAAATTGTAAGTTAACATTACACAGAAATAAATGTCTCGTAAAACAACCAATTCATTAAATTGAACCAAAATTTGGATCTACAAATAAGCATTTTACAGTGCTACACAACTGAAATGTACGTTTTGAGTAAGAGCGCCTTTTTGTAATAGTACAATCAGCATAACCCTCTAATTATCGGTATGCCGCACTAGAAGATTTATTTGTGTTTTCAATACATTGTGGATAAAATTAGATTAAGATTATCCCCTTTCACACCCTGTACGTAAATCACTGTTACCCTTTCTCTATATTTGTATAATCTAGTTTGATAATAATGAAATGGACACAGGGCACACTACTGTTACTTCGCATAGTTTTTCTGCGAGTGTAGCCTCTGCCTCAGCCGACGGCTCTGCCGCCGCGATGTTTTCTTCTCTGCTCATTTCGCTGTTCGTGTTCCATTGCCATTTTACTGCACTTCCCATTCGTATGCGTTAGTATGCGTGTGTGTGAGCTGCATTGTTTGCATTTCAAATTGAATTCCTTTACATTTTCAACTCCTTTTCGTGTCGCTCTCCCTCTCTCTCCCTTTCTCTTCCTTTGCCACTGCTTAAAAATATGCGATGGCATTTGGTTGTTGGTGCGTTCTGCATCTGCTGTTTTTTCTCTCATTGTTGTTTGGCTGTTGTTATTGTTTTTGTTGGCCAGCAAGCATTTTTCAATTATGATCGAGCAGTATTTGTCGCTCGTTTTGTTGTTTTGGTTTGGCTTAGTTGCCCATTGTGTTTTTCCATCGGCGTTCGTATCTGTATCTGTATGTGAATTTGTGTACTTAGTTTTTGTGATGGTTTTCTCGCATTTCACCCTGTTTTAAGAGGCTCTACGATCATTATTTTGCTTGC
This sequence comes from Drosophila melanogaster, assembly GCF_000001215.4. Lineage (NCBI taxonomy): Eukaryota > Metazoa > Arthropoda > Insecta > Diptera > Drosophilidae > Drosophila > Drosophila melanogaster. The sequence continues at coordinate 19,788,498 of NC_004354.4, read as the reverse complement.
CGGCTGTTCGGCTCTTCCGTTTCTTCTTCTCCCATCGATCTTCTCTTTCTTCCCACCACCCATTCCCATCCCAATCCATCTATCACTATCACTCTCTTCTTCGCGTTTCTGCTGCTTCGTCTTCTTCTTCTTTTGGCGCGAGTAATTGAAATCGTAACTGGCAAAAATAAAAATCTTTGAGATATGCAAATGAGAACTGAAACTCAAGGCGCTGATGAGGAAGAAGCAGAGCACGATGAAGAGAGCGCTGTGAAAGATGATGAAGAAGAAGAAGAAGTGTTGGGCAAACAAGCGGAGATTGGGAAGAGAAAACGAAAGAAAACGCCAGGGACGAAAGAGAGTAAGATATAGATATTGTGCAAACGAAAACAGCCGACAAGCAAACAAGGCAACAAACGCAGCAACAACAACAGAAAGAAAAACAACAACAATGGCCCACCACAGCGATCCGCACAAAGTATTAATAATAATATGAATAATAGTAATAATAATGATCATATCTGGATGTATAGATGTACATAAATTGGTAAAGATGCGCCGATCAAAATCAACATATGTACATACTTTTTCCATTGGCAGATACAAGATTAAAAGATTGTATTTAATTTGCTTACAAGTTACATATTGTATATAAAAATGTGTTATGATATACTCATGTACCGGGTACAAAAATCGTATTACTTGAAAATATCTTTAAAATCAACCCTATAAAGTCGACAATATTCAACGCGAATGTTTTTATAGGATCGTATGTACATACATATGTACATATGCATGTATGTACATATACTTATGTACGTACATACATATGTACACAGGTATGTGGTACAATCCTTGAGTTTTTTACTATTAATTGGATTTTTTTTTCAAGAATCTACATACATATACATACTTTTAGAAAGTTTAGAAGGTTTATTTTCACAGTTTTATAGAGGAGATCTATAAAACTAAGATACCCACTTTTAGAGTATAGAAAGAAAAGTGAGCAATTTCTGCTGTGTAATTCATAATTACCGTGTGAAGAGTAAATACTAGATAATAGCATGCGTTTACATAGAAATCTACACAAGTACATATGCAAGTATATAAACAAATAAGTCTTCATGTACATACATATGTCAACAAATTTGAAAGTTGTGGTAAAATCCTCTCTATTTGATTTTAAACATACACTTACATTTAATTGATCAACTTTGCTTGCAGGATTCAATAATGAAACAGTGATGGCATAAACAAAGCTAATGTTTTATTTTAATTTAATTCAAAAACATATTGTTACTGCACACGACAGTGGTGAGTTACAGCATTGAAATCCTGCATACACGTCGCTAGATTGCATTATTGAGAATTCAAAGTTACAGGTGTAAGTTGCCCATCGTCCCGCGCAATTAAGAGAAAAGAGGGAAAAAAGTGACGGCGCTGGGACGGACATCTGTACCTGCTCAATTAAAAAGTCATTAACTGCGGCACACAAGTTGCACGCAGAGGAACCAAAAACCCGACCCGAGCGATAGAAGGACTGTGATTGACACCAGCACGCAAGATCCACCCTCCCTTCTCCGGCCGTCTGTCTATCTGTCCGTTCGTCTGTCCGTTCGTCTGTCCATTCGTCCGTCCGTATAAATCTGCCGATATAGCAGAGACATATCGATGCACGCACCTTGCAATTACCCGGTTGGATATCGAGGATCGAGATCCGAGTATGGAGGCATGTGGCGCAGAGACTCTGCGTAGAATTGCTCAAGTGGCAGGGATGGCAAATCCTATTCCGCAGGTGGTAGGTCAAAATTCAGGTACTCTACGCTCTTTTCTAACGTTATTTCAACGTGATGAGGCACCAGACTAAGAAAATACTATGAGCATTATTATTTTTAATTAATTAAGTTGGTAATGTAATCGTCACTGTGATACGACGTAATATGCTACAAAATATAACGATAATTGTGAAACATGATTGAAGACGATCTCTCACTATATTTCTCATTTCAAAGGATTAAACTTCAATGTATAGAAAAATATCTAACCCACTCCAAGGTTATGTGACAAGTGTCGCTTTCTGGTACTTCGTGGTTATTACATCCGATTACAGGGTATAATTAATTGCTACCATGTATCTGTATCTGCAGACCTGGAGGGGCAGATGACCTGCCTGGAAGTTCTGCAACTTTTGCCACTGCAGGTCAACTGTTGCGTGCCCATAAATGCGCCATAAAATGGGCTAATCCCATTGCAGTCGACTGCATCAGCTGCAACAGTTGCATCAGCTTTTGCAGCAATGCTCTCCCCTCCAGCCATTTTGCCACCTGCCACCGCAGGCAACATATGCTAACAATTTCTACATGTCCATAATTCTCTATAACATATGTACATATGTACATAAGTATGAACATATGCATATATAAGTTAATTACCGATTAGGGAATCAATGGAAATTGTGGGGTTTATCTCAATATTAAATTAATGATAATTAAGAAATGGTTAGTAGGCTTTTTTAACTAGGCTTAATACATTTTTTAATCACTAAATAAACTGTGCAATCAAAGAAATACAAAGAAAATGTACAGCAGATCGTCGAATAGTGACGATATACATAAGTGTATGAATGTATACTAAATATACTGAATAAAAATATATTTTTAACCAACAAATTGGTTTCATAGATATCTCCTAACGGAGTTTAACTATCCGTGAGATATGTACATACATATACATATGTGGAATATCAGATCTCGGGATTTGCAGCCGGTTTTCACTGCCAATCACTCAACTCGCCAATCGTTTTCTCCCTCCCTCGCATTGCCCCATCCTCCTCCTCCTCCTCCTTCTTCTTCGCCTTCTTCTCCACACTTCCACCCACATTCGTCGTCCGTCTCGCCCGCGTCTTCGTCTTCGTCGTTTGCTTTATTGTTTTATTGTCAGTTTAGGGATTTGACAATTTGCTTGCTGATTTTTTATGACAATCATGTATGTAAATTTCAGGCCTCTCTGTCGCACTCTTCTCCGCCGCCTCACTCTCGCCTTCTCTCGCTCCCTCCTCCGGCCCTACTCCAATCTAAACTCTTCCTCAAGGCCCCACGCACACAGCCGCACAGTGGAGTTCGTATCTGTGTGGCTGCGATGGAGGTACTCGTATCTGGGCTCCATTAGCCCTCGCCTTTTCTCTTACGAAATTTTTAAATACTTTTGGGCCATTCTCAGCTGAGCTTGATTCCCAGCTCCAGTTGCCCAGCAAAAAAAAAAAAAAAAAATAAAACCTAAAACAACTTGAAACCCCATAGTTACCAACAGATTCAAACCCTTTCTGTCGCTATTTATACCCCTTAATCGTAGATTGGAAAAAGCATACCCATTCGAAAGACGAAAGATCGCCTGCATCTTTGGAATATATATGTACATACATACTTATGCATACTTACTTACATGCTTAGTCTTCTTCTAGTCTTCTATTTAAAAAAGTTTCTCTAGTGAGCTTATGATCTTATGACAGAATCTGATAACAGGGTATCCGTTAGTCCTAGCTTACGATTTTTTCCTTTCTTTTTAAATGTAGATTAGCTTTCGTTGTCTCTCAGCTCTGCACTCCCGTATGCCCAACGCAATAAAAGTTTGGTTTATTAATTTTTTGAACGTTCTCAACTTTTACGAGGCCCGTGACGTCGATAATCGTCGGTTGCCGGTCGCTCAGAAACTAGGCTAGTAGTGCGAATTGGTTTTGGCCCGGTCCAGTGAGTCAACATCTGACTAAGACGCTTCGAGGAGTCTATTAATAAGCCGCCGTTCGTACCAAGGCTAAAAAAAAAAAAACGGGCACAACTGAGCAACCAAGCCTAGAACTGCAACACAGCTTTAAATTAGGCGAGTTGCGATATGGTAATCGGTGGATCACACAAAAGGGCCAACCAATCTTCGCTGTGTTCTTGAAAAATCCACATTATCGCCACTTAAGCTAAATTTTGCTATTACAATAGAGTACATAAACATTTATTTATATGGTAAGTTCTTCATAGCGTAGATGACTTCTACGAACTGCCAGAGTTTTAAGCTAGAGATCGGAATAAACATTTCGAAATCCAACCATCCTAAAGAAAACAATTTCATATAAAATTTTTAGTGCCTAGGGCGGCTTAAATATATGCAGTTCGCTGTATATATCCAGAAACGCAAATACAGCGAAATAATTTCATAAATAAACAGTGGAAAATCATTTTAACACGATCAAAGCTATTGATTTGCTGCTAGAAAGGCAATGCAGAAGTTGTGTATTATTACAAATACACTTTACAATTGCGATCCATCCAAATTCTACGGATTGTTAAGTGCAAAACCGGTTATCAATGACCTTACTTAAATTACTTTTTTATAACCGTTCAGCAATTTTCTGTGGAAAATTGTGATGGCTTGCAAAAAAGGATTCAAATTTGTGTGCATTATAAAACGTATGTATATATGTGTGCATTATAAAACATATGTATATATGTATATTAAACATCAGTTTTCACTAATAATGCCATTCAAGGCATAAAAATATAAGCATTCAAATTGCGACTAATCGTTTATGTACATGTCTTCGAGAGGATTTATTAGTTCGATCTAAACAGATTGCAAAACTTAGGTCTCAACTAATGCTAATTATGCATGGGATACTTTATCTTGATTCCGAGCTAACTTGTGGTACTCTCAATGCAAAGGGTATTGCAAAGTAAAGGCAGCGCAAAGCAAAGGCAAAACCAAAAGCAAAGCAAAATCAAATGCAGCGGCGTTGACGGCAGCCGTGCGCGACAGAGACAGCACGCACATAACCGAAACGCCGCCGCGCAGTGTATATAGCGCACACACACACACAGCCACGCATGTGCGTCGACTGCGACGCCGCAGCCACAGTCGCAGCCGGCGTCGCTGCCGGCAGAACGGGTAGAACGAATGTGCCGCATGCACGGCGGTGTATTTGTCGGTCATTTGTATTTGGAACGCCGTAGCAGACAGAAGGACACGGGTGAAAAAGCGACGAAGCGTGCGAACGGAGTGGAGCGGCTACTTTTAGCGCCCTTTTTTGTTTCATTTTCCCCACTCACAAAACGCAACATTTTTGGCAACAACTTTTCGGCAAACCAATTGAAAAACAAACTAAACGAACTAATCGCGGCTCGGGAATCAACAACAAATTTAATTCCGATGCAATACTTGTGTTCGTAAACAATTTTTTTCTGTTCGATCCGATCCCCGATAAACGATAAACGCGAATTCCAGTGATCTTTTGGAAAAGGGCGAAGCGAAAAGCGAACCCAAACCGAAAAACTCTAAATCACCGGTAAAAAAAAAAGTGGCGAGAGAGAGCAAGAAAGAGAGAGAGAGAGAGATAGGGAGAGTGTGATCACATCGCATCGCCATTCTCGCTTCCCTCGCAATTCGCAAAAACAAAATTCGAAATTCAAAATTGACCAGCATTCGTTGCGGTTCCGATATTGGTTTCTTCAGTTCAGTTCAGTTCAGTTTCGTATTATTTATCGAGTCTGCTGTTGTGTGTCTTTCGTTTCGCCGAAGAGGAGCGGTGAAAGAGAAGAAGGAGGAGGAGCGGAGCAGAAGAAGAAGGAGCGAAGCAGAAGTCCAAGTCCAACGAAGAAGTGCCCAAAGCGAGGCGCAGATAAGTAAGAAAAGCAAAAGAGAACGGAAAAGGGATCTTCATCGAGGATCCTTCATGTATATATTTTTTTCGAGTGTGTGTGTTAGTGTGCGTCGTGAGCGTCCATGTGTGCTCTCCACAAACAATTGCAGTTGACATTACGTTCGCAAGTAAAAGCTATTGTATTTCCACCATACAAATCAAATTACAAAAGTGCCTGCAATTTCGCATCGAAGTGAAATGGACACCAAGAACCGTTAGACACCAAAAGCTTTGAAAACACAGTGTGCATGTGTTTGTTTTTTTTCCGTTTGCAACTCAAGTAACTTCAAACTAATAATGGCTTAAACAATAATTGGCTTATTTTCAGTACAAATACAAAGCACAAAAAAACAAAAAATCACAAAAAAATAAAACGAAACGAGAGCATATAACATAAAAACCCAAAACAAAAACGATCGGCTCAGCAGAGCCAACGAAAAGCAAGCAGCGTAGCAGCAGGAGCAGAGGATGCACCACTGATCCCGGAGAGCTCGAGACATGAGAAGCGAAACACCGAGCAGCCACCAAGCATCGACTTATGTAGCGGTCCATGACGAGCATTAAGACCGAGATGCCGCCCCTGCACGCGGCAGAGGCGCTCGCCTCCAGCAGTGCTACAGACAGTGGTGGGGGAGGAGCAGGAGGAGGAGGAGGAGGAGGTGGAGGAGGATCGGGCGGACCAGGAGCGGGAGGAACGGGAGGCGTAGGCAGTGCGCCCGCCACACCCAATGCCACAATTAGCGCCGCCGCCGACTCCAGTGATAATCAACCCGGCACGCCGCAGCCCACGCAACAGCAGCAATCGACGCAGCAACAGTTGCAGCAGCCACAATCGCAACAGCAGCAGCAGCAGGCCATGGGTGGAGGAGATCCCCAGCAGCAGCAACAGCAGCAGCAGGTAACGGGTATCACCCACCAGCCGTACGCCACCCACCACATGTACTCCGCATCTGGCGGACAGCAGCAACAACAGCAGCAGATCTACGGCGGACTCTACGGCGGGGACATGCAGCAGCAGCAGGGTTACGCCAGCAGCTACATCAACAGCTACGAGCAGTTCTACCAGCAGCAACAGCAGCAGCAGCAGGGCACTGATTACGCCTTTGGCACCGTGGGCGTTGACTATGGCAAGAGCGCCGGTGTTCGCTATCATCCCTACCTGCAGACGCCAACCTCCGGACTGGGAGGCATTCCAACGGCCAGCTCGGCACAGGAGGAGGCGGGCAGTGCGCCCAGCGCGGTCAGCACCACCACAGCGGTGGCCATGAGTCCGCGTGTGGTTAGCAGCAGCAGTCCAACGTCGACGTCCTCGCACCTGCAGCTGGGCAGCTCCAGTGGCCAGACACCAGGCTCACCAGGCGGAGCCGCCGGAAGTGCCGGATGCAAGTTGCAGTGCAAGAAGTGCGGCATCCTCACCACCAACGAGTCGGAGCTACAGGAGCACATCGCCAACGTGCACGGAGAGTCGCCGTACGGCAGCAGCGGTTACGCCAGTTCACCGTACATCAAGGAGGAGATGCCCACACCACAGCCACCCGGCGTTGGATCCGCAACGGCCAATCCCGGCGAATTACTCGACCTAGATTCCCAGAAGATGGTCTATCACCAGCAGCTGCTCCAGCAGCAACAACAGCAACACGACGTGGTCGCTGGACTGCCGCTGGGCGCTCTGCCGGATCCGCTGCACTCGATGCAATCTATGCAGCAGCGCGCACTCCACAGCTGGGAGCAGCAGCCACAGCAGACGGTGGCCTCCGTGGAGGGCCTGCCACCCTACATGCAGCAGGGATTGGGCGTGGGGCTGGGAGTCGGTGTGGACAAGTCGCCCTACTACTCACCAAAGCAGTCACCCTATCATCAGTCAACCGGCGTTGGCGGAGCCACGCTGATCAAGCAGGAGTACGGCGGCCACGGACTGATCAAGTCCGAGTATCCCGATTCGCAGCATTACGTGGACAAGTCCTTCGATCCCACAGCTGGCGGAGCTGGTGGCGCGGAACTGTGCGCCAGCGTGGCCACCAGTCCGGCGGAGTTCCCCAGCACCACTACGGGCGGACCAGGGCAGGAGGGAGCGGCGGGTGCGGCGCCAGGAGGTGGATACCGCGGTTTCGAGCCACCCAGCTCGAGCTCCGTGCTGCCGGCCAACAGCCTGACGGCCAAGGCGGCCACCTGGAAGTCGAACGAGGCGCGCCGTCCGAAAACGTACAACTGCACGGCCTGCAACAAGTGGTTCACCAGCTCGGGCCATCTTAAGCGCCACTACAATACGACGCTGCACAAGAATGCGGTTAAGTCGAGCGGCCAGCCGGATCCAGCCACCCTGCCCATCTCGGCGCACCACCATCCCGCCCGCGACCCGGTGACGAAGCCCAGTCGCAGGGGCAATGCCGCAGCCGCTGCGGCCGCCGCTGCAGCTGCCGCCTCGGCCAGCGGTCAGGGTCAGCAGCAACAGCCGCCGATACCGCCGCCGCCGGCCAATGTGCCACCCCCGGAGCCGCCTAGAAGTCCGCCCGATTATGGCGGAGGAGGCGGCTTGGGCGTGGGAGCGATGGGCGGCGCTGCCATGTCCCAGTACTCGGCCTCACCCTCGCCCACACAGCAGCAGCAGCACCACCTCAACCACCATCAGCAGCAGGCCAACGGCTATGCTAATGGCACCGCCAACGGCTATGGCTACATGCAGCAACAAGTGCAATCCACGACAAACGCTTCACCACAGCACGCTTCCAACAACAACAGCAACAACCAGCAGCAGCAGCAACAACAGCAGCAGCACCATCAGCAGCAGATGCCGCAGCACCACAACTCCGTTTTGAACGGTCACCCAAACGGGCTAGCAGGTCCCTCCGCCCCACACAACAACAACACCACCCAAATGCCGTCCTCCCAAATGAGGGGCCTGCTGAACGAAACAACAACCACGCCGCCACCAACAACAACAACCCGAGCACCACAAATCACAACAACAGCAACAACAACAACAACGGCGGCCACCACGGTAGCTATAAAGAGCGAGCAAATGGAGGACAGCAACCACACTCACACCCACACACACACGCATCCCAATCACAGTCACAGCCAGGACAGGAGCCACAGCAGCAGCAGCAGCAGCTCAATGGCCACGGAGGAGGCGGAGGAGCAGGAGCTGCGGGATCAGGAGCAGGCGGACGATCACCTGCATCAGCATCAACAGGCGTCGCAGCAGTATCTGCTGTCGGCGCGTCATTACCACAGCAGCACGCCCAACACGCTCAGCAGCAGCAACACCAATCCCAGCACGCCCAGCAGCAACTCGCCCCATACTATCTACCGGCAGGAGCAGCAGGGAACGGATTTCTCGCGCACCACCCCGCCGCCGCAGCCGCTGCCGCCTATGGGAATGCTGCCGCCTATGGCAATGGACTACAACATGCTGGCTTTGGATATGCCCATGCCCATGCCCACGCTCATGCACAGCAATATGCTGCAGTGCAGCAGCACCAGCACCACGCCGCTAGCTACTACCATCACCACCAGTATGCCGGACACTATGCAGCCGCCGCAGCAGCAGCTGGTGCACCACTACCAGGCGGTGCTCCACCCGCTCCATCAGCAGCTGGGGGAGCAGCACCAGCGCCAGGAGGCGGATCATCATCAGCAGCAGCGGGAGCTTCACCAACTGGATCAGCAGCAGCAGCAGCAGCAGGCGTTAATCCTGGCGGACAGTTTGCCGCACAGCAGCAGTTCGCCCACCAGCAGCTCCCCACCGCCCACCATGCCCATGCCGCTCACCACCATCACAGCGCCGCAGCTGCTGCCGCTGCAGCCGCCGCCGCCGCACATCACCAGCACCATGCCCATGCCGCCCACCATGCACATGCCCATCATGCCGCCGCCGCCGCAATGCTACCAGCAGCTGCAGCCGCTGGACCCCACAATGAGCTATCACACTATTATTGGTAGTGGCCCGGAGGCGCATACCGGAACGGCCGGCGGTGGCTATAGCAATCAGATCACCACCAGCGATGGCCAGATCCTGCAGCTGATGCCAACATCCCTGTTCGCGCCATATGCACCGCTCTCGCCGTACTCGGTGGCCGCCCAGCGATCGCCGCAGGAGGGCGATCTGCCGCCGGTTCACACACTCACGACGGCCCTGCATGCCCATCAGCAGGGCGGGCAGCAGGAGGCGCAGACGCCAACGCTGACTGTGCTCTCCACGCCCTACTCGCCCACAGTGAGCAGCTCGCGGGCGACTCCCGCACTGGAGATGGATATGGCCACGCTGATGCAGCACCATCAGGACTATGAGATGGAGCAGTACCAGATGCAGCACCAGCAGTTGGATCAGATGCAGCAGCACCAGCAGCAACTGGACCACCAGCAGCAGCAACAGATCCTGGCGGATCAGACCCAGACGATGGCCCAACAGCCGCTGGCCAAGAAGCGGCGTGGCGGCAACGCAACACCATCGACGACGAAGCGACGGCGGAACAGCAGCGTCGGATCGACGTCGCCGCACTCGACCACCCTGCCATCGGGACGGATCAAGTGTCTGGAGTGCGACAAGGAGTTCACCAAGAACTGCTACCTCACGCAGCACAACAAGAGCTTCCACTCCGGTGAGTACCCATTTCGCTGCCAGAAGTGCGGCAAGCGCTTTCAGAGCGAGGATGTCTACACCACGCACCTGGGTCGCCACCGCACCCAGGACAAGCCGCATAAGTGCGAGCTGTGCCCCAAGCAGTTCCATCACAAGACGGATCTGCGCCGACACGTGGAGGCCATCCATACGGGGCTGAAGCAGCACATGTGCGACATCTGTGAGAAGGGCTTCTGTCGCAAGGATCATCTGCGCAAGCACCTCGAGACGCACAATCGGCCGCGGGTGGTGGGCAAGAAGTCCGCCGCGGCAGCAGCCGCCGCCGCAGCAGCAGCAGCAGTCACTGCCACGGCGGGATTGGGAGGTGCACCAGCCGCCGGTTCCATTAAGGCGGCATTTGCCCGCTCGCTAACGGTGACGGCTGTGAGCAGTGAGCCAGGCGCAGGAGTTGCAATACCCTCAGCTCCTGCCACTGCCACATGTGCTCCTGTATCTGTATCAGCGTCAGCTCTTGTCCAGGCCGTCAATCCCAGTCTGACTTCCGGCCTCAGTCTGAAGCGGCACATCGACGATGTGGCCGTTGACGATGACAGCCTGTTGGAGGAGGACGAGGATGAGATGGAGATGGAGATGGAGATGGATATGTTGGAGGAGGAAGATGAGGAGGAGGAGGAGCTGGGCGATCACCACATGATAATCAAGAGCGAGTACGTGCAGGAGGAGTTTCAGATGATCGAGAAGAGCATAGAGCTCTACTGAATGAGTGGGCAGGCCACTGGGTTCTGGGTTTTGAAATGCTCCTAGGCTTTGAGCTTGTCTGGGGGATCTGGGGAACGGAGGATCAGCGGTTTAGCGGTTTAGCGGATCACGGGATTATCGGCGGGCAACTGAGCGCGGCTTGGGCTGCGGGCGCAGCTGGAGCGGCTCTGCAGTTGAGTGTCCTGTTCGGGTCAGCTTGGGGTTGTTCCGATTCAGTTTTAACGAGTTTCGCCCGTGCTCGTTAAGAAAAACACACTTTGTTGCTTGGCAGGCAATAATTCGCTGTTTTTGCCGTTTCCCTTGTTAAATTTATTTGTTTTTTTTTTTGTATTTTTTTTTTTATTGTATTCTCTGGGGGGGGATAAACACAAAAGTACTTAGAATTGATCGCAAAGCCGCAGCATTTCAATAACTTAGACAGCAGGCCGGCCACTCCTTGTCTCGTATCATCATATCATCCATCGTATCATTGTAAGATCGCAACGAAATGCCGAACTGCCAATGTGCCACCCACCGCGCCACAATCCCAATTAATCCATTCATTCCTGTAATTTGTAGTGAGTTTGCCATATGTATGTGTGAAACGATTGAAAGACAGCCAGAATTCCTAATTGTTGTAGCAGCAAATTATTTAATTTTATTTGTATGTTAAAATTGTATTATTATTATTTGTACTATTTGCGCATAACGCTCCTTATTTGTAAGGCCTTATGATTACGTGTAAACCTAAACCATCAAGTATACCTCAGCAAACAGCAGTCCACGAAACGCTTTAAATCAGGGCGCATATGATTATACATATATAGAGATATATAGATATTTATACATATTCCATTTTACATGTGTAAACACTAGTTTTAGCACATTTTTTTTTGCTGTATTTTAATTTGTAACCTGTTTTAACTATTATTTGATTATTGATTATGTTTTGTAATCGGGAGGAACGAACAACACACGAATGCCATATACACGATATGTAAACTAAAAATCAGCAACTATATGCCAATTGATATATATATATATACATATATATATATATATATATACTATATCTAGTTACTAGACCAACGCATTGCATCACGCATATAATATATATGTTAGCCTTAAAAACGCCAAATTGTCTGTCATAGCAAAAGGAAGCAAAAGCAAAAGCAAAAGCAAAAGCAAAAGCAAAAGCAGAAGCAGAAGCAAATGCAAATGGAAAAACCAAGCAAGAAAATGCGAAATCAGGGATATTATTATGTTTCTAAGCCACAAACGCACGCACCTGTTCGCGTATTATTATACCTACATATATATGTATTTATTACGTTTAGTTGCCCCTAACTTATGTTCCACCAATAATAAAACCAATTGTAATTATTTAACATTTTCATTTGATACCCATTTCTAGACTCCCAGCATCTTGTTTGTAATTATTATTATTTACCTTATTTGTTAACCAATTCGATGCTTATCCTCCTTGGCACGCCCACAATTTTTTTTCAATCACAAATATAAAACAAAACCAAAAAAAAGTGAAAATTACGCAATTTATGTTTTTCTTTCATTTGATTTCATTTGGACTGCATAATATTATCATTCAGTTGCATATGTTTGTATGTACATATGTATGTGTGTGTGTTTTTTTTTTTCAGTTTGGCATAGCATGGATGTAACAACCATTATCTGGGATTCTTCAGTTTTGCTGACCATGTTGTTGTTTTTTTTTCTTTCGCCTGAAATTGCCGACCAACCGTTGGCCATAAAATGTTCAACAAATGCGCGCGTGTGTGTGTGTGTGTGTGTGTGTGTGGCTTCTCTCTTTCGTTTTTCTTAATTATTTTTGTAGAAATTCATTGTTGTTCCTGTTGTTCTTCGCAGCTAGTTCCAAAGAAATTACGTGCGTGTCTTTAATATTTATTTTTCGACGCCGCCTCTTCTCTACACAACCCCCCCCCCCTCCCTCCCTACGCTATTCAGTTTCTGATTCAGTTGTTGAGAATCCGCATCCGAGAATTCGTAGTTCGGCCGAGATATGTACAAGGCTGTTCGCTGTTCAAGTGTGGCTCAATTTTTGCGAAGAAAGAGGCACAGCAGAAGCGCCGATTGGCGGGCAAGAAGAGACATGTGTAGATACAAAGATACGCGTCGCTTGTGTGTGGCAACCGGCTGGCCTGTTGCTCCGCTGTCGCTGCAGGATCCTCGGCACAAAGGATCCTTCGCCATCCTTACCCTGGGGCAGTGGCAACGCAGGCGATCTGGGTTTTCGCAGCGTGAAAACATTGCGCCAACACATGTTCGAGTATCTTTGTATCTCTTGCCCTGCACACCCGGGGAGCGTAGAAAAAAGTACGAGATATGCTCGTCGTATAAGATCGGCAAACACGATGGCCCAATAGACCCAGATACAATTTATGTACATATGTATGTATGCGTAAGTATGTGCACGCACATACGCAGGCAATTTTGGCAAACAGCATGGCAATTTCAATCTGGGTTGCATAGCAACCACATAGGATTTTCAATGCCTTTTCCTCGAACTATGTCATTGTTGCAAAGTTGCAAAAAAAAAACCAAACTATTATTGTAGGATTCACCTAATACGGAATGATCTATAAAAGAACTCAAATCATAAGTTTACAACCGACACACTTACTCTATTCAAATGGTTGTTAATTAGTCATTTTAAGTACTTCGATAGTATCTCTCAGGATCAGTTGGCAGCTTTATAAGATTATATTCAATGAATTAGCTTGATTATCTGAATAGAAAAGTCTTGCTGCTCAATACCTATCTATGTGGGCTCTTGGCAACTGTGGCTCTAAGTTTGCCATTCGCATTGTTTTCGGGCGGGTTTTAGGCATTTTCAAAGATTTTTTGGGGGGGTGCGCTTGCGCGACACTCGAAGCAAAAGCAAAAGCAATAGCAATAGCAATAGCAATTGAAAGAAGGCAAAAGCAAAATCAAAGGCAGCAGCAGCAACAACAACAACAGCAACACCAGTTGCGGCAGCAGCAACAATTGTGGCTATGCCATTATAACGCTGCCCTCCGCCTCCTCCACCGTCGCCAACTCCTCGTCTTTGGCTGCTTGGTCTTCTTGCGGCGTTTGGCGCGCATCGGTGTGCGTGTGCGGTGTCCGTGTATCGTGGGATCTGTGTATCTGTGTCCCGCCGCATGTGTATCTGCATCTGTGTTTGTATCTTCTACTCGATTTTCGGTGCCCGTGCGTTTCTTGGTTTCTTGGTTTTTGTTTGTTGAACATAAAAACTGGTTTCCTGTACATATGCTCATCCAGCAACAAACCATCTGTAATTTTAATTTTTCGGCAAGATGTTGCGCTCAGTTGCTGCCTCCTCCTCTTTCGCCGTTTCTATCTTCTCGCTCTCCTCCTGGTTTTCGTATTCGTATTCGTATTCGTTTTCGTTTTCTTGTGTTTTTCGGCAGAGATTTTGATCGGGTATCCAGGTAGAAATTGTCTACCTTCGTGTCCGTTTGTCCCGGTGTGTGCGTGTGTATCTTGTAGATACATTCGTACCCTCGAAAGACAGTAGATCGCACCGTCTCGCTCGCACACGCCAGTGTAATCCTTGAAATGTGCGCTCGTTCTCCCCCCCCCCTCCCCTCTCCCTCTCATATCCCTCCATACCTTTTGTGCTGTTCTTCCCTTGGCCTCTGCGTCTGTTTCCACCGATTCTTCGGCTATACGGTACGGCTATATATGTATATGTATGCATGTGTATGTACAGCGTTAGCACTTACCATGATTCATAGTTATACACACACAGATCGGGCGAAGGAAAGAATCTTCCTTTGAAAAAAAATAAATATGTACATATATATATATATATATATATGTATCTATATATGTATGTACACATGTCTGTATATTGAAAACTTCTCGCACAATACACAATAGGTTCGCCTTGACAGGCTTTTGTGTCTTTGTTTTGTAGAAGGAAGCAGCACGAAGGCACTATACTATTGAAAAGTGAGGCAACCGCAACCGAAAATTCTGCTATATGATCGATGTGCAAATTTCGCATTCAACTTATTCTGCTTGTGGTTCTTCTTCTTCTTCTTCTTCGGCTGCGAAGACCCGTCTTGCAGAGCCACAGCCCCTTCTTCCCACGCGATTGCCGAAACATGTGTGATATGCTCTCACTTCCTTCGCTATTTCCTCTGTGTGCCGACTGTGTGTTTACATTTCTGGCCGGGATTGGATGTGAGTTCCCCCGCGCCGGGATAACTGTTCTTTTGTATTTGCTGTTCCCAGGGTCACCCCGGCATCTCCATCTTTTGGCCGAATTCCCCAATTCCTGAGCGTTGTCCGTCTAGAAATCAGTAGTTGTGCGCCCAAGAGTTTACAATTCTCAGTGGGCAAATAAGTCAGGATAAAGATACTACTATATATTATCATATGATTTATAAACATTTGTTCAAAGTATATACATATTTGCAATCATTCATTCATCCTCTGCCCTCATTTTACTAGCACTTTTGGCATTGACAACCAAAGAATTGTGTTAATGTTGGTAAAAAAAGAATAAAAAAGTACCAGCCTACATAATCCCAAAATAATCAAAATGGTCTTGCCTAATTTCACGTCCTCAGTTGGATGAAAAGGTTAACTGGTGGAAATGTCAGGAAGCTACGGCTCAGCTGACATCTAACACAGGAACTCAATCAAATTAGCTCTGGGAAAAATGGAAATTACCCCACTGCCCATCCCCGTTAAGCAACCCCCCCTCACCCCTCCCACACCTTTCTGGGATGCGAAATGTTGTTCTTCTTTCCGGGGAAATGTGAAACTTTTCATTGTTTTTTATTTTTGAAAGGTTTCGATAGGTTTTCCCTCCATTTGACTTTGGCTTAGACCGAGAAATTTCCTTTTTAATTACCAAACATTTGACAGCATCCTAAAATACTTATTGTGTTCCACATATAAATGTATGTATGTATGTATGTATGTATATTGTGTGTGTATGTATACTCATCAAAGGCTCTACACATAGCGTCTTGGCTGTTGTTGTTAACCATTTCTTGCTTTCATTTCGGGCATGTGTGTGTGTGTGTGTGTGTGAGCACTAGAGGAAACCAACCCCCGAGCTACGGTCTTAGATATTTGATTTCCAAAATTCAATGACAAACGGCAAGAAGAACAACAGGAACTCGAAGGCCAAGAGATGCGAGCGGACCAAGATGACAGGATAGCATGGCCGCCGCATCATCATCGGCATCATTATGATTATCGTCTCCGTTCGACTCGAACTCGGCTTGGCTAAACATTGTTTCGAGCATCTGCCATGTCCGGCCAAGAATGCGAGCGTCGGTCTAGAACCTTAATTACGCCGCTTGGAAAATGGCCAGATATAGATACAGATACCAAAACAGATACAGATACAGATACAGATACAGTCGCAAGATTCTAAGTATCTAGGCTTAGTTCGTTTCAGGATCGCAAAACAGGATAGATAGATTGTACGCTTTGAAAAATGGTATAGTTACACTAATCGCCTGTAAAAATGCATTTGAAACAATAAATTTTGAAGGCAATTGTCTGGCTGGAAATGAGTAAAAGTTCCAGAGATAGTATATGATACCCATATCTATACGATAGAAAAGTTGTTTGAATAAATAGAAGAATAATTTTTATATT
The DNA here is from genome assembly GCF_000001215.4 of Drosophila melanogaster. Taxonomy (NCBI): domain Eukaryota; kingdom Metazoa; phylum Arthropoda; class Insecta; order Diptera; family Drosophilidae; genus Drosophila; species Drosophila melanogaster. The sequence goes on along the minus strand of NC_004354.4, from coordinate 19,771,855 downwards.
TTTGCGCTGAAACTAAGCTACGATACTTCTGGGAATCTAAAACTCCTTCTCCAAATTGCAACGCATATTTGTGAGTATGCTTTTGGGCTTATCTGCTCATCTAACTGACTAATTTGTATTCATTCTGCTGGTAGCTTGCCTTAATTACTGATTATGAATAGTGTTGGTCTTTTATTGATTAACACTCTTGTGTTTATTTTTATGCTATGAGGATTGGTCTAAAAATAGAGTAGCTCAATTGTTACCATTTCCTGGCTATTCCTTGCTATTCGTCCTGCTTGATCCTCTCAGAATATGGCTCATATATCCCTGCTCTATCAGCCCAAGTCGATTGGCCGCTAACTAACTGTATATTGAAAATGCCCGGTGGGAATTCAAAACAAAAGACTTAGGCAACGAACTTGCTAACGAACTCCGCATCCTCGGCAAAAAAGTATGCGCTAAGCGATGGGGCGCGGGGCGCGGGGCAAGGTGTCGAGCTGTGGGGCACTTCAAAATCTGAAATGATAAATGGAGAGCAGGGGCGGGTCTGGATGGGCGGGGCAGTGGTGCTGTGCTGCCGCATGGCAAAAAATGAGAGAAAAAAAAAAGGGAAAACTAAAGATAAAAATACAAATAAAAAAAAGGGAAGCATCGTCAAATGGCGCACAGCTGCGACTTCAAGCGAAAATCAACAACGTCGTGTTTTTTTTTTTTGACCGTCCAAAAAATTGTTGCTACATTTCGAAGCTTCACTTCATGTGTGTGTCCTAATTCCAATTCAGACGAAATTTTGTCTCACAATCAGTTAGAAACAAAAAACCAAAAAAAAAACAAAAACAACGACGACAGCAAGAAGTAAAGTAAAACAAAATAAATCTTTTTGAGCCGCGAAACGAACCAGCAGCGACTGAGTTTCTGAGTTTTTGAGTTTCAACCAAAAAAAAAAACAACAACAAAACTTAACTATGGCCAAAACATTTTTTTTTTTTGTGTTGGTCTTTTCGCTTTTATTTTTATAAATTTTTTTGTTGTTTTCTTTTTTTGTGCCTTGTTGCTGTCGGCGCTTTATCCGATTTTGTGTTGTTGCTGCTGTTCTCCCCTCCCCACCGCCGGTACTTTTTTATGACGAGTTTCCGCTAATTGCTGATGCGCTGCAGATTAAGTAAAGCCCGGCGATCCGGCAACAAAAATCCAAAATCCTAAATCCAGCCAGCCAAGATAAATGACTGGAATGGCATAGAGATAGGCGGCGTGGGAGGTGGGGGGTGGTGTGGTACCTCTTGGTCGCATTATTTGTGTTGCATGACGCTAGCTCCCAAACTCCGAAAGTTACACGGATCGCTGTGGCGGGAGTGGGGCAAATTGAAGAACTATATTAGCTTTAATTAAGTAGAAAACGATTAGTGTTGCGATACCAGCGTTCTCACTAGAGCTCAGACCGAACAAAAACGGTACTTAAGTTAACAAAGCTAGAATTTATCAAAAAGCTGATAGCGAATACATATATGCTTATTTCTTTGGCCACCTAAAATGCATTATTCTTTTGTCTTCATTTCAAATTGATTCTAAATAGTTTTAATCACCATTTGTTTTTTTTTCGAGTTTTTATAATTTGTGATTTGCCAGCGATTTCTCGCTGTGTATAATCTAAGCCTTGGTGTGACGCATGCATACACACATCAAAATGTAAGAAGAAGACAGCCGAGCTGAAATTAAAAAAAAAAAAAAAACAAAAAAGGAAAAAATAAAGGCGTTCCCCCTTGTTGTTGTCGTTCTTGTGGATTGTGGGCCACAGAAGAGAAACAACAAAGCGAGCGATGGAGGAGAAGAAGAAGCAGAATCATACGAATTATAGGAATTACGCCGAAACCGAATCGGTGACGAAGGAGGGGCGCGGAGGGGTGGCAACGGAATAGGGTGGGAATAGGGAGGGGAAACGGGGAAAAGAGCAACATCTTAGATATCAGATTATAGAGCGCTGGCCTCTATGGCTAATCACATTCGGGGTGGGGAGGGGGTGCGAGCGAGACCGCTGTGGGATCGTGTGTGCATATAAGCATAATGAGTTAAAATTGGATTAGAGATTTATTGAATTTGAGTTCGATGTGATTCCTTTATATGAAGCCTTACACCGAAGCCCCGATCCCAGATCTCATTCGATACAGAAGAGATACAGATACAAGTACCGAACTCGAAACAGATGTTTCAAAACTCGCAGATACAGATACAGATACAGATACAGTTGCGTACTTGTCATTGACTAATTAGCCAACTTTCGGCTTTCTGTTTGGCCTTTTCGCCCCCCCGCGACACTGGCATTAATCTCGCACTAATGAAACAATCCCCTCGCTTTCGATTCGTTGCAGCATCCAGGAGGCAGAACAAATCGAATCCATCTATGTACCCAGCGAACGCCCAGAGACGGATCAAAATTTAAGCGAATTGAATTATTTCGGACAACCCGCGAACTCGGCGCTTTGGCAAGGACACCAAGGAAGGATGGAAGGATACCCATAAATTTGAGCGCTGTATGATGGACTAACCACATGCACTCCAACCAAACCAAGCAATCCAAATAACCAATCCCTTTCGATCATCATCTTCATCTGCACAAAGGATTCCAGGATCTATAGATCTAAATGAACGTTTTTTGTTTTGTTTGTTTGTTTTTTGTATTCTTAGTGCAATCAACTAGTTTCGTGTCGAAAGAAAGACGAACCCAAGAACCCCACATGAACGAAATCGAATCTCCTTAGCGTAAATTTAGCATATGTAACTCTTTGTGTATCTAAGGATCTAAGTAAGCCAGCCAAATAGCTGTACCAATCCGGGCATTATCGTGCGTACTTTTAGCCCACTTACCCACTTACGCTCCTAGCCACAAATCCACATACAAATGCAATTGCAACCGTTAAGCTGTACATACATAGGCGCCAGAAAGGTTCAAGGACTAAAACTTAGATGGGCAGGATTGAGAAGATGCAGCTGAAGAACATTGTCTCCTATATATCAACATTGTGCATATCATTTATTGGGCAAACGACAAATAAAAACAATAATTAAACTTAAATAGCAAAAGGTTAAAAGCAGGAGGGGCAATACTTTTAGTTGAAATTGATTTGAGTTGAATTGAATTGAATTGAAATGAAATGAATTTGCTCGCCTTGCGAAACGCATTTCATCCGTCAGTTGAGAGTGTTTACTGTGCAATATAAAACTAACACATGTATTCTATTGTGTTTTTTTTTTTTTTTTTGTTTTTTTTTTGTATCGAAATGTTAAGGACGAAACCTAGCGATAGCAAAGAACCACAAAGGATTACCTCGGCAGAACCGCTCAGAAAGTAATAGAAATCTACCTCGTTAGCAATAAAACAATGATCGATTGAAGAACGAATCAGATCGGCAGGAATATTTTAGTTTTAGTTATAGTTTTAGTTTGAGATGGCGAACGAATCGAAGAAAATGTCAACTAATTATACGTAAAACTAAAACAAATAACTTTAAATGTAATTGTTTATATGCTATTTATACACACACCTATACAATATGTATATCCTATACGAAGGATACTTTTAGGCTTAATGACATTCGATTGCCGCCCTGCCACGCCCCCTGCGCCACCCATCCCCCCCCCCCGCCCTCGAGTTGCGCGGCATTGTCATCAGTTTAAATTTGAATCTTTACAGTTTGGCCAGCTACCGTGAATTTGTTGCTCATATGACAAAACGCAACGAACACGCCCCCGGGGGGCGGTGGCGCAAGGTGGGCGGGCGGCGACCACACCCACATCCATACCCTGCCCCAACCATCTCAACAACGAAATTCCCATTGAGAACTAGGATGGCAGCGTGAACAAGTGATTTCGATGGTCCTGCAAGCAATTATAATTATGATACAGCAATTGCAGTTTTTCCGATCGATTTACATATATAGATTACATACATATGTATATGCGACTAAAGATGAAAAAGATTAATCAGAATACGGTAGATTTAAAGAGTATCCTTGCAGGGCTATTACATTTTTCGGAACACCGAATCTATTTAATTCCTCCCCCTTTGTTTGTGTTTGCAACTATGCGCAAACTATAGTTCTATTTTATATTCTTTTTTTTTTTCTTGATGCAGAACACCTAAGCAATACTTGATGCAGGCAAAAAATCACTTTGGTTCTGATTATGACGACCCTTTCGGTCTGAGCCAAATGCAATTTCTTCAAGGAAAAAACCAGAAGCGAGAGAAAGTAAACATATTTAAATTATGTAGCAACTACATGTTAAATTTTAGCAATTAATTATTAAACAAAAGGGAGCACAAAACCCAAATGAAAGCAACCTACAAATTATACACACACACACACATACGAATATGATGATCGGATATATGTATATTTAAAGGATCAAAGAACATTTTAAGCAGCACCAAGTGAAATGAAACGAAAAAACACGAAAACACTGAAATCGCCATGAAGTTTATAGGAAAAGTTGAACAATCGCCAAATGCATGATACGAGTATATGTATGTATATGTAAATATGGGTGCTTCTTTTACAAACCGACCAGGAAATGAATATGCCATCCCAAATCTATTCTATTTCATTCACATTTCGGCGAAAACTCAATCAATATGTTTAAAGTTATAAGTGGACAATGAATTCCTTTCGGTTTGTAAGAGAATTTCCCACATGTGTGTGTCGTAGTAATGCCAAAAATAAAAAAAAAAGAAAGAAAGGAAAAAACACTTTAATTATATTCAATAATTCGACAAGGAACCGTGTACCTCTATCGCTCCACCAAAAAACAAAAAAAGCACACAGATAATGGTTTAAAAATATCGAAATCATTGTCCATTGTATACAATGATATTTCGTGTATGTTGTGTGTGCGTGCATTGGTATTTGTACATTTTTACACACTTATAGCCACTTCAAAAAAAAAACAAAACAAAACAAAACAAAACCGAACAAGAAACAAGTAACCTCAAGAGAACCCATCTCGTATCAGGAATTTTAACAAAGATTTTATATAATAAAAGTTAGGAAAACTCAGTGTTAAAAAGTCAGTCTAAAAAAGTCATGAATATATATATATGTATGTGTGTTCTCTAATAAGCACATCTCAATGTACCCAAAATGAATTTATGCACGAGAAACGCCAGCAGTGAACCAAATTGTCACCCGTTACGTATCTCTAAAAATACACCTGTACATACATTTATGTGTACATCCATGTAAAAGACGGGTCGCCACCCCCAACGCCTCACCACCCCCCCCCCCCCCTCACATTGAAGGAAAACCCGAAATTGTCAAGCCAAAAAAAAAAAGAAGGGAAAGAAAGCAAAGTAATGCAAAACTGACACACGACAGACGAAAAATGATTTTTTTTGAACCGAAATAAAGAATGTAAACTACAGCCTTCTCGTTTTACTGGGATTTTGTAATTATAGGCATGTCCTTGAAAAATACCAATACGTTATTCTCGAAGAAAAATCATCACAGAAAATTGGGAAAATAATGCAAATAATGCAAATAAATTTCCCATCAAAGGATATTTTTGCAAAATTTGCCAAAGCTAACAATAATTATCCTTGATCCTTTCGATTTGATCTTCTGAAAGTTGCTGCAAATTCACTTTCTCTACATACAAAAAAAACAATCAATTGATAGATGTACAGATTTTCCCATTAAGAATGTGATGATTAATTTGCACAGCAATTGCCTTGCTTTCAATTTTCCAGAGTGCAGATGCGCGCACTTGAAAAAAAGCAGCAGCAGCAGGTACACGAACGATTACAGGGGATGGAAATGTGGAAATGGAAAAGTCTGGGGCGGAATCACGCAGACCGTGTCCAACTAAAAGGCGCCGTGCATCATTTGGAATGACGCCATCGCCATCGAGGCAGCCGTGGAAATGGATGGGAATCAACAGGTAGTGGCGACGGCCCGACAACCGACAGTTTTCCGGGCTCGAAAAAAAAGGAAAAAAAAAACCAACTACGAACACCACGGCGAGCGGGAATTGATAAACGAAGAAGCTTGCAGTGGAACTGCCATCGGTGGAGGGAAAATCAGGTGGGCTGGCCAGGAGCAACGTTTATGCGCGGCCAGTTCTCGAAGTGCGCCGAGTTTAGAAATCCAACAGATTGCATTTTGCACTTAATCAGCAAATGCAATCAAAGTAAAGTTAACCTAACTGTTTGCATTTTTTTTTTTATATTTTATCTTATATATATATTTATATCTTTTTATATTTGAAGAGTTTTGTGTTTAGTAAACATATTTCGTAAAAAACATGAATTAAGTGAATTAATTCGTAAGCCATTCGTAAGTGTGAGCTAAAAAGAGTTGATATTTTGTATCTTAAAAAAACTTGTTATCATTGTTTCGATTACCAGCAGTGATTAGTTATTGCGTTTGCTTAGGTGATCGCAATTTTGCTACCCCATAAACGTGCTACACTGAAAATAATAGCTCAAGGACACCAATGAGAATGGTTTCCATTCTAAGACGCAAATGTGTCTGTCATATGGCCGTAATTTATTGTTGCACGCCAAGTTATTGAGTTCTGTGTGTGGGAAGAACAAGGAACTCAGAGGACTGCATTTCGTTGCACCTCAGCTCGCCCAAGGTAACGCCCATCTGCACTGGGAGAAAATATGATAATATAATAATTATTTCATATTATTAATAATGCCATATTAAAAACATTAACAAAACAAAAAAAAAGGAACATTTTAAATACAAACGAAAATAAAGATGTGTCTATAAAATGTTATTATATAATTGAAGATTATTAAAATGCGTATTACATTAAATATTTCTTATCAAGTAAATGTTAAGTAAGTTTATTATGCCGGTAACAACATTTTCTCTGCGTGTGCACTTAATCCAGTGGAAAATCAAGAAAGATAATAGCATTTCGGGCAAAGCCGGTTACACAGCCCGAAAATCGATTCATGTTCCTGTCCGCCGTTCAGTGTCCGTTTTCCATTGTCCAAATGACTTTTGAGTTTCAGTTTGAGTTTGAGTTTGTGTGCGGGTGTGGGTGTGTGCCAGTCTTTTGATTAAACAATCCGATTTGGTTGCATTCGCTGCAGCCGCGCTGGAAAAATCAGGGAAAATCGAGGAGTGGTTGAAGGAAAGTGGAAAGTAGAAAGTCACAAGGTAATCGAAATTGAGGCGGGTCAGGGATATGAGACGATCCACAGATGCGCATCTGGTGGTGGGTAAAAGTTGGATAGTTGGATGCAGGTCCAATCATCGCTGTTCTTGTCAATCCAACAAGCCAACAAAGGGAACTAGAGTTTAATTCACTGGCCAGGTGGCTTCAAGTCAGAAGCTTTTACATCTTACTGGACATATGAGTATGACATTTGGGTTTTAAGGGGAATACACTAGTGACCCATTGCACTTTCTTTGAGAAAATTGCCATTTGTAATTAAAAATTGTAAAAGAAAAGACGTTCAAGTTCCGAACTAAATAAATTATCGGCGAGAATTGTGATTAAACTAAACTTGGTGCTATTTCTATTGCGTTACTACATTGCAAGTTAACGGATATTTGTTAATAAGCTATCTACCTTGCAAATTGCAAATATAGTAAGTATGTTTATCAACTTGTAAAGGACTTTGTAAGCCAAGCAAATGGTTCTGATATTTTGGGTTGAGCAAACGAGCCAAAATTAAGCTGGAAGCTGGCAGCACGGAAACGGAGACCTTGTAGTCTAAATCCCCCCGGGAACCGAGAATCCGACCCCGCCCACCACACACCGCCCCACTCTGCCCACGCCCACCGTCGATTCCTTGGTCAGAGCGTGATGCTTCCGCTTTGAATAAAACGCATTTTTCAAAAGTGCCGATGTGTGTGTGCATGAATAATGTAAATATACATATATATTGTACATATACATAAATATACATAGGCACGTTTGCATGTCTGTGTGCCCACATGTGTGCTGTCACTGTGTGCGTTTTTTGGCCAGTTGGGCAAACACCACCCACAGTACGCCCACCCACTGCCACAACCACCTCCCATCCCGGCCCCTGCCCACGCGACCTTCGACTGAGCCAATATTGAAACTTTCCACTACACAACGCCTGCACACACACACACACACACACACGCACACGATTCAAATTTGGCATGTGTGGGTAAGCGGGATTTGTGCACTGAGCAAAATAATGCAAGCTTGCACTGGAATTACCACATACATTTATTCAATGCCAATATCCAATAGTTTTTTTTATTGTTAACACATGTTTGCAGCATGTAATGTCTAGGATTTTTTTTAAGTTCGATTTTGAAAAATGTTACATACAGATTTCCAATACATTTTATTAATTGCCACAATTTTTTACCCATTTTGCTGGGCCTTAGGTTGGCTTAAATTCCTGGCTTATCCTATATTCGGTCGAGCAAGCCTTAAATTCCGTTTCCCTGCCCCTTTGGACATTTAATTTCGTTTAAATATACAAACACATGGGTACAGGACGACGGACACATACGGACACACACGTGCGTTACATTTCAAATAGCGCATAAATTTTGAAAAGTCCATGCAAAATCAAAACGAATTTTCCTTGCTGGACAGCATCGCTCCCTTTTCATTGCCACAGGAGGAGGTAGGAGGAGATCGGGAAATGGGGCTAGGATGTGGGTGCTGGCTGCTCCAATGCGGTGCCACATGTGCGTTGCTCAACCCCTCGGAATTACGCATGCCTTTAGCTCTAGGCATTGTTGTTGGCGATTGGGCGGCGGTGGGTGGACACACTGGGCTTGTGGCCAAATGTGCAGAAAGCATAAGCCAAAGCTTTTTTATCGCTCCGAAAATGAGGCTAACTCGCTGGCTCACAAAAAAAGTGAAAGTAGTTCGAACGCACTCGAAGGAACTTCGCTTTAAGACGATTCTGAAAAGTGTGTTTTAAAGTATTTGCAGTTGACTTTTACTCATTCCCCCTTTCTCACTTCCATTTTAACTAGAAAACAAATCAGCCTGGCTAAGATTTTTAAGTTGTATAATATTTATTCTATATATTACAAATTCTGATAAGTACATACATATACAAACATCTCTACCACATCAAATATATAGTAAGATTAAAAATTACAGAAAATATTTTACAACTTTTATTTATTTATTTATTTATTTGTTGCAGCTATAACCTTCACTGAGTGATATAAAGACCACTCTGAATATTGGTTTTAATCAGCATAATTAACGTTTTTATCAGTGTCAGCGAGTTTTAATTTAAAACTTGTAAAACAACTACAACTCAACTTACTCTACAAAGAGTCTACAAAGTGCTTAGAGAAGGTAGTAAAGTTGGGCGTTCGTCTTCAATTCAGCTTACAAATGGCTTACTTTCTTGTAAACAGAAATGAAACAAAATATTTTAAGCATTTAGTAACATGTTTTAACGTTTGTTTTCAAATAAATATTTAAATTCCGTTGGGCGTTTTGCAGTACTAGAAAAAAGTTTACGAATTGACCAGGGCTGCATCGACGAGCTGTCGATCGATAGGTCCGCGCTTTATCGATCCATCGAGCGGCAAGATATCGAGAATTTTCGAAATTATTTTCAGTTTGACGCTTGTTGTTTTTTTTTTCTCTTGAAAGTCAAGTTCGAACGGATACGAACCGAATGGCTACGCTACGGAACCACCTATCGGCGGGCGGGGGGTTGAACCACAGCGGCCCGGACTCGCCACAGGAGCCGCAGGACGCGGGCGCCACGCTGGCCATCGGCTATGTGCGGGAGTTCAGGATGCGCGTGGCCTGCTTCCAGGTGCAGCGCTCCGAGGAATCGCTGGTGTACGTGCAGCGCAGCGTTGCGCTGCTAGGCACCAAGGTGCTGCCGGCGCACTTTGCCCCCACGCCAGGCAACCTGGAGCTGGCCCGCTTCTATGTGGATCTCTACGCGCTGATGGGCGCGCTGAAGAACGAGGGTGCCGAGGGCGATGTGCTGTGGGCCTGCGTTGGACTGGTGCAGCACTGCTCACGGAATCTGGAGGCCCGCCAGGCGGTCGTCGAGCATTTCTGCTTTGTGCCGCTGCTGGGAGTGCTCATAAGGCATACCAAACGAACGGAACGGGTGCACCGGCTGCTGGTGCTGCTGCAGGACCTTACATACGGCATAAAAATCGCCTGGGAGGAGCCCTTCCTGGCTGCGCTGATCGAGCATCTGGTGGGGATCGTACTGTGTACGGAAGACGTCTCCTGCACTGCGAGTGGTGGGTCCGTTCGCGACGACGACGACGAAAATACAATGCTCGCCCTCTCCGTGCTGGTGAACCTTTGCTACAAGAACTTCGCCGTGCTGTTCCTCTTTCTGCGCAGCGTCAACATATCCGCCTTTTGCCGGCGCATCCAGAACTACGGCCTGCTGGCGTACAAAATGCTAATCATCCTCTCGGAGGACGTCTACTCCTTCCAGCAGTCCGAGCTGTGCACCTTCCTGCGCCTGTCGTTCGCCGGCATCGAGGACTGCCTGAAGCACTGGAACGTCGCCCAGCTGCGGCATATCGTTGACTTCCTCTTGGACTCGCAGAGCCACCCCGGCCTGCATAGGGCGATGTTGTCGCACGGCCATTTCTGTGAGGATTTCGAGAAGCTGCTGGACGTGAGTAGCGCTGGATATCCAGCTGGACGCACTTCTAACAGCTTTTACCCTTTTCAGCAAATCGACACTAGCAACGGCATGGACGTTTCGCAGGAGGAGACGAGCAAGCACCAACAAATTTCGCTCGGACTGGTCTTCCGCCTCGTCAGCTACATTCTGCAGATGTCCGAGGAAGCCAACAGCTGCATCAGCTTGGACGCCATCACGCCGCGCTTGTATGAGATGGTCAGCGACTGGATGAGCTCCGATCAATGCGGCGCGGCGGCTATTGAGCTGATCTGCACCCTGTTGCGCCTGGGCAAACGTGCGGCGGTGGCCGAGATGATCGCCAACGATCCCTCTCACGTGGCCAAGTTGGTGGCCAGCGCCGAGCGACCGGACACGGATGCCGGTCAAGTGTTAGCCACTCTGCGCCTGCTGATCGCCCTGCTTCAGGAGACGAAGACCAATAAAGTGGTGCTGTCCAAGATCTCCGAGTCGTACTTCGATAAGATCCTGGCTGCTCCGCTCGCCCTCGTTCCCCAGTTTCTCAGCACACAGAGCCTGGCGCAGTGCGAGGTGGAGAAAGCTTGCTTTTGCCTGCTGCTGCTCGTCAATGTCGCCGGCATCGCCAAGAAGGCCTATCTGGACAAGTGCTGCACACTGCTGGAGCAGCCGCAGCTGCAGTACTGCTTAGCCCGCGGTATGGTCAGCAAAAACGAGGCATTGGTGGCTGCCGTTCTACAAATTGCTCAGTTCGAGCATTTTCCCAAGGCATCTGTAGCAAAGGTATATCTGTAAATATATATCTATAAATAAGTTCTATAACCTCTTACTCCCTCTAAAGCATGTGTCTGCTATCACCTCTAGTCCAGGTGGAATGATGACAAAGGCTTCAGCTGTCGGCAGCGACCAGGTCGAGCAGTTGCGCAATCTAAGCTCGATCTTCAAGGCCAATCGCATTTTCACCGACAAAGACATGGTCCAGCGGGTTAACGCACTTCTGGACAACATCGGCGGCATTGTGAGCCGCAACGAACTGGCATCGGCACCCACCTCGCAGGTGATCGAGCTGTACAACCACCGCATCGAGAGCCTGAACGGCACCGTGGCGAGCCTTCAGCAGCGCCTGGAGCAGGCTGGCGAGCAGCTGACTATTGGTACACAGCAGGCCCACGTGCAGAGCGCCGAGCTCGAACGCTTTCAGTCTAGCAACTTCCAGCTGCTTATTAGCCAAGAACGGTAGGTGAAGAGTAAATCCCATTGCGATCTAACTCGCTCATGATCTTCATTATCCTCATTATCCTTAGGCTGCAGACCCGGTGCAAGGATCTCAAACAGCAGAAGGTCGAACTGAAGAGCAATATGACAATCCTGCTCAAGCAATTGTCCGAGAACTCCGTCCAATTGCAGGCCAACGAACGGCGATTAACCGTGAAAAAGTCGGAGATTGCCGATCTTCAAAAGGACTGCGAGAATCTGCGATCGAAACTGAGTGCCAAAAGCGAGGAGCTCACTAAGCTGGAGGCTCACAACAAGGAGAACGTAAGAGCCTTAGCGTAGGACCATTAGATCGCCAGAGCACCCATGCCATTCGGCGCTCTCTTTGCAGATCTCTCGTATCGACAAACTCAAGAAGTCCATGGCGGCCTACGAGCAGGACATGACGGAGAAGCTGCGCACCATCGGTGAGCGGGATCGGGAGCTGGCCAAGACGCAAAAGGCTCTCGAGGAGCAGCGGGAGGCCTGCAAGAAGTCCGAGGACCTGATTTCCGTGCTGGAGACGCAGCTGCAGGAGCGCAAGGCTCAGATCGAGAGCCTCGAGATGGAACAGAAGGAGACGGAGGACTTGCGGAAGACGATCATGAGTCTGATGGAGAGCAAAAAGCCGAAGCGGAAGGCTTGATACTCAACTGCAACTCATTTTTAATATAGCTTAGACTAGTAGCATCTATCGATGAACTCCACTCCGCCGGCATCAAAACGTTATTTTTTTCATATTTATATACATTTATTGCGTCTTGCACTGTATAATGCAATACATTATTGCCGTGCAAGGTTCCATTCCAATTCCAATTCAACCAAAAATACAAAACATTTGAATAAGCCAAGCGTATTTTACAAATTACTATAAGTTCTCTATGCGCGATTTGGGACTTGTGCGGTATGCAGGTCTACTACAGGTATGGGTGTGTTATTCACTAAAAGCTTTTCTAAACGCTCATCCATCGCTTGTGGCTGTGCGCCGACTACTTTACGCTTACATCACTAACACCAGCTCGATTCTCAGAGTTACACATCTTAAATCCCAGCGAGGGAATTATATAAAACGGAATATAGTGTGGAATAGCGTACAAAAGAAACAATCACAATCGAAACAAGGAAGCATTTCCAACTTGCAATATATACAATCTCGGTATATACAGTGCACCGCATGGAGGAGGAGGAGGAGGAGGAGGAGAAGCCAGAGCGGTATGATCATCATCGGGCTTGGGCTTGAAGAATGGAAATTGCTAGTTTTAGGAACCGAAGTGGTCCTTATCCTGATCGATGGTCGCAAACTCGTAGCTGCCCCGGCCATCGAACTGGAGGTAGTAGTCGTGGTGCGCCCACAGCGACTTGCGGTGCGAGACCGTAAACAGCGTGATGCCCACCTCGCGGCAATAGCTGTACATCTTGCCCTCCACATCAACGGAGACGGCACTGGTGCACTCGTCCAAAATGGCGAACTGCGGCTTGTGATAGAATAGCCTAGCCATCGCAATGCGCTGCTTCTCGCCGCCGGACAGCACGTCGATCCAGTCCTCAATGGAGTCCAGGCCGTTCTCGCGCTGCTCCAGGTAGGTCAGCTGCACAATGTCCAGGTAGTGCATGAGATCCTCGTCGCTATGTCCCAGGCGACGCATGTCATCGCGCGTGTGTGGATAAATGATCTGTCGATGGCAGCAGACGATGTTATAGTTAAAGTCCATAAACTCCTGCTATTAAATCGCTTCTCACCTGGTCACGCAGTGTTCCCAGCGTCATGTAGGGCCTCTGAGGTACGTAGAAAAGCTTGCCGCGCGACGGTTTCGTCACTTTGCCGCCCCACGTCGGCCACAGCTCACCGAGGATGCGAAACAGGGAGGACTTGCCACAGCCGTTGGGACCGCAGACCAGGACGTTTGTGCCAGACCTGCAATGATCGAAATCAATGAGCATTAATCAATCAATCAGTTTCTTCGTTAGCAGTAATGTAATGTAATCTTGATCGCCATATATATATATATATATGCTTACTTCACTTCAAAAGACAGCTCCTGCAGCAGTACATCGCCGTTGGGCGTCACCAGTGGCACCTTTTCGAAGCGGATAATGTTGTCCTCGAAGCACATGATGCCCTTGTTTGGTCCAAAGTTGCTTGACGCCGATCCGACGGCGTTTTGCGCAAGGTTGTTGCCGTTCACCATGGTGCGTTCGTAGGTGCCCTTGTTGAGGTCGCTCAGAACCTTAATTAGCTCGGTCATGCGGGCGGTGAAGCCGGCCAGGCGGGACATCTCACGTCCAGCGAGCACCAGGCGTCCGATGGCCTCCGCCAGCTTGACCAGCATGCGTCCGTAGGTGTAGTAGGCCTGCAGGCGCTGGCCGCTATTCTCACCGGACAGCAGCGGATGGTTTTCGGAGAAGAAGGGAATGGAGACGGCGTAGAAGCCCACAATGGAGGCGAAATCTGTGGGCGAAAGTTGAAAATGTTGGAATCAGGTGCACTCGAATGTAGATAGTTGCAGATGCATTCGTACATTTGCCGATAATGTTGTCGATGATGCCCATGCTGACGCGGAACTCGAGGAACTTGCGCAGATGCGAACGCAGCTTGGAGTAGCTGGCCAGCAGGGTGAGCTTCTCGCGCACATTGCCCTGGTAGAAGGCCACCTCCTCCGAGTTGGTGATCAGTCGGCTGTTCACATAGCGGAACTCGCCCTCCAGCTTCTGCTCCTCGACGGTCAGGCGACCAGTGGGGCGGCGCAGGCGTGTCAGGAAGACGCCGGCGAAGAGCAGGTAGAGCATCAGGATCGATGGTGTCTTGCCGCCCAGGTTCACCGTCAGGCGGTACACGTAGATGAAGATGTCCAGCACGGGCTTGCTGATGTTGGAGTAGAGGTCCGTGGCGCTCTCGCAGAACTTGTCGATGTCCGTGGTCAGCAGCTGGTCGGCGTTGGCTATCCTATTGTCCAGATTGGACATTTTGTAGTACGTGTAGCCGCTGCAATCGAACGAGTCTGGTTAATATCTGCCCGACTGGCTGAGCAATCTGTCCATGGCACTCACTTTAGGTACTGACTGTACAGGTGGTGTGTGAGGTTGGTGCGGAACCTCAGCTTCAACTCACCCAAGCTCCACTTGAGGACGTTGGTCACAACGGAGATCTGCAAGAAACAGCAACGCGAAGCTAGAACTATTCGTTGTGTGGGTAAATCGCATTAGTATCCCATACCGCTGGCAGAGCTGTCAGGTATTTGAGCAGCGCCGTCTTGAACTTGGTGCGATTCATGTGTATGATGGTGCTCTCCACCACCGTCGCGTTCTGGATCATCCAGATGTCGCTCACCGAGCGGCCAATCAGTGCGGCGGCCACCAGGAAGAGCAGTCCGGTCTCCACGCTCCAGAAGCCGGGAATGAGGATGGCTGCAAGGGAAGGGAAGGTTGCACGTGATCCGAGAGACTGCTAAAGGATCTCTATGAGGATCTACTTACGGAGTAGCTGGCGGAGCTGTTTGAAGAATACTGAGTTAACGTGCGCCTTTCCCGCCTTCTTATCCTTCTTCTCGGCAATTGTGTACTGGATCTTGTCCTCATAGCCGGGTTTTCTGCAATGAAGATAGCATATTAAAAGTGTTTGTAACTAAGCTATATGTCGTTTGAAGCAATAAAATATGAGAGAAATTAATAACTCTATTAGTTGGCCGTATTTACAAAGGTTCTTTCTGTTTGCCCTCTATAGATATATAGATATAATAATACATATGTTTGATCTTTGTGGATGGCAGACAATTGGACTGCTCAAAATCTCCATTGAGTGCTAATGGATTTGGGTTATGGCTCAATAAACTTAATAATAAATTAAAACTCGTACAGCAGTTATGAAAAATGTTGATAAGAGGAGTGGTCTTATCATTCCAAAACTGTTTTTAGCCAACGATGTTGTGCAGTTTCGATCATTGGCCAGGCAAATGTGCAACGTTGATGGCAAATTTATGAAATAAATCACAATAATTAAACTCCCTGTTTGGATAGCCAATTTGAATAGCAACCTTTGCCTTTTTATAGCAAGTCGCGCTATCATCGGCGCCGCAAATAAAGAACGAACTTCGTGTTTAGTGTCTCCATAAAGTCGCTTATTTGCAATGAAGGTGTGCGATTAAATCCAACAATTAAGACGCCGGGATGAGCCATGACTTTTCACACCACCGCACTTCATTAGGTTGGTTAATGACAAATAGATAAATACAAAAAAATAAAAAAACGACTCGATCATCGTTCGTACTTTTTACAATCCGGTAAATTATTCACATGAAGCCTGCTAAATTTTGCGTGCGTTAACAAATCGTCACTCTAAATATTCGATTCGTTTGATAAACAAACATTTAGCCCGTCTATGCAGCAATACTGCAAGCGAAGTCGCTGTGAGCAAAGTACTCAATATTGTGCAGATATATGTAGAAACTTTTCCAAACAAGATGCCATGGAATCGATCAATAAATCAGTTGGCTAACTTTTTAAGTCCACCATTTAACGTGCGTAATTCACAAAATGTTTCGACTAATTAGCCGATCGATAAGTTTTATCAATTAAAACGATTATAATTTCCAAAAAAAAAAAAAAACATAAAATATTTATTTTAGATTGCATGGAAATTCGGCTAAATAGTTTAACTATCTCAAACATTACTCACAAGCTATGGGCTTTCGTTATCACTTTTGCTTGAGCGTACATTAAAAAAAAAGCACATTTCCCCAAATTTGCTACATGAAATGCTTCCGAGATAATTTGTTTGAATTCTTTTCAGCTGCTAATCGTTGTGGGATCAAGGTCCGGATGAAAACCGGTGCCCAGAGCTGACCAGCTCAACACAAGCCACTGGGCCATTGGCTAACCGGCATTGGATCGCCAATCGGATCGGATCGGATCGGATCGGATCGTATCGTATCGAATCGGATGGAGTCCAAAATCGCCACCTGCCCAGGGTTCGAAGTCTATGGGATAATGTGGGTGATGAGATGTGAGGTGCTGGTGTTGCTGGTGCTGGTGCTGGTGCTGGTGCTGGTGCTACTGGTATGTTAGGCCAAACAAAGTACAAAGCTCGCGCCTTGGTTATCTGCAGGCTGGAAAAAGCGACGAGTCGTGATGACTTGGTTATTTCTTAAATATCGCTGCGCAGATCACTGAATTATTCATAGCGCTCTTGTATTTATTTCTATATATATATATATATATATATATATATATGTTTCCATCTATCTATCTTTCAATCCGTCTGTGTGTCTGGCTGTCTCTCGTGTGGTTTTCCTTTTTTGATTCGTAGTATATTAAACTTGTTTTCACCGCCTAGACGTGGAACATGTGTTTGGGTCCATAGGTCAACACCGGTGGCTCCCATTGCCATACCCATACCCATTCCCATTCCCATTCCCATTCCGAAATCGCCTGCCCCTGCGATTCATCCAAAGCTCTCTTTCGCTAATCGCCGGCGATCGCCTAATGGGGGGCACATTGAACCCGGGCGCGAGAAGATCGGTTGGCGTCTGACTCAGATAGAGACATTGCCGCGGATTGCAATCAAAGTTCAGTGGTTCTTGTGCCGCATAGCAGCCGCTATCGAGCTAGTTTGTCTGATAAACGCTGGCCAAAATCAGATAGCTCGACACAGCTCGGGCATACTCATCACCTGTTGCCTTGGCTGTTACCTGTAGACCTCAAGACCCGTAGTCAGTCTGCCGGCACTCACACGCTCACTCCACTCCGCTTGCGATGTCTCAGAAGTGAGAGCGAGTGAGCAAGTGAGCGAGCGAGTAAGTGAGTGAGTGAGTGAGTGAGTAAGTGAGTGAGCGGTAGGCAGGCAGGCAGACAGACAGACATACAGGCCTTGGCAACGTGGCATCCGCAACAGGTGCAAATGTCAGAGCTCGGCTGCGAATCTGCATTGAAATTACGATCTCATTTCACGCACCGTCCGAGTAAAGGCGAGAATTATACAAATTACACGATAAATGGCTGCCTTGCGGGGCAATCCGATTATCGAGGGCCAAGCGTTTCCCGGGCACAAGGTCTCTCCATCCATCCGACTCTTCCACTTCCCCATCCGAAAGTCTGGAGCGCGCACAGCCACACAAGCTATTGCGCAACAGCCGGCGGGACGGGCCGGGCGATACAGAATGTGTCTACCTGCGAAAAACAGAGCAAGTTGTACACAAATTAACACCTATACCCCATTACCCATTACCCATCTCGAAGGCAAAGAGCTGGGAATGGGAACGGGAATGCGAATGGAAATGGAAATGGAAAAATGAAACCAGAAGCCACTGGTCCTCTGCGCTTCTCTCCATCCAATGTTGTGGATGGCACGACGCAAGTCATTAAAAGGCACGGCTGTAATGTTTATGCTTTATACCCGGGTGTCATCATGTCATCCATGGAATGGGTGTGTGTGTGTGTGGGTATGGGTACGGACTTGGGTCCGGGTAAGGGGTACAATCGAGTGTTGTTGCAACACCAAAAGCAAACTGCCCACCGGTGGTTGCGTGTTCGATTGCAAGGCAGGCTGCTGGATGTCAAGTCAAAGTGTTTGGACCTTTGGACTAATGAGCTTGGGTGTGTTGTCCAATTGTCCAAACCCTTGATAGATTGCAAAGACATTATTGGCGGTGCTACGAGCTAGCATAACCGTACCATATCAGTTAACAATTCTAGGGCCTGTCCTTGATATGAGGCTATAAAAAAAACACCGATAAAAAAGCGCCTTGAAAGTTGTGCAAGAGGCGTTGCTACTCGGAAACTCGTTGACACATTCGAAAAGTCCCTTTTAAACTTTCAACGTTCTTAATCATTCAGCGATTAGCTCTTGGACTTGAAAGTGAATCATAGAATGAATGAAATTAAATGAAATTATATGAAATGAACCACAAAATTCAACCACTGATTCATATGAAAGCATAATCGAAGTGGAGCTCCACTTGCGAAGCCCATTTGGTTGGTTGGACTGTGGAGTGTCCAGTCACTGCATCCATTGAACCGACTGCACCATCCACTGTGCAAAATTCGAACAATGGAATGGTGCATAAATTTAGCGGCCATCCACAAGTGGCGGCTACCTCGCTCGCAAAAGTTGCATAAAAAAGTAAACAGCGCATTAAAATGCTCGATTTCGATCGCCTGCCAAAGTGCAGTGCACTTCAGAGAAGTTGCTGAAAGTGATGGCCACCGGTTGGGTATCCAACATCGGAGTGCTCGGCATACTCCGAGTACTCGGAGTAATGTTAGCAATTAACGAGTGGCACATGCAGCCACGGCAGATCCCCCACAATCCCATGCGGATGGCTGGCTGGCTGGCTGGCTGGCAATGCAATCACCCACCCACTCCACTTGTCCGCCGCAATCTGTCTAATTAATTGGCTCTGTCATGCAAATAGTCGATTGCGCCCGCTTTACCCGTTCAGTTTATTCAATAAGATGAAATCGACTGATAGCGGTCAATTGCGCGCCGAACCCCGCACACATCGAATATGACCAAATATTGAGCGCGTTAACAACAGCATAATCGGCACGAGTGGCGATAGTGGAATGGGGCATATAGATGAAGTGCTGTAGACTGGCGCGTTGCCGATTAGATTAGCGGCAAAGACCAAGTCCATTCAAACACCGAAACGTGGCCCTTAACCGGGGAATCAAGTCCGCATCGCAGGTGCTCGATGGGGAAATCCTTGAAGCGATACCGCAATGAAGCAGGCCGCCAAGAAGTGGCTATTCGGGTCATAATAGTCGAGGGCGCCGAGAAGGCTTTCCTAATCGAGTTTGCTGTTTGGCCGGAAATGTAGTGCCTATCTGAGTCTACCTTCTGCTAAGTACGCGGAATTCCTCCATTCCTCCCAGACAATATATACATTCAGACCTATCCTAGATATCAGTATATCTACATAATAGGGATAGACTGCAAACAGATCCAGCTACTTTGGTTCACATCTACTTAAATGAATCGATGATCTGTTGACTTTTTTTTTGTATTGGGACTGCACTTAAAAATATCTTTTTGAGAATCTTCAAAACGTAAGCTGGTGGTCGCCAAACTTATTATAAGATTATGGCAATGGGTAACACAATTGAAAAGAACAGTATTTGGAGCTGCAAACGAACTGTCCGGCCCACTGTGCGCGGCTGCTGGACGAATCAATTGAAACCGGACTACAATGAGGGGGAAGTGCATACAGTGTGGCAGAAACGGCCATCGGAAAACCAGTTTTTGCAGTCCGCCAGATGACCCACAATAGTGGCATCGCATCGTATGTCCCGCAAACAAATCTGTTTGTACATAAATACACAGCGATCCAAAACTCAAGTCAATATCACGGACACATCGATGGCCAAGACCGAGACCTTGTGCAATAAGATGTTCGTAGAATATTGCATATTGCACAGGCAACATAAATAACATGGTTGAGCCACAATTATCCGTAATTAAGATCAAGGGGGGGCTTACCGCTTCTTGTTGGACATCTTTCCGTAGGCAATTATCCAGAGGGCCGCCGTCATGCCCGCCACGCCGACGATGGCGCTCTGGTTGTTGGCCAATTTGCTTAGAGCCGGGGCCATTCTGCTATTGCGATGTGGCTACGGATCTCGTTTGGCTTCAAATTGGGCACCTTGTGAATTTTACAATTCGCAATTTCGCGTTCGCACTTCAGTGTTCGATTAACCGCACGTGGGGGGAGGGGGTTTGCACAAGGAAAAAATTAAAAAAAAAAAATTATAATAAATAGTAAGTATGAAAGGGGAACAGACACTATTGTTTATTGCACGGATTTCAATATTTTAATCGGCTGTTTGATGACGACACAACACACAGACATGCACACACACACAGATGGTGGATAGCAGGATGTAAACACCTGGTTGTCGAACAGCCCTGTCTTAGCTTCGTCCTCTCTCGCTCGCACCCTCTCTCTCTTTCAGGGCAACTGCTTCTTCTTCTTCCTGTACTACAACTGGTGGTGGTGATGGTGCTGCTGCTTCTTCCTCCGCTGCTAGTGGCGCTCCTTTTCTGGCCAAAGGGGGTGGGCAAAGTGATTGTCACACACGGCGGGCGCTTTTATTTATTCAATTTGAGCCAGGCGCATTTCTTTGTTTGGTAATTACACTCTACTCAGCTCGACCAAATCGAGAAATCTGACGAAGTGATACGTGCGACGCGCAAAAGCCAGCAGGCAACTAACTGTAGTGCGATGTGCGCTAGTGTTGGCTACCACGACAATGTGCGGGCAGCGGCGCTGCGGGGGCAGCTATTTCGCCGCCAAATCTGGCTATTTCTGAACGAAGAGCTATCGAACAAGTTATCACCGATAATTATGAATCGAAAATATCGTTCATCTAAATTTGAGGTATTAAATATTTTAAATTAGCCAAATTTAAATTTCCCCGCTTAAACTACCTAAACTATTGCTGAGCAATCATGTTATATAAGTAAATCATATAATGGCTTACTCTTACGAAAATTCCACTAATTTTTATATCTCTTATGTTAAGCATATTAAAATGTTAAATGAATAAAATGTTAATGTTTCGTTGATTGCAAAAAAAAATTAAGTTAAATATTAAAAAATATAACCAGAGCAGACAAATTTTAAGACCTTTAGTCCTTTAGGTATTATAGAAAGGAAATCTAAAAACTATATAAGTATCAGCCAAATCCCCTAATTTCGAACCAACTAAGCATTGTATTCCAACTCCGCTTTAGATCTTTCCACTCCCATCTTATCGAAGTGGAAAGCATTTGCCTTCCCCATTCTAATCTAATAAACGCCAGTCGGCAGATTAGAGATTGCGATATCTGCAGGGCCAGTGAGAAGGCATAATACGGGTCCTCAACATAATGTGTATATTCTAATGGAGTTCATAGCCAGCAAATCATTTAACAATGGACCTTCGATGTGTCGCTCTATTACAACATAACTCAATTTAATGTCACGCTGACGCAGGTTCCGACTGGTGGGCATGGCCTCTGGCCAGAAACAGGGCACAGTTTCGGGTTGGCGGCGGTACACCGCCGAGCAGGAGTCCCGTGTTCCGTGGTTGTAGTTGTGGGCCAGCCGAGCAAAATGTGGGACAAAGTCTGGTCAACATGGCAACCTGCAACGGGCGGGAGACGGGGCTTCTCGGCGCTGGTTAGCTGCGGCGCCTAGTCGCAGGAGCCGTCTAGCCAGCCGTCGCGCCACCTCTCGTTCACCTTGGTGCAATCGAAGAGCGGTTTGCCCAGTTTGTCGTTCACTCGGTTGTGGAACTTGCACAGCCACAGTGCTAGCTCCTTTTGGGAGTTCACATTGATGGGGTTGACGTCCAGGCTGCAACAGAGGTCCAGCTAAAGTGTCAGCGTTTTCAAATGGATTGAAGATGCACTTACTCGGTGCGAAAGTCCTTGGCGCAAAACTCGCAGGGGTAAAGGCGCGACAGAACCTCAAAAAAGGTCTTCATGTCGCGCTTCTCGGTGTCCGTGGGGTTGTCCGAGTAAAAGGCGGCCATGGTGTGGAGCAGTCCCCAGGTGGAAATTCCCAGCCTCACCTTGTCCAGCGGGCAGTCGTCGCGGGGCAGCGGATCTTCGGCGGCGTTGACGGTCAGCTTTTCGGCGGCGGCCATGTGCTTCACCTGGAGGAGTATGAAAGTGGGAGATTCTTGTGTTATCGTCCTGCTTGCGAAGGCGAAGTGGCCAACGCGATCACGTCACCTTGGCGCTCTGCACGTTGGAGATGAGGCGTTGCTGCTTGGACCACGACTTGAAATCGTTGCAGGTGCGGCAGTTCGAGTCCTGTTTGCCGGCGCCGCTGGCACCGGCCTTGCGGTTCGCTGCGAATGGGGACTCGTGGTGCTCCTTATCCATCTCGGGATTCGCCTCGGCAGACATGATGAAGTCCGGGTCACGGATCAGGCGGAGAACGGTGCGCTGCAGACGGCGAATTACCAGGCGAGTTGCTTCCCGGCTGAGTTCGATGTGCGTGGGGCTGATGTAGTCGTAGCCGTAGTTGTGGGACTGGCGGCGCAGCAGAAGCGTTGGTGTGGTGGGTAGTTCTAGAATCTTGAAACTTCGCTCGGCTATTGTGAAAATCATAAAAAGCATGCGCATGGTTGCCACCTTGTTTCGAAACGAAACACATAACATTAGGACATATCTGGCTAAGCGGCTTAGTTAAGCGGCTGCAATCAACGCAAGTTACTAAATACTGGCTTTTAGATTCATGGCCAACATCTGGCCAAGGACCAAAATCCGGTCAGCAAAGTAACATTTTCAAATTATACCGGCCAGCAATCGAAAATCGATGCGAAATCGTTCCCGAACGGGAAGCGATCTGGCAGCCTGCTCGCAGCTGTGATCGATACCAGACCGTTGCGAGTTGCGCGCGCAACCGCGACAATTCAAATAGCACAGCGTTCAGAAAATTACTAAGGTTTGTTTCTCAATCAATTCGAGACGCTCGAAAGAACTTACATGTGAATAGGATGGAAGCTGGCGTTTGTGAGTGCTGCAGCCCCAGATAAATTTTGCGCCTTGGAACTGTTTAAAATAGAATAACACATATGCTATTGGCAATATTTATTGATTTTTCTGATCCAAATTTTTAACGTACACAATAAAATTTTTTTTTAAGACTTTTCCGTAAACTTCTACATTTACAGCGTTAAAATCTGATCTGTGACATAATTTGCAAAAGCTCTGTGTGATCTAAAGGCACAATCTCGGTTATTGTGTTCAAATAATGTATTAATACAATAAATTCACTTAGTAACAACTACAACGTCTGGCACGTGAGTAAGACAAGTTAACAACTGGCCGCCGGATTTTGGGTTTGGGTTAGCTCTGCTCTGCTCTGCTCCTTCCTGTTCCGAGCAATCTGAATCTGGAGCAGATCGCAGTGGTTAGACGTACGACACATAAATATATATATATATATATAAACATTCCTTGGGCTGATTATACGCGACGCAGCATTTAGTTGTGGTTTTGAGAGTTAGGATCAGTAAGCTTTAACCGCTGCATCGCCTACAATCAGTTTCGAGAACGCACATAAATTAGGCGTGTAAACACTATCAAAAAGTTAATATAAAATGTAAAATTGGCGCCGCTTGTTGCTCCTGCAACCCGCTGGCTCGTTCCATCCGGGTTTCACTCAGGCGAAGTCCCTGAACATGGTGAACAGGCTGTATAGGACGCGCAGGGTGGACTTGAGGTCCATGTTCACGATGTCCTCCGGCCGCGCCTTTGGTTTGGGCAGGCCCACGTCCTGCATCAGGTCGAAGGCGAAGGCCACGTTGCTGACCATCTGATCCACGTCCTGCGGCGTCAAATGGAACTCGTGCAGCGGCACAAAGAATCCACCGAGCAGGCCCATCAGCAGGCACAGGTATACGCCGTCGCGAAAGTCCGTGTTCAGATCGCTGATCTCAAAGTTCAGCTTGGCCAGGTGCTTGTTCACGAACGTGATCAAGGACTTCTTCACCACGGCCAGCTTGTCCGGCGCACAGTCGATCAGCGTGTCGAAGGCGTCCTTTTCGCAGCGCATGCCCAGGTCGTCGTACTCGGACGTTATCTGCTCCTGGAACTTCTGCGCGTTCAGCACGCCCGCATTCTTCTCCGCAATCACGACGGTCACGAACACGTTCTCTGGCAGGCGAACGGGCGCCCGGAAGTGACGCACCAGTGCCACCAGCAGATGTAATATGGCCACAATGTTCTTCGAGTGCACGCTGGCCACCGACCACTTGGGAATCTTTTGGTGAAAGCCGAGTGTCTGTGGGTGTGGGCAAGGATAAAATTTATTCTTATATCGCGAGAAAAGGGAATGTTAATTGTAAATCGAATAAAAATTATTCTATTCGACTTTAAGAATGGATAAATAATTAAATGTTGGTAACTCCGATTTTTAAATCCTGCAAAACATAAACTACTACTACTTACATGGTTGACGGCCTTCAGGACGATGTTGAGCTTCTCGTGCTGGCCCTGCTCTGACTGGGTGACCTCAGGAACGTCCAGCTTCTTGCCGGTGAGCTTCTCCCACAGCTTGTGCAGCACCTGGCCGTCATACATGTCCTCTTCCAGGTGCTGAACAATTATGCGCTGCTCGGCCAGCTCGTCGTTGATCCAGTCGACGAGGATGCGCTGCAGCTTTATCACCTGGGGATCACTGATGGACTGTGGATCGATGACGGCGCGCTGTTCGTGCTCGCCTGTAGGATCAAATGTGATGAGTTGTGGGAAATGCGATGGGTATACGAGGAGATGCCCCTTCAAAACGAATGCACTTACGCAGGGCATAGTCCTCCGGCGGGATGTCATACTGGCTGGGCGATCCAGGCGAGTCGATGGCGTACTTGCCCTCCTCTTGGACCTTCTTCACTGCAAATGGAGCAAGCGGATGCGTATTTAGGGTATCAACAAGGTAAACAAAAACGGTGACGACACAAGGCCATCTCACACAAACGCACACACTCTCGATTATCAGCGCCGTTTGCTTGTGTGGGTCAACAGTGACGCAATGTTCTGATTAATCAGCGCATCCGCACATCTGTTCCCAGAAGAGCTTCCAGTGCGCAGGGGGAGGATCCATTGGGTCATTTTGGGCCACTTTTCGGAGGTTCAGGGGTCCAAGAATGGAATACTCTGGGATACCCATCAATTCCTGGCCGACAATAGCCATCTGGAGAGCTCCAATCATCAAGTGGACTTACCTTCGCGGGTGCCGCGTTTGCGGCCCAAAGTGCTGAACTTGTCCCAGAAGCTGTCCTCCTTCTCGCCCTTTTTAATGGCGGTGGGCGTGTGCGGGGATTTAGGGCGGTTCAGTGTGGACATGGTGCTGCTGGATTCCAAGAATTCCGGACTAAGTGAACAGTTTGTGTTATTGTTTCGATTCGTTTCGGGCGGAGCTGAGCAATCAGTTTCCCTTGGGGCTGCCACCTGATCGCAGGCCCACCACACATGTTGTCCAACACTGGCGTTCGGACTCAAGAGAAACTTCCAAAAAAATCGAATAAAAACTAAATTGCCAATTATAAAAATTGTTTAAAAAGACCTTAGATTAAATTAAAACAATGAGCTTAAATGTTATTTTTCATTTATAATTTAAAAAAAATGTGGCTTTTGACAACAACAGCTAGAAGAAATTCATATCAGCTTAATAGTTTTTGAATTTGTACATCAAATTAAATTGTTGGAAATTTTAAAAAAATTATAATGCGTAGATCATTAGATCATTGATTAAAAAGCACAACAACATATGTATGTATGTATGTCCTTCATACCGAATCAGATCAGATATAATTCGTATATATTAGATATGCTATATCCAGAAAGATAAATTTCGTACCGCTTAAAAATTATTGTACCACATTGCGTATACAGATAACTACCAATCCAATGATTTAAAGGCTTTCAGAATAGTTACATATATGTATAATACGGAACTAGGGCTATACTACGTCTATGGTTTAGATGGAGTTGGGCAACTGGCAGGCGCGCACAGCCACGAGCTGCAACAGAACGAAGATCGGCGAGAAGACCTCCGAATACTCGAGGCCCGTCTTGCTGGATAGCTTCAGGCAGAGCAGGTACTTGAAGATGGCGATGAGCACCAGGAAATACGTGCTCCACATGAAGCGATGCAGGGCTTTGCGCTTGTTGTTAGAGTCCAGGTACATGCGGATGCCCACAATGACGCAAAAGTACGCGTTGCAGATGTCGATGAAGAACAGGGGGCTGAAGACGGTGAACCAGTCGCCCATGGGCTCCGGGAGTATGCCACCGGGTCCGGCCCTGGCCTGCAGATGGAGCTTGACGGTCAGCGTGATGGTGAACACCAGCAGGCCGCACAGATTGACCAGAATCTCGAACTCGGTGAGCCCCAGCCAGCGCACCAGCTCCGAGAGTTTGAACATGCTACTGCCTGGCCTTCGCCTTGCCTCGGAACTGGCCCAGGGACTGGGCTTGCGTCTGGGACTGCGACGGTTGCGGCACGGCGATGTCGAAGAGACTGTTATTGAGGATCTTGATGTGCAGGGCCGAGTTGTTGCGCTGGCGGAAGGTTATGTCCTCGGCATCGCACAGCGGGTGCAGTTCGTCCACCAGCTGAACGGTGGAGGTGTTGATGGCGTAGCTAAGGGCGCCGTCAGAATTCTGGACGAGGCGTAGGGCGATATTGAGGCCGCGGGTTACGGAGAAGCCCATGCAATGCAGAAAGATCTCGTGGGCGCCGGAGTTAATCAGCTCCTCGCAGCGGCGCTGCTGGGCCTGTCAAGGAGATGGACTCTGTCACTTAGCACATGGGCGATTCACCATCCAGCATGAGTTCAGTTCTACTTGCCTTAAAGTCTGTCTTGCTGGTGATGTAGATGTTGTGGCGGTCGCTAACAGCGGGACGCGGCGGCTGCTTGCGCACCACTCGGTGGTTCTGTTGTTTGTGGTATTTGGCGGATCTCGGCTTGGTCCCGTGCTCGGGATAATTGCTTCCCATCATCAGCGGCGGAGGAGGCGACTTGTGTTTTCCATTTACCTGCGCGTGTCGCAGTTTCGGACTCGCGACTCCATTCCGAATCGCACGCTGGCCAACACTGGCCAACTCTAGCGAACACTAGGCAATAGCTGAGCGATCTGGCAGCCTGGCTCTAGCTGTCACCGTGACAGCTCTCGATAGTTTTGAGCCAGCCCATCGCTATAGCTATCGCCAGGCTCGTGAGATTCTCGCCAGTTGAAAATTTTTCGTCGTACTCTCGTAACAACAAAGGTATGTTTTTCGTTTTGGCACCTTATCAAGTACACCAGACCGTAAGCCAAGGCACCGATCGATGCCATCCAAAGCAAGAATTAACTTGGCCGCGCGGCGCCACTTCGCCACTCCAAATCGCAACACTCGCACACACACACACATACACTAGCGCACTTACACACTTCCGCTGGCGAATTCCTCGGGCAGCAGGAAAAGAAGAAAGAAAAAAGTACAAGTTACATAACTCGCTGATGCACTCGGGGTAGTCATGTCTGTCGGGGTGAGTTGTTTGATGAGGGGCGGGCCGGGTCTGCATCTTCCTGCGTAAGTTGGCCCCCACCAAATGGATCCGTAACCGAATGGGCGTACGGATCCCCAGGGTTACATAAGTCACCGCCCGCCACCGAGGGGTTGCAACGGAAAGCGAACAGAAACAGTCCCCTTAACGTAGCCACTATTTTGTAGCCAGAAAGAAAACTCAACTCAAATCAGATCAGATCAAACCCCCTGCACAGCGCGTCCTGGTTCGAGTAACGTTTTGTATTCATGCGTTCAAGTCATTTTTCCATGCAGGCGAATCCGAAAATCCGATACGTTTCAGAGTCGCAAACAGTCAAGAGTTAAGCACAAATCGCCACTAAAAGCTAAAAGGCTAACAAGCTGAATCGCACTGATTCGCACGTAGCCAGCCAAACGGAAGGACTCCTCCGCATCCACAGCAGCAGCAACGGCGAGCAGCACGAACAACATCCACGGATGATAACGTAACGTAGCCGCAACGTTGGAGCAACACCACCTTCCACATCCACTTCCACCGCAGCGGACATCGCAAACAAGTAAATTACCATTTCTCATTTTATCAAACAGAAATCTGCCAGCCAAGTACCAATCCAATCAAATCGAATCGAATCAAATCAAATCGAGTCCAAATCAAATCAATGCATCCAAATCCAAGTCTG
Source organism: Drosophila melanogaster (assembly GCF_000001215.4). NCBI lineage: Eukaryota > Metazoa > Arthropoda > Insecta > Diptera > Drosophilidae > Drosophila > Drosophila melanogaster. Next base: position 19,743,320 of record NC_004354.4, on the reverse strand, counting down.
AGTATCCAAATTGCATAAGAGTCGCGTCTGCGCAGTGAAGCATTACTTGTCGCGAGCATTACTTATCGCCCGTCCACTTGGTTGGAGTTCCGGCTCCCGAATCCGTACCCAATGTCACCCAAGTCAACCCGATTTTGATTCTGATTCGGCCCGGTCAAGGAGCCAGCGCCAGCCAAGTCAAGACAGTGCTCGAAAATAATGCTAGATTCTCGATTATCGATTCTTGGTTCTCCATTCAAGATTCTGACACGCGCCAAACCGAACAGAAAAGAATAGAATCGAACCGTACCGAACCGAACCGAGACGCAGATCCAAAAAAAGAACAAAACGCTAACTGATTACAAAGTATACAGATCTTGTGTATAGGTATTTCGTAAACGCGCCTCTGTCAACTGCTCGATTTAACGCGGCACAGTTTCGATTTGCAGATCATCACTACATCCACACCCGACATGTCGGCGGCCCGCCTGCCCTACTATCAGCGGGATCAGGAGGACGGCCACCAGCGGCGCGCCGCACGCGGCCATCAGCGCGGCTACTACGAGCGTGGCTCTGGTTCCGGATCCTCCAGACGAGAGCACAGTCGCTACAGTCGCAGCCGTTCGCGTTCCCGCAGTCGCAGCCGCTCCGCCGAACGCTTTGGCCAGCGTCGCCGCCACCAGAAACGGCAGTCATCCCGTTACCACAGAGACCGCGACTCCAGAGATCGCTCCCGAGATCGCTCCCGAGATCGCTCTAGGGATCGCGAACGTGATCGCGATAGGGACCACTCAAGGCGCTCCAGCCACTATCGACGCTCGGAATCGCCGTCCTCTTCTGACATTGGCCATGGATCCAACAACAGTCAACGAAGAGGCCACCATGCATCATCATCCAGTAAATCGGAGCTAAGCGCCGTACAGAAGGCAGCCGCTGCAGCTGCCGCCGCCACAAATCAAGTCCAGTTGGCTGGCAAGAGCAGTGCCGCGTCCGCGGTGGGCGCCTACTACAACCTGGACACCGACGAGCCCTTTGACAAGGAGCGCATCCACCGCGAAATGGAGCAGAAGCTGCGCGAAGCACTGGCCAGGGAGGGCAAAGTGTATCCGCCGCCAAAGCCTGAGCCACCATCGCATCCTGTCTTCGCCAACGACGGCTCGTTCATGGAGCTGTTTAAGAAGATGCAGGAGGGCCAAAAGCAGCAAGCGACCAGCCAGTTGATGCAGCCATCGGTCAAAGAGGTCCTGCAGCAGCAGTTGGTTCCGCCGGAGGCGGCCTCCACAGGGCCTGCACTGCCGGCCATTGCATTGGGAGCTGCCAGCAGTGCTGCGGCGCCGTACATTGCTGCCGCGGCGGCCGGAAAGCTGGCGCCGCCGCCACCCATCGTGGGACGACGTCGCGGCGGAAAAGTTCTCAAAACTGGCGTAGTGGCCAAAGTGAAGACGCCCAATGAGAGCGACGTGGACCCGAAGGACTTCTGGTCGTTGTACCTGGCCGAGGTCAACAAGTACAAGAGCAACGCCTGCGATACGGACAACGGCAAGCGGCCGCTGGTCAAGTAGTCGCCGAAATAGTCGCGCTTTCCATAGAAACATGAACTTGAACGCAAAAAGAGCGAGAAACGTATACTGCCCAGACGCAGTACTGCAGATTCGATTTTGATTCGACCATACCCCTGTTCCCGAGACACCATCACATAGCGATCCCTTCCCGGCCCCTTTGAAATGTTTTGTACACGAAAACAAGCGAGCAGAGATGCGTAGCTTATAGTTTTAGTCGAGAGTGGGTGGGCTTATGAGCTGCAAGCGCGAGCAGTGTAATTTGTATTTTTTTCACACGAATCGATATAATATAATATAATATGATATATACCGCTCATTAAGCAAACGCAAACTGAAGAACTAACCATTGTGATTTATATATCTATCTCTTCCTTCCCGTTTATGCACTGAAATTGTATTTACGTTTGATTTCGATTCGGTTGTGTACCGCCTCACATCCCATCCCACCCCATTGTGTTCATCTCTTTCTTTTTCATTTGGACAACGATCCATCTGTCCCGGTCTTCGTTTTGGTTTACTATTTGGTTGCCTTACCGTTTCGTTTCGTTATGTTTTTATTTTCCTTTGCCAACTAAAGTCTATATGCAATTTTTCATGTCCAAAAACAAAAGCAGCGACAAATCGTCAGACAGCAGCAACATGTCCGCCTACAAGCTGGAGACCGCCCCGTTCGACCCACGGTTCCCTAACCAGAACGTGACCCGCTACTGCTACCAGTCGTACATCGACTTCCACCGCTGCCAGAAGAAGCGCGGCGAGGACTTCGCGCCCTGCAACTACTTCCAGAAGGTCTACAAGTCGATGTGCCCCAACGCCTGGGTGGAGAAGTGGGACGACCAGCGCGAGAGCGGCACATTCCCCGGCCGCATCTAAGCTGCGCCAGAGACGCAGCAACACAGTAAACCCAGCAATCCAGCACCCAAACACACAGGACACGATCGATGGACGGACGGAGGTAGAGGAGCGTGGTAACCAGAATCCGGCAATTGCAACAGAGACTAGTTTGTGTTTGTGCTTTCCCCAGCGGTGAATGCAGACCATCATCGGCAAATACAAAAAAAAAAATACACAAATGTTCAATTACTTGAATTCTGAACCGATCGTTTGTGTTTGTTTCTTCTTGATCCTTGATCCTTGATCCTTGATTCTTGGTCCTGCCGTTGCTGGCCGAACTGGCATCCGAATCAGATCGACGCCACGCCACTGTATTCCGATGTGTTATTATTAATAAACAATTAGACACAAAGAGTCCGGTGTTTCGTCATTTGATCCACTTGTTGTGAGTGGATGAGAGGTTCTGTAACTTAAAGAAGAAAAACGCACATGTGGCCTGCATCGTTTATTTAATATTACTTTTCTGTTTGCTCATTACAAGTTGTTTAATCTTTGGCAGCCCGTCGTCTCAAGACTTGATTTCATTCGGAAATCGGATTCTTTCTGGTTATAATCGCTTTTGGCCTTTTTGTTATATTAGTTTTTAATTGGATTTCATTAGTGGTGTATACATGTGTGCAACTCTTTTTATGATTTTCACTACTTTAGTTTGCAGTTATTATCCTTTTTTTTTATATATATATTTTATTAAACCGAATTGAGTGTGTCGTACAAAACGTCTACTGTTTGCCGAAGTTAAATGCATTATCGTGCTGCATTAGACATTGCTGTTGAACATTAGAACGACAGGAGGATAGAGTGAACAACTAATAGGAATCAAAGTATAAGCACTTGAGTTTGAGAACAAAATTCGGAAATATAAAGTCTATAGTCTTCGATAGTAATAAATCAACAATTGCGGACGGCAGCCATTCCTAGAAACTAATTGCTAATCAACTTAACAGGAAACTCGAGTTGTATTTAGTATAGGTGTTTGCGACTTGGAAACCAACCGATTCGACATGGAAGTTCCTGCCCGGCAATGTCCAATCCTTCTTTGCGGCTTGGAGAAAGAACCCTTCCAGTTCTAGTTCTTCCCCTAAACGCATCACTTTATCTATTTATTGGTTGTAGGTGTGTCCAGCTAAAAGGGCTTAATCCGTACTGTGGATTGAGAAATACGTCCGTACTTTGAAATGAAATGTAATGTTGCTTGGAAACAAAAGCGGATGGAAGACGACCACAAGACTTCTGAAAACCAGATGCACGGACTCATTTCGCTCTAGTAACCCGATTAAGCCCCATAATCAGACCGTTTAAAATGCTTTATATCACTTAAATTGGTATGTCTCGGCTAGCATATATAGCGTGAATTTCTGAAGTTTGTACCGCTGTTTGCATGGATCTAATGTCTTAAAGTATATATATATATATATATATATATATATTTCGAACGCTAATCTTACGGATAACGCTAAGACGGCTGATCGAGCGGATCGTTGGATTCTGACTTGGTCGAGCCCCAAGTGCGCCCCTTGCAGCGGATTGTGATTTACTGGTATCGACAATTAAGTGGCTTAGTGGCTTTGGCTCATCCGGGTAACTGGCTAATCCTAGTTCTAGTCTACTACTAGTCTAGATGGCTATGGCTCCAACTTCCCCCTCCCCCTCCCCACCCTCTCTTATTGTACTTAATAGGTATTGTATTGTATTTTCGCCTGCCTTGAGCCTCCGAGAAACTGCTGTGCGATGATCGAGTGTTTGGAGTTTACAACGTAATGCTTATATATATAAATATCATGCTAGATAGTTGAAATGGAACTCCTGCAGCTGGGATGCATCCCATTATAATCGTAGAGTTATAACACAGATATGAACCGGATTAGTAATTGCAATTGCCTGGCTATATACGAAAAAGGGAGAAGCTACGAGTACTGCGTTGGGTATAGTGTAGTTACAGGAATCTCAGGCACCCATGATCCACCACCACAATCATGCATCACGCAGCCCATCGCTACATACATATGTAGTGTAGGTATTCCTATCTGTAGTAACATTCGATTAAGTGAAGAGAACAAAAGCTTCCTGCCAGCTTCCTTCCGTGCTGTCCATCATCTTAGACTCTAGCTGTGCACGATGCGATTAATCTTAGTCTAGACTATCTCGTCCCCCTGATCTGTGGCTGGCGCCAGCTCCAAGGCTTCCATGCGAAACCAGCTAAAGATCCGTCGTATATCCTCTGATATTTAAAGCTTCCAATGACCATCCACTCGGTTCTGTGCCACCATTTCCGCTTCCGTTTGTGTTGTGTCCGGCACTTGGTGCCTCGTCTTAAAAAGTCTACATGCAACCGTACTTGTGTGAGTCCTCCGCCGCTCTACGTGGCGGCTCCCTAGAGCCCCCAATCCCGTTTAACTATCCAACCATACAGTTGTGTCCCCCGACCATGACCACATCCGCGCCCAAGTACCGCAGCCCGTAGCCCCCCTACGGGTATAGTTACATGTAGCTATTGCTTGTTTGTTATCCAATGTCACGGACGATCTCGATCTTGTCGCACAGCTCCGAGTCCGGATCGTGGATGGTGGTGAAGTGCGTGCGGTCGCTCCGGAACGTGTTTCGTTCGTTTGAGCTGCTCTTTATCGATCTCTCCGACGGCGTCTCCGTGCCGCTCAGCTGGATGCGCTTCTGCAGAGCCGACACGAAGTTCTGCAAACAAGAGATGCCCACAGGATCAGCTTGGTCTGCTACGACGCAGTAGTCACGCGCTAAGGTGCCTAGGTATGCATACATCATATACTGTTGCATACTTTTGGACACCTTTACTCGCATTTCCGGGTCCATATGAGAGCAAACCACTCACCTGCGATATGATGTCACCACGGGCCGTGCGCACCTGGTACAGATAGCGGAACTTGCGCTGCCTGGCCTCCTCGCGCGTCTCCCGGGTGCGGGATTGGGATCGCCGGACGGGAGCGATGCCGTGGTTGGGTCCCGCCTGCTGCTGGCTGTGCGGCAGATGGGCGCCGTGCGCGTGGCCAGGATGGTTGTGATGCCGCATGTACACCCGCTTGCGGTGATCCACGCGCCAGGCGGTAATGAAGCACTGCACCATGATGCTGAGCACAATGGTGACGGGCCAGGCGGCGATCAGGAGGCCACCGTAGCAAGGTGGCGGCGAGGGATGCGGCCGCATGCCGATTATCTGCAGAGAGTTATATAATTCCATCAATGCTTTCTCCACCCTCCGTATCAACTAAACAGACAGCTTCACATCGAACCAGCCAATGGTGGACATGTGGAGCAGACATGACTCACCCAATTGATGGTCTCCAGACCGTGCGTGAAGAAGTCGATGGCGCTGAGGATCATGGCCGTGCCCACAATGCTGGAGGTGAGAATGGTCACGTACTTCACGCAGCACAAGGTCAGCACGGAGCAGATGACGGCTCCACCCACCACGGCCACATAGATCTCGCGGTACTGCGGTAGGGGAATCGATATAAGCATCTGGTGCAAGCAAAACAAAGAGGGGAGGAACTTACCCCAAACTCGTTGTCCGGAAAGGTGGCCACGCAGACGGCCATGGCTGCGCCGGAGAGCAGGGCGCCGGCAAAGGCGCTAATGAGGACAGAGGCCACCGGATATGTGGAGCCGAGCACCGCGCCCAGCAAACCCGCCACAATGGCCAGCGCCGAGTCCGCCGGCTTGCCCAGGAAGGTGATCTGGAAGTCCTGCAGAATGAAGATCCCGTTGGCGCCCACCAGCAGTCCACTGAGAAAGCCCACGGCGCGCAGGCATCGGTAGCCGAGTAGCGCGTACACGATGCCAAACACGGCGAAGATGGCCCACAGGATGGCGGCCAGCGGCTCCGGCGCAGTGGGCGTGCACGTCTGCCCCTCCAGGATGCCCTGCGGGAGGAGGTCACTGGTTATCGGGGGCGTGTCACCGTAATGCGACCAAGGACACGACACACTTATCAAGCAAGGGCCGTGCGCTGACGCCACTACTCGCCCAGCACACCACCCTGCTCACTTCTGGTCACTGGCCAGAGCAGTGAGCAGTAACTCACTTCAACCTACTTCAGGTGGCTTCAAATTGGCCATTTTGCAGCCACTTAGCCAACGCATTGCACGGTGGCAGGCATAACCACTTGGCTCACATAAAAACACGGGATATATCTCCTATAACTAGTATTAAATCGGTTGGAATCAGCGGGACTGATTAACTTAAAGCCTATAAGTTCTGTAATATTTCATATTGAATATTATCCAATGAAATCGCTATAGAATTAATTAAAAGGGGAAAAGGAATCGTTATAATCCTTAAAGAACTTGACGAAAAGAACTCTCTCCTAAAAAAACCCTATTTGACTAAATTTACATTAGAATATCAATTAAGGATTATAGTTGAAGTAGTAGTAGTAGTTCATAGTAGTTCTATATCAAGCATAGTTTAGAAAGTATAAACATAGAAACATAAGCAATGAGCAACCTATAAAATAATACGAAATATGATCTAAGGATGTACACATATTGTATTTAAAGGGACTACGGATTGTTTACAGCTGGCGGAGTTTTACCCTCCCCAGATCCGATTACAAGGTGGAATAAGCCTTCGGGAGCCTGACAGGGATGCACATGAAGCTCTACATACATTCGCGTCCTCGCAGTGACAAAGCTGTTGACACACAAACCCCACTTATACACATTATACTCGACACTTTGCATATTGTAGTCTCGACTTAACCTAAAAAGCGTGCAAATATGTCGAGGGTTTGGGAAGAGGGGTTGATGGACAAGGGCGGTTGCGAGGGGCTGCTGATACGAACCTTGATGAGAAAGGGCCAGTCCAGGTGGGTGGTGCTCATGGAGTCCTCGCTGCCGTAGTCATACACCATGTCCGCCGCCACCCTCATTCCGGCGGACTAATTTTTGGCGGACCCTTCTCAACGGAATCTGCGATCTGGTGTACTCGATGCTCTTGGTCTTGTCCTTGTTGTTCTGGTTCTTGTTCTTCTACACAGCACTGGCGGATTGTCCTCTTCGTGGCGTTGTTTCGTGTTGGTTGCTCTTCACTGGCACAAAAGGACTCCGCATTCCTGCACCGTTCGCAGGGGCATGGTTGGTTACACCTATGCCTGTACACCTATACTACCACCTGGCTGGATTGACTGCGAAATAGGGCGTAGCACCTGGATGTCCTTTTGCAGCGAGTGTCAAGCGATCCTGCGGCCAATTTACTGCGGGTACATTGCAGTATTTGCACACATTTTCGCACTGCGACGTGCGATACGGATTCGTTACAATCGGGGCCAAGCCAGAATAGCTTGTGGTACAACAGGAAAACAGTGGAGCAGGCAAACAGTCAGTGTGTCCTGTGGCCACGACAGGGATGGCTACACGTCCACGTCCTCGATGGGCAAGCCTGTCCTCTCTTGCGCTCTCGTTGGTCGCACAGGCATCCAAACAACCCCCGAAGGGTTCGCGCGAAAGCTTCGAAAGCTCAGGCGCCGAAGCTCGACGCCACCACCCATCCTTCGCATCCCTGACCAGGTATACCACATTCCGCTTATACCCTTAACTGGTCCACTGCTGTCTTGATGAGCCCATTACAACCATTGCTAAGTGGGTGCCTCAGTTAGTACCAATTGCTGCAATCTTTCCACTGACCAGCATGATCAGTTGGGAATCCATTATATATATATATATATGTATATCCTTTGCATACAACATGGTTATCCCTGTAAACATGGAAGCAAAGCTTTGGGATATGGTTTGACTCCTCGGTAGCTTCGATAGCTTTGGGTGTCTGTACAAATCGCTACAGAATGCTCCACTTACATACGTGGGCCAATGTGGGCGTGGCCATAGTTTGACGCAAAGTTGATCTGCGCGGGAAAAGCGCTTTGCAACTCCTATCTGATGGATTCTATATTTGCAGCAGGAAAACCTCTTTCTCCTTAACGAATTTTCAAGTAAATATGATATTTCAAATCTAACTTTTGAGTTTCAAGCCTAGTTTTGGATTTTAATGATCCTAAATATTGATCAATATATTGACTTTTAACCTAACTGATGCAATTATTTTCTCAGATCTTCGACTTAGAAAACTTACTTTGATGCACTTTGACTTTGAGCTGAAAGTATAAAAATCTTTCAGGCTTACGAACGGACAAATATTATAATACACAGTTTTAATTATAATACTAAAATCATAAATCATAATCATGCGTATTTGGAACCTTGTAGAAATGACCATTGAAAGCGAATAGAAACTGTGCTTAGTGCAACTGCCGTCGAGGAAAACAATGTCACAATTATTTAGTGTTTCGCATTTTACTAGGACACAAACATATACATAGATGCCGACCATAGGACATATGGGGTTACAGAGTTTTGGAATGCGGTTATGCAACGTTGCTATTACACGTTAGTACACTGAGTGACAAGCAGCTCCGATTAACAATTAACAGATCTCTCGACGAACCCGATTGGATTTTATATGTGTGCATATGCATAAATAATATATGTAGGTGGCGATTCGGCCAATACACAATATAATAATAATACGTAAATTTACAACTTATTGTTGAGCTAATCTTCAACACACGCAAATCGATAGCTCCAATTGCTTTGTGCTTATCCTATGCCATCGGATGTGCGCCATGGAACGCTTATGGAGAACGGATGATGGCCTCGTAGGCGGCGAAGATTATGTTGGCCACCTCCACGGAGCGCGATTTGAGGCTGAGAGTGGCTTCCGGATTGCCCGGCTGCAGCTTTAGCTCCAGCAGCACCCAAATGTTGTTGGTCAGCTTGAGTGACTGGTAGAGCATGTCCTGGCCCTCGACGTTACGCTTGGCGATGGTGAAGATGTTGTTGGTGGTCATCTTGGAGGCGATGCCGTCGGTAGTGCCAATTACACCGCTCAGGGTGTACTGCAGTTCGTTGGCGGCGGGGATCTCCTTCCAGGTGTTGAGGAACACGCGCTTGTCCAACTGCCCATCCTCGGCGAACAGCACGTTGCCGTGCACCAGGCACGCGAAGTAGAAGATGTCGATGTTGTTCTTCACGGCCACCTGCAAGTTGTTGAGCGGCTCCATGCGCTGAATGGGTCCGTTGGTGCCCAAGGCCATGCTGACCTCGATCGATTGGTTGGGTGGAAGGGGAGCAGCCTGCATGGGCGACGCGGGCACCAGGCCGAAGCTGTTCTTGTTCAGTTGGATGGCGAAGTTAGTCATCGGCTGCATGGCTTTGTTGGTCAGAGTCATGTCCATGAACACCTCGCCGTTGCGGCGTGAGAACGTTCCTTGTATTTCGAGTCCCTTGCCCTTCTCCGCTGGCAGCCATGTGACCTTGGGAATCTGAACACCCACCGATAGCGTTGCTCCGCCCAGTCCAAAAATGTCGCCTAGCAGGCTGGTGGCACCGCCGGGAGCCGCCTCTGCTGGCGGTCCACCGAGGAGTATATCAAGACCGCCGCCCAGAAGGTCCACATTGCTGGTGGCGGCCGGAGCAGATGGCATGGCGGGTGCGTTGATATCCATGGAGAGCAGATCTCCAATGAGCGACTCCTGGTTGGGAATGACCATTGCCTCTGAGCCGGCTGCGTTTTCTGCTTGCTCTGCACCAGCTGCAGATCCAGCGGCTCGGTTGGGCAGCGACTTGCGCACACCGGCTCCGCGACCCTCCACGAACGCGGTGGGAGGCTTATGATAAACGCTGGCCAGCGAGCTAATGTGGCAGATGAGCTCGTCCAGCAATGTCGGCTCCAAAAGGTCGGTCTCCTCTGAGATGAGTGGCTTATCGGCCAGCACCACCTCCTTGGCGGCGGCCGGGTCCGTGGACAGGAGACGCCAGTAGATGAAGCCACGGTCACGCAGATCGGGGTTGTCCGAATCCTGGGTAGCCAATGATAGTACGTGCTGCACCAGCTCCTGGGTGTCCGACGGGCGCTTGAGGAACAACTTAACCACGGCCGTCAGCAGCTGCAACTGCACCTGTGCATTTTCATCCTGGCGAAAGAGAAAATAGCAATTCAAAGTCCTGATAATGTTGGCAAATCCAGAGAAAAACTTACCTGGAATCCTTCAAGGAAGCTGTCAAGCAGCTCGTCCGCGTTGTCAATGCGCTCTGCGTACTCGCCAATGATCCAAACCATTGATGCGCGTGCCTCCGGCTCGTCCAGAGTGTCCAGATTCTCGCACAGCGTGCTGATAATGCTCTCGTACTTGTTGGGGTACTTGCGGAAGATGTCCTTGATGACCACAATGGCCTCCTGCACCACGTAGTTGACCTTGGTCTGGATAAGATCAAGCAGCGTGGACACGCAGCGTTCGGCTGAGGGCTCCACCTTAATGGCGCATCGCCCGATGGCGCGGACTGCCTTGCGCACAAAATCCACGTCCACCTCGGTGGCGTACTCCTTCAGCTCGCTAAGCACCTGGGCGATGTTGCTCTGGTTGGCCAGGCGGATCATAATGTCTAGCTTCTCCAGTTTCACGTAAATGGGATCGTTGTATTTCACGAAGAACACCTTCATTTCGTGCTTGAGAATGTCTGGCCGCTTCTGGACAATCAGATTGATGTTGCGCAGGGCCACATACTGCACCTCCGGCTCTGAGGAGAGCAACGTAACCAATGGCGGAGCCAGCTTCTTGGTGAGCGTGGCGCAAAAGTCGCTGTCGCTGGACAGCATCTCGAGCAACTTCATCAGCACCTTGACGGCGCTCAAAACGACGGCGGCGTTGGCGTGAGCCAGACGCGGAGTGATTCGCTCGCAGATGGACTGCGCCTCGCGCTCATCCTTCGGGCTGTAGTTGGCCAGCGAGTCCAGGATAAAGACCTGGCCCCACTCGGTGCACTCGTTGAGCGCCGTCAGCAGCTTGTTAATGGTGACCGAGTTCATCTCCACGAGGGGCTGGCCGGACTGACTTGCCTCGTTAATCTCGCTAAGAGCGGCCACCGCATTGGCCACCACCATGGGATTCGAGTCAGATAGCAGATCCTTCAGTTGGTCCAGAAAGCCTTGGTCCTCCACCATTGTGGCTGAAATGTCGTACAGCTTGGCCACGCACACTGCGGCCGTCTTGCGCACATACGGATCCTCGTCCTTCAGGCACTTGCGCAGCGGCTCGCACAGGTACTCGGTGATCTTGTCCACCCGAATGCAGCCCATGGTGCGCACGGCCAGCGCCCGGATAAGCGGATTGGAGTCCTCGCAGTCCTTCACGAACGTATTAACCGCCATGATGGCCATGTCCGGCTGCGATTTGGCGTAGTTCATCAGATAAAGGTAGACCAGCTTCTTCAGCTCCAGGTTGTCCGTCTGCATGCAGTTGACCACGTCCGGGAAGAGGGCGGACACGTCTTTGCCCACGGTCATGCTGGCGATCACCTTCTTCACCGCCTCCTTCTTCTTCTCCTTCTTGTCGTTATTCAGCTCCGACTTGAGCTCGAAGATCTCGCCCTTCTTGGTGGTGGTGAAGTACTTGGAATCAGTCATCGTGGCTGCTGCTCCTAGCTGCGTACTGAAATTGGAATCGAGATTGAGTTTAGAGAGGGGAACGTGGAGTTTCCGGCACAAGAAGTGCGATTATTGATTGCAATCCCCCCTCACAACACCACACCACATCTTGGGGGCGGAATCATCCGAATACCAACACATTCGCCCCTATCGCAGCTTGAACACGTCTCAAAAGGGGCCCGATTTTCGGGATGACTCAGAACTGGCCAGGGGAAAAAGAAGCCCTCAGTTGGACTGCGCCTATGCCCACTTGGGGAGACTTCTGCCAACGCAGCTTGCTTTTAATTACCTTTCAAATAGTTGATTTTCGGGCACAAAGATTTGTTAGCTTTTCTCTTCTATCTGCAATTAGTGCGACCGTTTACAGGGGAGTGACTTGTCGAAGCGCTGGTATTTTTTCTGTTTAGTATTTTGATAAATCGATTAGTTTTTGCGATTTTATCGCAAACTGATGTTTTGTGTTATTATCGAAACATTTTTAAATAAGTGGGTGCATTAAATTCCTTTTTTTTGGAAATTGGTGTTGATCAAGGTCAACATATCCTACTCGTAAAAGAGCTCAGATTAGGAAAATCATGCAGAAGATTTTTCCAGATATAAAATAAAGGACAGCCAATGAAGTAAACTGAAATCTCAATGAAAAACGAAGTCGACGCTCTCACCAGAGAGCAATATAGCGAATTAGAGTGAGATGGCTATATTACATCTGAAAAGTAACGGATCGTAAAAGCAACAGGCTAACTTTGTTATTTATAATAATGTTATACAAAATTTAATTTTCAATTGTATTTACAAATTATTTATGTTAAAAAGTTCAATATCTTCACCTAAAATTGATGTCAATATCCTTTTTCAATATTAAATTAGAATGAAAGACGGCAGTAACATGAAATAGAATATTTATTTCAATAAAATGCGCTCCTTTAAGTCTGAAAGGAAAGTACATTATGTACGAATGTTTTAATAGAAATTTTTAATTGTTCGATGCCTTATCAAAAACCGAGACTTCCGTGATCCCCCATTGAAATAAACATAATTGAATATCCTAACAATTTTATTTTTTAATATTCTCAAGAAATATCATTTAATAAGTTATTAACACATAAAACAAATCAAGAGTAGTATTGAATTAAAAAATGTTTTGTTTTCTTATATTTTAACATCATTTTCATTTCATTTGCTTTTTATCGATCCATTGAAATATATATATACATATATATATATATATATATATATCATCATTTTCACATGGGGATTTTCCCATATAAATTGTATATTAATAGTTGCATATTAACTTCATTCGCTCACGACTTTCTCATCACTTGTATCCTCTTTTCTTCTCCTCACTTTCATCTATTTTTTTTTTTTTTTTAATAAATAAGTTCGGAATAACTTTAAAAATTTTGATGTTTCATTAGTAAAAGTTGTAAAGTTCGCTATTACACCTTAATTATATACACGTTTAAATAAATCATATTCCAGTAATTCAGTCTTATGAAATAAACAAAAACTTAGGTCCGGTATATTCAGCTGGAAAATCAATCAATAAGAAAACAATCGTCCAAAGCCATTTCGAATCAATAAAACAATGAAATGCGGATTATTCCGATTTCGTTTTTTTTTTTTTCATAATCAGGCTTGGCTCCTAAGTGAACGGTCTTCTTCGTCCTTATCTTCGTTTTTATTGCTGCTCTTATTGTTGTCCGGTTCTTTTTGTTGTGTGCGTGTCTATGCGTGTTTGTGGATGCGATTAGGTTTGTTCGTCCTCTGCCTATCCAGTTTTTCTGATTCTGAGTGAGCATAGACCTTGGAGTGGATTTTATCCTCCGTTCGAGGGATTAAAAAAGTACGGAAACAATATGTGGTAGTGAAATGCATACTTTTGTTAACGGAAGCTTCTGGTTTTCCCTTTACACTTATCAATATATATATTGCACGTTATGTTGACTTGGTTGTTATTCGCTTTAAATTGGAACTGTAGAAAATCTATTAAAACTATCATATTCCCATAACATTTATCTTAATTTGGTGGTATCGAAAGAAACGAAAGGTGGAAGAGCGAGCAGCTTCAGCCCGCAGTTACTGGATTGCCTGTACTGTAACATTTGTCATTTGTTATTGGTATTGCCTATTTATGTGGGTGACCGTACATATAGTACGGATAGTACGGATTGTAACTCTTCGGAGCGCACACTCAGCGGATAATTGAGAGCCCTTTTCGCCGATGAGCACTGTAGTCCGCATAAGGAAATGAGCAAAGTTTGACCCAACTTGGTAACTAACGAAAGCAAAACATGGAACGGGACTTTAGCAATTGGTTATCGGCGATCGGTGATCGGGTATCGAAACTATCCGATGAATGTGGGCTCGCTGAGCTCCGTTACGTTTTGTATATCAACTTTAAGCTGTGTGGTAGGATATGTTATTCATTAGTTGTTACATTTGTATCTGAGTTTCGTTTCCCTTAGTTGCATTTTTCTAGTGTCTTGTTCATAAAAATATACACCTTTGGTAGTATGTACGTATAAGTTGTGTATGTACAAATCGTGTTCGGTTCTGATGTTTTGAAGCGAGTAGAGGGAGTCCTGGTGAACAAAGGCATAGATAAATATTACGTGGTGCAGGACCGTTGGGTGGCACTATATCTTAAGTAGTTGGTCCGGAAAGCTCCTCTTCGAAAACCCTAATATTGAGTGAGTGGAACATGGAACTCGTTTAGTTTCGGTCTACTGGTTCAAGAAGTGCATGGTGCATTGATTTGGCACTCGAAATTTAACAGATTCAACGGAAATGAATGGACTCGAACGAAATACATACATACATAGGTTGAAATCAAGAATCGAATGTCTTAGACGGTACGTTTGTTTTGTATATAAATAGTGTTCTTCTCTGTTGCGGGGCTAGATCGAAAGATCGAGGGCTAGCCCTAGGTTATTGAGTTTTTGTTGCAATCTTTGATATTCGCTATTCGGATTCTTTCCTGTACAAAGTCGTGAAGTACAAAAGGAATAAATTATCATAAGTATTATTATTATTATTAAAAAGGTTGATTTTGCTTTAACTTGCCATACTTGTAATTTAGCTAAAAATAGTTATGCATGGTTTGCTTGTACATAGTATATAAAGTGGAAAAAAGTATGCTTGTACTTGTACATAAATGTTTTCATTATCATATTTGCTTTTGGTTTAAATATCATTGTGTTTATACATATTTGTAGTTATGCTTGCTTTGGTTTTATCCTTGGTTTAAGTTTGAATAGTTCAATAAATATTTGGTATTCTTTGGTATTCGTCTATATGGTAATTTTTATAAATATATATGCATATTTGTATAATTTTTGCTTCGTATTCCATTAGTAAAATAAATTGTATTACAACGAATGCGAAATGCCGCTTTAAAAATGAGTTTTAGTTTAGCGCGAGCTCTAGAATAAAAAACAAATAACATTTCGAAAGAGTGTGTAAGACGGGACGGCCGTAGGCAGAGCGTACTGTACTGTAAAACCTCGCGTCCAGGCGCCGTATAAAATGCATAGCATAAATATGTAAACAACAATATCGAATCATAGGTGCATAAGGTTAGTGTTCAAGATCGTCAGGTGTCTCGTAATATCGTCAATTTGTCTATCGTCTGTCTGTCTGTGTGGCTGAGCAAATCCCGACATTGTGCAAGGATCGTCTTGGGCCAGAGGGCCAATATCATTTGGGGTTACGAACGGTGACCTCTGACCTGCTAGAGGGATCCATCCACAAGCACAGGATTTCAAGTTTGTCTCTGGTATTGGAGCGTGTCAGTGAGTGAGTGCGGTTGCGAGTGTGGGGGTGATGGTGCCTAAAATGTACAGTTGTGCATGGTAGCACCCCGACGACCCGACCACCTCACTGCCATGTGGTGTGGTACATATCTGAACTGGATCAGACACACGCCCGAATAGTATTGTGTCTGCCTTCCTGATGCCTGTGCTGAAAGCCGATTGACCAACGTCACCCAAAACGCCAGCCAATCGGAGTTGAGCACAATCGTTCAATGGTTATCGGTTATCGGTTGTTGGTTATATCATTTATCAGTTATCTATTATCTGTTATTTGTTATGTTTAATCGGTTGTCCGTGGCTTTGCTTATCGTCTATCGCTAATCGGTCGGTTTGGTATCAAGGTTTGGGTAATTTGAATTCGGCAAACTTTGCACTTTAACTCTTGCTGAACTAATAACCCATCGCTATATATGTAAATATATATTTGCTTGTATAATCAATACATATATATATATATATATCAATATATATATGAGTGTATATTATGTATTGTATATGGTATATGTGTATAACGGTGACCTCGCTGTTGGTCCAGCGGAGTGCTGTGAACAATGACTCCACCGTCCAGGCTTGTATACGGCATGCATCTGCGAACCGCCAACAACACACCTCGCCATCCATATGGTTAAACTTAACATCTCTAATCGTATTTACAAGTGAGTGAGCTGCATCCGGCTGACCGGATCCAGCTACTGGTCCGGATCCAGCGAACTGACTGCCATTGAGATCGTAGCCGATGTGAGTGGGTTGTCTTTCGTTGATGGAGCATCACTCGGGAATTAGCGGGTATAGGGTTTGGGGAACTGGGACTGGAATTGGAATTGGAATGGTAACTGGGACAGGGACAGGGACTGGGACTGCAACTGGGTCTCTGTGCTTAGTCATCCCACGTGGGGAACTGGCCCTCGTCCACGAACATGCTGAACTGGCCAGTGTACTGGCGTTCCATCGGAGGACCGCTGCCCGATCCCGATCCCTTCGCCTGTCCGGCGATCGGCGGTGGTGGAACAGGTCGGTTTAAGCCCGCAGTGCTCCTGCCAGCTGGCTTCTCCGGCGCACTGCCCTGGCCACTTCTCGAACTGCCCTGGGCCGACGACGAAGATGACGTGGTCTTTCCGTAGTTATAGCGCTGCTCTGCTGGACAAATTATGGTTATATTAGCAAGTAATACGATTATCACTTCTTATAGATGGGCTTTGAGGATAGACTTCCTACCAAGTATCATGAAATCGTGATTTCTTGATTAAGTTCCGTTTACTTTTTATAAAAATTACTCATCCGCCATGTTGTTCAAGGGGATTTGCTTAACTTAACTTAACTGGGAGAATATATATATACTAGTTCGAAATGGTTGTGGATGCATAACGCATTCGCAAGATATATATTCTTTGGTCACATTTTCAATAATGTCTTACTAAAGGAAAGGAACTTGCAATCAAGGGGGACAAACAAATGAGACTCACTCGACGGCTGCTTCACCTCCTTGCTGGCCCAGACGGGTTCGTGGGTCTGGTTGTACGATTGCTGATCCCACACGGCCTTCTCCTCGACGTTTTTGCTCTGGAAAGGAGAGCGGAAGGGACTTAAGTAAGATGGGACAAGTAAATGCTAATGCTAAGCCAATCGGAAGAGCACTCACGTAGTCGACATGCAACTCCAGGTCGTCGCTGGCCTGCTCGAGGCTGCTGTGCGTGATGCCGTAGTAGAAGTACATAATGAATCCCAGCGACATCCATACGGTGAAGCGTACCAGCGTGAGGATGCTCAGCTTGAATATCAGGTAGATGTTCACTGTGATGGCGATGGCCGGAATGAACGGGAGTCCGGGCGTGAGGAAGGCCAGCGCATATCTGGACGAGAATGGAGCAGGAGGAGATGGATTAGCCGGGGATGCTGGGGCTGCTGGGGGAGCAGATGGATTGAATTACCTATTCTGCGGCTGCCTCGATATAATCAATAATATCACAAATATGCCGATAAACAAAATGAAATAAATGAAGGCGGCGAGGCCACCGGACCAGCCAATGGCCGCGAACAGGTCCAGGAAGAATATGAGACCGAACATGATGCCCACTAGCTTGGTGACGTACATGCCTGGTGGATCGATTTCGATGGATCGGTGGATACGGTGGATACGGTGGTGCGTATTGGATTGGAAAAGCAAAAGCAAAGAGTCAATTTCAATCGCAGTTTTTCTAGTTCGTCTATGGATATTCAGCAGGAACCAACAACGGATGTGTGTATAGTTTTGGATCAACCAGAAGCACCATAAATATTTATTATTCTAGGTCAACATACCACTCTCGGCGGTGGCCTGGCCGGGATTGATCCAGGGAAAGAAGCCTGGGCACAGGTACGCATAGTCATGGATCTTCCGGGTGACGAAGTTCAGGCCCATGGCATCGAAGGCGGTCGCCTGGCCAGTTGGCCCGGTTGGTGCGCCATGTACACTGCCGTAAAACTTGTTCTCGGAGCGATCGGACACGAGAAACTGGTCGTCGCGACCGCCCAGGAAACCCTCCGGACTGTCGTCAATGAAGGAGTCGTCCGAATCGGACATGCCGCGCGTGACACGCTTGATGGTCAGCTTGCCAGGCACCTCCAGCACCTCGGCGGGCGTAACGTGGGAGCGGGAATCGCTGGCCGTCCCGTGCGCCACCGGGGTGCGCAACTGAGCTGGGAGCAGCTCCACAAGCGAGGTGCTGTGCGGCTGATAGCGCAGCACCAGGACGCAAGTGGACACCAGCGTATAGGCCAACAGCGTCCCAATGGACATCATCTCGACGAGGATCTCCAGGCGCACAGTGAGCGCCACCAGGGCGGCGGCCAGTCCGCTGCCAATGGTCGCCAGTCCGGGCACATTGGTGCGGTGCCACAGCTGCGATAGTTGTCTGCACGAAATAGAAATCCCATTTCAAGCTCCAGAATGACTATGAATGTAAATAGGCGATGAATCACTCACCTGAATATCAAGCCGTCCTGGGCCATCGCATAGATGACTCGTGGCATGGGAAACATGGAGCCAAACATGGCCACCGAAAGTCCTGCGGTGGCACCGATGGCCACCACCGCCCGGCACTTCGGGGCATTCACGTACGACCACATCTGGACCAGCGCCGCTCCCGTGTTGATGTGGTCGTAGGGAACTGGGGAAACGGAAAGCATTACATCAGTGTAGTTAGATAGATATCATATATCTTAAAAGTGCACCAAAGGCGCCTTCTTACTAATCATCATCAATATTCATCAAGAAAAGAGAATATCTTCCTGATAATATCATGTTCGATCTAGATCTGTCATCATGGTATATGGTATATTATATATAGTAATTGGGGCTTAATATTATTATATATAGTAATTGGGGCTTAATCTTAGGATTCCCATTAGATTGTGGGTTACATTCACCTATCACTAAGATACTCACCCACTAAAGTTAGGACTAGACTAACGCTAACGTAGGCGATTAGCACGACGACCAGGGAACCAACGATCGCCTTCGGTATACTCTTCTGTGGATTGTGTGCCTCCTCGCCGGTTGTCGCGATGATGTCGAAACCGATAAAGGCGTAGAAGCAGGTTGCAGCACCGGAAAACACCTGTAAGTCCATGCATCGTAGAGTTATTATTTGAGTATCTGATACGCAGCCTTGTTTGCCCATTTGCCCGATTTGCAAGTTGCAAGGTAGAATGGGTACTTACACCACTCCAGCCGTAGGGCAGGAATCCCTGGTGCTCGGACCACGTCTTCGTATCCACATAGAACAGCCCGGCGGCCATTACGAAGACCCACGTGGCCAGGTTGACGGCGTTGAGTGAATGGTTGAAGATGACCGACTTGCTGGCACCCATCGCCAGGACGCAGGTCATGAGCAGCGTGATGCCGAAGGCAATAAAGTCCGGTGGTTTGCCTGTGAGTGTAGAAGATTTTAATCAGTATTGCCGGGACCAAGGAGCCAGGAGACTGGAGCAGCCAATACTCACCGAATATCGTGCCGATGGACTCGCTTATCGTCCGCGCAATGGCATTGCCAGTCAGGGAATCGAAACTAGAACTTAACGCACAGGCACAGGCACTTGTTCCTGTCGAAATCCGAAATTCAAAGCAAAGCGTTAGCATGAACATTGAGACAATTCGGAGGATGCACTCACCTATTAGATATTCCAATATCATGTTCCAACCAATTATAAAAGCTACAAATTCTCCAACCGCCACATATGAATACATATAGGCCGAGCCGGATGTGTGTGGCACACGAACGCCAAACTCTGCATAGCAGGCGCCTGTGGATCAATGAATTAATATAGGGATCACAAAGATGTGGATGAAAGAAGGATCTTAGTGCTCATAATGCCACAGCATTCTATAGTAAGTGAGACATATGAGATAGGTGACAACAAGTAGTGCAACATCACATTTTCAATGGTTTAGTGTTGTAAAGCACACTTGAAAGCACATAGCTTTCATCACCTTTGTAGAAATTAGTCCAAACAATCTGAGCTGACTCACCTGAGAAAATGCTCGCTATGGCGGCTATAATAAAACTAATAATCACTCCGGGTCCGGCTATCTTCTGGGCCACCATGCCGGCCACCAGGTACATGCCCGTGCCGCAGCAGGATCCGATGCCCAGCGAGGTCAGGTCCAGCGTGTTAAGACATTTCTGTACATGTACACGGGCATTGGGGTTATTTTGTGCTCGAAGGGCGTATGCCTCCACTGACTCACCGTTAGCTTGGGCTTCTGTGGCTGTGCGTTGCCATCCTGCAGCTGCTTCACGTCCTTGGTGCGGATGAGCTTGGGCAGAAGCGTCGTCGAGCTGACTCCTGGCGGCAGGGGCACCCTGAACTTGACCTGCAATCGGAGCGAAGCGGAGCAGAGCACCACCAGCAGCACAATTAATTCGAGGACCAACGTTCGAGCAGCTGCTATTGAAAGATGAGTGCCATCGAGGACCACAGCCTCCCCAACCACCAAGTCACCCAGTCACCCAGTTATCCAGTCTCCCAGTCACCCACACGGAAAGCGAGTGCTCTCCACTGATAACTGATGTCAGCTATGAGCAGCGGAATATGAATAGCAGGATGTGCTTGTGGCAAGGTCCTGGCAATCGATATTTGCAACAAGTCCTGTGACCACTACTTGCACACTCGCAAAAGAACTCATATTCCGAACGTATTATCTCCGGAACATATCTTTTTCTGCCGTCACAAGTTTCCTAAACTGTTACTGTGATTTACTTCGTGAGAAAAAATCAGATAGTATCATGTTTCCTTTTATATATATGTTATATATATTTGCGTAAGAGTATATAAATGGTAATTAAATGAATGAAATAGTATCCAATCCAAACCCATTGAATGATATTACGCCAATGTGCTGAATTGTTATTTGTACAAACATAAAATAAATTTAAAATCAATTGCGAGTGCTTTTAGCTGTAACTTGATTTATTTGAATCGACAAATATTGCTTATGTCCATTTAAATGGTATGTATAGATAGATAAGCATACACACGCAATCATATTTTAATCTCCGTGGATGTTTTTTTACGCGCATCAAATAAAAACGTAAGGACAGTTTAATTAAAACCGCCATCAGCTGAAGTGAGAATCAAGCAATTATTTGGATTGCCTGGAACAAAAACAGCTTCACCACGCTTCCCACAACCACCACCACCACCACCACCACTGATTCAAGTTTTGAGGAAATGGCTCGTAAAGAGGACCTCGTTGCATACATTTCAGGAAGAGCCTTTGATGTCAGCTGCAGTGGCCGACATTATTTGCTCCCCAGTTTCCCAGCTAAATGGCATTTCAGCGGGCAGGCGGTCGACCGCAGATGTGTCTCCACCACGAGTGCCTCCATCTCCGCCTCCATGACCATTTCCAGTGGCATTCAAAGTGGATGCGTGGGCGCCTTGGCTCGTTTCCGCACTGGGTAACCATCCAGGCAGTGGCCTCCGTTGCCCGTTGCACCCACATCCCACATCCCACATATCCACATCCACATGTGCGGTGTGGTGTGGTGTGGTGTGGTCGAAGGACAACTACCCATGCTCCACCCTTTGTATTTCAATGAAGAGTATCATGCTACCCCAAATACTTATAACCTTGCCGATGGCGTTTTAGTTTTGTACTGCACTGTTTTAAAATTCTCACATCGCATCGAACAACACGCAACAATTGCTCGAAAATGCAAATCCTTTTTTGAAAACAGGTGTCTAAGAGTATGCTACGTTATTACGTCTGAACAGGATTTGCCAAAGATCAAGACCAAGCCGTCTCAGTTATTTCATTCAACACCAAATTTACGCTGAATAGGCCAAAAAGACATCAGTTGTCAGCTAGGATACCACTGCCCAAGGATGCCATTCTTCCAGGACCCCTTTCCGCTGCGTTTCCAACAATTTGGCGATATTAATGGCGTGCAAGTGCCAGGGGCGAGTGGATGAGCAACTGCAATGACAGCAGCAGAGAAGGTCACCCCACTGGTCCTTCGGGGGGACGTTAATCTCGCGGGGGAGTCCTTCGTGTCCTGCTTTCCAAATGGCTTTTGTCGACTGAAGAGGCATCCATCCGCAAATAGATAGATCATTTGTACCCTGAGAGAAACCTCTGTTCTCGGACAGAAATATTACTCATAATAGGTCCTACAAATGAAGGTCGGGTCAAAGAAGTTGACGTTAAATTAAATATGTTGCATATATACTACTAAAGTCACTTTGAAATTACTCAGATAATAGCCGTAATCATATTCTTTTGAATGAAACTGAATCAAGTATTGTAACAGATTTGCCAACTGCCATTATTCCTCGCTGTGTATATATATATATACACATATATATATATATATATATAGCATACTTTTCGGACGGCTAAGCCCGCCATGCAGGCAGTCACACGCGGCGTATGAGCGATATGGTCACAATAAAGCTCCGGCTCTGGCCAAAACACATGCTTGTGGAGTGTGGGCGGGATCCCGGATTTGGGATTGAGTATTCCTCCACTCGGGTGGAATGCGGTGCGGTCTGGGGTGACTGTGACTATGACCCAGCTCTGCAGCTGGGGGATTTGGCCTAGAGGAGTTGGGCTCCAATTACAGACGCGGCTGTAAAGGGCCAGCGCAACAGAAGTGGCAATAAAGATAACGCTAAGCCAAAAATTTGGCCTCCCCCCCCCCTTCAGCAATCCCCTTTCCACAGCTGTTTGTGTGTGTCTGTGTGTGGGTTTATGTTGTTGTTTTCTTTTTATGCTTTGGCATTGAAGCTCGGTGTTAGTGTAGTTGTTGCCACGTCTATGCTCGTTCGTCGATTACTTGCTTGCCTGTTTGCCTGTGTGTGTGTGTGTGTGTGGCGAGCTTCTTCGTTGTCAAATGGATTTGCATAAGTCCACGGTACTACACACACACACACATACACACGCTTTCGCTTTCACCCTATGCGTGTGCGTGTGAGTCTGTGTGTGTGTGTGCGTCGGCGTTCGGCATCATAATGACCTTTTTGGAGCATACCATTACAACGGAGCCCCATTAGCACACGCACACAGTGTTTGGTGTGTGTGTGTGTGTGTGTTTGTGTGAGTGGATGGTGGATGAGGGGGCTCCAATTTTAGCAGTGACCAAAACTCTGTGTCAGAT
Organism: Drosophila melanogaster; assembly: GCF_000001215.4. Classification (NCBI taxonomy): domain Eukaryota; kingdom Metazoa; phylum Arthropoda; class Insecta; order Diptera; family Drosophilidae; genus Drosophila; species Drosophila melanogaster. The sequence goes on along the minus strand of NC_004354.4, from coordinate 19,719,926 downwards.
TCAGTGGAGAAATAAAAATACACTTTTCAGTTGTGTGTGTTTTTTTTTTTTTTGTTTTGTTTCTTTTTTTTGTAGAGGAGGCAGGAGGTCGAAGTTTGTTTGTACTTTGGGTCTCCTTTGGTCTTTTCGCTATTTGATTGGGTTTTCATCGCTTACCTTCTCCAGCACCAGCAACAAATCCGACGGCTTCATTGCGCTTTTGTATCTCGGCCCTCAACAGTTACGAATCAAAAGGATAACAGCGGGGACGGGGGGGATGGCTTGTAGCTTGGTGAGTTGCCGAGAATTCGGCGATTGTTGCACTTGAAGGGGCACTTCCGCCTCTCCACTTCTCCGCTTCTTTGCTCTTCTCTTGCTCTCTCTCTCTCGCTCGAGTTGTGCTTACGCTTAGCCTTATAGCGTTATCCTTATCCAGGAGGAGCGGCGCAGACTGGAGATCCTGGCTGTTGTTAGCGTTACTGCTGCTGCTGCTGCTGCTGCTGCTTCTGTTGCTTCCTTGGGCTTCGCATTGATTTTTGTCAGCAGCGTCATTCTATATTCAACAGTTTACGGCTGAAGGATACGCGCCCGTTGAATGCTACGCTACGAATCCTTGCTGTTCCTGCTGCTGCTGCTGCTACTACTGCTGCTTTCACTTTCGGGTTTTCGCCAGCACTGCCACTGTCACTTTCTCTATCTCTATCTGTATCCCAACCGCTCCTGTTGTTGCGCGCCTTCGCCTTCACGTGGCCCCAGCACACACACGCACACACGCGCACACTCGCGTGTATATACGTGTATCCTATATCCTTTCGCCGTTTCGCACGCACACAGACACACGGACACACGCTCGCACAAAAACAAAAAGTCAAATGTCTCGGCGACTTGCAGTTAACGTAGATGGCTACTTTTATTAGTATTATTATTATTATTAACGTTATTATTGTTTCTCGTCCTGGTCAGCTATGCGCCCTGTGCCCTTCGTCCTTTCTCTCTTTTCTGGCCACGTTTCTCGCAGGCGGTCGCGCTTCTCGCCTCGGTATTCGGTGAATGAATGCCAGCGATTTTTCCGTGTGTATCACTTTTTTGTGCGAAACGAAGCAGCGAGTTCGCCTCTGGCCCGCTCCTGCTGCAGAGCTTTCGTCCTTACAGCATTACTTGCGTGCGTGTTGCGATGCGGCGAATGGCGAACGGTGAACGCTGAAAGGCTAACGGTGAATGGTAAGCGACGTAGTTGTCGCGATCTGGCAACGCCGCTGAGCAGGAAGTTCCCTGTATCTATAACAGAGTTGTCCTGCTAAAGCTACAAGTTACTCGACTTTCGATTTCAACTGCTCTGCTCTCTCGCTCTCCCGCAATACACACACACACACACACACGCACCCACTCGCTCCCGCTTCCGCTCTGGGTCGCTCTCTTGCACGCATAAAAGTAGGCAACGGAAAGTGCAAGCGGCGAGCGCGCAGACGCACCCCCTTCCCACGCACTAACATACACTCGCACGCTGTATGCGAGAGAGTCGCTCAAGGATATGCAAATACACACACTCCCCAGAGGCGCCGCTTTCATCGGAACTGTGTATTGTGTAACGGCACCGAGCAGCATATGTGTGCGCACCTGTTAACTGCTGTTTGCTATTTACTGTTACCTGTCTGCCCGTTCACCCGAACATCCGCCCAAACTTGCCATTCACCAGTTTCCAGTGGCGCTTATCTGGCATCGCATTCAAAGCTACTCAAAGCTCGCACTTCAAACGGGATAATCGCGCACTTGTGCCGCCAGATGGCGCACCTGTCTAAGGATTGCAACTCGCCTATAGATAAACTTCATAAGATTAAGACGCTCTGTTAGCACAAAGCAAAGTTAGTTTCAATGGTATTACATGCTTTGTATTCATGTTACGCTAACAAAAAATCGAATTCTACATATCTTTTCTAAGAATCTTTATTCTAAATTGTGCTATTTTCTCTTGGCAACAAGAGCGTTATATGTATACGCATATGCAGTACATTTTATGTATGAAGGCAAAATTATGTATATTTACCACATACATTGGCATGGTTATTATCCAACTATTTAAATCATAAATATATACAGTGAAAACATCTTATCAAAACTATATTTGTTTTTATGTAGAGCGATGGAAGTTGGCTTTTAAAATGCTTATGAGGCTATTACTGCAGTTTAAAGTTCAGTTTTCAACAACAGAATCTAGTTTGTGTGATGAGAATATCTCACAGTTGCCACTCTCGAGTTCTGTATGTATCGCAATTTGAACAATTTCGAAAACGTTACAGTTTAAATTCCACGAACAACAGCCATGGCATATGTAAAGCAGTATGTTCTACCCCCAATGGCAATGCCAAGAATAAGAATCCACCGCCGCAGACTCATCTAATGGCCCGATGTCCGTATGTCTGCGCGTCTTCTACATACATATGTATGTATATGTATGTATTTGTGTGAATATCTGTATCTGGGAGCGTTGCAAGTATCTCCGTATCTTTGCGCCTTATAGCTATTGGTTTTTGGTCGTTTGTTGGCTGCCGCTTTCCGTTTTGAAACAAAAATGAGTACAAGGGTTATTTTTAGAACTAAAATTTTCTTGATTTTTACTCGTTAACATTGCTTACGCTCCGTTCTGTAGTTGCTGTCCGTCCGTCGCCCCTTTTCCTCTTACCCATCCCCCTTGCCCACGCTGAAAATTTCCTCCGCTGGCGTCACGATCGTGAATGTAGCTGTAGCTAATATAATCTGTATCTGTACGCCTGTATGTGCATCCGTATCGCTATGCCTGTATCTGTATCTGAATCGGAATCGGAATTGGAATCGAAATCTGTTTCTGAATTCGAATCGGTTTCTTTTTTGTGGGTCCGGTGATCTTTGGCGTGGACTTTAAGAGATTTTCCTCCCCCAATCCCAATGGCAACTTAAGTAACATTAGTTTCGATAGTTTCAGCCCTGCAGCAAACATACATACATATATGTATGTATGTACAATACTACATATGTGGGAACATGTGTGTACACTTGGAACAAAGTCAAAAGATTCAAAACGTTGAAAAGGAATATCATATCATTTATTCAAAACGACACATAACGAATATCAAATCTATCAAAACTATAAATTACCTAAAATGCCAAATATTTTATAGTTATGTTTTCTAAATACACAAATACATAAGTTCACTGCGTTGGGATTTGTTCTGATATATAAGGATCAATATCTCTTGGTTTGATTTGCTTCATTCAGAATCAACAAATATCCAATGCTACTAACATATATGCATATATTTTCTTTCAACTAATTTTTCCCAAATAGAACTGATCTGGGGGATCAATAAGCTATGGTACATACGAAATCATTCGAGTACCTAGAGTAAAATGGTTTATTCACATCCTGTTCGATTGAGGACGTGGCAGGTCGATTTTGTTAAGTGTGTGCCATGGACTGACAGATGTTCGGCTGAGTGAGTGCATGTGGCCGATTTACATGGGCTCGGGGATGCGATGCCTTTACTTTACACGCTGCCACAGCACCGGCGGCACCAAGATCCCAATATATCGAGATCAGCGGGGAGCGTTTAACAACGAACGTTGGCGTTTTTCGCCAATGACGGCCAGCGACGAGAGTACATAAGATTTATAGTTGCTATTTTTAAAAGCGGCGTATTAAGAACCGTAGGCCAGCGACCAGAAGCAGTCTACTACTACAACTACCACCGATCCGGCCATAAGAAGTAAGGGGAGCTCCTCATGCGCTCCTTTCGTGGTCTTTGAATCGGGATGGGTTGTTGAACTCAGCCAATTTGAGTGAAAACGGGAGCTAGTCATACGATGATGTTTCAAAATGGGCAGGTAATGAGAGATTGCATTCAATATCACTGCAATATTGCAACAGACTTAACATAAAAACAAAGGAATACACATACAACATAACTCTGACAATAAAATTATAATGTAAGAATAGAATAAGAATAGAGTAATATATTTCTTGTCTACTTGTCAATTTAATGGGCGAAGACTAGTAAATGCATATTTAATAAACGCCGAGCCCCTTTTTCGTGTATGTACATATGTATGTATGTTCGCATGACCTGCTGCTGGTCATCAACCGATCTGAAAGATTGAAAGATACAAGCAGCCGAATCAGATATCTTCGATCTTGGCTTGCGCAAAGCCCCGACCGATTTTATCCAGTCGAAGAGCAAATATTTTGATATGCATTGAGTGCTGCTAAGCACATGCAGATATATGCACTAATGTCGATCGGACGAGTGTCTGTCGACAAATTCGAATAGCGTTCGGTCGTCGTTATTTGGATTTGGATTTGGGCTTTGCTCGCCCACCTTTGAGACCTCTGTTCGCTTGTCGATTTTCATTGATTACTATTTGCCTGAATCACGTGTCGATACGATACGATCCAGTACGGTCGATCGATCGATCGATTGATCAACGATCGACGATCGACGATCGACGACGAACGCTTCTTTCCGTGGCATGTGGACATGGATAGCGCCTCACTCTCGTTGGAAATTGGAAAAGAAATCGGATTGAATGGGGCTGGGCGGCGTTGCTGGGGCCGTACAGATTTTAAACACGTCCCCACCGTTATTTTTAATTTTAGTACACATATACCACACGGCGGCGAACACACACAGAACACAGATACTCGGATACAGATACAGATACAGTCGTAGCAACGCATGCTCTGGCAACGATCGTATTCTATTTGTAATCCAAAATAAGTGTACGTATCTGTGGCTGTATCTGCATCCGAACTATGTGGTTCGCTTTACGATCTCTCGATGCCCACTCTCTTTCCCACTTGACTCGACTCGACTCGATTCGAATCGACCTGGCAGACGAACGACGACGAACGCTTTCCGTTGAAATCTCTTCTTTGTGCTCCGTATCGAGAGTCTACTGCCACAGCTCCTGCTGCTGGTAGAGTACAGCCTGTATCTACCATATGAAGCTAACGACACTGGCCAATCTGGAGCAGCAGCTAGAGGCGGGAAAGATCCCAAAATGGTTTTCGGGCGCAGAAGTACCGGAGCACAAGCACGAAAGCAAGTTGCTCAGCGGCGTAGCTTCGATAATCTCAGCTCGAAATAACAAAATACAGCGTTTGGCGGGAGCGGGGTTATCTCCGACCCAATGACTTATCACTGTAGCTGTTGTCCGTAGCAGTTGGTCCGTAGAGTCGACTCGGTTTCGATCTCGAAAACCAGAGCGCCAAGCAACCATCTTTAACAATAGGACTTATTTTTGATTAGAACGGCGAACAGTAGACGAACATCACTTTTTCATTCTAGTGCGACTAATCGAACTTTGTTTTTTTTTTTTATTAACAACTATTTTAATTATATTCTTAATTATTTAATAGATATTATGAACACCACTAAAAGGAAGTGTACAGAAAACAAAGCTCTGCCAACTAATCTAGAATTATGTTCGACTTGATTCGCTGAAAAGTATACAAAAATGGCCGTCCATTTGCACAAAGTACACAGAACTATAGGAACTATACAAAGCAATATATTAACACTTACTAACTTTTTAAATAAATGATTCAAATAATGTTTTAAAGATGAGTTAAGTAGATAAATGACCTTATATGCAAGTTATGTCAGACAACTTTAGATATGTAATGAAATTTACCAGCAGATGTCGCTCTTTTCTTTAAAAGAGAGAAAAATTAACTAACGAGTAACGGGTATCTGCAAGTCGCGACATTATACCCGCCTGTTGGTTTCCAACTATTGCAAAACTATAAAATACAAGATCTATTTATTGTGTGTATAAAATCAAAGCTTATATGTAACCAAATAACTTGCTTACAGTCCTTGGATATTACTTTGTTAATACGAATGCCTAATTGATAAGCCTTTAATAGTGACGATGGAATAAATTAATAATGATATATAAATTGAAGAATTGCAGACAGATTGTATGTTCTATTTTCAAACATAGATTCCACATTCTAATTTATAGTAGATGATAACGAAGAATAGGTTGGAATACTGCGGCATTTAGTATCCTGTTGCGTTTTGGCCAGTGCTCAAGATGCTGTTGCAAAGAGACGGCAAACAGAAGCAACGCCAAACGTTTGCATCCATACCACATCCACATCCACTTCCACTTGGGGTGCCCATGCCCGCCATACTGCACAACATACTCGTATCTATTTTTAGGCTACGACTTTTCCCATTTGGCCCTTCATAGATCCACATAGGTTCACCTCCGTCCTATGCCATACCATACCATCTCCTACCATTCCATCCGCATCCGAATCGTATCGAGTCGGGTCGAGTCGAGCCGAGTCGAATCGAATAGAACCGAATCCAAATCCAAACCCGAACACAGGCACACGGTAGTGTGCGTGATCTGTAGAGTAGGAATCGGAATCGGAATCGGAGTAACTGCTTCCCTCTTCGGATCGTGGGCATCGTTGGAATCATGCTTGCTCTGATCGGATGGATCTGCTGTCTCCGCCTTGCTCCTCTGCCGCTGCGACCGCCACCGCCACCACCACTGCCTCCTCCTCCTCCTCCCTCTCCTCTTTCGACGTAGTCTCTGTCTCTGCCCGAATCTATAAGTAGACACACTTGTATGTACACGTTCGTGTATACATATATATTTATATACCCGAAGTCCGTGTGTGTGTGCAGAACACATGTGCACCCCAGAAGGCATCGCCATCGCCTCTCCGCCGCAATCTACCAGGTTAGAGCAGTGTTCCGTGGTGTTCCGTGCCCGAGGAGCGATCGTCCGCCTAACGATCGTAGCGGTCCATATGTATGTGTGTGTCTATGTGGGAGCTCACCCGTCTGTGTGCGTGCGCGCATGGGTGTGTGCGCGACTGCCGTTAGTATCGGCAACGGGATCGCAAGCAAAAAGTTCAGTTTCAGTTTCGTTGTTGTTTGGTTTGGTTAGTTTTAGTTGGTTAGTTGGAATCTCAGGACGGCGGACTACGGAGAACGGTAAATCGCGTGCAGCGTTGTCCGGAGGAAGAGAATTGCGCTCGCGTTTTCTTTCCACCTTTCTTCTCCACTCTACTTTTCGCTCAGTGCAAATGCAGGTCAGCGAAAGCTTCTCGTGCGTGAGTGATGGAGAGAGCCCAGAGAGTGGCGGTGTGAGTGAGAGCGCGTAACAAGGATGAATGACAGAAAAAAGAACAACAACAAGTGAGCAGGGACGCGCAAACAATAACAACAACTGCAACAGTAGCAAATAAAAGAGCTTTGGCGGAAAGAATAGTGGCAGCTCTGCATAACTGTCAAAGTGCCCGCCAACTGTAAATGTTCGCACGGATATTCGTGAGTGAGAACGCAGAAAGGCACATGTGCATCTGATTTCGTGATTTGTGTTTTCACTTTTTTTTTGTGATTCTTTTTTTTTTAGTTTGTTTTTTTTTCGCGTTTTCTGTCGACGTTGCCGTAGCCGATGAGCCGCCGTCTAAGGCTAAAAGGTTAACTTCTAAATATTAATAGTCGTTGTCGGTTTGTTGTCAACAACAAAATTCGAGTAACGTAAAACAAAATACAACAAAGAACAAGTACGTTCGTTGATTTCGAATTCGATTTCGATTTTGTTTCGGCTCTTGTTTCCGTTTCGTTATTTTGTGGTCTAACAAATGTTGTTTTTGTTGTGATTCGATTTTTATTATTTTTTTAGGCACACACACGCACAATCGCCACGCTCTAGACGTTAAGTGTCACAAAGGTTACATTGCGTTCACACTAGTTACATTTGAAATGCAAACGCCGCCAGGCCAACGCAGCATCCGCAAAAACAAACACAAAAACATAAGCAATAACAACAACAACAACAACGAGCAGAGCCGGAGAGTCCACAATTGAAACACTCGAAAGAATCTGCAGCGGATCGGAGAAGAGGATAGCAGCAGCAGAAATTAGACAATATCACCGTCCAGCATTGCGCCTGCTCAGCAGAATCGGGCCATCCAGAAGCTGCTGACACCACAGAATTCCCAAATGGTAAGCAATGTGAGAGATTAGCTTCCAGGCAAATAGCGCTGCATATCCAAGCAGTGGGGGCGAGAAGATACATGCATATACATACATACAGTTTGTCAAGAAACTGTTTACACACTGTAAGATAAGTTGAATTTTTGACTTTAAAGCTAAAAATAAAGGGTTTTTTGCTTAATTAAACGGAATTTTTTTATAAAATATAATTAAACAATATTTATTTTACTTATAAATCAAAAAACAAATTAAAAATATTAAATATACAAGAAAATAAACAACAAATTCCAAGTTTACACACTTTTGGGACTGTCAAGAAACTCTTTACACATTTTGTTTTCCTACTTTGTTTTGTTCTTTTTCTTAGAACGAACTCGATTTTTCCGTTATTTTTGGCTTTGCATTGCTTTTTACAACGCTTCTATTGAAATTTGTTGACTTTGCTTGTGAAATTTTGCTGATCAAACGTGCTTAAAGCGAATTATTAAATTTAATAAAATGCCTGGAAAGAGATTAACTTTTAAAGTTACCCAATTAATAAACTATAACCACCAGTTGGGAAAATCTTTTCCAGAATTAGTATAAATGTTTCCTGTATCCCGTAAGACCGTCTACAATGTTTTTAAAGGCTCGGAAAAAGAGGACAGGCTTGAACTTAAGAGTGGTGGTGGGCGGAAAATTAAAATTAAAAAACGTGTAGACCGCTTTATTATGCGAATAGTGATTGCGAACCCCCGAATCTCGGTCAGATCACTTGCTCTGGAAATCAGGCAAGAATGTCACCTAACTGTGTCACACGAAACTGTGCGCCAAGTCATCCTACGCCATAGGTACTCTTCAAGAGTTGCAAGAAAAAAGCCTTTGCTATCAGAGATCAATATTGAAAAGCGTCATTCATTCGCTGTGAGCATGATGGATCATGCGGAAGAGTACTGGGATGACGTCATATTTTGTGACGAAACAAAAATGATGCTCTTTTATAACGATGGGCCAAGAAGAGTATGGCGCAAACCGTTGAGTGCGCTAGAAAAACAAAATATCATTCCAACGATAATATTTGGAAAAATGTCACTGATGGTTTGGGGCTGTATCATCAGCAGTGGAGTGGGAAAACTAGCCTTAATTGAGAGCACAATAAATGCCGTGCAATATCTAGGAATCTTAAAAAACAAATTTGAAGGCCAGTGCAGAAAAATTCGGTCTAGTTAGCAACAACAAGCCAAATCTTAAGTTTTACCAGGACATGATCAGAAACAAAGAGTGGAATGTACGCACCTGGCGCCTTTGTAACTGTGGTAAAGTGATCGATACGCCCCCTCAGAGTCCTGATCTGAACCCCATTGAAAATTTGTGGACCTACTTAAAGAAGAAGGTGGCAAAAAGGGACCTAAAACACAACAACAGCTTATGACTGTAATAGTCGAAGAGTGTGAAAAGATCCCGTTTGAATATGACCTGCAAAAACTTGTCCAATCCATGAAAAAAAGGCTTCAACTTGTAGCTAAAGCCAATAGGGCACATACTACATACCAAAACTTTTAAAATTTTAATAAAATAATTTTAAAATTTAGGATTAAACTTTGATTTAGTGTTTTGTGTAAAGAGTTTCTTGACAGTCCCAAAAGTGTGTAAACTTGGAATTTGTTGTTTATTTTCTTGTATATTTAATATTTTTAATTTGTTTTTTGATTTATAAGTAAAATAAATATTGTTTAATTATATTTTATAAAAAAATTGCGTTTAATTAAGCAAAAAACCCTTTATTTTTAGCTTTAAAGTCAAAAATTCAACTTATCTTACAGTGTGTAAACAGTTTCTTGACAAACTGTATGTACATATAGTATGTACATGCATGTACATAGATTCTCCCAGATACGGAAGTGCAGCAGATCCGATCCGAACGCCACAGCCTCCGCACGGATCGCTATCTGCGGTAGTGGACAATCCGTGAATATCTGCGAAACAAATTTCGCCGCGCTTAGTCATCATCGGCAGCTCATCTCTGCCGCGGGAGGAAAGATTTCGTAGAATCTAGACGGCATGAATGAGCTTTGGCCATCAGCACGATGATGCACAAAAACTTCTGGTCAAGATCATAATGGCATGTCCATCTATGTATCTCTTGGAAAACTCAGGAGATATTATCGATGTTTTGAGCTAGAGATATAGATAAACATAATCTTACTGATTTTCTTGGATCTAGTAGACAATGTTTGTAGTTCATATATTATATGGTATATTTACATACCATGCGTTTGAAATATACAATTGAAATGAAATATATGTATGTGTGTACATTGAAATAATTGTGACAAACTTTAACTGCACAGATGTAGCTATTTATAAAAGATTTATGTAAATACATATAAGTATCTGCATATGTTTTGACCATTAACCGTAATAAATTTATTAAAAAATATTTATGATTATTGATATCAAAATTAATATATATATATTTATGATATATACGATACATCGGTCCATAGTTATTTCTAATTATTTAATCATTTATTTTGTACATTGGATTGGATTATAATTTACCTACCATATGAATCATATTTAAGATGCCTTATGTATGTACATACATACATACTATATAAAAATCTTAACGAAACAACTTGGTTTTTATGAGCTTTTCAACGTTGTAAACGCCTGTACGATTTATTAACTATTAAAACTAAATAATAATAATGAATTTAACACATCACTATTATCATCATATCTATATATTTTTTTTTGTATCTTATTGTTAGTAGCAATTGTTTCTTATTTTCCTTAAATTATCCTGTTGGATATCCTTGCAGGATACGAAGAATCCCCCGCCGGTGACGAGCAGCTATCACCACCAGCGGGCGCCGCGGACGCCGGAATCGTACTTCAACGTGCCGGAGTCGGTGGCCCTGCTGAACATCGTCAAGTCGGAGCGCATCCAGAGCGCGTTCCAGTCGAACCGAAAGAACCATGCCAGCGTGTGGGAGATGGTCGCCGAGGTGCTCAACCGCTTCAGTGCGCGGAAGCGAACGGCCAAGCAGTGCTGCAATCGGTACGAGAACCTCAAGAAGATCTACACGCAGCTGAAAAAGAATCCCGAGCGCCATGTGCGCCGCAACTGGCCGTACATGTTCCTCTTCAAGGAGATCGAGGAGCAGCGCGGCGAGTGCTGGGGATCGAATGGCAAGCGTCTGGCGCTCATAACCAAAAACCACAACGAGCTATCCTACTACCAGCGCCGACGGCAGGCGGCCGAGCTGGGAGTGCTGCTCAACAAGGACAACCTCACCCCGCACCAGCACAGCCTACTGCAGAGCCTCAGCCAGAGCCAGAGCCAGAGCCACTCGCACGCCCACTCCACGGACTCCTCGCAGAGCGGGAGCAAGCTGGACCGCTTCCTGCCCAATCACTTTGTGGAGGCGCAGCTCAGCGAGGTGGCCGGCCCGGTCGGTGGCTCCGCATCCGGTGTATCCGGCATGTCCGCCGGCGGCTTCGACGAGAATCCCCTCCAGATGCAGATGGTTCAGGCAGCTGCTGCCGCTGCCGCCGTGGCCGCCCATAAGCGACATGAGCTCCAGATGGCCAGCGTTGGCGGCGTTCAAATGACGCCCGAAGACGACGACGAGGATGAGCCCCAGCGGCCAGCATTTAAAAACCACCTTCACGTCCTGGGTCATGGCCACGGCCTCGGCTTGGGCCACGCGCCAATGGACGACTCTGGCGAAGCACCCGACTTCGAAAAGGACTGCAATGGAGCACTCAACATGCACCACCAGAACAACAATCACAACGAGAACCACATATCAATGAAGTGAGTAAAAGTTGTAATAGATTTCTGGTAAACTATGTAATAGACAGAGGAAGGGTTTTCAATCTCCAAAATATAATTGTTTATAGGCTCTTGTCTGTCCGTCGATATTTCCGTAACTAAATCTCAGAACGTTGCCACGCCCAGTCTTACGCCCACCAACAGTTTCGCAATCAAAAGACAAAAAAGTTCGTTGCAAGATTGAAAATCGTAGTGAAATTGAGAATATAGATTACTTTATGTTTCTTCCATTCAATTTAAAGATGTTACTTTAAGTGTAAAATCTAAATTTCGATGCCGATTCCGATCCTCTAGGGATTACTTACATATACTGCAAACTACAAACCTAAAAGATACTTCACTTCACTGATAGACTGACTTCACTTCATCAAACAAACAAAGTTAAGAAATAAATCCTTTTTACTCAACAATTATCAGTTCAAAAGTAATGGTGTCCATTTAATTGTTAATGGGGAAAGTCCAGATCGATTATCGGGTTGCCCCGTTCTCGAGATCCCGCCTAAGACTCTCGCTTCTCTGCCGCCCACAGGTCGGAGCCACTTTCGGAGGGCGAGTTCAATCCGGACGACATCCAGCTGATGCAGACGAACTACAATGGGTGAGTGCCGGCGGCGACGGAAGCCACCTTCTTCGAAACCGATTCCATTGATCAAATCCATGCTTGCACAGAGCGCAGAACTACTATTCGCCGGGCATGGATGCGAATATACTGCACCCCGATGTGATCGTCGACACGGACATCCTGTCCGACTGCTCCTCATCGACAACGCTGAAGAAGAAGCGCAAGATGTCCACCTCGACCGACGGCGACAGCACCAATTACGAGCTGATCGAGTATCTGAAGCGGCGCGAGAAGCGGGACGAGGAGCTCCTCAAGCGGATGGATGCGCGCGAGGACCGGCTGATGAACCTGCTGGAGCGCACGGTTGTGGCCATTGAAACGCTGGCCGTAAAGCGGGCACTTACGTTTCCAGTTAATCCAACCAAAGAGAACGCGCCAGCGACAGCCAGACCGTTGTCTCCGCCACCACCAGAGGCTCAGTTTGCAGCGCCGCCAGCTACGCAGGAGCAGCCCACCAGTCCGGAACGCAACGGCATTGCGACAGGCAGGAGCGGCACCATTCCCGTCGCGAATCAGGATGCCGCCATTGAGGTGCCAGACGACGGCGATAGCGGTGACGATGTTCAGGTGAAGGACAAGCTGGCCAAGCTGACACCAAAGGCTGGCGGCGATGAACGGACGGATGGCAGGCAGACGTAGAATATAATGCATCCACTACTCGCTAGATCTACTTAAGACTTCTACCTACATACATATATATATATATAACCCTTCCCTACCGCCACTCCTCTCACCGGATGGCGGCAGAGGATACAGTGCCAAAGAAGAGCCATGTCTCGAATTTCAGTTGAGATTGCCATTTTTACTTAGAGAGCCTACACAAGTGCTTAGCGGACGAATGAAACTTAATTGCAATGTTGAATATTAAGCGCCGCAATTTTTGTTGAAGCGATAATCTTAATTCACTTAATTAGCTTTTAGTTAGGCGGAATCCCACCAGCGGATGCCGAATGAATCTCAACAGAGCCGGATTCACACCGCTACGATAATCTAGTTGGAGCTGCAACGGGGCTCAAATGCATTTGTGCAGTAACTAAAGCACAAACATTTCATTTTTTTTTTTTGTAATCTAGATGAATACATGTACCATTTACAAAAAAAAAAAAGAACAATATTGGTTTATTTTACACAGGATTATGCTTAAGACTAAGGGTATAATTTAACCTAGATCAGTTTTTTCCCTTTTTATTCCGCTGCAGCTTGATATCCTTGCTGGGCAGGCTCTTCTTCGCCTTGGCGATCTTTTTGGTGATCAGCAATTTCAGGCGGTTCTTCACTTGGTCATATTCGGCATGGTCAACCACCGCCTTCGTGGACTTGAAAAACTTGGCGCCCTCTGCAAAGAAAAGACGATCGCTTGTTGAGAATGAAAAAATACGCACAGATTCACGTTCTTACCCTTGAGACGAGGATCGTTTCTGGGTATGAAGAAGGACTCCAATTTGTTTTTGTTCCTCTTTTGACCCGACTTCTTCGCTGGCTGGGCCTTGTTCTCCTTGCTGACCTCAAGCTCCTGCTCCTGCTCCTGCTCTTGCTTCGGCTTTACTTCGGTTTCGTCTTCGCTGTCGGACGAGTCGTAGGAGAACGGATTGAGAGTGGCCAGTCCGAGCTTATTGGCAGACGTCTTGCCCACCAGGATCTTCTCATGGCCCAGCTTCTCCAACTGGTCCTGGCGCTTGGCCACCTCCTTCTCCGGTGCACTGCCGAACATGTCCAGCAGGCTGAAACCCTCTCCACGCGTGTTCAGCGAATCCCTCAACGTGTCGGTGACAATGTAAAAGGCCGTCTTCGAGACGGCTGAAGCTTGACTGTTGCCCGCGTCGGCGGTCTTGGCTTTCGTACTGGAAGTCTCCTCCTTCTTCTCCTCCTCCTCCTTGGGCTGCTTTTGGCGCATTAGCTTCTGATGGCCCTCCTTGGCCGGATCGAAGCGCAGCATCTTTTTGTTCTTTGGCGACTTACCGTCCTTATCGTTCGCACTGGTGATCGCGTGTCCCACAACCTGCTCCAGAATGTTCATGTGCCATTTGCGCTCACTCTCCTCCGGCTCAGGCTGATCCTCCAGCTCCGCCTCTTCCTCCTCGTTCACAAAGTTCGATGTGATGCGGAAGCGGGGATCTATACTCTGTTTGCTCTGCATCTCCACCAGACGCTCGCCCTTCTTGCCCTTATGCTGCGGCAGGACGATCTGCTCCTCTTCCTCATCGTCGTCGTTCTCGAACAGATCCCGCTTTTGTATCTTGGCTTTCTGGACGGGCTTGGACGCCTCCTCCTCCTCGGCGTCGCTGAATTTTATTCTCTTTGCCTGACTGCCTTCGACTGATATCACAGATAGCGCCTGCTGGATGGCTGACTTCTTTTGTTGGTGTCCCTGACGCATCTTGTTGAGCGACTCCTTGCGCTTCTGTTCCGCCTGGCTGACATTGGCGTCCGGCTTCTGTTTGGCTGCCTTGCGGTGCTGTTCGATGACATGGAGTGGCTTCACGTCGTGCTCCTGCTGGATGACAATCTGTGGGAAAGGAAAGGAAAGGAATTTAGCTGACAATGAGCTTGGGAACAATGAGTGCGTGCATACCCGGCCATTGTGCATGGAATTGGCGGCGCGCTTCTTGGTAATCAGCAGCTCTGGAGCGACCTCATCATCACCAATCTCCTCATCCTCTCCGAATACCCTGCGCTTGTTTTGGCCACTTTGCACCAGGAGCTGAGAGCTCGGCGCACGCACCTCGGACTCGTCTGGCTCGCCCTGTTCCCGGCGCTGGTTCTCTTCGCGTTCGCGCTTCAGTCGATCCAAAAACGATTCTTTGGCAAGAGAAACTCTTAGCTTTTCGCCGTGCAACTTCTGCCATTTGAGCTCGTTGACGCCTACAAAACCAAGCTATGGTTACTCCTTCCGTCTGGCTGTGATCTTCCGCGGATAACTTACAGTACTGGGCATCATCCGTCTGCACGGTGACGAAGGCAATCACCTTAGTGGCCCCATCCTGCTCCTTGCGCTTCAGATCCACGTGCTCTACGTGACCGTAGTCCTGGAACAGGATCTGCAGGTCCGACTCCGAGGTCCTGGTCGGCAGATCCGCCAGGAAGAACCGAGTGCTGCCCATATTATGTTTACGCTTGCAATGCACGTGTAGAATCCAAATCCCGGCAAGAATTGCTGTGGGCCAGTGTGACCGCGGGCAGATAAAAACTTACACTTAAATATAGCCACAATTCCAATTCCCAATTGCTTTATACAGGTTTTTAACAAGTCCAAGCAACACTAAACCAGCTTTCAAATTTATTTAGCAACTTTGTAAATAGGCAAATACATTAAGTTAGACAAAAATAATCCCCATCGGTCAGTGTTGCAAGGCGAGCAATACAATTACTTTAGGTGCGCAGCTGGCTGGTCACACTGGCAGCAGACGTCACAATAAATTCTATTATTTTGTTTTGTTTTGTGCGAAAAGTTTGCAGGCCAGCAATCGTGGACTAGCCCACAAACAACGGCAGCATGGCGAGCGGGACAAGCGGCACAAGCAGCAGTGAAACGGCCCAGTCGACGGACATGGCACCATCATCGGCCGAGAAGTGGGGCTTCCCTTTGATTGAGCTCTACCGCCTGGCATTCACGTTCTACAAGCGTAAGAGCAGAGATCCCGGCACTAGCGCACCAATAACGGCTAATCTCACATATTGCAGGGAACTCCGGCAAGGCCATCCACTTGTCGTACGAGGACAACCTCAAGCTGATCGCCTTCAAGCAGCAGGCGGCGCTGGGCCCCTTCAACACGAGTCGCGCCCCGGCGCTGGGCGTCCTGGACGTGATCGGACGCGACCGGCAGCAGCACTGGCAGCTGCTCGGTGAGATAACGCGCGAGCAGGCGATGGAGGGGTTCGTCGACCTGCTGGACACAATGTGCAGCGCCTTTCGGCCGTACATTGAGGCCGTGCGGCAGGACCGCGACGAGACGCTGCGCAAGGAGCTGCGCCTCATGGAGGAGAAGAAGGAGGCACGCGAGCGGCAGGAGAACGCCCAGCAGGAGCTGCTCGAGGAGGGTTACAAGGAGGAGCTGCAGCGCCGCCAGCTGCAGGACGCACTCAACAAGCAGACTTACCAGCAGTTTAAGGTAGCCCATCGATTTTTTCAACAACACACCGGCCCGGCCCTCTGCACCTGTTGTTGTGCTAAATAATGCATGATAATTACTGGGTGCTCGGCCTTGGCTGCGCTGTCTGCCATTGAAAAGGGGTCATGACCCAGTTCTCAGGCAATTGCATGCCAGCTCCTGTACCATTAACTTGGCCCTTCTAACGCTTACACTCGTTCCACAGCTGTACGCTGAGAAGCAGTTCCCCGGAAACCCCGAACAGCAGGCCGTGCTTATCCACCAGCTGCAGCGGGAGCACTATCACCAGTACATGCAACAGCTTCATCTGCAGAACCAGAACCAGAATCAGAATCAGAACACGGAGGACAAGGGACACCAGGAAGCAGAACACGTCCCTGGCAATAACAACAACAGCTCAACCGACTTGCCCAACGCCATGGAGGGACTGAAGCTCGGTGAGGTCGAGACACAGCAGCACCAGCAGCTGGCCGAGCAGCAAGACGGGCATGTAGAGCAGACGTTGGAGGGCGTTGGGCAGGAACAGCACGGCGAGGAAGAGTACGACGACTACGTTATGATCTGCCCGGCCAAGATCTGGACTCGTCCCGACATCGAGCAGTTTAAGACTGAGGTGTCCGCCGGCGATGGGGACGGCGTCATCACCATTGGACACGGCGACACGGTGACGGTAGGTGGCAATCAACTAATGACGAAACAAGGCCCATATTGACCGGCACAATTTTGCAGGTCCGTGTGCCCACCAACATGAACGGCAAGTGCATCTTCTGGGAGTTCGCCACGGACAGCTACGACATCGGCTTCGGCATCTACTTCGAGTGGGCCAAGCCCGTGACCAACGAGGTGACCGTGCATGTGAGCGACTCCGACGAGGACGAGGATTGCGTGGACGAGGACTACCTATCCACCACCGAGGACCTGGAGTCCGGCTCGCTGTCGCAGGAGCGCGGCGCAGTTAACAACCCGACTGCTGCCCCCAAGGCACCCATTTCCATTATCGTACCGATCTATCGACGGGAGTGCTACAACGAGGTCTACGTGGGCTCCCACTCCTATCCGGGCGAGGGCGTCTATTTGCTGAAGTTCGACAACAGCTACAGCATCTGGCGCAATAAGACGCTGTACTACCGCGTCTACTACGAGCGTTAAGAGGCCAAAATGTATTTACTTACCACTAACTTAGATGAATCCTATCTCCGTACGAACGGCTAATGTGCAAGTCCGGAATAATCTGTATGTGCGTGTGCGTGAGGTTTTGGTTTTACGTGTGCGTTGCTGCAATTCCGGGAAACAAGCGGCGGGAAAAGACCATGCCGATTTCAGACTAAACCAATATTATTTATTATTTAGTTGTAACCGACGAAGACAAGTCCAAAATTCAATTTGAAACTAATAAACAATATAAAGACAACTGTAAATAATCACTTTTCGAAATCTCTTTGCTTCTTAATGAAGAATAAATTATTCGTAAAATTCACTTAGGAAACTTCTTCATACGACACAATTGCTATTACCAATTTTGGGCATTGAAACAACTATTATTATTATTTTATATTAAATAAAAATTGCATTAAAGTATAGTTAAGAATTTGGCTCGTGTAAGGGGCCCTAACACTAACGGTCCCACGATTTGCTGGTTGTGGTTTCTATCGGTGCCTGGTCACACTGGCCATTATGCATGCACTTCGTAATTTTGCCGGCAATGGAATAGCAAATGTATTTGGCTGTGGGATCAGGCGCCGGCTCAGCTATGTCCTGGGCATCGAGACCTCCTGCGACGACACGGGCATCGCCATCGTGGACACCACGGGCCGAGTGATTGCCAATGTGCTGGAGTCGCAACAGGAGTTCCACACCCGGTGAGTGCTCACATCTCCGCATGCGGTGCCCAATGATGAACTGAATCGATTGCAGCTATGGAGGCATTATTCCGCCCAGGGCCCAGGACCTTCACCGCGCCCGCATCGAGTCCGCCTACCAGCGCTGCATGGAGGCGGCGCAATTGAAGCCGGACCAACTGACGGCCATCGCGGTGACCACGCGTCCCGGACTGCCGCTGAGTTTGCTGGTGGGCGTGCGCTTTGCACGGCACCTGGCCCGTCGCCTGCAGAAGCCCCTGCTGCCCGTTCACCACATGGAGGCGCACGCGCTGCAGGCCCGCATGGAACATCCGGAGCAGATCGGCTACCCCTTCCTCTGCTTGCTGGCCAGCGGCGGCCACTGTCAGTTGGTGGTGGCTAACGGCCCCGGTCGCCTTACGCTTCTTGGCCAAACACTGGATGATGCGCCCGGCGAGGCCTTTGACAAGATCGGTCGGCGACTACGCCTGCACATTCTGCCGGAGTACCGCTTGTGGAACGGAGGACGGGCCATTGAGCATGCCGCCCAGCTGGCCAGCGATCCGCTGGCCTACGAGTTTCCGCTGCCACTTGCCCAGCAGCGGAACTGCAACTTCAGCTTCGCCGGCATCAAGAACAACTCCTTCCGGGCCATCCGAGCGCGCGAGCGGGCAGAGCGGACACCTCCGGACGGAGTCATCAGCAACTACGGCGACTTCTGCGCCGGCCTGCTGCGCTCTGTCAGCCGGCACCTGATGCACCGCACGCAGCGGGCAATTGAGTACTGCCTCCTGCCGCACAGGCAGCTCTTCGGTGACACCCCGCCCACACTGGTCATGTCCGGCGGTGTGGCCAACAACGATGCCATATACGCCAACATCGAACATCTGGCCGCGCAGTATGGCTGCAGGAGCTTCCGTCCATCGAAGCGGTACTGCTCCGACAACGGCGTCATGATCGCCTGGCACGGCGTTGAGCAACTGCTGCAGGATAAAGAGGCCAGCACGCGCTACGACTACGACAGCATTGATATCCAGGGCAGCGCGGGATTCGCCGAGTCGCACGAGGAAGCTGTCGCTGCGGCGGCCATAAAATGCAAGTGGATACAGCCACTGGTTTGATCACTAGCCCCTGTTGTGTTTTATACATTCTTACATAAAGTTACAGATGAATCCTTGTTCGTTGTTGAATCCTGTTTGTCTGATTTACAAATTAATAATATATTCATAATATTTTTGAGTGTGTGAGTTCTTTGGCGCTGCAGAGTTCCTACTTGCTAAGAGCCACCTTGCTAGCTCTGGTGGCTTCCGAGATCTCGACGTTTATGCTGACGAACAATAGGACATGGCCAGATAATCAAAATATAGTTTATAGTAATGGAAAAGCTTTGCCTCCACCTGTTGGCCACTTTTCCAGGAACGTAATAACTGATATGACGACAGGTCTTTATCACGCGAATCGATATAGAAATAAACAACCACAAATGAATCACAAATGCTATATAAAAATCACAATTGCATTGAATTTATGTAATTTTATACATATAAAAAGTACATTTTCGCTTGTGCATCTTTGGTGGGATGTTCCCTTTTTTTTTTTCATTTCAGGCAAGACAGTGAGTGGTTTCGTTTTGGATTTCGTTTTATTATAAGATATTATCTGAAATCAATAATGTTAAATCACTAAGGTCTAGAAAAAAAATGTAAAAATTGATAATGTGTACATATAAAAATATTAAAAAATGCATTAGTTCTTATTTTCCTTTCATCTTTTGTCGTTTTTGTTTTTTTGCTGAACTACAATACAAATGTTTGTTGCTGTTGCCGTTGTTTTATTGTTTGTTATACTTTATGGATTATACATATTTAAATATATATATATATATGTATATACTTTTATATAGATTGTAGATTTCAGATGTGTGTTTGTGTTGTGGTTGCAACGCCTAGTTCGGTTCTCGCATCTCTTGCTGATCCTTTATCTCCTCCTTTAGGTTCATTTAATTTACTTTTAATCATATTTCAATACTCATACGCTTAGTTTTATTACATAATAAGCTTCACTTTCATATCTGCATGCTAGCGAATTCCATCCGACCTCCGCTGTTTAAACATTACGCGATCAGTTATCATAAATATTTAATATAATTCTCGCACGTTGCTCCTTTCGGGACAATATCGACGTGGATTCCCGCGGATTTCATCGACTGAGGCAAAACGAATAAGTGCATGGTTCTTTTCGAATCGCCCCACATTCTGTTCTGTTCTGGATTGTTTTTTTGTTTATCGTAAATGTATATTTTTTTTTTTTTTGCCTCTCCTTAATCTTTGTATATATATATAAAGAAATATATATATATATACATATATATATATATATATTTATATATAAATCATTTGTTTTCGCTATATTGATATTGTGGTTCCTCTTTTTACTTAATTCGAAAATTGCGCCAAAAACATGTTTGGGAGCAGAAATGAAGTCGGCTGGGTTTCGATTCGATTGGCTGCGATTGGATCCTGGCGGGGATTGGAGCTGAAGCTTGTGGGGCGGAAGACTGTCCCGAGTTGGGGGCAACTGCCCAGCCGCCTGGTCACAGTGGACCAAACATAGAAACCGACCAAAATACCGGGTAGGGATTAGAGCTCTGGAGGCTGGAGCACGGACACTACTGACACAGATACGCGGACGCGCGTAAGTGGAGACACAGACGGTGTGTGAGACAAAAAGAGTAGAGTGGGAGTGGGGACACAGGCGGATGGCGGCGAGGAGAAATAGCTCATGGAGTACTGGGCTAATGCAGAATAACGTAAATCAAGACCAATATATATACATATATATATATATATGTTATATATATATATATACGGCTATATATTGAATGCTTCTCGACGACGGGAGGCTGGGAAGGAGTCATTGCGATAGTAGAAAGCCAGAATGAAAGGGATACCGCGTGTGAGGAAAGCAGAATTATAAGAATTTGCACTTCCTTTTCTTTGTGGGCTCTGGTGGCTCGAGGGCGGCCAGGATGGCCTCGTCGAATACATTTTTCAGGCCCTTCTGTGTCAAGGCCGAGCACTCCACGTACTTGACGGCCTTCAGCTCCTTGGCCAGCTTCTCGCCCTGCTCCATGGTGATGGGCTTCTGCTTGTTCTTGGCCAGCTTCTCCAGCGTGCTGTTCTCGTCGCGCAAATCAATCTGTGTGCCCACCAGCAGGAACGGCGTCTTTTGGCAATGGTGTGTAATCTCGGGCACCCACTGCAAATGCAAAATGACTCACTTACAGTCTCGCCATGGCGTAGAATAGTCTTGTACGTACCTTCTCCTTGACGTTCTCGAAGGAACTGGGACTGACCACCGAAAAGCAGACAAGGAAGACATCCGTCTGCGGATAGGAGAGCGGACGCAGCCGATCGTAGTCCTCCTGTCCGGCCGTATCGAACAGGCCCAGTGTGTAGGGCTCACCGCCGATCATCACAGTGACCGCATAGTTGTCGAACACCGTGGGCACGTACTCCGACGGGAACTTGTTGGTTGTATACGAGATGAGCAGGCATGTCTTACCCACGGCTCCGTCGCCGACGACCACGCACTTGATGGTTTGCATGTTGTGCAGAGGGGTGATGACTCCTGCGGATTAGTGGGGGTTAGTTTGCCGGATTACACTGGGGGGATGACTAGTGGGTGCGGCTTCCCTGCTCCTGCTCGTACTCCTGCCAGAGTGACCGTTCGCCAGCGGCGCCTTATCAACGAGGAGGAGCGGAGCCCAGGAGAGCGGGGCGGCAGTGTGTGTGCAATGTACATATGTACATATCTGGGCAGAATGAGCGATGACTCAAGCCGAAGAAAGAACGGAAAGAATGGAAAGCAACGGCGCACACAGATAAGCCGGACGGGCATCAGAAAATTCTGATTGGACACACATACACGCAAACACTTGCGCGCAGGGGCGCAGCGAGTACGGCAGCTTGCGGTTGTGTGTGTGCGGTGCGTGTTCACTTGGTCTAATGCAGTTTTTGCTGCACTATTACTGGCTTTATGATGGTTTATTTGGTCACGGGACTGGCCGCCCAGTCAGCTGCTGGAGCTGCCCCCTGTTTTTAGCTATAGTCGGATTTTAGACGAGATTTGCAGACAAAAAACTAAAGAAATTTGGAAGCAATTATTTATCACACACGCACACTGCGGCACGGACCACACGCACATATGACACACACACACAGGCAGGCAGGCCCGTCATCGACATTTGGTTTTCATTCACTTTTCACTGGGCAAATTGAAACGCGTTGCGATCTATACGGCGGATGCTCGTTGCGGGCACCTTTTCCGCCTTACTTACAGTTATTTAAAATTTGCAACCGCTGTCGAATCCGTTTAGTTTTCCGCTTTTCTGGGCTGGGCTCGATACGTACGGAAAACTACTATTTCCTTTTGTGTTAGCGTTCTCTCTCTCCAGCGAGCTCTTTGCGTGCGAGTGACTAGCGCGGCGTTGCCATCCCGTCGCAGTACTCCCACCCGGCTTGCATCGCAATCGGTATGTTGGTATTTTCGGTGGAAGTTCTCTGTCACTGTAAGGGCTATATATCCGACCGATCGGGCAGAGCGGGACCAATATACTGCATACAGTTGCGGTAACAATAATAAGCGGATTTCGTGTTTGTCCCAGTGTTTCTGTATTTTCTGACACTTTTTCATCATTTTACTCACTAAACTTAAATACTACAATGATTTTCAATCGAAATAAAAAAATTAGTAACAGATCTAATGGATAAAATAATTGGTAAAACAAAAAAAAACCTTCAAATTTAGGCGGTAACAAAAATAGCACTGTTTCTTGTAGTTTGCCAAAACTAAATAAAAAAATTTTTTAAAAAATTTTTAAAAAAATTTAAACAAACGGATTATATCTTAAAAACTATGTTTAAAGAATCTTAATATTTGGTTGCGTGACCTATGCTGGTAATGACAGCTGGACATCGTCTTGGCATGGACTCCACCAAGTCCTGGCACTGTTTTTGAGGAATTTTGCTTCCTGAATCCTTGACCACACCCCAAAATTCCTCGTTATTATTGGGTCTGGCTTCAGAAACCCTTTTTTCACGTCCGCCCAAAGGTTTTCGATTGGATTCAAGTCGGGTGACTGAGCAGGCCATTTCATTACTCGGATCTACTTCTGCTCAAACCACTTTGAGCTTTCTTGCTCGTGTGTTTTGGGTCGTTATCCTGTTGAAATGTCCAAACCAACGGCATTTCATCCTCGGCATATGACAGTAAATGTGCTGATCCATGATGCTTTGAATCCAATGGATTGGAACTACTCCATACCATGAAAAGCACGCCCATACCATGATGCTTGATCCCCCGTTTTTTACCGACTTAAAGGTGAAGCGAGGATTATATTTAGTGGTGGACGTCGTGGTGGACGCCGAACATAAGACCGAGAGCCTTTCCCACCAAACAACACAATTTTGATCTCATCTGACCACAAAATGTTGCACCACTTCTCCATAGGCCAGTCCTTGTGTATCTTGGCATATTCGATTCGCTTTGCCACATGCTTCACAGTCAAAAGCGGTACTTTTTTGGGGCTGCACGCATTAAGGTTGTTTTGTCTTAAGCGTTTGCGAACTGTTTCCACGCTTGCAGCTATCTGAAGCTCCTTCTTCAGTTCCGTCGCCGGCTTAAAAGACTCCTTCTTGCTTTGCCAAACCAAGCGCTTGATCTCCACGTTGGACATTGAGGGCTCTCTTCGCCGTGTTTCCTTCTTTTCGACAAACAGCAGTGCTTTGCGGATCATTTTGTTTGAACAACCGACAATGCGACCAATTTCAGCGTAGGTTTTACGTTCAGAAATCATGTTTTTAATCAAATTTCTTTTTTCGACGGTACAATGCTTTCCGCGACCCATGACTAGAGAATTTTTTGTCTTCGTTTGGAAAAAATTCAATTAAAACCTTTATTGCAACTCCTTTTTTCAAAATTTGTCGAAAAAAAAACCCAAAGCAATCACTCCTATTAATTGTATTCAGCAAATACGTGATCGGTGCTATTTTTGTTACCACAGCAAGTGCCCAAAAACAAAAAGAACCGTTACATTGAGAGAGTAAAAATTTCTTGCTCAGAGAGACAACATATGGTTCTTATTATTCATGCAATCTGACTTAAAAAAATAAAACATTTAATTATTTTTTTTGGTAAATCAACTTTCCACCTGCAGTAGTGTTATTATTTTAACCGCAGCTGTATTCATCGTGTCATCGTGAAGTAATTGTTGGGTATAAAATATTCTCACTTGGCGCTATTTGTCACTGAGACAACTTTTAGATTCACTTTATCCCTCCCTCCCAAAAATATTCTATTTGTTTGGATACAATATAATCTCGGTTTTCTTAACAATATCTGCTGTTTGGGTTGGCTATTTGTGATTTCCATTTAAGAAAAAACAAACCTCGATTAGCGGTATATTTAGCACAACCCATTGGTATATCCCACAGCCAATTTCGAACTTCGAGGCAGTCACACTGGTGGATGTCGCTGCTGTGAAACGGGGCAGGACAAAACAATTGACCAATAGGAACCGAAACCAACACACTGCACTGGCCCCGGGATCGGAATGGCTGGATTCCTGAAGACAAGGTAATCACCTTGACCAAGGTAGTGAGGTCCCAGCGCTAATCAAACGCACACCATTCCTCCACAGAAAGCGCAGCCGGGAGGATGAACTGGCCTGCGAGTCGCCCCTTTCGAAGCGCATCAACAACCTGAATCTGAACTACGAGGATGGGAACAGCAGCAGCAGCAGCAGCTGCAGCATTCCGCCACTGTCGGGAGGAGGAGCGACTGGTGGATCCGGCGGGTCCGATGCAGCCGGAAACGGTGTGGCGGCCGGATACGAATACAACCCAGAACTGGGAGCCGAACAAAACCCATTTTACTACGAGAAGAACAAGATGCTGTACGACCTGCATGTCGAGCGCATCAAGCGGAGCAGCCAGTAGCTAGTGATCATGGATTCCGGTGTGCGAGTCCAAGTCCTGGCACAGCCATTTAAGTGCCAACACGAGTTATCTGCAGCAACACTCTCTCTAGGTTCAAAGTAATTCGCCTCCGTTCAGTCTTCTCTGCGCACGGATTCGGATATCCGTGTCTGGAGTCACTTGCGTTTGTGTGATAAGCATTGTTTACTTGCATGGCATTAGCATCACCCCTGATGCATACACATAATAATAGTAGTATAAATTGAGCTAAGAGTCCCCCAAACACGCACATGAATATATATAAACTATGTTCATCGGTTACCATCCCTTCAATATGTATTTATAATCCTGCATGTATAATTTATTCTAAGAATAATGTAAGAAAACCTCCATATCTTTATATTTTCCTATTTCGATGAAATACGATATCCAGGGGGGTACAAGTTCATTGCTGAGTCGGTGGAGATGGAAAATAAGCTACAGGGACCTGATAAAACGAAAGCTGGACTTATTCATTGTTTATATACGCATCTGCTGACATGGTCATTTTGCTTATTCCGAGAATTTAAGCATGGACCTGCAATACAAGAATACGTCCAATAAACATTTACATAGTAATACATCTCATCCTTAGACAAATCTTTAAAACAAATATTGCGCTCAAGGACTTCATTTTCCCAATTCGTGACCATTGACAGGGTGGCAACTCTATATAGCACTGTGTTATTTTAGTTAATTCATCTTTCATCAAATAGCTGATCAAATCTATTTCGCAGCATTCAAAAATTCGTATAACTAAAAATGAGTGTACAATTTGAAAAAACATATTGCGGTATATTTTGGTATTTGGACTACCACTGTTTTGCCAGTTTTTGAAAACTTTTGGAAAATGGAAAGTTAATATATTTTTAAGGTATTTAATATGTTTTCATGTGCATATATTGACATTTCAATGCTTTATGTCGTTTGAGATGGATTAATTTAAGCATTATGATTCCTCCATAAAATTGAAATGGAATCACCCTACTAAATATACAAGGCGTCTGCCAAAGCTGATTTTTCTGCATCTAACGGCTGGTCACACTGTCTATGTTTATGTCGCGCATATCGGGAATTTGTCGTACAATTGCGATTCGCGGTGCAAACAATCGAGTAAGTTGCCTATTCTCGTACTTGGTCGATGTGGAGACCCTTCTGCCGACCCTCAATCAGCTTCCACGCCAAAGGAGCTGGGTGAGCGGTTGAATAGTGGGCGCCAGGATGCCGTGGCCACGCAGTTCTTAAATCGCAGCGCCGCATAAACGAAGAGCCTTACTCTTTCTTTCTTTCCGCTCACAGCCATCAGCCCAAATTGCCATTGCCATTGCCCGGAGCACCGAATTGGCTGCAAAATGAGGCAGTCCGCGATAGGCGAGGACCGCAGGAGCAGCAACAAGGAATCGTGCCACTAGATGGCACAGGAGCACCAGAAGGACCAAGAATCAGATTAGCAGGAGCAACAAGTCCTTTGCACGCAACAGGTTATCACGAATTGCCCACAAGAGCACTCAGTTCCCACTCCAATCCAATTGCATCTAACGCATCACATCACATTGCGTCGAATCTAATCAAAACACATCACATAATCGCGATGAGCCCCTTCGGCTCCAAGAAAAACCGATCCCTGTCGGTGCGGGTGAGCACCTTCGACTCGGAGCTGGAGTTCAAGCTGGAGCCGCGCGCCTCCGGCCAGGATCTGTTCGACCTGGTGTGCCGCACCATCGGGCTGCGCGAGTCTTGGTACTTTGGGCTGCAGTACGTCGACACCCGCAGCAACGTGTCCTGGCTGAAAATGGAGAAGCGGGTGCGCGACCAGCGCGTTGAGCTGCACGCTAGCAATAATGTGTATGTGTTTAGCTTCTACGCCAAGTTCTTTCCGGAGAACGTCAGCGAGGAGCTGATCCAGGAGATCACGCAGCACCTGTTCTTCCTGCAGGTCAAGCAGAGCATCCTCTCCATGGACATCTACTGCCGCCCGGAGGCGTCCGTGCTGCTGGCCTCCTACGCGGTGCACGTGCAATACGGTCCGTACGACTACGAGACCTACAAGGACGGTATGCTGGCCGGGGGTGAGCTTCTGCCCAAGGGAGTGACCGATCAGTACCAGATGACGCCCGAAATGTGGGAGGAACGGATCAAGACATGGTACATGGACCATGAGCCCATGACGCGCGACGAGGTGGAGATGGAGTACCTGAAGATTGCTCAGGACCTGGACATGTACGGAGTAAACTACTTTCCTATTACGGTGAGAGCCTTGATTTTCACGTGGCGCATCTGAATCTTATCGTTTGTGTTCCCCACCAGAATAAGAACAAAACCAAATTGTGGCTGGGCGTCACCTCCGTGGGCCTAAACATCTACGATGAGCGCGATAAGCTAACGCCAAAGACAACGTTCCAGTGGAACGAGATACGGCACGTCAGCTTCGACGACAAGAAGTTCACCATTCGCCTGGTGGATGCCAAGGTTTCGAATTTCATCTTTTACTCGCAGGACCTCCACATCAACAAAATGGTAAGGAGGGCAGTTGTGACAACTGAAATATGTATATGTATTTTCACTATGTTCATGTTCCCATATTCATACTACACTTGCATCGTGTGCTTTGCAGATTCTTGACCTGTGCAAGGGCAATCACGATCTATATATGCGCCGCCGCAAACCCGACACCATGGAAATCCAGCAGATGAAGGCCCAAGCCAAGGAGGAGAAGCAACGCCGCCAGATCGAACGCAAAAAGTTCATCAGGGAAAAGAAGCTGCGCGAAAAGGCGGAGCACGAGCGCTACGAGCTGGAGAAGAGCATGGAGCACCTGCAAAACGAAATGCGCATGGCCAACGATGCACTTGTAAGACTCACTCCGCCCAGTGGCTTCTGATCTATAATATTGAGTTTCTCCCTGTATCCCAGCGGCGTTCCGAAGAGACCAAGGAGCTGTACTTCGAAAAGAGTCGTGTCAACGAGGAGCAGATGCAGCTGACCGAGTGCAAGGCAAACCACTTCAAGACGGAAATGGACCGGCTGCGCGAGCGACAAATGAAAATCGAGCGGGAGAAGCACGACCTGGAGAAGAAGATTCGCGACGCCGACTTCTATGTCCACCAGCTGACGGTGGAGAACGACAAGCGGGAGGCCGAGACTGAGAAGCTGCGCAAGGAGCTGATCTGCGCCAAAATGGCGGAGCGCGAGGCCACCGCTCGCCTGCTCGAATTCCTCAACAGCGGCCGCAAGTCCTCCACGGATAGCCTGCTGACCGCCTCCAGTGTGTCGCACGCGGCGAATACGGCGTCCAGCATGGCGGCCATCAGCACACCCTCCCTGATCACAAGCAGCTCAACCAATGATTTGGAGACCGCCGGCGGCGCCGAGCTGACCACCCACTCGTCACACTACCTGGTCCAAGGTGACAACTCCAGCGGCATTTCGGACGACTTCGAGCCCAAGGAGTTCATACTCACCGACAACGAGATGGAGCAGATCACCAATGAGATGGAGCGCAACCACCTCGACTACCTGCGCAACTCCAAGCAGGTGCAAAGTCAACTGCAGACACTGCGCTCCGAGATCGCGCCGCACAAGATTGAGGAGAACCAGAGCAACCTGGACATCCTCAGCGAGGCGCAGATCAAGGCCGGCGAAAATAAATACTCCACGCTCAAGAAACTCAAGTCCGGCTCGACCAAGGCGCGTGTCGCCTTCTTCGAGGAGCTCTGACCTCCTCCGCCTCCGCCTCCTCCGTCACCTACTCCCCCCTCACCCCCGCATCCGCCGACATGACTAATACCCCATCTAGCTGTACGATACGTTACGATTTGGCGTGTGTGCCTGTGCGCGTGCTAGAGTGTATGAGTGCCTTAACCGTAGTTGTACTATATCCTACTATAACATACTATATTTAATGTTTTTCGATTGTTCGCTCAAGCCGCTGCTGTAATAAACCAATTGCAAACGTACATATGTACATACATATGTACATATATGATTTTACATTCACTTACGCACGAAAAATATTCATAAAGTAGATGGGCGATTAGATACCGTTATTTTCGGTAGAAGATATTCAACACCTTCCATGCAGTTCCACAATTCATCGCTCTTGAGAAACATCACACCCTCTCACCGACACCGACTCTCTCGAACGCGATCTCTCTCTTCCAAAAATGAAAACTAATAAACCGCAAAACAGAATCAAAGGACGATTAAAATGCGCTCAAACAACGGTGATCAATAGCGAAGATTTGGCGCTCTTTTGACTTTGTCAGTGTGTTGATACCTTCCCTGCAGTTCCCCAATTCATCGATCTTGAGAAACATCACACTCTCTCACCGACACCGACTCTCTCGCGAGCGATCTCTCTCCCAAAGATGAAAAACCATAAACCGCAAAACCCAAAACCGCTAAAGCAGCGATGAAAAAACGCTGAATCAAAGGACGATTGGCCCGTTAAAATGCGCTTAAACAACGGTGATTAATAGCGATGTTTTTGGGATTTTTTTTTCATACCGATGATTTCCTAAAACATGCCAATGTTAAAATCACCGGTAGCTTTCGTGCAAATTGTGCGGTGTTTAAGCGCTCAACATTTTTAAAAGAGCGGTGATTTACCGATTAAAAGTCGGTGACTGGAACTGCAGGCACGGATTTGTTCTAGTTAAGTCTGAATGTTAATTACGATATTCTTGAAGCTCCCTCCTATTCCGCTGAGCGTGGTCGGTTTACGGATGTTATCCCAGAGACTGTGGATGTCCATCCGATTCCATGGTCTCTTAGTTCTGTTGCCATATATTTTCTGTCAGCTCGTTTAAATACATATGTACATATGTACATACATACATACAACTATGCAAATCGGAACGAAAATGCTGTCTTCCTGCAGTGTATCCTATAGCTAAAAAAATAAAGTGGCGCAAATTAAACGATTGGATTTCTATTTATTTATTATAATTTTTCAAGATTTCAGACAAAGGAATTGCATTTTAATTGAATCTGACTATAGATATGTATGTACCTGTAGACTATAGATTATGCCTAACGTTTAACTGCAAGGGTACTTAATCCTTTAACTTGGCGTGCACGGCGTTAAAGGAAATTTCCCACTCGATATGATAGACGGATCATTCAAAGGTATAGGGTTTCAGATCCGAAGAGTACTCCGGACTCGTTCGCACCATCAGTGTATCTTTGTCTAATTCAAGATCTTCAAAGGGTGTTTCTACCCTATACACCTTGTTATGTTCCGTTATTACGCGGAGTAATTATAATAAGAGAACTTTATTTAAAGTTTAAATAACGGTAAAAACTTAATATTAGATATTAAATAAACGAAATGTCATAGTTCAAATGAAAATGTATGTTATCCATATTGATTTCTGCTATTCCATTTAATTGAGTGAATCAAAAATCCAAAATTAATCAATTTTTTATAAGAAATAAAAGTGATTAAATGTATGGATATAGATGTGGCATGTGTTCCAGCCAAAATTTCATTGAAGCACGCGTAGAACACAGCCCAATTTGCAACTTTCGCAGAAGTGAGGAACTTGCGATAAGTGAGTGTCAAATTTATATAATAAAAACCCAATGGCACGAAGTTCGGTTTCCATTCGGGCCTCGAGCTACAATGAAGAAAGTCATAGCGGCACTCCTGATCCTCTTTGCCTCTCTATTTCTCGGATCCCGAGAGGGATCGGCTTTCCTGCTCGACGCGGAATGTGGAAGGTCGCTTCCAACTAACGCTAAGCTAACTTGGTGGAATTACTTTGATAGCAGCACTGACATACAGGCCAATCCTTGGATTGTTTCGGTGATAGTGAATGGCAAGGCCAAATGCAGTGGATCGCTCATCAATCATAGTGAGTGTTTGTGCCAAATGATGAGTGTCTTATTTAGCTCACGCAAGGCTAAATTTTAACCATTCCAGGATTTGTTTTGACAGCAGCACATTGCGTATTTAGAGAAGCCATGTAAGTCCTGCCCATTCGCCAGCATATGTGGTGGTCATCAGCCCATTACCCAATCTCTCCCTGTAGGCAGGTGCACTTGGGTGATTTCGACGCCTGGAATCCTGGACAAAATTGCAGCTCGGGTGCTCGCTTATCAAACGCATACTGCGTTCGGATCGACAAGAAGATCGTGCACGCCGGATTCGGCAAAATACAAGCCCAACAGTACGACATTGGCCTACTCCGGATGCAGCATGCGGTGCAGTATTCAGGTAATTGAGTGGGAGATATCCAGTCGTTGCCCTCGAAAGTCTCAACCAGAACTGCCTTTCCCCTATAGACTTCGTGCGCCCCATTTGCCTGCTCATCAATGAGCCAGTGGCGGCCATCGACCGATTCCAGTTGACCGTCTGGGGCACCACTGCAGAAGACTTTCGCAGCATACCACGGGTGCTGAAGCATTCCGTTGGGGATCGTATCGATCGCGAACTCTGCACCTTGAAGTTCCAGCAGCAGGTGGACGAGTCGCAGATATGCGTCCACACCGAGACGAGCCACGCATGCAAAGGGGATTCCGGTGGCCCCTTTAGCGCAAAAATTCTCTACGGGGGCACGTATCGCACCTTCCAGTTTGGCATCATCATCTTCGGCTTGAGCTCCTGTGCGGGCCTAAGTGTCTGCACCAATGTGACTTTCTACATGGACTGGATCTGGGATGCTCTGGTTAACTTGTCGGCATGAGGACATAAGTTATAAGTTATAAGTGTATAAGTTATTATAAACGTTTAAGCTGCAGTAAAGATTTGGAATAGCAATTAGAAAGTACTGCTTACTAAAACTAAGCCAGAGTGGGTGAGCTGCTTTATTTCGGATGCCTTTGGAAGTAAATGAGATAGTAGAGAGTAATAGACGAGGTTGGCTATAATCTAAAACCAAAGTAGCTTTATTACGTTTTCAAACATGTGATCATTTACATTTAATTACTTTGCCTCACTTCCTTCACTAAACAAATAAACGTAGTTCCACTAGTCCACTAGCCCAACTGACCAACCAACAACCCGGCCAGCCAGCCAGCCGGCCAGCCAGCCAGCCGGCCGACCAGCCAATCCCACAGCGGACGAGCGAGGCTATGTGGTGGTAGCACTTACAGGGTATACACTGAATCCATATCTTATATAAACGGTGAGCGCGCGAAGGAAAGCTTTTCGAAAGTGTGTGTGTGTGTGATTGATCGGAAATGGGAACCCAAATGGTCGGTTATAGGTTTTATATACGAAAGCTTAGAGTAAATTACATTACAAGTTATTATTGGGGCTTCCTCTCTTTACTAAGGAGTTGGTTTTTTTTTTTTTTTTTTTTTTTTGTTTTATAGTTTTACGTCTTTTGTTAACACCTTGGAATATTTTGATATATATATATATATGTATATACATATATATATACCTATATACACACATTAACTTACAGTAGATATCGTTAGCATGCAAATCGCTTGTGTGCAACAACTTTTTACATTTGTATTCCTCTGAACGGGATGTGGGATAAATAACGCTTGGAGATTGCTCTTATATTAACGAATCGATAAACATTTTGATTGACTACAGCATACTCGCGCGTATGTTAGGATTCCCCCAAGACAGTGTCGTCTTTGCATATAGCCGATATCTACTGTACGTTTGTCCTGTTTGCAGTTGTTTGCAATTTCCAGAACGTTTTCCGATCGCGAGAAATGGAGGGGGGGGGGAGTCAGAAGGACTGCGGCTATAGCCCACGCCCACTAGCACCCGACTAAAACTAAACTGCCTGACCAGAACACAGGATATATACTACGCCTCTGATCTCTGTACCGATTCTTTTTTCTTAAACACAAAACTGGAATTCGCATCTGTTGGCGACAAAATAGTTATTACATTATCAATGACAAAAGTGCACATTCCCGCTTAACTTTATTGAAAATTAACGAAGTTCTCCGATAAAGAAATGCGTTAAGTATTTCGATTGAAGTTGTTGGGCGTGCAAAACTATGCATTACGTGAGCAAAGTATGCATATTCAAGTTGGTTTTCGGCTAACGCATTTCCGCTTAAAGGATTCTCCGAGCTCACGAAATGTAAATTATTTAAAAAAAAAAAAAATCTGATATCAACTACGAAAGTGCTAACACTTTGGTATGCGATCCCTATCTAACATTCTCACCGGCGTCATTCATATCACCCACCTATATCTAGTATCTCTCCGATCTCGAGGCAACTATGCTCGTTTGGAGCCATCTTTTTGTGTCTTGGGGGTGTTGGTATGTTGGCATGTGGCTATGATGGATTCCTGACATTTCCGGCTTGATGGGGAAACAAGCGATCAGCAGCGCTGACCGTGGAATTTTTTGGCGGAGGGTGTGTGTTTGGGTTTAGGACCTGTCCTCCTAACTAGTCGTGTTCTCATTCGCGTTCTCCAGGGCCGTAGTGGTATATATAGTAGTTGTAGTTCGTAGATATATAGACAGGTTGTGTACAGTTTGGTTATGGCTATGGCTTAGCCTTGTTAACTCAAGGACAACTGGTTGAGGGACAGCAGTCGCTCTACCGCCGCATTGATGTCCCCGAAGGTAGCGATCAGAGCTGCAAACCAAACACAAGAGAGCGGATTAGAATCATCGCACAGGGCAGGCGACCCACCAAGACCCACTAGGACACTCACCCTGCAAGTTGGCATCACGGTTGACAAAGCCCATGGCGTTCAGCTGCTCCAGCTGCGACTGGTAGCGCACCTCCGGCGGCTGTGTGTTGTCCGCGTTGTTCGACATCCCGTTGAGCATGCGCATCATGAAGTCGTTGAAGAGCTGCGCGTTGGGACCACCGCCCGGGGCCAGGTTTGGAGTGCCGGTGCCGGCGTTGAGGCCGCTGCTTGGCGAAACATTGTTGGTGCTGGCACCGCTGTTGCCCCCGCTCCCATCGCCGCTGGCTGGATTCGTTCCGGTGCCGGCACCCGGTGGTGGCGGTGGAATGCCCAGGGTGCCAACGAGACCTGGGGCCGCGCTGCGCAGCTGCTCCATGCCCTGCTGGATCTGCAGGATAGCGTTCATTGCATCCGGATTGGTCAGCATGTTCATCACCTCGGGGTTCTGCATTTGGGCCATAAACTGCGGCATCATCTGACGCACCTGCTCCTGCAGGGCGGGATTGTTAGACATGAGCGGACTGCTGCTCAGCAAGCGCGCGGCCATGTCCGGGTCCTGTGACATGGACTCCATCATGGAACGCGTGTAGGGCGCGTTCAGCAGGTTCTGCATCATGGCTGGATTGTCGGCCATCTGCTGGAGCAGGCTTCGCATGGCCGGCGTGTTGAGCACATTGTTCGGCGGCAGATCCCCCGTCGGATTGCCGGCGCCGGAGCCACCGACTGTTCCATTGGTTCCCGAATTGGCACCGCCCCATGGATTCGGCAGGGGATTGCGGTTCTCGGTGCCCTGCTGCGGGTTGTTGCCGGCTCCTGAACCGCCGCCGTCGACCAGGCCGGCAAAGGGGTTGCGACCAAAGGATTCCGTGGCCGCGTTCATCATTGGCTCCTGAATATCGCGGTAGATGCGCTGCAGGGCGCTATAGCCGCCCGGCACCGACTCCAGATTCGACATGGCGCGGTCGTGCGAACGCATCAGCTCCTGCAACATCGAGGGATTGCGGGCCAGCTCCATCGTCTGGCGCAGCAGGTCCGGATTGTTAAGCATATGCGAGATCTCGGGGTTGCGCTGCATCAGGTCATGCATTTGCGGATTGGACGTGATAAGCTGACGCATGGTATCCGGATTATTCATCATCTGCTGCACCATCGGGTTGTCCATCAGGGAGCGCAGCATGTCGCCATTGTTGAGCAGCTCGTTCTGCATGCGCGCCTGCAGATCCATGAACGTGTTCGATCCGGCTCCAAGTGCCTCCATTCCGGCCAGGCCACCGAATTGATTGAGGCCAAAGGGCGTTTGGCGCACGTCAGCCGGCTGTCGGGCCGGCTGCTCGTTGTTGCGCGTCGGCGCCTTAATCACCAGATGCACCGTCAGGTTGTCCTTGATGTTGTGCATCTGAAGGGTGTCCGTGTCCTTCATAATTTTGCCGGCAAAAATGAGCACGAGCTGCTCGGGCTCCGCCTCGAACTTTTGTGCAACCAGAATTTTGAACTGTGGGGCGAGAATGGTGTGATTGTTGTCATTATTATGTGCCCATGGTCTAGTTTCCCCTTTCAATTAAATGTTCGCTCCCATGCCTCTGCTTCAATTTATGTGTGTTAATGGGAAGAAGACCAATCACTGTGCAAAGTGCACTGTACCAGCTGCGCGTGTTGTGTGCGGCTTAGGCAAAGTGCACTGTACCGCGATTACGGGCACTAATTTCCCAATACTTTCGGGGGTGTGGGCAAAGAGCAGGGAGGGAGGGAGGTGGTCCATCGCTATGAATGGAAGGGTCCAGAAGGGTTTGGGGTACCAGCAACCAAGTCAGGCGGGTCACGTGCTCCGTACTCACATCTTTTATTCCAGAATCTTCGTCAACTTCGACCGTTTTCTTGTCCTTTGGCGTTTTTACAACCACGTTGATGCGCTTGCTGCCGCCTTCCGCCATTTCGATGGTGTATTTGCGGTGTTCTCGTTTAGCTTAATTTGCACCGATGTAGCTGGTTCTTTCGAGATGTTATCACGTCTGTAATTTAAATGTGTTCCGAATATATACGTGTTTTCACCCTAAATTATTTCCCATTTGATGAAAAGTAATTCGTCACTTTCTCACTCACACGGACACACACACACTCACGATGGATTTCGATTTTGACTCTTACACACGCCAGGGCTGACGTATCAACCACCAATCGATGAATCGATAGCGGCCAATTGAACGCTTTGAACGCGTCCAAAACCGCTGCCAAGTAGTTTGCTCTGCTTGAAAACGTATTCGGCAGAGGGCGTTCTAGAGATACAAGCAACGGGTGGCCTAGAATTCGAATTTCGGCTGAAATGCGATGTTTGGCACCTATCGCATTTAGTGGGGCCGTTCGTCGACAGGTAGCCCCAGTGATATCGCATATCGGACTGCGATAACTTTCGATAAGCGGTCACACTGCGGACAAGCAACTCGTCGACAACATATATCGTCAGCATCGCGAGCGGGGGCAGGGAGGAGAGCGATCGCCTTAGCCAACTGAGGATTCTGCATTTGCGAGAGAGCCAGAGACAAAACAGTAACACGGTACCACAGTTGCTCGAAGCGAGCAATTGGCATTGCAAGGCCCTGATAGCCCTATTCGTAATTTAGTCGTAGTGAAGCCCCGGACAAGAAGCCCACACCTGGGCAGTGAAATGTTTAAGAGCCACTTCCAGGAACGCAGCGTATAAACGGTTTCCGAGAACTGGCCACCAATACACAGCCAACAAGTGCGAGGCCAACAGCAAGGTGCTCTTGTGTGTGTGAGAGAGCGCCGTTTTGGTGTGCGCGCGTGTGTAAGAGCGAGAGAGAGACAGAAAGAGAGGAAAAGAGCTAAAGACAGAGAGACAGAGTGGGAGAGAGAGAGAGAGAGAGCCAGAGTAAACCTTAACAGCAAGGGAAGGAGGGGATTAGGATTAGGATTAGGATTGGGAGCAGAACCAGGACCAGGAAGATGGTGGCCCAGGAGCAGCTCGTCCTGCTGCTCATGCTGCTTGCCGGCTGCCGGGGTGGCGCCAACGCCATCTTGGATCCTGGCTGGGTGATTCCCTCCAAGGTGGAGCAGCTCATCGGCGGCGACTTTAATCTGAGCTGCACCCTCAACGAAGACTACTTTAACGGCAAGAGCGCCGAGGACTGCCCGGTGGAGAAGCTGTACTTTACAGGCGGCGGCCGCGTCTACCGCGATTCCAAGCACATCCGAATCCTGAACAACACCACCATCCTGTTTAGCGACACGAATGCCGTGGAGCAAGAGAACGACTACCACTGCATGTGCGACGAGTATGTGATCAACAAGTCAAAGGTCTACGTGGGCACCAGGCCGCTCCTGGTGCGCGACTTCAACTGCCTGGACTACGACTTCCAGTTTATGGTGTGCAACTTCACCCAGCCGCCCAACACGGTCATCACCAAGTACAACATCAGCTACAACACCAACAACGACTGGCGATATAGCAACACACTGGACTGCAACTTCGACTCGGCGCCAGTGGTCACCTGTAACCTAACCGACGACAACTACAAGCGCTTCAGCGAGACCTTCTACTTCCGACTGTCCATCTCCAATGCCCTGGGCCACGAGACGCAGCCGATCACGATCAATCACTTTGAGCGTCTGGTGCCGGCGCGACCTGGCCAGAACCTGACCCTGCTCAACAGGACCGAGAGCTCCGTGTGCCTGTCGTGGGAGATGCCCCGTCGGTCCAACTACAATCGCGGCCTGGTGTGGCAGGTGCGCGTCACGCCGCAAAACTTTGAGCCCATCACGCGGCCCAGCTGGCGAAACCACACGCTGACCATCAAGGACACGCTCTGCCTCACGGAGCTGCCCTTCGCCGGCTACAACTACACGCTCCGGGTGCGCGTGCGCGCCAACCAAAACAACACGCTCTGGAGCGAGCCCATGATTTATGCGTTCGCCACCGCTCCGGCGCCGCCGCGCCGCCCTCCTCGCGTCACCTACGGCAGCTTCTATGTCTACTCGTCGGAGAAGGCTATGCGCTTCTACTGGGAGCCCCTGGAGGAGCACGAGCTGAACGGACCGGACTTTCGGTACTCCATCAGCGAGTACCGCATCAACGGAACAGCAGTGTGAGTAGGAGGGGAACTGGGATGGTGGTTAGTACCTATATGTGAATATGAATATGCGCCGTAAGCTGCTTGGCAGCTAATTATTGGGGCATTGGCAAACCTGTCTCGAGTCACCGGAGAGATTCGCCGGAACGACGACTTCTTGCGAATACGTTAGGGCGAGCCACATAGAGCCATACGGCGTAGTATTTGCACAAGCACACACGCCGGGAGCCACATTTCCATTCAAGGGGTTCCGCTGAAAATGTTTATTTTTAACAATTCGTCCGAAGTGCCGATGTACATACATATGTACACACATGCACGCCAGTGGCGCGGCGAGGGCAGAAACACGTTCATTAATGGGAAGACGGCAGATGGGCGGCGGCATTCTGGGCGAATGCACTTCCACGGAAATCGGAGGAGGCAGACCCACCATTTCCCCCAGAATCGCCAGGAGTCTGTATACATAAGGTATACAGCAGACAACAGGCGTCTTCGGATTGCAAGGCGTGGCTGTAATCGTTGCCAAATCTTTGTCAACCATGGCAAAACTGAAGGGTTCTCCAGACGATTCTCTTGATCAGAAGACAGCAACATTCAATAGACGTGCTAAAAAAAAACACATATATATTTATAGTGTCAACCTACATGCGAACATTCATACATATATGGATGAATGATGTCTCTGGCATCCAAAGACTCGAGCAATACCAATCTTGGCTAGATAACAAGCCCAGCCGGTGACAATGGCAATTTCGAGGCCAAACATCTATGATATCAAAAGTTTTCTGACGACTTGCGATTACAATTTCGTGTGTAAACAAACACAACACAGTCTTCTCGTATTTTCATAGAATCATTCGAAAAGTGTTCAAAGGAAAACAAACAAATTGAGTTTGAAATTTGAAGAACAAAATATGGATTTATTCGAGAGCTATCTAGCGTAAAAAAAATGCTTCAAAATGCGCCAAGATTAATGAATATTTTCAGAGTATAAAACCCATTTGCTAGGCAATTTTTTTACCAAATTAGGTGTGATATTTTAGCCTTTTGCACATTAAATTACTTCGAAATTAACGCGTCGGCGTAGTGTTGTTTTTCTAAAAACCCTTTTCAAATATATGGTTCTAAAAATAAATTCATATAAATTTGATACGCAAAAGCAATTTGCACAGATTAAATACATGTGGGAAAATTATCGGTTCTTATCAAAAACGAAAAATAAATATTGAGTTCAAAACACAAATCCGAGCTTTTTCAAATCGTTTTCATTTTTTATATCAAAATTCAACGTCATTGGTTCGCATTTATTATTAAATACAAGCGAAGGAAAAAAAAGAGTCGATTAGTTATTGTGTTATCTACAAAAATTTTGTATTTTTGGGATTTTATAGATTTCGACTTTAAAATGTCCGCTCAGTTGTAAGCACTATATGCAAAGCAAATTTCAAATCCAGATTTTAAAAAGCGGATTCTCTTTGAAGTTTCAAAAGGGTTTTTTTACTAACAGACATTTTTGAACAATTTCTCCACTGGCTTAAGTAACGATAAGAATAAGATTATCTCTATACACAAACATATGTTCATTGGCAATATTTAAAAATATTTACGCCAATCTGGCTAATTAATTTTCCAATGAAATAAATATTGTTAAAATGCCGTAAAATGAGTTAGAAAAGTGAAAACAAAAGAAGGGATGGATCGAATTGGTTTCATGGAAATCTTGGGGTTGCAAAACGCAATTCCCATTTCAGTGGAATGATAGCTTTTGGAAAATTCCCTCAATAAATGACAACTTGCGTAGATAAATGCTCGTCTTTCCATGACAAATAGGATTGCGATTCCGAGAACTGCTGTTCCTTGGAATTAAATATTCTGAGTAAAGATTATACTGTTGTTTCAAAAATAAACCATACTTACATATACGTTGTGCAACAGTAACGATTTTACATCGGGTATTTTGGATCCACGTGATCCATGTGAACTCTCCCAAATGATCCTTACCCAGAAAAAAAATGTATTCCTAAGAATTGCGAGTGCCGTTTGACTGAAAATATAAAGAATTCAATGGATACTTTTGCTACCTTGCTAATCACTATATGTTTTTATTATTGTTTTTTTTTTTTTTTTGCTTGGTTTATCACATTAATATTTACCAAGAAAAATATAAATTTCGGTATAATATATACAATTATTGACCGCAGTTCAACTATTAAACCCAGCTTCGCTTGAATTATTAATCAGTATGTTTTGTTAATTTCATTGATATTATTTAATTGGAAAAAAGTTTCTTATCACAAATTACATAAACATTTTTTTTGTGAACCTAAACACAGATAGCAAAACAATGCTGTTCTCCGCCAACAGATGGCGCCCACGCGCACTTACATATTTGAAAAATTTGTTATGTGAGTACAGGGTAGCTGGTAGTCGAGACACTCTTCAATTGTCTAGTTTAGTAAGATGCATATCTTCATTACCATACATTAGCTAATATGATTATACCTCGACTCGTTCAGGGATCCTGGCCTCATCAAGGTGGAGTCCAACTCGGCGATGATCGATCACTGGAGCATGAGTGCCGTCCATCACTTCCTCATCCGCAGCAGCAATAGCCAGGGTCTGTCTGTGAACGCCACTCCGATGACGATCGGCCCCATTAGCAATCGGGACTTCAAGGTGCGCGAGCCCAGGAACATACGCAGCGTCTATCATCCGACCAACAAGAGCTACACGCTCAGCTGGGATCCGCCGAGCGATCAGCGGGAACTGCAGAACTACACCGTTTTCTGGTGCGTGCCCAAGCCGGGCCTGCAGTCGGAATGCGAGGGTTCGATACGCTTCGCGGAGGTCGCAAGCGGTCTGCATCACTTCACCACGTCACCGGACCAACTGCTCACGCTGCACATGGCCGTGTCGGCCAACTACCAATCGCATAATACGGGCCTACACTGGGCGATCTGCAGTAGCGACAAGAAGGACGATTTGGCCAAGATGGAGCCGTCGATCGATGTGGCCACCAGCACCTCACTGACGGTCAGTTGGTCGGAGCGCGTCTGCGCAGTGATCCTGGCCGGCTATAATCTGACCTACTGCCAGCGCTCGGCCGGCCGTCCGGACAATTGCACGACGGTGACCATCGATCGCTATACGAACAAGCACGTCATCCAGAATCTGGTGCCCTACACGGACTACAGTGTCAAGATGCTGATGTATTCGGACTCGCGGGTCAGCAAGTACAGCGACGAGCTGGTCAACCGCACCGGAGAGGCGGCGCCTAGCCAGCCGCGGGAGTTGCAGCTAATCCGCGTGACCAGCGACAGCGTGGAGCTCGCCTGGAAGCCACCGCTGCTGGCCAACGGCGTGGTGCGCGCCTACGAGGGCACCTTCCGCTCGCTACATGACAACGTGACCGATACATTCCGCGTAAGCGCCTCCGCCGACGAGCTGGTGAACAACGAGAAGCCCATCACCTACCGGCTGGGCAATCTCACCGCATTCACCAAGTACGAGATTAGCGTGCGTGCGCGGACCGTCTATCCATCGGAGCCCAGCAATGTGATCCTCTTCAGCACGGCCATCGGAGGTAAGTGCTATCGATGGTTTCGCTAGCATTGAAGCCAGTGTAAATAGGCAATGTATACTTATCCGTGTAATCCTTTGCGCAGTTCCCTCGCCGCCACAACTGTACGTGATCAACAATCCGGATCAGAGCTCACGTCTCGACTGGGAACCGCCAAGGACGCCGGCCGGACGCATTGATTTCTACGA
Source organism: Drosophila melanogaster (assembly GCF_000001215.4). NCBI lineage: Eukaryota > Metazoa > Arthropoda > Insecta > Diptera > Drosophilidae > Drosophila > Drosophila melanogaster. The sequence continues at coordinate 19,678,078 of NC_004354.4, read as the reverse complement.
GATCTCGCTGCGCGACAACAACGCCAGCTGCCTGACAAGCACCATTCTGCCGGGCAGGAACCTATCCTATGTGATGGCCACGCCGCGCTGCACCAGCCACAATCCCTTCCAGCTAGCGGTGCGTGCCATCAACGTGGAGCAGCATCCGCAGTTGAACGGAGCGGATGCAGCGGAAGGTGCCGTTTTGCTTATGTCGACCAACGGCAAGGGATGCGAGGCACGCACCGATGCGCTCGGCGAAGAGGAGCGGCTGCAGTTCGAGGCCTACGCTGCCAACATGACCGCCTACCGGCTCTACAGATCCGATTGGGGCATCTACGGATTCATCTGTACACCGGACACGCACAGCGTGAAGGCCATGTACCAGACCATTGAGGTGACCGTGGCGATTCTCGTGCTGGGCGTCATCTTCTACCTCGTGTACAAGAAATACCGCAAGATGTCCGATATCGGTCTAGTGCTGCCGCAGGGAATCATGGAGACCATGAAGAAGCCCATAGACATGGGTGGCCTGGGATTGGGCCTGGGTCCAGACTCGTCCGTCAGCGGAGGCATCGTGTGCACACGGGTGGACGACTCGCCGCCATACACGCCGCAGGATCTGCCGCACGACTTCAGTAGCTGCGGCAGTGAGAGCTCGAAACTGCTGCTGCGCACAGCGTCCTCCTCTGGTGGCGGCGGCTGCGTGGATCGCGATGGATACGATGACAATCACGAGACAGGGCCAATTAGCGCAGTTGGTCCGCCCACCAGCTACCTGGCCATGCGGCATGGCCTTCTCGTCCAGAACGACAGGGAGCGCGAGAGGGAGAGGGATCGTGAGCAGGAGAGGGAGCGGGAGCAGCAGCAACAGCAGCGCGAGAGCGAAATGGATCGGGAGCAGAGTTGCACCAATGGTTACATCAAGCCCACACAGATGAAGAGCTGGGGCGGCAACGGTCCCTCGGATAATGATCACACGTTCTCAGTTCCTTCGACTGCAATGACCGCTCCGATGTCCCAGCCGCTGTCCCAGATTCCGCTCAGCGGCTACGTGCCCGTTCCCATTCCACAATCTCGGTTCAATCCGGCTCCAGTTCAACCGTTTGGGTCGCCAGCAGTACCTTCCGCCGCCACCGCAGCCGCTGCGTCGACCTTTTTCCCACCGGCCCACTTGCTCAACATGGACAACTACGTGCAGGCCTCGGATCTGCACAAGCTGAAGCCGCTCGTCGCAGCTCCGTTGTCGCAAACCGGAGGACCAGCCTTTGCGGGATCTTCGCCAGCAACTTCGCCACCGCTACAGCTACCGCCGGTTCACGCCGCAAGTCCAGCTGCCGCCACGCCCAAAATGGCTGACATCGGCTATACCACCATGGAGCAGTTGCAGCTCACTGGGCTGATAAAGCCACCTCTGGCCGCCACCGTGGGATCGCCGACGCACGCCGCTGGTGGGGCGCCGGGAGGCGGCAACCAGCACTCTCGCCTCCAGCCGCAAATCAATGGCTACGTAACGCCGCAGGATCTGAACGCCATGGCCCACAATCGGCACGTCCTCTAAGATACCGGAGCGCTCATCATTTATGCACGGGTGTGCATCATTTTATCGTTTCCTCGCGTTCGCATCGATAATTCATCAACTCATCTTCAGCCGCATATCCTTCCAACGCCATGATCTGGTCACCGGATCGCCCCAGCAACCAAAATCCAGGACGAGGAACCCAGAACCCAGAACCTGTAAACTAGAATCTGGAATCTGGAAACTAGAAACCACTGTCGGGCAGCTGTTTATAGTAATTAGTGAAAACTCCTCGGACGAATGTAGTTTTACGTTTGTAATTTATTTTGTATTCTTTGCGATGCGTGTGAGGCAGAAAGTATTTGTAACGCAATAGTATTTTTTTATATATATTCGTACTGTACACTTACTTACCCACTTAACCATCCACGCGTCGAGCGGATCGAGCTTATACTATTAATACCCTATTTACACAATACGCACATCGCTGTATTTCAATATAAAGCTAATTTTAAATAAGATTTCAAATTGGCTTTTTGATTCTCTCGCGAGCTTTGGCGATAAGTTAGCTATACATACATACATACATATACTTGTTCATATATACATATATGGACGTATATGCGCGCCTGGCTGTCCCTATCGATATGCTCCATCCAAGCTGGCGTTTGGGTCTCGCGATTGAGCTCAGTCGCACAGATCGCTCTCGAGCAGTCGGATCCCACGAGCTGGAGGTACGCTTGCCTCCACACTGGACACCACCACGGATTCAAGATCGTAAAGTCTTGCGGTCTTATCAGCATGCCCATGCATTTTGCACTCAACTCATTTGCTTTCTCCTCGTCGAGTGGATGTTTGAAATATGTACATACATAGTTCCGTAATCGGGCTGTATCCAATTTCTAATTCCAGCGCCTAGCTTTAGAAGCATCGGAAGTTGCGATTAGGAGTCACTGCGGAGAAAGGAGCACCCATGGGCTGGAGGACGCGTATAAGCCGCCTGCTTTCGCTGACATTGCTGGCGACGCTCATGGCCCGTGCGCTGGCGGAGAATGCGTTGCATATGCCGCAGGCGAACTGCGAGATGCAGTCCCTCGGCGGACCTAGCTGGCGTTCCGGCACCATCGGCAAGGTGTCCTGCAAATGTGACGGTGGTGAGGGTAGGAAGATGTCTGTGCGAAGGCAGGGCACAATAGAATCAACGGACTCGTACAACGGCACCGTGGTGCACGTGGATGCAAATCCAGCCAACGAGTGGGAACGAAGGTATGAGTGCCTTCTGGATGGCGTCATCCAGAGTCATGTGTGCGTCCGAGTCTATGCCCTGCTGAATTTGAAGGATTTCGTATGCCGCGACGTGGTCTATTACTTGAGGTGCACCTTCAGCCGCATGGAGAACGGCAATTTCGAGAACAAAACCCACTACCAGCTGGCCATGGGCAGGGCCAAGCCAATCGACTGCAGGAAGTCGGAGGACGAACGCAGCAGGGGCAAAGTGGAGTGCTCCGTGCCCATTGATCCGAACAGCCGTGCACCGGAATGGAGGGATTTCAGGCTGATCATGAGCGACGACTTGGGCAACCAGAGCAAGGTGCTGAGGCTAACGCAAGCCGAAATGGAGGTGCTGGAATGGCCACGCGGCAAGCACAACATGATACAAACGCCCAACCAGACTTGTCTGGAGTGGAACGGACCCTTCATTTACCCGAATCGAACGTTTGAACTGAACGTGCAGTTCCGCCACTCCAAGCTGCCCAACTTGTCGAGGAATCTCACCGTTTCGCAGATGCGAGCTGTCAGTGTTTTCGACCAGGTCTGCTTTGGAAATCCACCGGAGGGCAATCAGTTGTTCTATGTTAGCCTAAGCCGTCGTCTCCATGGATCCCCCTGGTCGGAAAGGTACCCCGAGTTCGAACTCACCACGAATGCATCCTTGCCCGCCCGTCCGCCACGGTTCCTGGCCAATGGCTTCTCCCACGACCGTGCTAAAAGGGAGCTCAAAGTCTACTGGTTGCCGCTGGACGAGCTGGAGTTCAATGGAGCCGAGCAGACATACGTGGCGAGCACTAGGTACGGGTAAGCACTACATGCACTAGATTACCATGAGATTACCATCGAGACCTAAAAAGAGTTTTTCAAAAACATATTGAGCTTTAAAAACCGAAAGCCTAGTAAATCATTTTAGAATCTTTGGCACATTAAGCGCCCTATTTACATACAACAAGAGATCTCCGCGAATTCGACTATCAGATACCCATTACCTTACATACGGCAAGTCGTGCGTTACGTTTGCAAAAAGGCTCGCTCATAACTTTTTAATGCATGTATCCGATTTGAAGAACTTTCGGCACTTTATAGCATTTTATAGTATTGATGGGCAAAACAAGGACTTATTTCACAACTTATTTAGGTCACCTGACAGATTTGAACCTCCCAAAAGTGGAACTATGTATTTTTTTGCCATTAGCATATGCCGAAATATGTTTAGAATGCTCGATATATACCTCGTTTTATACCCGTTACTGGTAGAGCAAAAAGGGTATTCTAGATTCGTTGAATACGTATGTAAAAAGCAGAAGGAAGCGTTTCCAACCACATAAAGTATATATATTCTTGTTCAGGATCAATAACCGAGTCGATCTGGCAATCTCCAACTCAGGAACTATAAAAGCTAGAAGTTAAAGCTAGAAGATTAAGCATACAGATTCTAGTGAAATAGATAGCAGCGCATGTTTGCCCACAAATCGTTCAGAACTGCCACTCCCACACTTTTCAAAAATGTGTTGATATTTTTTCAAAATTTTTTTAGTCTTGTAAATTTCTATCGTATTGTAAATTTCTATTTGCCACAAACTTCTTGCCACGCCCACTCTAAAGTAGTAGTTTCGTAGTTGTGTTCTTGGTAAATAAAGCAGTTTCTAGTGATCTTCAACTTAAATTGGGTTAAAATAATAATCGAAATAATCCTAAAGGATTAAATTAGTTCATTTTGCTCCAGTATTGAAAGTTATATGTTCATCCCAGTTATTTCTAGGCGGGTTTCGTCACTACCGATAATATTATTTACAATAAACTAGCCAGCAGGAAAGACTAAATGCTTTTCATTTCAGAACCAAAGTGGCCACCACCCAGGGCAGCATGCTCGCGATCTTCACCGACTGGGATGACACGCAACCGGCCACAGTGTCTGTGTGGAGCAGCAATGTCGTCGGTCGATCGCTGGAGAGCAGCCAGCTGGAGGTGCCCAGACTGAGCGACATCCGGGATCGACGGATTTACCTGGAGAGCTACAATAAGACGAGCTCCAGACTCAGCTGGCAAGGGCCGGAGGAGCTGGGAAACTTCACTGGCTACATAGTCTATTGGTGCAAGCTATCCAGCAAAGTGCACGATGCCTGCGACGATAGTTCCTCCATCGAGACGACCTACGCCCGCGAGACGGCGTACAATTTCTCCGGAATCCAGGGCGTGATCCGGATGGCTGTGGCGGCCAACTACAGCGACGGCCTGACCACCGGGATGCGCTGGTGGTCCGGTGACAGCGAGGTGCCCGAGAAGCCAAAGATCTTGCGGTACGTGGAGGGCACCATCGCTCTGCTGGTGCTTGGGTCGCTCGTCTTGGCCATTCAGAAGCTGCGCCAAATGGCGGACATCCGGGTTGAACTGCCAGTGATGAGCGAAGAGCCCACAGCAAATCCACTTGGCGATGTACGCCTGTTCTATCCCGCCAATGTTCCGCCGGAGAAGTTCTACGGCACAGTGCGCAAAACCGTGACATTTGCGGAAGAGGAGCCCACGAGGTGGCCGGAGATAGAGCTGCAGGAGGTGCCCAGACCACAGCCCGTGCCCCAGGCCGATGCGTACGTAACCAATCAGTATGTGTCCATGAGCGCAATAGGCGCGCCCTGCGGCGATGGGTACATCAAGCCGCCACCCGTGCGCTGAAATCTCTCGGGAAGATTGCTGCCCGCTCTTGTTGTAGTTCGCCTGTAAATCTATATTCGAGAGGAGCCGCTAGTAACTAGCCCGGCTCAGCACCGAAGCCCACTGACCAGAAGCATACTCATTATTTAGTTAGTATTACAACCGTAGGGTTACGTTTGCCACCCATCTGCCATCCTATGAAGGATCTATTTATGTACATCGACACGCATGCGATCGGCATCACCACATACACATCGAACTAGCCGGGATTATGAGTTAGAAGATCGTTCTGCTCCAGCTAAACACTATTTTGTATATTTAATAAAAAAAAATCTTGTACAGACCGAATTACAAATAACCAAAGAATGCATATATGTATATATACATATATATGTATGTATGTACATGTACGTGCGGACAGAGAGGAGTATCCTGCGAACCCAGCCCGGGGATTGGTGTGCTCCAAACGCTCAGTGATTGGACGTGGCCGCCTTGCCGCCGTGCCACTTGTAGGAGCCGGAGTACTTGAAATTGTTCTCCTCGCACTTGCGGTCCGCCTCCTTGGGACCGCGCGATCCGTACTGGTAGGTGATTGGCCGAATGTGCTCCTTCTCGATCTGGTGCAGAATGGGCGTAAATATGCGCCACGCCTCGCGCAGCTCGTCCGAGCGGACGAAGTGCATCTGGGAGCCGCAGAAGACGTCGAGGATGAGACGCTCGTACGCGTCCGGCAGGTAGGAGTCCTTGTAGCGGTGCTCGTAGGTGAGGTCCAGCTCCGTCTCCTCGATGTCGAACGTGATGCCGGGGCTCTTGGTCATCATCTTAAAGTACAGGGCCTCGCCCGGCTGGACGCGGATGACCAGCTCGTTGCGCTTCGTATTGCCCTCGAAGATGTCGCCGGGCACGTCCTGGTACTGGATACGCACCTCCGCCTTGCGCTCGTTCAGCGCCTTGCCGCAGCGCAGGATGAAGGGCACTCCCTGCCAGCGCTCGTTGTTGATCTTGAGCACGCCGAGGGCGTAGGTGGGCGTGTTCGAATCGTTGCTAACGGTGGGGTCCTCCACGTAGCCCGTGCGCGCATCATCGTTTGTACCCTGCGGATTGCCCAGGTACTGGCCCAGCACCATGTCATCCAGCGTCAGGGCCTCGATGCTCTTCAGCACCTTGACCTTCTCGTCACGAATGTCGTCCGGGTGGCAGCTCACCGGCTTCTCCATGGCCACCAGCGAGAGGATCTGCAGCAGATGGTTCTGCATCACGTCGCGTATGATGCCGAACTCGTCGAAGTAGCCGCCACGACCCTGCGTGCCGAAGGGCTCCTTGAACGTGATCAGCACGGAGGCGATGTTCTCGCGGTTCCACGTCGAGCTGAGGATCTTGTTGCCGAAGCGTATGGTCATCAGGTTCTGCACCATCTCCTTGCCCAGGTAGTGATCGATGCGGTACAGCTGATCCTCCTGGAACAGACCGGCCAGATGGTCGCTCAGCGCCTGCGAGGAGGCGTCATCCCGGCCGAAAGGCTTCTCGATAATCACGCGGTTCCAACCGCTGCAAGCGAACGGGTTATAGGTGTACATAAGTATCGGGTTTCAAATTAAATGCATCTGGATCTTGATCTTGATCTTATACTCACCAGACCGACATGCAGATCTGCTTGATGTTGACAGTCACCTCCTCGAAGACGCTGGGCGGCAGGGCCAGATAGAAGATGCGGTTGGCCTTGTTCTTGTTCTCCATAATCTCCAGCTGCTGGTTAAGCAGCTCGAAGCCAGTGCGTCCGTCATATCTGCCGGACACGTACTCATTGAGGGCCCAGAACTCCTCGTACTTCTTCTGCTCGTGCGGCTGGACCTGTGTGGCAATGGGTTGGGTTAATGCGATGCAAATGGCCTATGACCAAATCCCGAACGCACCTTCATGTACGGCAGACACTGCTCCTTGATGCTATCGACGGTCAGCATGGAACGGGCATAGCCGCAGAACTTGGTCGGCTTGGGCAGCAGGTCATCGCGGTAGAGCCACCAGAGCGTGGGGTAGATCTTCTTCTTGGCCAGATCGCCCGACGCCCCAAAGATGACGAACGTGTGCGGAATCTTGCCGTCAAAGTGGGTTCCCTCGCAGACCATTGTAGGCGACTTGAGTGACTTGATTATGAGATCCAGGGCGGTGTGATCTGTGGGCACATATGAAAGGCGGATCTGGTTAGGCTTACTCTGGCTTTGAATTCCACTTAAGACTATTACTCTGTGGCTCTGTGGATATCCAGGAATTTCTACTTGTTTTTTTCACTAAGTAACTTTTTTCAACTGTCAAAACTTTATCAAAGGGAACTAAATGAACTAGAAATAGTTATAGCTTCCTTAAATGCATTGCTTTTACTGCTAAACTATAAAGTGAGAATGGTATAGGGGTTCTCTACTTCTTAGTTGTTAGTTGCACAGTGAGAAAAACAAAAAAAATGCTATCAGCTTTAGGATGTGCGGGAATTTTCAGTGACCTTGCCCTTTGGCTTGCATAGATCACCGGGGGACTCATCGACTCCGTATGGTTGGTGATTGGTTGGTCAGAATGAGCTGCGTGAGGACTCACCGAGGGCCTGGAGGCAACTGATGGTCTGGGCCCGAATGCAGACTATTTGAAGGCCTATTCAATGTCAAGGGAAGGGGGAGCGATAAGCACTCGATAAGACCGGGGTCCGTTGTCTAATCAACTCCGATCCGATCCGATCCGATTCGATTCGATTCGATTCGATTCGATCCCGATGACTGGCCAAAGAATCCGCCAGAGGTCAACCTCCGCAGCGGGCGCTAATTGATGCCCGGATAGCTGTGGGCTGGGCCAGGTGGAACTGGGTTAGGTGGCGGAAGCTTGGCCAGGTGTAAAAGGTGGAGCAGGTGCACGCGCGTATCTTCCGATGCGGTTGCACAAAACGAATAAATCGCCGCGCTGCGGTCGACTTTAACAAGGTGTAAGCGATGAACCCGGCAGCGACGTCGACGGCGAGGCGAACTTGGGCACAAAGTGCAAGCCAAGTGCTCCGGACGTATGTATGTACATACATCACTATTCACCGTATATCCAAACTTGGCTTCGGAACGGGCAGCATCAGTCGATCGCGTGGCGGGAATGCGATCGGTCGGATGATCAGATGAACCCACGATGGCATCACTTCCCGCACAGATCGGAAGAGATTACAGTGTTGTATGCTTAATGGATGATATATACTTGATCTGCTGCTATGTGATCTACTAGGGATACTGTTCTTGCAAACTAGTAACTAGCCTTTAGTAAACCTCTGTAGTATATCTCTAAAAATAACTACGAGTATGTAGATAGACTTTTTCAAAAGTTCAAAAATCTCAAAATCTTGAAAACCTAAAGCTCCCCGATTTTGAATGTGTGCACGTTCGTATCTTAGAGGTCATAGGAAAATCATTCGGAAAATGTTTCAAAAAGGTTGTGAGCCAATAATGGAGGCACTGTCGCGGTGTCATAACATAGATTTCGATATAATGAGCTTTTGGAAAATGAATGGAGGAGGGGCACTGCGTTCGTTTTTGAGAATCATTGTGTGTCGTTTAAAAAGGGTTGCGAGCCACTAATGCAGGCACTGTCACGGTGTCATAAAATATAGATTTCGATAATATGAGCTTCTGGAAACATCATGGGGCACTGCGTTCGTTTTTGAGAATCATTGTGAGTCGTTTAAATGTCGAAGTGGATGGGTCTCGGTGAATCACGTGATTCTACGGCGGGCTACCTGGGCTCTCCGAAGATATGAGTTGAGCTGGAATTTAACCCTAATTCCGAGGCCGATCTCTGCGAACGCCGGTAATGCATACTTTTCGGCTGTAGGAGCTTCGAAAGATTACACAGCCAGTGAGTTGGATGGTGCTGGTGGATGGATGGATGGTGACTAAGAGGCTAGCGAGCTCCTTCAAATGCCGAGATTGTGAGTCACAAGCCGACAGTGGTGTTTGCCTAGCAGGAACATAAATGACTTTAACCTTTTTTTTGAGTTTGCCATATGTCTTAATTTCCCGTTTGTTTTGCCTTGCTTGCTCAAGTCTTCGCATTTTTGCTTGACTCAGCTTGGTTTCACTTATCGAAGCTCGACTGTAATCTCGGCCGCATCGCATTTGACATTGACACAGACGAAGCGAAGGCATTGGGGCAAGGAGAATGGAGATTGGAGAATGGAGAGCAGCCGAATGTAGAGGGCGAGTGGAGAAGGGAGAAAGTAATAGGCGGTGAGCAAGGTAACGCGTTTGAATATTATTAACGCCAAGCGAGTTTGCATTTGTTGTCCGCTGTTGTTTTTGTTTTCTTTTTTTTTTTTTTGGTTTCTGTTTGGAAAGGCTTCTCGTGTAGAACGCAGGTGGGCAGCTAATTAACCGTGCGTAGAATGTACACATGCATGCGTTCCAATGTCATTGCCACAGAGTGGAGAACGGAGATTGGGGACTGGGGACTGGAGAGTTCGCGCTGCCGCCAAAGGTTATTGCTATTGCCGGGTTCTAATCTTGGAGCACGCAGCGAGTGTTTGTTTTAGCTGGCCGCTCGGATCCAAGCCCGTCCGATGGCCAAGAGCGGCGCCCACACGTCATCGCTCGGCTGGATGGGTAGTTGGGGGAGTGAGTAGTAGGCGTGGAGGAGTGAGAGTAAGAGTGACAGGTGGAGAGTGGCCAGTGGTAGTGGAGAGTGGAAGTATGAAAGTATGATAGAGAGCGGTGCGGGTGCGGGAGCGGAGCAGCGGTGTGGCCTCTCCTGTGATAAGAAGACAGTCGGCCGAGTCCGCGTCCTCTGCTTTTTGTAGGTGACCCCCAGTGCCAGGCGAAGAGCACATTTGAAGGGCGCACTGGCACGGGCACTGGCACTGGCACTGGCTCTCGCACTCGCAATCGGATTCCGATTGGAAAGCCAGTCCACCTGGCGCGACAGTGATCGCGGCAAGTACGCGCCCGAAAATCGAATTGGTAACAGTACGCGGTGTGGAATCCAATTCGATACCAATTGCCCAAAGCTGCGATACTCACCTTCCTTTTGCGTTGCCATCTTGACCCGAATGTGAATGGATTTTTCTGTTTAAAAGCAAAAGTGTGACAACTATGTATACGCAAGCCTTTCGATTCGGATTTCCAACTCGATATACGATTTCTCCAGTCGCTGGATTTTGAGCAACCTCTGCGGCTCTGGCTGTGTAATTACAAAGAGTTGCGGCGCTTTAATCGCACGCGCAGGTCGTCGTCGTCGGATTCACTAACTAGTAGCGCAAACGTAAAACAAAGCGAGTACGGGTACGGAGTCGCGAAGCCTCGGTGGAAGCGGTAGTAGTAATGAAGATAAGCACGATCGTTCCCTGACTGACTGAAGCGCGGCGCGAACCGCCGCAGCAAACAAACGCCCAAGCAAGCACTGCCAATGGCAACAACACCAACACACCAGCAACAACAGCTAAAGCAGCAGACGCTTTGTAACCCCGACTGCGCAGCTGATCGCAGACAGGAGCGGATTCAGTGCGCGCGGGGGCCCATTCGATCTGGATTTACATGTGAATGGAATTGATGGATAACACATAAATATACAAATAATACGATATCATAGTATAACATGGAAATAAAACTGTTTAATCTGAGAGCATTGATCTGATGCGTTGATGAGTTTAATGATGAAATTATGCTAGAATTATGATTCCCACATTACTAAACAACACCCTTACAATTTCTAATCCTACCTAGAATCACGTCGTATTTGGTCAGTGAAAACGAGCAAACGTCAACATTTCTTTTTAGAGTTTAAATCATTTATTATTATTCATTAGTCAGTAGGAATCGATCAGTTCCTTCTGAAGTTAACCTAATGTGTAGCTTAAAAGATATTATGGATTCTGTTCCTTAATTATAGTGTATACAAATGTACCGAGGAGAGATTATGCTATATTACGTGTAAGGAGTTCATGGGGATGTATTCTCTTCAGACATCGGAGGGAAATAGGGTCGACAAGATCATTCGCTAACGTGTTTAAGTGGGCGCTAAGTCTGTCGGCATATCGGCTGCTATGGAAGTTTATTTGGTACCCCAATGGGACACCTTTTAAGTCCCCTTCAATAACTCTATTGCTCACATACCACATGTAGCCCAGATGCATGTCGTGCCGCTCCCGATTGTCTTACTCTAATACTCTGTTCCCCACACTTGGATATGGCTTTTATTAAGAGAGCCTTAGTTGCCATATGGAGTTTGCTTGAGTGGAAAACCCAGTCCAGCTTTTTCAGTTTCCAGGAGCCGTGATAAGGGCTTTCCAACTCAGCGTCCGATCAAGGTGAACTCCGAGGTAGCAGTGGGATGAGACGTAATCAATGGTATTTCCGTCGAAGAGAAGACCTAGGCAGGTTTGAGGTCGCAGGGTAAATGTGACACAGGCCGTCAACAAGAAACCGGCATAAATTGGCGTGCACTTTTATTCCAATCCTTAGTGAACACAACTCCCCTGTTGTTTATTTTCTATTGCAAGCTAGCGCCCGTTGCGGGCCTTTGCCTTTGGTTTAAAACGCACAGCCCCAACCAAGGTCGGTCGGGTTTGCCCTGTCTGAACAATTGGTAAAACTGTGTAAAATTAAAAAACGCGGCCCCTGCCCGCGAGGGCCCAGACCGTTCCGCCCCTGTGTGGCTCTCTGGCGTGCATGCTCATTCACACAATCACGATGCGAGATTTCACTTTATGTGAATCGAATCCGAATCTGAGTCCGAATCGGACTCAAAGCCGGGCGAAGAGAGCGGCAGAGCGGCCGAACGGGAGAACGGGTCGGAGTCAGATGGTCGGCGCCTTCGCCAGCTGAGGGAAGCGAGAGCCTGTGATAAGACCCCCAGTCGACGGGCGAAATTACAAGGAATACGGACACGTACACATACTACTACAGGGGTTTTGGGGGGCAGCCGTGTGGAAATGGTCGTCATTGGTTGTGTGTTATATTCCAATTCATTAGCCAGTTGCTTGCATGTGTGGTGTTGATGTGGATTACGAATCAGGTGTTTGGAGTATGCGAGTGTGTGGGTGCTGGTCGTTGTTGGATGTGCTTTCGCTGCAGCGATGGCCCCTCTCTATTTACAGTATTCTTATATGCTAGGCTACCAATCCGGAACCCAGGATCCGCACGCGCTGCGCGCAATGCCCGACGTCCTATGCTCTGCGATCGCAGCCCCTGGGGTACAAGATCGAGTGACTCGGCTGGAGCGCGTCGGGGCTACGGGAGTCTGGTGTTGGTGCTGGAGCTGGACACGAACTGTTAGCAGACGTCGGTCGTCAGTAGAAGAGCACCGAGTGCAGGATGACCCGCTTGCGGCGCTCCTCGAACTCCTGGATCAATTCGTCGATGTCGTTGTCCAGGTCCGTGGACTTGGCCATCTGCAAAGGCACAAGAATCGTTGGGCGAATTGAGGGAATGGACGACAGATGATCATACCATGTTTATCATGTCTGTGATGACAAAGGCGCCCATTAGCGCATCTTCAGCGTTGTCCACCACATCCACGTTGAGAACGTGCACGGGTCGGTTGTCCACGGATTCCATGGACTCCATGTGCATCACCACCAGGTCGTAGACGCGCTCTTCCACAGTGACGATGATGTCGAACTGCTCTTTGGTGTCCTGAAACCGTTCCGGGCACTTCTTTATGCGACGATTGCGGTCGAGCATGTGTAGCAGGCCGTTCTGTGTGTAGCTGTAAACAGGACGAAAGGGCAGGGATTAGCCAACGGTAGGCCGGAAAAACGAATAACTCACAACTCCTTGTCCTTGGACTCCAGGTCGCGGTAGATGTCCTCGTATTTGGTGCCAAACTCGTAAACATTCGGCTTGTCGAACGCCATGCCCGGTAGCTTGACGCGCTCGCCGGTGCCGTAGGAGCGCACATTGAAACCCTTCTTGGCCAGAAAGTTGTGCGCCTCCATTGAGCGATTCATGTTCGAGGAACAGACTACGGCGACGGCGAGCTTGCTAGGATCAGTCATGTCTCTTTCTCTTTGGCAGTGCGTTGCAATCGCAGTCGTCGAAAAATATGTTCATCAAATTGGAGATGGGATGGCAAAACCACGAGCACGAATATCGATACGATATATTCACGAACATACATTTAACGTGTTAATCTGAAAACACGCGATTTAAAAAATTCTGCAGTGTTTAATTGAACACGTTGACTTCACGTTCAAAATATTCAAAAAACCTAAAAAAAATATACGTTATAACAACTGATAATTAGTACGGAATATTTAAAACTAATTATGTAAAAGCCTCGAGTTTTTGAAACATTTTTGGCCAAACAAATACATAACATACATAGCTACTTAACATAATTAAAGTTCGAGGAGTCCTGCAGCATTAAATATGATCAAACTAACAGCTGGCAATTACCTATCGTAATGTCTTAAAACGTATTTATAATCCTGCAACTTGTATAAAATGAAATATCTCATACTACCCTTAGCATAAAAAAGGGCTCCCCCTGGTTAATATCAATGTTATATCGAATAATTCCAATTTATTAAATCTATTTTAAATTCGAAATATTTTTCTGGACTCCAGCTCCACTACTATTGACACTTTCAACTAGTTATATCGATTTCTTGCCGCCAGTTTACGAACTTTTCAACACTGTCGACCAGTTCGACGCAGTCTGGCAGCGTTGGCGGTCAATTCTTATTTTTGAATCCAACCGAAGTGAATTTGGATACGAAAAGCGCCAAAACTGAGTTAATCTAACTATAAGTGAATTTTGTTACTAAAGCGCGAATTTGAACTTGAATTGAAAGCGGCTTGCAACACCCAATGGCGAATTTCGCCGTCCCAAGCGCATAGGCAACCGCAGTAGTAACCGACAACAACCTTTCAGTTTGGAGCTCGTGGAATGCGGCTGAGCAACTTGGAGCCGTTGCCTCCATTCTTTACCTGTGTGTGGAGTGAGGCAGGAGGACTAGAAGCACCATCGCCACCAGCGGCACCACAACCAGCAGCAGCAGCAGCCGCCGCATCGCGTGTGTTGTGAGTTAAGCAGGTTTGCGGCACAGTGGGTCGCATTGCTTGGCACTTGCGACAATATCAAAACAACCGTTTCTCCCCTTTCCAAACAATTAACAGATTGAAAAGCGTCTAAACTTCTTTTCACCTTTTGCTAACAAAAACCTATTTCAAAAAATATTCCCATTGAACCCAATGCCACGTCATTCTTGCTTGATAATTTAAAATAACCTTTATTTGTTTATTTTATATTAAACCGTAATTGTAGCGTCTTTGGGCCAAAAACATTTTAAAGTAAGCTTATTGTATATCATTTTATATTATACTTTGACAAAAGTGACACAACACAATTCATATACGTTTTGGATATCATTATACGGGAATAACATTGGGACAAATCTTGTAGAAAAAACAAAAAATATTTGTGCTAAAAAGCTACCATTTTGGCCATGATGTTCCACTGTGCAAAGCGGCGTTTGGAGCTGGAATTGATATTGGAATTGGCTCGTTCCACTGCTCACCTGTCCGTGTGAGCAGCGTGTGCATGAGTGGGTGAGGTGAGAGGAAGAGACAGAGACACACAGCGAGAGCGAGAGAGAGAGGGAGAGAGGACCCAACTGGTTGGTCGAATAGCTGCCGGCAGTACCGAAGTTCCTGAGATCCAATATTAGTCGTACTTTGTCACTCGATCGGTCAGGGCGTCGTTGTAGCCTTCGTTGTCGTCCACTTGCCGCCAAATCGGAACGCCTGCTGGCGGTGCTTGGTTATTGGGATTGGGATTGGACATCGCGTTCGGTGCGGGTGAGGGAGGGGAGCAGGCGGCGGAGGAAATAGCTCCCGCGGCATTTGCCACCGCGCTATATCGATCCGCCAATTAGGGAGTGGAATCCGGCGCTTTCTTCGCTGGACAACGACCATGTAAAGGTCACAGGTCAAGAACGGAAACTGTAGTACCAAAAAAGAAGAAGTCGGAGGTAAACCCGTTTTACAACCTGCCAATTGCAATTTGTCTTGGGTTCTTTTAGTTTTTACTTACATATGTACGAAACCAGGTGTTTTTCGTTATTTTTACACCACACCACCAGTCGCAAGATATTGCATGAAAATGCATTAAATGCAAGGCAAAAGTAGTTAATTCATTATCGGTTCTTAATGTGGACTATCTACGTACATAATTACACTCAACGTTCCATTTTTTTTTTTTTTTTTTGGGACAAAACGGGTCTTTAAAGCAGTTACATTCGTTTAAAAATAGTTTTGAATACCTTGAAGAAGTCGTCTCCGCTTTGATGACACCTTTAAGTGCATTTTCTTGGGGCTATGGAAAACTGTTTGCTCAGCTCAAAAAGCTTTTCCGAGTAACAACCAGGTTTCCGAGGAACCAGCCATGAACCATGGGAACCTATCTATCGGATCACGGACCTTGAAACCAAAAGTAGAACAGATATCTTCAAAGACACATATGTATGTACATATATGCAGATCGATATTGTCAGTTCAGTCACAAGATCTAAAGCACCATTAAGAAACTGCAATAGGAAAAGCCTAGTAGCGAGTATCTTTTGATCCTGAAGAAGTTTTCCTACGAAATAAGATGCTTTTTCTATCAAATTCACATCTAATTTAAAAGTGCTTCTAGGTAAGATTAAGTACTTAGTACTTTAGATTTATTTTTTCGAGCCTCGCTTGCTTTTGCTTTTATTCCCGCCATTAGACGCTGGTGGAAAGTTCTTCGCCATCCGTTAATTGCACAATACATGCGATGCACAATTTCCACATAAATGCATGTACATACATTTGTATATAATATATATGTATGTATATATAAATGATGGGAAAGTTTTGCGCATGCGCAGCCACTGGCGAAATGAAAGTGCTTATGATGGGGCGCAGTTTTTTCTCTCTCTGCAGACAAATACCGTTAATACCGTTGCAGTTTGCAGTTACCAACACATAGCTAATATGCAACACAGTTAATCTCTTGAACTTTCCACTTTACTGAAACACATCTAATGCCAGCAATGCACTTCGCAGGTCGACTAGTCCTGCTGCAGCAACAGCAACTGATCCGTGACGCCCAGTTCAGCATGTGACCGGAGTGGAGGACCAATCCGCCGGAAATGCTGAAGCACGCCTCGACGACGAGCAGCACCGCTGCGACCAGCGCCACCAGCGCTGCAGTGGCCATCAACCCGCTGTCCACTCTACTGGTCAATAGCTGCAACAGCAACCCGAACAGCAACAGCAGCAGCAGCAACAACCACACAGGAGGCAGTGGCAGTGGCCACAACACACCCCCAACGGTGGAAGCGGAAGCGAGCATCGGTATTGGAATTGGAGTTGCAACCACCGCGACCACAGCAGGCACGGCCGGCACCACCAATGGCAATGGTGGCTCACCGACCCCAGCAGCAGCTGCTGTGGCCAGCACCGCGCGCAACATTCACCTGCGGCCGCCGCAGCCGCTGAATATATCCGCCCTGAATGCGTCCGTTTCGAGCACGCTGCTCAACGAGGGCACAGGTGCCATGGGCGGAGGAGTTGCTGGCGGAGTAGGTGCGGGACGGGGTTGCGTGGGCAATGCCAATTCAACGCTGCTAAACATTGCCACGCCCAGTACGCCGCTCAAGCCGCTCACCCCGCTCACGCAGTTGACGCCCAACGGGCACTTTCTGGGCAACGGGAGTGTGCATCATCACACCTACACCAACCAGCACATCCTGGCCAGCCACCAGCAGCAGCAACAGCAGCATCAACATCATCATCAGCAGCAGCAACACCACAACCACCACAACCACCACCACCAACACCAACAAACGAACCATGCGCAAGCTCAAAGCCAGACACACAATCTTAGCCAGTTGCCGCAGAACTACAGGAACTTCAGCCACCCGAGCACGAATCCTGTGCGCCACAAGCTGCCCAAGTCGGGCCCATCACCGCGCGAGGCCCTCACCAGCCTGGGTCTGCTCTGCCTTAGTAAGTTCATCCGATATGGTGACGGGAGAGCGTCAAGTAATGCCTGTTTTTTTTTTTTTCTGCAGTTTCCCTGCTTCTGGCGCTGCTCTCGCTGATTTTCCTCCTAAGGATATCACCGAATGGACGCGAGGACGCCGTGGGTCGGGGCGCCGGTGGCGAGGACTTTATTGTAGTTTACGACGTCACCCTGGCACTGGGCGCCCTCTCCCTATCGCTGAACCTGTGCTGCCTACTGGTTTGCGCCATCCAGTTCCTGTTCGCCGTCAAGCTGCGCGAGCCGGCCTTCGAGGGTCGCGATAACCAATACCTGGTCAAGTCCAGTGCCAGCCGCACGTGCGCTGTCAGCGGCTTCTTCATCTCCATACCGGTCTTTCTGACCGGCCTGATCCTGTACACCTTTAGTCACTTCCACTCGACGCCGGCGATCGTGACCAGCCTGCTGATTGGAGTGGGCATAGTATTCTGCGGCGGCGCCATGGTGCACAACGTGTTCGTGTGGCAGCGCGAGAAGACCATTAGCTACCGTGGAGCACCGCTGTCCCACAACTTGTCGGTGATCTCGGCTGGCCAGCTGCCGGCGACGCTGCCTGTGTCCATGCCACTGCCACCGGGCCCGTTCCACACGTACCAGGCCGCTCATCAGGGGCACCAGAGCCACCTGGTGCCGCCCTCCGTGACGGCGGTCTCGCCGAATCACTCCCACGGCAGCTTTAACCCACTTCTCCTTGGTGGAGGGGGCGGCGGAGGCGGAGCACTGGGTGCCGTTAACTCCTCATTTCTGGTGCGTCCAGCCACTGCCACACCACCGACGCCCACGCCCAGAACACTGGCGAATAGCAGCTGCCTAACAGCAGGTCGCGAGGCCAGCGGATCGGTCAGCCCGGGCATTCCGCCAACGCTGGACATGAGCAACATCACCGTCCTCCTACACGAGCTCTCCACGCTCGTCTAGATCCGCTTAAGCTGCGGACTTGACTGCGCACAGACTTACAGACGATATCCACCGCACGCCCGCATCTCTTGCCGAATCCTAGCTGTAAGAACGACCATTGTAAATACCTGTACATATGTATGACTCCGAACCATCTAACGAATACATCTTTGTAAGCTAAAGAACTGCATCGCCATTATCATGAAATGTAAGTAACCCGTTTGTGCTCCTCCTTAACTTCAGATCCGAAAGGATTCGGATCGGAGCTCAATAATAATAATCTTTATTTTGAAAAATCCGTCTGCTTATAAAACTCAAAAGTGTTGGGTGGATGCTATCAATTCCACATTAACTTCAATTTATTTAAACACTCAAACTAATGCCAAACTAAAATTAAAAATATTAAACGTAAGCAAAGTAAAAAATAAAAATACAGTGCCTTCCGAGCCGATTCTGAGTCTGCTGATCCGGTGATCCGGGTGCATAACTAATGCTCCGACTTGGAGGTGCGACGCAAGCGCGGACGTAGCTCCCGGTTCTGCGTGCTGGCGGCAGAGTTGGACTTAGAGCCGGTCCTAGAACTGGAGGCTTCCGAGCGAAGGTCACCTGTGCCATTCGCAGACTGATCGCTCAGTTCCGAGATGCGTCGCCTAGCGGTGCGACGGAGACGCGGCTGCTCCTCCTCTGGTGCAGTTGAATCGGGTACATCTATGGGAGCATCGATCGGAGTCGGAGAGACGGCGACTGGTGACTGGACGCCTGAGCTCGTCTTGCGCGATCTGACCCCCGCACGAGCAGTCTTCGGTTTGCGCACCAACTGCGCACTCAACGCAGCGGGCGGTTCGCTGTGGCCGCGCAATGATCGCCGGACAGAGGGACTCGCCGTCGGCGGTGCCTGCGAGGTGGCCCTCTTGCCGCGTGCCTTGGTCATTGTGGGCGTGCCGGGTCTGGAGCTCGTTGCCTCCGAGTCCACGCTGAGGCGCGTTCGCGAGCGGGTGCGCGGTAACGAAAGGTCCGAGGGACTATGCTCGTCGATCACCTCCAGCAGATATTTGTGCTGCAACCCACGACGCTTGGGAGTCGAGACTGGTGGATTGGATGCGGGCGATAAAGTTGGGGCGTCGGTGCTGCGCAAAGACATCGTGCGACCAGCGACTGGAGTCGGACTATCGCGATGCTCCTGGGAGACGCGACGAGGTCGCAGAGTTCGCGGACTGTCCTGGTGCTCCGTGAAGCTGCGACGCGGTCGCAATGTATGAATCGCCCGTGTTGGCACATCTTGCTCCTCCTCATCCTCATCACCGGAGAAAATCAGCTTCAGGCTGTGTCTTGAATCCTCCTCTTCGGGCAATAGTGGTTCTGGATTATGTTGGGTTTCCTCCTCGGAAGCTTCCTTGCTCTCCGTCTTGTCTCCTTCTTTGGGCTGCTCATCCGCCACATGTTCGACCTTCACAACGACCTGCTCTTCGGCTTCTGCGTCGACATCCTCTTCTGGAATTTCCCCAAGACCACTAGACTGCGTTGCTTGCCCTGCTGGCAAGGGTTCCAACTCCGGCACCTCCAGCACCTCCAGCACGTTCGGCACCTCATCCACCGCCATCTCGATATCCACATCGGAAAGTACTGGCAAGGGTTCCATCTCCGGCACCTCCAGCACCTCCAGCACGTCCGGCACCGCATCCACTTCCATCCCGATATCCATATCGGCACGTGGCTGCTTTTGCTCGCTAAACTCAACTGTGGCCACTGACTCGTTGCTCGGGGTCTCCTCCTCCATTGGCCAATCCTTTCGCTGCTCCGGCTGAGTATCCTTTTCCTTCGCCGTCTCCTCATCGCTATCTAGGACAATGGTGTCGGCCACATCCGAGTCGCTGTTGACCGTGGCGCCCAGCGAAAGGAATGGACTGGGGACACCAGCCGCCTCCTCCTGACATTCGTCCTTGAAGGCGAACAGCTCCGCACTGCTGGAGGCCGCCGATTGCTGGGGTCGGGCGACATAGCCGCGCACTTCTGTTCCATCCAGCGCTATGACGCAATCATCATCGTCGTACTCCTCCTCTTCCTCCAGCGAGCCCTTGGTGGTGTCCAGGTCGTCAACCGTTTCCAGACTATTGGCGCGGTACAATGAGATCGGCGTGCCATCTCCATCCTCGCCATGAGGTGCCTGCGGACTAGATGTCTGTGATACGTTCGTGTCGCTGGGCAGGAATGAGGTGGGCGTGTGCGTAACCGATCGGGATGTGGTTATGGAGCCCGGCGACTCAACAACGATGGAGTACATTGGGTCATCGGTGTGCAGTGTTGGCAGCATGGGATTCCGAATGCCGGCCGAGGACACGTTCGAGTCTTCGCTACTGAGGCTGTAGATGGGCGAGGAGAGGGGCTCCTGGGCCGTTCCTTCTGAGTTGCTTAGGAACGCCAGCTGACCACCGGTCGCCAAAGGCTCCTGCGCCTGATCCTCATCCTGATCCTGCTCTTGCTCCGGCTTCTGCTCGTCCTGTGGATTCTGTTGCTCCTCAAGCGATTTTGTGTCACCCAGCTTCAGTTCCTCTTCGTTCTCCACATCCTGAGTATCTTGCTGCTCAAGTGACGCCACATCGTAAGTGGACATTCCCAGCGTGGTGTCCATCATCTGGTGGTGCCCCTGTATAGCCGGCCTTGCTGATGGCAGAGACCACTGTGCGCTGGGTGCGGCCGTCAATTCTGCACCAAGATCGGTGGATTCCATTTCGCCACAGATGGTAGTGCGCTCGGAAATCTTAATCCCACAGCTGCCGCTGGAGAAGACCTGTGACTGCGTCTCGCCCATCTTGGACGAGCAGACGGTGGGCACAAACTGGGAATGTGATGACGTCTGAGCCGGCTGGACAGTGCTGAAGCTACCGAATCCACTACTACTCTCGCTCCCTGTTGCAGTACCAATCTTGCTACCGCTTCCATTTCCCCCATGTAGCAATGAGTTTCGGGGCTGTGGTCCTGCTGGTGGGGCGAAATAATGAGGAGAATTCCGCGATGGTACCGGATCCACCAAAGACACATTGGCCGATACTAAAGGCGAGAGGAACTCATCCTCCTCGTCGGACTCATAGCTGCAGGCGCTCCTTGGTTCGCTTCTTGACTCGATCTCCACAATGATCTCGTCAGTTTCCTCCTCACCCTCAGCCGCACCTTCGCTGCCCATCTCCGTCGATTTATCAGATTTATCAGTTCGCAGAGGAATGGGCGGCACAAAGCGAAATCTTTTTGGCCCCGCCAGCGCTGTGAATGTAGCCACCGGCGGAGCTCTCTTAACGGCATCCACGGCCCCGCTTCCCTTCAGGATCGGTGGAATCGGCTGTGGCGAACTGCTGCTCTGGCGTATCGTCGTCGACTGTCGCGCCTGGAGGAAATTTGGCGGCTGCAATAGATTGGTCGCCTCGTTTTGCTTGACCTCTTCCTGCTCCATTTGGTTCGAACTTTTTTCTCGAATGGATCTCACATAGTCTTTAACATCCTCCACCATTCGTTCAACCATCAGACAAGGACGCTTATTGGGACGCTCCGTGCCTAGCTGCCTCTGGTCCTGTAGATTGGTACGCTGATCCTCTAGCTCCCGCTGTCGTTTCTCCACCACCTGGTGTGGTACCGGCTTTACTATGCGCCGAGGAAGTGGAAGCTCCGAATGTCCGTATTGCGCGTGCCGCAGGAATGGCACATTGGTGTAGCCTATTTTTGATTGGATCGAAACGGGAGTCATCTTTGGAGGGGACTCGCATTGCGTTGCCCAGTGGGCACTGACGGCAGAACTCTGAAAGATGCCGCCCAATTGGCCGCTGGCGTTCTGTTTGACCAGCTGGCAGCTGAATGGCTCCAAGGGACCGGTCTTTTGGTAGGGCTCCAAGGTGTCTCTGATGCGAAGATACGTGCCGGCGATGTTCTGTGTAACTGGTCCCATTGTAGCGCTGTATGCTGGGAGTATTGTATTGGATGATTCATCTCGCTCCCGCTCGGCGGCCACCTCATCCATAAAGGACACGGCCTCGATGAACTTGCTCTTTTGAAGCAGCATTATCAATTGCACGCAATCCGTCTGACGCGATCTGCACTGGCGCAGTAGACTGTACAACAGCCGTTCCTCTGGCTCTCGCAGGTACAGCTCGGCCAAAACTTTGAAGCGTCTGATTTCAATGCAGTGGCGGAAGAAGCGCTCCAGCAGCGGCTGTCCATCCTCGTCGTCGTCGAGGCGAGCGATTTGGAATGCTTCCGTTATGTTTTCGTTGGCTAGGAGCACTTTCATGTGCAGCGCCGAGGACAATGGACCGGGTGGTCGACTGACCACCTTCTTGGCTGCCTTGACGGCACCTTCAGCCAGCAGTTTATCTATTAACAGCCGCATCTGCCACGATTTCAAGTTCTTAGCGGGGGCAGGCTCCTTGTATAGCTCCTCTACGCCTCGCTGTAATCAAATACATCACAAAACGAATGAATATAACACTTTCGCTTATATTAACCGATCCGAACTCACCTCGTAATCGCCGTGGTCCAAGTACCAGAAGCAGCGCAATGACGTGGCCAGATCTTTGTCCAGCTGAAAGGCAATCTGAAAGCGCCCGACCAGCTGTTGGTTCAGGTCCATCAGCAGGTAGAGGATAAGAGCATGTTTGTGACAGAGTTCTATGTCGGGACTGAGCATCAAGTGTATATACGCATGCAGCGAGTCCGGCGGATAGGGTTCCGGAAAGGAGGCGCGTTTTCCCAGAGAATCAATGTAGAGGATCTTTCCCTGCGCTCGTTTTTCCGAGTACTCGTGTTGCAGGCGAACGAAGGCCTGCTCGCCGGGTACCAGATTATCCATGTGCTGACCCTCCGGCAGGAGGCCGTGATCGATAAACCAAAGCAGCACTCTTTGGTACTCGAGAACCGTTTTCAGCGCCCTCTCGTTGGCACGGCAATCGTCCAAAATTGAGGAGGTTAGCCTGCGCCGTCCCTGCTCGACAATGTAGGACTGCAATCGTACCAATTCACGCAGCTGACCGGATAGCACTTGAAACTCGCGCCGTTCCCGCTGGTCCAGTGGATAGCCGCCGTAATCAAAGATGCCATGGCAAAGTTCCGAGCACCTCGTCTTGATCTGTCCGGCGCGCTTCAAGATCCAGTTGGTCAGCGTGGACAAGGAGAGTTGCGTGTTATCAATCATGTTGCACAAGAAGCTGCCATCCATCCAACTCCGTGCGCAGTCGTTAAGCAAAGCTCCGCAGTTGTGCTCCAGGGCCACCGACAGTATCAACTCGTACATGGCAATCTAGAGAGCAAGATAATGCAATGTTACTTTAAAACGAGTATAACGAGCATGATTCATTTCCCCAAAGACTGTGGTACTATATGATACCAGAAGATTTCCGGATAACTGATAATAATAACCTAGTGTGTAGCTCACCTTAGAGAATGTGGCGTTAGGGTTAAGCTCACAAAATTGTGGCAGGAGACGCAGGCGAACGATGTCCTCGTGGTAGATCTGAGGACGCAAAAAGAGCGTGGCACGATCACAGCGAAGTGCGTTCAGAAACCGATGCTGCACTCCGTCCTGGGCGTAGTACCGTTTGCCAGTTGGAGTTAACAGTGAGCAATCTGGAAATAGACGGTATTACTTGGCTATTAATCTTACTGGCGCTGGCTTCAATCACCGCTGTCACTTACCAAAGGTTAGTGAGTTGGGATAAAAGTGCTCATCGTAGCGCTGCAGTGAGACAAAGTGCAATATGGTGGTGGAACGCAAATCCAATGCCAGTCCCGTCTGTAGACCACTGAGTATGTAGCCGGACATGTAATTAGGAACTTCGTTTTTGTGAACGGATGTGGGCATCTCATCCTTGTACCACTGATTAATGTCGAACAGGACTAGCTTGTTCTTTTTATCTGCACTTGAGTGCCACGAGATGACAATCAGCAGCGTTCCGTTGTCGCCGGCAAAACTGAAAGTAGACGCCGTGGCGCAGCCGATCACGGAGCAGATGCCTCCGTCCAAGATTTGGCGGTTGCGCACGGTTCTAGAACGGTAGTCCTGCGAAGCAAGAAGTCAATATTGGTCTGTGCGTGACGGCTCAAGATTTCTCACCTTAAAACGGATCGTGTGGGTTTCCCGGTCCCGGTACGAGCCCCTGTAGCAGACCGAGTGCAGCATCATTTGCAGGACGTCGATATTTTGGTACAATGCACAGATGTAGAAACAGGGTTTGGGGTCATCCGGTGGCATAATGAGGCACATTCGCTTCACTGCTCTATTGACCCCTTTCCTTTTTACTGGCGAATTCAGATCAGTGGTCACGTCGAAGTTGATTAGGTCGTAGATCAGGATTCGGCCGTCTTCTAGACCAGCAGCATAGCCGGGCGCCATGCTAATGCCCATAAGGCAACTGATTCCAATGGATGCCACTGTTGGTAAATTGAAGGTTAACCTAGCTACCATGGCACACTGGCAGTGACAGACTCACCGTCCATCCGCACAGCCAAGTGAGCCCCTTTGGAGCGACAATGGGTCAGCTTGGAGCTGAGTTGCCTCTTGGACTCCTCGGAGGATACAAAGTATAGGTTCCCGTCCGACGGCTCATCTTTGGAACTGGGGGAGCAAAGGCTGCGCCTTTGGGTACTCGCCTGCAGGCTGTCGCTGTTCAGATCAACCAACAGCACAGTGCCTTCCTCGGTGGCCACGGCCAGACAGCCTTTAAACCGTCTCAGTCGCGTGAGTCCATAGATTCTTTTATCGAGGAACGTCAGCGCGCTGCACGTTATACCGTGAAGGTCGAAGCGGCGGAGCACCTGACTGTTGCGAATGGCATAGATGAGCACCTGCGTGCTCAACGGGCAGTCGATGGGTCTCTGATCGCCGCTGTTCCATGACTCCAGGCAGATGGCTAGCATAGCGGGGCGTTCGTGTTCGCCGGGGAAGAGCTCCTCCACGCAGCGAATGCTTTTGCGCGGCCCCAGATCATCGGATTCGCTCCAGAAGCAGTGCCAAGAAAGGTAATCGCCGGTGGACATGCTGCAGACCAGCAAAGTGGCATCGCTTCCATACCGCCAGGTCACCCAGCCCCATTGCCCGTCGCGTATGATGCCGCCCAGGTATTCGGCTGTAAAGGGATAGCGGAGATTCTTGGTGAATCGGTTTCGGCACACGCCGTATTTTGTGCACACTTACCGGCGTCCAAATGTGCCGACGGCTCCCGGCCAAATCCGGGTACTATGCGCTCCGGGAACGCAATCGTGCGGCTACCGTCCAACTCCACTTCGTGCCACTCCATCTCTATTTCATCAATGCCGGCCGCTTGCAAATAAAAATAAAATTATAAATACAGCGCTCTTGCACCGATTGATCGGCGTGTATGTTTTGTGTGTGCGTGAGTGTGTGAGTGCCTGAGCGGCCTGGCGTTGCCGCCTCGATTTGGCATACAAAAAAACCGTTGTTTTGCTTGTCGTGTATGCACGCTGAGTGGCCCAGTGCTGGCTAACGTCCGACAGAGATTCGCAAATTTAGCGATGGCAAGGACTTGAGTTACTAGTTACCATATATTTCTGTACATTTTCAATTTTTTCTATATACATGCTTAAACAAGTTTGTAACTGAGAGGCAAGCCAATCATTTGAAGAAAAGACTAGAAGCCGGCACTTGCAGCCTGGCAACTTCAACACCAGCAGACTGGCAACGCTGCAGAATTGCGAAAATATTGCGCGAATTTCATAAGGAACTCAACCGGCTGGCTTTGCATTTGAAGTCCGAATGAACACAGATAGTAGCAACCTTGAAGCGTAATGCCTTGTATCACTCAATTCAGGCATATATAGCTCCGAGTCAAGCTCTTAGTACATACAATAGCAACAATACTATCTGGCAACTTTCGTGCGCCGCTTGTCAACCCTGTCCCGTGCGATTTGCTGCACATTGTTCTAAAACAACCCAGCCGGAAAAGCGGTTTCAGTAGTGGTCTACTTCTATATGCGACTCAAATGTGAGAGACCTGACCAGAGGCTGTGTTCCAGGCAATAGGCGCTACCCAGGGCGATCATCGGTGCCCACAGGCAATCCCAACCAGAACACCAACACACCACAATCCCAGCTCACGCATTCCGCATTTCGCACACGGAACAGACCACACAACACACAGCACATAGCACATAGCACACACGCACACAGGTAGCGGCAGCTCTTTTAATCTTCCAAAACGTTGTCTGGCTCGCTGGCTGGTTGGCTGGCTCCACAAAAGCATTGGTCACAGACAACGCACGAGGGGATCGCGGCGGAGATCGAGAGGCTAGGCGAGATTTGGGTTTCGAGCGGTGGGCAGGGGCAAGCAGAGGTAAGTGGAGCACATGGCGCCCGTTGCAGGAAGAAGCCGCACCCAGGAAATTTGTTTCAATTCCAATCTAACGCAATACCCACAGGTAGACGCTAGCTAGCGATGTCCCAGCACGGAGGCACCGAGGCTCTGGCCGCCGAACTGGCCTCGGCCATCGATCTAGTCATGAACCCGATGACACAGCAACAGGCGCGCCTGGAGGCCTACATGGCCTGTGAGCGGTTTAAGGAGGAGTCGCCAATGTGCGCCCAGGTGGGCCTATTCCTGGCCAGCTCGCCGCAGTCTAACCAGCAAGTGCGACACTTTGGCCTGCAGCTGATCGAGTACACAATCAAGTACCGATGGAATTGCATTACGCACGAGGAGAAGGTGTACATTAAGGACAATGCCATCAAGATGCTGAACGTGGGCGTGGGCCCGGCGGAGGACCGCTCGCTGCTGCCCACGAAGGACGCGCTGTCGCGCATCATCGTCGAGATGATCAAGCGCGAGTGGCCGCAGCAGTGGTCCGACCTGCTGCCGGAGCTAAGCCAGGCCTGCACCAAGGGCGAGGCCCAAACGGAGCTGGTGCTTCTGGTCTTCTTGCGACTGGTGGAGGACGTGGCCCTATTACAGACAATCGAGTCGAATCAGCGGCGAAAGGACATGTACCAGGCGCTAAACAACAACATGAACGACATCTTCGAGTTCTTCCTGCGCCTGGTGGAGCAGCATGTGACTGCGTTCCGCGAGACAACGCGTCTGTGCAACTACACCAAGGCGAACGCGCACAGCCGTGTCGTCGAGATGGTACTGCTCACGCTGAGCGGCTTCGTCGAGTGGGTCAGCATCCAGCACATCATGTCCAGCAATGGCAAACTGATGCACTTCCTCTGCATCCTGCTCAACGACAAAGCATTCCAATGCAATGCGGCCGAGTGCCTGGCGCAGATCACGAACCGCAAGGGCCAGACCAAGGAGCGAAAGCCGTTGCTTCAGCTGTTCAACGAGGAGCCGCTGCGCTACATCTACCAGGCCAGTCAGATACCGGCCGACACAAGTTCCACACTGGCCGTCGAGCAGCACCTCAACTTCCTTAAGAAGTTGCTGCAAGTGCTGAACGGCATGGCGCAGCAACTGGTGGCGCTTTGGGGCAAGGACGACGCCACGCAACGACCAGTGCACCTGGAAGTCCTTCTCGAATGCCTATTGCTGCTCGTCCAGCATCCATCGCTGGGCCTCTCGCATGGGTCGGCGCTCATTTGGCAGCTGCTGCTTAAGCATGAGCCCTCCTCCAAAGACTTCGCCATGGTCAACTACATTCCCAAGCTCATCCACACGATTGCGCCCAGGATCGTGAAGCTGCCATATCCTGCCTCCGCTAGCTCGCCTGCCAGCCTCTCCACGGAGGCATATATTCGACTAGAACACGATAGTGAAGAGGAGTACGCGCTCTACTTTTTCCGCTGCCGGACCGACTTCCTTGAGATTTTCCGCCTGGCCACCCTGGTGCAGCCGTTGGTCACGTATGGCTACTGCGAACAGTGGCTGCAGCAACGACTGCGAAACGCGCAGATTGAAGCGGACGCGGAGGTCAAGAGCGGCAACGTGTCGTGCAGCGTTCTGGATCCAGTATACCTGGAATGGGATGCGCTGGTCAGTGTGTTGGACGGCGTGCTAAGCCGCATTCTCCTCGTGGCGGAACGCCCATCTGTGCCGGCAGGACTGCGACTCTTGGAAGAATGCCTCAAACTGGAGACAATCAATCCGCTGACATACTCGATTCTGCTGTCCTGCATTTCGGCCCTGTTCGTCTTTCTGAGCATGTCCGCCTGTCAGATTACGGCGACCAACTGCGTGGCCATGAGCGGAGTAAGTCTGTTGCCGCGAGTGCTTGACAAGATCTTCCGAGCACTGGTGATGAAGCCCCCCAACGAACTGGAAAAGGTGCAGGCCAAGTCCGCCAAGAATCTTCGACGACACGCCGCCTCGCTGCTGGTGAAGCTGGCCCACAAGTATCCGCTGCTGCTGCTTCCCGTTTTCGAGCAGATCAACGGCCACGTGGAGCTGTTGCTCAAGGAGCCCGGTAAGCATCAGCTGTGCCGTTTGATGCGCACCACGTTGCAGGAGGCACTCATCCTAATCTCGAACCATTTCTGCGACTTCGAGCGGCAGACGCTGTTCATTGAGCACATCGTGCAGGATAAGCGCACCGAGTGGCTGGCCTTTGGCGATGCCCTCAAATCCCCGTTGGACTTCATGAGCTTCGTTGGCCTGGACAAGCCTCCCATTTTCGCCGTGGAAGGAGCTGTCACGCTCCAGAACCGATCACGCCTCTTGGATGCCCTGCACGTCGTCCTCGGCGTGGTCAAGCGCTGCACTTGGCCAGACGATCCGGAGCGCGCACAGCGCGGAGGATTTGTCATTGGCTGCACGGAGCTGGGCAACCCGATCTGCAGAAACCCGGCCACCAAGCACATTGTACCACTGCTGTCGCACGTGCTGAGCTTGATGCGTGTGCTTAATGAGCTGTTTGCTCCGGAGGCTCTGCAAGCGCTCTCCGAGGGTTATCGTGGAATCCATGGGATGATGGAGCACGAGAAGAAGCTTCTAATGGGCATATGCGCTCTGCCCACCGACCCCTTGGACACGACCATCCGCAGCGAACCGACGGCCTTCGAAAAGATGCAGACCTTCATGATGATGGTCACCGAGGGTTGCTACCACCTGATGGGCTCAGCTGGACCATCGCTGGGACGCGATCTTTACCAGCTCATGGGACTGTCGGACGCCATTGTGACGAATGTGTTTAGCCGCATGGACTTGGTGCCCGATTACCGCCTGCGCCCAATCATAAGGGTCTTCTTCAAGCCCTTCGTCTACTCGTGCCCGCCCAGCTTCTACGACAGCGTTCTGGTGCCGCTGTTTGCCCACTTGGCGCCATTGATGTGCGAACGCCTCACGCGCCGCTGGATCTACATCGCCTCGCTCTACGAAAGCGGCCAGCTGGACGGCGAGGTAAACGATACGCAGGAGGTGCTGGAGGATCAGCTCAATCGCACGCTGACGCGCGAGTATTTGGACGTGCTAAAGATCGCGCTGGTGGGCGGCCAAATTGGAGCCGATCATGTGGCAGCTGGCGCCAATGCCAACAGCAATTCTGTGGCCATGGAGAATGAGGAGCACTCGATGGACAGCGCACCGCAATCGCGAGCAATCCAGTCGGCACTGCTCTCGGACATCATAAGCGACTTGGGCGGCAAGCTGCTGCGCAACGGACTCATTGGCAATTATGTGCTCATGACCTTGCTAAAAGCCATCGCCTGGAACGACGGCATGTGCAGCATGAAGGCTGTCAACATCGCAGCGCCCGTGATGCGTTTCCTGGCCGCCGAGAAACTAATGGACGAGAACAAGGCCGTCACGGCCTTTACCGCCGTCCTGCAGGGCATGCAGGTGCACGGTCAGCACGAGGCCAACCAATCGGGCCTGGTGACGCTGGGCGTGCAGTTCTACGAGCTGCTCCGTCCGCAGTTCCCCATTCTCAGCGAAGTGCTGCAGCATATCCCCAGCGTGAATGCGGCCGACATTCAAAAGTTCGACGAAAAGATTGCCGTGGCGCCCGTCAAGGGCAACAAAGTGGATCGCGCCAAGAAGGACATCTTCAAAAAGCTGACCGCCCAGCTGGTCGGACGCAGCGTGAACCAGTTGTTCCGGCACGAGGTGCAGATAGCCAATCTGCCGCCCATGCAGTCGCACAAGGCCAAGGGATCCATGGGCACCACGGCTGACATCATGGATAGCAATCAGAACGCGAGTCTGGCCAGGCTCTTTGGGCCGGAGAAGTGACACGGAGCGCAGCGGAAGCAGAAAACGAGATACACAAACGAACAGGAACAGGATAGGAGAAGCAGGAGGAGGCGTCGCAGCGGAGGCGGCGCCACCAGTGACACCACCTCTGTCCTGGTCGAGGACCGGGATCAGGAGCATGTCGAGACCACGGCCACCTCAGCTGCCAAACTAGCGACGACTGAACTGAATGTAACTGTAAATTAGCTTAGACGATGAGTTCGCACTTTTTCTCGCCCTTGTCCAAGACCATGACCCAGTCCGTGTCCCAGTCCCAGTCCCAGTTCCCAATCAGATCTTACAGTTATTAATTTATTTATTTTAACAACTAAATTTTAAGCGTACCCGCAATGAAGCAATTTTTTATTGAATTTGTCTCATGCGGGCATCGCAACCGCTTCGATCCGAACCGTTTCCCCCCCAGTTTCTGGAGGAAAATGGTGACTCGTGACTTGTTACTGCTTTGTTATTTATTATTCGAAATTTGTTAAACTTGTTTGCTCAAAGGAACTACTAGAATCGCTAGTTAGCAATACTCCGGCCCACAACCGTCAATCCGCAATCCTTAGCCCTCGTCCTATGGCCCCAGGTCCCAGGTGCTTCGCAGAGACGCCAGAAGACCATTTTATACATAGTTAATTAATTAATTATTTAATGAATTGTGCTTTCCTCGTTTTGTATAGTTACCTATGCGCAGGCATAATGTAATTTATATAATTGTACACATTTATCATTTGAAGGAATATTTCTGAAATTACGCTTAGGTTTAGTTGATAGGCAAAAGTTATTATTATATAATACATCAAATTGTATATGATCACACATCCCGCACCGCGAATGCATCATGCATTATGCAGTATAATAATTATAGCCCAAAAACACACCAGGATACTAAGAAAACATAATGAAATCGAAGCGGTCGACCGTGCAAAAACACAAATCGAAATAAGATAAAGCAGATAAATTTGAAATAAATTTAAAAATTCAAAGTGGAACCGACTTGTTTTAGTAATACGCAATATAATAATTTCAAACAGGACGATATCCATGCAAGAAAACATCACTGTGGACGGCAGTTAATGTAGTGACGAAGCGCGCCCGGAGACTTTGCGATTATATTGAACAAAAGTTGTTCTTAAGATATATGAATTTAATTTCACAAGAATCATTATAATTATTAGCTTCAAACTCGCGAAATTAACTTCTTAAATTCGATAAAGTAGTTTTGTAAACTTACTGAAAAGCATACATATGTATGTACACTGCAATAAACTAAAGTAAAGTTGATTCTATTTGTACGTAAGAGTTAGACCTCTTAAAAGCAGAATAATCGACTGACACCAAATGATTCCGAGCTACTTTCAAAATTTTATCTTGTTGGGTTTTAAAAGCCATAAAATACCAAAATACCAAATTGAATGTATTTCAAACCAATAGGCAAAGTTTTAAAGTTACCCAGAAATTTGAAAAGCGTGCCAGTAAAACGGATGCCATTAGTGGAAACAGGGTGTTTGCTCGCTACATCGTCAATCGATGATTTCCGCACACCGATAACTTCTTGTTTTGGCCAAAAATTAAGCGAACTGAACAATATACCATTCCATGGTCTAGTCGGTTCGTCCAGCAAAGGAGCAAGCAGCCAGCAGACAGCAGCCAAGATGCCCATTTACGAGAGCGTGATGCAGGAGAAGCCGCCCATTGTCCTCGACATTGGCACCGCCTACACCAAGTAAGCAAACGCAAATAATTCGGCGAAAGTGGTATGAAGTCATCACTGCACCCTTTTCAGGCTGGGATTCGCAGCGGAGGCGTATCCGCGCAAGATCATGCCCACGGAGGTGGTGATGACCACGACGGGGATCCGGAAGCGTCTGTTCGACTACGACACTCCGGAGGAGCTGTACGACCAGCTAGTGGATTTTCTGCAGACGATCTTCTTCAAGTAGGTGACTCGGTGGCTTTGGTTTCTATTGCAATGTAATTTCCTTCTAGGCATCTACTGGTCAGCCCCAAGGAGCGCAAGTTCGTGCTGGTGGAGAACGTGTTCGGATCCACTGTGCTGCGTGAAACCTTGGCCCGCGTGCTCTTTGTCCACTTCGACGTCTCCTCCGTGCTGTTCGTGCCCGTGCATCTCATTGCGCTGTCTACGCTGGCAGTGCCCACTGCCCTTGTGGTGGACGTTGGCTACAGCGAGACCAGCGTTATGCCCGTCTTCAGCGGGGTGCAAATCATGGCCGCCTTCAAGGATCAGAGCTACGGAGGCAGCGCCATCCACGCGGAGATCAAGCGGCAGCTGGTTGAGAGTGGCGTTAAGGAGAGCCTGCTAACAGAAAGCGTGCTGGAGGACATCAAGGTGCGAACCTGCTTTGTGACCACCATGGAAAGAGCCAAGGCCCGCGCCAACGGCGACGAGAATCAGCCGACTCCCGCGCCAGACGTGGACTACATTGTCAGCGACAACGATGCGGTCATCCAGGTGCCCGGCCTCCTGCGGGAGTCTGCCTACGAGATCATGTTCGAGGCCAGCAACGAGCGGGACAGCCTGCCGCATCTCATCCTGCGCTCCATTCTCGACTGCACACTAGACGTGCGACGTGCCCTGGTCGAGAGTGTGTTCCTCGTGGGCGGCGGCTCAATGGTCCAGGGTCTGCTGGCCCGCCTCCGCCAGGAGCTGCAGCATCTGCTCACCGAGGATCCGTTCTACGCCGAACGCTTCCATGGCGAGCTGCAGTTCAAGTTTTTCAATGCTGTCGGCAAGCAAAACTTTACTGCCTGGCTGGGCGGCGCCTTGTGCGGCGCGACGGATCTCATCCAGACACGATCGCTGGTCAAGGAGACGTATCTAAAGAGCGAGCACGTTCCCGACTGGAGCAACCTGTGCGATAATAGGCCGACAGGCTCGTAGACTCGAGGGCAGTCCCGGAAGATGGAAATATGTACGCTTCGGCGCTTTACTGGTTACGCGTACTAACATACTCTTGATTATTATTCTGTAATATATAGGTATTAAATATTTACGAAATATAGGCTAACGAGCTTTAAACAAAATATTGCTTGTACGTTTTCTGGACATTTATTCTTGGTTCTAATGATGATGTCGGTTTATCAGCTTCATTTACAACTTTACTTTCTTCAAGCAATGTAACGTTGCGTCTCTCAGAGTTAAAAGAATCTCATTTGTACACGGAAAATCAATTTAACATTTATTAGCGGGGATGCGCACCCCAAACAAATGCTATGAAGACGGGTGATTCCTTTTTACATTTGAATCTTATTAACTAACTTGTTCATGAATGGAATATCGAAACATTACAATACGTTTTCGTACGTTTGTGTAGAATTTTGTTAGAAAGGCATTCGCT
This sequence comes from Drosophila melanogaster, assembly GCF_000001215.4. NCBI lineage: Eukaryota > Metazoa > Arthropoda > Insecta > Diptera > Drosophilidae > Drosophila > Drosophila melanogaster. The sequence continues at coordinate 19,644,212 of NC_004354.4, read as the reverse complement.
GAATGCACATGGTCCATACATATAATGCATGTTAACTAAACGAAAAAAAAAGACGTTGATCTGATGTATGCTATAATGGATGATTGGATGATTGGTGGTTTCCTTGCCACTCAGCGCATTTAAGAGCCCACGATGATATTGTTGATGGGGATGTGTATCAACTTAACGAAGAAGCCGATGAAGCCCATGATGCAGAAGCCCACAGCAGTGGCGATGGCGATCTTCTGGAACTCCTTGCGGTCGGGCTTGGTGCACCGCTTGACCAGGCGGATCGAGTCCTTGGCGAAGGCGCGTCCAGGCTCGGCAAACTTAACAACCTTGTCCATGTCTTGTCAGATATTTGGGATTCTGCAACGAAAGCGAAGGAAAGTGCTAATCAGTAAAAGGTATTCAGCGCTTTCACAGCAACGTCAGCTGCGACGTGGCAAATGGTTGGCGACGGCACAGGTGAAATCGCGTTGCCCATTTCCACAAATTCGCCCAACAAGTTATCCAGCTATCACAGCTCCAACAGGGGTCAGTGGCTGAAGATCACCATTAATGTCTGTGCCACCACCAACCCAATCGCTTCGATTCACCAAATCAGCAGGATTTGGTAAAGAAACGGGAAAAAGTGCAAGGTCCACAGGCAAAGAACGGCGCGCAGGGCAAATAAACCTCTGCTGCGTGTGCTTGATAGCCATTCAAACCATTTTAATTGAAAAACTGTGCGAGCGCAGCTGAAAATCAAATAAGCAAACACACATACCTCCGCTTTAATTCAGAATTTCCAACTAAATGAGATACAATCGTCGACTGCCGCGTAGACCCCGTTATTCGTATGTGTTTGCCGATGACAGCTCCACGTCGGCTGTCAAACGCCAGGGCTACGCTACACTGGGGCCGAGCTGTCAGTGGTGGCAGGGATGCCAGCTTGGCTATTTTGCAGCTGGATGCTATGAAAGCTTTGGAATGCTCCAAACGTTAGCTAATTTGTAGCCTAATTTTATTATATTCAAAGTTGAATTTTTGTTCACATTCCTTAACTATTTTTACTCGTTGGGGAGTAACCATATTATATCGTTAACTAGTTGAAAAAATGTGAGTTCACAATGCTTTAATGCTTCACACCAATCTTTACATAAGTAAGGTAACTGGATGAATTTCAAACAAAGAACTACAGATTTAATCGAACTAATAGAGCGCGTTATATTATTTCATTTTTAATCAAATATAATATTTACAACAACATATTATATTAACAACATTATATTTATATTGAAGCAAAACCTAATTCCAATTAGAAATAGAGATAATAATAAGAACAAGACAGGACTTGCACTATTGCATTTTTGTGGTATATAATCGGTATTTTGCACATCCAAGCGCACGCACAACGGTGTTTGCGCCCAGGCGACCTGGCATTTAGCATCGTGGGCGGCGCGGACACACTGGTCCTCGCACAAAACTCGCACTCGAACTTGCTCTCCGCGCGCTCTGAGCGCATCCATAGCCGGAGCAGGAGCGGAGCACACGATGTCCTCGAACCAGGAGCAGTCACCCGCCGCAGTGGCCGCGGCCGTGGCCAGCTGCAGGCTAAGGAAACAGCAGCGCCGTCGACTGGCGGCCTTCGACTTCGACCACACGATCGTTTCCCAGAACACGGACACCGTGGTGCGCGACCTGCTGCCCACGGAGGTGACGAGCGCCAAGGTCAACGAGCTGGTTGAAAACGACTGCTGGACGGAGTACATGGCCGAGGTGTTTCGCTTGCTGCACGAGCAACAGGTGTCGGAGGCGCGCATTAGGGACACCATTCGTGGCATACCCGAGGTGCCCGGATTCGTGCGCCTGATCAAGCATCTGGCCAAGCGGCTGCACTACGACCTGATCATCATCAGTGACTCGAACAGCGTCTTTATCGACGAGTGGCTGCGGGCACATAACTTGGCCGATTGCTTTGTGGCCATCTTTACCAATCCGGCGGAATTCGATGCCTCCGGACGGCTTATGGTCCGCGCCCACCACCAGCAGTCGGATTGCAAGCTGAGCGCCAGCAATTTGTGCAAGGGCCGCGTGCTGGAGCACTTTGTCATCGAGCAGGACCTGCGGCGCAGCATACGCTATGACCACGTCTTCTATGTGGGCGACGGCAACAACGACATCTGCCCCGTGCTGCGGCAGCGGGCGTGCGACTTTGCCTGCGCCCGCAAGGGGTTCGCAATGGAGAAGCACCTGCTCCGCAATCGCAGCAAATTGAAGCTGCGCGCCCAGCTGCTGATCTGGAAGAGCGGCTTCGATCTGATGGACCAGATGCTGGCCCTGCCGCAGCTGAAGACCCCCCAGGTGCAGGGCGATGGGGATCAGCCGGATCAGGATGCGGATACGGATGGCAAAGTACCGGAGGTGGCACGTCGGGCATCGGCAGTTGCCGGGCCGACCAAGTCGCCCAACTAAGGTGGCATGTGCTCGCATTTGGCACCGGCACGAGTAAGTAGAACGGGTAATCCTCGAGAGTGACGATTGCCCAGCTGCAGGATGGCCATCGCATAGGAAACTGCTACTTTGGAGCACGATATGGTATTTCATGGTATCGAAAGATACCGTTCCTTGTTCCTTGTTTTGGACTATGCTGTGCGATAGCAATCATGCGGTTCTACGATGCCAGGAGTACTCGTGAGGGTCTCAAATGCGAAACCATCCATCCCGATCCCATCATCCCCATCCAGTTGTTGGTTGCATCATGTGGTCTGGTCTGGTTCTTTATTTGATCCGCTCGCCACTTCGCTGCACTGGCCGTGCCAAGTGTACTGGGTGGATCTGTATTTATATCTGTGTGCCGGGACTTTACCTGCAAAACAATTTGTGGAAATCCAAACAGTACAACTTCGGAGGTGTGCCCAGGACTTGAGGCGTCAATTTGTGCTGCGGCTGTTAGTGTTTATTCCATGTGTCTATATTTAAACCTGTTGTAATTGAAGCTATTGCAAGCGCTGTATATGAGTGTCCATATTATATGCATTTGAATGTGTGTTTTGCCGTTACTGCACCCGCTGCACTACCTTTTTTTCCTGGGTTGGGCTGGGCTGGTCTGGAGCACTGGGTGCTCTTGGTGCACACCACGCGACCTAGAGCGGGACAGCAGCATGCCAGCTGCGTGGCCAGGAGCGGGACGGGGATAGCAGCAGATGCGCTTTCTGCGCAATTTTCTCGACTTTTGTTTACACACCTCGCAGGATGAGCCATTTGCATTCAGTAGAGTGATTGATTGTGATGGTCAGAACTTACATATGTATATAGAACCTATAAGATTCGTTCGGGGACACCCCCTACTATCAAATATACACAGCAAATAGCAAATATAGCAAATCCGGACAGTAGCCCAAAAGTATGCAGCGAAAAGATGATTATGAACTTTTGCGGGATTGTTAATATCCTCTGTTAGAATATTGATATTAAAAAAAAAAACAAACACGCATAAATATTTATATCGTATCGTCTGCTCGAGGTTCTTTATTGGGTGTCAGTGACAATCTTAGTATTAACATTAATTTATTTGTAATTTATGTAGGTATATTACAGCTCCGCTTAAGTCGACACAGGCAATCTCGTGCACGCTTATGAAATATGTATGTATGTATGTATGCATGTTTATGTATATTCGGTCGAGCAGCTATGTAATTAACAGCGTGGATTATTCATCATCGATGGTTGGACGTTAGAATTGATAATATAGTGCTGGGTGTGCTGTCGCTTCCACTCCCTAGGAGCCCAGTGGCGACATGCCGATCTGCTGCGGAGTGGCGCCGAGTTCCAGGTTCTTGAGCAGCATCTGCAGCCACTGCTTGGTCGACTTGTCCTCTTGCAGGCACAGCGCAAAGGTGCCGTCACGCAGCTGATCGGGCAGACACTGTCCCAGGGCCTTGCGAGCGCTGAAAGAGTCAAGGCTAGACTGAAAAGCCGAGCGATAATTTACTCGCCCGCCAAGACTTACCGTGTATTGTCCGAAAGACGCAGATAGCAGCGCACCACATGCTTCAACAGCCGGGCGCATGGATCCTTCGCCAGCTGGATGACCATTTTGCCCTGAAATCGATAAAGACCCTTAGACAATGCATAAGGCTTCGGGAAACGGACACTCACCAGGGTGATGGCCACGTGCGAAAAGCGTTCGTAGGTCTGGCAGATGTACGACAGACCCGACTCATCGAGCAGGATCTTCTGGATGATGAAAGTGGCCACAGTCTTGCTCAGCTCCGATCCGCTGTCCATGATGCTCAGACAAAGGGGCACGATCTCGGTGGTCAGCAGAAAGGTGATCACCTCCTGTTCGTCGGTCTGTCGATAGCAGTAATAAGAAGACAACAAGTGCATTAGTGCATTAGATGACCACTGGCCTTCGGCTTAACCTACCTTGACCAGAGCACCAATCACGCCCAAACTGGTCAGGCGCAAGTACTCGAAGGGCCTGGTCTTGGACGTGGTCGACAAGAAAGGGTACAAGTACAGCGGTATCTGGGCCTGCAGGAAGGCCGTGCGAGTCTCCGGGTGCGAGGCGACGCACTGCAGCAGCGCCAGGGCGTTGCACACGCGGTTCGACTGGTGGGCCGTCAAAGTGGGCGGCGTTATCGATGGGTAGATGTTAACAATCTCCTGCAACAGGGCGCAGGCGGTCCCGAAGCTGTTCCACAGCATGGGGGCCAGGTCCGTCTCACGCTTCTTGCTTAGCTCGAGCAGAGCGGTTTCACGCGTGTCCGGATGGGCCAGCTCATTGATCCACTGGTACACCTGGCGGGCGATAAGTTAAAGCTAGCACGCGTTCTTGCCGACATCGGCTTACCTTCTCCTGCTCGGTCTGCTGCTGCTGCTGTTGCTGCTGCTGCTGCTGCTGAGGATTCATATGCGGACTCGGTTGAGCACTCATCGTGTTAACTTGACAAGATCTGGGTAAGAACTGTCGCCGGACGCTTGCAATGCACTTAGTGTCGGCGAGAACTCGCTGAACGGAACGGGACCTGCGAAAAGGAAGAGGTGGATTCCTATCGCCGGACGCTTAGATCGGGCGAGAGTTCGCTGAACGGAATGGGGCCTGCGAAAAGGAAGAGGTGGAACTAGCGATTTGTCGTCGATTTCTATAGCCGGACGCTTGCAATAGACTTAGCTCGGGCGAGAATTCGCTGAACGGAACGGGGCCTGCGAAAAAGGAAGAGGTAAAACTGGCGATTTGGCGTCTATTGCGATTATCGATAACGTTAGCAGGAAATTCCTTTTGCATTGGTTTAAGTCTAAAATGATCGAAAACAAGTGGCGACAACCAGGATTATGTTGTGTGCCGAACAGTGTGGCCAGAACCGCGCAAATGCCGCTGGAAATTGGTGAAACGCAAGCGCGCTATTTGTTTTCCAGCGTCGATGTAAATATGTACATAAATTTAAATTTTCAGAGAAACTTCCCGCCGTACGAAAACACAAAGTCTGAATGAAATCAAACATGATTTGCCAAATACAACTGCTTGCGCATGCTTTGTTGGTGCAAAATGCAAAAGTCTACAATTTTGAAGAAAATAGGCTTGATATCTTTGAAAAAGGATGACATTGCAAAGAAATAATGAATGGACGTGAGCGCGTGATTGCGAATGACCGATGATTACATTGATCAAAAGTAATAACCATAATGGGTATTTTAATTAGGTTATAGTTCATAATTTGCATGCTAAAAGCTAAAAATGCAATTTAGTAAAGACGCATTTAGCGGTAGTCAAGTGCACCGACTGGTTTGTATCCCGGCTATCCCCGTCGATTTTGTGGTATTTCTTAGCACATTCCCCGCCAGCCGGGTATCTAGCTGACAGCCGCAAAACGGCCACACTGATTTTCATTTGTCGTGACGAGTACCTCGGAATCGAAAAGAAAAAAACATAAGCAGACAGGCGAAACAGAGCATTCCGTTCAATAATGAATGCATAAGAACGTTCGACGCGCGCCGAGAACCAGTCTGCATACGAGTCGTGCGTGCGGCCAGCGTGTTGGATATATTTTTTTGAGGTTTGCGCCAGTTTCCAATGCACTCTCGTGTCGCCCTGCCTTCTGTACCATCGAATTTGAATCGTTAAAAGTGCGTGGAAAAGTGTACGAATCGAAACCAATACACGGAAAGTGGGACAACGGCGACTGAGAGAGCTCGTTGCGCTTGTCTCTGTGTCGCTGCCTTTGTGTGCGTACGACTGAGCGTGTGTGTGTGTGTGCCGTTCTGTTGCTGTTGTGTGTGTGTGTGTGCATGCGTGTGCACCGCCGATGTGTGCGTGCGAGTAGTGCCTACTGCGGCCGAGAGTCGAGTGTTGCCCGTGCTTCGAAATCGCATTGAATCGTATGGAAAAATGTGTTTTACTTCTCGCCCAACAACGCCGAACGCCTAAAAAAGAAAATTGCCGCACGGCGTCGCGCAGCATCAATCAAAGTGCATAGAAATATGAGCATGCCAATGCCAGCAAAGGCAAAGGCAAACGAAATAGCAAATCCAAATCGCAATCGCGAATTGTGCACGCAAATCAAAAGCAGGCGCTCTTCTACTCCACCATCTTCTTTTGTCTGTCTCTGAGCGACGACTTTGCCGCATGGTGAGTTTGCCGTTTGCTTGTCGTTGCTGCTTCTTCTTTGCCCCGTTCGTTATTGTTGTTGTCGTTGGTATTGGTAGTGGTAGTGGTTGTAGTGGTGGTGTTGGGTCAGGGCTTTGGCGGCGGCGTCGTTGTTGCTAATTTTGTTGCCAGTGCACTGGCTGTCGATATTGCGCTCTAAAATCGTGCTCACAATAATATTAGTCCTAGTGCAGATAGATAGATGCTTGCATTTGGCCAGTAGAAATGTAAGCATACATATACGCAGGCCAGGGCAACCAACCCATATGAGTGTGTGCGTGTCGTGCTCCTTCGTATGTGTGTGTGTGTGTGTGGATTTTCTCCATGCAGCGGCATCGACTGCTTGTGGTGGATTTGGCCGCCAGCGTGGTGAATTCGCGTCAGTGTTGCCAGCACACACCAGTAACAAACAGGCCATAATTCGTGGCGGCGCGGCTTTCTCAGTATTTGCCTATCCCGCTGCTTCGCTGCGCTCCTCTGCGCTCAACGCCATAGCCATTCCGCTTCATCCTCATCTTCCTCCTGCCTTTTCACGTTCTCCCCCAGTCGACAGCTGTGTGCGCATGTTTGCAGCGCTTATTATTTATTAAGTGTTGTTGTTGTTGCCCTCGCCGTGGTTCTTCTTGTGTTTATTTCGCTTGAAGTTTTTCGCGGCAATTTCGAGCGGTAGTTTTTCAGCGCCGGAAAATCGTATTGCATTTTCATCGGAATTTTCGGCTGGCGACTGTTTAAACCTGCGCGTCCTTCGGTATTTACAAATACGGTTTAATTGTTTAGACATGTGCTATAATTAGTTCGTAACTCTACCCGGCTTTCATTCAATTTTATTCTTTCATTGGGCTCCAATAAGTGTGTATGTACAAATGTACATATATGTATGTATGTATGTATGAGTGTATTTGTGGGTGTGTGTGTCTGTAGGTCGTTCCCCTTTTCAAATTGTCTCTTTTTAGTGTAAACAAAATGCATCCCTTGGAGCGGCAATTATACGCATTATTATATGCTGTATTGGCGGTTTTCTTTAGGATTGATTTCACATGCAAATTTAAGAATTAGTTGTTGAAAGTCCCGAATCTTATCGACTGCTATCATGCACCCTGATCTAAAGTATCGTCCACTTCTTTTTGCAGGCTGGCGGCCCACTGGACAATCGAATATAGCAATGAATGATTTACGTCAGCAGCAGATGGTAGCAGCGACATCGTCATCAGGATCGGAATCGGGAACAGCGGTAGAATCGGCAGCCGCCACGTCCACAGCAGGATCAGCCGGAGCAGCAGGTCGCCCCCAGTCTAACTGTAGCGCTAATAGCAACGCCAAGTCAGTGGCAGCGAGCAGCACGAGCGAGGAGGAGCAGCGAGTTAGCTCCACGTCGTCGCCAGCCCAGCGGGATCAGCAGCTGAATGCAGATCGGGACCGGGAACAGGAGCCAGAGCCACAGCAGCAGCAGCAGCGGGAGGAGGCACTGCAGCACCAGCATAATCAGCCCGGCCATATAACCAGCACCACAGCGTCGCCTCCGCCGACGCTGCCACCGCCGACGACGCCGTGCGACGATGCCCCAAGCACAACTGGAGCATCTGCATCGGCCAGCTCAGCATCCGGAGAAGCACCATCAGCAGCATCAGCAGCGGGAGCAGCAGGTGGACCGATGGCCGCTACGGCGCTTGAGGTAGAGAGCGAGGAGCGGGATGGACATAAGATCATCCTGAAGCTCTCCAAGCACGCCAATCCCAACTCAAACGCAAATGAATCTCAGCCGGGCGGAGATGAGAGGCGCGTGGAGCCCCTGCGCATTCAGCTGCCCTGCGGCGGAGCGGAAGGAGGCTTGGTTGCGAAGCAGCAAGATGCCTTCGATGCGGACGCCTCTTCCTGCTCCTCGTCGTGCGCCGAGGACGAGGTGGCTACCACCCTCGGCCAACAACTACGAAACACCCCGCACATTGTGCCAAAGCTGACCATCCGCGCCGCGAACGAGAGGCGCGTAGGCAGCGTGGTGCCTAAGCTGACCATCAAGTTGCCTGAGAATCCGGCTGCTTCCGGCTCCAACTCCAACTCTGGATCGTGCTCAGCAGCTGTGAGTGGCGCCCAGTCAGCTATGCCCGCCAAGAACGATGCCCACCTGTCCAGCCTCTCGCCCGCATCCGCCTCGTCTTCATCTGCCTCGTCCTCCTCCTCATCGTCGTCGTCGTCCTCACTGGCGGAGATGCAGACGGTGCCCAAGCTGATGATCAAGACAACGCTAGCCGGTAGTAGCTGCATCAGCAGCAGTGAGGAGCTTCCGCAGCAGCAGCAGCAGATACCAAAGTTAACAATCAAGACAGGTGGCGGCGGTCAGGAGCACGTGCACACGGTCATAATGACGCACGACCTAAACAACGCCCAGAGCATCCCCAAACTCACCATTAAAACCAAATCCATAGAGATGATCGAGGACGAACAGGCGGCTAAGCTGGAGCAGCAATTGCAGCCGCTGCCCAAGCTGACCATCAAGAACTTATGCTCACCGAAGCACAAGGTGCGTGCAGTGCTCGAGGAGAAGCCACCAACGGCGGCCTCCAAGCTGGCTATCCCAAAACCCACGCCCAATCCCACGCCGGCTCCCATGACGAATGGCGGCGAGTCGAACAGCAGTAGTCAGGAATTCTGCGGCTTCTCCGACCCAGACGCAGATATAGCTGCGCCAGCCTCGGACGACGTTCGCCGCAATTCGGACGACATGGTGATCGACGATTCGCTCTCCAAGGAGCACGATCCCAAGATTTTTCACAATCTACCGCCCATGCCCGCCAGCAACGGCATAGCCAGCGGTGGGAGTAAGGCCAGTAAAGCCAGCAAGTCTGCCCAATCCCAGCACAACGTTGTGGACATGGTGGACCTGACCTCGTCACCGTCGCCGGGCTCTTCGCCAACGCATGTGCCTAACAACTTCACGGGACGCATTTCGCCGAAAGGGTTGCTCATCGACTGCCTGCGGATGCAAACTGCGATCGGCTGTTATGTGCCCGAGGAGGCCGACAGTCGCGTTAGGCCAGCTGCGTCGCCCAATTCGAACATATTGCTTAGCCAGCTGACGGCACCGGCTAAAAGCTTCACAACGACCACGCCTAAAAGCAAATCCAGCAAGTATCCCCAGCTAACGGAGCGCCTGATGGCGAATGGAAGCGGTACCGGTGGGGGATCTGTTATTGCTGCAGAAAGCGAGGCAGTCGTTGGTCCCTTGCCCGCCGCGAATCCCGCCCAATCCATAATCGAGTCCATTGAAATCCTGGACACGCCTGATGGCAGCCCGAGGGTAGCCTACATGGACGAGGATTCTAACCCGATGCTCAACAAACATCTCCAAACTATTCACAAGCTCGCAATGGATCACGGAGTGGAACAGCGTATGGATACCCAGGACAACAACAACGAGAACCACTTGAAACGCACTAACAGCGAGGGAAACGAATCTCCCAGCAGTAGAGTACGTTGTCGCTTATTTATTTATAACCAATTGTACCGTGACAGTAGTTTTTCTTTTCGCAGCTCCCTCCCAGCAAACAGCGACGTCTGGACAACGACGAGAACGACCAGCAGACGCAGAATTGCCACGATCCCGCCAGAAAGTGCAGTGAATCACTGCAGGCGCTTCCGCCGTCACATCGCTCGCGCAAGCAGAAGCACGAGCGAATCCTGAACACAGATCTGGAGGGTTCGCTTTTTCCACCCACCCAACAGCAGTCGATTTCAACGCCGGATCAAAATGGAGCCTTGTCCTCGGAGGTCGAAGGCGAGGACGCAAAGGCGCAAGATCCGCTAGAACCGGCGACGCCTCAGCCCCCACCGGTAGCGACGCCGGCAGGAACGGGCAAGAAGCGTGGGCGGCCGAAGCGTATCCAAAACCAGAGCTCGCCGGATGGTGGAGGTGCAGTTACTCCCAAACCCGGCACTCCACAGGAGGAGGCCAACAGCGCTGTCAAGTCGCGTCGCGTACAACTGCTGCGCAAGCGACTGGCCATCGACATGGTGAGCGTGGGCCAAGAGCAGGCGGACATGAAAGCTAAGGAAAAGGAGTCGTCTGTGGGCGTGCCAAATGCAAGAGTTGAAGACGGGCTTGCCGAAACTCTGGAATCTCCAAAGACTCGCGACCATCGCCCCCTGAGAGCCACGCGCCGCACCACGACCAGCACAAACACCAACCTGCAGCCCACGCCCAAGTCCACAAGGAAGCGCCAGAGCAAGGCCAGTGTCCAACAAAGCCAGTTGCCGCCGCCGACGATGGCTCAGTTCGGTAGTTCGGAGTCCGAGTCCAACAACAACAATAATAGCAGCATATCCTTTGCCCTGAGCGCGCAGATCGACCTCACAATGTGCTCGTCCAGTTCGTCGACCTCCTCTGGCGCTGCCGCCAACCAGCAGGTGATCGGTGGAAGTGGCAGCAGCTCGATGCTACCTCCGACGACGATTCTGTCTTCTTCGGATCCGCTGCCCGATGTCATCTTCCAGCCAAATGACTTCTCCTCTATCATGGCCACCCAGCAGCTGCGCTCCTCGCGCCCCTCAAGCATCAGCTGTGGCAGTACCGGCGGTAGCCAGCCGGACTGTCACGACGAGGACAACTACACCAGCGCGCTGGACAATTCCGGAGGTAAGAAAGTTTTGTTAAATCCTTTAAAACTTCAAGTAACCAAAAGTAAACTCTTCCTCTTCAGACGAAACTGCGTTGCCTATGCCCCCCACGCGGGGACGTGGTCGTGGCCGGCGATCCAGGGGAGGCCGCGGTAGAGGATCTTCTTCGGTGGATCGGGCTGTCAGCGTCGGAGGCACAGCCTCCACAACGCCCGCCACGCAGCCTAGGGCCCCGCGAATGAGCCGAGGAGCAAGTGCCGTAGCAAAGGCCATCGCCATGAGTCGACCACGATGCGTGGGCGGCCTCAAGCACCAGCCCGATCCCGAGAGACTTAAAGGCTTGTTCAGTCCGGTAAGTGGTCTTCGTTTATGCTTGGTAAAGGTAATCGTTATGCTTATGGTAAAGTAAACATTGTTATATTAAGTGGGATCAAGTTGCGTATGTTTTTGTTAATTTTGCAAAACTACTTAGCAATTCGCCAAAGCCATTTGATGAGTGCTTAGCTTTAGGGATTTTCATTTCTCTAAAAATGGGTGCGAATATGAATAGCCTAGGAAGGAGCGTATTTTATATACTTTAGTAAAACATTTATATATATATTTGCAACATATTTAGTTATGTTAATGGGGGGCAACTGGAATTAGGACCTAACTGGTTCCACTTGTTTCGAAAACTGCAAATAATACCACACTTATTCTCTCATAACCAAGTATCGAGAGCGACTCGTCGAAAAGTGGCGCGAATATTTAGAAGACGGCGACTAGTTGGCTAAACTAAAAATATAATAAATGCGCCAAACTTTGTCGCTGGATAAGAGAATCGTAGATCCTTGAATTGGAGTCACCTTTTGAAATGGGGCTGTTTGCATGTTATTTTAAACTAACGAGACCGAGCAGCAGTAACGAGTGATGGTGCGGCTCGAGATCTCGTTAGTTCTCGCAGTAACGGACATCGGATATGGGGCATCGTGTTGAAGATGGTCAGTACAGTTAGGGCTTCTACCGGGCTTTACAATTTGTATTACATTGCCTTCTTGTTTATGTTTCATTACGTAAATCTTGCCCACTTACCCAAACTCTCACACACACTGAGGGCTAACGTGTCGTAATTAAAAAAAGGCGCGCGCCATGTCGCGAATTCATTGCCAACGGCCTAGTGTAAGTGCACAGCCAACAACAACAATAAAGCCAAGCGAGCCGCTGCTGCATTAGCTATTGGGGGCGTGTGGCGTGCCGGTTAAGGGGGGGAGCGGCGAAGGAAGCAGCTGCGAACTGAGCAGCGCAGCCGCTGTGATTGTTGTTGGCTTCACCTGCGATTTTAATCAGCTGAAGTTTTTGTTTGGCTCTCGCCAATCGCACGTGTGTGTGTTTGTGTCTTTGCATGTGTGTGGGTAAATGAGCTGACAGTAGTCCACCTTCACCACACCTGCTGCTGCTGCACTCGCTCTCACTCTCGATTGCTCTCTTGCCCACTCTCTCAGCGGGGCTTTGAATGTGAACTTCGTTGAGAGCTGGCAACTCTGCGCTCGCCGTTTTCGCTGCTGCACGTTTAAACATGTGCAAAGAGCAATGGCTTCCAAAAATTGCAAGGATAAATAATTATGCGCACATGTGTACATATGTACGCATGTATGCATGTTGAGCAATTACCCTGTGTTTACAAATGGTTAGTTTTTACTTCGTAGGGTTTCAGGGTTTCCTTCTGCTATTGGCAATTCTAAGTAAAAGTAAGTTAAGTACCAATCGTATAATTATTCCTACCGTTCTATGAGAATGAACTGTTATGTCCTAGACTACGAATTGAAATATGTATGTATATGTATGTACATACATACATATATACATATATAAGGTATACGTTAGATCGCAATGTCCTTTGAATTCATGATTCCTAATTACCTACCGCCCTAATTCTTCTTTAGTCGCCGCAAGTGTTTGAGGAGGACACGCGTATGAGCGCCGATCTTAGCAACAGCAATCAGTCGATGGCCAGCCTGATGGAACCCCCGCTAACGCCACAGAAGTGAGTCTTCCATGTGTTCATTTCCACTGTAAATTGTAATTAATAAATTCTTTTCTCGTCTGCAGGCAACCCGACTTCCTCAACAACGAGGAGTCACAGTCGTCCATGGTGAGCAATGTGAGCATGATGGACTCCAACCAGGGTCAGTCCGCCGACGCGATTCTGGGTTCTGCTCTCAAACGTCCAAAGAAGAAGAAGATGGAAACTTGCGTGGCCGAAGAGTAAGTGCATTCTAACGAACTCATAACGTAGCAGGTCTAAGACTTTATTGAATTGCAGCACCGACTACAGCGCCTCCAGCATCGCCGAGTACGACTGGCCACCGCCTAAAGGTTGCTGCCCATCAAAGAATCGGGACACCTTCATGATTCAAGAGCAGGTGGCGCTCTATCTGGGCATTACCAGCTTTAAGCGCAAGTACCCGGATCTGCCACGCCGATCGGTCGACATGGAGGAGCGCAATTGGCTGCAGGAGAAGGGGCTGGTTAGCGAGAAGTTGTGCGACCTGGGCATCACCGCTGTGTGGGCCTCCGACATATTGGACATCATGTACGCGGACTTTTTCGACAAGTACGAAGAGTACAAGGAGTACATTCGCAGAAAGCATTTGCGCGAGATCGAGGCTAAGCAGAAGGCCCTAGGACTCACAGTCGGGGCCGGACGAGGTCTGCAAGCTCGCGACCGTGCCATGCTTTCGGCCACCAAGTGGAACGCTTACTTCAACAAGTCGTGAGTTACTTTCTATACTTTCTAGCAGTTGCATTTGGTAAATGAGCAGCTTCCTAATGCTAATGCCTTCTAATCTCTTGTATGCAGCCGTAAGGATGAGCGCCAGTCCTGCATGGACCTGCAGACCTTCACGATAAATCAGCCGCAGCCAAGGACCGCGCCCACCTGTACACGCCTAGAGCGCTCCACTTCGGATTTGATACGGGCAGTGGCAGAAGAGGCGAATATCCCGGCACCGCCTAATCTCCTGCCACCCCGCGACTATGACGAGGCCTTCCGCAACTCAGACTACGCTTATCCACTCACGGTGGTACCGGACCAGTTCTCAATGGCCTACCGCCAGTTTGAGCCCGCCGAGCTCAGGTAAGACGCAGTCGTGGTGTCTCTATTATTTTCACTGTCACTAACAATTCACTTTTACAGAGCCTACCCACTGGACACGGCGCTGGACAAGCCGCCGACCGATCTGATGGCTCAGCTGCTACAGGCAAAATCCGAAGCTGTAGGCAGCGATGAAATCAAAACGTCCGCCCCGGCCCCCAAGGATCTGGGGCAAGAGCAGTCCGCCATCAAATCCGTAACGGTAACGGCGCCCGTCCGACGCAGCAGAAGGTCCACACGCCAGCAGACGGACAAGGTTCGCACGGCTAGCAGCTCCAGCACGTCCTCCGCTCAATCGGTCTCATCCGCGTCCAGCGGCAACGGGAGCAGCAGTGATACGGTAATTTGAGCGATTTGGATAGAGATACATTCATTCGATTTGATGAAATACATTGAATTGAGTTAAATTGAATCACATTTGGTTCACTGGTGTCTGCATTCTGATAACTATGGGCTTCAGTTGAAATAATCGCCAACAATTCTTATGCATTTTAGGAAAGCGGCGATGAAAGCGACTTTAGCAGCACATCGAGCTGCAGCAGTTCGACGGGTGCCTCAAGTGGAGCAGGCAGCGAGGACGAGGATGGGAACGAGTGCTCATCGTCGGTCAGGCTGTCCACCTGCGGCGTCTGTCTGCGCAGTCAGCATCGCAATGCTAGGGACATGCCGGAGGCTTTCATCCGCTGTTACACATGCCGAAAGCGCGGTAAGTAGTCCCCCATACTTTGCTCCGCTTCCGTCCTAAAATCAGTGCCATCCCACAGTCCATCCCAGCTGCGTTGATATGCCACCGCGCATGGTGGGTCGCGTGAGGAACTACAATTGGCAGTGCGCCGGGTGCAAATGCTGCATCAAGTGCCGTAGCAGCCAACGTCCAGGAAAGATGCTCTATTGCGAGCAGTGCGACCGAGGCTACCACATCTACTGCTTGGGCCTCAGGACAGTCCCAGATGGTAAGTACTTCGTGGCTTGTCTATAAAGCCATTTGGAGAGTTAGTTGCTCATGGATAACATACATAAATTGTTCGATTGAATGATTTGAAATATACAGACTAGATTACTTAACAAACATCCCTCTTACAAAACTTACAGGGCGCTGGAGCTGTGAGCGCTGCTGTTTCTGCATGCGATGCGGGGCCACCAAGCCGGAGGGTCTGCCCCAGGTGGCCGCTCTGTCCCAGGCGTCCGGAGGACCGTCGGCCAACGGGGATCGCTCAAAGGCAGCGCGCAATAAGCGCTTGAAATGGGTGCACGAGTACCGCATCGATCATGTGACGAAGATCCGGGAGCACGCCGCCATGTTCTGCGTACCATGTGCGCGAAACAAGCCCGCCAAGCGGCAGTCGGCGGCGGGTGCGGCCGGTGCGGCAGCAGTTACTCCTGTCTTGGAGGCCACTTCCGCGCAAACGGATGACAGTCCGATGCCCAGTCCCGGCCTGACAACCAACGGAGGACGCGCCCTTTCGCCAACGGCGGCACTGAGTCCAAAGGCAGCTGTGCCCGTGGCATCGCTGCCGCCCGTTCTTGAAGCGACGACGGTGACCACAAATATTGCGGGAACGATAGGCAGACGGCAGGCGGGTAATGCTGTCAATATTACAACGATGCAGTGCAGCAGCAGCAGCAGCAGCAACTTCAGCGGGAACGGAGTCACCGAGGACGCGGCGAATGTCACTGCAACGGGAACGGCTACGGCGGCCGCAGGAGCACCCGCTGCCACTCCAATAGGCATAGCTCCGCCGCCCGTTGTTGCCTGAGTGGGGGTCATACGTTATTGTGCCAAGCGTACTCTAACGGACTTATAGTAAGCGCCGGACGCGCCGCCCCTTTTACCAAGCCGCCTCCAAAGTGGTCGTAACCACAGAGCACAGCCGCCATCCCAAAAAAAGAAAATAAGAAAAAAAAAACCACACACAGATGCATAGTATTAATGAATGCGACAAGGGGAAGAGAATGGATTAAGAGTGGAGAGAGTATTTAAGGTTTTTTTTTTACTACGATTATTCTTTATTTGTCAGTACTGCATTGTATTGATTGTGTTTTATACATATATACATATAAATATTCCTATTATAGTTATGTTACTTAACTTTGCTAATGTTAACAACCAAACGACCGCATAAACACACACAAACACACACACACACATGACACGCACCCCGAACACCAAGTAGACCACGTTATGCTTAAGACTTTTTTAACGCCTAAGTTGAATAGCCTAGCACTAAGTCACAACTTCATTTGTTTCTAGTGAATTCATTTGACGCATTTTAGTTCAATTGCGCGCAATCGCCCACGCAAAAACAGATTTGTACACTTGCGTTTTTAACCGAGGAAAGAGTGCTGTCTGTCCAGCTGTCCAGCTGTCCTGGCCGTGCGGCTTTGTTCGTTTGTATTCCCGTGTCCTTGGAGGCTTGGTCCACCCGCTGGGTTGGGTCTTGTCCACGTCTGTAGGTAGGGCTAGCTGTTTCGTGTTACCGTTTGCTTTTGAATCGAAATAGTGTCTATTTCTATTTCTCAGCCAAGTCTAAGTCTAAGCCGCCACCGTGCGCACTGTGCATCTGTATTTTCTATAGACATTATATTTGATTTTAAACGTCTTATGCGCCGAATTTTTGAACATGTATGTATATGTGTGTATTTATAAGAACCACGCCCTCTAGCCCATGTAAGTAGTTAAGCACAGCCTAAGTAGTGTCTTCATGTGCGGTAGCTGCTTGTCCTTTTTTTTTTCGATTCGTTTAGTTTAGATTCGGTAGATTCGTAAGCGGGGTAGGGACTTGGCTCGGCGGTGGATCGAGGATCGGGGAGCCGGGTGCCGCTCTGCAATCGTATGGCTAAGAATGTATTATAAATGTAATTTATGCTAACACATAACCCAACAACAAACGGACCCACACACCACACACACACACAAACAAACATATATATTTATATATACATATATATATATATATATATATATATAGATATACTAGCTGTAGCTATAAGATTAAAGCACAAGAACAGATACAGATGTGGCTAGCGAGGATTAGGTAGGAGGAAGTGGAAGTGTGGAAGAACCATGTGTGAAATATTGTTAGGCAACAGTTCTAATACCGCCGCAGGATAGGTAGCTCTAAGTTTTCGATCTACTTAAGACAGAGTGGATCCACAGACGGGCCCAGCTGCAAACCTCGGCTGGAGAGAGCTGGGTAATCCACTTTATGCGAAAAGTAAATCTTAAGTCCTTCATATTAAGTGGAATTATTCTTATGTATACATACTGAAAGATTTATTTTTAAGTCGAATAAAACAGCAGCATTAATAACCTGGCCTTACCACAAACTCTACGCCACGATTTTGGGCATCAGGAGCTCCTCCAGCTCGTGGCCGTCGCGCCATGTGAGCACGGAGCAGGCCAGTTCCTGGCCATGGGCGGTCATCTTACCGTGCAGCTCGAATCCGCGCCGGATGCAGGCGACATCCTTTTGCCGCAGCCGCTTAATGGCGCACAGATCGTTGCAACTATCGCCCACATAGATCAAGCGCTCGTATCGCCCGCTGCACGTCAGCTCGTCCATCACGGAGCCCTTGCACATGTTGGAGGGGCAGAGATCGCAGTCAGTCTGCTCTTGGTAGGGCAGCACCAGCAGTTCGCCGCTCGCTTGGACGCATGCGGGATTGGTGAACACGCCGCCGGCAAAGAGGCACTCAATGGCGTACGCCTGCAGCCACTCGCCGATGAAGAAGGAGTTGGCGTCGCTGACGATGCACAGTTCGAGCTCAGGGATCCTGGCTAATTGGCGCATCACCCGCAGCATTCCAGGCACGGCTGTGAGACTGCGCACACGCTTGCCCACCGACGCGGAGTTCACCTTGTGCTCGCCATGCAGGCGCTGCAACACTTGGCTTATGAAGCTCAGCCAGCCGCACTTGGGGATCTGGTCCTGCAGCTCCTTGCGCTGACTGGTCGGCAGTAGTTGGCTCACCGCCAAATAGGAGTCCTGCTCAACGATGGTCCTGTCGAAGTCGATGGCGACTAGGGTGCGCGGTCCAGGCGAACTGGATGCGCTCAGACCGCGTCCGAAGGGCGAAAGGCAACGGCTCAACCGGAGGCTTCTCGAAATTGCAAACATTTTGGTGTGGAAAACAAACAATTTGACTTTAATATCAATGCACACACTCGTTTAAACAGTACAGTAGATATGGGTGAACAAAGCACATCAATATCGATAAGGTAGCGCCAATATCCGAAGGTGCACGAAGTCCCATGGAAGCTGGGGGGGATCTTCGTTCCATCGACCATGCGACCGACGTGTCCGTTTGGCCGACAATGTTGTAATTATAATATAATGTGTGTATTATATGTATGTATATCGCATAAGTTTTAGATATTGTCATTGAAAAATGTTGTTTCGTTTTCCGTTGCATAAAATATTTTCCAAAAAGGTTTAAATATCTAAAATACATTCATAGTTTGTGTGTGTGTGTGTGTGTTGGTAACATGCAAAAAGCTATGCAAATGCATATGGAACAGCAAAGATCAATATACATACTTGTATGGCTTCCAACAAATATGGGTGCACTATATCGCACGTACATAAGTAAGTGTATAATTTAGCTACATGGGCGAATTCATTGGCTAACTATATAAAATGAAACAATATACCATATACCACTACTGGAAACAATCAACGTATCTCTTTCAGCTTTTGGGGATTCACATATCAATGTTGCGATCGGATGAGATACTCTGTGATTATTTCTTATTCTTAAGAATTGAGTAAATATTTACTGACTGACCAAATGGAATCCGAAGTTAGTTTGTGATTAAATTACGTTTGCTTCGCGCGGAAGTTTTGATATTGTAAACCTGGCAATCAGTTTATATCCGATACGAGATCGGATTCCCAAGAGGGAACTAACTAAGCTAACTGCTTGCGTTTCAAAAATCTCAGCTTGGTGGAGGAGCTATTCAGCAATGGGACCAATTAACTTATGTTTCAACAGCGTAACCGAAGCCCAACTTCTCCAATGACCCATAGAAACATAACTTAATGCCCATATATGTATATATGTAGGACATCAATGTTGGCCAGCACTGATAAGCACTGATCAATCAATCCAAGCCTCCATTGCTTTTTGTTTAGGTGGGCGATTGCCGTTCTTTGCCAGCCGACAAGGGAGTCCAATTGTCCCGTCTCTGATGATGCCATCTCGCTCTATTTCCAGCACGCTGCACCTAAACCGTGGTCTGCACGTTCTGCACGGCCTTCGAGAGCTCCACCTTGGAAGGTATCAGATAAAATGCAGGCGTCATCGTCTCCCCGCACGGACACTTGCAGGCTGCAATAAATTAGGAGGAATGAGTGGGGGGCGGGATTATCGGCTGGTGGAGCAGCATAGCCAACCGTTGATCCAGCTAAAGTTTCCCAATTTCTGCTCGCACTTGGGACAGTACAGGCGGCCCTGGGTGTTCAGCATGATGCGGTGCATCCAGGCGATGGGCTCCACAAACAGTATGCTGCGGCAATAGTTTGGCGTGCTTTCGTGGCCGGGTGAACCGAGTGATGACTGGCGGATGCGCTCGGACAGCTGCTCCAGCATGCGAGCACCATGATGATTTTCGGCCTGATCATGTGACTGAGCCGGCAGCTTAGCTGCAGCGACTTCTTCTTTCTCCTTGGGTACCACCTCCTGCGGCGGCCTGTCACGCGGCTTGTGCTCCAGTACATGCGACTTGGAGGCGAGGACGCGGCGGCAACGACGACAGCGGAACACTATGGGCTCCGGGTTCTCGCGCGTTATATCTGGATCCGGACGGACCACGCTGTGGAAGCTTTGCGGCAGGATCTTGGCCTTGCGCATCTGCTCGCCAGCCAGGCGCAGGCGATGGATCTTGTAGCGCTGGCAGTTGGGGTCAATCTTGCAGCCCATGCGCCGGAAGAGCTTTAGTTGGCTGACAAAGCCAGCGTTTGGCTGGACGAAGCGCCGTTTGGCCTTGACCAGCTCGTAGGCGGGCAGGAAGTCCAGATTGTGTCGCTTCATCATGTAAGCGATCACAGTGGATGAGCTGCGACTGACGCCGAAGTAGCTGTTGGAAGGCACAAAGAGTCAGTGGCCAAATCGTGGGCCGGTCAGCCTAGGTAAGATGCTCACCAGTGCACAAGGACATTGCCCTGCTGGGCCAGGGCCGAGCTGATAAAGTCAACGCAGCCCTCCAGATGCTGCAGAATATCTTCGCGCGGCATGTCGGCAACTGAAACAGGGATTAACGCCAGTGAAGTTGTTGCACATTCACGAAGCTACCGATCTGTGTGCTTACTCTGTATATATTTGGTGGTCAGAAAGCTGGCCTCCAGAATGTGCTGCGGCAGCGGGACCGAATCCAGCGTGAGGATGTGGGTGATCTTGAAGGAGCGCAGCGTCTCCATGTGCGTCGCCGCGGTCAGGTTGCCTGGTGGTGTAAGGAAGGGTTGAGAAATGCATCGATCACAAGGATTAGAGCTATATGCTTACCTAGAAACAGGCCTGTGTCCACCTCGTCGATGCTGACCGGTCCGCCGTCGAAGTCCTCGCGCGTCAGCACCCCGGAGTCCTGGGCCTTGCCACCCCCCGCGGAGGACGAAGGCCACGCCTGCCGTTGAGACTGAGACTGTTCCATGGCCAGGCAACAGATACCAGCTGGAGGCAGAGGAAGAAGAAGAGCGAGGACAGGACCTAGCGTGGAAATGGAAGTGCTAGTAGTGTGACCGCGGCTGCATTGCGCGGTAACCGATTTGTGGGAAAGCTCGCTTCCAGGCTATCGATAACTTGCCATCGACCGCGGCGCATCTCTATTGCCGGCGAGTATAGCAATTTTATAGGAGCAATAAAAAGGATCGGATTAGCCGAGATTAAGTGATAAGATGACCACGTTGCGACCCTTCACCTGCGACGACCTCTTTAAGTTCAACAATGTGTGAGTACAGTGGATATCCACATGCGCATATCCGAGGCTAATACCAATACCGCCGTGTGCTCCGCCAGAAACTTTGACCCACTTACGGAGACCTACGGGCTGTCCTTCTACACCCAGTACCTGGCCAAGTGGCCGGAGTACTTTCAGCTTGCGGAGTCGCCCAGCGGACAAATAATGGGCTACAGTAAGTACTGCATTTCACTGTGTGCACGAGTTCCCCTATCAAGTGTGCTCTACATTCTCTAGTCATGGGCAAGGTGGAGGGACACCTGGACAACTGGCACGGACACGTGACTGCGCTGACCGTCTCGCCCGACTACCGGCGCCTTGGTCTGGCTGCGCTGCTCATGAGTTTCCTGGAGGACATTTCGGAGAAGTAATTCCAGCCCCAATTCGTTGGATATCAATACAGACTAAACGACTACTTTTTCTCGCCCCCAGAAAGCGAGCATACTTTGTGGATCTTTTTGTGAGGAAGAGCAACCAGGTGGCAATAAACATGTACACGAACCTTGGCTACATCATATACCGCACCATACTTGAGTACTACTCCGGCGACCAGGACGAGGATGCGTACGGTGAGAGCGCACAGAATTTGCATTGACTTCTAAGAGGCGCCTAACAATCGATGCTTTACCCACTTTGCAGACATGAGAAAGGCCTTATCCAGGGACGTCAACAAAAAGTCGGTCATACCGTACACGCAGCCTGTACGACTGGAACATATAGATATGAATTGATACGATATCAACCCAGTAGCGCCCGAAAACGCATTTATGTCTAACTAATCCCGATCCACCATTTGAAATGGGCGCGAGCGCATCACTTCGCAGCCCATTGAATTCTAGTTAATTTAGCAATGTAAATAACCCATAATCCCGTGATCTGCCCGGTGATAACATGCGATTCGATTATGACCGGATTCCCATCCCGCTTGCGAACCAATCCCCCGGCGCCAGTATTTGCGTGCATTATTTCCCAACCGAAACTAAGCCTGTAATTAAGTTACATGACCGCTCCGTTACCAAATTCAGCACAAATTCTCGATAATTCTATTGACTTTGAAATTATTTAAAGATTTCGTAAGCCGATGCGTAAATAACCACAAACACAAAGATTGTTCCACAGTTCTGAAGGTAAATAACGTAAGCAACTTGATTACTTCATCATCGTAAATGACAACCAGTATCTAACGCCAACGCTATGACCACCCATCTAGCCCGCACACGATCCTCTGACCATATCCAGTTTTTTTTTTGCAGATCACAATGCGCGAGCTGCGCAGACAAATGCGACACGATCACTAAGTGGAACGATTCGCGGCGGATGTGGGCATAGCCACAGCCATCGCCATCGCCATCGCCATGTGCTTTATCGACCGATTCCCATTTACTAATGTGCTGCTGCATAGAAAACCATTTTGAGAATAAAAAGAAAATAAACCCCCTGGCATATAAAGTTCAATCTGTATTTGATTGATTGATTGGAGGAAAGCTGACTTTCAACACACCTTATAATAATGTCCTTGTGGTGATGTCCTTTTTTTTAGTGCTAGCAGAAGGATAGAAAAGTTTTCGGGTTTATAATAAATACCCTGTATTATATGGGTAGCTTCCTAGCTCGACTCAGCAGCTCCTGCGCATTTGTTACCCCATTTGGGAACTGGGATTGTTGATTGATTGATTGTGCCAAAATACTGAGTGACCTTTTAAGTCCTGGCAACCACTGTTTGATCAATAGCTGGTTGGGTGTTTAGTTCGGTATCTGATTGATGGCCCATTCAGTGCGCAAAAAATGGCGAAGAAGGGAGGAGTCCAGCAGCTTCAGGCCGACCTCGCCTCGGATGAGGAGTTCGAGAAGTTCCTGCAGCGATCCGGATTGCTGGGTACGTTCTCGATGCGATGGTTAGCCATTAGTCCACCCAGTAATCTCGCTCTAATCCCTGAGTGCTTCAGTGCTCGATATATACTCCGAATGGTGCGGTCCCTGCCTCGGCATGGTGGGTAGCCTGCGGAAGATCAAGCTCGAGCTAGGAGGCGACAACCTGCAGTTGGCCATCGTAAGATCACACAGTCGGAAGCACCGAGGCGTAGCGCACTAACATCCCCATCTTTTCCAATATATGCCAGTGCAAGGCGGGCTCCATATCCTATCTGAAGCGATTCAACAAGAAGAGCGAGCCCACGTGGATGTTTGTCACGGTGAGTGATCCCATGGGAACATAATGCCAGGTGAATATGTATTGTCTTTCCTCTATGTTTATGTTTATGGACCATTAGAGCGGCAAGGCCATCAATATCATGTTCGGCACGGATGTGCCCAAGCTGGTGGCCATGATCACCCGAATGCTGCAGTCGACGATGGCCAAGGAAACGCACCTGAGCTACGAGATCACCGAGCTCCAGCCGATCGAGCTGGAGCAGCTGGAGGTGCGCAACAAGGCGCTGCGCCTGGCCGAGGAGATCGAGCTGGCGGAGAGCCGTCGGAAGCGGCTGGAGTACCTTCACAGCGTCACCGACTGCATCATGGCCAACCTGCCGGACATCGGGATCACGGTCTTCGGGCCACAGGTTAATCGCGACATGTTCAAGAAACTCTCGGAGCCGGCTGATCCGCTCAAGATTCAGTGCAAGGACCGCAAGGTATTTACCATTCTGCCTAGCGACATCGCCACCGTCAACTTTGCTGCGGAGAATCCACTGTCACCGGAGGTTATCGAGCAGCTCTACGACAAGGAGCTGCTGATGTGCTTCTGGAAGGTGGACGAGGTGCTCGGCACGCCACCGACCGTGCTCCGCCAATATGCCCACGAGCTGACCAAGGAGACCATTAAGCCGCCGGACGAGTTCAACGAGGAGGAGATCACCGTGCCGCCCATGATTGTGCCGCTGGAGGTGACCGTGGAGATATCTGATCCAGGTGAGACGCCTGTCATCCTTGCTAACTTGATCTATTCACGAGTTTTACTCTATTTACTCTCTGGTTAGAGCCATCAACGGAGAATAGTCAGGTGCAGCCGGACGCAGTGCATCTGGCCGAGATTAGGAGCGAAAATGTAGCGGAGGCTGAGGAAGAGACGGAGACAGAGGCGGAGGCAGGTGCGGCACCAGAGGCCAAAACTGCTCCGGTTGCAGCTAAGAGAACCAAGACTATTCGGATACCGCCGATTTGGGTGCCCAGTGACCAGCGCACCCATGCAGCGCTAATCTACACGTACTTCCGTGCCCAGACCACGACCTTCCTTCCGCCGGATCCCGTGCCGGAGCCACCGCACATCGTGATGATCTTCGACGCCTACAAGAAGAAGGATCTCGCTATTCTGCTCGAGACGTGTCGCGAGGACATTCCGCTCTATGGCTTCTTTAACGGTGACAATCCGCTGACGGCGCAATTTATAGCAAACTCCGTGGAGAAGTACAATGCCAAGCCGTATGTTCCGTAAGTGCTGCCAACGATCCACTGGCCAACGGCTGATGAGTTACATATGTAATATCTGTCTGATCTTGTGCTGTACCTTGCAGTACCGACAAGATTGTACTGAAGGTGAACAAGGTGAACAGTCCGACCATTCCCACGCTGATGGCCTACGGTCCCAGCTACGTTAGCGCCAACTCGGTGGTGGGCCACCAGGAGGCCACACAGTTCTTTCCCGCCAACTACAAGTCTGCGCTGCAGGAGGAGGAGGAACTGCACGCCGTCAAGACGGAGAAGCCCAAGAAGCGCAAGAAGGTAAGGCCGTCGCTGATTTGGGGAGAACATTCCAGCTCACTTCCGTTGATTCCGTTGCAGAATAAAAAGGGCGGCGATCCCGAGGAGAGCGGCAAGGCGGACGCCGGACCGGCGGATGCGCAGATGGAGGCGGAAGAAGCGGTGAAGACCTCGCCGGAGGAAGGCGCCTCCACCACGAGCAGTGGCGAGGACAGCTGCGAGAGTCGTCCTGCCACAGCGGATGGCGCCAATCCCGACGCTTCGCAGGCCACATAGATGCCCTAGTTCCATTCAAAAGTACTGCTCCATTCCGAAATATTATGATTATAATACTATAATATTAAATTACCCTTGACGGCAATCTTTTAAAAATTATACAGCAAATTAATGAATATTGCATATACCGTGTAAATTTTTCAATTTAAACGTAAGCTTTTATCAGAATCAATTATAATTTTAAAATCAATTATTAGGGATTGCGGTATCGTATATTATGAACCAATTCGCGTCCTATTTTACTTTCTGCCCCCCTGGGGAGATGAACACTTTAGTTGCTCTCAAATAAAAAGTAAAAACGAACACAATGCGAAAAATTTGGGTATCTGTATTTTAAACTCGATAACGCACACTGATTAGTCTGCTTGCCGTGCTATCGACTATCGTTTTACCAAGCACAGACTAATCAGCTGTTCCGCTCGTCACGAACGTGACGGTTTGTAAAATTAAATTGTATAATTGTTGTATTAAAACACTAGCTAAACGCAACTTGCTATCGACCGATGGATTCCAATCTGCGCAACGTAAGTAAAAGAGTGTGCTGAACTCCCGCTGAACCTTACTCACTGGCCACGCCTTTCAGCTCAAAGACTTTTTCACATTATACAACAAAGTGACGGAACTGTGTTTCAGCCGATGCGTGGATAATCTCAGCCAGCGCGACCTGGGCGGCCATGAGGTATGTATAAGGCTGGGGAATCCACGGAGGTATTCGTCACTAAATGCCGCTTCACACGACAGGACCTCTGTGTGGACAGGTGCGTTACCAAGTTCGCGCGCTTCAACCAGAATATGATGAAAGTTTACGTGGATGTGCAGACCACAATCAACGCCAAGCGCATGGAGGAAATGGAGGAGAACGCCCGCAAGGCCGAGCAGCAGCAGAGGGAGCAAGAGAAGGAGCGACTGAAAGAGGCGGCCGCCACGGCAGTACTTACACCTGTCCAGCCGCCTGTCGCCGGCAATCTGTCCATGTAGCAGCAGTGGCATGCAACGCCGCAGCTGCTGTTCTCGATCCTAGATAGCTAATCGCAGAGTCCAGACCGCCCTCCACACCCGCAGTCGGCGACCACACGTACTCTTCCTACAAACAACCCCAAAACAAAAAAAAAAAAAAAACGAACCAACCAACCACACGCGATGCGGCGCATTTGTCTTGTTGCACTTATCGGCCTGCCAGCAGCCGGCAAATCCTCGCTGTGCTCCTGGCTGCTGGGTCAACAGGCTGCCCTCCGCGTCCGCCACATCGTTCATCTGTGCTACGACGACTTCCTCGACGCTACCCCCTCGGCCGACCTGGCCTACAAGGAGCAGCGCGGCCGCATTTTTAAAGTAATTGAAAAACTCATTTCCGCCATTCAAGAAGACACCGATTGGCCGCCTCAAGTCCGCCGCATTTCCTCCAGCGGCGACTACAACAGCGGAAGGCATCTGATCCTGTGCGACGATAACTTCTATTACCGCAGCATGCGCTACAAGCTCTACCAGCTGTGTCGAGACTCTGGCTGCATCTTCGGACAGATATACATGGCCAGTTCGCTGGACTCCTGTCTGCAGGCAAACTCACTTAGGAGCGATGCCACTCGAGTGCCGGTGGACGTGGTGCGGCAGATGAACGAGCGTCTAGAGGTGCCAGACACTTCGGAAGCCTGGGAACGCAACAGTCTCACACTTAATGGCCTCGATATGGATACCACGGGATCTGCGTTGCTTGCTTTTATTGCATCTCTGCTCGATTTGCCCGCAATGGAGACGACGTTGGACTTGCCACCGGCGGTAGCAAGAGGACTACGACAAGATCAGTCTCTGGTGCACCGCCTGGATTTGCTCCTGCGGACGCGCATTGGGGCGTTGCTCGATGGACTGAGACAAGGGGAGGACAAGCGCTTGGCGGGCCAAACACTGAACAGTAGGCGCAAGGATATATTGACCAAATTCCGCACAGAGATCGGCGGCAAACAGATAGACGGCGATGTTGAGGGCGACGCCTTGGATTACTATGTAAATTTGTTAAACTAGGCTAAGATAAGCTAAATTCGTTTGTATGCCACACAATTGTGTACGTAGCGACCTAAATACATACATACATATGTGTTACAAAACGCTTTCTTGGCATTAAAACTAGATTTATTTATCAAAAAATACAAGTTAATCTAATGGAGCCACCTCAGACCACCTTCACCTGGCTGACGTCCCGCTTCTCGATCATGCGCATCTGTTTCTTCTTCATGCGCTTCAGCTTGGCGGGATTCTTGATGACCTGGACGACCTCCGAGCGGCGCTCGTTCGCCAGCCGGCGCTCGGCATTCTCCACGCGGCGCTGGTGCTTTTGGACGGCATCCTCCTTGCGCTTGTCCTTGATCTCCTTGGAGCGCTCCTTGATGTAGCGCAGCTCGTCGCGCAGGGCCGTCTTCTTTTCGAAGGACAGTCGGTTAACGGTCTTCTTAATCTTGCTAAATCTGCAGGCGAAGCCAATTGATTAGATGACAATGCACAATGCACAATGGAGAAACACCACTTACTTCTGCTTGGGCGTCTTCCACGGCCGGTTCGACTTGGGCTGGCCGCGTGGTATGCTGTTCTCCGGCTTTGCCGCCTTCTTGGCCTTTGCCGGCTTCTTGGCTGGCACAGTTTCCGGTGCGGATTCACTCATTTTGCGTTCGGTTTAGTCTAATATGAAATCAAATGCAAACAACACAAATACAAAACACGAGTGCACGTGTTGTTTCCACCGTCTATCGATAGCACGCAACATATGTTTGTGAAAGCCATCGGTGATCGGGGTGTTGCTTTCGATTACAAGTCATTGGGCGCCATTTCATAAACGTTTCAAATGCTTTGGTGCACACGAGTGTTGCTAACCGAAGATAAAAGCTCGTCTTTTATGATTTCAAATATATGTATTTTCTATGACTAGGAAAACATTTGTTTAACACTCTAATCGTCCTTACCCCAACCTATCTACCCTTGCCACTTGACTATAAAGATGTGTAAAACTACATCTTATCTTGTGAGTCGAAGGTAAATTCTACGGCATACACAGAAACGAAATGTGTAAACTTATAGATAGTATTATCTTTTCACATGTTCCCTATTTCGGTTTTAATAGGAATTATTATTTTCTCCAACAAACAGTTACATTGCTTATTTTGCGATTTTATTGTAACAACATCGTTTTGATTTTCCAATAGCAAAAATTAAATATTTCGTTAAACTAGGAACAAAGTACACAATATTGTTTAATGTGCGTCGTAAATTTGTTGAAATCAAATACAGATTATTAGAATTCGAAGCTCAAAAGCAAAGTTGATAAGTAAGCTCATGTTTGTTTTCGAACCAAGAAAAACAAGAATTTTATTTCACTACAATTTAACAATTTCGAATGGGGCTCGCCAAACCCAGCAGCAGACGATTTCCCACCTGCCCACCGATTTCCTGGCAACTTTGGCATTAATCTACATATGTACAAAGATTCACGTCGACATGCTGTGGTCACCGCATTGGGAGCGCGTTCAGGAGCCGGGCCCCTTTGTCGCCTGATTGCTCCGATTGTGCTGGTCGATGTTGTAGTGATAGAAGAATGACTTGCCGTACTCGAAGGACGAAATCATTATCGCACATGCGGGCGCTACCTTGAAGAGTCGGGGCCCCAGTCCAGAGAAAATGGCGGGCACACCGCCCATGCGGTAAATGCTGGCCAGGCGCATCGCCACCGACTTGGTGGCCACTTGCTTGGGTGGATTATCTGCCGTAATGCAAACCGAACCATTGTCAATGCTGCTACGGGAGTTGGTTGCAGCAAGCTGAACCACATTGGGCCTACCTGAGAATATGAACTTCTCGCCGAATTCGATCTGCTCGTGCGTTTTCACCACATCGAAGGGCGTGGTGATGGTGGCGGCCACCTGGAAGGGGAAACATGAGGGGTTACCGACAGTCGACACAATTGATTTGTAGCGCAGTTGTCTTAGTCTTACCGATCCGGATATCGCTCCCGCCGCAAAGCTGAAGCTAAACGTTGGCTCCACAACGCCAAAGGAGCTCTTGAGGTACTCGTAGCAGGTCCAGTAGATGCCGGAGAAGGGCACGTCGCGCAGGATGGTTGGCGGCAGACCGCGCCACAAGCCCAGCACGCCCTGCGACTGCACCACTTGGCGAATGGTGCCAAACATCTCGGCGTGCGTCATGCGCTGCGATTGCATCTTGGTGCGGATTAGCTCGACGGGACTTACACAGGTTACGGCCAGAATGCGGCCCGACACGCCGGCCAGCAGCGGCACCAGAAATGGAATCGGGTGTGGAATGTCGTGGGCAATGGTATCCGGGCGTCGCGTGTATTTGTAGTGGATATCGGTGAAACGGGCCTTGAACTGCTCATAAGCCACGAAGTATATGATGGTCGAGGGCAGGGCCGAGATTAGCGTTGGGCTGAGCCCCGACCACAGGGAGCCGATGCCCTCAGTGCGGCTGATTTTGATGAATGCGTCCTGGAGAGAGGCTGGGTTAAGTATTAAGTGTCCCGGTTTTCCCAACGCTTACCACTTACAATGGTGCCAGAAAAACGGGGAGCGGGCTTGGCGGCTGCTGGGTTGGGCGTGTCCGGGCCGCAGGGGCAGATGTGGTCCATGAGGCCGTTGCAGTAGAGGAAACACTTGTTTGAGAGCAGCGCCTGCTGCTGTGCCTGCAAGCGGGTCTTGATCACATCCAGAGGGGTCACTGCAATGGTAAACCTATCAGTCAAGCACTGACACTACGCCATTCGACGCTGTGTGGCGGGCAACATACTAAAGCAGGCCGTCACCATGGCGCCGGTACAGGCGGATGCCACTTGCTGCAGGGGTCGGATCCGAAAACGGGGGTCCGTCATCGTGGCCTTCGACGGATTTTGACTGGAAGCAGCCGCCATTGCCGCACTGGCAGCAGCAAACTGGCCGCAGGCCTCCCTCGTAGCCATGACAGATGCACTTGCTCCTCTTCCACGCGATTGGCGGTTGCTTCACTGGGAGCGCCGGTAAGCTGGTGGCGGCAAACGGTGATGTGAGATGAGATGAGAAGGCGAATCGTGTGCTACGGCGTGTTTGTTGACGATGTTCAGAGCTGTGCTATTAGTCAAGCTCTCCGATCATTGTGAAATAATTTACGGATCCCAAAAGAAAACACCGTGCTCAGTGCTCATCCGAGTTGTACCATTTCCATTCCATTCCACGACGATCAGCTGTTGCCGCTGGGCGCTATCGACAGTGAAGTCGGAACGGAAATGCTATCGCGGTGCTATCGAAAATCGTTCTTGTTGTTCGCTTGAATTCAAAAGTATATTTACCATCATATTCTTTTTACTCAATTTGCAACTATCTTTAGCCTTCGCATGAAATGTAAGATATTTTTAAGTTGCACATACTAACGTTACGTTAATTAGTAAACTTTAGTTTGTTAAATAAAGCCATAGAAATACAAATGATTTACAAGAAATAGTGATAGTTTAGTCAACGAAATATAAACCAAATAAGCGTTGCGTAGGGAACTACATAGTTAGGACTCAATTGATTCAATTGAATGCGCTCAACTGAAGTGCTCGCATTTATGTACCTTGCTTCATCATTGACATTTCACATAGTACGTACCTGCCTCCTGGAGATCCAGATTGTAGTGGAAGAAGAACGACTTGCTGTATTCGAAGGTGGAGATCATGATGGCACAGGCGGGCACCACACGTAGCATGCGCGGCATCACCCCGACATAGAGGCCCCGCACTCCCTGCAGCCTGTAAATTTGACGCATTCGCGAGAGCACCGATGGCCTGGAATTGGCGACGGCACTTTGCGGTGTCTTTGGTCGTGCTCCTGCTCCTGTTCCCGTTCCCGCTCCTGTTCCCGCTCCAATCTCCTCGTACAGAACGTCCTGACCCAGCTCAATCTGCGTGTGCGTGGTGATCAGGTCAAAGGGCATGGTCACAAAGGTAGCCACCTGCGGGATGACGTTTCCAGAACTCGATTACACTCGAGGCAAAGCTATGGTTTTCGGTGTGTGGCAGAGCACTGCTCACCCTCACCCACCGCTCCGGAGATGGCGCCCGTAAGGAAGCTAAAGAGGAAAGTCGGCTCCGTGACGCTGAAGGCCCGCTTAATCGCCTCGTAGACTGCCCAATAGGTTCCGGAGAAGGGTGCGTCCCGCATCACGGTGGGCGGCCAGCCCCGCCAAAGACCCAGGATGCCGTGCTGGCGGATCAACGAGCGCAGCACACGCCACAGCTCGGCGTAGGTCATGTACTCCGACTGCATCTTGATGCGAACCATTTCGATGGGCGTAATGGCCGTGACCACAATGGTGCGCGAGCAAATGCCCGAGGCCATGGGCACGTAGTAGGGCAGCGATGCGGTGGATACCGGTGCGGTGGCGCTCACATTTATTCCCCTGGTTGCCTGGTCCAGGGGATCTCCGCCGTCGGCTCCAGGCACTTGGTCCTTCATGCCGGATTCCTCAAACTTCTGCGAGACCAAGTAGATGTGGGATAGCGAATTCTTAATATACTCGTACGTCAGAAAGTAGATAATCGTGGAGGGCAGGGCCGAAACTAAAGTGGGACTTAGACCCGCCCACAGACCACTGAATCCACTTGTGCACACGATCTTGACAAAGGCATCCTGAGCACGAAAAATATGATATGTACATAATAATGATTAATATGAGCATATAAGGGATCATCCTCCTAGTAGCCATGCCACTTCTTACCATGGCGCCGCGTAGCGGCCGAAGATTTTGCGGATCACGGCCTGGTTTCGGGACACAGATATCACTGGAGCGGCACACGTGGGTCATCAGGCCGTTGTGATAGACGTAGCAGAGCTTCGAAACAGTCGGTCGCTGGCGGATCGCGTGCTGCGTCTGGACGCGCGTTTTCACCACCTCCAAGGGCGTCACTACGGCCGAGTGTAGTAGGTAGTTTAGATTACGTCTCGGAGTGACCAAATCTAACCGACAAACTCACCCACAAATGTCGTGATGAGACCGCCAACGAGGGCGGACACGACTTGCTGCATTGGCTTGATGCGATACCGTGGATCCGCACTCAGGATCAGCGTGGTTAGCCGCAGCGGATCCATTTCCTTGCACTCCAAACGACACCCTTCCTCCTCGCCGCCATTTTCCATCTGGGACATTAGCTGCGGCGGCATCTTTTCGTTTTGTATTTGCTTTGAAAGGCGATTTAGAAAATCGGATTTGAGTATTTCCGGCGAGATGTCGCCTCACAATTTGGTTAATTGCAACTAGACAGGACCACCGGTCTCCAGGGAAGACATCCCTGAGCAGCGTCAACAATTTGGTTAGCTTGTGTTGCACACAAGCTATCTGAGTCGAAGGTTTTTCGGAACGAACTTTAAGTGGAAAAGAAATATTGAATGTTGAACTGAAACGTCAAGCCAAGCCCGTATGATGGATTTTTTCCCCATTTAAAATATCCCCGTATATTCGATTGCAAAGAAAAGTTGTATTGTATCATAAATAATATCATTCACCACAGTCAAATATAAATGAAATCCATATACTTTATTCAAGCCTCACGATTCCCTAAAGGGAAAGGCACATCATCATTTCAATTCAGCGTTTAAAAAGTGAAAATGGCTCAGCAGCAGCTAATTAGTCAATGATGCACAAATCCGCTGATCAAAATCCGCTCAGTTGGATATATATTTAATTTATTTTCGATGGAAGGAAAGGAAAACCAATGGGGGGCAACTACGGCAAAATTGATTACGTTTAATGCGAAAATTATAAATATGAATTAAATTAATCAAATTTAATAATAATTTCAATTATATTTAAGTTAATGAGTAGTACGTCAGTAACATAGTTTAGCTTTAAGTCAGAACCAAAAAAATTAATCATTTAGATAGGATTGGATTAAACTCAATGTGTGTATGGATTTAATCTGATCGGCAGCAGCTCGCACTCCTCCTGCTCCTCCTGCGCCTATTGCTCCTCAACCGGCTTGGGACCATGGTGACTGGATAGCTGGACAACTGGACAACTGGGCTGGCCTTCACTTGTGCGCAATGGGAATCAGTGTCTCGCCGGCGGTGAGTGCTGGCAGGGGGGCGTCCACGGTCAGGACTCCGTCCTTGCTGAGGGACGAGCGGATGGACTCGGGATTGACGCCCTTGGGCAGCAGGAACTCCCGATTGTACTCCCTGTACACGCTCTTTGTGTCCGACTTCTCCTCGTGCTTGGCGTGCACCTAGTCGAAAGGAATCAGATATCCATGTTAGATAAACTCTGCAAAACATAACCATCCTGAGCAGAGACTTACCAATAGCTTCTGGTCGACGGTTTTCACAACAATTTCCTCGGGCGCATACTGGCTGACATCGAAACGCAG
The DNA here is from genome assembly GCF_000001215.4 of Drosophila melanogaster. Classification (NCBI taxonomy): domain Eukaryota; kingdom Metazoa; phylum Arthropoda; class Insecta; order Diptera; family Drosophilidae; genus Drosophila; species Drosophila melanogaster. The sequence continues at coordinate 19,610,554 of NC_004354.4, read as the reverse complement.
CTTCAGCACTTTGTTATCGCCCTCATCCTGCAAAGGGGGATATATAAGTGTTATCCTTTGGCAACCAAGAGTAGATTCCTTGCATTGCTTACCTGGATCAAGGGTGAGCTAATGTCGGAGACGTAGTTCTGTTGCTTTGGGATTCGGGATGGCAGCGCCGAGTTTGTCGTTGAGCTGCAAATAAGTTGAGACGAACATATTGTACATGAGTATTGCAGTTGAGTGTTGAAGCGAAACTTAAGAACAAGTAGACTCGAAATAAAACCAAAGGTGTTAGGGTTGCGTAGGTGAGGTAGGAACCTGGTGGAGGAGTTTGTGGTTGTTGTAGTAGTGGTTCTGGTGGTCCTAGTGCTGCGAAAGGTATTTTGCAGTGTGCGCGTAAAGGCCTCCATGCTGATGCTTCTCCGGGATGAAACTGATCCGGACGTAACGAACCCAACTTAAATGAAGCCGCGATGCTCGACGCCTGTCTAATAATAGATCTGGCTTCCGCTTGAAAGCGATGTACGTATGTATGTATGTACATGTGTACGGATCTGGGGGCAGCAGCTGTCACCCTCGAAACATAAATCTCCCCATATGTCTGTAATAATTTCTATTTTAAGGAACTACCCATAAGGGAATTGAGAATTAAGGCTTCATGTATCTAGACTACAAATAAAACTATTCCTTGCTTCCTTGAAATTGTATGCATACATATGTATCTATGTATGTACATATGTATGTATGGATCGCATCAAAACGGTTTTCTATTATGAAAAACTGCCTATACTTACAACTTTTATAATTTTATCTTTTAGTTTTAAACGAACTGTATGCATTTCTAGTTATGTATTTGCGTCTATACCGGGCTCAAAATTGTTTATAAATAAATGTTATAGTGTATATTTGGCGATTAACATGCGATGCATCTGGTAACGAGTTTCTAGTTTAGTCTGTGTGGATTGCAATAACATTAAACCAATACATTAGTTACCAAACAATAAGGGGTTGAGTGAATGAAAAAAACATTGAGGATAAACAGAAAATAAAAGTTTAGGTTGTAAACTTTCTACGTTATTGTACCTGGTAGTTGTTGTTTTTTTAGTAGAGCTTTTGTTTTAAGAGAGAGGAGAGGAGATTATTATTATGTGGAAATTATTGCGGTTGTTTAATATTTCCAAGCGGCAAGAAAGAGAAAAATAGATAGAAATTGTTTATAATGAGTTAGACAAAAAGATAACTACACATTATCGTACAAGGGTGAGCAATTTTTTAACTATTTTATAAAGGTACAGCCTTGACTCGATATTAAAGTTCTGGAATTTTTAACAATGATCAATGAAAATTTCAAGCCATTCATATGTTTTCTTGTAATTAATATTTAATCATTTTTGGTACATGTTTCTTATGCATATGTACATATATTAATGATAACTCCTTTGTTTTCCGCACTTCCAGTCCCCAATTTCCTTTAGAATGCAAGTTTATCTATTAAGATCCAAGTGTTTCAAGCATAGCATCTAAAAAAAAAGAATATGTATATTACCTACAATAGAGGAAAGTATGCATAAAATATTTACATATTTACCCAGGAAATAATTCATTGGTCCATAATTGTTCACTTTGTATTACATTTTGTCGCACTGCTTTTTCACAATAATTTTTATTTTTAGTTCAAATTAGTAAATCTACACTTATTAAAATTTTGTGATTTCATTTTAAATAATATTGTATTCTTCACTTCACTCTCACATCAATTGATAGGTAAGTCGTTTTTTTTTAAATATTTTTTATGGTTCACCTTAATTTGCATTCTTAGCTTACGGGATTTGATTGACCGTTAAGCCGCTGTGCGTGTCGGCGATGAAGCCAAAATGTATGTGTGTATCTGTGTGTGTGTGCATGCGAGCGAGAGTCGTTGATAAGCGGCCATCAATTGGCACTCCGCAAATTCTGAGCAGAGGCAGAGAAAGCTTATCAATCGGAGCCGAAACGTGAACGTGCGTGGGCTTATTGGCGACCTTGCAATGTGCTTTGCGAGGTTGATCGCCCCTCGAAGAGAGAAATCAATAGCGCGCTAATGATAAGTACCAATAACCGTTAGCCGCCTGGCCAAAGTTTCTTTGGACAGCATGAAGAGGCACCTGCCCTCCCACTCTGGCAGCCGCTCTCACTCCCACCCTCTCCGGCCAGCCCACGTTTTTACATGTGTGTGAGTTGTGTGTGTGTGGTGCGACTACAATATCTCGCTGGCATCTGATGACAATGATGTCATGCATATTTTTTCGTTATTGAAAAGCCAAACGAAAGGAAACCAAAGAAGAACGAAAATAAACACGGGCGCGAGAGGCGGCCAAAAAACCAGAACAAGCGCAAACAAAATGGCTCTCTTTAGTTGTTTGCGGTGTACGCGTGTGTGCGTGTGTGTGTGAACAAATGTCGAATTAAAATATCGATTATCGACGACGATCGGCGTTTTGTCATCGATTGAAATCGAATTGAATAGCATCGAGTCGAAGCGCAGCGCAATAGCTAAAAATTGACATGATATCATCGCAGTTCGCTGCTCATTTGAATTATCAGCATCCAGCCAACAATATTGGCAACTAAATCGCCGCAGCGTGTGCTCATCGCAACTGAAAACTGTCCGTGTGTGCGAAAGCTTTTCGCACAGATCTATTTGCTGGTTAAATATGTGCATATGTATGTATGTATGTACGATCCTAGCGCACTTATTTGTTTAAACTGTGCGCACACACAATGAGTCTATAAATTAGGCAAACCGTTGGCATTGCCTATGTTTGGTAGCCATCCCATCCCATCCGATCCGATCTGGCCAATACAATTTCCATGCATTTGCATGAGATAATCGCACCAATCTATTTTACTGGGAACCGCATCCAAATCCATCTGAATCCGCACATTGTTCATATCTGAAGGCGCCAGCATTGATGTGCGGTCTTTGCTTATGGCCAAGTTGGTTAAATGAGGCCCTGCACTACACACAATCTATCGTTAGTATGTGACAGTACGTACATACATACACATATGTATGTATATACATACATATGTTCAAGAAAGTTTTATTTAAAATGTGCAAATGGCCTGAACAGCTTTTGGCAGCTACGCAGGAATTGCATGTTTGTAAACATGTTTTTCTTATGCCATAATAATAAAATATACATTGTTGGGAATGTATCCAGTTAAAAGCATAAACTATTGCTTCAAGTGGCAACTTCGGTAGGGCATAGATACACCTACCTGTATGGATTTATTGCCCTGTATATGGGGCGTGCGTTTATTCCGTGCTGAGTCATTCAGATATCACGCAGCGCTTCAATTGACAACACGCCACAGCCACAGCCAAGCCGCTTAGGTCAAAGGTTGCGGACAGTGGGCAGTTATGGGCGAATGATTGAATTATTTGGCAAGTATATATCCAATACTACTACTAAGCTACTAAACTACGTGGCCAATCTGTGGCGATTATTAGGCTAATCGCCCGAAGCAAGCCCTGGCGCACAACTTATGCCGCCACTGTGAGTTTCCCTTCATTTCCAATTAAATTTGCAGCCAGGAGGGCACAATACCAATTTGGGTTAATTTCCTTTCACTGCCAACTTTGACGTTGAATGGGCAAAGTTGTGGAGAGGAGCGCTACCAAGTTCTGAAACAGACGGAAGTCTGGTGGGGGGGAGGGGGGTGGAGTCGTAACATTTCTGTTGTGGCCATGCAAATGCAGTGGCGACCATGGCGAAGGCAACAACAAATAGAGTCCATCGGTTCGATTGCGTCATACGGCGAGGTCGTCCCAATAGCAACCAAAACTGGCGCCCACGCAACGCAACTCCAATGGAAAGGCTAACGAGACGCGCAACCGCGACGGCGTCGGCGACATAGTATTTGCCATTCGCCTTTGGGGCATTGTTTGTTTATTAATCGCTGATTTGGGCAATAAACCTATGTTCATTGAAAATGCCACTCGTAACATTCAACTGGAATTTCTCTCTCTCCCTCTCTCTGATTCGTATGAATATGCGAGGGTGTTAAAATACCGCCGAATCACTTAATTGACTTGCAAATGGAAATAGATTGCTAGGTAAACGCGTTTGTCACTTATGTATGCTTTAAAAACAAGTAACTACAAATGGAAATAGTTAGAGATTTAATGAACATTATTCATGTGTGCCACCGATCGTTTCAATGCTTTGCGTTTTCAAATATTTAATTTTGCTCGCAGAGACCAGATTTTAATATCTTATCTCATTATCAACAATTACATTTTTCTGCTCAGCTAGAAACCCACACACACACACACATATAACGGAATATCTTGGCACAGGTGATTCTCAAAGTTCGAAAAATTCCGTTATGCCCTACATAACGGTTGCATAAACCGTATGGGACTCGAGATCGAGCGAAAGGGGAGGGCACAAGACGCTGGCTAGCCATGTGCCGGGGCGGGGGAGGGGGATTTACTAGCGGGTGGCGGGCAGCAGATACACATGTGTTTCTTGGCCGGAGACAGCGGCGGAGAATTTAGAACTGGTGACTCATCCTCCCCCAGAGCGACGGCAAAGAAATACACATAGTGTATCTGGGGCGAGAATTGAAGCGGGCCGCTCGCCTCCTATGAGGCCCACTGTTTAGTACATACATATGTATGTATGCACGTATGTACATATGTACATACGTAGGAGAATCTGTGGGTGAAGAGCTCCAGACCAGTGGGCGATGTGGCAAGATGTGCGCCTATATTTAGAGGAGCCAACAACGAGGCGATGAGTCGAGCGATTCGGGATTGGGTTCCATCGCAGTACACCCGGTAGAATCAGGCTATGTGGAATTATCCCAGTGTTGGGATCCCACTTGTATCACTATTACGCTTACCTGGTGGACTCGAAGAAGTTCGCCTCGCGGTTCATCAGCTCGTGACGGAACTTGGCCATCTCCTCCTCCATTTTGCGCATCTCGGAGTCGAAGCGCTCGCGGATGTTGCTGAACTCCGTGTCGATGACGCTGAAGTCGCCCAGCTTGATGGGGATATTCCTCTTGTTAGCCTCGGCCATTGTTGTGCTGTTTGTGGTGGTTTATTTGGTGGTTGCTTCGCTAGATGGAATCTCCAATCTCTTCGCTGTACACTGTATACCGTATATACTGTATATACTGTATACCGTTCTATTATTCTCTGTTCTGTTCTGTTCTGCTCAACGCGCTTTCGAGCTTGTTCACTTGCTAATCGACGGAGCAACCAAAAAAAAAGGGAACTCGATGGGTTTTCTATATGTATTCGAAACTCAAGACGTTCAAGTGTGTGATTTCGGTTGGACGTATCGCACAGATAGCCGCGTTTCAATTTCTGAACTGTTTTGCATTCACAGTGTGTCTTTGCTTTTATAGCTTTCGTACCGATTGTACTTCGATTGCCGCTGCGCAGCAGTGTGGCGATATCGATAGACCGATGAAGCCGCATTTAGTCATCGATTTGCGGATTTGATTATGTTTCTATTGCCATTGGATCAAAAAGAACTTCTATCCGCAAAGGGAATTGTTTAAGCGTACTTTAACCACTAATCGTTAGCGGACCACCCAAAACACTATATTCGCTGTATTGATTTTGTATTTTATGGAAATAATGACGCACGGGGAACACATTTAGAAGTGAAACAATAGTTGTAAGACAAATTTGGTTTATACAAAATGACCGAAAACAAGGAAGCCATGATTTATTTTCCGTTAATAAGCTAGTAATTCATAAATGCAATGAAATAACATAACACATTTCAAAGCTCCTAAAAAACTTTCTAGGAACAAGTGTTCAATTAGCAACAATTAATTAGTTGATGATCAACTTGATCTTGATAAGTATGCTTAAAACTTCTCGCGTGGGAGCCATTCAGTCATGGAAGTGAGTTCCTCGAACTGTGATTCCAATTGCATCTGGTTCAGCATTTGTGTGCTGTGAGTGCGAGTGGAAAGTGTGAGTATGAGTCGTGTTGAGTTAACCGGTTAACCGATCAACGCTTCCTACCGTTTTGGGAAATGATCTTCGGTATAGAGAGAAAGAGAGAGAGAGAGAGAGAGAGTTGCACATTGGTGGAAAGTGCATTTTCCGTCCTGCGGTGGGTTGGCATTATCCATCGTCCTAAAATAGAACATCTATGGCGTGATGGCCCACGATATCTTGTCCATATTCGCGGGGTTACTTACACCCAGAGCTCATCATCATTAAGACCTTAAATCAAAAAGCCAATTCCGCCCATTGTGCGAATCGATAAATCCCAATATTAGACCGGGTGGGTGGAGAACGTTGGCGGCCCAAATACACGCAGAAAAATATATGTCATATATACATATGTAAATTTAAATATCTCTATGCTGAGCTAAGATTGGAAATTGTACTGTTGTAAGCTTGTTAGCTATAATAGGATATGTTTCCTAATCTAACAGAGAGGCATTATAGTATCTTAGTATCTGTGTCGTTTTCTGCCAGTGTGCTTGGCCATATCCATGGTACTACCCACTCCGCCGCATCGGTTTGTTTGTAAACAAATGCGAAATGACTCAGCCGCGTGACATTGGCGGTCGGAGTCGAGAATCGGGAATCGAGCCAAGTCGAGTCCATTCGATTCGATTCAATTCCTTTTAGGGAGCGTCGGCCAGGGGAATTAAAATTTAAATTGAAATTAATGAGAGCCGGATTGCAAAGTTGCAACTGCAGAAAAAATGTGCGATATATATTCATAAGTTTTATGAACCATATGCATATTTAGCTAGACAAACTAGATTTTTCTTCAACTTAACAATTGCATCTCTCATCCATAAGAAAACTCATTAGCTGGAAATTTGATATCTTTTAAAGCTGTTATTGCCTGCACATAACTTACATTCTTTTGTTTTTTTTTTTTAAGTGCAAGTGCGACATATTAAAATGCAATATTTTGAATCCGTGACCGTTTTACTGCTCGAAATTCCATCGGGGACAACGGCAGTTGTGCCATCAAAATAATTATAGACTTAATCACGAATTTCGAAAATAAAACGACAATCATCGTGGCTTAACGGCTGAGGTGTTTTCATTGTACATCCATACATACATGTGTACATATGTACATATGTATTTTTCACAGCGCCCACATGCTCGCAATGGCTAATGGCTAATGCCCCCTGTCCAAACAACAAACTCATTTTCATCAATAATCTCGACCTTGAAGTCCCCAGTGTCCCCACAAAGCATACATATCGGTATTCAAACAAAATTAATTTTTGAAAAGAGGATTCCAAGTTTGCACATTCGTGCACGTTTCAGTCTTAATTCAATTGTATTTTGTGCCTTTTCAAATCATTCAAATCAATTTTGTTTGATTTCATAAATTCCAATGATCTAGGTGGATCTAATAAATATTGTAGGAATCATCTAGAAACATGAGTGTGCAGTATGTGTATTATTGTTTTGCCAAGCCAACTGAAAGAACGTACATATTGTACATACATATGTACATACGAATGTACAAATCTCGTGAAGATCGACAAGAAATTGGGAAAACAAATTTTCCCCACGTCACCAGAGAATTCTCGACGAAGCTAAAGCAGAGCAAGTGTATATACATATATTTATATATATATATATAAGTGTATATATATAAGTGCTCTAGTCATTTGCCGGCATGTCATCCCACTTAAACTCATAGTCCATTCCAAATCGAAAAAAACAAAAACAAAATAAAACGAAATGTATAGCTAGCCAGCGAGCCAGCAGCCACCTAGCCACCCCCTCGCAGTCAGAAATCAATCAAAATTTACTCGCGATGATTTAGCATGGAATTTTTGGTCGACGATGAGCGCTCACTAATTTTTCAGCTCGACCAAATAGCGATCTACTCCTGCGTGGGCAGACTCATCCACTGGCGGCCAGTGGATGGCTTCTGCTTGACGACAGCATCGGAATATATGTCAGCCGTCGTGGTATTCAAACAAAGTATGCTTTCGCCCATGCGGATTGTTGGATTGTTGGACATGTATGTACATATTTATGTACATAAGTGTAAACGCGTATTACGTATACGTACGAGTGCAGCGCCTGTGCGGGCACTATTTAATTATAGGCGGGCAGATACACAAATTAAACTTTATGAAGCGCAAAAACGACAGTCGGCTATTTATTGTTCGAAACCGTAAGCCGTTCACGGCTTAAATCATTTTTGTTTAGCACCAGAGCCGTGAGTTGCTCAATTAAATTACACCCACAAAGCTGTAGCTGTAATTCAATTCCATTCTAGCCCGGTGACATATTTTTGAAATATATCCGCTGATGTCATGGATAGTGCGTCATCAAAATTTAAATTCAATAACAATGGACTAATAAATGAAGCAATTACCACAATTTTCCTACATATGCATATACAGAACATTTTGGTTTGGTTGTCTGTTTAATTGATAAATTTACAGCTAAGCAATTTATAAATACAAAAGGAAATTTAATAGAATTTGAAGAATTTTTAGGTAATAAAATAATTTATGTTCATATTACTGAAATGGAATTTATATATATATATATAATTTTTTGGTTTAGCACAGAAATGGCTGTAACAATGGCCATTTCAAAATCAAAAGTTTGAACTACGCGCGCATATAATCACGATATCCGATGAGTAATGTTATCGGTAGATAGACAACCCTGCCGCCAAAAGTCCATAGAGCTGGACAACGATCGATAGCCCTCGTGCTCGATATATCGATACTGCCGTGGTTGCTTCACTGTATGCGTGTGTATATCTGGCATCGCAGCGAAAAAAATAAATAATAATAAACAATTGCCACCAAATTGTTGATTTTGGGTATCAAGTTTCAAAGCCGCGAGTTCTGAACCCACCAACACGACCATGTCCAACTACTACAGTCTACTACTACAAGCGGACACCTACGACGACGAGTCGATAGGCGACGAGCGTAGCGAAGAAGGTGAGTACCAGTACGCAGACGACGTTCCTGGAGGAGGCTTCACTCACGTCCCGCGTCCAACGCTCTCCTCTTCCCCCTACCACTTCCACTCCCTTCCAGACACGGACGACGCCAGCGAGACGGAGTTCCGCAGCCCCAGCCGCTACGGCGCCATGAATGGGACCTCCAACAGCAACAACATGGGCACCAACAGCGAACTGAAGGAGCAGTAAGTAGTGGCTCATTCTTAACTCCTATCTTCGATCCATAATCATTTCACTGCCGTAGAATGTACCAGCACAAGCTGTTCAACCTGCAGAAGCAGATGGAGGAACTGGGCCAGCTGGTGCATCCGGAGTACTTGAAGCGCGTGAAGAAGCTGGACAGCCAGCTAAAGGAGCGCCGACGCATGAACGAGGTCTACAAGGAGTACATGCGCGAGTGCGTCGAACGGGACTATGTGCTGGAGAAGATGGCCGCCCAGAAGGAGTACGACGAAAAGATGATGGACCTCAAAGACAACCTGATCTCGGACTTCGAGGACCGCAAGCGTCAGATCGAGAACGAGCGCTTCAGCATCGAGCTGACCAACGATTCCATGGAGATCAAGACGACGATCACGCGCAAGCTGCGTCGTCGCCCCAACGAACCGCTTCCGGTGATCGAGAAGCGCCGCAAGCCGGCCACCGGCCAGCTGCTCGTCTACCAGCTGGATGATAAGGAAATCGAGTCGGACCTAAAGATCATCCAGCGTGGCAGACCGAATCCAGTTCCCCAGCAGAACGGCAGCGGCTCCTACGGCAGTGGCTCCCAGCAGCAGCAATCGATGCACGTTCTGGCCGAGCCGACCTCCAATAGCGGCCTGGTGGAGACTCGCATCGAGGACAACAAGCTGCTGTACGAGCGGCGATGGTTCTGCCGCGGCCAGCAGGTCTATGTCGAGGGCAAGGAGATGAGCAAGTTCGCGGCCACCATTACGGCCATTGGCAACGAGGTGGTGAGTTCAACTTTCCCCGATTGGGGGGTCACAAGTCCAGCGGAACAGTTTCTAACCATGATTCGCTCTTGCAGGTTTGGGTGAAGCGCACCAACGAGACCAAGGTTAAGATCAACATGTCCCATCTGGCCAAGGGCAAGATCTCGATAAAGCGCCGATAGCTCCGCCGTCGGGCCGGGCGTCTCCACATCACGCCCGCCCCGTTTCCTCGGTCAAGAGACGTACTTTCATAAAATTATTGATACAGACGTAGCACTAGATTAGGTGTACATTTTTCTAAACGAGTATTGCACATTGTAAATAATGAAACCACAATTATTTTGTATACAAAGCGATTTTTTTTTTATTGTTGCAAGCGAATACACTTTCCAGCGCAGTGCGCCCCAGTTGCGATGCGCAGAACGTTTTTGCGGGAAACATAGGTCCATAACCAGCTTCTTTTAACCATGTTAAGGCAATGATAGTCTCCAGGTATCTTCGGATTTATGCTAAATGGAGGAATGTACATAACCTTAACTACCCAAACCATGTTTCTACTCCGATGTGCCATGGCATAAACCTAGAATAATGCCATTCGTCGTATATTGTTGTAGTTCTTTTGGTCGGCCTAAATAAATAATCTAAGCGATTCGAATTCTTTATGGTCCGAGCATAGCAGCATACTTACTTGTTTACATAAAATATTAGTTGAAAGTAATCAACGTTAAATGGAGAAGCACATAAGCTTTTAAATAATATTAGTAGACACATAAGATTTAACTAAAACCTAACTTTGGGAAATGTGAAACTAGTGTATTTATAAAATTAGAATTAATATATAAGTAAAAGGCAGCTACAGAACAACAAAAGGATGCTCGTGAGCAAAAGAAGACTATTTAAGTAAACTAGTTATTTAACTAATTGTGAACGTTTAAGTAGCGTGAACAAATAAAACGAAATTGAGCATTTAAGTTACGTTCCTCCACATACGAAGATTTTGGCTTATCGTTTAGAAAATATACCATTTCCTTTGATGGTAAATCAAATTTAATCTATGTCCTTGCAATTCATGCCGTTTTTGTTATGAGCAATTGGATTCTAATGTTATTTAAATATTTGAATGTAGTATTTCGAGCCAACTGGTTTATTCCAACCCAAGTCTACTATGTTTTGGCACACAGCTATAAACGAATGCGATGAATTTCTGCACATATTTTTATAATAAAGAGCTACAAATCGACAAATATCCAAATCTATATACAACAATCTTTTGAAATTACCAAAATTGAATGCATGTATTGTATTCAAAAAAACGTATTTACGCTAGAATTCCTTCTTTCCTCTCGACAGAACCTCGCAAAATAAACTGAATTATCTGCAAAATCCTACTTCTAAAGTTATCTGAAGAGCTTCTTGCAAAAATGTGTTGGGTTAGCAGTTTCAGTTTGGCCGGGCATCGGGTTTACTATACTATTTAGCCACGCTTGGGATCTGAATCCACGTCCGATTTGCACACCACAATCACTGGACCAAACAACAAAAACAAAACAAAAAAAAAAAATAGAGGGGAGCACGGAATTTCACTTGCGTTTGCTTTATAATTGATCGTCATATCATAAAACACACACACATTTTTCAGATGTTGGTTTCTTCTATTGTTAAGGGTATGGATCTTCAGTTGAACATTTTACTGAGTAATTTTTTATACATTAGAAAAAAAAACTGAAGCGCCTGGGTTGTTTAGTTGCGCGATCCGCGTCCGAATCCGCCACGGAACTCGACCTCTCCGGCACCGGGTCCAACATCGCCCTTCTTGTCCACTCCGCTGCCGCCGGGAGCACGTCGGTAGGCGGAGCGATCCTCTCCGGTCTTGGAGGCGTCACCGGGTCCGCGTGGGCCGCCAACGGCGGGACGGGGACGGACGGTCTCCGAGCGGGCAGGGCGCTTCAGCGTCGAGGGCACGATCTCGGGCGGCAGGTGGAGGTAGCTGCGCAGCTCCTCGATTCCCTCGTTGGTGAGGTACCAGTAGTAGTGGCGCCAGGCGAACTGCTCCTTAACCAGTCCGCGCGAGTGGAGCGACTGCATCGCCTTGATCACGTGCAAGTTGGGGATCGACTCCAGTTCCGGGTGCTTCTGGGCATGGAAATCCTTCTTGGCCACGATCACGCCCTCCTTGAAGAGGTACTCGTAGATCGCGACACGATGGGCCTTTGGCATAAACATTCTGCACAAACAACAAAAAAAAAAAATAGCAATTAGATTCGGTTCATTGCCAGGATATATCTACAGATCATCCATGTGGTATCCAATTCACACATTGTTTATTGAGTCTGAAAGACTCGCTTCTTTGTCCACACAAAAAAAAAATGTACACATGCATTCGGGAACAACATTGGGCGCATATTTTCCCGGTGCGGCCGCTTGAAAATGGGGGTTTTCGGCGACAATTACCTGGATTGATTTGCAAACACAAAGTTACACGAACGCGAACGTATCGTAATACTCCCGCTGCAAGTAAAAAAGAGAATTGGAGGTATTTAATAGGGAGTTTTGCTTAAAAATTCGCGGAGCACACGCACTCACCGGAAACGTGAAGACGAAAAGAAAGGGAAACGGAAGGGATGACAAGAAGAAGACGGTGAGCAGTGTGGCCGGACCTTTCGATATGTGTCAGCAATCGATGACGCCGGCAATATATCGATATTATCTTAAGACATAATCCACGAGTAAATTTCGCGATTAAATCAAGTAACTACACTTGCGACACATTTTGACTTAGAATTTTTTGAATTACTTAAAACTGACCACCTTATATTCGTTCTCATAGCTTGTCTTGTATACTTGGGCATTCGATAGCGACAATGGTGCCGGACTTTTTAGTATCGATATCCTTATCGATAAGCCTTAGGCCAAGTATTAAGTTAATACACACACCGCATTTTGCACATGCATCTTATCGATACGTCTTTGTTGTCATAAAATCGCACTTATTTATTGCCAATAAGTATTAGTGATGGCACAGTTAAGCGTTTTTGTTTCGGTAATTCAAGTGTTTCATTTGTAATTATAAAAAAAATCACTCATTTTGTTTTATGAAAAAACAATTAAAATGGATCTTATTATATAAGCTTATTTATTTATTATTTATTTATTATTATTATTTAGTTATTTATTATTTCATTTATAAAACATTAATTTGAACTCAAAACAAAAAAAGTTTTACGACGAACCAGGTAAAACTTTCAATTTTGAGAGTCTCTCAGCAAAGGCCCTCCGCCCTCCCTTCTAGTCAACGAATGAGTAGCCATCTGTTCTCTGAGAATCTGTAGGTTTAACACTAAAGCTGTAAAACAATACAGCTCCCGGGATAGACAAACTTTAGGAATTAGCATTATTATGCAGCAGGATAATGGGCGCCACCGCCCAGACCCCAAGTTTCGACTGGGGCAGCCACAGGTTAGTGGATATCGGGGCGAAAAGTAATCTGTTAGTAGACGCGAAGGTTCTAACTTTTTCCCATCGAAAATTCCGAAGAGGATAAGAAGCAGCACACAGAAAATGTATTAATTAAAATAGAACCGTACAGTTAGGTTAAGCGCACAGTTGGGTTAAGTTAGGTTACACAGTGAGAAGTTCCTGATGAAGTGAACATATACAAATTTGAAATATATATGTACATAGTATATAAAATAATGCTGGATGAACCCTTCCTGACCTAAACCTACATCGGAAAAATTCAAAATCTCCGAACCGCCATTCTGCACTGAGAAAAATTAGGTTATATTTTTAAATCATATATTAGAAGGCTTTACCATAAGTTACCATAAGTTTATGGGATAATTTAAATAAATAATTTGGTTCTCCTCTAAAATATATTTAGCAACCTGTGTCGCATCCATTTAATGACAATTTTCTTGAATACCTTTTATAAAATTTTTCTTGAATTTACGGCAAAAACTAACACCTACTGCCTTATATTTCCTCATCTTACTTTAGTTTGCATTCATTTATTTACTTATTTAATTTATTACTTACCTATTATTACTTATAAATATTGCTATTAATTATTAGTTACCACCATGAATGCAATAAAAAAATGAATTTCTAAAAACTTAAATACTGAACTCGGCTGATGTTTCATCGGACATAGGGTACCAAAGGGGCCGCTAGAGCCATGCCTTTAATGAAAGTGGTCATAGATAGCATAGGGCAATCCGCGAACATAATTAAACCTGTGTTGCGCAGGCAACCAATTCTTAAGCTATTCCTCCTGTTCTAGAACTTCCTCCTCCTTTCGAAAATATTAATTTTCTTCCTCCGATTTTGTATACTAGCTCCTCTATTCCGTTGTTGAAAGCACGCTCAATTCTTGATTTTAATTATTAATGCCTGTAGGGAAAAGGTATTTGTACAAGCAAGACCGCCACACCATGAGCTAGAGCCGGACTTTAAAGCGTGCACCCGCAAGTACAGGTTTCTCCCTTGCCCTTGTCCATAAACTTATTTCGTTACACGTTACAATTTATGCATGAATTGATACCCGTTTTGGAACCAGTGCCTGAATAGTTCATACTTTCATAGTTTTCAGTCACTTTGGCTTCTATTTCATCAAGTTCTGCGATTGTTTTTTATAGGGAACTCAGCATTCGAAACTTATCCGAAATGCGTTTCACTTCGCCACCAGTAATGTGCATCTAACTATAAAAAAGCTACGTAGATTCATTATGTTCGTTGTATAAGTTGTATAAGATAAAAGATATTACCCGTTCACTTTAAATTCGAAATTCGAAGCGTAAATTATTACAAGCCAAAGTATGCACTATTAAACTTAAGAAAAATTTTTTTATATCGATTATATAATATATATATATTATATATATATCGATTATATGACGTCAGTATGTTCAGTAAGTCATTAAAATCTGCTCTTGAAAGATGTTTCTTTGTAAATTACATTTCATTAAAATCACATTTTGATTAGAGGGCAAATCAAAGAATTTTTCAAAGAAAATAATTTTTTAATGTTAATATCCCATAGTGTGTCATATGGGAAAATTAAGAAAGCTAATCTACTTATAAAAATATTAAAAAAAAGTTCTATACAAATTGAATTGTCGATAATATTGTATTTCTTTGGTATATTCATATTTATGATCTACCTTTGTAGTTTTAAAGAATATATGTATGTCTTAAATGAACTAACATTAGTAAAAAAAGGTCCTTAACCTATAATTGATATCTTTGCTCATAAATAGTTTCGAGATCCTTATGCCGGAAGAGGCGTTTTATTTTCCAGTGTTGGCGCAGATGCACTGCATCCCCCCACTGGGGCCTCCTTCGACTCCTCCACAGCTGGGCGTGGTGGACAGGGCCTCTTGTCGGGAAGCAGGAGGCCTTCCAAATTTCCAAACGGCGCCTCGATCAGAATGTACACAGCGAAGGCGAGGAGCACGGTAAAGCCAAAATCGCACCAGAAACGAAGCATCTGCAAGGATTCCCATTCCCAATTAGTGTTTCGAACTACCAACGCATATGTGGCTTTGAACTTACAACTTGGTAATCACTGAAGTAGGTGTTGGTGCGCGTAATGCCGGCGTTGAGGCTCTCCATGAACATGTGGAAGATGTAGGCGGAGTAGGATAGCTTGGACAGCGGCTGCCAAAGGGGAGAGGAAAGGAAGCTGTTGGCCAGTCCTCCGTAGCCGTGCATGCAGGCGAAAACCACCCAGCAGAGACCGAGAGGCCAGGCGATCCGGGTGAAGGTCAGATAGAAGGCCTCCTCCACAATGGGTGGTATTTCCGCATCCGCGGCATAACCGTAGACGGCAAACAAGCAGCTGAAGAGCAACGCCAGGCTGGTCAGCCAACCCAGGACGACTGTAATGGGGCTGAGCTTGAAGGACTTGCCCCGGTTGACGTGCAGAAAGTATCCGAACAGAATACCAATCAGATACGGGGATGCCCTGGTGTGTGTAGAGAAGTATATCTTTTCCATTGCCCCCTCGCTGATAGCAATGCTGCAGGATAAGAAGGCAAGACAGTAAGGCAAGGGTATGTTAGTTACGATCATATCCATATCCATATCCATATCCATATTCATTCATATCTGTCTGCACTTACAGAGAAACGTCCCCGATCACCATGATGCTGAAGAGACATGCGGCAAGGAGCAGCATGGCGACCAGAATCCCGGCGGCCGCCTTCTTTCCCCACTTGTACAGGCAGATCAGGAGTATGGGTGCAATGATGTAGAGCTGCATGTCCACCGCCAGGTACCAAGAGTGGCCTAGGCACTGTTAGTCGAAGTTCGGTGTGTGATAAGCAACGAAATGCCAGTTAGAATTGAGTGGGATAACCTACGATTTCATCAGTGGCATAGTTCTGCACGTACAAGAGGGTCCAGTACCAGGTGTCCTTGCATTTGGAGTAGTCATCGAAGTTCACCTTCCCGTACAGTGGGCCATCGCCCATTCGTGGCAGAATCGACATGTAGACGATGATGGCCAAGGCCAGGACCGGAGTGAGGCGCAGATAGCGATGCAGATACATCAGGGACACATTGAGCTTTCCTTTGGTTCTGCAAATGGGTCAATAGGAAGTAATAATCTTTGTTTCCAAAACCCGTCTAAATGACACCGTGCATGTTGCTTAAGTCCAAAGAGTCGTACCTTTCCATTGCTCTTAGAGCTATCACCACCATCAGGAGGCCACTCAAAAAGAAGAACGTGTCCACAGAGTATGCTGCATGTTGCACTAGCATACTGTACGGCGATCTGCGCCACTGCATCGCGAAAATGTATGTACATCATTAGATATGGATTTTTTCGAGTTTGGAAAGTTGGGTGAGCTTACCGTGTCCAATTTGACAAGGTTCATGTTGGGGCCAAAGAAAGATACGAGGTATATGTGGCCATAGACGACCCAGATGAAGGACAGTACCCGAATGCCATGAAGGCAGTCGATCACATTGGGATTGCTCCTGGGTGCCACCAACCTGAAGAGAATCCGGCAGTTGGCGCGCGCGGAGAAAGCTTTAATCCACTTATTTAGCGGTTCTGCCGAAACGTATATCACATTAGCATCTGGAAGAGATTTGCACATAGCTTTGGCAATACTCACGGTCATCCTGGCAGACCAAGTAGTCGCAGACAGTGGCCAGCACCATGAGAACGCACAGTATCGATAGCACGACTCTAATGGAAATTTTGCATGATTTGATTTGATGTACGATAACATTACCATAATGCTTTTAAGAACACTTACATTGTGAAAATGGTTAGAGCATCGTAAGGTTCCCGATCGGCAGTCTTGCAGGTGCCCTCACTCACTAGAGGCACATCTGGATTCAGCTCAATGCTTAGGAGGTTCTGCAGCAATCTTCGGAGCATTGTGTCCATGTGGTCGGCTGAGCAGGAGGCGGGAAAGCACACCGCTGTCTTGAGTGCCAAAAAGGTGGGAATACTCGATGCCAACTGAAGCTTGCTGAGGCAGTACTTGCCCTGGACATTGTGAGTGGAGGTCACAGCGTGGTCTATGCCCAAGCACTCGTCGAAGTTGCCCAGATCGATCACATTGCCGTACAGGATGCCCGAAGGAAAAGTGCCCCAAGAGTCAATCACTGTAAACGATGATGGTAATCGGTAATGTCGGACAATAAGTCATATTTTTCTGTATCGACTATGAACTTACTTCTTAGGGCCCACAATTTTCTATCGGACACATCTTTCGCAAGAGTCTGCAGATCTGCCAGGCACCTCAAATCGTCGGTGGTGGGTAGTCGAATCTCCTTATCCCGATACAGATCGGATATCGTTATGTTCTGGTACTGGGCAAAGAACTCGACTGCAAGGCGTCTGAGTCTGGAAATTGTGTGGTAGGATTGTGACTGCCACTCTGGATTGCCTACGTTCAAGGTGGAGTTCTTTGGATGCTCCACACGTATACTGGCACTGGTCAGTGCCAAGGACATGACCAGGAGCGAAACGATTGGCCCTGTGCTATGCTTGACCATCTTGATGGGTTGGTAGTAATCAGCGCTTTGGTTGTGGCAGCACTTCGAACGATCTTATTTATACGAGGTCGAGACTTCGATAAGAGTAGGGCTTCAGTAGTGTTATCATGGGCACTGAGAGAACCTAGTTATCGTTCCATAATCTTTTTCACGACCAGTCCCAAATGGTTATTTGTGCAACTACCTCAATCATTGCCATGGTCAGCACCTGGTTTTGTGGGAATGTCCCCACTACGAGCAAAGTTCGACCTAATCAAAAATTATCTTCGAATAGTAACCGACTGGATCAGACTTAGTCGGCGATTATTCCAAACCCAATAAAACAGTCTAGACGACGCGGGCCGCTTTTGTGCAAAAATTGTTTGGACGAAAACACGTTTGAAGTGCTTTTTTTGGCGGCACCTGAAAAGTCACTATTTTGTGGGCTATCGCTTGGAAACGATCGATTAAGATCCTTTCAAGCCAACTTCTAGATTGTGATCCAAAATTCGAATAGACGCGCTTAAATTACAATCTCTATAATCTTTGCCAACTAAAAAAAAAACTGAATTAACCAAGCTAAGAGCATATGGCTAAGCATTCGCTTATTTAGCTCATTATGGCGAAATATAATATTCAAGTGGATTTTAAACAAAACTAATAGATAGCACCCGTTCTGGCTTTGACAAAAAGTGATTATCTAAACAGATTTGGGCACTTGTGCTAATCAAACCAAAGGATTCTTCACGGAATTGAAATTCGTACATTTCTAAAAAAAAAAAACTAACTTTGGAAAAAGTAGAAAGAAATTTGGTGACTGAACAATCATATAACCAGTTACATTGCTAAAAATAAGAATTCTCTGTATAACTTAATATTCATAATCCATAATATCTCCATAATTAATAACTCTGTTTCACGATAACAAATATATGGTCTTTATAATCTAGGATAAAACATAATATAGAACAAAAACCGAGAACTCAATTCTCATGAGAAGAAATCTTCTTGATTTCGAGACAAAAACGAGCTCAATTTTGCTATTTTTGATGGGAAAGCAGAAAAAATAAGTACGAATGGAGTGGTTGGAATCTAAGAATGGTTCGATCTCGATTTTAGTATGCTGAGCATGATTCGGAATTCTTAAATCGAGATCGTTGAGAATTATTATTATTATAATTGCAAGATATTTGCCCACAAATTAAATTGAACTAACCGCCACCGGGTTGCGATAGAGAGCCATTTCAATTCAATTCAATTCTTTCCACTGCTTTTCACATCTTCCTTCCACTAGCTAAGCAATGGGTATCTGATAGTGTTCACACGTGAACATGACATTGTATATGAGCGGTTGTATATTATATATATTTTTGAAATAAGTGCTATTTACATGGAGTTTTACGTTTCTCATTTTAGCTATTTAAGCTATTGATTAAGCTATTTAATAAATTCATTTTGAAACCATAACTCAACAAATTTAATTTAGATCGAAATGTGGTCCAGTTAAACCATAGATTTCCCACTTCTTTTCAAATTAGCAATGGTATTTTCTCTTTTCTAATCTTGCACTTCGATAGAATGCTCGTTACGTGGAAACTTTGTTTTATCTCTTTTGCTGGTTTATATGACTATGAAAATAGCCGTGCATGACAATATCACTTCCCCGAATAATAAGCCAGAATCGTTTAAGCGGAATCGCCTGAAATCGACTGATAACGTGCGAATAACAACTTTGTTTTGGGATCATTACAAACAAATTCGATGCTCCTAACGCGATGCCAATCAAGTCAGACGGCCTTCTTCGAATTACTCATTGATAGGACCAGACATTTGGCTTGAATACATACACCTCAAGTGCCAAGTACGAGTCACCTAATACCCGATCTGATTGCGTGGTCACAAGTGCTCCTCATAATTCAGCTGGAACCCATTAGGCCGTTATCACTAAGTGTTTGGTTATTCAAAACCGTTTATTTTTCAACGCAAGTTTCTATTCTTGGAGTCGCTGATCCTGAACCGAATATACAATAGGTTAGAATTTCAAGGAATTTTTTTTCATAAATCCTTATATCTTAACAATGAATTGTGCAAAGTTTATGCAAAGTGTTTTTTGTGTGGTTAATCAAGATGGTCAAACAATAAAACGATTAACAGTCCTTAGGATTTACAATGCGTAACTGGAATGATAATCTTTGATAGCTTCGATCTCAAAATCTAGCCAAGATCGAATCATGTGCCTGCAAATATCAACATTGAGATCGATTTCGTCTCGAAATCAAGAAGTTTTCTCAATTATTCCGGTTGTAATTACTTTAATACTTTACTTTTATATCTTCTAAAATTGATTCAAGTTAGTGACAGGCATGTGTAGATTATACTTAAATAAATCAGCACCATAAGTTAACACCAAAAGGAGACTATAGATAAGAATTGATTATCAGCGCTGAACGTGTGGGGCGTATTTTAAAACACTTTGCGTTCCATGGTTATGGTTATGGATTAATCGCAGAATGACGGACCATGAAGTGCCGCGAATATAAGCCCCCAGGCGCGTTGGCAATCCGATCAAATTCATTTCGCCACCAGACAGAGCAACATGGTTAGGTTGGCGTTTATCCTGGGATTGGGCCTTTTGGCTTTGGCCAAAAGTGTTAATGCACAGATGACCAACATATTTGCCATGACCAATACGAAACTGCTCACTGAGCACATTGCTGGTGGGGATCATTATTCGAGTATTTTCAACACCAGACGCTTGTCAGTGGAGTTCTTTGAGCACTACGCCAATGTAACTCTAGAGGATCTCACGGCGAACTCGAACTCGAGGATACCCTCGTTGCAGGATCTCGAGTGCCTAGCGGATCTAGCGCTCCTGTCCAAGGACCTATCGTCCTTTAAATTCTGGGCCCTGAAGAGTGAGTAGTGAGGCTTGCGTACCCAAGGTGCTCTCTGTACCTCAGTTTCGTTTCGATTCCGTTGCAGTGATTGACTCCTGGGGCCTGCTGCCTTCGGGAATGCTGGCGGGCAACTGGTGGAACTTGGGCAACTTCGACGAGTGCATTGCAATTGACCATGCTGTGACCAGCAGTCACAGTATCAAGGGCAAGTACTGCATCACCAAACTGACACCAGCTCCAAGTCTGCTGCCCATATTAGCTCTCAAGTCAGCTGTCTGCTTTCCGGCCACCTGTTCCGCCGCTAACATGGATACGATGCTCCGAAGGCTCTTCCAGAAGCTGCTCACCGTGGAGATTGATGCAGATGTGCAGATCGTCGCCGAGGAGACATGCCAGACCGCAGTGAAGAAACCGTACGATGGCCTCGCCATATTCACCATGTAAGTAGAGATCATAATCATAAAGAGATGATGGATGCGACGATGGTCTAAGATTTGGTTAACACGTAAACTTTCAGAGTGATCGTTTCGATCTTGGGTGCTATAGTGGGCGTCTGCACTATTTTCGATTATTTCTTTTGCAAAGATGAGAGTGAGTTCTTCGCGAATGCGATCCTTGAATCCGTAGTAATCGTCCGTGCTTGTAGAAACCATCCATCCAGTGGTAGAAGCCTTCTCGGCACGAGCTAACTCGCGTGCCCTATTCCGCATTGTGGACACCAAGGCGAATCCCAACGTCATCGATTGTCTTCATGGGATCCGATGCCTTTCCTTCATCTGGGTGGTCTACGGTCATGACTATATGGTGCTTGCCACGTCGCCCAACATTAATATGGGTTACCTTCTGACGGTAAGTTGGGCGAGTAAAAGAAAAACGTAAAAGTTCTATATAATTACCCATTATTTAGTGGATCAACTCATTCTACAGTCTGTTTGTAAAACATGCGGTCTATGCGGTGGACTCATTTTTCTTCCTGAGCGGTCTGTTGCTCGTGGTGATTGCCCTGCGATCAATGGATAGGTGAGTTGTGACTTGAATGATAGGGATATCATTTGAATTACTCAATTACTCACTTACATTGTGTTGTTACTCCGTCCAGAACCAAGGGAAAGCTGAATATACCCCTAATGTATTTGCATCGGTATCTGCGACTCACGCCCATCCTGGCCATTGCCATACTCTTCTACATGAAGATCCTGCCGCTGTGGGAAAGCGGGCCACTTAAAGGATCAATAAGCTTTGATGACTACTCAGCATGTGAGAGCACCTGGTACTGGACACTACTCTATGTGCAGAACTATGCGACTGATAGCCTGGTAGGGTCCTTCGATGACGACATTTTGTATCACCTTATATCACCCACGGTTTCTCGCAGTGCCTAAGTCATTCCTGGTACCTGGCGGTGGACATGCAGCTGTACATCTTTGCACCATTCCTCCTGATCTGCCTGTACAAGTGGGGCAAGAAGGCGGCTGCCGGAATCTTTGTTCTGATGCTCCTGCTGGCCGGCTGTCTTTTTAGCATCATGGTCATCAATGATTTATCGCTGTAAGTGGATGTTAGGGATACTTATATGTAAGATATTCAGAACAATTCTCTTATTTGCAGAGGAAGCGGCGGTGATTCGATGAGGAAGCTCTACTATGCCACACAGACTCGTGCTTCTCCCTACCTGATTGGCATACTGTTCGGCTACTTTCTTCATACCAACCGGGGCAAGGATTTCAAGCTGAACCGCCTGGCTGTCCTCCTGGGATGGCTGATTGCGTTGTCACTGATAGCCAGCTGCCTGTTTTCGATCTATGGTCAGAACACGTTGCCCATTGTGGAGGAGGCCTTCTACGTAAGCCTAACCAGGATCGCCTGGCCCCTTGGTCTCTGCTGGGTGGTTTTCGCCTGCATGCACGGTTACGGAGGACTGGCCAACAGCTTGCTATCCTCTCCCCTGTGGCAGCCGCTGTCCAGGCTATCCTATTCCGCCTACATCTTTCACATGTTCATCGAGAGCTTGAACGGTGGAATCACGCACACAAGTACCTACTTTAGTGACTATCAAGTGGTAGGTACCATGTTCCCTTGTACGCGGAGTTGACCATTCTAAGAATCCCCCTATCTCCAGATGCTTCGATTCTGGACGGACTTTGGCTTTACGATTCTGTTCTCGTACCTCATGCATATCCTAATCGAAGCGCCATTCGCCGGTCTGGAAAGCCTTTTGCTGCCCGCAAAGAGGCCAAATGCCAAGCCGGCCGCGGTGGTGGAGCCCAGGATGTCGGAGGTGAAGGCATCAGTCGAAGAATCTCCAGTAGGTAAGCCTGCGGAAGCGATATCCACGATACCCGACGAAGTTATTCAGGCTGCTCCCGAAAAGAGCAACGTTTTAGTATAATTACATTTAAAATATATGATTTCATGCGTTACGTAAAGTATTAAAACTGTGTTCGAAATTCATTGTACGGTAAGCGATTCCGATATTCTTGATCAGAATCACTGGACGAGTCGATACTTCCATGTCCATCCATATGAACGCAGATACGCCTACTTTTATTATTTGGCTTGCCCATTTCTGTCGATCTGCCCACAACATGTTGGCCCCGCCCACTTTAAGCATCCAAAATACAAGTTTAAAATGTTAATAAATACGTTTCGATTGGTTTGTCAATCGATTGATTTTATCGTTTTATCAGAGCAAATTCTCCAATTTCCTGACTATAAACATAGCATTTCGTCACTACGCAGATGAAAGTCAAGACACATGGTCAGCAAAGTGGGGAAGTCAAGTATACAAATACAAATACGTAATCTATGGAATGTAAATTATCAACAGATTTGGCTCTTATCAAACTGAAAAACTTGTAAACGCTTTGGTGCATACATATCTGATAGTCGAGACACTAGACAAAGTCGTTCCTTCTGTTTTTTTTTTGTGTTTCTTTTCTTTTTTTCTGTAACTGAATGGGGCGTGCATCGCCTCTGTGAGTCAGAATTGAAATCTTTGTGTGCCCATTACAGCAAGCCAAAGTCGGGAATCACCTTCATGACTAATTCGAAACCCACCTGGTCGCAAAAGTCGCAACCAGATAACGACTGATATCGTCTTAAGTGCAAGACTTTTCAACTCAAGGACCATTCATTCCATCGTAACTCTAGACCCGTGGTTAAGTTAATTGTGCCTAGATTACAAGTAGTTCGTTTTAATAAAGGCTAAATAGGAGCTGATAAGTCTAATTTGATAACTCGAGGTCAGTCTCTGTTTTGTTGGCACTCGTTTCCAGGTCAGGCTGGATATCACTGCGCTTCTCGTGCTGCACCACCTGATCCATCCCGTCCATGTGATCCATCTGGTCCATCTGGTCCACGACTTCCGTTCGGGACTCGATATGCAGCTGATCCTTTGCTGCTGGCGGGCTTCTGCGATTGGGAAACATAATTCTTTCCAAGGCCTCCAGAGGCGCCTCAATTAAAACGTAGAGCACGTAGGACATCAGCAGGGTAAAGCCAAAGGTGGACCAAAAGTTGAGCATCTATGGAGTTGGAAATGAAGCGTTCAAGTCCAATAGGAATGTCGAGTGACCCTGCCTGCCACACACTTACCACTTGATAGTTGGAGAAGTACGTATTGGTCTGAACGCTTCTATTGGCGACTTCCACGACAAAGATGTGCCAGATGTAGGCGCCGTAGGAGAGCTTGGACAACGGCTGCCAAAGTGGAGAGGAGAGGAAGCTGTTGGCCAGACTACCATAGCCCTGCATGCACGCAAAGACCACCCAGCAGAGACCGAGGGGCCAGGCGATCCGGACCAGTGTATAGTAGAGGGCTCCCTGCAACACTGAGGGCGATTTGCCCAGCAGCTTGGAGTACGGATACAAGGCGAAGATCGAGGTGAAGAGCGGGGCCAGGCAGAGCAGCCAGCCTGCCCAGGTAGCCAGGAGGCTTAACTTGAATCTTCGGCCGCGCATCAGGTGCAGGAGATAACCGAACATAGTACCGACCAACCAGGGCGCCGCATGGGTATGCGTAGCGGTGTAGATCTTCCTCTGAACCACCTGAGCCTGAATTCCATTCCTGTTAGTAATTGCAATTAGCATTGGGGGACACAAAACGGCGGGCGCGACTGGCTTACTTGAACATCACAGGGAAGTCATTCACCATTATGGTGGCAAACAGGCAGGCGGAGAGCAACAAAGTGACCACCAGGATACCTCCGGCCGCCTTCTTGCCCCACTTGTAGAGGGCGATCAGCAGGATCGGGGACAGGATGTACAGTTGCATGTCCACCGCCAAGTACCAGGTATGCGGCACGCACTAAGGAGCAACCAACAATCAAATAATTAGATAGATAAATATACAGATATAGTCAAGAGCTCCAACTGCAATGGCAATGGTACCACCGAACTTACATAGATGGCGCCAACGATCAATTCTAGTGCTGCAGGCGCCATCTATCGAAGTGATCTCCTATTCGCAGTAAAGCCACTAAACACTTTTAATTATTGTAACTTCTAAGGTATATAAGGTTGATACAGATCCATCCTGATACGGACGGACTAGATGGGCTTGTCCACCTCTCCTGATCAACTTGGACATTCAACTCACCACATCGGATGTTGCGTAGTTCTGCACGTAGAGCAGAGTCCAGTACCAGGTCATCTTGCACCCGGAGTAGTCGAAAAAGCCGATATCATCGTACATTGGGCCGTCTGCGATGAGGGGTATCATCTTGTAGAATGCCAGTATGGCAACGGCTACGATCGGAGTGAGGCGCAGATATCGGTGCAGATACATCAGCGGCACATTTAGCTTTCCCTTGTTTCTGGAGCCATTGAGAATGTTAGCCTGCCTACAGATCGGATTAATCCCTGTACAAGTTGACTCACTTTTCTATGCTTCGCAGGCCAATTGAAACCAGCAGCAAGCCGCTGATGAAGAAGAACGTGTCCACCGACAAGGTACCGTAGAGTATGAAGCTCGAGAAGAGTTGCGTCGCCCATCGCAGGTTGTCCGCTGGATTGATGGCGGGACCCTTCATGTTGATAATGTACTCATGGCTCAAGATTACCCAGATCAGGGACATGCACCGCATGCCATTGAGACAGTGGATTACATTCGGATTCGCCGTGTTCTCCACAATGGTGAACAGCGAACGCGAAGTGGCACGGGCTGAGAAGGCGCCGATGGGACGGGGTAGCTTTTCTGCGGGTAGACATGGATATATGGTACATATACATACATATAGGCTGTTATCCGATTTATGTCAGCTACTTACCCTGCTCCGGACACAAGAAGTAGTCGTAGAGGGTGCACAGGATAACCGTGACACCAAATACGGACAGTAGAACGCTGATGGTAGTCAGTTAGTATGGATAGATCAGCTAGGATGTATCAAGACACTACTCACACTGTGAATATGGTGAGCCCATCCCAGGGTGCTTTCTCCTTGATTCTGCACGACGTCTCGCTGATGGAAAACAAATTGGTCGGATCACTGACGCCAAGCAGCCGCTTGAGCAGTTGCTTGAGGAACAGCTCCATGGTGCCCGCCGAGCAAGAGGAAGGCAGGCACACAGCAGTCCTTATGTTGGTCACCGCCAGCAGCTCAGAAGTGAAACCCAACCACTTGGCAACCGGCAGCTCCATGAAGCAGTACTTTCCCTGGATGTCCTGCGATGAGGTGAGCATTCCGCCCTCGGACAGGCACTCCCTGTAGTTGCCCATGTCGACGCGGTTGCCAATGAGATATCCCGATGGAATGGTGCCCCACGCGTCGAGCACTTCGCATAGAAGGGATAAACTCAAATGGCATCAAAGTTGAAGATGTTGTAATACCCACTTTTTAGGGCCCACGCCTTGGGCGCACTAAGCGCACTCATAAACTGGGCCATATCGGCCAGGCACTGTAGATCTTGTGATCCAATCCGCTCACCCAGAAGATGCACATCCGCCGTTGAAATGTTCCGAAATTCGCGATAGAACTCCATTGCCAGGGAGCGCAGATCCAGGAGCCGTTCGTAATCCGCCATGGAGGACACATCGTGTTGTGTCCATTGATTATTTGATAGTTGGGTCGGCAGCGCTCCTTGGACCATCGCCATTCCCATGGCAAGCAATATAGCCAATAGCTTGATCATCTTTCGCCTGGAGCTCCTAGTTTACGACTGTTTAGCGAATCACCCTTCCCTGGCCCATTTATACACAGGCAAATCCTGCTGTGCATTTCCCATTCGAAATCGAGAATTCATTATCTCATTATCTGCGCCTCCGACAATAGAATAGTTACCAATAATCGGAGGCATAGCTACCCTTGGTAATCAGGGCAGCGAACTCTTAACGTGGCTAATACTATTGCGATTCGGATGAATACCCGGAAAGATAAGCCGCTGGATTTGGCTGTTTCGGTAGCATCTCTACCTTGTCGAATTTCCCGAGAATACTTAACTTAACTTAGCTGCTGATTAAAAGGCGATTTGGCTTTCCATACAACATGACTAATGGTATTCAAACGAAATGTTCAGCAAATTGTTGCTCAGTTGTCTGTCGTTTTTTTTTTTTTTTGTGTCTGCAATTCCGACATTTTTCGGGACAGAGATTTGTCCAGTTTTTGATTTTGACATGCAATACTTATTTCTCGATATCCTGTGTTTTCCAGGTTTTCCCAGCTTTTGCTGGAAAATGGAAATTCGAACGAGTTTTCACTTTCGTCTAGGTTCCCAGCCAAAAGTGGAGGGGTGTGGCACCGACTGGTTTTCGTATGAATTTTGGACCAGATTCGCATTTTTTGGTTATGCAACAGCAATACATCAAGGTTACAGCGAGAAGGAACGCCAAATGCAACCGAACCGACTATCAGATACCCAGCATTGCCAACGCGAAAGTTAGTGTTTTGAATGGTACTTTTATATATGTATATAAGTAACTATGACTTAAATTAGATTATGCATAGTTGCCTATTTGAAAAGACCTGAACAACCGGTACAGCAGTCAAAATCTAATTTACATGCAGAACTCAGGCAGCAAGTGTCAAAACTTTGGTCAAAACTTTCGGAAAATCGAAGGTCTAAACTGGTTTTTCACCCAATTCCGATGCGAATGCGAATTGCAAACGAGAGTTGCTAACCATTGTCCAGTTGCGCCAATGCTTGAAAAACCAAAAGCTGTTAATTACTCTGGAAATGATTAAATATATCTTGAAAATCAAATGCAACAGCCGCAGCCAAACCGAAATTGAAATTCATATTATTATGAGAGCAAATCGTGACAGCCCCTCTTTTTCGGCACAGTGGTACAAACTTGACGAATTAGTCAACGAATTAGTAAGCGCCCACTGTTCGTAAAATCTTTCCCAATCGAATACACCTATAATATTCAGATAATCTTCATTGTTGAACATTTGAACTGTTTTGAGGAATGAGATTTGACACAAGTTCAAGTGAAATTGGTAGTATGTACATACATACGTTTGTATATGGTATATAACCACTTGAGTTTACAATTATAAAACAAGCAATCTATGAATGATTTCCCTATCTTATGGGAAACTTATCTGTGAATTATTGATATTTTGTTAGGGTTTTAAAACATGTAGATTCGTACTCGACACAGAACAATCTAAATAGTATAGATACTTAATGAGCTTGCAGATAGTTAGTTCCCTTGTGTATATCAATCCCTTATGTTGGAGGCAGCTCTACTATATGGTATATGCTATGTGTATGTATGGTATATATATAGGTGGGTATATGGAGTTCTAGTCCCACGGTGCGTGTTGTTTAGCCTCTTAAAATGCACTCGCCGCTAAGCATTATGCATAGTTCGAGCTGCACTTACGATCTATAAACTGGCGCAAAAGTAGTGCAAAAGTAATTGTTGCCACGCACTGAACTCGTTGATAACCGCCGGCAGTCGGCGGGGTCTGCGATTACGAGATCCAGGCGGACGGTCGCAGCTAACCCGTCTAACTAGTTGACTTTGGGGGGGCACTTAATCCGCGACGCCCAGGCCCGCGTGGCACCACTCCGTTGGAGTACAGGCAGGCGACTCCAGCGCTGACCAGCGCCAGTTCTGATTGGAACGGCCTTTCGAGCGGTACACACATACTCTTTGATCCGTCAGGATGAGGATGTTACGTCTGCAGTTGATGGCCCTGCTGTTGGTGGGCCTGCTCCTGGCGCTGATCTCAGCCGATCCTGGGCCGCAGGACACGGAGGTGGCGCGAGAAAAGCGAGGCACCATCACCCTGGACTTTGGCCTGCTCCTGCGTAACCTGCTGCTCAAGAGCGCCCAGCTGTCCTCGGCTAAGGCCAATCTGGCGCGGACCACACGTCGTCCACCGACGACCACCACGACGACGCCGCCTCCGCCACCACCACCTGCTCCGATACGCATTCGTAAGCCCATCTGGCATCCGTTCTTCAGTTCCGGTTTCCTGCCCGGGGCCTTCGATGTGGACTACGCTGATCCTCCGGCACCACGACCTCCAGCGCCTGCGCCGCCCACTACACAGCCACCTAGACGCGTCCGACCGCAGGTGCGACCACGTCCACGCCCAACGACACTGGCACCGCCTCCTCCGCCGAACTATGACTACGACTATGACTATGATGCGCAGCCAGCGGCGCCAGCTGAACCTCCACCGCCTCCACCTCCTCCGCCGCCGCCCACAGCTCCGCCACGCCCAAGGCCACGGCCGCGCCCACGACCCCAGCAGCCCGATCCTCAACAGCGGCGTCCCGCCCAGCTGGGCGACCGCCTTATCTATCAGTACGCACAACCTACTGGTAAAATACGAAACCTCTTAACTAACTGCCGTACAATTGGGTTCTCTCCGACACTTTGCAGATACCTTCTTTAGGTCGCGAGCCGTGGCGGAGGCGACGGCGGCGGCTGACCCAGACAGCGGAGACTTAGTTGACTCCCAGGACCCGGACTCAGTTGCCGATCCGGATGCGGCTGCATTTCCTGTCACTGCAGATGGGCCTGACTCCCAACCTGCTTCTCCCCCACCAAGTGCTTCGCGATTTTTGGTCAACTACGAGAGCGATGACGACTTTGGGCAGCCGTTTGCTGGACAGCGGGCTCAGGATGCGGGTCAGGATGGGGGTCAGGATCAGGGTTCAGCGGGTGCTTCTGGTATTCCCGCATCATCCCAAGGCTACTTCCCGCCCCTCGAGCTTGGCAACACGAATCGCTTCCCAACTTTCAATCAGCAGCAGTACTTCTATAATTAAGCGGTAGAGTTTCTCATTTTTCCAACGTGGGCAATAAAATTAACTTCGCAGCTTGATATATTATGTGTATGTACATATGTATAGCTTATGTGTTGCAGTGTGCTTAAAATTGAACATAAACTATTTTAAATATAAGCATCCATTTTTTTGTATTCCCAGTTTGCATAGTTGTAAATAACATATCAAATAAAGTAATAATGTAAGTTCCCCGTAATTTATATTAACTAGGAGGGCGTTAAATAGCTAAGTAAATACCGTATCATGAAATTATCAGTATGTTTTCAAAAAGTGCGCCAAACTTGTTGCGATGAGTATCGGTATTTGACTTAGCGAACTGAGCTATTAAAAAGTTATTAAAAATTTGATACATATATGTGTTCTTCTAACATAGATACCCAACTGCGATTTCGTGAGCTGTAATTCTGCAGAATTCTGTATAAGTTAAATTATTGATTTTCAAACATTAAAAAAAAAAACTAATAATTCCAAAACGATAGCGTAACCACGGACATCACCACCCGGTGCACGTTCGATAGACTATCGATAGAGACCAAAAAACGAACCTTTTCTCTTAAAACTAATTGAATTGAGCGAATTCAACTATAAAAACGCCTCTGCAAGAGTTAACTTCGCAAACATATTGAAAAAAATAAGTTAATTTTAAATATATCGCCTAAAATCGGGATTTTTTAGTAAAAAGCGGTCAGTGGTAGTTTTTGGTTTCAAGCCGCTCGGCTGATCTGGTAACACTGTGTGCTGTGTGAACGTGAACTTTACGGAATTTAATTAGAGAAACGGGTGAAGAAAAGTTGCAAATAGACAATCGCTGCCAATTTTCCATGCCGTAGATGGGTGCATCTGCGACGTAACGATCCCCCGAATTCGGTGCTTGGCACTCGAGATGTGTAGCCAGTGCGGATTCGTGAACGCAACGCGTGTGCAGTGCAGGGCAATAGTTGCCATTCCCAGTAGCAGTATCACTACCACTACCAGTCCCATTCCGATTCCCGTTCCCAGTCGCAGCAGGGCCAATAACAGCAGCAGCGGTCGTAGGGAAAGCGACGTATGAAAGGGAAAAATGCATACAGATGCGAAAAGCGAGACCCAGTTGCGCCGATAAACAAGCAAGCACTAATTGATTGCCAAATGTAAGCCCTCGAACGCAGTGGAAAAAGTTCAAACGTTTTTTCTTTTTCGCCTCGCCAGATTTATGCATTTTCCACTGTCTCTCCATCCCTGTGTGCGTGTGTGCCTGTGTGTGTGAATGCGTATGCTCGTGTACGTGTGTGTATGTGCATACTGTTCTTTTTCGCGTTTGCGTTTTGGCCAATAAATGCGAATTTCTTGTGTGCCATCTGCCCATTGAATTAACAATGTGGTATTATCATTGATCCCACAAATTTCAATCAAATACAGCGCATTTGCGGGTTCTGAGTGCTACATCTGATTTCGGTGCGACGACTCCCTCAACGCGCGAGAACGGGATAGCACCAGTCGAACCATACGAATGTGTGTGTATTTGTCTGCTCCCCCGACGAGCGTGAGTGTGTGTGTGTGCAAGCAAAACAAAATTAGGCGATTCAAAACAGTTGCAAAATGCAGCGAAATAAGCCAATTTTAATCGCAACACATAGATCAACCATGGTAATCAGTCAATAAGTGGTCAGTCAACGAAGAAAACCAACAACTGGCGCAGCATCACCGCCTTCGTGCGTTCTTTTTCGGCTCCTTCGGTGTGTGCCTAGTCCGCACCCAAGGAAAAGCCAACCCAACTGAAAATCAATTCGAATCGCAGAACTCTTTGGTATTCTACTACAATTCCCTGTGACGGAGCGCCACAGCACAGTGCAAGCCACGGAAAAGGCACGAATTGAATTGAATTTGTGTCGCCCGAAATGCAAAACAACAAGCAATCCCACCGCACATATACATATAGAGCGCGCGCGTGAGTGTGTGTGAGCGACATGGCTGCTCTTTGTGCAATAGTGTGGTGGCTATGAAAAATAGGCGTGTTTCTGTTTCGCGTCGCAGGCAAAGAATTGCAGTCGCCGCACCACAGCGGACTAATTGTATTGAGAATTTTTGCCAGGCGGCGATAGGCGAAAGCCGGAGCTCCGACGGGGGCCAAAATCCGCGTCTTTAGCCGGCGGATATCCGCAGACGCCCGCAAAACGCCTCCGCATGCACAGACATGCATACTCCAATGTATGCATGTGTGTGTGTGTATTTGGATTCGCAACGGCGATAAATGCACCCCTTTGGTGCCGTTACTCCTTGGCAGCTCGCGTGTGTTTGTGTGTCAGTCGTAACGACCTTTGATTACCCTGCAGCACGTGTGCATACCCTACACCTAGCTAGTTAGTCCAGCTTGACCACAAATACCGCCCTACTGCACGTGCGCATCCACTCCACTCATTACTTGTTCGAAATCCAAGCAAATGAACTTAACGGCGTTAGTCATACCGACTGCCAAATGCCCTAGACCACTTACACCCCAGCTGTCGTAATCTGGCCAAAAAGCAGCTGACAAGTTGGTAACAAGCTGAGGAAAATAGCCTGGCCATAAAAGACGGTGCCAACAGTGAATATATTTGCGATAAGGCCGTGCTGCGTGCGGAATTCGGAGTTTTGAATGATTCGTACAGTATGTGCGAGCATGAATCACTTGATCGATTTGATGATAGTCGGCTTTTAGCTGTTCCCATCCGTCCGTCCGTTTGACCGTCTCCCCATGCAAATGCTGACCAAAGCACAGTGCCCACTGTCCACTGGCCCAGCCATTCCCGCTACGCCCCGTGCCGCCCAATTCAATTGGTCCGCAGTCTCAGCGTTTCAGCCTGAAATCCCCCAAAAATGTCGACCCTTTGAACATGACTAAGTGACTGGCGCAGGCTGTGAATGTGACTGACTAACCGGAATCGCCTTTTTTTCGCCCCACCCGATCCGCACAGAACTTCAAGACAGCAGAGTAGCCAGCTGGAGCTGCAAGCTGCGAGGAGAAGCACGCAGGTCGACCACTGAGAGAGCTGGGCTAGAGCATGAAAGACAGCCATGCCTTCGGCACGACCTGGTAGTCTCAAGGATCCGGAAATAGCCGACCTATTCAACAAGCATGACCCGGAGAAAATCTTCGAGGACCTGCGCGAAATCGGCCATGGGTCTTTCGGCGCGGTCTATTATGCGCGATGCAACCTCACCAGGGAGATCGTGGCCATCAAAAAGATGTCGTACACCGGCAAGCAGAGCCAGGAGAAGTGGCAGGATATTCTCAAAGAGATACGGTGAGCACTGGCTGACACTTGCGTTCGCCCGAGTGACTTCTAATCAATTTATGTGTACACAACAGCTTCCTTCGCCAATTGAACCACCCGAACACCATAGAATACAAGGGATGCTATTTGCGCGAATCAACCGCCTGGCTGGTGATGGAGTACTGCGTGGGCTCCGCCTCGGACATCATCGAGGTGCACAAGAAGCCGCTGCACGAGGACGAGATCGCCGCCATCTGTCTGGGCGTGCTCAGTGGGTTGAGCTATCTGCACTCGCTGGGCCGCATCCACCGTGACATCAAGGCGGGCAACATCCTGCTCACGGACAACGGCGTCGTCAAGCTGGCCGATTTCGGTAGCGCTGCCATCAAGTGTCCGGCCAACAGTTTTGTCGGCACGCCCTATTGGATGGCGCCCGAGGTGATCCTGGCCATGGACGAGGGCCAATACGACGGCAAGGTGGACGTGTGGTCGCTGGGCATCACCTGCATCGAACTGGCAGAGCGCAAGCCTCCCTACTTTAACATGAACGCCATGTCGGCGCTCTACCACATTGCGCAGAATGAGTCGCCGACTCTTCCGGTGAGTAGCAATCGAAGTTTTAATTTCTTGGTAGGAGTCTGTTTTGATAGCAAAACTGAAGTATGCCAATGTATTTATTTACGTATCGCTCTCATGTGTCCCTAGTGTTATTGTTTTATTTCCCACTTTTGGGGCTGGGGCAAGTTATATTTTACCCATTTGTATAGTAGAGCCTCCAGATTCTGCTTAAAAAAGTGTTTATGATTCAGAACTTTGTAAAGCAATTTTAAAGTAAACTAAGTAAGTGCAATTTGAATGTTATAAACAATTATCAAACCTATTCGATTTCAACCCGACAGAAGAACGACTGGTCGGATGCGTTTTGCAGCTTTGTTGAACTGTGCCTCAAGAAGATGCCAGCAGAGCGACCCTCGTCGGCCAAGCTGTTGACCCACGCCTACGTGACCCGACCGCGTTCCGACACCGTGCTGCTGGAGCTGATCGCGCGCACCAAGTCAGCGGTGCGCGAGCTGGACAACCTCAATTACCGCAAGATGAAGAAGATACTCATGGTGGACACCTGCGAGACGGAGAGCGCCGTGGGCGACACCGACGACCAACAGGACGACCATGCCGGCGGCGACAGCAGCAAGAGCAATAGTATTACTTCGGAACACTCCATACACTCGGTGGGTGTATCGGCAGCCAGTAGTCAGGTGAGCATGAGCTGTCCTTCGTTTAAAGCCACCCCACATTTCGTTTTATTTTCATTTTTGACCTTTCAGAGCTCCTCATCCAATTCCATACCGGCTGCGGCACAGAATCATCACCATATCGCTGCGCACCACCACCAGCAGGCGGCTAGCGCCGCTGTGGCGGCGGCAATGCACCACCATCACCATCCACACCAGCAGCCGCCGCCCAGCTGGCCAAGCGGCCAGCAAGGACAGCCGGTACCGCCTGGAGCCGTGTCCCGCAACTCGTCGCGCCATCGAAACCGGCCGCCGCTGCCAAACATAATGCACAGCATGAACAACAATGTGACGCCAACTAACTCGGCATCGGTGGTGCCGGCACCAGCGCCTGCTCCAGTACTCCCACCGCCTATTTCCGTGCTGCCGCATCTGAGTGCGATGGGCCACGTGGGCGGCGGGGGCACTGGGACCGGTGGCAGCGGTGGAGGGTCTCCAGCATCCGGTGGACCCCTGGCGGATCGCATCCAGCCCGTTCAGCCGCGCTATCTGACGACGCCCGCCGCCCAAGCGGCCGTGTATGCGGCCAGCTCCGCGTCCTCGCAACAGGCCATCTCCAATGCAGTCAACGATCACGGGCCCAACAACTTTGCCACCATACGGACCACCAGTATCGTGACCAAGCAGCAAAAGGAGCACATGCAGGTGCGTTGTCGCGATTCGTTTATCAATACTCCTGCCTTGGCCGTAGATTTCTGTGTGCGCTCTCTCGTTGGGGTGAGTCCAGGGAAGTCGCCTGGCTGCAGCATAGATAATCCACCTCCATGGGCACTATAAGGGATCATGCCCGAGTCCAATTGCCAGTGGCGGTCCCAGCACCGTTTGCATTCCATATCGCGCGGCCTTTGTGTGTAACCCGTCCTGTCAGCATCAATGGTCGGCAGTCATCCGCCGGCTAGGCAATCAGCCAATCCATTCCCCCTCCCAGCTCGCTGCTACGCTTCCGCCATCCACGTGTCTTCTAACTTTTGCCCTCTACTACAAGCTCTTTGTTGTGTTTATTGTTCTCCTCCCGCATCCTCGAACAGGCGCGCTATAACTTCTGTTCGCAGCTGTGTGGTGGCGACCACATCAACAGCGAATGCCGCGACGGCAGCCGGCGGAACGAGGGCCAGCAAAAGGCCGGCAGCAAGAAAGACCCGAAACGCCACTGTCCCTGTGTAATTTCCTAGCCAGAGCGGAGGCGCCAATCAATTGAGAAATAAAAGTTTTAAAAGCAGTCGCTGCCGGTACCATGTACTTACTGTAGTTAGCCGTTGCTGTTGCATCTGCAGTTGCATCCGTCATCACATTCTAACCGAATCCCATGCTCGCCAGCCTCCACCTGTACTGTACTCGTTACCCCCCCGCTCGTCGGCCAACCACCCCACAGTCCCTGGCCATTGCCACGCCCTCATGGCTTAGAATGCATCTGTTTCCCGTGTCCCTCAAGTGTAAGCACACTCAATTTATCAATTGGTTCGTTCTACGCTTGTTAGCCAGGCTAAAGCAATTCATCCGCACCTTTCGCCACAGTAGCAATGGCAAGTGTGGAGCTGGAATTTAGTCAGCTCATGACAATTAGCACTAAACATAGACTTTACTTGTTGAAAGTAGTTGTTAATTGATTAATCAAACCCTAGTGCTCATCTTTTTCTTGATCCTCATTGTCACAAATTCTATTTCCCTGTATTTCACATCATTTTGCTGAAGAAACAATCATCGCAGTGCAATGATGTCTTCATTTCAAAGTATATTCTCAATAGTTTAAACACTTTCTAAGGGTAGCGCTATTTTGGAGAATCCTAGGAACTGATATGCGCTATCCAAGTCATTTGGCAATAATTTGAAATGGATTATTATTCATTGATGCGTTGGCGCAATATCATGTACTTATTAAAAAAAAAAAAAACAATGAACGAGCTGGCATGGAAATACACTTGAACAACAACAATACATGCATATATTGTACACTGTCCAACTCACTTGTCATTTCTGTTTGGAATGCACAAATCTGTTATTTGAATGTAACAGTAACAGTACCACCTTCCAGTTCGCCATCACCGTCCGTCCTTCCAGTCTGACTGTGAATATCGATATCGCCTTGTTAAGCTTGGTAAGGGTCACCCTGTTGACGGCGATCCACAAGAGCCCCGTTATTCCCGAAAGGACCAAGGTCACACTAGACGAAACCAGGCTTTTCGAATGGCTTAAGCTTAAGTTGGCTGTTTGGAGAGCTAGTAGAACTATATTGCGCATTCCGCTTGAACAACTCTTTTGCCAAAACCCAATAATACGTACATAGCTAGAACTTAGAATCCGTTGGCGTGCCGGAAGCCTAGAAGGCCGAGGAGCCAATGTTTTGGCCGAGATTTGCGCCCGTTGAGGTTATGGTTGAGCTGGAGTTCGGCAGCGGTTTTGTAAGTTACAGTTAGTCGCAAAAGTAGTGTACAATTTGCCGTAGTGGTCCCGCTGCTGCTATTCGCATTTCCACGCCTCTAACCATGTGTGCATTCTTTGCCCCACTGTGCGCCATCACCACCATCCGCGATCCGGCAGGAGGAGATGCACGAACAGATGTCCGGCTACAAGCGGATGCGGCGCGAGCACCAGGCGCACCTGGTCAAACTGGAGGAGAAGTGCAAGGTGGACATGGAGGCGCACAAGACGGCCCTGGACAAGGAGTATGACACGCTGCTCCACAACTTTACGAGGGACCTCGATCGGCTTGAGGTGAGTGTGCGATGAATTAGATTGACTGCAGGCCACTTTCATTAACCACTGACCGCTGGCAGACGAAGCATCAGCAGGATGTGGAGAGGCGCGCTAAGCAAACGAGCGCCGCCGAGAAGAAACTACACAAAGAGATTACGCTAAAGCAGGAGAACGATCGCAAGGTGTACGACCTGAACCGCAAGAAGGAGTACAAGGCGAACAAGGAGCGCTGGAAGCGGGAGCTCTCCATGGATGAGTCGACGCCCAAGCGGCAGCGCGATCTTACCCTGCAATCGCAGAAGGACAACCTCAAGCAGCACGAGGCGCAGGAGGAGCAGCGCATGCTCCAGGCCCAGAAGCAGTACATCGAGCTGGAGATGCGCAAGTTCAAGCGCAAACGGATGATCATGCAGCACGAGCACGAGGATCAGCAGCTGCGCGACGTAAGAGAACCCCACATGGTGGGTCAGTCAGTTTTTGGCCTGATCTAACCCTTTTGCTTTTCCAGGAGCTCGGAAAGAAGGAGCAGCAACTGCAGCAGGCACACGCCATGCTTCTTAAGCACCACGAAAAGACACAGGAGCTGGAGTACCGCCAGCAGAAGAGCGTGCACCAGTTGCGCGAGGAGCAGGTGAGTAACTCAAATGCCCAGCCATAATGCACATGAACACATGTACCATTGCCGCCCACCGCAGATAAACAAGCAACACGATACCGAGTTGCATAATCAAAAAGACTACATGGACCGCATCAAGAAGGAGCTGGTACGCAAGCATGCGGTTGAGCTGAGGCAACAGCCGAAGAGCTTGAAGGTATGTACTGCATGCACAGTGGCAAAGAGGAATATGGAGTAAAGTCTAAGTAATTTGTCAAAACAAAACAGCAAAAGGAGCTCCAGATACGCAAGCAGTTCCGGGAAACATGCAAGACGCAGACGAAGCAATACAAACGCTACAAGGCCCAAGTACTGCAGACGACACCAAAGGAGCAACAGAAGGAGGTCATTAAGCAGCTGAAGGAAGAGAAGCATCGCAAGCTGACGCTGCTCGGTGAACAGGTGCGTTGTATGGACACTAGCCTGAGCAAGCTCAATTGTTCTAACCTAATCCATTTCGTTGCAGTACGAGCAAAGCATTGCGGACATGTTCCAAAGTCAGAGCTACAAACTAGACGAAAGCCAAGTGATTGAGTGCCAACGTACCCACGAGCAGCTGGAGTACGAGCTGGAGATGCTCACTGCCTACCAGAACAAGAACAAGAAGCAGGCACAGGAGCAGCGCGATCGCGAGCGTCGTGAGCTCGAGAATCGCGTCAGCGTGCGGCGTGGCCTGCTCGAGAATAAGGTGGGCGTTTGCCGTGTCCGCTGGACAAGTGGAGCATAGTGTCTGACCTCATCGACATTCTCTATTCCCCAGATGGACGCCGAGTTGCAGCAATTCAACCAGGAACGCGCCGAGCGCTTGCGCATGAAACACGAGAAGCATACTAAAGAATTGGAAGCATTTGATAACGAATCAATTGCCCTAGGTTTCAGGTAAAGAACATCACATCGCTCATCTATGCTATGATTCAGATGTAATCGTTATAATGTGTTCTTCCTGCAGCACTTTATCTCTGATTGAGGTATCCCGAGAAGCCTATGCAGATGAGGAGGGAAGTCTGTCTGGTTCAATGATTAGTTTAGCCCATAGCAATAGTTCAACAAGTTTTCCGGCTGGTTCGCTATAGCATAGACAACAACAATGCCAACCCCCACAACAAGTGTTTAGTAATATGAACTACTTCAATTTTAATGGAAATTATAAAGCCAACAGTGCGACAGCAACAACTAGAGCCCGACACAAGCAACAGAAATCGCCGCTAAGACATCAATAGAGCAGCAAAAACAATAGCAGCAGAAACAGTCATGGCTAGCTAGCAATGTTTTTGTAGGAACTAGAAAGAAGACACACGACACACAACCCAAAACACACATGCGTGCGATCAATTATCGGATTGGTTGCTTAGGAAAACATGAGAACCCAAGTATTTTCTAAAAGTTACAACAAGCTAAAGCTGCAATAGTTTTGTATTAAAGGAAACTCGATCGGAGGTGGCAACAAGATACTAACATTTGAAACCATTTAATACAAGATCAATCAAAAACAAAGAAAAAAACAAACATAAATAAATAAATAATTATATATGTAAGCATAAATGTCATACACAAACAATAACACAACAAACAAGAAAACAAACAAACAAGCAAGCAAAGATCAACAAAAAACTTTGATATGCAAAGTGTTTAAATTAAAGTCTAATTTGATATTATTACCGGATAACTGAATCAATCACACAATTTTGATTTGTTAACCATTTATATATTTGTGCTATCGCGCTGCAAAAATGTCACGAAAGTAATTAGGTGTGTATTATTTGTTAAAACTCGCGAAAATAGATCATTCAGTTGGCCTTCGCGCTCGGGTTTGAATTATTTACTCGGTTATAAATGTTATTTTCAATTGATAGACGGCGGCGGGGCTGCGATCAGTTCAGCAGTTCAGTTCAGGCGCACATCGATTGCCATTTTTGCATGTTGTTAGGTTCAACAATTTCGGTTTACGTTATGTTTTTCTACTTTGACTCGATTCGATTTGATTCAAATAAAAGTATTTTTTAAATGAAATGAGAAATAAACGATCTATTATTATTTTACTTGCTGTACAATAAGTTTTATGGCCAAAATTATTATAAATCCCGCAAATATTAAAACGCAAAAAGATTCATTTTGTTTACAATTAATTTAGTTTTGTTTGTTATAACAAAAATGATATAATATATATATATATATATATATACATAAAACTAAAGTAAGCCTATTTTAGAGTTAATTAATGCAAATTGCAAAATGCTTAGTCAAAACAATAAAAATTGTATAGAAAATTAAAGCCTCGAAACGTTTAATTATTCAAAGATTATGTTCACGTGGAAATATTAGTTTTCTCTCACTCGCATGCTGCTCCCAAACCCACGGATACACTGCACCCACAACAAACTCCACGCCCAACATTCGCGAGGGAATCGCGCTAGCTGGCCGCAGATAATATCTCACTAAACAGCAGAATAAACTGAAACTGAAACGAAGCAAGCACATATTTCCGTAGTCATTAATTAAAAACTAAACTAAACCAAACTAAATTTAATGCAACTCCCGCGATTGCAGTGAAGCAAATCAAAAAGAGAGAGGAGGCTCATTTTCGGTATTTCCGCTGGGTGCACCAGTATCGTATCCACCATGGTCACTAAGCCACCTTGGCTAGCTCCATATGGTAGCGAAATGGATGGAGGTGGAAGTGGACGTGGACACGAAAACGGGAAATGAGAGAGATAGAAGATAGCTAGAAAGAAGCACGGGGAAGCACAGTATATGTAATATTTTTATGTTTATAAAATTGTTCATATATATATTTTTTTTTTGTATTATTGTAATAATTATTATACGAATATAAATTGTATTTTTGCAATTACGGTAACTGAAGATGGAAAACGAATAACAATTAAATTGATGCACACGTCAATGTCAATAAAATAAAACATATTTCAAAATACACATGGCCGCAGTTCCGTGTTTAGTTTACTTGGGACATGGACAGCGGATTGCGGTCGGGATGTCTAGCCATTATACATCGATTTCGGAAAGTGCTGTTCAAGCGAAGAAGTTGGGATTGGGACGACAAACTGCTAAAGGATGGCAATGCATATATGGTTGCTCGAGTTAAAGGGTATGCTAGATTCGTTAGGGATTACCCAACAGGCAGATCATCATTCGGCAAATTAACGGGTATGTTTTAGTCGAGTATCTAACACTCGACGCTCTACGTTTTGAGTATCTACGGAGTAGAGAGAAAGAAAGATAATGAACACTTTTGTTTGGAATGCTTTCCGTTTATTTGAAATTTCATTTAATTACATTTACATCGAGTCGAATAACCTCGGAACTCGGATTAATTTAAACACCATTGAAATGTTCACTTTGAGATACATTTAGGTCTTGCACATAAGGATGAGAATATTATTGATCACATAAAACGAAAGTCGTACACAGTTCGTTCCACTCGAAATGCGAGAACATACATACATAGAACATTTTGTTGACTTTGGCTTATCAGCAGAGATAAAGATAAAGATCTTAAATATCTTTTGCAGCTGTTGATTGATTGCCACAGCTACATACCCATATGCGCTCTATCACTAATTACATTTCAACATATTTGGATTTCCGCCATCCATTGGATCCAATACTTTCCGGATATGATATACATGCTTAAGGATAAGCCTTGAGGAACATTCAATGCACTTGCTGCTGTTGAACGAACATACACAAAGTTACATCAAATTCACATCATTTAGAAATTCATAACCATTTACAAGCAATACGGGCAATTTACGGGCTCATAAAACATCGATATGCGGTTAAATATGCGGTTTGTAATCTGTATATGGCGCTGGGGAATATATATATGTATGTGGCGGCATAACATTGACTAAACTTTTTATTTTGAAAATATTTGTCTTGCACACGTATGTATGATTGAAAGTTGGAATTATTTGCACTTAAAACTACAATTGCCAAGCTTGAATAAATGGGATTTGCAATTTTTTTGTTTTTTTTTTTTGCTTAAGACTACATACTTCGGTATACATAAATATACATATTATGCTTGAATCTATCTATATACATACATGCTCTTTAGGTTACAAGAATAAATAATAAATGCCGCGTTCGAAAAATAAATATTTTATGGTTTCCGCTTGCCGGCGAGTCCTTAGTAATCGTGTCATTCACAACGCCCCTAGCATCCTGGATTCTCATCTGCAGTCCCGATTGCCGCGCTGCGCCGCTTGCCCTTTCTCTTTGATCTCGGCTTCAGCGGAACGGACGCGTTTCATCCACGTGCCAGGCCGTGGGCGTTGGACAGGCGATAGGCTTCCAGTCGGCTTAGCCGCCGGCCTCACGAGCTCATCAGGCTGTCCAGGAAGGAGTGTTTGTTGACCACCTTCGTGGTGGCAATCAGGAACTCCACGTTGTTGTCCTCCTGGGCGGCGAGGAAACGCAGCGCAGCTATTTCAGCGAACGTGCATCCGCCCACAAAGCAGACGAGCACCACTCGCGGCACATTCAGTAGGGATCCCTCGCTGACTGTGGTGACCGTATGCCGTCCACCGATGCCCACCAACTGCGCCTGAAAGTCCTCGAACGTCGGTCCGGGCAGGTTATTGATTTGGCTCTTAAGCGTCTGCCAACCCAGCGGTTTGAGCGAATGCTCCACAATGCGCGCGGTCAGCGGAGCGTAGAAGCTGTGCACGTAGCTGATGTCCTTTGGCTCAATTTCAACGTTGTCGTCCACCGTGAGGTGCAGCGTCTGCAAGAGAAAATGATGTTTTGATGTAGCAACATCCTAAATAGCATTCCCTCATATATTCACTCACAAATAACTATATAACTTATAACTAAATATGGTTGGATTACTGAATTGGCGCTCACCTTTCGCAGAACGCTGTAAGCCCGCGACTCTGTTTGCAGATGGAGCAGGCCCGATTTCTCCAGGTTGCTGATGGTGAGCAGCACTTCCAGACCGTACACATGGACCAGTTCGCGCTTGTAGTGGTTAAGCAGCTTCTCCTTGAATCCGGAGGCGGCGTGGCACTGCATGCAGATGAGCCGCAGGACGCGATTCAACTCCACCCTGCAGGCAATCAGGTCCTCGATGTAGGCGCTTGGCTTGTCGATATCTGCGCAGACCATGAACTCCTGCTCGGCAGCCAGGTCGTCAGCGAAGCGCACCGCGTTCACCTGTTCGTGCAGGAGGCCAGCGATGGCCGTATGCTCAGAGGTGGCCTTCTTCTGGGCCATTAGCTGCGGCAGGAGGTTCTCGACGAAGCTCTTGATCTCCTGCACGCTCTTGTCCTGGGAGGTGGCGTGCATCTGGACGTGAATTTCCCGTGCCTTGCGAGCGAGCAGCTTGGTGACCTCGTTGAAGTGCTTGTTCCGCAGCTCCGCGTACAACTGCTCGCCGGAGTGCAGTAGGATGGTCTTTTTCTCGGTGTCACCCAGCAGCGACTGCGATTCCTCGACTCGTGGGCC
The DNA here is from genome assembly GCF_000001215.4 of Drosophila melanogaster. Classification (NCBI taxonomy): domain Eukaryota; kingdom Metazoa; phylum Arthropoda; class Insecta; order Diptera; family Drosophilidae; genus Drosophila; species Drosophila melanogaster. The sequence goes on along the minus strand of NC_004354.4, from coordinate 19,567,184 downwards.
ACTGCCTCCGCCTCCGGGAAGGGCTCCGTCAGAGGGAAAGTTCTCGGCGGGCAGCGTCAGTTTGTTCTGCCGGATGCCGTAGAACTCATCGATAAGCCCCTCGTAGGTGAGTTGTGTGGCCAGCGGGCTGAGCAGATCGATGCTTCTGTCCAGAAGGATCAACTGATCGACGACACCCTTGTCGCCGTTGTACAGAGTCCGCTCATCCCGGCCCAGCTGCTTGGCGTGCTCCCATACCCTGTGCGCAAACTCTCCTTTTCCGTAGATCTTCGGAATGCGACCGTATAGACGCTGCAGCTGCACTAGGCCCACTGCCGCCTGATACAGCGAGCTAGTGTCACCGTCCACACTCACATCGCGGAAGGCATTGGGCATCTCCATCGATACCAGGTCGACATCCAGCGGCAGATAGTTCCAGGCCAGTTCCTCGATGTTTCCGAAGCTGCCCAACACGCCGCTGACCTCCAGTTGGCTGACGCACAGACATGACCGCCTCGGGGCGAACAGGATGTGGTACTGCCGTCCAGCGGCCGCTCTTCCGCCTGCCTTCACGTGGGCGGCCAGCTGCTCCATCAGCGCCACGCGTGGGCGCATCACGTACACCACATTGGCCACCTCGCGCGGCAAATGAAGCTCCGGCTTGAGGGCCAGCAGACGGATGCCTCGATCAGCGAATAACTTTGGCCGGGTAACCAAGTCCAGCGGTCCGATCATGGTCTCGTCCAGCACAATAACCTTGGAACCCTCAATGCGGTCCAGCTGCTGCAGCAGCTCGCGGCAGGCGGCCTCCTGCAGCAACTGCAGGTTGACCCGCTGACCATGGCCCTTCAAGTGGGGGAACATGCTCCTTTCCTCTTGCCAGAAGTGTTGATTCGTATGCTCTGCGGCTTCCGGTCGGTCGCTACCGTGTCCTTGGTGGGCGGTTTGTGCAGTGCGTTGGTGGTGTTGGTGCAACGCCCACGGATTTCGGCTGCAGAAGATCAGGGACGCGACTGTAATCGCTGCAAAGCAGCTGATTTGGACTGCGCCTGCGCTCAGCAGTGCGGTCTTACACTTACCCTTATGGCACGGTCACACTGTCCGCTGCTCTATGGGCCATTCACACTATCACTTGCCTGCAATTTAAAATCAAAACAGTTGCCAGATATAAATTTTGTTGATTAAACAAGAATATAAAGTTAAGATAGAATAAAATAATAGAGGAGTAGTTTCAATTATTTAATCTGTGGGTAGAAAGTATTTCTTATTTATTTTTTATGTACAGCTTTTTTCATTTAACAAAATTTGTATTTTTTCAATGCTTTGCACGCTTTAACGCAAATAAGTTACAGTAGTGGCCAGTCCAGTGTAAACTATGCTAAACGCACCCCTCTTTTTCGCCAGCAACCAGTGTCACCACATCCTCACAATTAAATACCAACAAATGCCAATTTGCATCAAGTTGCTTGTGCTGCTCATTTCAGTTTAAATTGATTCCGAAATTGCTGCAAGCGCGTAAAATAAAATGAGCATCTGCGATTTTAAAACGGCTAAGGATTGAAAAAAAAACTAGAACATTACAAGGACAGATGACAACCCTGTCGCTGCAGTCGGCACTCAAGCAACCCGGAAAAGAACAACAAAATATTGAGAAGAGCGGCGCACTCAAAAAGAGCTCAATTGCCGGTTATAACTGTAAATTGAGAAGCGCGGAACTATAAATTGCCATCTCCGTGATGAGTAAACCCCATGCGCTGCGCGGTGTGCTCGCCAATTTGATCAGCGAGTCGCAGTAAGTGGATTGAGTGCACAGGTGGCCAGTCGATCTAGCCGTTGCTCCTGCACCGCCTCTTTCCCGCCATTGGCACCATAGTTTACTGTCATTTTTTATCCCACAGATCGCCCCTAACTCCGGAGAGCATCATTCGGGAGTTTCGGGCCACTAGTGATCGGCGGCTGCCAGCCTGCGATCTGATCAAAGTCCTGGTGTCCATCAGCGAGAAGCGTCCCAACTTCGCAGAGGTGACCAAGGAGATCTCGCACATTCTGCAGAATAAGGATCCCATGTACGCACTGCTGGTGTTCGTCGAGCGATACAGCGAATGCAAACCAGTCTCCGAGAGCAGCAGTTCCACTAGCCTTTCAGCGATGGGCTTGCCGCACGGAAACAAGACTTCGGATGTTAATTCCGCAGCCGGTTCAGTCCCCACCACATTGGCAATCGCAAGCACCTCGACAATCTTAACCACATCGCAAAACGTATCTGGTTCCACCAGGCTTAGCTTGACCCAGTCCCAGGACTTTCCCACCTCGACGCCGGTGAATTGCAAAAAGGCCACTGAATCCGACACTACACCCGTAGTCTTTGTCAGGCGCGGCCCAATGGACCGTAACCGTGGAGCGGGCAAGGATGAGCGCAACGACTTAAGTGTGGTGAGTGCAGACTAAGTATGGTGTGCTGTTCGCTGCCAATTACTTGGCCCCTTCAAATAATCAATGATCAACCCACACAGATCAAGGAACGTGTGCTTAATGCCGTTTCCGATCAATCCTTGAGCGGCTACCGCTCGGTGACCAACAAAACGGGCAACAGCCCAAAGTCAATGCCGAATGACCTGGTGACGCTAACTGATGTGCCCGATGAGTACCGCACCCATTTACTGTGGGAATACTACAAGGTGGACGGGGACAAGGTGCCGAGGGCAGAGATCGCGGCAATGCCGCTTCTCAGCCAGGAGAGTATGCTGCTCGACGAGCTGCTGCACTGCCTCACGGGCATAAGAGAAAGCCTCCTGGTGCCTCAGAAGCCAATTATTTCTGCCGTTGGCCTGGCCAAATACGACACGGACTTTGACATACACACGCACCTCGATCGCTCGCTGACACACCAGGTGCGGGAAATCTTGCCATTGGCCTCCTACTTCATGGGCGTGCAGAAGATAATCGCGGCTACCGACGGCCTGGGTCAGGTGATGAACTCATTGAATGAGGCACTGCAGGAACTTACACACGACTTCTATGTAAGGATGTGCAATCGTGTCGTGGCAAAATTTTTCCCTAACTAATCTTTTTTTCCACCGAGCCTAGCTGATAATCGTACAAGCCGAACAGGAGCTGCGCCACAATAGATTAACATTGCAGAAACTACTGTACTACCTGCAGCCGACGATGTGGGTGATGCATGAGGTCTGGTCCTCGTTGGTGATCATTCAGCTAAGCGATTCACGGGATGCCGAAGTGTTGACGTATTTACACGAGCGGATCAAGCGGCTGGAAGGCAACAAAGATGCACAACAGCTGATTATCGGACTGGTGCGCAAGGCGGCCAAGCCGTACATGCGAATGCTGCAGATGTGGATCCAGAAGGGCGTGATCGTGGACCGCCACCGGGAATTTCTCGTAGTGGACAACGAAGTGATCCATCGCGACGAGCTGCCCGAGCACTATTCCGACGATTATTGGGAGAGACGGTATACCTTGCGCGACGAACAAATACCATCGTTTCTGGCAAAGTATTCGGATAAGATCCTGCGCACCGGCAAGTATCTCAATGTGATCAGACAGTGTGGCAAGCGCGTAATGCCCACGCAAGAGATGAACCTAGAGTTCGACCCGACCAGCGAGCGGCACGTGTCCGTCATCAACGACGCTTACTACTTTGCCGCCCGCATGCTGCTGGATGTGCTGCTAACGGAGAACGACCTGATGGGTCACCTACAGTCGGTGAAGCGTTACTTGCTGCTCAACCAAGGCGACTTCACCATGCAGTTCATGGACGCCTGCGAGGACGAGCTGACGAAGAACGTGGACCACGTGTTGCCCATGACGCTAGAGAACCTGCTGGGACTAACGCTTCGCATTTCCTCGGCGCGTAATGATCCCTACAAAGACGATCTGCACTGCGAGCTGCTGCCCTACGACCTGGTCACGCAAATGTCCAAGATCATGAAGAAGGAGGAGAACTGGCAGGCACAGCCTCGCCTCGATCTTAGCGGCCTCGAGTGCTTCGCTTTCACCTACGAGGTGAAGTGGCCCTGCTCTTTGGTGCTGAATCACATTTCCATCTCCAAGTACCAAATGCTCTTTCGACAGCTCTTCTACTGCAAGCACGTGGAGCGCCAACTGTGCAAGTGGGTTCCCGATCCTTAACCTTTTATGCCCACGATCATTTAAGTTCTTCTCTCGCAAACAGGATTTGGAAGGAAAACTCGATTGCCAGGCAGTTCGAGCCGCAGGCGGCTAGTCTCTATCGAGCGGCGTTCACTCTGCGCCAGCGTATGATGAATGCCATCCAGAACCTGGAGTACTACATGATGATCGAGATCATCGAGCCCAACTGGCACATTTTCATTGAAAAGATGAAGACGGTGGAGAACGTGGATAACGTTCTGCGTCTCCACCAGGACTTCCTCGACTCGTGCCTTAAGAACTGCATGCTGACCGAGTCGTCGCATCTGAATCGTTCGATCTTCAAGCTCTGCAAGATCTGCCTGAAGTACTGCGAGTTCATCCAGGTGAGTTCCAGTTACAGTGCGAGGGTACCGGGTGGCTAAATTGCTAAATTTTTGCGTACAACCCTTCTTCCTTTGCTCTGTGCTTCGTGCTCCGTGCTCCGTGCTCTTAATGCTCTATGTCTATCCCGCTTGCCAACGCTTCCAACTCTATGTGGAATCCTTGCTAATCCCCACCTTCGCAGATCACGCAGCGTTACTTTCAGGACGCTGAGCTCAGGTCGATGGTACGTGATAGCGCGGACAGCTCCGAATCCGAACAGGAGAGCCTGCACTGCCCACAGGTATTGCGTAGGCTTGTGCTCAACCACGTTGTTCCTTGCGGTTCCTGTGTTCTCGCTCCCACTTTCGTTATCGGTGGACCCATTTCCGTTTTGTGTCCAGCTGGATTGCATAATGGCGTGGCCCCGATTTTGATAGCATTGTTTCTTTTATTTCGAATTTGGATTGCATGCTTTAAGTTATTTTTGATTGGCTTGCCTATGCATTAGGCCATTTGCTTTCTTTTGTTTTTAAAACCTTAAATGCATCTTCTGGTATCATTAAATTACTAATGCAGAAATAATCTACAATAAGTAGATTATTATTAAGTTTTCCCTGATTATTATTCCTTCTTAATGAATCTACTTACAAAACGTAGTATTGTTTGGAAAAAATGTTTTGAAATTCAGTTAAAACAATTTGTGTAAGACCAACTTAAGCGGTTAATCTATATATTTTATATACTTATTTTTATATTTTATATACTTATACTTTTGTGTATACGGATGCCACAAAATTAGCCTGAGTTCGGGAAGAATTTGTATATACATAAGAATTCCCCCCAAATTCAGTGTATTTGTGACATCCTCACATGTATGTTCCAGTGATTAACTTGTGATTTCTTTGTCCCCTGCTAGATTGAGACCCCGTTGGATCCGACAGATACGTTTTCGGAGCGGGTTAGGCGCTTTGATCTGGAATTTACCCAACTGCTGATATCGTTCCTCAAGCAGATCAACAGCATGGCGAAGAAGAACACCGCCGATTGCTTCATGAATCTGGTGCACCGCATCAACTTCAATGCCTTCTACACCGATCAAATGGACAAGATGTGTGTAGAGGATGCCATTGGCTAAGCCAGCACGTCTAGAGGAAAGGATGTGGATGTGGATGTGGATGTGGACGTGGAAACGGAAACGGAAAAGACAAGAACAAAGTATTAGATAAATGAATTTCATAATCACAAGCGCACATTTACCATCATTCCCCACGCATGTCTTCTCATTTGCCATCCAACAAAGCGCACCAATTGTTACCCGTTTAGTTATACAAATTCGAATATGTATGAACCAATAAACCAATTAAAATGTCCTTCGCTGCTGCCGTTTGCGTTCACACAACTGCAATTTACGGCACTGGACACGATTTTCGATTGCAACGTAAGCCAGTGGCGTAGATTGCAGATTGTGCCGCCAACCAAGATATTGTACTTCGTCGTCAACCAGGTCATCCGCGATAAGCTTGGCCACTCTGTTTAGAAATGCACAAATATCCTAGGTAGCTCTCACCACTGGTTTATACATCGAATCAGAATGATAGCTGAGATCTTGGTTTCCAGGATGTTCATCATCGTTTGCTCCTGCTACGGGGTTTGCGGTTTTCCCCCATCCTGAAGCCTTTCATATACGAAGCTTATGTCGTTGGTATTTGGCCAGTTCTTAATTTAAGCTAGCCACTTGGATTTTTGGAGTGGAAGCAAATGCAAGCAAGAAACCATCCAGAATTTTAACCAAATTTGATGTTAGTAAACTCGTGATGGGCATCAATGTGGTAGCTACGCTGTAAAGTAGGCAACAAATATATTGTTCCCTGCGAAGAGAGCATTATTTTACTAAAGATCAGTATGAGAACGAAGAACTATTGTTAAGTATGATAAAGAGTGCAAGAACATCTATAAATATTATGTGCATGTATATATGTGTATTCAATGGTTTAATATACATATGTATGTATATTGCGAATTTAGTATGCCCTGATTTAGTTTCAAGTTCGCACTGCGATTAAGCATGAACTCGAAATCTGAGCTCTAAAATATTATTGACTGCTTTTAAGTATAAAGTATATGCTATATATAATCTGGCATAAATAACAAGTTGTGCTGCATTCGCTTTAATCGCATTTTTCTCAGCGCCCATTTCCCTTAGTCGCAATATGGCGAGTGGAATTTTCCTGGTTTTTCATCGTTGTCCGATGGTTTCTCCGCTTTGGAGCCACCGACTGTCCAGGAGCACACATGGCATAAATATACATATATGTATATATATGTACATACATATGTACGAGCCGATACACACCCACAAAAGCCAATTTCTAGGCATTTGTATGTGGGTGCAAGTGACCACCCCCCCCCCCCCCCCATCAACCACTTTTGTACATACATATATATGCATATAGATGTATATACATACATACATACCCTGCTATATGTATCATCTGCAAATATTGGAGTATATAAATATGCAGTCGCCAGTGGATGTGGGTTCGTTTGTATGTTCGCCATTAGCCGTCATCAATGTCCAACGGTCATCTCTATAACATCTCCGTCACTCCACCACCCATCACCCACCATCCAGGCTCCCAAACTCCCAGCACCCGGATAGACCACCCTACGCCCACAACTCCACAAGCAATTGGCAATTTAAGCTCGCATGAATTATCGACAATCAATTATGGTTTTTGGCCATGTCGCTCTCCGGGCTCCATCCTCGTCTATCCTTTTCCTGCGAATGGTCTCGGCAATCGGACTACTGGACTGCTGGACATTTGGCCAGCCGGATAGCCAGATAGCCAGATAGCCAGATAGCCAGATGGCCAGATGGCCAGTGCCACATAGCCATATATATGTATGCCCATCGACTGTGTGCGATTGTGCGCGCCTATATATGTATGTATGTTAATTAATCAAAAGCCCATCTATCCATCGATTCGGCATTTACAGACATATGCAAATGAAAGGCGCACAAGCAGCTCATTAATGTGCGCAGAAAAGCCCCCAATAACAAATTCGCTAATAACAATAATAACGGTGACGAAACATGTCGCTTTAAAAACAAAGCCTCCACTCGCATTGCATTTTCCCCAAAAATCATCGAAGTCAACTTTTTCCATTCGACCATGTGAATAAACTATCTCATTATCTTTAACTCCTTTTAGTGATAGTCGTCGCATTCGACGAACACTCTCCCGGTGCGCTTCGTCACTACGTGGATAGACGTTTCGTTTGCTTGCTGGTTTTACAAACGCAGCAATTTTTTAATTGCATTATTACTCTTCCGATCTTATATTGTGTTAGAAAAAAAGTATTTTAAGTTAAGAAAAGTGTTAGCAATAAGTTTTAAATAAAGTTTGCGGTTTTAGATAATAATCTAATTGAATATCCAAGGCAAAGTTATGCTGAAATCAAATGAAAATTTAAATGAATATCTGATCTGAGTATAGGGTATCTGATAGGGAAGGCACTCGCGCACTTTAAGTTTATAGTTGTATGTATTGCAGTTTTTTGTTGCTATATGAAATCTTAGTTGTAGTTTCGTACAAAACATGATTTAGACAACGTGAATATCTCATCAGATTTCGAACACTGAAGATGTGATATTCGAGTTATCTAAAGCATACCTTGTTTGTTGATTCGTTGTGTTGGGATTCCCCGGCGCGATGTTGTTAGGTGCAGTGCACCGGCATTGATGATAACTAATCCAATGTTGAGAACTAATCCATTGGAGATGGCCTCACCAATGCCGCGGCACTGCATGGCGATGCCCACCACCGCCGTTGCAGACATTCCAGTGCATCCGTCGATCCTCGAATTCTGTGAAATCTCTGAGTGCAAACGACTCCCACATCTGTACCGGATGCAAAACACATACAGGATGTAGGAAGTGTTTAAAATCAAAAATTCAATATTGCCAATTGGATAACTTGGTGGTCCGCACTTTCGTATTCTCCGCTTTTAGTTGTTCATTTTTCGGTACTTGAGTGCTAAATATGTTGAACATGCATGAACATGTGCAATATATTTAGTACTCCAGTGCCGACAAGTACATACATATATAGGTTGTCAATGTCCTGGAAACTTTTTGCCATAATACCAAGACTTCTCCTATTCTAGATATTCTAAAAAAACAATAATAATAAGTGTATAATATAATGGGCAGCATGATGTTCGTGTTATTTTTCGTTTCGTTGTTCATTTTTCGGTACTTGAGTGCTAAATATGTTGAACATGCATGAACATGTGCAATATATTTAGTACTCCAGTGCCGACAAGTTTGTTGTCACACAGCTCAATGTCCTGGAAACTTTTTGCACGAATACCAAGATTCTAGATATTCTGAAATCATTCAAAAATATCATTCGTATAATACATATAGAATGTATAATATAATGGGCAGGACGAGGCTTGAGCTTATTCAATTACAAGGCCATTCAGCAGGACGGATGTGCCTGGCTCGACACATCGCCCATCCGTTCATCCGTTCGTCCTTCTTCCATCCGCCACTCTAGCAATCCACCAGCTCCATCTCCAGCTTCCACATGACACGTGTCCTTGGACAATGGGCCGCACTACAAGCGACCCACTTAGAAGGAATCCCGCCCCCCAAAAGACCAACGCCCCTCCCCCTCCCCCTACCAAAATCAAGGTATCCGTTAATTAGGCAATACAATATACAATATGCTCTAATTTTGGACTCTAAAATGCGATAGCTTTCAATCAGCTCAAGTCTCAGTTGATACTAAATAGTTTCCTAGTTCGATTAGATGTATTTCTTTGAATATTAACTAGTTTTGGCTTAAATATAGAAGCAACACCCATTTCAAAGAGTAGATTTCCATTTAATGAAACCACTAAATTATAAAATTTGAAGGCCATCTTTAATTCGATTCCATTTTCTTAAGAAAAAAAGCCCAATGAAAGTATTTGTATGTTTACCACTCAAAATGAAGTATGTACCTTCTTGGATCCCCACGGTATCTTCAAATAATCTGACTTATCCGGTTAACTTGGTCGAGTGCTTTTTAAAGGGAAGGGGGGGGGGGGGGGATCGAAAACAAATGAAATGATTGCATTGAATAAGTTTAATAGATTTTGCCACTCAAAGCATGACCCATATACACGTGAACCCGGAAAATCAGACAGACACTTTCCACAATCCCGAACAATCCCAATGAAAATTGGCGAACTTTATTCGCATGTTGTGGGCGTGGCACTCTTTTTTTTTTATACTTTTTGTGTGAGCTTGGTGGGGCGGATTTCTGGTTGGACCAAGTGCATGAGGTGGTTAGTGCCGAAAATTCCGTGCGAAATTAGGAAGCTTCAGGAAAAAAGAGGAGGTGACGAAATTAGCGAACACAGCCGCACACGTGACACGGTTTTTGACTTCTTTTGACTCCTTGACTGCTCCTGTTGCTGTTTGTTTGCTGTTGGCCAAGTGGAGGCACGTGTCGCAGCAAATTGGGTGATGTCCTGCTCGTCCTGTTCGTCCTGGAGGGCCAATGGCCGGGGGCAAGGCCGCTGGCGATGGTCGGGGGTTGCGGATATATGGATGCGGATGTGTGTGCGGATACGGACGTGAATGTCATCCGCATGCCGCCAAACAAAGGCATTGCGCTGACGTCTACGCACGCAACCACACCCACAGCAAGGAGGCGAACGCCCAAAGGACCAGGTCGACACACCACACCTGCCTCGCAGCTCCGAAAAACGGCTGCCCGGTTTCCGGGGCGAGCCTAGCTCCTTCTCGGTGTCCAAACAATGCCAGCACAACAAGCATTTCGCCAGCAAGTGGCAGCACTCATCGGATGGAGTCGCCAGTTGGATTCCCTCTTTGCAGCGATTGCGAAATGGTGAGCATTAATATGTGTACTTAAGTACGTTATAACTTTATACGGGAATTTCTAAAGTCACAGCTAATAATTGAGCTATAATTTTAAGAGATATCCAAATCTATAGGTAGATTAAGTGTAGAATGTGTGAAAACTATTTCAAATCACACCGTTTTGGAATGTATTCAAGCAAATTCACACTTGATAATTAGTACAAATTAAATTGAAAACTTGCTTAGTAGATTTGTAACCATAACTACTGTTTATGTTCCAAAAACTGTTCAAAAGTATGCTGCAAAAATGGAATTTTAAATTTAAATACAGCTAAAAAAAACATCGTTTCTTCAAGTGCAAAGTATACAATTAACCCAACCAAACTGACTTAATTTGCCACTCGCAGGAGTTCCGCCGACAAAGAAAAGGGGAATGGACATGCAACTGGCTTTTGCCCGTGGAAGTGGGCAGGAGGAGCTGACAGGAGGGTGGGCAGGGAGTGGAACACATGTGCAAATTGATTTCGAATTTTTGTGGCATAATTCCACAATTCATTTGATCTTCATTTGGCTGTTATCGCAGTGACTCTTTGTTGTTCCTGCCGTTCGAATCGACTCGCCTGGCTAGAATGGTTGTTACAATTTCACAATTGCTTGCCATCCGACGCTCCGAGAGGCACATCCCAGGACGAGTCCTTGCCTACTCGAATTACCAGCACATTGACATCGACACATTAGGGCAAGTGCAGGCGGAATCGGAATCGGCAATGGGAACGAAGGCGAAAATCTCAGGGAGGAGGGATTCAAATGGGAATGGATTCGATAGGCAATGGCAATGGCAATGGCAATGGCATTGGCGGCGGGTGGAATCGGACAAAGTGAAGCAGTGAGTGGAGTGAAGCAACCACCACCACAGAGTGAGCAGGCGAGGCACTGGAGATTTCATCCGCTGGCCCTGATTCACGCAGTTGTCCATCAGGCCGTCCTCGCTTATCCTGGTTGCTCCCAAGTCGCAGCTCCTTCCCCTTCGGTGCGACAAATGTGCGCTTTAGAGCGACACCCCGAGGTGTTGGCTATCGCAGTCACTTGAGAGGATGACTTCATCCGGCAAGGTCCTGGTCCTGGTCACATCGCGCATCTCCTGTGCATCTCCATCCCTCCTATCGTACGAATGCGTCGGCGCCTCATCGCCAAATCGAGCATATGCGCACTTGGATTAGGACGAAGTGCGGAGTGCCTATTTGAGGATTTGACTTCTCCAATTGCAAATGCCCTTTGAATTCTCGGATTTTTTGTTTCTGGTTATGCACTCATGCATCCGGAAAACTACGCCAACTTGGCTGTCTACATTAATCCTAGCTTAGAATGTGAAACTTTGCACTACTTACAGACAATAAGTGTACAAATAGTAATAATAGTTATTTCCTACAATTAAGTGTTACTTTGTTTTTAGTGGAAAATATGGAAAATAGTGAATGGTAAAAGTTTTAATTTAACATGATTGCTTTTAAAAGAAGCTATGTTCATTTTCCCATTCTCTTTAACCACAATTTGCATTGGTCGCTGAGTAATGAAATATTATTTAAGGGTTAAATCAAGAATAAGGTTTCTAATTAATATAATATAAATATAAAAAACTTTAAAAATAGGCAGAATAGAAACGGACAAACATGCGGACAAAGCTATACGGACGGACAAAGATCGCTTTCCTGTATACTTTATACTTTACTTTTTATACTTTATGTATAGTATACCCTTTGGAAGGGCTTACACTCAGAGAAAAGCTAGTTCTCAACGATCTCGATATGAGCATTACGATCTTAAAATCTAGCAAAGATTGAATCATAATTCAGCTTTCTCTCTCATTTTTTGAGCCATCCCTTCACTTCTATCTTCCCGAATTAGATCGTTTTCTTCTCATCCGAATGATTGATGCCACTGTTCCCAATTTTTCTGAGTGTAAAACCACAATACTACTATTTCCTTTGAGAACAAGTGTAATTCACTGTTGATACATATACTTGCAGTCGCAATCTCCAAATGCTCATGTGTAATGTTGATCTTATAAGGAAATATCTATATCTATCTATATAGATATCTATCTATCTATCTATATCTCGATCAGCGCAACTGAAGGTCGGCTGTGTTGACAGGCGAATTGTAGAGATGTGGATGGAAACATCTCAATTGAAATCGGACGTGTAGTGCACTTGTGCAGGACCACCGGGAGTGCCGCCACCCCCTTTTGGCCAAGTTGCCACCCCATCGAGACGAGGACGCAGGAGGACCAGGATGCGGATGAGGATGAGGGTGAGGTTCAACTGCCCGTGTGCTGAGTTTCATTTGAAATTATTTAGGCAATAATTACTATTGTGTCTTATGCTTACATTTTGCCATTCTGCCACAACGAGGCGATGGCGAAGTGGTTCGCATTCGGATTCAGATTCAGATTCACATGCGGATGCGGATTCGGATTCGGGTTCGGTTTTGGGTGTGGGTATGGTTGTGAATGTGGATGGGGGGTGTGGGTGTGGGTTCCACGCCCATCCCATCGACGTCGTCACCCTCTTGACTTAATGAGGCCTTTTTGTGCTCTTGATGGATTTTAAATTGTTGTCATCATCGCTATTTGTTTGCTGGTGCTGGTGCGTTGGCAAATTGTTCGAGGGGTGAGCAATCGCAGGGGATGAGGTTTGGATTGGTATGGAATGGAATGGGTTGTGTGTTGGTTGGTTTCGATGGTTTCGTAAGACTTGGGGTGGGGTAAAAGGCTTGGCTAATCCTGCTAGTTGGATTGCGGTCGCCGGCACTGCTAAGCGGATACGGATGATGATAATGATGATGAGCCGTATGCGGATGCCAATGCGGATGCACTGCTTTGTCCGGGTCAGGCTTTTCACTTTTCACTTTTCACACTCAAAGCGTCTTATACGCACCTTTATCTCTGGCCATTGTTCAGTCAGGATGTGCCTTCATATCCGACCATTCAAATGGATCGCCAATGGACTTCAAATGGATTGAAATGGACTGGATTGGACTGCTCAAAAAAATCAAGTAAAATCAAGTAATCAAGTAAAGCGAATTAAGTAATCATGTGTGCTTGAATACATAAATAGTATAAATAGAATGCCATCTCTTTTAGATTTTAGATTGATGATTTAAAGTTCAGCTGTTGATGCTTAGAAAATATGATAAGATAGCTATGAAACATCTTTTGCTGAATAACAATTGATTGGTATAACAATTAATGTTGAATGTGCATGTAAATAAATATAATATATATATATAATATATAATATATGAATATTGGCTCATATTTATTGATATTCGGCAACAATTAATTGAATCTAATGGGCAAGTTTCTAGCTTACACACAAAATTTGCCATTGATTCTGCTTCAAAGCTTCGCCAAAAATTGTAATTAATTGAATATTGTGAGCATATCGGACGGTTAACAAGCGCTGTTAAAGGACTCAAGTTATCGCAATAAATAGACCCTTTAAATTGCTTATCAGGCTCTTAAAAGCTTTTGTCTCCGCACCCGGTGGCCATTAAAGATTTAGCAACCTGTCGTCTCATTGACTTCACCGCAGTGCTGCAAACTGGCGACCATCCATCCATCCATCCGTCCATCCATCCGTCCATCCATCAGCTATTCGTCCGTTCTCGCCTGCGTTCACGCATGGTCAGCCTTTTCGAAGGAGCAAGGACCAAGGACGAAGGCGCTGGTGGATGTGGATGAGGATGAGGATAAGGATGACGATGGAACGGGGAACGGGACATCATGAGCCGGAAATGCGAAGAGGCCGCATGCTATCGCCCCTTTTCAGTTGCAAATTACATTCAAATTATACGATTTTGATAAGAGGGACATTCAAAAGTTTCCAATTTCAAGTTGTGCCGCTCTTCAAGTGCGCCGCATAGTCCCCCCCCCACCCCCCCGCCTTCTTCGTCCTTTCTCGTCCTTTTACCGCCCGAGTCCTGCGTGCCGTCAAAAAAGTTCTCGCTAAACTTGTCACAAAGTGTGCGTGTGCGAGCGGGATGCAAGGGCACAGCGAGCACAGCACGATGCGGATCGAGATGCGGACGCGAGTGCGGATGCGGATGCGGATGCGAATGCGGAATTGCAAAGGCAAAGGCAAAGGCAAAGGCAAAGGCAGCAGGCACAAAAAGTTGACATATGTGCGCCCCGAGCACTTTTCCGGAAACAGCAGGGCGACATTTTTTCCATTTCCACCTTCTTCCATCCGGCGACTTGCCCATGCCCATCCCACCTCTCCCCACCCCCCCGCACTTCGCGCTCTATATGTGTATCCTTATTTTATTTTTTATTTTTTTTTTTCTTTATTTTTACTTTTCATTTTTGCGATGAGTTTTGAGTATATCTTCAGCATCAAGGGACATTCACTTGATTTCTGTTGCGACTACATGATAAACATGTTCTTGTTGTTGTTGTTGTTGTATGTAGTTTTTGATGTATCTCGAAATTGGTATGGTATGACTGGGAAATGTGTGGAGAGTCGCAACGGAGGCGGAGCAACCAAGCCAAAACCCACCCATGCATCCAATCCAATCCCCGCCATTTTGCACATGTACAAAGGCCAAATGGGGATTTTGATATTTCTCTAATACGTGAAAATGCAAAGTGAAATTGAATTTCTTAAAATGATGCCAATTAAATCGAAAGATTTGAATGCCTTAAATGTTTCATTTGAATAATTAACTCTTAAACTCGCCGCTTTTATACTTTTTTTTTGACTTATCGAAGAACTGCAATCTAAATAATAATGTAGACACAAATATTTAATATTTGTATTGAAACACGAACTGTAAAAGAAAAGCATGAGATCCTCGACTATCAGATACCTTTTAGTCAGCTTAGAGACATGCAGAAAGCAGATAGACGTTTTAATACCTATTTTTTTTTTTTTATTTTTGATGGTAAAACAGGAAGTTCTTTATCACGAAAGAAGTTTTTCAAATCACTTACACACCTAATCGGGTCAAATGAAAACCAATCGAACACACTCGAAAAAATAAAAAATAAATACCAAGCTGATTTGGGCAAATCCACTTAGCTTCCAATGAAGTTATATTTGCTCTTGGAAACACAAATACTACTTCTTTGCTCGCTTGGAGGACATGACCGGTGACAATTGAGCTTACCTGGACCTGGGATTCACGCATTTGATGTTCGCAGCTGCAGCTCCTTTGCGTGAACTTCTTGTGTCGGAGAATGAACAGATTTCATTTTATTTAAATACTTAAAATCGAAGTTCAACCACCAACCACGAAAAGTCGACGACGGTAAAGTGAAGTATATTCTGATGTTAAAAGCAGATGTTTAGCGCAAAATCACAAAGAATATTCGAATTGGTTTGTTCAAACGTATACCCTGTATTTTTTTATCATTATTTTATTATTATATTTCACTGTTGACGATATATCCATTACTCGTAGAGCGAAAGGAGAATATGTATCATGATATTACAAATATGAATACATAATACCCTCTCGCTAAACGAATGAGAGAGATACACACTTTTAGTGTCTTTCGTAACTATGTAGTTCATTGCACGTTTGGCTTGCAAATCTTTGATTTGAGAAATGCCTAAATATTCGTATTGTACAAAAGTTAAAAGTTATTTATACAAAAAAAATATTTAGCAATTTCCCTATCATTCTCTTTAGCTATTTGCATTTTTTTTTCAAATATGGGTTTGAATCTCCCTATTTGCTGTATTTTTTTAATAATTTTAAAATATTTTTACCGGGCCTATAAATTTGGTGTGGCTTAATTTTATACACTTCAATGAGGCAAATTTATTCAAAGATCTATGAAACATATAGCTATTCTTTCGATGCTGGTGAATTGACAAGACTGTCACTGCATTTCGGGCTTTATTGCTATTTATTTATTAGATCCATGGATTTATTTATGAGTCTCGTATAGAATAGAATCTCAACTTTTGAACTTCCAAAAGTTCTTCCAAACAGACGGACAGGCGGATATGGCAAGATTATAGATGTATAAAAACCAATAGATAGTTAGTTTCATTGCATGCATTTCATGATGCTGTTTAACTGCATTTCGCGCAGTGTAGGAGCGATGCGTGGGGCATATGGACACCTCTGGGCGGCATTTGGCATCCTTCGGTTCGCTCGAATGCCGCCTTGTGGGGCATAATTGAACTTTCCCACTCCTGTGAGCATTTACTTGTGTTTGAAAGCATTCGGGAAACTAATAGGCTAAATTAAGCGCGTTTAAGCGCGACAAGGAGTAAAAATGCGTTCTGCAATCAAAGTGAAAATGTCGAAAATAAAAACGGGAGTCACTGGCGCTTGTAAAGGCGAGGGGACGGGAATGTGGGGCTTTTCGAAATGCTTAACGGCGCACGGAGACAACACAAAAGAAATGTTCAGCTTTGGGTTGGTTGCCTAGGGGCGTGGTGGGGGCGTGGCGGGGGCTAGTGCTCCAAGTAGTGGGCGTGGTGCAGCCGCAAGGAAGGAGCGAAAAAAAAAGAATGACAGCAGCATCGGCTAAATGAGTTGAAGGACGACGAAACAGGCGAATGGGGGTGATATCAAAGTCCTGGCAAAATGGCGTCAGCCGCTTGAGGAGATTGGGGTGCGTGGGAGCAAAGGAGCAAAGGAGCAAAGGAGCAGGCAGTGCGAGTTGGAGGGTTGGCGGTTTGTGGGGGTGGGCTGCACGAGCACTTTCCGAGCATCCAACCATTTTCATTTTGCTTTCCTTTTCATACCCTGCAAACGTCGTGAGAACGGGTATATATGCTCTAGCTGACTGAAGAACTAAAGATTATCATTATATAGCGAGTGCAATTTCAGTTCAGTTCACGAGTCGTATTCAGTTCAGTATTCAACTAAATAAAACTTAATTTGCATATATTAAATAAAAAATCGAATATATTAATATTTATACCTATTAAATATTTTACATAAAACTTGTAAACGATTGATAAGCGAATTTGTAATCAGTTATCGATCAAATTTGTTATCAAGTGCAATAAATATCAATAAATATGCTTTGCGCATACAGTGGGTATCTGATAGTCGCAACCATGGGATCCAGCCTTAATTCTCATTTTATTTTCCCTACTTTTTTTTTTTATGTTTTTTGTCTTTCGCATTTTTTAGTCCTGTTCTTCGCTTTGGCTGTTCCTTGAACTTTTCCCTTTTCCCCAATGCTCGCCCCGCTGTTTGTTGTTGTTGTTTGGGGCGCTTTTTCTGTTGCGGCAGCTATTTGAAAATTTTTAAAAGATGCTTTTAGCGGTAAATAATGAAAAGTTAAAAAGCCACATCAATGAGATACATTTTTCTTACTTGCTCGCAAAGTGATGGCTAGGTGGTCCATTTTTTTTTTCCCTTCCCTTCTGCTTTCTCCTTTTTCGATTTTTTGAGAACCCATATGTCTGTGTGCGCGCACAGAAAAAAGGTCCTGGCTAAGGACTCCAAGCAAAGTACGTGTGCGTGTGTGTGTGTGTGTGTGTTAGCCATCATCGGTGAAAACAACAGCAGCAATCGGTTTTCGGAGCAGAGCTCTTTTACCGGCTTTCGCAAAAATTGAAAGATGTCGTCCCAGGGCAAAAACATCAATAAATAGAAAAACGAAAAACGAAAATAAGGACGAAAGGACTGGCTAGAGTTTTTGTTTTTGTGTGGCGCCTTTCCTTGGCTTTCTGCCCGAGCTTTGCGGGCTGAATGAAATGCAATGAAATGAAATGGCATAGATAGATGGAGCAGCCCTAATTGATGTTATGATGATCACCACCATGCAACCCGCCAAGCCCCGTTTGCCATTGCAATCCCCGGCTTCAGTGATATGTTCTTTGTGGCCAACGCTGCGTATGAGTAACATGCGAGCAGAGCCAAGGCAAGTTTGCCTGCGGCGAATGCGAGCGGTGGAGGGGGAGGGGGGGATTGTGGGAACGGCGGGCTTATGGCTGTTTGTGTGGGGCTCATGGCATGGCACTGGGCTCCATGTGGGCGATGGAGCTTGGAGCTTGGATGGGATGGGATGGTGGCTCTGCAGTGGCTGTGGCCAACGGTTTGCCTGTGTGCGTGTGTGCACAGATACAATTTGTAATGATACACAAATTAGTATCCTAAATGGATGCTTAATAGCCTGCTTCACTGCCTCCCTCCCCTTCTCTCTCCCTCTCTCTCTCACTCTCTCTCTCTCTCACTGTCTTCCTCTCTCCCTCCATCTCTCCACGCCCCTTCTTACGGTAGACCGTTTGTGAGTGAATGTGTGCGTGTTTGACTTTGGAAAAGTACTTGCCCACGTATATTCGCCCACAGAGAACACTTAGTTGCTCACACACATACATATGTGTATGTATGTGTGTGTGTTTGCCGCATGCCCTTTGACCCGACATCATGCTTTTAAATGCAAACTTAAAGCATTGCCCCGTGCCAATTGCAAAATGAATAGAAAAGAACGCTGCAGTGGAGGCCGATTGGCACACCTCAAAATTCAATTCCAGCAAATGGGATGACTTTTGGGTTAGAAGTCTCGCAATTTTGATTAAATACACATTTCATAGTTACTCACAAAGCTATGCCACACAACTTTCAACTTTTATTTTATCACTTCTTGTGGACTATCTCCATGGATGTGTTCAAACTCAAAGGAGCAATATGTTTGCATTAAAGCACCGAGATACCGAGAATTCCATTTGGTTTAGTTGCATTCAATGGCTTATTAAGAAAATACTAAATATTTTAAAGTGGTGTGAATTCAGAATTTTCATCTGTCAGCTTTAGGTGCCATTTTTACAAGTTTTACAGAATGGTTCTGCCGACTATAGGTATTTTCCCTTGTATCGTGTGAAATGACCGTACACATAGTAACGATACGCACCGGCAATGTATTGTCTTCATGTTCCGAAAACTATTACAAGAAACAAATCATTTTAAAAGTTAGTTAATTTGCGGGCTTCGTCACAAACATGATATCATAAGCTTTGTGCATTGGAGGTGCGATCGTCACTAGTTTATTCGCTTGTTAAGAGGTGATATGCTTGCCAAAGTTGTTAGTTTATTTAGCAATGCGTTTTGGAATCAGATAATTTATTTTCATTTTAATAATATTTCAAAATGTCGTCTGCTTTAGTCGGCTACTTATGTAAGTTACTATCTCAATCGTTCCCTTAATTCTTTCCAAATCCAGTTATACCCCATTTTCTGGCATATTCGTCCTGGCATTGGCTCTTTAAAGCCAAAATCATTTTGTTACGGCCAAACTTGCGCAGATACATATGTGTATTGTAGCCAGTTGAGCACTTTTATTCCATTCTTGTCCTTCTGCCCGCTGTGCCCGAGAAAAGTTTTAATCATTTCGACCCAGGCCCAAAAAGAGGAGGTCCTCTGATCCGATGAGTGGCCCATTTGGAGACCATTTTCAGAGCGCCTTAAAGCGACGGAGCCCTCCGCCTCCATACAAAACGAACGAAAAAAAAAAACGAGGAAAGAAATCAGGAAAGGACGCCCCCGCTGGAAAATTTCAATGGAGCGAAGGAGAGGATGTTGGAACTGGGCGCCAGCATGCCAAACCAGACCGAACCAAACCGAAGCGAACCAAGCCAAACAAAACGTAACGAAGGGAAAGCGGGGCATTTGGGGACTTTCAGCTGAATGTATTGTTTTAAGGATTGCTGCTGGGATGCAGGACGAAGTGGTTAGACGGCTGGCACTCCTGTGACTTTCTGCTGGCGGTGCGCAACTGCAGGCGAGCCGAAAGAAAGTGGCAAGAAGAGCGGCAACAGCGCTCCTCGTCGTCCTGCGACATCGTCCTGTGTCATCGACACATTTAACAAGGATTAATTCATTGCGCAGCAGCGGCAAAAACAACAACAACGACGTTGCTGGCGTAGGGAGGGGGGGGGGGGTTCAACTCCATTTTGCTGGCCTCTTATTGGTTGAAAGCCTTCACTCGCTTGCCGGCCTGCGTTGGAGCGAGACAGCTAGTGCTTCGGCCGGCAGGACAGCGCTGCTTCTGCCGGCGTCGACGCGTCCTGCTGACGTCCCTTTCGTCGGCACTAGTGCCATCTCCCTCCTGCCCTCTCTCTCTCTTCCTCTCTCTCTCTCTCTCTACGGGGGCTCAAAGCTCTCTTTGAGAGCGCCACTCCGTCGCATTTGAGTGAAGTTGGAGACGTCAGCTGGAGCAGCCTCTCTCTCGCTCAGCAAAGTGGCAGGACTCAGCCGGAGCTGAGCTGCCCGAGGACTCGCTGTCCGGCCGCCAAGTCCTCAACTCGATCGGATGGTCAGGATGGTCATGGCCAGAATGGTCGGGATGTCCGCTCTCCGGAGACAACTGGAGGCCACTGGAATGCCACACTGATACGTTGTCCGATTGCGATTTCTGTTCGGATTTTGGCGAGATTCTGAGATTCGGATTCGGATTCAGTTTCCCATTCGGACTGGTCGCAGGACGCCCATACTACACACACACACACAAACATGCATGCATGCAGATAGCAATGGCGACGACAACTAACGAAATTAACCAAGCAAGTTAAAGCGAGACGGCTAGAGGGCCCGAGTGTGCGAGCAGGAGGAGGCTGCTGAGCTCGTGAGTCGGCTGTCGCTCTCTCGCTCTGGCAGGCGGTTCATTATTTTTTGAAAATTATTAGTACGACTAACGATTCGTGGTCTCCGCAGGACACGCACACACAAACACCAACAGATGCTCACACGCAGGAACGGCGAGAGGGAGAGGCACCAACACAGAGCCAGAGTTAACCACCAATCGTTCGCGCGCAGCCCGCAAATGTCCCCGCAGCAGGACACGCACACACACACACGCGGGCAGCATGGAACGGATGTGGATATAGAGGGAGCCACCACCAGGACACTGTGTGTGTGTGTGTGGAATAGCAGCAGCAGCAGCAGCGGTGGCAGCAGCGGCAGAAGGACGAGCAGCGACGGCGACGTCTCTGTTGTCGAGCACATGATCCTTAATTTCGTTATAATTTTGTATGTTGCCTGAAATTGTATATCATTTTAAGTTTGATCGGCCGAGAATACGTATCGCCGTGCCTGCGTTAACCAGCCAGCAGCAGCAGCAACAACAACAACAGTAACAGGATAACAAAGGAGCGGAGAATAGAATACAAAATACGAAACACAAAAAAAAAAAAATACGCAAGAAGGACGAAGGACGAAGCAGCCAGCAAGTGGAGACGGAATTTGTTATCATCTTGAACTCGCGCACACTCACACACACACGCACGCAGGCACTCACAAACACACAGACGCACATAGAAGGAGTGCTCCTCCGCTGCTGCTCCTTCTGCTTCTGCTTCTTCTTGCTACGTGCTCCTTGCTCCTGGGGAGCAAAGGACGAAAGCACCGCAGTTGAAAAACAAACAGCCATAGTTGCTGCAGCGGCTCCCGGCACAGCGGTACACCAACAATTGTCCAGCGGACGGAATACGCACGCACGCCAAAACGCCATCCCGATGATCCGCGGTACCGGTACCGCATCCTGATCCAGATCCACCCAGATCCGATCCCCAGATACATATATATATATACGATAAATACTATTAGCAAATGTTGTCGTATTTTTTTTTTTTTGAATGTGTCGTGTTGAAGTGCTCATCCCTTTACCGTCGGGCAGTGCTAGCTAGTGGCTAACCAAGTGCTAAAACGAAATCACCGAACAGCAGATTGAACATCTGAGCAGCATATATCGATCGGATATATAAGATATATATAGCCACATCCTGTGCGTTATCCACGAGGCCTCTCCGCTCGCCGAAGGCCCCGTCGCACCGCCACAAAATTCGATCAATCAAAACGGGAGCGCGTTCGCCGCGAGACAGCTTCCAGTTGGATTACTCAATCGACTTCTTCAAGACGTATATCGATACGCAGCGTTTCTACGCCGGCCACAAGTTGGATTTCAAACATCAGAGTTGCGCCGGCGGCCCTGGTTCCGGTGGTGCTGGTGGTCCTGGTCCTGGTGGTGGTGGTGGCGCCTCCGGAGTAGTCGTCGTCGGCGGCACTAGCAACAGCAACAATCCAGCAGCGGCGCAACAGCAGCAGCAGCAGCAGCAACAACAACAGCAGCAGCAACAGCAGCAGTCCGGCGGTAATAATCCCAGCAACGGCAGCAACTCCGCCGTCGCCTTGTCCCTTGCCCATCCGCACGCCCACGCCAGCCACGCGCACAGCAGCCACGCCCACGGCAGTCACGCCCACGCCCTAGCGATAGCCCACGGTCATCACGGTCTGCTGCCGTCGGTGGTCCCGCAACAGCAGCAGCAGCAGCAGCAGCAGCAGCAGCAACAACAGCAACAGCAGCAGGCGCAACAGTTGCCGCCGGGCGTTGGAGTTGCCAGTCCGCTGCAGCAGCAGCAGCAACAACAGCAACAGCAACAGCAGCAGCAACAGCAGCAGCAGCAGCAACAGCAGCTGATCAACAACGGAGGCGTCTCCGCCGGCACACCCACGCTGCTTATCGGCAACGGACCCAGCTCGTCCGGAGCGGGAACAGGATCGGTTTCGGCCGCAGCAGCAGCAGCAGCGGCAGCCGCAGCAGCCTCCTCCTCCTCCTCGTCGCTGCCGCACGTGGCGCCGCACAGCCTGGGCCTGAGTCCGCAGTCGAGCGCCGACTCGCAGCAGTTCAACATCTTTCCGGCGATCTTCAGCCGCCAGCTGAACTTCTCGGCCGGCGGGCAGGGCGGCAAGCTAAGCATGGACGAGCTGCGTCCGAACCTGGTCGGCGGACTGCTGGGTCTGCAACAGGGCCTGCTGGAGGATCACGCGAGCATGCAGCACGGCGGCGTGGGGCAGGACACCAAGTTCATGTCGTTCCAGGACCAGCGCCTAATGGGCATCGGCGGCTCGCACGAGAACCGGCTGCTCAGCCTGGCCAGCTCCGTGCAGGATACGCGTTCGCCAATTACCACGCTGGAGAAGTCGTCATCCTCATCGCTTAATCACCAGCGCAAGTGTAGCAGCACGCCGGAGGATTTCAGCGCCCTCTACTCCGGCCTGCCCACGCCCGGCATGGACTCGTCCTCGCACCACCATACGCCGGCCCACACGCCGCCGTCGCGCCTCTCCGATCACACGATCTCGGGTGAGTGTGGCCCGATCGCATCTGGGCTCCTAATCTGGCCACAATGGCCATTAGCCATTAGCCATTGCCCATTAGCAGGAAATTATCCTTTGGCACCAGCACCAGCACCCCTTTCACTTCCACACCCCCCCCCCTTGGCCACTGAGTCCTTTGTCCTTTGACCCGTGTCCTTTGTCATCCGCTTGTTTGTTGATGCTCGTTTGCAGCTTCCTATTACCGGCTTGTCCTCGCTTCTTTGTTCCTGGCTTATCGCCAGCCAGTACCGACTCCTGTGTCCTGTGTCCTCTGTGTCCTGCTCCGGTCGCCCCACCACTCGTGGCATGGATTAGTCTGCGGCACAGCTGGTCAGCCTCTAATCCAAGTGATTTCCCATTGAACACATCACACTTAAGTCACATAAAAGCCAGTGAATTGTCAGGATATCCACATGTACATATATATTTGAGAGTAAGGACGCGATTATCTCCGCCCAAGAATCAATGTATGTTTGGTTTATTGAACGATGATGATGGTTTGGAAATTGCTACAGGCTACTTAATTAACCATCATCATTAGCCAAAGAAGTCGCTTACATCACTGTGCACGGCAGTTCACGTAGTGACGAAGCGCATCTGCATAATCATTTTGTCAAAACTTTTTGCCGCCAAATATTATGACGTATTTAGTGTCCTGTTGATCTAGAAGCTCATTTCCCAATTAGGTTTAAATGGCAATAAGGATTTTCTAATTGCACAATATTAAATATTTTCACGGTGGGTGGTGTCATTATTCTATTCTATTATTTTGGGAGTAATGGAGTTGAAGATAAAGGATAAACTTTCCCGCAATTAGTCACTTAAATTTATATAGGGAGTATTTAAGAGAAGAAAGAAGATCACATTTCCGATATCCATTTTCTATTTAACAAACTTTTACTTTCTGCATTATGACAATGGATTATGGCAACTATTTTTTAGTAGAAAAAATTTGATACATTTGAATACAAATATAAGTGACGATTGATGCCTCAACTTTAAAGTTTTCAATTATAGCTGGAAAGAGGCTTCCTCTTTAAAAGCGCTTAAAATATAATTAGCATAACCTTTTAATGCCTAATACTTATTGCATTTACCAAACTAATGAAATCTTTAGAAGATTTCACTTGAAGAGAAAATAAATATCTTACAAATATTCATTTATTACCAATCAAAGTCACAGGCATCTTTTCAAATGTTTGGGGCAACTTTTTTAAGTTCATTACTAGTGTTAGATATTAAAAAAAAACTAGTACTATTAGCAAGGCCATGACATATTTAGAGATACGTTGGGAAAGTATCTAACAAATGAACTTACTTTCATAGGTTTCTATCTCAATTTACACATAACTTGTTAGCATTGTTGCATTAGTATAAAAAGATACTATTCACTCACATGTTTTTTCGACTTTCATCATCTGATTGACTCGAAAGATTCAGACTCAAAGGATGCTATACAAATTTCATCGCATAGAATTCTAATCAAACTAACAAAGACTTTCGGTTTGAAGAAATTTATATAACAACCCTATCTTACACAATCTTATCCAATCTTATCCATTCCATTTGTATTCCTGCGAGAGAGATTTCGAAAGATTCAATTATAAATTCGATTCATAGTCAACTTGATTGATACAAATTCTTTAAGCTGTTTAAATCATATGATATTACTAATAGTTATAAATACCAAAACTATTTTGTCTTGTTTTGTTTTTAGCTTTTTGATCATAAAAGTCAACAACTTAATAATATTTTATTGAGAATTATAACTAATGGCAGTGATTTCTTATAAGCTACTTCAAACGAGGCAACCGTGCATTTAGAAATAGTTTTTCCTGACTTTATACAAATATTATAAATACGTTGAATTTCAATAATAATTAACGCTAAATGATTTGTATTGGGAAATTAACTAAATTAGATCGGTTTAATCGGTTTAATGAATCGAGCTGAATGAAAGGAAAGTGAATTAATTATCATCTGATAAAACCACAAAGTGAAGATTTGCACACATGATATGACTTTCTTAGGTCACATCAATTAGGTCTGCAATTAAAAAAAATGTTTCATAGCTGTTTTCCCATTGTTTTATTTTCCCAGCTATATGAAAGCTCCTTGAACCATAAATATAGTTAAATTTTGATGCGTATCCAGCAGAAAAAAACAAGATTGAAAATCCATTCTTTCAAAAATGCCGCCACGAACTGTATAGAGATTCTGTGACATCTATAAACATTTTGATTGGATTGCTCCAATGGAAAGAAAATTCTTGGTTAACTTTTAAAGCTGAAAGACGAACAGAATATATATAAAAAGTAAATATATAGAATTAAGACAAACCTCTATTAGTCTGAAGACATAATACGTGAACTTTGAAAATTTCGTTGTTTTCAAGCATAAATAAATTCCAGTAATTCGATTCACGTTTGATTATAACCCATTAACTTGACGGAATTAATTATGTATGTATTTATTTTTCATATTTATATATATATACATGTGTTAACTGTTAACTGTTACTTTCCGGGACCGTAGGTAAATTACAGCAAACGCTTTTCAAGAATTAATATGTTTGTTATACAGGAAAGTTTAAACAAAGAAATGCTTAAAGGACCAAAAACCATTGTATAGATTGTATATTGTCATGATTGATGTTCATTTTGGACACTGCCTTTATAAGAGATCTTAACGATACTCTAAATGAATCGATCGAAATCAAAAAGTTTAGCACTTGACCCTCTTCGTTAGTGCAACATTCAACATTTGGCATTCAATGTCATCATTGCCCATTTAGCATTCGTCACGAAACAGGCAACAGCCAGCGAAGCCGCACCCACAACAAGGTCAATTGCATTAGACGGCGGTCGGAGATTTTTGGAGGCTGTGAAGGTTTCGAGGGTTTCGAAGGACGCGAGAGTCCTTGCTTAACATAAATAACGCTATTCGCATCGTTTTATTTGCGCCTGTGATTCAATTAGGACAGCCGTATCCGTCATTTTCTACATAGTTTACATTTCGTTAACGAGCTAAGCGCGTCAATTAAGCGCCCAGAGAGCCGAAAATGCCCTACTTTGACCTTTGGCCCTTGCTTATTAGGTCGACCTCAGCCGCCGCCAGCCACCTTTTTCGTCCTGGCGAGTGGCGATTGCCTGGTAGGTCCTGGCGCGTCCTGGCGCGTCCTGGCGCGTCCTGGCTCGTCCTGGAGCACAGCCAGCCAGAGCGGATAACCAGGACTACCTCGATTAATGTGCCAGAAATTTGCATAAATTATCCCATATTGCATATTCATGCGACCGACGACGTGCCGCTGGAGTGCTCCAAGTCGAAACTTTTCACCTTGTCACCTTGCCACCTTTTTTTTTGCGACAATGGCAACGTCTTGTGGCCGCAATGCGGTGCTGTCCTCGCTGTCCCAGCTATCCCAGCTATCCCAGCTAGCCCAGGATGTCCTTGCTGTCCTGGCAATTATGCAACATTTTGCGGGGGCTTGGCCACTCGACTTAAACGCCACACGCATATTAAGCAGGAAGCTAATATGGATACACTCATATTTTGAATGGCAACGTGTGTGTGTGCCCGTTACTCATGCAACCACATTTACGTATTCCAACAGCGGAAGGCGCCTTCAAGAAGCTCAAGCCGGAACCCAACAGCGGCCTGTCGACGGTTTCCGCCGGCATCACCTCGCCCGGAAGCGGATTATCATCGCTCAGCCAGCACGCCGGCCACACCCCAACCACAGCGTCCTGCCCCACGCCCGCCAGGCGGAGACACCGCACCACATTCACACAGGTCAGTATCGGTGGGTGGAAAGGGATGGGAAGGGGGGAGGGGCGACGGGGGGAGCTCCTTCTGCTGGAGGATCCGGCACCGGCACCGCCGTAGTGGCGCCCATTTTCCATTCCATGGGCGAAATCTTAATTGGATTCTGTGAAGGTTACTCGTAATTAAAAACTTTGAGGCCACAAGAGCACCAAGGAGCCAACAACAAAAGGGGGCACAGCAAACCGAGTTGCAACACAAAAAAATTGAAAGTTGAAAAGCCAGGTGCTTAATCACCAGACGAGGCAGATACGAGTACTTAAGTTGTTGGGATTAGGATTGGGGATTACGAAACTGGAAACCGAGTCAAGTTAAATTACTAAGATAAAAGGATTTTAATGTAGTTTATACTATATTATATCATATCATTTTATATCATATCATATAAGTTTAAGTTTATACCTGAAGTATAGAGAAGCAATCTTATTAGTTTAATTAAATAGTAGACTTTTGTGGGTAAAATTATTGAATTATTCAATTGCTTTTAACTTCTTCTATTCACTTATTGTTCTGAAAGAACTACTTCAGCTGGGATAAAACTTTTTATATTTTTTACACAAGTTTGATTTTGCTCAAATTGTTTCCATACTTTTTATAGAACTTAAACGTTTAGACCTTAAAATCAAATGAGAAATATGACATCTCATATTGTATTGTATTATTTAATTTACCACTATTGTAACTATTTCGCTACAAAACTCTAACTTCCATTTGTCTTTCGGACATTAACATTTTCGTTTAATTTAATTAGATGATTGCTTTTTTTAACTTAATTGTTATTCGTTATTCGTATTCTGAAAGTCATAGCAGTCACTAATACCATTATTTACAATATAAGGGATTTGGCAAACCAATTGTGACGCCAAATTGAAACTGTAGATTCTGGAACGAATCCATGAAGTTCGCAGCCTGGCAGTCGAAATAGATTCACATTGGCGCTTAGCTAGCAATTCAAATGAATTGGCCAAAAGGCTATGATCTGATGCGGATATATATAATATCGTAAATGGGCCAGGGGAAAAAAGAGGGAAAAAAGATGAAAAACAGGATTCCGCACATCGCATACGCCTAATTAAAATCCGCTTAATTTCAGGAACAATTAGCGGAACTGGAAGCGGCGTTCGCCAAATCGCATTATCCGGATATTTACTGCCGCGAGGAGCTGGCGCGAACCACCAAGCTGAACGAGGCGCGGATTCAAGTGAGTAGATTGTGTTAGCCCCTCCACCGGATCCTCCGGATCACCCAGTTCCATCAGTTCCAACATTGACCGCCAACCACTCACATTCAAGTGTTGCTCTTGTCGAACGTAGCCAATTACCTCAATTTCGATTGCAATTTCAACAGTTGTTCACGCCGGAGTCACAATAATCCCCCACCCCCCACCCCCCGCCATATACACGTCCGTGTCCCGCTGATGGACCGCCGATGATGGTGGTGATCTTGGTCACCGATTAGTGTCCGATTATTCCGGCCGACTGGCTCACAGTGGTGTTGTACCCGGCATGTAAGTCGGGAAATGCTCGCTTGAGCTGGAAAGCCCGCTGATCCGTCTGGCTGAATCCAAGAATTCCGAACCCAGAATTCAGAATCCCGAATCCAGAGCACAGGCATCCCCTGGTGCTTTCAAGTGCGCCGCGGTAATAATTAATTTATAGTTTTATCATGACGGCGCGACAAGTGAGTGCGACGGGTGGTGCACAATTGCAGGGCAGACTCTGGGTGGGATTGGTATTTTCGGCAGGGTGGATATGCCCATCTATAGCTATATGACAGGTTCCTGCGAGTCCTGCGGCATCGAGTTACCAGGCATCCGGCGACCTTGCCAAAGTGATTTTTCAGCAAGTGCTGGCAATTGAAAAACAAATCAGATAAACTCTTAAGATTGTCATCGAAAGGAAGTTGTATCCATCAAATGCAACATTTGTGGCACATTTTGATTTTGATTATGAAGTATGAAGTATTGGTCTTAAGTCTTAACTATTGGCTAATACAAAAGGTATTACCGATTCTTGAGGACGGAAGCAACCTTACCTGTGTATTGACCACATTGATCTTTATCATACTTTATCGTACCAATCAAATGCGAATACAATATACATATGTATATAATGTGCCCGATCGGAATTACTCGAGATTGTTGCAATCGTTACGAGGGCACTGAGGCATGCCACCTTCAGATTGGTGGCACAACTGTTCCCGCTCAAATTGGACACTGTAAAACGGAGCAGGGAGTCTATTATCGCCGCATAAACCATATTTTTCGGCAAATGTTCAAATATTTAGCAATGCAACCCCCTTCCGGGTGCAGACCACCCCATACCACATGCATCATACACGCAGATAGATGGATGGATGGATGGATGGATGGATGGATATATACCCCCTGGTAATCCGACGATTGCTGGCAACTTGACTCTGGCACTCAGCGCCTGCCAGCGAAAACATCGTGTTGCTGTTGACAAATTTGTCGTGTATACATTTGGCTGAAAAGCGACAAATTGATGTGGATGATGAGGATGTTGATAAGGAGGACGAGGAGGAGGAGGAGGAGGAGGAGGATGACGGCGATTATGATGATGAGGTGGGCGGTTGGAAAGGGGGCGTGACTGGGCACATCTGCCCGGAAAATCCATTAGCACTCATTCACTTGCCAGTCTGCGTATATTTATGTCTAGATATAAATGTATCTACAATATATAGATTTTTAATGAGCACGAATACGGATGTAATACATCAAGTAGATACAGTTTACGTATCTGAGCATTGTGATCACTTTGCTGGCAAAGTTATTTGAATTGGCTTTCCCAATTAAACAAGAACTAAACAAGCACTCATAGCTTAAAATCTCTAAAAAAATATCTAAATTGTATAAACTTAGATCATTTTTACACACATCGTGCTGAATTTGTAATTACTTATAAAGTATCTCAGCTTGAGATTGAGATTGTTTTGATTCAAGAACTTATATTGCTTATATAGCAGGTTGTGATAGAACCTTTTTCTTATCTCGGCGACTCATAATTAGATTCGAATGAAACCCAATAGCAAGGGGAATGATGGGGTAATCGGATAATGAAAGAGGAGCAACAGGCGAACTGATTTGCTGCGTCCAAAAAAAATATATCCGAATATATACATATATAAACAACAAACGCATCGTGGGGATTGAATGCGAAAAGGGGGAAAGGTCTGCGACATATGCAAATTTTCCACTCTTTATTTATTTGGAGTGGCGTCTGGGTGTTTGGTTTTGTTTGTCCAAAGGGGAGCAGCGCCACTTGTTATGGGAAAAAACTGAGCGCTCTGTCGGGTAAACAAAGTCATAGTCCAGTCGCAAAAGTGGCCAAAAGAATGACTTTGGCTTTCAAAGGCGCCAATTAGCCAGCTGGCGCATTTGTAGGTCACCGATGGCATCCATCATCTGACATCTGGACACCTGCTCTCTTTTGACCAGGATTTTGTTCAGTTTTAATGCAACTTATCCGATGGCCGATGGAACAAAGGCAACCGAACCGAAATGGGTAGCTCCATGAGAGCTGCAAAGTGGAAAAGCCAAAATGCGAGCAAAAAAATGGGGGGTAAAAAAAAAACAAAGTGATGGCAGCGGCTAAATTTGATTAAATGCCGAAAGTAAATTCAATTTGAATACGTTTAATTTTCACATTTCCGGCATGTGTGTGTGCCGTGTGTGTGTGTGTGTGTTGTGTGTGCATGAGTATGGCTATTTGTGTTTTTATAATTCGCCTACACATGATTAAAGTTTAGGCGTGCGCCACATGGCCAACTTAAAGATTGGAGCACCACTATGCCAGCAAACTAGCCAAAGTTGGCAAATTGCCAAACTGCCAAAACTAGTGTAGGCACAACCCTACCCCGCCCCCTCCCCCCTTCCTCATCCAACCCCTCTGCCATCCCCATCATTGGCTAAAATCGAATTTCCCTTCGATTTTGTTTGTTCTTGCTTGGGTATAGTATGTACATACATACATATGTACGGATGAGAGTGTGCCATCAAATGTATCCTTAATTGAGTTTCTCCACCCATCCAAAGCACACACACACACCCAAAGCACACACACACACACACACACACACACACAGCTGGTGCTGAAATTGAACGACAGATAGACAGAGCTCCATCGAATCATTCAGACAACGCATTTTCCACCCTCGAACCGAAGCCGTAGTATCCCATAGTATGCCGTATCCTTACATGGCCGATGGTTAAGAGCATTATGTTGCAGGGTGTCCTTGTTGGCATTTTTATGCTGGCAGTGGCAGTGGCAGTGGTGATGGTGATGGTAATGGTAGTGGTACTGCCAGCCAACCAAACGAAACCGAACGAGCCATCATCAAGTGGGCGCTGAAAACAACCCCCGAAAGGCAATGCTTTTCGTTTAAAGGCTCCAACTTCTGGGAAAAGACCATCTTATTGCCATCCATGCGCCGCCCCCACTTTCCACTTGGCGCCAGAAAAGCCAGCAAATATGTACGTGTTACATAGTCATGGACAAAGATAATAATAATGATAAAATAAATAAGAAAATGAAAGGAGAAAAAAATCGAAAGAACGTCGTGAAGTCTGTGCGCCGCCATTACAGCTAGCCCCTCCTCCTCGCCCCCCCCCCCCCTGCCATCCACCAGGACACCATCGCCATCCGCCATCCCCCGTCCTGCATCCACCATCCTCCATCCTTCATTCTGCCCCGCTCCACTCCGCTAAGTAACTCAAAGCAAGCTTGCAGCAGCTTCCAAAATGTCGGAAATTTCTACACACCATCCCTGGCCACCTTGTACCGTCTTATGCCATCCGTCGTGGCCGTCTTGGCTGCCTAGTGCAGAGCCCTGCTTTCATCTTGGCAATTTCTTTTCGCCATCATGGAAAAAAAAAAAAGAAAAAAGGGAGACAGGATGTGGGGCTGGGGCCATGGGGCTACCTTCATCATCGTGGGGACGCCGAGGACTGTCTTTAATAATATCTAAACAGAGCAGGCGGCCCACACCATCTAACGCCCACTCACTTAGA
Organism: Drosophila melanogaster; assembly: GCF_000001215.4. NCBI lineage: Eukaryota > Metazoa > Arthropoda > Insecta > Diptera > Drosophilidae > Drosophila > Drosophila melanogaster. Next base: position 19,534,863 of record NC_004354.4, on the reverse strand, counting down.
AAGCGGGGAAGACATCCAGCATCGAGCATCCAAGAAACAGAACCAAGGTGCGGGGACCGAGGACTCTGGACTGAGGACTGAGGACCCAGGACCGGAGACTCAGGACCAGAGACCCTCGCAGCAAACAGCGTCGTCAACTTATTTTCAATTTCAATTTAGTAGATTTTTTCACTCATAAGACGTTGCCATCATCAACGTCGTCGTCGTCCTCAGCCAGCGGCAAAGTGGGTGGCAGAAGGAGTGGAGTGGCAGGAGTAGGAGGAGCTGCCTGGGTCCTGGGTCCAAGGCGGAGGAGTTGGGTTTTCCATTTAGCCTCGCCTTCTTATATGCCATCATTACGGCTCTGCCCGCCCGAGTGTTTTTTTCGCAAAGCGAATCGTGAAAGGGTCCTTTGGCTAGAGATTCCCCCCCCACACACACACTCTACACTCTCACACACACACACATAGACACAGAATTTTCTGCGAATAAAATAGCATCCATTTGCTTTCCTTCATCAACTTGCAGGTCTGGTTTCAGAACCGTCGCGCCAAGTACCGCAAGCAGGAGAAACAGCTGCAGAAGGCGCTGGCACCGTCTGTGATCCCATCCTGCAACGGTATGATGCGCAACATCCAAGGCTACAGCGTCTCGCGCGGCTATCAGCCGTATCCGCACCACAACACCATGAATCGCTATCCCCAGGTGAGTGACATTACATGGAGGCCAGTTGGGCCACCTACCTTATAGCACTGATCACACCACATATGACCTATGATCTCTTGCAGGACCTGTTCCAAATGGGCGCCTCCTCGTATCCGGGCATGACTCAGCCGTTCTCCATGGCGCACAGCACGAATATGGGCTCCGTTGGGGTGCGTCAGGACTCGATGGGTGAGTTCCACGGTACGATATGTCTTTTATCCATATCCTCGGACAAGACTCCTTGCCACTCACTTGCACTTGCACTTCCACTTGATCTCGGACTTTCACTGCACTGAGCCACTGAGCCACTTGGCCACTTGGCCAACCGCTTCTGGCCGCGGCCTGACTTGAAATGATCAGGCTGCTGATCGTAGATCGCACCTTGATCGATCGATTCTAGCCAATTCCCGATTCCCAATTCCCGATTCCCGAGGCTTCGAGCTCGGCATGTTCGCGGAACCGAGTCTTCTGTCTTCGCGACAGAAGCTCATGTCGAGTGCAAGGGTGTGCTCCCCCGAGCCGATTGGCCCCCTCCAAGTCCATGGTGCGTAAGGAAATTTCCGCTGATGTCCGACGTTCTTTATCGGTCGGTGGCCAGGCCAGAGGCGCCTTCGCATATTGGGTTACTCGGCTGATTTCACGCAATCTGGCTGATGAGCGTTGAGTGGTTGGGGACGGGGTGCGGATGTATGGAGGTATGGAGGTGGCGCCTTCAAGGTGACCTGCCGGATATGAAGAAGCAGCGCAGTGAGATGAAATTCCGGGTTCATGTGAAGATATGTGTATCTCCTCGGTGTTTCCGCACCACGGAAATGCAAGGCGTCTGAATGAATGAATTGAGATTGTGTAATAGTCGTTGTGCAAGGTAATTGACTAAATGGCATTTTCGTTTCCCCATCTTCCCTGCAGGCATGTCACCGGAGGACGAGTGGTACAACAAGAGCCTGTCCGCCCTGCGGATGAACTCGTCGCATCATCCCAACCTGTCCGCCCCCATGCTGCAGTACCAGACATAATCAAAGACCTTTGACGACTTCTTTTAAAAGATCGCGCCCTAATGGCCCTTTTTGGGGCGCGGTGTTTTAGGATGGAGTGCGTCAATCGATGTCCACCAGCAGCAGTCACAAATCTCTCTGTCTATATCTATGCATATATATATATATATCACTGTATATACATATGTACATAGTATATATACCAGTCATTAGTCTACAGCCCATTCCGGATGCACCATCGGATTAGGATCAGGATCAGGATCAGGATCAAGATCAGATCGGATCGGGATAAGGATCGGAGTGAATGAATGAATGGAGGAGCGCCATCGTTCAGCTCTGGGCGGGATTTACTCATAAGACTTGTTGATATTATTCTGTTTTTTCTTTTTTTTTTTTTTTTTTGGACAACCAGATCCAAATCGAATAATAATGGGGTAAAGGTAATTCGTAAAGGTAGAGATATGGGATGGTACATAGAGCCAGAGTCGGAGCTAAACAAATGCGAATGGAAGTGGATTATGTAATAGGCAACTAGTCATAGTAACTAAGCAAATTGTGTATTGAGATTTTATCGTGGCATTATAAAAAGTAAAAGTAAACGCGCGCATCAGGCGCATATATAAATTTAAATAAATATACTAAAATATGTACTAGCGATAGCATAAGTCAGGTTGCTTGGCCCCTTCCCAATGGCAGACGTGGAAGATGTGGAAAACGTGAAAATCGTGGAAAGTGGAGCCCAGTCTGATCTGATCTGATCCGATCCGGTCTGGTTGGATCTACTCCTAGCTTCTAGCTCCTAGCTCCGGGCTCCATGCGGCAACTCTTTGGTTGCTTCTACCGACTTTTCATTGCCTGCTCACTACTCACTAATATAGCTTACTCAACATACGACGTACATATAGCAACTCCTGCTCCCACTCCCCACTGACCCACTCCCTACTGACCCACTGCATCCCGGACCCACCACTACCACCGCCAACCGACCACCATAGACCCGAAATGCACAGAAATCCAAAGCAGGCAAATCCGCAAGCCGAACCCAAACGAATTAAACTACAAACTTTCTAACTAATTCAAGGTGTGTCAAACTAATTATAAGATGATTTTTTTTAGCTAAGCAATGCATTAACGAGTTATATTTAAAAATAATTAGAAATCAAACCAAAAGCGAGAAAACAAAAAAAAAACACACACACACACACATGGAAACCAATAAAATACATCACCTATATATATTTAAATACGAAAGAAAAACAGCCAAACGAAAACTACAAGACGCATGTTTAACAAATTATGCCAGACACAGCAAGAATGGAAATAATAAAAATATTAAAAAAAAAAAAACACTGCCATTAACATTAACATTAACCCATTGAAATGGACGTGTGGATTTCAGGTGGCCCAGGAGGCGATCAATCATATCTCAATAATAACACTAACCAACCAAATCAACTCAACTCCACGTATTTAAATTCAAAGTGTCCTTCCCAACTCCTGACGTTCGTGGAGTCCAGTCAGCGTTTGCGTTATCCGATTTTATTATTCTTCTTCTACCGTAAAATGTTCCTGAATGCCCTGCGAAGGATGCGCTGCCTGTGCGGCGACAGGGAGATCAGTACCGAAGACATTGAACAGAGGGAGCCGGTAATGCTGAACATCTACGACCTGTCCACCAGCAACAACTACACTTTTCCGCTGGGCTTGGGTGTCTTCCATTCCGGCGTCCAGTTGTACGGGCGAGAGTACGCATTTTTGGCGCTCAATCTCTCCATTTCCGGCATCTTTGAGATTCATCCCTGCAATGGGCAGGAGGAGTTGGGCGAACACTTCCGTTTCCGGAAGAGCATTCTGCTCGGCTACACCGACTTTACCTGCGCTGAAGTGAAGCGCGTTATCAACCTGCTGGGCTTCGAGTTCCGCGGGACCAGCTACCACTTGACCAGCAAGAATTGCAACCACTTCTCCAACTGCCTGGCGCATCTCGTCTGTGGCCGTAAAATTCCGCGTTGGGTCAACCGCCTGGCCTACCTCATAACGTGTGTCCCATTCCTCGAACGCTTTGTGGTCTCCAGTCCATCACATTACCCTCACTTCCGTCAATTTCAGCTCTAATCTTATACACATATATATATATATATAGATATCGCTTGAATTATACTACATTTTTAATTAACGACAGCTTGGGAAAGGAAAATGACAAGAGGTTCTCTTTTAGCCCATCATGCGGTGGCCTCAATGAAACCACCCAACCAAAAAAAAAATAGAAAACATCAGTAATGTTAATTATATTTATCGTATATTTATTGTTAACAACTCGTTGGACAGCGACTCATTCAAGTCGAATCCGAATCCGAGATGTACAAACTTCTTATTTAGACCTCTTTTACTAAGAACAGAGAAATCGAGTTTCATAGGCCAGTGTATATACTTAGGATACTAGGTTTTAGGTTTAGGTTTCCGTTTTCGGTTTAGGTTTCCGTTTTCGGTTTCGGTTTCGGTTTTAGTATAGATTGAGTTTCGTCTGCCACAACATGCATCCTCCTATTACATTATAGACTGTTTTCCAATGTGGATACCGCTTGCTAGCTTGCTTGTATGTTTACAATGGTGGCCAGGTGTTGGCTACACCATAACCATGCCATGCTGCTGGCCTAACAGAAACTCCCTGCCGAAGTGCCGAAGTGGTGAGGCCGGATGGGTGATATTCCAGATTGTATTAGCTGGGGTAGCTGCGTTGGCAGCAGGGCTACCCCACTTACTTGTTATATGCTAGGTAATGTCACGAAAAAAAAAAAAAAATGATGAGTTTGGTTATTAATTTACACGCGTACAACTCCTCTTCTCATTTATCATAGTTTTACATACATAAACTGCGCTAATTTCGACGACTTCTTCCCTTTTGGGGCGCACTAATCCATAGTTTTGTGTGGTCTACGTGGCACCGATCCGCCGTAGGACAGTATCTACCCGTCAAACCCATTTAAAATATCTCTGACCTATACATTGTTGTGAAAGATACATCGTTCCTAAATCAGCGGTGCTCAGCGGAGCTCGGCGGAGCTCCTTCTTCGTGCTACGACGGATTCAAAGATTACGTACGTGAGTTGCAGAGCTTATGTATTTACGATCCCCGGGGTCGTGTGTGGAGGTGTGTTATGTGTAATCGAACTGTCTCAAGGTTACCTCAAATACAAACGAACTAATCTCTACAAGCCTAGATAAAGCCGTGATGCTTTCTTTTTTACGATAAATGCGTCCCAAGTTTAAAGACAATTAAGAGAATAAAAAAAAAATAACTAATCCGATGATCAACCGCATGGCCGGCTGCACAGTTCTTGGACGTCGTCCCCCAAAACATCAATCTATGTTATGTATCGGTATATATCTATGCGTGCATATATATCGCGAGTGAACACGTCGCTCCTCAGTTGGCCAGGAACTCTGCGACGCTGCTTCCGCCTCCGGTGCTGAGCGCGATTTTCTTCGCCGGCGGCTGCTCGGCGACGGGCTGTGGAGGAGGAGAAGAGACGGCTATTAGAAATGGACCAGCTCGACAATAGCCGTATGATTCAGAACGCACCAATACAGAGCTATCCCGCTTGCTGCCAGAGCTGTTGGCAGTCTGGCCACCGCCCGTTGCAGCACCTATGGCTGCGATCCCGCTCGCGGGATTGGATTTCTGAGCGGACAACTCCTCGCTGCTGGTCTGCGTTTTGGATGCGGGCGCACTAGTTGTGCTGGACAGTGCGGACGAGCCGGTGGATGTGGCAAGTCCAGTGGTGACAACGTCGCTGCTCGAGTTCGTGGCCGTGTCAGACTCATCTATAATGGTGATTGTAGCACTGGTGCTGGGCTTGCTGGCGGAGGTGGCGGCACCGATGACGCCAGAGGCTGTGCTGGATGCCACAGTGGCCACGGCATCTGCTGCCTCGGCCACGCCAATCTTGAGCACAGCCGCTGCCAGCTCCGGCTTCTTAGGGTCCTCCTTCTTGGGCAACGATTCCTGCATGGTCTCAACTCCGTTGTTGCTGTTTTCGGTGGACTGTTTCCTGTCTGCTGTCGCGCTCGCGGCGGATGTAGAATCAGCCGCGCTGGGCGCAGATGCTGTTGCGGCGCCAGCCGCGGCTGCGTCGACAGCAGGCTCGGTCTGCTCCTCTGCGCCCGACTCCTCGGACTTGCCAGCCTCGTACTCCTTTACGATCTGGTCGAGATTGTAGCGGCGCCGATTGTTTAAGTAAAAGGTGCGCACGTGCGCCTCCGTTTTGGTGGCCACCACCTTGGCAATCGTCTGCAAGCATAAGAAGCGAGATTAGTAGCCATTCGGGACAATTCGGGAGAACGATGGACGTTTCACTTACAGGAAAGTTTTTTCCATACTCGCGGATCGCGAGCAATGCCACTTGGATCTCATCCGGCAGCCAACGGGCAGAGATGCGTGGCTGGGCAGATTCGGTGTTGGCTGCCGCCGGCTTGGAAAGCACATCATCCACATTGATGGTTTCGCACTCCTTGTCTAGCTGCTCCATTACTTGCCTATTCTTCTGTATCTGAAATGGGTCAGGGTGCAGGGGAGCATTCAGTTGAAAGTTGTCAGTGGGTCTATTTGGATTGTGGAGTGGTTGTAAGTGGAGTGGTGTTCGATGATATGTGGCAGTGTGTGTGTGGGATGGTTGTAGTTATGTTTTTATGTGGTTATGTGGTGCCTCTGCTCGCAAGGAATGCAGCTCAATACTTTACTGTGCAATATAAACTGAAAATCTCATCCATTCTGCGATAATTGCTTATGAATGTACGTTTGACCGACTTCTCATGACCAAGTGCATACGAAATTTATCACTAAATTGCTCTAAAAAAAAAAACAAAAAAAACTAGATAAGGGCACACTGCACGAACTTACAACTCTGTTGGGCATTTTCTGCATTTTAACAACACTGTTTGATTATAACTGTAACATGGGTGCAACCAGAGACCGACATAATCATAATGAATAATATATTATATAAAATTATAATGGTCTTTGGCACAAAATAGCTTGCAAGCTCCCAGCTCTGATCCATAATCTGGATCATGAGTTATATATTCTAATGATTTCTTTGTTAGTCTTAGATATTAAACTATCTGATCTAGAAAAACATAATTCAAATAACCGAAAGGGTTTAAAACGACAGTCGGGATTTCAAGTTTTAGTTTTCAGGGAATTTGTGTATGTGATTACTGAGATCCCTGAAAGACTATTCTACTACATCCTAACTAAGTCGCAACAAGTCCCAATGTCACTCCTACTACGCCATACACCACTTTTTAATGAATGGTGTGGATGGGTTTCCGGCTCCATCGCGCTGCTTACTTCGGCCATGAGCGCTGTTAGCTTCCGCTCGCGTTCCGCCAAATAGAGACTGGGATTCCCGCAGCTTGCGAGGGCCGTGAGGTCATCGTGGTTGATGTACATGCCCTTGGGCGGTTTGCGCTTGGATCGATCGGCAGTGGCGGCGCAATTGTGTGTGGACCTTCGGGGAGCATTGCCCTCCGGCCCGGAAATGGGTCGCCGATTGCCCGTGCGCCTGCCGATCGCCGTATTCGCGTCGGCGGTTTGGAGTGGTTTGGAGTGTGTGTAAGTAGGTGTGTGGGTGGTTTTTGGTGTTTTTTTTTTTTGGTGGGTTTGGTTTGGTGGTGAGTGTGGATGGTCGCGGGCAAAACGACAAAGTTCAAGTGAATGCAGCGTTTGATTTGAATTTGTTCGGGATCGTTGCCGAAAGTAAGGTTGTTACGGGGGTTGAGTTGGGAAGAGAGATAGAAAACTTGGCATTAGCTTGGTGTCATGGATAACTTCCGGCGCTGGCGTCATATATCTACCTCCAGTGGGTGTGACAGCTCTTGCACATGCGCCCCAGCGGCGAGTCGTGCAGCACATGGCAGACCACGTTGCAAATCTTGCAAAATCCGCCCACCACCATGCGTCGCATCAGGCCAGGATCGCCCCCCATTTCGCCGTTGTTGTTGTTGTTGCCGCCATTGGCACCGATGGCTCTATCAGCGGCTAGGCCGAGTGCCATCATCTCCTCGATCTGGGCGTTTCCGGCGAAGAGGGACAACTGCTCGGCGTCCATGTCGTTGTTGCTCGTGTTGCTGATGGTGTTGCTCCCGCCGACGGCCTGGATGTTCTCCTCCCCGTTGTTGTTGATGTTGCCACCGCCGCCGCTGTTGCTGCTGCTATGGTTGCTGTTGATCGTGTTGGCAATGATATTTGCAGGGGTGGTGGTGTTGGAGTTGGTGGTGCTGTTGTTGGTTGAGGTCGTGGTGGCGTCGATGGTATTTATGGTGCTATTTGTGCCATGCCCTTTCTGCCCAGCCAGGATTTCATCCGCAAGTGCATTCCAAATGGCGGTTGCAGTTGCAGCAACAATCGTTTCGAATGCAAGTCACGTTTTGCGAATGGACACCGAGCAACACAGGGTATTATACGATTCGATTCGATTCGATTCGATTGGGGTTTTTGCATTTCATTTCGGTTCGACATTGGTTATTGGCAGTTCGTTTCGTTAGGTTTCGGTTCGTTCGGTTTCGGACATTTTCAGGTGGGATTATTGTTTATATTATGGTGTGTTTTGATTGTTGGATTTGGTTTGTTCGTACCGTGAATGCAAAGAGAAGAGAAAAAAAATGTATGTGGTTGTTGCTTTAGTTCAGTTGGTAACACACTTATAGAAGTACAAGATTGCATTTGGGTTGTTTGTTGCTGTTCTTCGGGTCAATTCCTAATCTCACCAACTGCACTTCAATCGATCCTTTGCCACGCTCTCTCTCATCCCAACATCTCAACATTTCCAACATCCCCACAGCCCAATATTCCTAACCCATCCCAGTCATGATTCCCTAGAAAACCCATCCCGCCGCTGCCAAGTGTATCTGAATGGTAAGCATTTGTCAGTATGGTGCCAGATCCAAAGGTTCCTCTACAGGATGCCTGTGGATCGGGGCCATCAAGCACTTATGTCGTGGGTTCGCTTTCTAGCAAGTGTCTTATGTTTAGGTGAGGGTGGGTGGGTCCTTAAAAGTATATTAAGCATTTGGTTGGATTTAGCCGGAGATCAGTGGACATGGCTGATTAGTTCGAGCAGGGAAAGTGGGATCAAGTTTCAAAGTGGTGCAGTGATAAAGGTGGAAACTTAAGGCATACATGTTGTACATAGCGATAGATAGATATATATAGATTGTTGTGGGGTTAATGTCGTTGGATGAGGATGTGCGGTTGGGAAACAAAAAATTCTAATTGGAAACGAAAACAGAAACGGAAAAGCGAAACGAAACGAATCTCTATGAATAAGAAACACATATAAATTGTTGGTTTTTGGGTTGTTGTTTAATCTCTTCGCAAACAAGATATGCATTTCTTAGGATTAGCATTAGGTGTGGTGATCCATTATGATTATCGTCTGTGGCAGGATGAGTTTGGGAATAGAAACGAGTGCTTGCTTTTCTCCTTTCTTTCCACTCACGGTATACAACTATGTAATGTATGTATGTATGTATGAATGTACAATTTTTTTGGACTTTGCTTTCTTTAAATTAATCAATCTCGTTATATAAGTTACTATTTTAAGTATAATAATTTACGATTCTATTTATAATAATTTAAAAAAAAATATTTTAAGTTGTATATACTATTTATATAAAGGTGTACGTGTCCGTGTATGAACAAAGAACAATTCTTTTTGTTGCTATGCCTTAGTCGAGTGCCAGTCAACCTGATTTGGCGATCCAACGCGATGCAAAGGACTTCTGCAGGCAACCAAATCAACCAAATCAGGCCAACCTTCGCGGAATACATATTAATTCTCAAGTGTGTGTGGCGCAATCTTTGCGGTGTGTGAACGAAAATCGTATCATTACTGCGTTTAAGTCTTATGGATGCTGGTCAAATATTGTTTTTGGTATTCGTTTGTGTGTGTGTGTGTGGATAGTGATTGAAAATGTTATGAGATGTGTGCAGGCACGGCGATTATCTGAAAAATAACGAACCAGACTTTCAAAACGACATACATCGCTGGCTGAAAATGAAGAGGATCGCTGGGGGGAACAGGTACAGTCCACACTACCAACCATTGGCAAATCGAGGATTAACCTGACATTCTGTCAATCCCGCCTCTCTTTTAGCCTTGCGATTCAACAAGCTTCTTAGCTAAATTTGATTGATCGACAGCCAGTGCAAGACATGGCTGATTGAAAGGATTTGAGAAGCATTGTTGCGGCTCCTCAGTTTCCCCGCGCCTGGATACACTCAAAAGTTTGCACTTAAGGGGTCACATGGGTTATCCAAAAATTCATTTCATTTAAGTACAATAAAATGCCTAAGCAATACTTGTGTAGACAGCGAAATTAAATCGAAATGTTATAATCAGATTTTACACATATTCAAAATGCTGATTGTTTTATTTTCATCGACTATGTGCAAGTGTGGTTTTGTATTACTTTAAATCTAATTGTTCGGTTTCAGCGTTCGATATCAGCGAAAATATGTCCAGTGAATGAGTAGTCTTGAAAATATCCTTTTAAAGACGCGCGCCCCATTTCGGCTTGTGCCACCCATGTAACCCCTTGGCACAGTAAAGAATACATTTTAATATACATTTGCATAGCCTAATCACAATCCTTTGTCGTGGACAATCTTACACAACTACTTTGGGGCACATTGATAACCAATTCCAGTAGCCTTAGCCTAGATTTACATACGTTATACTAGCCCTAATAAATGTAGTCTACAATCTCTTTGTGATGCGATTCTTTGTGGTAAAAGCTGCCTACTTTGGCGATTCCTGGAGGCGCCAGGGGACGTGGATCTACGGGGAGAGGCGAAGGAGTCGTCTCTTTTTGGATGTGGTTTGTGTTTTCGAAGTTTAAAACAATTCGAAGCGATTGTGTGTGGATGAGCGAAGTGTATGGATGTGTGTGCGTGTTTGTGGGGGGATTGTGGAAGGGATCTCTTGGCTTTTCGCTTAGCTAGTTCTAACAGATAATTACCTTGTCATCGTTATCAGACTCCTCGTTGCTGCCCACCTCGCTGCCGTTCTCGGAGCCATCCTTGACCACCGCCTTGATGGCCTTTTCTTGGCGATCCATGGCGCTGCTGCGGTGACGCGTCTTCTTCCACGAGTAGTAGTACTTGACCAAACTGGCTATGGATTTGTCTGGCAGCTGTGGTCGGAGTTGCAATTGCATTTAGGCGGTTCAAAACAATATGCGCGGCTCACTCACCATCTGGCGGATGCGGTGGAAGCTCTTCCCGTGGAACTGGAAGGCCTGTTCGAACAGCACCTTGTCCTCGATGGTCCACTCGTCCGGGAAGGGCGTGAAGTTGGCCAGGTCCATTACGGCACGCTCCAGATCGTGTTTGTGCCAGAACAGCATGCCCAATGCCTGTTCGCCGTTGTAGCCGTACTTTTCCTTGGCCACCGAAATGTACTCCTCCACTGCAAGGTTACAATACGTGTCTTAGTATTCTATTCGCTGGCACAACCCAGAGATCAAATGGGCAAGTAAGCCACTAATACGTACATTTCAGATCAGGAATCTCCTTGGTGGGCGACCATACGAGGAGGGCGCGTTCGTTCATTTGTTCCGGGCGGCGCTCCGCTTCCGGAACGAGCGGCGGACAAACCGCCTGGTAGTCGCGTCCAACGCGGATTTTCTCTATGAAATGAAAATTTGTTTAAAGACCACATCGTGCGGAAAAAGACTACAGGTACTCACCTTCGTACTCAGACTGCTTGGCCTTGCTCTTGCCGTTCCGTTTGGTGGCTGGAAAAGGGAGACGGTACAGATAAGTGGGCTGAAGTGGCAGGAAGGTAATTCCGGGGCGTTTCACTTACAGTTGTCGTCGTCGGAGCTCTCCGGCGTGCCTGCACCTGGCACAGCTGTGGTGGTCTTCTCGTTCGCATTGGCGTTCCCGGAGTGGCCGCTGTTGTTGCCGCTGCCCACGAGGCTGGCGCTGTTGGTGACGCCGCCCGTGGTGTGCGTATTGGGACTGGGGCCGCGCGAACGGCGCCCGTTGCGCACCACATCCGTGGTGTTGCGCTCCGCCAACACCATCTTGTCCCGGATGAGCTGGGCGCGCTTGTTATGCTTCTCCAGGGTGCTAGTTTTGGCTAAACACGAGCACTAGCGAACACGAGCACTGCGGAGCTGCAAGAACAGTGGGGACATGTGTTAACGACTGATTCGGACACGGATGACAGCCGTACTCTGCTCTCCGGCTGAAAAATCCAGCAAATAGAAACTCTGCACCGCGTTTGGCGAGAGTGTGCGCTTGGCAAGAGGCACTTTTCCCGCAACGAGCGCAGAAGTGCGCTGTCAAACAGATACATTCATAAGTGTGCGTGCGTCCGTGTGAGCGTATGCGCGTGTATTGCGTGTGCTAGCGACGCGTGTATAGGTGTATGGGTGAGGGCCAAGCCAGCTGAGTTTGGAAACGGCAATGCATTTGGATTTGAATGCAGGAATCCGAATCTGGCTGGACGGAGGGACACGGAGGGACTCGGAGGACGCCTACCTGGTACTCTGGTGCCCCACAAGCACACAACCGAAGACGCTGCCACACGGATCTCACTGCACGTACCGTTTTCGCCCGCTTACGCAGTACGGCCTGCCGGACGCGGAGCTGGGGCTACTTGGAAAGGAGTACTCTTGGCCAGAAACTCCAGATACGGAACGCTGCGAACGGCTGGTCAGTGGAGTTGTTGCGCGCAGGTAACTGAAATCCAAACTGAAACGCGGAAAAAAAAACTCACTCGCGTACCGATTCTCTCTGGTCGTCCGTGGGCACAGCGCACTTTGTCGCCGACGACCGCAGTTCAGCTTTGTCTGTCGGTTGATCCGATTTTTTGCCCTCGCCTGGCTTCTCGACAGGCGGCCCCTTGGATTATCCTATCCCCGTTTTCGTTGGAGATCGAGAAACGGCTTCGCTTGCCCCTTTTTGATGGACACTCTCAGCACTTTTTCTAGAATATACGTCAGAAAACTGAGCGAATGCTCAAATTAATTTAAACTGTGGCTGTAGCAGCCACGGTTGCAAGGGATACACAAACTATCGATTAGGCCGCTCCGATATTTCGCTTTTGCCCTGTACAGGGATGCCACACGGCAGGCTGTACTGAATTTCGGGCAGACGACATCGATATTCGACATCTGTTTATTCACAGCCAACTTTAATGTGGTTTTACGCCATACATATGATGCTCGTACAGCAATTATGTGACTGATGCAAGCGAGAGCATACAAATACGGGGATATGGGTGATTTGTAATTCCACCCCCATCTGAGCGCAGTCCAGGTGGCAACGACGCTGCCCCCGCATGCCTATCGACCGATATACCGCAGATTCGCCAGTTTTCCGCAAGGTGGCGACTACGGCGGGCGCAGACTAAAAAGACAGACTTTTTTCTATATAATATACGGCAGGAATCAGTGCAAAAACCGATCCAACGCAATGGCTGCTAGATTCATACAGAAAATTGTAAGACCCGTTTAGGCTTAAGCGACTTGACCCGCCCCGCGTCGCGCCTCTTAACCCCACCATACAGCGACCAAACCAATTCTGCAGGACAGCAGTTGATTACGTGCTGGCCAAAAAGTACTGGCCAACTACCACTAACATTGCGATTTTGTTTCTCGTCCGACGCTCCTGCCCTCCAACTCCACGCCCGCTAACCAACCCTGCAAACCACCGATGCAATGATCTGCGATTCCGCGATTCCCAACGACAACAACACATTACGCAAAACACTTGCAGCTCAATCAACTGGGTTTGATTGCAGCGCGTGATGCTCCGGCGGTGACTGCGACGCCAGCAGTGAGCCAGGTTGGTTCCATAACAGCGGCGGCAGCGACGGAACCATCCGGGATCCGCAGTGGGGGCCACCACCTCCTTCGCCAGGACATCAGCTGTCCGTCCGGCGAAAACGAAAAGAGCACAGCATTAGAATTCGCATTCACTTTACATAACACTCTCTCTCTCGCTCCCTCGTTGCGTGGCCGAGATATCGATAACGGCGGGCAGGGCGGGTGGTTCGGACCCTCGAAAATCCCACCCCCTACTCGAGAGGCGGGAAAAAATCAGTTACCGAGATTGGGCCCTGATTTGCGGCCTTATCAGCGCCGTGGGAATCATTTGTGCACTCTAACCTCAACGCGACGAACTGTTTGGCACGGGGGGTAGGGCGGACGGGATTTTTGTTTGGCATGGGCACTTATGTAATCCCGCTAGATGCTGCTGCTGTTGCTGCTGCCCATCTATGCGTTTTCTCGCCACCATTTCTGTAGATCACTCTGTAACCCGCCTATGGTCTTGCTATTTTCCAGGTCAACGCGACTCCCGCCGCCAGCCGGTCCTACTCCTCCGGCACCAAGAAAGTCACCCTCATCCCTGGCGATGGCATCGGACCTGAGATCTCTGCGGCCGTGCAGAAAATCTTCACCGCCGCCAATGTCCCCATCGAGTGGGAGGCCGTGGACGTGACCCCCGTCCGGGTAAGTGTCGTAATCCCAGCCAGAGTTAGTGGTTCAACTTGACATTTCAAATCCAAGTTGAGCGCCATCGCCTTCGAAGCGCGTGGCCGTTTGACAACAGGTGGCAACTACGGTCGTCTGGGCGGTAAATTTGAAATACAACCAGGCTCTAGTTAACATTCCATTGCCATATATTCGATATAAATGCCAAATCAATGGATACGAATCCATGCAATATTTTCGCCAAATATTAATTTGCTCTGTTAAAAGCCAAAAAAAAAATGCATACATATGTCGGAGAAGACGACACATATATAAAACAATTTGCGAGCTAGCTTTATTTATTTACTTCTTATTTCATTTGTGCGTGACATGTTAACAGGGACCCGACGGAAAGTTCGGCATCCCACAGGCCGCCATTGACTCGGTGAACACGAACAAGATCGGCCTGAAGGGTCCTCTGATGACGCCCGTCGGCAAGGGCCATCGGTCTCTGAATCTGGCCCTGCGCAAGGAGTTCAATCTGTACGCCAACGTGCGTCCCTGCCGCAGTCTCGAGGGCTACAAGACGCTGTACGACGATGTGGACGTGGTCACCATCCGTGAGAACACCGAGGGCGAGTACTCCGGCATCGAGCACGAGATCGTCGACGGCGTCGTTCAGAGCATCAAGCTGATCACCGAGGAAGCCTCCAAGCGTGTGGCCGAGTACGCCTTCCAGTACGCCAAGAACAACAACCGCAAGAAGGTCACCGTGGTGCACAAGGCGAACATTATGTAAGTTGGCCACGAGAGCTACTCTTTTTTGTTGTTGTGAAACTAATGCTATTTTCCTACCATTTCTCACAGGCGCATGTCCGATGGTCTCTTCCTGCGCTGCGTCCGCGACATGGCCCAGAAGTTCCCAGAAATCCAGTTCGAAGAGAAGTATCTGGATACGGTGTGCCTGAACATGGTCCAGAACCCCGGAAAATACGACGTGCTGGTGAGTTGAATTACGCAGTCGCTAAAGTATAGTATCAGCGACTAAGCTAATGCCGTCTCCATAATGCCAGGTCATGCCCAATCTGTACGGTGATATTCTGTCTGACATGTGCGCCGGTTTGGTGGGCGGCCTCGGCCTGACGCCCTCCGGCAACATGGGCCTGAACGGTGCCCTGTTCGAGTCTGTGCACGGAACCGCCCCCGATATTGCCGGCAAGGACCTGGCCAATCCCACTGCCCTGTTGCTGTCGGCGGTCATGATGCTGCGCCACATGGAGCTCAACACGTACGCCGATAAAATCGAGCGTGCCGCCTTCGAGACCATCAAGGAGGGCAAATACCTCACCGGCGATCTGGGCGGCCGTGCCAAGTGCTCCGAGTTCACGAACGAGATCTGTGCCAAGCTGTAGACGACGGATCACGGACCATCCGCATAAGCTGTAGCAAGTATCGCCAACCATAACAACAACCGATGAGAACAGAGCAGAGAATTACGCCAGGAATATTGCGCAGAGAAGGAGGATGATGCAGTATGAACAACAGCAATTAAACACTCGCCCCAAACCAAAAAAAAAAAAAAAATGTAGCAGCAGCAGCAGCAACAGCAACAACAGCACTCACTAAACTTTGCCGAAAGTTTCCTACGTTTCCTACCTTTTTACAAATTGTGCCAGCAGCACCGCTCGCCCCGAAAACAACAACAAAATTTCTATATAGCTAACACTACCTAAAGTATTTTTATGTTCGAATACCTAGGTATATTATTTAATTTGCTTAGGCCAAACTTGCAAGCGTTAAAATTCGTTAAATTGCCAATTTTACTTGCGATAGTAAAGTATTTTTGTCGCCATCCAGCCAACACCTTGAGTTATTATTGTTTATATAATTCGTATGCAAAATGATAATCTTATTTAATTTATTGATTATTAATTCTCTAATTTGTTTAGCCCCTTGAGTTGAGTTCAGTTGAGTTAAGTGAGCTCCTTGTGCTGTGCAGCGTGCAGCCGATACTCTTAAAAAAGAATAGAAAGCAATTTTTTGTCAAATTCGAGGCAAAACGTGTGAACGTGAAGCCAGGACTAGTGGAAAGTTGAGTGCAAACGGTTACAATAATTTAATTCTAAACAGAACGCAAGTAAAACTTATTCAAACCAAGAGAGAAATACACAATACAAATGCTATGAAATGAAGGCAATTGTTATTAATAGTTAAGCGAATTGTAATGCAAAGTCATCATGCAATTGTTAAAACTCAATAAAGGAAACAACCAAAATAAAAACACAAATCGCATTTTAAATTGCAGTTTCCAAAACGAAAAGGAATGCAAAATATATTTATAGGGTTCGCAGTTTTTGGTTTACAAAAATAAAAATATGAAGTGTATACATATTCAGGCTTTCGGGAGTCCTCCGATTCTTGTGAGATATATTATAGTTAATACTTGTTAAACACTTGTGAATTATTTGTTGACAAAAGTAAAATGATGTTGATGTTTCTTAATTAAAACGGGGGTATTATTTGACAAAAGTAAAATCGTTTTTTGACAATTCGTTCCATTCTTTAGGTATCGTTTTCGTTTTCCTACAAGAAAAAAAAAAAAAAACAACTGTTATCAAAAATTTATTTTCATTAGCATACATTTTCTGCCTCAATATGTATATCCCTCTTTCATAAATTCCTATATATTACGTGTTCTTGAGAATGAAAACTGTACAGATGATCGATCGACTACAACTATCTCTACGTATGATGAGGCACTGGCATGAGCTTGAGTGAGTGTGCTGCTGCTGCAGTGGCTCCGTCCAAATACACCAAGATCCTCCCTGTTGCACATGTTGCATTTATTCAAATAGCTGCCCAGCAGCTGGGCAGCTTGGTCTGCGGTCTGCCCAGCCCGCCTGCTTTGCGGGTCTCTTTACACATTCATTAGGTTTAGCGACTGGACTGGCGTATGGTCATCTGTGGTATGGTCATCTTACGTAAGTTCTGCTTCCTTCCTGCACACAGGTATCCGTACATATATATTCTGTTGGGTGTCGTATTATGTTGTTGCTTTGGTGCCGGGCATCGATTCGCGATCGAGCTTATCCTGGTCTGTTGCGTTCTGTTCGCGTGTATGCTATGGTTATCCTTACATCCTTACATGTAAAAGGAACTCCGCCTGTCTATCGTACATTTGCAATGCAAGAGATAGGTGAAAGTTCACGAATCTAACTTAGGTTAATTAAGCAAATAATATTTACATTGGCCGTGGCGCAATGTCATCGTCGTCGTCGTCGTCGTCCATTTTCGTGTCAATTCAACTAACAAATAGGCATTGGGCTTCCGTGCCGCTCAAACTAAAATGCATATGCTGCATCTTCTAAATCCTTACTGCAACTCCTTAGGTGTATTAAAAAAAAAAAAATAATAAATTGAACTGTTCATGGACTGCGCTGCTCCTTCGCTCCTTCCTCCTCCGCTCCTACTGAAAAGGAGCAAACTGCAGCATTTCGGCGACGGGCGCCCCCATACGGGATGCGATGGCCGGATTGGTCACGGTAATGGGCAGTTCCAGCGAGGTGGGTACGCCACTGCCGTTCGTCACGCCGATCACGGCCAGACTATCCTCCAGGTTGCCCTCGACCAGCGGCGAAACGCGCCGCAGCTGCATGCCACTGGGACTCTCCAGCGTGGACATGATGGGCGTCTGGTCGAGCAGCGCGTTTGTCTCGTTGGTGCGCGCCGTGATCGGCGGCGTGAGGTGGACATTCTGCGTAGGCATCGGATGCGAAATGAACACCACGCTGCCCGGCTCGTCGTTGCCCACATGCAGTAGACCAGGGCCGTTGCGAGTATCGATGTGAAGCATTCCAACGCCAGCGTTGGCTGCGTTCACGAATTCCGAATCGTCCACGACCTGGCTGCCGACCAGCGCCTGGGAGAGCAGATCAGGGGCGGGGGGCACAGCCAGATCGGCTGTTGACACATCGCCATCCCTGTCGTCCAGCGTCATGTCCTCCACGTTGACCAGCTGCAGATCGCGCTCCTGTAGGTATGCCTCTGCCGCATGTAGAATGTCGCGAGCATTAAGCACGGCTGTCATACTGCCACCGGCAGCAGATGTGCTGGATCCCCCCCCATCCGTGACGTTCACCTCGATGCAAGTGTCCGGCTGTTCTGCCATGCTGAATAGCATCGCGGTATCCAGCTGCAAGTGGAACCCGTTCACGTTTAACTGCATTATCTGCCCAATTAGTTGTTCGCCGTGCAGAGACAATTCCTCCTCTTCGTTCACGTAGCTACCGGCGGCTGCCAAGGCGCCTCCCTCGGCCACCTGGCTGAGTGGTGTCATGATGCCCATCGCGTCCACAGACTCAACGTCGTTCTCGTTATTGTAATCATTATCGGCCTCGCTTAGCAACATTTGCGGCGACAGTTGGCGCGGCGACACCTGATCCTGGACGAGTTCCTGCTCAGTCTCCATTTCCATCTCCATCTCCATCTCCATTTCCGCCTCCGCCTCCGATGGCTCCACCACCTGGGCCACCGCGTCTTCGCCCAGAAAGTCAATGTCCGCAAAGACGGCGGACAGCGGATGGCCGTCGGCAAGACGCGGCGGCTCCAGCAGTGTCTCCCGCGGCACCGGCACCAGGTGGTTCTTTTCGTTGTCCAGGTACAGCGCCACGTTGTTCAGCGGCGTAAAGTTGTTGTTGTTCAGCGAGCACAGCATGAAGGTGTGACTGTAGCCCGGGATCGGTCGAGTCATCACCGCGCAGATGCGTCCAGCGCACAGTTGTGGCGGCTGCAAACGAGGAAACAAGGAAACAAGGAATGGCTCCTTCAGTTATATAGTCCTGGTCTCGAAAGTCAATACAACACATATACAAAAACTAAAATACCATACAAATAATAAAATATACGACAGAGATGAAAGTTCAATTATATTTGATACTTTTAGCCTTGGAAGAACAGAATATATAATATTTAAAATCGATTTTTTAAGATGCACGGCTGTATTGGGAGTGGGTGTTCATGCCAACATTTCTGCGTGCATCCATGGAATGACTTACGTTCTCGGGACTCTCCTGACCATCCTTGGCGTCGCTTGACGATTCCTCGCCGCCTTCGCTGCGTGACCCGCTCTCCGCGTGGTCACTTGGAGCGTTCTTCGAGCGGCGACGCTGCCTTTTCTGTCCACTGGCCTGCAGCAGTGTTGCAGGAGGAGTCAGGACCGCTGGCGGCGATGGCGGGGTGAAGCAGAGGCGCTGCTGCTCGCGCAGATCCACCAGCTGCTGGTGGGCCCTGGCCATGTCCGCATCGCTCAGGGCTCGGGCACAGCTTAAATGCCTGGTGGGTCGATTTAGGCCAATGGCCGACTGGGTGGTCGCCATCGGAGTGACTTGCGGGTAGCTGGCAGGGCGGCGCGAGGTTTGCAGCAATGAAACCGGCATCACCAGCTCCACGGCATCCAGTGCGATGTCCATGTCCATTGCCATCTGGAACCTCCTGTCGTCAGATACTTCTTCTTCATCCGTAGCCATTGCGGGCTGTTCACCTTCGGAGCCGACCCCAGTCTCCTTCTCTTCCCCGTCCCGTTCTTGATCCTCTGATGACGACGCGGCCAACGGCATGCCATCCAACTCTGATTCGTGTACGCCTGATTCTTCGGGGAATGGCATTGTTCGGCTCCAGCGCGCGGGGGCCTGGCGACACTTCTCTGCACTACGACCACTGGCCACATCGGCCTCGTACTGGCGCAACAGCTCCTCTTCGCGCTCATTAAGCAGCAACTCGCCAGGCTGCAGCTGGTAACAGTCTTCGGGGATCGGAGACAAGCGGCCCAACTCGTTGTCTACCTCGGACTCTAGCTTATCCTCCGACTTTTGTCCCAGCTCCTGCTCCTGCTCCTGCTCCTGCTCCTGCTCCTTCTCCTGCTGGTCTTCCTCTGCCGCCTGGTCATTCTCTGCCGCCTGGTCATTCTCTGCCGCCTGGTCATTCTCTGCCGCCTGGTCGTCCTCTTCCGCCCCTTGCTCCATTGGCTCGGCGTCATCAATCATATTCTTCACATCTCGATCTTCATCGTTTGCTTGCGGCTGATCTGGCGGGTCTTGCGACTGTTCATCGCCCTCATCAGGCAGGTGTGAGTTTGTGTGGCGGCTGCCATTGCTGTCTGAGGATGTGGATGGCATGTTTCGGTTCCAGCGCGCGCGGACCTGACGAAACTTCTCTGCACTGCGACCACTGGCCACGACGGCCTTGTACCGGCGCAACATCTCCCGTTCGCGCTCATTAAGCAGCAACTCGCCAGGCTGCAACTGGTAACGGATTTCGGGGATCGGTGAGAAGCGGCCCAATTCGTTGTCTGCCTCGGACACTGGCTTATCCTTCGACTTTTGTCCCAGCTCCTGATCCTGCTCCTGCTCCTTCTCCGGCTGGTCGTCCTCTGCCGCCTGGTCGTCCTCTTCCGCCCCTTGCTCCATTGGCTCGGCGTCATCAATCATATGCTTCACATCTTGGTCTTCATCGTTTGTTTGCGGCTGATCAGCCGGGTCTTGCGACTGTTCGTCGCCCTCATCCGGCGAGTGTGAGATCGTCCGGTGGCTGCCATTGCTGTCCGTTGAGTGAAGGCTAGAGGGTTGATACAAATTCGGCAGCCTAATATCCTCTAGGATAAGCACGCCACCACGCTGCACCGGTTGCGTGGCGTCAACGATGGCGGCGTGGATGAGTCCGGCGCCCGAGGCGGAACGCTGCAGCTCGCGTGCCTCTTCTGCCGATATCACTGCAATGTTGGAGGCTATGGAACAGCTGTTGCTGGAGCCCGGCTCCGGGGATAGTGTTCCGATGCCGTGCGAGTCCGAGCTAGAGCTTGAGCTGCTCGTGTTGCTGCTACTGCTGCTCGTGTTGCTGCTACTACTGCCGCTGCTGCTGCTGCTGCTGCTGCTGCTGTTGTTGCTGCTGCTGCTGCTGCTGCTTCGGCTGCTGTGGTTGCTCAACTCCTCGTGCTTGGGTGAGGGATTCTTCTGACGTGTCATTGGCCTGGAACGCTGTAACGGGCGACGGGATGATTCAGTCTTGGATTTGTTGCGGCGCTTCCTCGTCATGCTGCCACCCAGCACTCCCTTGCTGCTATATTTGTTGCTGTTTTTGACGCTGATGGCCCTGCTCGGTTCGTGATTGGATAGCAGTGTACCGACGCAATTCGCCTCCTGGAGAGGACTATAAGTCCTGGGCGCAGTCAGCTCCTCTTCGTTGGCGCTTGGCAACGTGGAAGTCATGGAGGCTGGTAGCAGATCCTCGTCTGGTGGACATGCCATTTGATTTGTTGATTTGTTTCGTGACTTAAAGATGCGCTTTTGCGGCTCCTTGATGGGCAGGAACATGTGATCTCCCGCCTCGCCCTCAGGTGCGTCCTGGGGAATCGCTTCTTCAGACTCTACGGCATAGGCTGCTACCTGCTGCCACGGCTCGGGCTCCACGTCAGGCTCACGGTGTACCTCCTCCTCCAGAGTCTGTATGCCTTCCTTGATTGTCGGTTTGTGGACATCTTCAAAGCCCTTGAAGGCGTTATCGTAGGACACGTTGTCGTCAAGTTCGTTCTCATCCACAGGTTCCTCATTCCTCTCGAGTGTGTCCTCCTCAGCGGGTCCTTTGCCGTTGACATCAGGACGATTGGTATTCGTTCGGCGCCTATAGCTCAAACCATTCTGGCCCTCCTGCTGCTGTACATCCTCCTCCTCCTCGAAGTCAAAGCAGGACGGTATGTTGCTGGCCATCTTCGACGAGGACGCGGCCTTATCACTGACATTGACATTGCCATTGGATTGCGAATAAGCTCCCCGGCCGCGCTGCCTCGGCTCGTCTTCTACGAATACGACGCTGCCATTGGAGCTAGCATCGCTATCCTGAATTAAAATCGGCTCGTCAACCTCCGCGTCATCGGGGTCTTGCTGGCTGTCCTGCACGTCGAATTCCTGCACGACTACGTCGCGCCGATCCTTCTTTGGTATGTTGCGTATGCGCTTCTTGGCAGCACCGCCATCAGTCTTCTCCTGCTCCTGTTCTTTCTCATCCGCATGTTGCTCTGTCGCCGGCGGTGATTTCACGATTCCGGTATCCTTCTCAACCGGCTGCGGTGTCTCCTCCATCGACTCGTCCGTCTCGTCGTCGCCCCATTCCGCCATCAGACTTAGCTGCAGCTGCTTGGAGGCGTCAATGCTCCTCTGCATATGCTGGAGATTCTGATTCGGCTGTGCGATGTCAGCCATTGATGTCGTTGGCTCTGGCGATGGACTGATGGGCAGATTCGGCTCTGCCACCTGTTTTTCCGATTCATGTTTGTCCCCAGCCGGACGATTGATTAAAGGCGATGTGAGGAGCGCAGAAGATATATGCGCATCACCAGTTACGGTCGTCGTTCTATTCCTAGAGATCGGTTGCTTGCGCCGACCTGCGCTTCGAGGCGAGACGATGCTCGATGGCGATGTCGTCATCGTTTTCCGTAAGGGATTGCCCCTTCTGGGCGAAATAACTGGCTCACTAGTGGTGGCAGCCAGTGTGCAGCGTCTGCGTGAATTACGACGCGAATTTACCTGCACAGGTGGCGGCAGAATCTCCGTAGGGACGGCCATTGGCGAAACACCTTGCAGGCGCCTGCTCATGGAGCGTGTGAGACGACGTTGCTTTGCCGGCGGCGACTGTGGAGCGGGCATGGTGGCTCGCAGTTGGTTTGAGCGCTGGCTACCCGGATCTCGAGATGTCGCAGTTCTGCGTCGCGGGTTCACCGCAGCGGGCGCCTGCGACGACGCGGAGGAGCTCTTTCGTGTGGGAACAGACGCGGAAGCGGAGCCCGGGGAGCTGCCCGCATTGGAGCCAACAACGAGCTCGATGCTGGCCAACGTTTTGTCAACGATGCTCATCACCTTCTCATGCTCCTCGTTTGTCAGCGGTACGTCAATCATAATGGACACGTGGCGCGAGTTGCAGCGCACTTCGTTGTTCCGGCTCTTTTGGCCGTTCACTTCATGCACGATGGTGGTGTGGGAACGACGCGACGCTCGTCGTGGACTGGTGGCCGGACTGGTGGTCGTTCTGCTGGCCGTTCTGCTGGTCGTTCTGTTGGCCGTACTGGTGACCGTATAGGTGGTGCTGTTGCTGCTGCCAAAGTTGTTGCTCGACTCCATGTGGTTGCGCCGGTGGATGAGCAGGACGCTCATACTGTTGGTGTGAAAGTTGCACATGGTGCACTCGAAGGCAGCGTCACGGGGCGGAATCGTGGCGCCGCCCCCGATGTCCATGATGCGGAACGTGGACTCCTGCTGTCGGAATACGGCTTTATCATTGGCATGTAGCGTTGCCGAGCTACTTACTCGACCCGCTGCCGAAGGCACTCCGCTGCTGCACGCATTGCTGCTCAGCACGCCGCTGCTGTTGCTATTGCTCGAAAGGCAGGCCTTGATGAGGCTTTCCGGACGGGCGGCGGGTCCGCTGCAGACCTCCGCTAAGGACGATGTCGACGAGCGATGGATGCGACCGCTACGCGATTCGGCGATCGCCACGTCCTCTGAGAACTTGTCGGCCATGTGGATTCCTTCGGCTTTCTCTGCAAGTGAAACAGATATTGGACGCTTAGCATATGCAGAGGTATCAGAAACTAACCCAGGAATCTTATAACAGAGACAAATCTGCGCTATTTCTTCTGCTGTGTGTTTTCGAATTTTCAAATTCAAATACTATGTAATGTTTCTTAGGATATTTGTTCTATTCCCGAATGTTAAATGCAAACAAATTGAAGTCTGAATTTCTGAAGTCTCGGGTTACAACTCCAACATTAAATGACATTAATTTTGTCGCCTACTTTATAAAATTTTTTTTTGAAAATGGTAATAGATAAGGCAATAGATAATAATAAAAAAGTTATATTTCGTACAAAAAACAAAAACTATTTAAGAAAAACTAGAAATTCGAAATAAGGCTAAATTGTTGATAAATTGTCGTTTTTAATTATTTTGCGCAATATTTATTGTGTTTTGCTTTTTAGGTTATGTTTGCATGTGTATATGTATAGTTTAGCAAAAGCCAGAAAATGCGCATATCAAAATGATTTTCCCAATAGAAGTCGACTTTTTTATGGTTATATTTTGGTCAAAAATCCTAAAGCAAAGTAATATGTACACACATACATACATATATAAAATACTTTTACAAAGCATTACCATGTAGATTCCTGCAAAAGAGTGTAACAGAATAAAGCGTTCCCCTTCCATATAAAGTACATATATAGTTGTCTTGCTCTATCTTTCTGTTCGTGCGTATGAACGTCGAGATGTGGAAGACGAAGAGAGCAAGAAATAGACTAAGCATGCACGTTCGTGTGGCGCGTCACTTTGGACGCATGTACGTACAATATCGCCAAATATAAAAAGAAATGACTTACTTTTGCCGCGCTTAATGAACTCCTCCTTGTGCTCGCATTCGAAGGGATAAATAAGCTTCGCGGAACTCACTTGCTCGCTGCGGACAATGAAGAAAGAAAAAGAATAAGAAAAAGCATGTCACGCTAAAGTTGAAATGGGCAAACTCACAAGGTTTTCTCGTTGAAAAACGCCACAACTGCGTACGGCGGGCGCGTGGTGTTGACGAAACGAAAGTCCTGCGACGAGGTCACTTCGCCGGGCCACCAGATCTCGGTGTTGTGGATCTTTACCCAAACGATTTCGCCATCGGTGTACTGCGACTCCTCCGGCGTCTCGTTGCGAAAGCGCGGCATGGTCCCGAGAATTCAAGGCTATCCTTGGCCTGCGATTTCTTCTGGAATTGCCGGTGCGTAGTCACTCAGTGATATAATTAATCCTAGCAGACGAGGATGAAGAAACACCACAAAACACTTCCCGGCAGCTGAAACCCAATTGAATGAATTGAAAATTAAGAAATTTGCTAGAAACTTCCGTCCCCTGACATGCGAAAATTTTAACTAGCGAAAAAGTCAAATTTTGCGAGCTAACTAGATCGCGTCTGGAACCGATTTTTATCTATCGGAATCTTTGGTTCAGTTTGGTATTTTTAATGACACGTGCTTAACAGAAAACTTTGGTACTTAATTGGGAAAGATATCCTAACTTACATACATATGCATATATGTATGTATTTAAATAAATTAACTTTGTTATTGTCAACCGATTGTAAATTATGTTAGCTATTAGTATTTAAAACGTATTATTAAATAATTTCAAATAATAATTTAAAGAATATCGTATGTAAAGTTTACATTTACCCTCGTATTACTTTTCCTCTATCAATTTGAATTTTTTTTTTTTCTTCTAACGGGAATGAAACATTTGATGCATTTGAGCATGGGTTCTTTTGATAAATTGTATTTATTGTTGATTATTTGAAATAGTATTTATGTATTGTAGTTACAATATTTATTCCACACATACATTTACAAGCAACATATACATAGGCTAAAAAGTGTGTCGGGCAAGTGGTTTCAGTTAAACAGAGTTGGCAAATGGAATCCGTGAGTTTATCCTCTCGCTTAGCTATAAAATTCGCTCAAAACGGTTATAAAAAATAGACAACGAATTAGATTAGAGCACATTTAAGTATACAGCGTTAGAATCAATCAAGTTTTTAGTGGCTGGAGCACTCAGCATGCGGTATGCCAACCGCCTGCATGTGAAGCCAGGGGTAACTAATCACATTGAATCAATCAAGCCAGGACTTCTCCATTTACAGGAGAAGGTGTGTATTGTGTAAATCTAGATAGGTGTTTAAGTCTGTATTTTGCTTTTATCAAAGTATATAGATGTTCTAGAAAATTTTAAAAATATTTAATCGTTCATTAAAGTACATAATAAAACAGCACAATGGATCAATCACAATTTCATACGCAGTCCTTCGACGCCACGTTAAGTAGAGATGCCACCACATCCTTGGAGCAGGTGCAGGAGCAGTTGTCAGTGTTGCCCTCGCATGACCACGTCCGTGTCTTTGTCCGTTTCAGTTGGGCTGTCCGGGATGCGCTGGGGGAAGAATTAGTGCGGGATCTGTTCTGGGATTTGGGGGGGCGGGGTTGGCGGGCAAGTGTCTTGGAGGTTGGGGCAGCCGTAGCCGTTCCAGCAGCCGTGCTTAGATTGTCTTGGATTTCGGAGGTGGATGTGGATGCACGGGGTGCAGGCGACGCCGTCATTGGTGCGCCTGGACATCGACGCGCCCGCCATTGCCGTTCGTGGCCGTCGCCACATCGTCACCCACAATGAGCACCTTGCCGACGCCATCGGGTGCCACCAGCTCGCCGCTGAGGCCATCCAGTCCTGGCTCACTGACGTCGCCGGGAATCTTAGGCTTGGGACGATGCGTGTCCACCGCATCGATGGGCAACTTGATGTGCTCCACCTTGCAGCCGTAGGCCACCGGCGTCAGCTTGATGACCGTGTGCAGCGGCACATACAGGTAGGGCAGCTCGTCGGCGGACTTGTCCAGGAAGTAGGCAAAGAGGCAGCGCAGCACCGCCTGGTGCGAAACAACCAGCACATTGCCCTGTCGCTCCAGCTCCATGATGACCGGCTCCAGTCGAGCCACAAGATCCTCGTAGCTCTCGCCGCGCGGATAGCGATAGGCGAACTTGTTAACGTCGCGAGCCTTGAATTCCTCGGGGAACTTCTCCTTGATTTGCTCGTACGTCATTTCCTCGCAATGACCGGCATCGATCTCGTTTAACGCCTTCCAGCGCTCCTGCGGCGCCTTCACATCGGCCACCGTCTGAATGGCACGCTTCATCCATGACGTCCACACGCGCAGACCGTCGATCTGCTGCTGGGCGATGAAAGTGGATAGCGCATTGGCATACTGGTGGCCACGGGCGCTCAGGTTCGAGTCGCCGCCGATGAGCCCGCTCAGGTTGTACTCGCTCTCGCCGTGACGCGTCAGGTAGATGGTGCGCGGCGTAATGTGGATGTTCATCAGGTAGTAGACAATGCGCGACTCCACGTGACCCTCGTTATTGTAGACGACCACCTTCTTGCCGGCGTTGTACACCTTCATGAAGCTGAGGTGCGACTCGGTAACCTCGTCGATGGGCTGGTAGCGCTCTTCGTAGTGCTCGATGCGCTGCAGGAAGTCCCGCACCACCAGCTCCGTGTTCATGTTAAGGTAATCTGGTGAGCTGACCTTTACCTCCAGAATATTCTGCTCGATAATCTGCGGATCGTCGCAAATGGACTCGACGAAGAACAGGCGGAAACCATGCTGCTTCACGACAATGTCGTGGATCAGCTGGCGACGGTCGCGCGTAGAGTTGGTAGCATCGAACACGGCGATGCTTCCCTGGCCGCTCAGCAGCCAATCGCACGAGTCGTGCAGCGCCTGATTGGCGCACCGGTTGCGGATGGCCATCGCCTCCTCGTTGTCGGCGCGGAAGAACTCGTGCGACTTGTATGCTGTGGTTGCATGACGCCTGTACTCGCCCAGATTGAAAACACGCGTGGAGATTCCGATCCAGTTGAGGTAGCGCGCTAGCTTCTTGGAGATAAAGGTCTTGCCGCGCGCCGGCAGGCCAACCATGGCGATCACATGCGGCGTGGTACAGTCGGCAATGGTCCGTTCGCCCCGGATGGGGAAGGGTTTGGTCATCACGGTCTCCGAGGTGGGCGGCAGCAGCTTGCGCAGCTCCTCGGACATCACCGACGGACAGACGTGCAGCTCATTCTCGATGGCCAGGTCGGCGGTCTTCTTCAGCTGATTCAGCGAGGTGGTGCGCACGCGTAGCGACGGCGAGGTGTTGTACGGCATGTCCATGATGCTGGTGGCGGTCACGGAGCGTGCTAGCTTCTTGGCAACGGCGGATGCGGCTGCTGATGCTAATGCTGTTCCTGCTGCTGTAGCGCTCGTGGATGACGAGGATGTGGACGAGGCGGAGGAGGAGGAGGATGAGAAACTGGAGTACGCGCAGTTGCTGCACGTGCACAGGTCGTCGTTGTAGGACGATGTGAATCGGGTCGATGATGGTGGAACGGGGCGGGGGAGCAGGGTGGGTGTCCTTCTATTGATGGACAGCAGGGGCAATGGCAATGTTCCTACTTGATCCTCGTCTTGCTCGTCGATTGAGCTGCTGTTGCTGGCTGAAAGTATCTGGTTTGGGTTTGCTTTTGTTCGTTGGGCTTCTGATGATGCTCCTTTCACTTCGCCTTCTCTCTGTGATTTTTGGGGCTGATCAGCTGTTCCTTCTGCTGCTGTTTGTTGTTTTCGTAGCGTGGCAAGACATGAAATTAGTGGAGTATTCGAACATAAATGTTTGTTTTACTGGGTTGTTAAATTGTCGAATGGAATGATAATGTTGTGATTTGTGGAGATGCGAGGAGCTGCTTTCAGATGCAATCCAACAATATTTGGGTACTTTGAATTGCCGAATTTCGAGAGGATCTGGATTAGAGATTGAAAAAATCAAGAATGTGTCGCAAATAAAGTGGGTACCTACGAGGTAGCTACAATCCGCACAAAAACTCAATGTGGGTAGATACAAATATGTATGTATGCATGTGCACAAATGTGTTTGTGCTAATATTTGACTTCTTTGCTCTTGACGATCGAAGACGAATGAAAGTGAAACTAAAGCGAAACAGAAACAGAAACATACACGAAAGGAGGAGAGGAGGAACACAAAACGTGCGTGCTGCGTGGGCGACGCTCTTTTTCAGTGTGAGAAATCGGGCGGGAGAGAGAGAGAGCGTGAGCACGCGGAATTAGCACAAATAATAAACGAACGAAGGAAGCACACACTAAAAACAAAACGAAACGGAAAGAAACCAGTGAAAACAGCTGACGAATCGTATCGAGTCCAATCGAATTGAATCGACTACTTCTCACACTGTTCGTTATCGATAGTTTGGTGCTCGGTGCAGTTCGATGGCATCAGGGTTGCCAGCTCAGCCGATTATAGCGGGACTACCTGGAATTATTGCCAAATTCCCAGTTACTTTCAAATATTTAGTATCTTTGATACGATCTGGATTAAATGCAAAAAAAAAAACAAAAACCAAAAACACGCACACACAAACTACAAATGGAATTCAAATGCGCTCATTAACAAGTGGACTATTTATGGGTCCACTTGTCGCCGTATCGAGTATTTTTATATGGAACCGCTGTTAATTATTGCCCCAGACTATCAACAATACAATGCAAACATAACGACCGGGGGTTCGTCGAAATCGGCTTGAAAACCAGGGGAACTTCGATGGAAATTTACCACAGGGGCCGTGAAAATGATAAAGACGGGGCAGAAATTACAGGCACCGTGACCGTCTTAATCGCGGCCCAATCAGAAACCCAGTAATCTAACCACAAACCCCACAAACCGAGCAATCTTTCGGGATGGAAAGCCTCACACGGATCCAATATCTCCCAAAAATTCTCACTCTCGCTGTTCTGTTCTCAAACACATTTACCACGTTCCCGCAGTGTGATCGTTAAATGTTTACAGATATATACATACATATATATGGACTATAATCAAAATAAAAAAATAGCAAAACAATGCTAACTTCTAAGCACTTTTTCCATGTCGCCTAAGATCTGAAGATAGACATTATCAATGTTCCAAATCATAAATAATAACTTTACTTGCCAAGCTCTGCGTGGTAAGTTGTAAGTTTGTAAATATTATTTGATTTACAAAATAATTACATATGTATACTTTTGGAAACTCTTATTAAAAGTCAATCAAAACAAATTTCATGGTCGCTGTAATTCACTAAAAAAAATCAATTAAGTATCAATTATGATACAATAGGATTATAATCGAACTTTTAATATCATACTATTAATTGGGGGATGTATCTTTATCTTATAGATGTTTAATATTTTCTAAAAGGCAACTGATTCTGCACTGCGTATGCGTATTTTTTGACTTTGGCATTTGTTGTCACAGCAAACTGAATTTATGTGGCCATTGGCCGAGAGTTGTTGCTGGTTCGATGTTTATGTTTATTAGTACCAAATGGGCCACAAACAAAAACGAGTTCCACTCAAATCTCACTGGCAATGGATATCATAGTCTAGTATTACTGGCGGGGGACTCAAGCCTCATGGCTTTGTGGGAACTGGACGAGTTGATAATAGCGTTTATGGTGACCAATAATTTGTGGAATGTGTGAATTTCTGCGTCGAATTGTTTACCTGGATCGACTGGCGAAGACGGCGGGCGGAGGCTTGTGGATCCGTCGAGGAGCCGGAGAGAACACAACGAATCGCAAAAGGTGAAGCAGACACTGCGCTGAACGCTCAAACACTGAAAAACTAGTGCCGATTTCCGAGAACCCCGATCGTCGGCGGGCAGAGAAAAGCGTCGTCGACGCCGGCGCTAATGGCAAATAGCTAATGGCATATGGCATATGGCATATAGCATATAGCATATAGCATGTAGCTAATAGAGCTATAGGCACGAAATGTAACTGTAACGACGACGACGACGACGGCTGGGTTTCCAATTCAAAATGAAGAATCATTGCTTAACTGCGCAGCTACAGTCAGATTTCTCGAAAGGAACCCGTTTTTGAAAACATGGTTTCTAACTTCAAATATTAATTGGATTCTTTGTTTACTATTGGGGTAAATATCATTGGTGCTTAAAAATTCAGCATGGAAAAGAAAAACCCAAATTAATTAACATAATACAACAGAAATATGTAACGTTTACCCACCCAAGTAACCGAGCTAAGAACTAGAAAGTTCCGAACACTAGTGGGTTGCACCACAAATGTCCACTAAATCTATCACTTTTTTAGCACCATTGTGCATGTTATCAATGTTCTACTGCATCTCAGAATTGGCCATGACAATTGCGCACATTCGTATTGACCACTGAATTGTTGAATTGTTTGCGCACGGTGTGTTGTTGCGCTTCCTGGTGGAATTGACATTGCCGGGCGGAATGCAAAGTTCACCCCACAAGTCGTCTTACCCTTAACTCGAACCTCACGTGTTCCGTCCACAGGGCCGCCCGACGCAATCTAGCTGGCTGGTCTGACCAACCATATCGACCATCCGACTGGGCAGATCGATTGCTCGGCTCAGATGTGCGTCATTGGCTTACGGGAAGGCAATCGATTCGATCTGCTCTGAAGCCATCAGAGAGCCGCTTCCCAAACTGGACCACATGGCCTGGCCAGCTCAAGGTCGAGATTGGCGATAAACAGATCCGATTGGGTTAGACGATCACGCATTCGGGACGTGGATCGTCAGGTGCAGCTCGTCTGCACTGCACTCCCTTATCAACGAGGCGAATTGCCAGCTCAAAACCTGTTCCCGTTTTCAGTTCCAGTCTAGTTTTGGTCGGAATTAAGCCAATATGCAAATTTCATTTCTAGCCAAGAGCCACACCTATTAGTTCGCAGTGTAATTGTGGAGAATACTGCGTCATTTCATTTTTGATAAATTAAGTTTTAAGCGCTTAAACAAAAATTCTTGGCGCTTTTCTCGAATATCATTGTTTGTTGGTCTAGAACGCAACGCGATTAATTTTATACATAACTGAAAATTTGTCTAAAATCGCTTTAAAGAACACCTTCTTATATACCATTTTACACAAAGTTTGATTATTTGACAGAAATATGCCAAAATGTCTTATCGCACATTAAACGTGCAATTGAATATTCATTATAGAATTTGTAATATGCAAAATATTAATATGAATTTTACACACCCAAATGAGTTTTGTTTGCTAGTGATTAGTGCATCTCATTAGCTTAAAGAAGCTGGGTTCGGAAAAATTGAATTTTTGAAATTTTAAAGCTGGAATATTTATCGAAAATTTTTATTTTAAAGAGGTGGGCTAACGAAATTGGTTATATTTTAAGTGTAGGCAATCGAAAAAATGCTTGTTAAAGGTTTTTTTTTAAGGGTGGGCAAACGATAAAAACTAATAATATTGGTTGGGCAAACGTTTTTTATTGATACTTTTTGGTATCAAAGGATTTTTTATCTCTGAGTAGATATTTTGATATGTAGGTATATTTGCTAAAGTATACATATTTTTCAAAAATCTACAGGGTGGGCAAAGTTTGGCAAACAATGTTATTGCGATTTAAAAAAAAAAATTGAAAAAAGTGAAATTTTTTATTTTCGAAAAACCATATCTCAAAAACTGGACGTGGGGAAAAAAAAAAACTAATTGGTGGGCAAACAATTAAAGCTTTTAAATTTCAAAAATTCGATTTTACCGAACCCAGCTTCTATGAGCTCATCTCATTGGCTTCTCCCAAATCTTTTGGTGGAAAGTAATCTTTGAAGAGATCAAAAACTCTTAAGATACTGTAATTTCATATTCCTAATTCACATCTGGTAGGCAATCACATTTAATCGTTGTTGGTTGTCCGTTGGTACTGCTTAGGATTGATTGAAGATGGCGATAATGAAGATGGTCTGGCGACCACCTGGCACCGCCTAACCCACATCCGACTCCACAGATAAGTTTCAAATAATGCCACGACAAAGTGCTATTAAACTAAGTTAACAGGCGCCTAATCTCTCTCATACACACTTGCACTTGAAATGCTAAGCACGTATGTATAATCTAAATGGAAATTGGCTACAATCATCTCTATCTGCTACTCACTATTTAAAGAGCAAGCCACAAACAAATCGCTATCAAAATGGAAGTAATTCGTCCGATAAAATGACGAAGAAGAATGTTTGCAATCAGTAAGTGTCATAACGAACATATATGTATGTATATGTACATAGTAGTTCCTTGTTGAGGAACAGAGGATGTAAAATTCGTAATTTGTTCATGTTTTTCGACTATCAAATAGATATAAGTCTGAGTATATCAAGCTGTTATCGGAGCTATTTTGCTTTTATCTAGATTAGATCTACATATATATGTATATATATATTTATATGTACATTGCCAAATGCGCGAATGTTCAACGCAAACATTGCGTTCTGTTATGAATAAAAATCCATTTTATGTGACAAACGACAATAGTACACAGTTGCAAAATACAATATCCGCATTGTGTCTGCCTCGTGGAATCTAAAAATTGGATCGTCATAGGTTGACTGACTCATCCGCAAGATCAGCGACGCAATCGGAGAAATGGAGCAATGCAGAAATGGCGAATGCGACCATGCGGACACAAGTGGTACAATCTCCCACCGACTGGCTGATAATCTCGCCCAACTGTCGGTGGTCCCTATCGGAACCACCGAAAATAACGCTCAACAGCAATAACAACATTTTCAGCGGCATGAAAGTCCGGCCGGACAGGGCCTGATAAGACTGATAATGGCACATTGCAGAACGGAACGGCGACTCAACTAAATGAACTGATGAGCGAAGGGAAGGGAGCAGAGAAGTCCATCGGCGTATGATGGCGGTGTTTAATACCGATTATGGTCGCCTCGTCGGTTATCAGCGGGCCAGAGCTATGGCCAGAGCCATAGATCACTGCCACATTTGGATAGCGGCAGAGTTCATAAACGCCTCCATCATCCATCGCCTCCCCGAACAGGCGCCTTTTATCGCTCCTCCAGGTGGCAATTTACGATGCACGGCACGGTGTTCACGTGAGTTGCGAGTGAGTGGTGCTGCTGCCGATGGCGATGCTGCGTGGGTGGATGCTAAATTGGGTCTGCCAAGCGGCAAATGCAAAACTTTCCACCTCACTGGCGAAAAGAAACAAACACTGTTGCCACTCGATATCTAGCCTCTGCCTCTGACTCAGCCGCATTGAGTCATTACAGCCCCTTTTGCGGAACCATTTTACCATTATATACATATGTACATATGTGCGACATCAAAGCCCTCTGCCCTCCGTCCATTTCGTATCATCAGTTGAAAGATCGGGAGTTTTCTGTAACTTGCTATATCTACGCTTTACAGAAACAGTGAGCCCTTGATATGAGTGCAAAAAAAAATCTATACAATGTTCATGCACTCTTTAAGATTCTTCATCGTTTTTGGTTCTGATTATTTGTAAGCTTCTTTTAAATTTCAACTTAGCATCCCTTAGTTTGCAGAGTATGCTGATTAGGTAAATGATTTCACGTATTTGCGAATCATATAGACATCTGTATTCACAAAAAAAAAACGAAAAAAAACGATCATTCTATGGCAGACATAGTTCACTTGAATTGATTTTCGCACTATAATAGTTTAACTTTGCTCAACCGGCAATGTTTGCACATATGTTTGTTTTCATCATTTAACAACTGCGATTCCATCTAAAAATCAATTAGAAACTACCCAAAGACGTTTGACTTGATCGCAAAAGGGTTATAAGTGGGCGCAACCCCATAATACCGATCAGACCACCTGACCCGGGTTCTAATTGCGTTTCGCGAATAGCTCCAATGGGACTCGTGACCACCTTGCTTTCATTTCCCATTGTAGTAGGGTGGAGCATTTGGCCAGTTCGAGCAATGGTATGTGTCATAGTTATTGTCTAGTTTCGATATTACAACTTTACGCCCCTCATTAAACAATTTTTAATTTTAGAAAGCAAACAAAAAAGAATAGTGCTCTTCGCTTTTGACATTCTAGACTTCAGCTTATATGAATCAATTTTACAAATACATGACAAATTACATGACAATATTGTTTTGGATTTTTCAATGCAGTGCAATTTCTATAGATTAAGTGCAGCATGCAGCACACTTCTGAATACCGAATGCAGCTAAAAGTTTTCTGTAGTTCAACTATTTAATATGGAGACACCCTGTGTGTGTGTGTGTGGGATTCACTTTTCACCGCTGTAGGCACATAGATAAGCCCCAACTTTCGGTTTCAATGCCATGTGCTGCACTGGGCTCAAAAGGGATTGGGCTCTAAGCACCGAAGCCTAGGCTCCTATCCGTGGAACACATGTGTCATGTGACTGGTAGTAGTAGTCCGTCGATATCCGAAGTTCGGCAGGGCACTGAACTGAAATTGAAGCCGTAGACAGCTTCCGATCAGCAAGGTGATATTCGCTGGGCCCCACCAGACACAAACAAACAAACAAACAAACAGGAATTATAAATAACGGACCCTCAAGGCCGCCGGAGGGGCGGAAAAGGGGTGCAAAGCGGGTGGGAATGGGGTGGCTTGTGCAAAGCGGTCAGGTGATACGGATAGCAAGTGAAAAAATGACCAAATCACAGCGATTCCTCGGTGCCTCTGTCGTATGTGCTGCTGTGTTCTGGCTTATTTTTCCGGTTCCCCAAAGAAAAGCGAGAAAAATGGAATGATAGAAAATGAAGGCGACCGACGACGGCGACGACTACGTGGTGTTGCATATAGCAAAAGCCAGAAAACTTGAAAACTAGCAGTCGTAACAACAATAACAAAGGCGGCAGATAGGAAATTCACAAAAATTAGCAAAAATAGCAAAATGCCAGAATACACTTGAAAATAAAAACAAACAAAGCGTTTCACTGCTTCAGATTCTCATTCTTCATAGGATGCCGATACGACCGCCGATGACGATGATGACGAGTGGGGATGGCGATAATGACGCCAAAATGAGAAGGGAGCCAAGCGCCGCATAAACAAACGACGTAAATGGCAATGCTGCGTGTAATCCCCACAATAGAAAACCCATAGAGAGAGATAGAGAGAGAGAGAAAGAGTGGATGCCCAAGAATAGGCACTCTACTCCCCACACTCCCCACTCTGTGCTATCGTCGCTGTGTTAATGAGCCAAAGAATAACTGCTAATCAAGGTGGTGGTGCCCACAGCCCCGACAACCCAGACAACCCAGACACCCCAAACAACCCAGTCAGCACAAATGGAGTGCAACGTGGGTGAAATGAAGAGACTCTGGCGGGAATCTACACTAAATAGTATACGTACACAGGGAGGGGGCCATATCCGGATCCGGATCCGTATCCGTGGTTACCGAGCTGATCAGGGGTTTGTAGCCGGCGTAGAGCGGCGCCGTTGCCGTCGACTGAGCCATTGCCCTGGAATGCAAGCAGTGCAGGCGCGCGCTGAATGCAAGCAGTGTGCAGAGCGCCCGACCACCGACTTCTGGCCACTTTATCACTTAATCACGCGATTTGCTATTTGTTTTGAATCGTTACAAGCCAAAGGTAAACAAAACAGAACGGAAAAAAAAATCACAGATTACTTTTGCTACAACGCTAATTTCTTAGTACGCAAATAATAAAAAAAAAACAAAATAGTTAAAAAAAAAGAACAGAGAAAAAACACACGAATTCTCGTATTTTGACTTGATTTTGACTCGATATTGATGTGGGGGCGCACAGCACACAGAACAGCACAAGAAACGAAAGTACAAAGCGAATCCGCCGAACCGCGTATCAATTCAGTTCGGTTCAGTTCAGTTCCGTACACGTCGCTTGGCAAAATCGAAATGAGCAAAATGCGCAAAGCGGAGCGAGTCAAGTGCGCGGAGCCCCGGACCGCCGTTTGCGAAAGCGATGCGAAACGAAGCGATACGACACGAAACGGCACGCGAGCGATCCGATCCCATACGATCCCCCACGATATGATACCATCCGATCGGATCGCCGAGCGAGTACCAAAAAATCAAACAAAACAGCATAGCCGCAATAGGCGAGCACGGTACGGGGTACGGACCCCGTCGATTCCACCGATGTCGCTGACTCTCGGAATCCGGGAGTCCCGAGTCCGCATCGCTTGGCTATTCCTATGCAGGAATTACGAAAGGTTGCGGTAAATAGCGCAACAGCAGCGGTCGAAAAAACAGCACCCCTACAAAAGAGATCAATCTGATTGGATTTACTGATAATATATTGTACTATGCTATGCCCATTTAAAGTGAAAAGCCAATAAGACAGATTGCAAGAACGTACTTTTCACATCAAATATGTAGTTTAGTTCCAACTTGGCCTAAAAAAGCAAAAAATATATAAATATTCCGTTACACCTATGACAGGGCATTTAAAAGTGTATAAAAGAGATTAAATATTGCACCTCCAAGCCATTACCAAGTTTGCTGGCTTGGCAAATAGCACGATTTGTAACATTGTTTTAATCTTAAAACGCGTGTCATTACACGATAAGCTTTTATTGCACTTCCGTCCCTTACACCTTGAGAAACTATGGCGATCTCTTTGAACAGAGATAGCCGCGTGTGAAACTTTGGTAACTGACAAACGATATGCAATGCATTTAATTAATAACAATAAATTTAAATACGTAATTAAATGGATTAAATATGCATACATATGGTGAATGTGTCAGTGTAATATAATATTTAAAGCCATGCAAAGGAATTGAGGTGGAACGTATTTTAGATGGAATGAGAAGATTTTATTTAAAAATGAAAAATATTCCTCACCCGAAAAATTGTAACATTCTAAGCCATTCTAAGCATATTATTACAACTTTACAAATGTATTATTATAAAAAGTAAGCAATTAAACTAATTGCATTATGGATAAAACTTGATAAAATTAACAGAAAGAGTATATAAACGTCGGCTTATACTTTTGGTAGATTTGCTATTAATTAAATTTTTAACAATTGTTTAATATTCATTCCCATATTTTCCGCCGGTCAAAAGATGATATAAACAACCGATAGTCTAGGTATCGCATAAAGCGTAAGGTGATAAGGGAATGGCAAAAACATCTGTACAAAACGAAAGATGGGCACACAACAAGGGCCGAAAAAGCTTTCACGGCAGCAACAACACTGCGCGGCAGAATGCAACACTGTAAAAGCTGCGCAGCAGAGCAATGGCGGCCTACTGTAAATGTGTGTGTGTGCGCGCGGTGGTGGTGTGTGTGAATGCCTGTGTGGTGGGCCATCGGCCAGCGAGAGAGAGCGAGGGAGATGGAGAAACCACAAAGAGAATCTTTCAGTGTACAGCGGAAAATTCACAAAACAATTGCGTAAATGCTCCTTCATTCATCAACATGATAATCAGCATGAAAAACAAAATATTGCTTGTTTACCGTTTACGAATCGAGGCACACGCAGCGATTACCGACTTTGCTGGAAGAGAAACCGATAACAATAAATGCACCCGATGAATACAGAAGGCAGAGTGGAGCGAAACTAAAAACAAAAATAAAGAGCGCACACTAGAGCGCGACTTTTTTGCATTGCATTGGTGTGTTATCGGTGTCGGTGGCCGCTCTGCGCATGTGCGTAGTGTTTTGGTGTTCGCGGGTGTAGGTCCATGGGTGAATGTGTCATGAAAGCACTGGAAGAGGATATAATAATGCAACTCACCTCCGGTTCGCAGCACTTTAAACCGTAGCACTTTAAAATTGGGGGTGGGGTTAAAAGAGCATATACTGTTTGTATTTTACACTTTTCACTCACGATTTACCGCCCCTCGAGTGGGGCACTCCGATAACTTTGGCGCGGATCTATGCGAGTGGCCGTCACTGTGCTGTTAGCAGCTAACAGTGCTGTAATCGCCGACGTCAACGATACACGCAAGTGCGTGTGTTTGGCGCGCGTGCGGGTGTGTGTGTGTACTTACATAAATACACATGCAAGGAACCGATTCGCGGATCATAGCTTAGCTTAATATTGCAGTCGGGAACTTACCGCTTTGCCAGTGCAGCGACTGGAAGTCATCGCTGCTGCTGCTGCCACAGAATGTTATTGTTTTTCTTGTTGCAGTTCCTGTTTGCCTCTCTGTTGCTCCGGCTGCTGTCTCGCTCGTGTTCCCTCTCTCTTACTCACTCGCACTTAACAACAAAACCCAGCGCGCTCGTCACACACACACTGTATTACTGATTTAAATACACACGCACACACACCGACAGGGGGGGCAATGAGAAAACGTATCCGATTATTATATATATGTACATGTATATCTAAATATACTTTTGATTTTTATGAGCGCGCTCAGTTACAATTGCATTGGCAGCACCATCGTATTCACAGACGTACACGCACACACATTGGGGATGCACTCGGTCGGGATTCTCCGCTCCTGCTCCCCTCCTTCATCCCCTCGCGATACCAAGTGGAAAACGAAAACGGGCCACAAAAATGAAGAAAAGAGCCAAGGAAAACGCAAAAGCACGGGCGGACTTAAAGCCAAATCGAACGATTTACTGACGCTCGCCGAGAATTGGCCAAAGCTCACCAATCGGAACAGCAAGACACTGATTTGCCAAGCGGGCGATCGAAATTGATCGGATTATATGTAACAACAAACACAAAAAAAATACCCGCAGCGAATTAGAAGTTGCAGACAAATTGCTAGAGGTGGCCCACTGCGTCGATGTTTATGCGATACTATGTGCGATAAGTGTGGACCCATCGATTGCTGTTCCGCGCCAGTCGATTGAATTCACTTGACCTAATAGCCCGATTCCATTGGCACATATTTCAATTGGGGGAAGCTCCACTGCCAACGTTAATTGAAACAAAGTCTTATCTTATTTCATTTACTTGACCCACGGTTGGATTGCAATACAAGTTCCGATACTATCGAAATTAAGCTTACGTTTTTTTGTATACGATGTCTTTTGTAAACTCTTGCACTTTTCAATACTTCCTATGGCGTTTTTATGCTCCCTGTGGGAACTTGGCTAAGAGCTTGTTACTTTCTATTGTAAAATATTTATCCAATGTCCATCCCAGATAATGGAAGTAGGTCGCCAAAATATGTATTTAATATAAATATATTCTTATATTAACTCCTAAACATTGTAACATTCCTTATCATTCTAACAGTTGATTAACCACCTATCGAATCAGTCGAAACGTGAGATTCCAGTTTTGGAACCAGTTCGCCTGCGCCGAGCGGCTGGCACGTCACTAGTTTACCGCTTGTTGTTATTCTATCGCCAAGCACGGATTTCGATTTGCTAAATCATGGTTTGAAACGCTCACCTAACCGATACTCCTCCGTCGTACACTTAGCACCGTTTCCCTCCACAGAGCGCCCTGTTCAACTTCCACAGCCTGCTGTCGGTCAT
The DNA here is from genome assembly GCF_000001215.4 of Drosophila melanogaster. Taxonomy (NCBI): domain Eukaryota; kingdom Metazoa; phylum Arthropoda; class Insecta; order Diptera; family Drosophilidae; genus Drosophila; species Drosophila melanogaster. The sequence goes on along the minus strand of NC_004354.4, from coordinate 19,494,798 downwards.
CCTGCTGCTGATCTGCACCTGTGCCTACCTGCGCTCGCTCTTCCCCAGCTTGATAGACCGCAACAAGACCGGGTAGGTGCCCGTTCCCGCCCTGACCAGTCCACTGATTGTTACCACACTCAACACTCGTCTGCTGTCTGTTTGCAGATTCATGGGCACCTTCTGGAAGCTGGCAAGGATTGGGGAGCGCAAGTCGCCGTGGGTAGGAGCCGCCTGCCTGATCATGGCCTTCACCGTTCTCTTTTGGAGCTGAGCTCCTGCATCCCGCATCCCCTCCAGGAGCCGAATGGCACCATAGATTAGATATTCCAAACTTTCTAGGACTGTAAATACACGCTGCGTTCTGCAGCACTGGCCGCACATTTCGGGCTTTCCCAACACTTGCTGTTCTGTTCTGTTCTGTTTCGCGCTGGCTAAAAATGTCTGGCGAAGATGTGGACGAGAAGCGAGAACAGCTGCGTCTTTTTGTGACAGCCAGCAGGAGGCGTCTCCACGTCATCCTGCAGCGCTTCGGTTGGAGCGAGCGCGGGGTGATGGGGGCGGGTAGCCACAGACCACAGGACAAAAACGGCGCAACTAAATCGGAGGTGTTAGAGCCATTGCCATTGCCGGCGTCATGCAGCAACAATCCCGACTTTAGCATCCAGCTCGATGACTCGACTATTCAGGGCATTGTGGGCACCGAAAGAGCACGACGCCTCCTTCCTGCTGCCTCCTTTGATGATCTGCAGGCAGGACTCGACGCGAGTCAGCGGCTGCTCATCTACGAGCACGTTCTAAAGCACACCAAGAAGCACCCGCAGTTCCAGGACAACACCGCCTTCGCCGAGGTGGTGGGCGAAACCCGGCGTCAGCAAAAGAATCATCGGCGCCACCGCAAGAGCAAGCCCACGCTCAACGAGGAGCTGCACCAGCTAGTCAGCCTGCAGATGCAGGCGCTGGAGAAGCAGTGGGAACAGGAGCACGGCGGGCGGCATCATAAGCAAGTCGACCGACAGGAGCACCGCGGACGGTATGTTGAGCAATCCCAGCAAAGGACGCAAACGGAGCGGCAACAGGATCACAAGGGACGACGCGATAAGCCAGCGGAGCGGTTTCAGGAGCACCAATGGCGGCACAACGAGCAAACGCAGCACAGGCAGCGGTACCAGGAGGACAGAGGGCGGCATAACGACCAAATGGATCGTTTTAAGGAGCACAAGGACCGAGGACAGCGACAAGAGCATCGGGACTGGCGCAACGAGCGCAGAGATTGGTACCAGCATCATGATGACAGCCGGAAGAGAAGCCGCAGTCCGAGCAGGCATCGACATGGCGATAGGCGTCGGGAGGAGCGAGAGCCACGCGAGAAGCAGCACAATAGGCATCGCTCCCAAACCGCTCGTCATTAGAGCGGCATGTGATGGTGCCGCTTCCATTGGCAGCGAAACTGGTGGCCATTACATGGTGCTGTGGTCATTTGAGTCCAGCCGACTGTTTATTTGGGTACTCAGATAATGAACAAAGCAAAAAAAAAATCAGATAATTGTGGTCTATAATCCTGGCTAGCTGCGGGGAGCGTCTACTTGGTGGAGACGCGCGTGCGCTTGTTCCAGGCAAAGTTGATGCCGTAGTTCTTGACGCGCTCCTTCTTGGGCTTCGCGGCGCCGTCGACGTACCAGCGCCATCCGTTCCGTTCGCAGAACGTGATGGCCTCCTCTGGGGATCCGAACTGCACGTTCATGTTGGACAATGGGTCGCCGCTGGAACACGAGACGTTGACCAAGGTTGCCATGGCATGGTGGACGTGCCAGCTACTCACCTGGAGGCCCAGCCCATGAGCGGATTCTCCCAGCGCTCGCGGTTGTCGAACTCGATTTGCCAGGTGTTCACGTTATCGGTGCCGCTCTGCATTGCGTTCTTGGGCGGAATATGGATGCGCACACGGCGCTCCCGAATGTGCTCCTCCGGAACGCCGCTGATCGGGCTGAGATTGACGGCAGTCGGCACGGTGATCTTGCCACTCAGCTTGTTGCGCTGCTCCAGCTCTTCGGGGCGGGCCAGGGCCGTCTTGGGGTCCAGCGGACCGCCGTCCGTGGCGGTGGATGCCCAGCGGGCAGCGGCTGCCCTGTTGGCCTGGTACCTGCGGTGTCAAGATGCGAAAGTGGATAATTAGAGGGCTGCAGATTTGCCAGGTCGGATGCACTTGCTCCGGCCAGGCGGGGGTACCTACAGCTGCAGGGAGGCGGTGCTTCTGCACATCACTTGGCGGAGGGCCGACATTTCGCTAGGCGTTTGGGGCTACACGGCAGAAATCGGCTTCAAAATACGAATTACGTAAAATTTGGAACACAAGCGCTTTTCGATTGGGAAAACAGCTGTTCGCCAGTGCCAGTGTGACCAGGCGAGCGGTGAGTGTTTTTATTCTAATTGGAAACAGTGTGGCCCCTCGCCTTGGATGCGATGCCACAATAGTTCAAAAACAGTTTTCTTCTTTTTCACTTCGAACTTCGCAAAAACTATGAAATGCTGTTCAAGTGGTAAAATGAACTTTAAAATGAAAATGAATGAAATGAAATACACTGATGATGAACTAGAGAAGTAACTAGAACTAAAACTATGCTATTTGTAAGCCAACTGTTTAAATGATGAGCATTGCATTTGCCCAGTGCTGCCAGATATGTAGGTGTTCTTAGCTCCTTTTAGCTTAATTTCACCATTAGCTGATTATTGGCAAAGGAGCCCGTTTCGCTTATCGATTCTAATATCGATTTGAATCGGTCAGGGTCCTTATTCTTTCAGTTATTCATCGAACTGCGGAATGCCGCCGGCCCTACCACATGGCAATAGCGAAACGTTGTGGCAACGCCTCGCCTACTTGCAACTTTTGTGTCAATCAATACATGTTGAAAACAGATAAAGACACAAATTTTTCAGTTCATCTAAATTGCCACTGATCCAGGCAGAACAGCACGGCGGCAGAACAGTCCCATCCAGAACAGCGACATGGGCGTTCCCAAGTTCTTTCGCTACATCAGCGAGCGATATCCGTGCCTCAGCGAATTGGCGCGGGAGCACTGCGTAAGTAAAGCTGCTAGGTCACGTTATATGTTGCCATGCACCGTACGGTTCCTTTGCAGATACCCGAGTTCGACAATCTGTACTTGGACATGAACGGCATTGTCCACAACTGCTCGCATCCGGACGACAACAACATACACTTTCACCTGGAGGAGGAGCAGATATTCCAGGAAATCTTCAACTACGTAGACAAGCTGTTCTACCTGATCAAGCCGCAGCGCCTCTTCTTCCTTTCAGTTGACGGGGTGGCTCCACGGGCCAAGATGAACCAGCAGCGCAGCCGGCGATTCCGGACGGCGCGCGAGGCGGAGCAGCAGGAGGCCAAGGCGGCCCAGCGAGGCGAGTTGCGAGAGCACGAGCGCTTCGACAGCAACTGCATTACGCCGGGCACCGAATTCATGGTGCGTCTGCAGGAGGGACTGCGCGCCTTTCTCAAAACGAAGATTTCGACGGATCCGCTGTGGCAGCGTTGCACCGTAATCCTAAGTGGCCAGGAGGCGCCCGGCGAGGGCGAGCACAAGATCATGGACTACATTCGGTACATGAAGACGCAGCCGGACTATGATCCCAATACACGACACTGCCTTTACGGCCTGGACGCCGATCTGATCATTCTGGGCCTCTGCACCCACGAGCTGCACTTCGTGGTGCTGCGCGAGGAGGTCAAGTTCGGGCGCAACGTCAAGCGCACCTCGGTGGAGGAGACGCGCTTCTTCCTGCTGCACCTGGGTCTGCTGCGCGAGTACCTCGAGCTGGAGTTCGACGCCCTGAGAACAGACGAGCACAAATTGGACATTGCGCAGCTTATCGACGACTGGGTGCTGATGGGCTTTTTGGTCGGCAACGACTTCATTCCCCACCTGCCGTGCCTGCACATTTCATCAAATGCACTGCCGCTGCTCTACCGCACCTACATCGGCATTTACCCGACCCTCGGCGGCAACATCAACGAGAACGGCAAGCTCAACCTGCGCCGCTTGCAGATTTTCATATCGGCCCTCACCGAGGTGGAGCTGGATCACTTCAAGGAGCACGCCGACGACTTGAAGTACATGAACAACAAATCAGAGGCGTTCGACATGGACGTCGGCGAGATCACCGAGTCTCAAAACCTCGACTCCGATCTCGGAGCCCTCATCAACAAGAGCATGCTGGTATGAACTCTCTGCACTGACCGCCATCCCGTCATTTCCGTCCGCTCAATGCCGCCTTCCCATCCACAGCTCTACGATGACGACAGCGAGGAGGACTGCTCCGACGAGAACGCGGTTCTTCTGAAGGAGTTCCAGAACTACAAGCGAAACTTCTACCGCAACAAGTTCAAGCGTGATCCGAATGATGAACTGATCGAGGAACTGTGCCACCACTACGTCAATGCGCTGCAGTGGGTGCTCGACTACTACTACCGTGGCGTGCAGTCCTGGGACTGGTACTATCCCTTCCACTACACTCCATTCATCAGCGACCTCAAGAACATCGAGCAGGTGGAGATCGCCTTCCACATGGGCACGCCCTTTCTGCCATTCCAGCAGGTGAGCTGAGCACATTTAGTTAGCACCGATAACTTTCCTAGCATCAGGCTTACCATTTCTTAAACATAAACCAGAGCCACCAATTTAGACTATCATTTGCGTATCTCCTTTCTAACATATATCTATCTCCCTCTAATCCAATGGTGGTGCTAGATCATTTGGTTAAAGCAATCTTCTCAACCAAATTATCCATGTATCCATATATCTGCACACATACTAGATTTACTTAAGCCATCTGTCCAATCTTTCATATAAAGCTTCTGGCGGTACTGCCGGCGGCCAGTGCAAAGCTTCTCCCTGTCGCCTACCACGACCTCATGCTGCTGCCGACCAGCCCGCTGGCCGAGTTCTATCCACTGGAGTTCGAGAGCGACCTCAATGGCAAGAAACACGATTGGGAGGCGGTTGTGCTGATACCCTTCATCGATGAGGGTCGGCTGCTGGCCGCTATGCTGCCATGCGAGGCTCAGCTGTCGCTGGAGGAGCGCGAACGCAACCGACACGGTCCCATGTATGTGTACAAATACAGTACGGTGGCGCAGGGTCCCATGCCAGCGTATCCACCGCTGAGGGCTCTTCCCGTGCTCTACTGCACGGAGGTGGCCAAGTGGTCGCACGAAATCGCAGTCAATCTGCCGTACAGCGTGTGCATCGAGCTACCAAATGCGGCGAGAACCGTTTTCTTCCCGGGATTTCCCACCATGCAGCATCTGCCCTTCGATGTGAGTGACGCCGGGACACATGCATAACGCTCGCCATGTCCGCCATGTCTAATATGCTTGCTATTCTTTTCCAGTTCGAGCTGCGCAACGACCGCGTCAAGGTGTTCGAACAGGTCAGTCGCAACCAGAACATTGTGCTAAAACCACGCAAGCGCCAGCTGGAGGACACACTGACGGCGGTGGCCTCCCAGTACCTCGGGAAGGTGATCCACGTCGGCTGGCCGCATCTCGTCAAGGCGATAGTGGTGCGCGTGGCCACGCGAGATCAGCGCGTCGACAGCGAGGGAATCACGCTAAACGATTCGCGGCGTTTCGACTCGGAATGCAAGGCACTGCAGGAACAGTTGAGTGTGAAGCCGCCGTCTGGCCCTGCATTCACACTGCTAATGCTCCATCTTCCCTTTCCTCCTTCTCCTCCCACGACAGCTTTATCAATCGTATGGGAATACAGTTTGCCAACTATGATGTGCTCGTCTATGTGCGCACCTTTGCCGGCAATTCGACGGAGTTCCGCGACAAGGGGGCATTGATGGTGCGCGACTCGTGGAGCAGCTCCGTCACCGGCTATCCAGCCCAGGGCGTGGTGGCCGATCTGACTGTGTGGGAAAGAATGCGCAAGAATTTCCTCAACGTGGAGCACTACTTCCCCGTTGGCAGCACGATCTTCTTGATCACGGATCCGTATTACGGCAGCGAGGGAACTGTGCAGGACCCACGGCTGGCCTACACCAACGGCCGGATTCAAGGTAAGTTCGTCTCGCCATGTCCTTGACACCCCATCATCATTTCATCTCTGCAGTCAGCATCATGGTGCGACCGGAACCGAAAGTAAATGCGGCACGTCAGCTGCAGGAAGAGCGGGACCGGGACTATCTGAGCACCTTCCAGGTCTGCAACTTGCTCCGAATCAGTGGCCGCACCCTGGGACGCCTAAGTGGCACCGTGTGGGTGGTGCTCGGTCCGCGGCGTCAGAAGATGGAAAACGTGACCAAGCACAACATTGGCCTGCAGCTCAAGTATCCGCGGCAGAACGAGGAGCGTGCCGGATACTGCTTCCGCACGAACAACCAGTGGTACTACTCCAGCCTGGCCGTGGATCTGATGCGCAACTATTGCCAGCGTTACCCAGACGTTATCGACTTCTTTGGCGACTCCAACGATCGCGCCGAGTTCGTATTCGAACAGGACGTGTTCCCCAATGCGGTTGGCCATCGCCGCGTCGAGGAACTGGCCAACTGGGTGCGCCAGCAGCCGCACATGAAAGTGGAGCGCATCTCTTGCGGCTCCAAGACGGTCTGCCGCGAGACCATCGAACTGCTGATAGCCGCCGTCGACGACCTGCGCTCACTGCCCGTCAAGCACGTTAAACTGCAGGTGAAGCCGCACTTGCTCATCAAGCCCAATGTCACACTGCCAGATGTCTACCGATCAAAGCGCCCGGTGCGTCTCTTCGATCGCGTCGTAATCGTACGCACCATTTACATGGTGCCCGTGGGCACTAAGGGCACCGTGATTGGCATTCATCCCGTTACGGACCCCAACCCGGTCCGCCTGGAGTGCGTCCATGCTGTCGACACGTTCTGCAAGGTGCTGTTCGACAGCCCCGTTCCGAACTGCAACAACATCCATGGCATCGCCGAAGACCGAGTTTACAAGGTGCCCGAAATTGCCCTGGTGATCATCAAGACGGATGGTAAGTGGATTTGGCTGCATAGCCTACAGAATCGGAGGAGGCACATACATAGCAATGCTCCCACTTCCTCTCCTTGCAGAGGAAGGAAAGAAGCAGAACGACTGCGAACTGCCGGTGAGGGATCCTCAGCCGAACCAGGCACAGGACGAGCCAGTCCGCGCGACCAGCAGTCGCTATGTGACCGCCGCAGGGTCCACCTCGGTCCCGATCACGATGAAGACCCAAATTAGCGACGAATTCGTCAAGACGCGTAGCGATCCGATAGCCCGTACGGATTCGTACAAGCCATCGTCGGAGCCAAAACCGGTGCCGGTGCCGGAGCAGATTACCAACTGGCGGGAACGCGTCAGTACGCCAACAAACAAACCGCAGCCTGCGCCAAATAATTGGCGCATAAATCGGTCTTCATCACGTCAACAGGGCGGTAGTATTTTTGTTGCTCCGCCCACAAAAACTCCTGATGCAGCTGCAAGCACTGCTTCCACTGCATTCACCGCAGCCTCGTCCGCAACGCTGACTCCTCTGGATCAGACCTTGGCGCTCATGTCGGTTTTGGGCGTGGGTGAGGACCAGAGCTCGCCGCCACTCCAGGAGGCGGTGCAGCAGCAACGTCCGCCACTACTTCAACAGCAAAGAGCTCCGTTTCCCGGACAAATGCCCGTAACTGCTTTCAGCCCAGATGTGCCACCCAACCATGTGTTCACATAACTACTTTTCATTGCAGAATCTACCCAAGCCACCGCTCTTCTGGCAGCAAGAGGCGCAGAAGCAGGAGGCGCTGCAGCAGGAGGCGCAGCAGCAGGAGGCGCAGAAGAAGCAGCAGCAGGCGCATGCGCAAATGGAGCCTGAACGTATCAATAGCCAGCATTTCTACAGAAGCGGCCAGACAGGAGCGGCGTTGAATCAGCCGCCATTGGGTGCTCCATCAAAAAGGCAGTGGCATGAGTGGGTGCACCCGCGCATGCAGCACGCCAACGCATTCCACGCTGGCGTCAACAATGGATATCAGATGCGTCCCAAAAAGAATATAGCTGCGCAGAGCACCTTTAACAACAACGTGCACATGCACCTCCAGCAACCATATTACCCGAATCAGCAGCAGCAGCAGCAGCAGCAGCAGCCACTCCAGCTGACGGAGATCAACAATGCGCCACCGCGATACTCAACGATCCAAGATTTTGTGCCCATACAGGCGTACCGTCCCAAGAAATTAAATCGCGTCCAACCAGCCGGTCGTCAGGACGTCGATGCCACCAAGAATCCTAGTCGTTCGCCTGTGTTGCAGCAACCGACGAACGAGACTATAGACACAAAGGCCAGTTCTAGTCTTCCGGTACAATCAGCAGGCGAACAGGTGATTGGACTGATGCAAACGCTTGAAATTAAGGTAAGCATTGGCTACAAGTCAAAGCCTTGATTACCGAACTAATGCTTTCCTCTCGGCCGACAGCAGCCGGCTGCGTCGCAGTCCGAATCTGATGGGGTCTCAACAGGCAGTGCGAACGCGCCCACAGCAACGACATCATCCCAGGTAATGGAGGAGATAGAGATAGTTATTCTGCATAATTTACTCATTCCATTTACTCGCTTCTGTTGCAGGCGGTCAACCGAAGGAAGCATCGAGTGCCTCGCATCGGAGCCAAGTTCGACTTGGAATACATACTGCCCGACTCCCCGCATCCAACTTAAGAGCGAACAAATGGGTATTTTTAGGTTCAAATCCCACCTAGCTGAAGAAATGCAACGCTATTTGGATCTTATATCACCTTATTTCTATCTCTCCTAGTCTGTGCGAGGCACTAGAATTGCCGCACACGATAGATCATTTTTTTTTTAGAGTTGCGGATTATGTGAATACTAAAATGAGACTGACTCGTCTTTATATTTTTTCAATAAACTGGACTTTACCCATATTTTGTTGTTACTCGATAGAATGCCAAGCTGCATTGTGTAAATTAGCTTTTAAGAAGGATCTGTCCTATAAGACGTATTTTGTTTTGAATAAAGCTGTCAGTGCCACGCAATCTGTGGCTAATTTCAAATGTATTGAGCAATCTCGTTCGTGATTTGTTTACAATCTTTGAAAATCTAGTGAAGGCAGATCATTTCAATCATTTCTATCAATTTGTTTTGGCAATTAAAATTCAAATGTTTTCTTTTGAATTCAAATCGAAACTCTGCACGTGTCGCGTGAGCAAGGAGTCGCAAATTCCTAAGAAATCTCTGACCTGGCATAGTTTTTTCGCTAGTTGTCGGTCGCAGAGCCTTCAGCTAGAGAATTGCCAGATCAGGGAGGCTATCGAGCTAGCCCTGTGATTATACTGTATTCTTGAATTTGGAATTTTGAACGATTTTTTTTTTGACAGCTATCGTCAATTGCCACATGACTAAATCATTGCGAGCAGGTTATTCCCAAAACGTTGCACAGAAAAATGGCAGGTAGGGAAGAAATCTTTTCCTCAAGTGTGGTCATTATTCCATGGTTCTCTCTCGCTCAGAACAAGAACAGCAAGAAAAACAAGCAAAAAAACAGGAAAATAAACAAGAAAGAAAGCAAGAAAATAAACCAAAACCAAAACAAAAGCGCCGAGCAATAGCCCAGCCTTCACTTGAGGTCAAGCTGCAGATTGAGAAAAAGCTTTCCCAGCCAGGATGGGAGGGACAGAAGCGCTACATTACCTCGGCGGGATCAGCCACGCTGACAATCACCACTAACGCAAGGATTCCCGAGAGTTTCGTCAAAATCTGCCGACATAAGGACGCCGTTGGGGTGCAGTCGACCCCAACGCGGGCTCACTCGAGCTTTTGTCGTTTTAAAAGACTCACCTATAAGCCGCGTGTCCTCAATCTGACCGATGAACCCGAAGATTGAGAGCTCCTGCTTGGTCTGGTTTCAATAAATGATGGCGTCGTTGCGCTTACTTATTTAATCCTTAGTTCAAACTGCAATGGTTTCTATATAGGTCGTTAGTAGATATACTAAATGTAGGCGGCTCAATTGCGATGCTAAACCAGCGCAAGCTGCTCAGAAATATACTAGAATGGGCACAAGGACACACAACGCATCCAGTGGAGTCAGTCCTGCCGCTCCTACTCTGCTCAATACAATGCGGTTTAGAATTAGAAGACTTGTCGTTGTGTACGAATTAAGGTTTTGATTTGCGTATAATTAATTACGACTTCATATGTACATACAATGCATTCGTTAAAAATAATAAAAAATAAGGTGTTGTTAAGAAAGCCAGCGGGTGTTGTCAACAAAGGTTCGTTCCGTTTGATTCAGTTTTCGAAATCCCACAACAGTGGATACAACAACTTGGTTAACTACATGGTTCGCGGTGACGAACGTTCGACGTGCGAATCCCACATATCACCTCCGCACCATTTCGTACCGGATTCCTATTCCTATTCCTCATCGACTCGTCCTCGTCCGAAACCATTTTGTAGGATGCTGTGTGACGGATGACGACGGGATGTGTTCTCAGGTGGCAGACTGGTAGGTGCCACGCACAAGGGCACAGCGCCAAGCCAACTGCCGCCTCAGATCTGATCCGTACCGGTCCAATCCGATCCGATCCGATCAGATAAACTCGGCCATGCCTAGAGCGGCTTGGCGTCCTCCTCATCAGAGCACTTGGTTTGTTGTTGTTAATAGTGAATTTTATTGTGGTTGCCGTTGTTTATAGAGCTAAGCTTATTCCTGTTCATATTGTTGGTTGTTAGTTAGGTTCTTCGCTTCACTTTTCGTTATTGTTGCTTTTGTTGTGTTTGTTGGTGTGGTGGCCGCAGATCTGTTGTTGCTGTTACTAACTTCTCGGGCCCGGGTATTAGTTAGTAGTCTTGTTTGGTCCTAAGACGCTGCCGCTGCCGTGGCCAAAACAGACACCGGTTCACTAGAATCAACGTGAATCAGCTGCTGCTGCTCTTCCTCGGCGCGCAGCTTGGCGGCCTCCTTCTCCTGCAGTTGAGCCTCCAGCTCCTCGACATTGCGAAAGATGCGGGCGTACTGGAAGCGTTGGTGGCACGCCTGCTGGTAGGAAGCGGCCTCTGCCTCGCACTCGCCAAACACATCGCCGTCCCGCAACGCTGTGTAGATTTTGGTGGCCTCCTGCGGAACACAATTCAAAGAGCAAGGATCAACAGGGGGCCAGTCAGTGGGTGGAGAAATGGGTTTGGCAGTCACTTACCTCCAGCCGGAGCTTGGCCAGGTTGAAGCTAGTGACCAGCTTGATGGCGGCAGCTTTTTTACTATTGTCCAGTTCGTACAGACTGCGTGCGCCCTCGTATAAATGCAGTATGGAAGCGTTGTGTTTGGCAATAAACTCATCGTTGAGCTGCTGGGGCGTCTTGCTGCCTATCAGTTCTTTGGTGGCCTTCTCCAGCACCTGCTGCACGTGCTCATTGAACGGCTGCTCCTTGGCGGCGCTGGTCAACGATTTAACGAAGCGAATAATGCAGCTGTGGATTACGGGGTGCGAGGCGTCGACGGCGCGAGCGCGCCGGATGCACTGCAGCATAAGGAGCAGTTTGTTCTTGCGGTAGTACAACTCGAAGGCCAGCAGATGCGTCTCGATGCGCTCCTTAGCCAGCTGCTGCAGCGGTTTCAAGAATTCAATGGCCTTGTCCAGCGGATCGTCCGTGCGCTCCAGCTTCTCGGCCACCAGCTCGTCCAACTGCGGAGCATCGGGGTCGGTCTCCTGGTTTGCCTGCTGTTTCGATTTCTGGTGCTGCTCGCGCTTCACCTGCGCCTGTGCGGCCTGCGCACTCTCCAGCTCAGCTTTCTTCTTGGCCTTGCGCTGTTTGCTGCGCAGCTTCTTCAGTTCTGATGGCGGCAGGTTCTCTGTAACGAAGAAAGGCGGTCATACAGCTAACTAGAACGAGCAAGGGAGCTAGTGGGGTAATGTCCACATACCAATGTCAATCTCTTCAATGGTTGTCTCCGACTTAAGCGGCTTGTCGTACAGACGAATGTACACCTCGATGGCGCACTTGGCCGCCTTGAAATAGAATGGATGCTGGCGTAGCACGTCCTCCAATCGCAACAGGCCAACGTAGGCGCGCAGCGTCATTTTACGCATGCAATAGGTGTGGAAATCGAACTGGTCCTCGACGATTTCGGCAAAGTGGCGCTCCACCTCGTGGCACTTCTTCAACGACTCGCCCCAGCGACCCATGCGCTGATAGGCCAGGGCACACTCCGTCTGGAACCACATGCACTGCATCTCGTTCAAGTTGTCCATGGCGGAGACACCCTCGCGAGTGAACTTGGCGCAGATCTCCTCTGCCTCCTGCACCATGTTGGCGCGCAGCATGTACTTCGCGCACTTCGAATTGATGTAGCTGAGGGGAAAACATTGATGGTTACATGGTTCAGCAGGTCTATGCTAGTCCATGGGGCTCACTCACCGATCTGCCGTGTCCATGCTTTGGGCCTCCTCCAGCCAGACGTACGCCTCCACGGGATCGCCAGCATGCTTAAAGATGCGACCCTTGGTGATAAGCAGCTCAATGAGTGTTGGCGTATGGTCGATAGCCACATTGATGTACTCCAGAGCGCGGTCCGTATCGCGCATGTAGTCGTAGTGCTGCGCCAGAAACAGTGCCGTCCACACCAGCGCCGAGGCCGGCTCGACGGGAATTCCGGCGTCGGCATCTTCGCGAGAAAAGTGGCCGGAACGGGTAAGGTTCTCGAAATACTGCAGCGCCAGCTCCTCGATAACGGCCGCCCTCTCCGGTATCTGGTGCAGAGTGCGCACGTTGACAAATAGCGGCGGAATGCCCTTACGCAGACCGCGGCGCAGGTACTCGTCGGTCACGACGCGAAACTCGTCGCCGTTGGCGATGTTCAAAGGCAGGCGGCGAGGGCACAGGGCGCGCGGATACTGCTCCTGGAACACGCGATAGATCGACACCACGGCGCTTGAGTCGGTCACCTGGCGGGCGGCAATGTACTGCTCGTAGTAGAGCACATTCTCCGGATTGCGGCGGATCAGAGACTCAAAGATGGGCACTGCCTTCTCCTGCTGCTGCAGCTTGATGTACAGATCACCCATGGTCTCGCGAACGGCCAGCTTGTCGACGATCTGGCCCTGGTATTTGGTCAGGTGGTCCACGGCCTGCTGCAGACGATTCGACTCGATGAGTATCTGGTTCTGGTAGAGCAGCAGCTCCGAGTGCCGATAATCGTGCGCCTCCTGCCCACGGAGCAGAGACATGGAACAAGAAATACGAGCATTTTATTGAATTGGAATATAAAATTGAATCGGCAGGCAGCTGGATACATACAATCGACGTTTGCGACTGGCTGAACGTCTCCAGGATGCTGTTGGCCATGTCGTAGTCACCCAGCAGATGGTAGCTCATGGCGAAACCGATCCAGGAGGCGTGCTGCGAGGGACGCAGCGTGAACAGGTGGTGGCGCGTCTCCTTGTAGCCCTCGAGGTCGCGCATTTGGATCTGGAGAAGCGACAGGTCCTTCAGGATCTGCAGGTTATCCTTCTCCCACTTGAGCGCGTTGCGGTAGCACTTGATGGCCTCATCGTACTTCTTGTCGCTGCGCTGGAGCAGTCCGTAGACGTGCCAGCAAACGTGGGAGCGCAGGTCGTTTCGCAGACCCAGACGCACATACTTGTAGGCCTCCTCGCGGCGCCCCAGTCCGTTCAGAGTAAGCCCCTTCATGGCCAGCGTCTCGCCGTGCTCCATGTACTTGGGGTTGGACAGGATCTGCTTGGCCAGTTTAAGGCCATTTTTGTACTGCTTCAGTTCGTAGCATTTCTGTTTGATAAGAAAGCACAGAGAAGAAAGGTTTTAGTCAAAGTTTCTCGCATCCCGCGCAGCGCGAATTTTGAGGTTATGAGACCAGCGGGCCGACCACAAACGTCGGCGGTTGAGCAGAGCTGTGCAATCGCCCGCTGAAGCCACACATCTCGAGCAGCGGAGGCATCGCCTCCGGATTGCTTCTGCCAAAAATAGGCACTCTCCACCTGACTTCGGCTAAAAAGCACATGGATGCCGAAGCCGGCCAAAGGCACGAACAAAGGGAGGGGGCGGCACAGTTGTGGTATTAAGGGAAGGGGAAGGTATGGGACAGTAGGGTCACCTAGACCGGCTTACAAGTAGCTTGCGGAAGAGCGCGCCCTCCTTGGGCGGCAGGGGATCGCTAGAAGGCATCTCTGCAAGGCTGCGGCTGCTCCTCTCTTCGGCCTGCTGCTTCTTCTGCTTGGTCGTTCTTGTTCTTCCTCAGCTGCTGACTGGGACTGGGTTTTCGCCTGGCCGTGAATTGCACCGGACTGCGGGATCTGTGGATCAGCGAGCTGAGCTGAGTTGCGATGCCTCTTCTGCTGCTGCTCGGAAGCGGAGCTGGACTCGATTGGCAGTCTATACGGAGTAGACACACCACACACACAAGGCGAAAACGGCGAACGGCAAACTGCGGGCACGAGCAAATTTCTAAATCGACGTGAGACGACCACACACACCCACACTGGCAAGCTCGACTGTGCACATGCACGCACTGGCGCACGCACACTGGCACACGTGTTCACGCGCTTCGCGGCGAATGGTAACAGCAATTGTACGCCACTGCGAATGGGTGTGAACGCGCTCGTTTTGAATCGCGCTGCTAGGCGGTTATGTAAAGCGAGTGAATTGTTAATTAAAACTTATTCCGAGAGGTCGAAAGTCAGCCGGCTTTCCATGTTTTAACCTTATAGATTCCACACCGCATGCTTCGCCATCGTATTTTTCATTTAAATTACCCAGTTCTCGTATACGAAAATAATAGGCAATAAATTTGCAATTCACTGTATGGGCTCATCAGCTGTTGCCTATCGATAGTCCCGCGCGTTAATAACCGACACTATAGCGAACAAAGTAAAGAGGCAAAAAGAAGAAGAGCACCACCGAAAGCAACAACATGAATTCTCTGGCCAGGATCGGGGGTTTTGTGTGCCAGTCCGTGCAAATAGCCGGCTGCGGGGTAAGTTAACATCGTACTCCTAGCTAAGCGAACATAATATCCAGCCCATTGTCTTAACAGCTGCAGCAGGTGCGCACAAAGTATGCCGATTGGAAGATGATTCGCGACGTAAAGCGGCGCAAGTGCGTCAAGGAGAACGCCGTGGAGCGGCTGCGAGTCAACTCGCTGCGCAAGAACGACATCCTGCCGCCGGAGCTACGCGAGGTAGCCGACGCCGAGATCGCTGCTTTTCCTCGGGACTCATCGCTCGTCCGGGTGAGGGAACGCTGCGCGCTTACGTCACGTCCGCGCGGAGTTGTCCACAAGTACAGGCTCAGTCGAATCGTGTGGCGCCACCTCGCCGACTACAATAAGCTGTCCGGCGTCCAGCGCGCCATGTGGTAGCATCTTCTGTTAGCAATCTAGGGAAATAAACCTTGTTAGTAGTCATCCACATTCCAGAATTGTGTTATCGGCTTGGGTTCTTGCACAGCTGACCGTTTATCGGTAGCAGTGTTATCGTTTGCTGTGGGAAGAAGTAAATACAAATTTTAGGAACTATTTTGCTTCGGTGAAAATGTCTCGGATAAAGAAGAAGGCAGATGAACATGCCTCCAGCCGCCGCAGGACTCAGATCAATCTGATCGAGTTCAGTTTCTTGGATCACAAGGCGGAGCTCGTGGGCCTGCTGCAGGCCAAGAGCCGCCAGGTAGGCAGGAGTCTGGTGGAGAACGAGGCTGACTTCTGGAAGTTCGTGGGCAAGTACGAGGCTATGATGCGCTCCACGGGCCAGCCCGTGCTGCCGCCTCGACTCGCGGAGGCGGAGCTGAGCAGCATGCAGCCGTATCACCGCAGCAAGCACTTGGCATTGCGGCTGGACGCTGACGAACTGCTTCAGGAGGCGCGCGACCAAATGCAGTCCCAGTTTCGTCATATCTTGCTGGTGTACTTAGACTTCCGCCAGACGGAAAAGTTCCAGCGTATCCGAAAGCTGCGGCAGACACAACGCAATCTACCCATTGCTCGCTTCCGGAAGGACTTGCGCGAGGCACTGGACACGTCCCGCGTGGTCATCGTGGCCGGTGACACTGGCTGCGGCAAGTCCACACAGGTGCCCCAGTATCTCTATGACTTTGGCTACCGCAGCATTGGTGAGTATGCGGCTTCCCATTGAGGCTGCCTTACCAATGATCGACCTTTTGTTGCCCTAGCTTGCACCCAGCCGCGCCGTTTGGCCTGCGTCTCCCTGTGCAAGCGCGTTGCGCACGAGCTGCTGGACGACTACGGCAGTCGGGTGGCATTCCAGATCCGATTCGAGCGCAGTCGGACGAAGCTCACCAACATCCTTTTCATTACGGAGGGCTTGTTGCTGCGGCAACTAGCGGTGGCCGCCAACCTAGACCAGTACGATGCCCTGATTTTGGACGAAATCCACGAGCGCAACTTATTCGGTGACTTTCTACTGGGTGTTACCAAGTGCTTACTGAGGGCGCGGCCGCAACTGAAGCTGATACTCATGTCTGCCACCATCAACGTGGAGCTCTTCCACGGCTACTTCGGCGAGGAGGGCGCACGGCTGGTCCAGGTGCCGGGACGTTTATTTCCCATCAAACTGCGCTATCTGCCGCCTCCTGCACTGGAACTAAAGGCGGGACAGGCGACATCCAAACGCTCTCAGAGAAACCGCATCGATCCAGCTCCATTTGTCCAGGTGCTTAGCCTTATTGACCAGCAGTATCCGAGTGAGTTTAGTTATCATGTTCTTGTAGGGATCGCCTAATAATCATCTTACCTAGCCAGCGAGCGCGGTGACGTCCTTATCTTCGTTAGCGGCGTAAACGAAATCGAATCTGTTGTGGAGGCCGTTCACGAGTATGCCACCGAACAGACTCATTGGCTCGTCCTGCCGCTGCACAGTGGCCAGGCGATCGCGGACCAGAGCAAGGTGTTTGACTACGCACCCGAGGGCATGCGCAAGTGCATTGTGTCCACCAACATAGCCGAAACGTCGCTCACCGTGGACGGCGTGCGGTTCGTGGTCGACTCTGGCAAGGTCAAGGAGATGAACTTCGACGCAACCTGCAAGGGCCAGCGTCTGAAAGAGTTCTGGGTGTCCAAGTCGTCTGCGGATCAGCGCAAGGGTCGTGCTGGTCGCACGGGACCAGGTGTAAGCTAGAACCTAACCCACGGTTGCTCCATTTCTCATACATTCCCACTTTCCGAGCGCAGGTCTGTTTTCGGCTCTACACTGCGGAGCAATACAACGCCTTCGAGGCATATCCCACTCCGGAAATTTACCGCGTGCCGCTCGACACGATGCTGCTGCAGATGGTGTCCATGGGATTGCCCGACGTCCGGGCCTTTCCATTCATAGAGGCCCCGGAAACGGAGCGCATCGAGCAGACTATTCTGGCGCTAAAGCAACACGTGAGCATTTCACCGATACCCAACTGTGTAGACCCCAATTCAACCGGACTTCTAATCTCTAATTGCAGTGCGCCCTCAGCGTGGAGGAAAAGATCACACCGCTGGGCAGATCGCTGGCCAACTTGCCCGTAGAGCTGTCCATCGGCAAGATGCTGCTTATGGGCAGCGTGTTTCCCGAGGTGGAGCAGCTGCTGACCCTGGCCGCCATGCTGAGCGTGCAGAACCCGCTGACGAATCGTGCCCACACAGACCAGCGCTGCGTGCGCGAGCGGGAGTCTCTGGAGTCCGATCATGGCGACCTCTTCACCCTGGTGCGACTCTACAACGTGTGGGTGCAGCTGAAGATGCGGCGCGATGGCACTCGACAGTGGTGCCGTCGCTTGGGCATCGAGGAGCAGCGCTTCTATGAGGTGACCAAGCTGCGTCAACAGTTCCAGCGCATCCTCGAGAGCTGCGGCATGGTGGTGGCCAGCGATTCGGACTCCCAGTTGACCAGTGCCGAGCGCGCAACGCGACATGGTGAGCTGCGCCAGCTGAAAGCCATGAAGCGCCGCCAGCGATTTGAGCAACCCCGTCAGCGCAAGTTGCTCAAGCAGAGCGCTGGACGGGTAGCGGAGGACGAGGAGGAGCAGGAGGAGGCGCAGGGCGACGATATGAGGGACGTGGACTTCCGGCTGCGGTTCGATCCTCGACAGTTGGCGCTGCTGGAGCGTTCGTCGCGGCTCGACCGACACAGCGTCGTTGTGCTGCTAAAGCTGCTGCTCGGCAGCGGTTTCTATCCACAGCTGGCCATCAGCGACGAGTTCAACTACTGCAAGGGTGGTGGTCAGCAGTTCTTCCACACGCGGCTCAAGCCCTTCGTGCTGCAGCACCCAAACTCGCAATTCGCCAAGCACTTCGAGCTGCTTAAGCTGACCGAAAGCGATCTGCTGCCCAAGCCAGACTTCTACACGCCCAAGCTTCCGCTCAGCAAGCGCCACCAGTTGCTCTGTTACCAGTGAGTGCGTGCGTCTGTACGAAATTGCAGCGCCATACTAATCCCCAAAAAACTACGTACTACAACAGGTCGCTGCTGGAGACCGCCAAGCCCTATCTGATTAACTGCATCCGCCTGCCGGCTGCCCAGACGCTATTGCTCTTCAGCTTCGCCATTGACACGAACGCGGGCATCACACAGATCGCCTGCGACGGCTGGCTGGGACTGGATCTGCCCATGCCCGGCAGCGGTATGGAGCTTTTAAGACGGGCCATCGAGTTGCGCCGACGTTGGAGCAGACTGCTTTACGACAAGCTGGATGGTGAGTGCTCCCCAGATTGGTTGGAATTATTAAAACTACTAGGGGGATTTTTGAGTTTTGTAAGCTAAAGTAGATTGTTATATTTCCGTTTATGGTTATCATATCCCGCACATGAGTAGTGGAACGTCTCGATTTGAATAGTAATAGTAATAGAATACGGATGATAATTAGTACCTTAAGCGCAACTTAATAATCTATCTGGTTCTTTATATTGGGAATCTTCTGGAAGGTCAAAACCTAATTGAATCGTTAGAAGTGGTTATAGTCTTAGAATTCCTATAAAAAATTATACAAGTAATTGGAGTGACTAAAGACGAAAGCCTTTAGTGTCGCTGCCAAAAGATCTTCTCCGCGTTGACTGGGTATCCAAGTCCGCGGACCGGCGGGAGCTATCAGAAGGCATATCCGACGGCGATTTGTCCGAAGTGCTGATAGAGGTGTTCCAGGCCTCCTTGAACTCCGGCGTATGGAATCTCTCACCTGCACTGTGCCGGCGCCTCGTCATCCTCTGCGCATTCTCGTGGTAAGCGATGTAGGTGCGCAATTCAGCGATTCGCTTCTTTTCCTCCACGACCTTCTGGTTCAGCTGCGCCTCCATCTTGCAAAAGCCCTCCAGCTGGCGCTTGTTTTGCTCCAGCTGCTGCAACTGACGGTAGAAACCCAGGTTGTCCGATGCTCGCTGGTCCGCTTGGAACTTGGAGATCTTGCGGTAGATCTGCTGGAATCGCAGGGGATCCGCGAAGTAGTTGGCCACGCTAGTTGGCATATCCCGGTTGATCTGGATCGCTTTGAGCACCTGGCCGCATAGCGGGCAGTTCTTTTCTAGCGAGGATTGGCCCAAACAGGGGCCGCAGATCACGTGCCGGCACTGGGTCAAGTGGAAGGGCACGGCTGGATCAGTTTTGCGATGACGGAAACACTTGTTGCAATGCACTCGAAACATAGTGACCAATATATGTTTTTTTCCTCGCCTTGCAAGTTTTCTTCTTAAACAATTGTGATTTAGATATCCGAATGGGGCTAACGGATCTTACCTCAGCGGTCTGGCCACTCTGCCGGGTGAGAACACTCTCGCCTTGCAATCTGTTCACCACACCTTTCCTGCAAGTGGTGTATTCAGGTTCAAAGATTTTTCACCATAATATTTTAAAGCAGTTATTATTGTAACAATCAAATGATGGGAACGACATATGCTTAAAAACGTTTTTTTTTTTAGGTATTTACATATACAATTGTCGATATTTGAACTGTTCAGTTATAGAAAATGCTTGTTGTTCTTGGCATTCTTAGTAAATGGAGCTTAGTTATCTAATACGTATGTACTTAATGCTGTCCAATTTGCAGACCTCAAAAGCAAACAGGAATCACCTTCCCATTCAAGTGACGATAGGAGCAGCGCGCTGTGGCAAGATCTTGTGGACTATATGGCGCTGGATGTGGCGTATGCGATACGCCGACTGCTTCCCGCCGACATCAAGAGGCTCTACACTCATCAGGCACCTTCCGCGCGACTCGCGGAGCTCAAGGAGAACCCCTTTGCCGTCGACTTTCCCATGACACCGAACGAGGAAAAGGGCGGCCTCAACGTATCGGAGCACGTGGTGTACAGCTGCTTGGCCGAACAGCAGTGGACGACGGCCATGGATGCGACTCTACGGGCAGAGCCATGGCAGTGTACGCGCTGCGATTTCGAGCTGGAGGAGTTCGATGTGCTGGAGCAGCTGGTGCACCGATCCAAATGCAAGCGTCGCAAGGCGCAGGAAAGCCGCACGGCGAAAACAACGAGCACAGAGTCCTCAACGGAGGTAGCCAGTAGCTCCAGTTCGCACTCCTCCGGCGGCTATTACTGCAACTCCTGCAAGAGGGAGTTGCGACTGACAACGATCGACATTCTGCGCCACAAAAAGCAGTGTCGAAATAACAAGTAATCGTCTGAATAAACGTATTTAATTATAAAAAAAAAAACATATTTAATTTAACATATTGAAAAATTGCTAAACAAATTAACTTTTGGCCTGTCCCCTTTGGAAATCAACAAAAATGTTATGAAAAACATTTGCTTTCTTTAATTGAGGGACCCTTCAGCCATGTTACAATGAAAAAAAAAAAACGCACTGAAAAATGTTGGGCGGAAATCTGTATTCGGATTTCCCACCAAAAATATTTCGTTTTTGGGCCAAAACAATGGAATTTTTAATTAAAATCAATTATGCCCCGTTCAATTGGCATTGAAGCCGCCGGGAAATTTCCATTTTAATCAAATTGTTGAAAGAATGAATTTATAGAATAAATTATCGGATACGAAATATGGGATTTGATAACTACGTATGCCTGTTAGTTAGCCAGCTACACAATAGGTCGTCGTTGCTCAAGCTGCGCTGCTTATTTTAACTGAATATTGCAATATGTAAAATTGTCAAGTGTCCAGCTTTCAATTTGCCACTGACAACAGAGCTGGGTGAATTCCTCACAAGGATTTAGTTTTTATCTCGCACAATTTTGTAGCTTACAAAATAGTTTTTAGCTTAGGATGATGACAAAAAGGGATTTAGAGATTTGTATTGGATCTGCACCTTAATGCGGCGCTCCTTTCGACCGTGCTGTGTTGTCCTAATCTCGGGACACAGAAGCTACGCTTGTTTATGAAAAGGTCTTTGCCTGTCAAGCTGTCCAATTTTCAGATATAGTTGTGCGCTTCCTCGGCAGGGCAGCAGCTCCTTCTGCCTCGCCCGACTGTCTACTTCTTTGCAACTACATTGTTGCTACTGTCGAGTTTTGTGCTCAGCTTGCTTGTCCGCTTTTTCGCAAGAAAAAAAGTAGGATGGACGGCGTGTGTCCCGACTGCGGGATACCCATTGCTAACATGTTACAAATTGTATTGTGTACGTATGTAAATGGGCCAAGCACTAAGCACAAACAATCCAATGCGAAAATCTACTAAAATGTGTTGCGTTTTTTTTTGTTTCTTTTTCAATAAATATCTAGTTATGTTTTATGGGATACCCTCGGCTGATTCGTTACATAATGCATTGCCTACTTAAGTGGGACAACGCAAGCAATCAAATGCTTTGAAATGCGTTGTGATTTTCAAATAAATATCCATTAAATGCCTCGGAAAACAGTAGACAATGCTCTAGTTGGCGTGGTGTCCCAGAAGTCCTCGTTCACTTGGCGAAGGATACTTGCTTGTTCCGGAGACCTAGATTTTCCGTGTAACATGGCTACAGCGACATTCCCGTTAATGCTGGTCAATTATATACATTCGTGCTGCACATTTCAGCTGAAAAACAGCATGCTCTTTGCCGATACAAGTAAATGGAAGAATAAAAAACTTTTCGGCAACATTTTGTGATGTCTTACAAAAAAGTGTTGCATGCTTTCGGGCGTGTGCAGCATGCTGTCCTTTTACACACAAACTCGCACTAAGATCCGGATCTTACAGGCGAAGACCTTAAGAAGAATTTCGGGGGCTCCTTGGTATATGAGAACAAGAGACATCGAACGCGACCTCAAGGTGCCCAAATTAGGAGACAAGCTCCAGAACATCGCCCAAAAATATATGGAAAGGCTTAATGTACACCCCAACAGCCTAGCAAGGAAGCTAGGAACTGCAGCTGTGGTCAATGCTGACCCTCGGACTAGAGCCAAAAGAAGACTCAAGCGACACCACCCTCATGACCTCCCTAACCTGGTTTTGACCTAGAAAGTCTTAGTTTTAAAATTCATTAGAATAATCAAATAAATAATAATTACTATGTTATATCAACTATTATAATTCTCCCTAACATTTTTAGGATTAAAAATCTGTTAGTCTTAAGTAACCAAGACACATTGTAAAATAAAATAATTTAAGCAGATCAAATTAAGTTGCCGCATGGGTAACAGTGCGTTGATCAAATAATAAAAACATCATCGTAAAAAAAAACACACAAACTCGCACACACAGACACTGGCTTGTTTAAAAGTTGATTTCAATATAAGTTTTATGTTGCGTAATATTGAAAAAAAAAGGGCGACAGCACCCTGGCGGGCATTAACTTTTTAAATTTTCTATCATGAATCGAAGTGCTTCGATTAGGCGAACAGCTGTCGACATTTGTACACTGCAGAAAATAGTTGTTTGGTTGTTGTGGCTAAAAAGGAAGTCCCAGTTCGAGTAAATAACAAACACCTGGTTGGTTGGATTCCTTTTATTCATAGTTTATTTTAATATTTTATATGTTAGGCAAATTATGCAAAATTATAAAAAAAAACGTATATATAAGAACCCTTCTATCAATTACAGTTAGATTACAATTTATAATTATAATTGTTTTGATTTTGAGCTAATTTGAACAAATTGTTCGCAACGTTACAATATTTTTTTTTTTTTTTTGCTGTATTTATATTTGTTTCTGTTTCTGGTTTTTCAAAATGCCTGCATATAAGAGCTTTGAATTTCTGAGATATTTATTACAATCATGTTGCGTTTGTCCAAATTCGAAAGCAAACTCTACAAATAATTACTTTGTAAATACACACAAAAAAAAAAATAAAAAACGAGCACGATAAAAAATGTAAGGTAACTTATGATTTACGTAATACTTTTGCTTATTTAAAACCAAGTATGGGTCGGATGTTTACACTCGTAGTTTCGTTGATTCGCCTAGTAAATCCGCATCAAGTAACGATTTTCTAGGGGCAAGGTTGGGGCTGTACTTTACACGTCTCTATATATATATATATATATATGTATACCTATTGAAAGCACTGGCTCTTAACTCTCGGATCTTTTTCAGGCCTGCCCTTTTTTAATTTTTATTTAGAGTGTCGTTCTCTATTTCCACCTGCTCCTCCCTTCCCCACAAGCTCAAAAATAAATTAGTTTGGCAGAGCCTGAGAGTGCATTTTTATTAAATAAAAACGCATCTGCATGGAGATCGCCAGTGCGCTGCAGGAAACTAATTGTATATAGTGTAAAATTGTTATAAATAATGATAAGAAAATGCAGAGTGATTGGGGGAAATATCGTACAGCATGGCAAAGAATGGTCTGGACTGGACTCAACTAGTAGCTAGCTAGTAGCTGGCATTCAATGTTACCCATTGGACTCAACGACACTTTGTGGGTATATTCGTACTGATGTATTGCGAATGATTGCTGCTGATTTGGATGCTTAGTTTGGCTAATAAACGAGTCGGCTGAGGGTAATTTGAGGGAGTGTTTTTTTTGTTTTTTTGCCTATAAATCTTCGTTTCTTCTCAGCGGTAATGGGAGATTGGGTGTATATTTAGTCCTAGAATGTCATACGTGAGTCCATGTACATACAATTTATTTAATATATCTTTATAACTAGTACAATCGTAATTATAGCTGCGCGTCCTCCTCTAGACTATATGTATACATAGAAGTTTCAATTCATTGTTTTAATTGCGAAATGCAAACTCTTTATCCTACCGCTAAACGCACTTAACAAACTTACCCGCTATAAATATACTTTCATGTAGTTTAATTCCCGAATCGCGTGGTGGCTTTCGTAAACTAAAAAAAAAAAATTAAGGATGCAAGTGGTTGCTTACGCTAATATAAGTATATATCATTAATATATATATATATGCATATATATATATATATTTATATATATGTATCTATGTACTATATATGTATGTAGCCTAATGCGATTAACTGTATGCCTTTACATGTACAATTTTAAAAAATTTGGAAAAAAAGTGAGTGTTTTATTCCTCTTCATTGCGCTTGAATAAACTGTCGTTGATTTGAAAGTTCTTTATGTATACTTGTTCATAATAGGATACTTGTTCTTCTAGGGTTCATATAAGTTTAAAATTCTGTGTGTGTGTGTATGTATGCGTTGGTGTATATATATATATATATATGTCTCTCTATATACGAATAATGCATTTTGTACCGAACTAGCTATAGTCTACACAAAAAAAGGTGGTTTTAAAATTGGGTTTTACGTATATCCGCCTATACGAATTTGGGATTTGATGCTCCTAAAAGCGACTTTATCGCCCTATACGGATTTGTATGTCTGTCTATTTGTTTTTTTTTTTTTTTTCTTTTTTCATCCAACTCGCCGAAGATTACATATTTCCCGTCGCATTTTCCAGACCAGAAGAAGAACTGGTGTGTTGCATGTTCATCGATTTAATTACTAAAACCTACATCAGTCGTTTGGCACACAAGTCACGCAGTGGCGTGAACCACGGAACAGAATCCTTCCGCCGGCTATTTTTACAAGCCGCAACAGGGGATGTGTTGACGTTCATGTTGATGTTGATGTTGATGTTGTATTCTGTTGTCGACTGGGGGGCTGCATCCCACATCCCATACGCGCAATAAAGTTATCAGCATCAGCTTCAGCCCGCCATGGATTCCCCATTCCTCATCATCCAACTGGATCCGCATCTGCTGCTGCTCGCTGTCGGCAACGACATCACAATGCATCCCATCCCATCATATTCTATTCCATTCCATTCCATCGCATGCATTGCATCGCTACATTGCATCACATCGCCAGCTGCCGGCGATGGCGGAGATCGCCGTGGGTGCCAAACTAGACCTCGGTGCCATCCTCGCCCTCGTCGTCGAAGAGCTGGCTGGTGCTGCCCTGGCCGCTGCGCGTCGTCGTCACGGACATCTTCTTCTTGGGCTTCGGTGGTGGGCGTGGTGGGATCTTGGCGGCCTTCGGAGAGTCACCGCTGCTGCTGGCGTGGCTTGGCGATACGGCGGCACCCGAGCCGGGTGAAAGGTAGGCGGCGTGGCCCAGTCCGGCACCGCTAATGCTCGAGCCGGGCAGTATCGTGATCCCCTGTTGCCGAACTCCGTACAGGGGTTCCGTGTCCATGGAGCCCAGTCGCTGCTGCTGCTGCTGTTGTTGTTGTTGCAACTGCTGTTGCTGCTGAATCAGCTCGTGTATGGGCTCGTAAATCTTACTGGCATTGGTCGCCGAGGACACCGATGTCAGGCTGGGCGTGGCCGGAAGTGGTCGGTCCCGCATCGAGTACTGCTGACCAGCGCCCCCCTGTGAGCCGGCGATCTTGGTCAGATTGAGGGTGGAGTTGCCGCCGGCAGTGGTTCGCAATCCCAAGTTGTCGTACACTGGCTCCGCCTGCAGTTCCGCGGTGGTGGCGGTGCCAGTCTCGCTGGGATTCGGCGATGTGGGGCTCTGGAATTCACTTAGCTGAATGGATCCGTGGCCAGCGGCACCGGAAGTACTGGGCGCCCAGCTGGGAGCGCGCGGCTTGCGCGGAATGGTCATATATCCCTGTTTCATGACCACACCCGTGGCCGGCGAATAGACGACGGGTGCGGGCAGGAAGGGCGATGTGGTGGCCAGCGGATGTTGCTGCTGCTGCTGCTGTTGTTGTTGCTGCTGGTGGTGGTGGTGGTGCTGCTGCTGCTGCTGCAGCTGATGGTGGTGCTGGTGCTGGCGACTGCTGTTGGTGGTGGCAATGAGCGCCAGGTTGCGCGACTTGGGATGCTGCAGCGTCATAAAGCCGTTATGCGGAGCCGTCATCGTCTTGGTGCCGTAGATGCCGTGCGGCGTCATATGCGTGTAGACCGGACTGGTTAGCGACGGTGGCGAACGGATGCCGTAGATCACCTGGTCGGGTATGTTCGACTGCGACGATTGCATCGAGGGCGAGGTGGGCGGCACGCGAGCGGGAAAGGCCAGCAGATCCGGTGGCAAGCTATTGGCATACGCATCATCCACGTAGGTGTGTCGAGATCGGGGCGTGGTCGTCGTATCCGACATGGCCACTGAGACGGCTTCTTCGTCGCGCGAGTGATTGGCCACTGGAATGGAGAAGAAGATGTTGGAGCATATTACTAAATGTCTGCATGGCTGACTATTCCATTAACGAGAGTTAAGATCTGTATTAAGTCCTACTCGACTTCTATTGGTCACCAACTTAATCCCACTCCTCTATGGAGCTCCTGTTGAATAAGGCACATTTCACTATGCAATTACATTTCGATCGAATATACATAATCCCAGGAGCTGTGTTGCGTGAACAGAAAAGGCGGGATTAATTCTGTTTGATTTTTCTACTACGCTTTGACGTATTCGAGGGATTTTCAGTAGTTATGTGCCGCACCAAAGCCCTCTGTGGCTTTTAATCCGGCATCCGCGTCCGTTGCAAATAGTTTTGATAGCCATTTCTTTTGAAAAATAATGATTCTTGGGTAATCCCCTCGCCCGTGGAAGCGGAGCACATGAGCACACTTGGCACATGTCACTGCTCGTTTGGCCAATCCGGACGAGAAACTTTGGGCATAAGTGACACACGAGTGCTGTTCACCCCAGTTCAGCTCATTCCAGTCCTGCCCCTGCCCCTGCCCCTGCCCATGTCCATGTCCAGTTCGGTTCAGTTCATCAATTGCGTTCAATTGTCTTTCCCACTGTCGGTGCAATCCACATTTCAACAGTTTCTTTCAATATTCTTTTAAATATATAATATAGACCATACTATTTATGTACTAAATGTATTCAGATTATTACTTTAATATATGCAAGCTGCTAAAGGGAATCGTGGGGAAACTATAGTCCTTTGGCCTACTTAACGTATAATACTAAGCCAAGTATTTCTAGCTACTTATCTCATCATAAAGACTTCGAATCAGTTTCAAGTCATCACATTTATATTGTATGATGACTGATGGGTAGCGCGAATGACGATCGAATGAACTGCGAGATTAGCTAATAGATTCATCACGAATCCGCGTGATTTACGATTCCAATTTAGTTTGACAGCCTCGCTTAATATTGCCATGTATGTATGTATGTATGTATGTATGGTATGTAGGTGCGCTGCTGGGTGTGTTTGTTTGCCAAACATTGTTGGTTTTTCTGCGTTTCCTGCTCGCCCTAATAGTTGATGAGCAAATTGGAAAATTTCAACAAACAAACGATGGGCCTGCCCGAGCCCCAGGAGAACGGGGCCAGGATAACCATTTGGGAACCCAGGGCAAATGAAATTTCGGTGTTTTGCCTTTTGCGCGAAAATACAAGTGTGTTTGCATTGCCAGCAGCATTTGGCATGGTGGTCATTCCGTCGACAAACGTCCTGGAGTGCCAACCAGATGGAAACTCTGGCTAAATAGAGATAGATGGACAACACTCCATGTTGACAGGAGACTTTCGCATCATTTGCTGCTCAACGATGCTCAGCCATGATGATGACGTGGCGATGATAAGCCATCTAGCTTGTTATTAAATCGCAGAATTACTAATCAATTCGCTATGATTGTCAACTAATCCCTTCAAGGAGCATGAGATACTCCACTCCGTTGCTCATTTTTTGTTTGTTTTTAACTTTGTCATGTTATTTATTAACATTACACGGCAATTTGCCTGTTTTTCTGCTCAACGACATAATGGCAATAATATGATTTTTATCGCACAAAAGCCAGGACATAATCACAATTGCTGATTGAAACACCTGGCGAGAAGCGAATGCATTAGGTGTGGAAAAAAAAAAAATAGTTGGAAATGGACCCACACTTTGAATTTAGTGGCTGGCCACTTAAATGCGCTGTTTTTACAAATAATAAACATTAATGACGAAATAAAACATGCAATCATGACCTGGCATGTGTGTGGTTAACATTTTGTCTGGCAATAAAAACTTAAATCCTTCACATTTTCGCGCTTAAATATATTAGTAAATATATAGCATTTGAATGTGCAAATGCATTTCAATATTAAAATAGAGTTTGTTTAGTTAGCCATAATTAAAAAAAAATAGCCTCTCATTCTATTTTATCTTTCGAAATCGCACTGCGTTAGAAAAAAAAAAAAAAACAGCCTGCGTTTTTCCACCCAATTATGCCAGTTTATACAGTATATATAACATCCTTGGCACCTCTGCGACTACTCACCATAGACGGTGTCGTCGAGCAGCGTCTTCTTGATCTCGAGCACGTCATCGCCACCATCCACGCTCTCGATGTCCGTGCGCCGTGGCGGCTTCTCGACTGGATTGACCTCGTTGAGCAGGCTCTTCTGCATCTCCATGATGACGGAACCCTCGAGCATGGAGCCGTTGTGCGTCTTGTCCATCTTGGAAGAGATCAGCCCGTCGCCGCTCATCATGGTGGTGTCCTTTTGATAGGTCTTGATGCGACGGCAGTACCAGAAGAGCGTCAGCACCGCCACGAGCAGCAGGAGCAGCAGCGTCGTAATGATTAGACAGATGATGAGAAACATGTTCGTTTGCGGATCAATGGTTGGTGCCCCAATGGCGCCCATGCCCATGCCATCGGAGGCGGATACCGCGCCGGCATAGTCACCGCTCACGAGCAGCTGGAACTCGGCCTCCGCCCGTCCGCCCCGGTTATCCGCCACACAGGTGTAGGCACCCTTGTCGGAGGCCCGTACGCCCACGATGCGCAGCTCCGAGGTGAGCACCTGGGAGGGCTGCTCCGGCATCTGTTCCACGGAGGTGAGGACACGCACACGCGGGTCGTACTGCTGCAATGGCCGCTTGTTGTACACCCAGGTGACATTGGGACGCGGACTGCCGACAATGCGGCAGGGTAGCGAGATATTGTCGTGATTGGCCTCGATGAAGGAGCGCACGGAACCCAAAATGCGCGGCCGGCAGGCGAAGTTCTCCGATGGCACCTCGCTCCACAGCTTGCCGCGCAGCTGTGGCGGCTCCTGGCAATCGGTGGGCGGTGTGTAGAGCCGTTTGCTGATCGCAAAGTCGCGAAAGTCCTGCAGCTCGCAGCTGCAGTTCCATGCGTTACCCTGCAGCGATAGATGCATCAGCTTCTGCAGATCCTTGAATGTCTCCTTGTGCAGATGTGAGAGGCGGTTCTGTTCCAGCGAAATGGCGCTCAGCGCCATTGTGCCAGCGAAGACGTGCAGCTGCACCTGGCGCAATCGATTGTTCCGGAACTCGATGCGCGACAGGAAGCTCAGGTTGACGAACAGATGGTTGGGCAGCACCTCGATCTCGTTGTTGTTGATGATCACGTTGCGCAGCTTCTCCAGGCCGGCGAAAGTGCCCGGATGCAGTTCCCGTATCCGATTGCCCGACAGGTCCAGCTCGATTAGGATATGCAGACCCTTGAAGGCCTCGCGATGCACCTCCTGGATGGTGCAGTTGCGCAAAAAGATCTTGTGCACATTGGGCAGACCGGCCAGTAGGAACTCTTCGCGCCGCAGCTCGGGTATTTGATTGTGGGCAAAGTCCAGCACCTGCATCTCGTTGCTCATGTCCTGCGGAATTTTGGTTAGCGCCTTGTTCTTGCAGTCGGCGCTCTTCTTGCCCGAATTCCACTGACAGTGGCATGTACCGCAGCTCTGCATCCAATCGGTGGTGCCTGCGGTGGGCGGCGGTAGGGCCATTAGAACCACTAGCACACCCAGCAGCAGAAGGATCATCCCCAGTCGTCGTCCGCTTCGTTCCGTTCTGTTGCCCATCATCGCTGGCTGTGGCTCTAAGTCTGCGTCTAGCTAGGGATGGGGATGCGGATGCGGATGCGGATGATTTTGTTGTTCGTTCTGGCGCGGCTGTATCGGGATTTATCGCGCTAATCCGCGACGACGAGCCGCCGAACACGTGCCGCCGAAACAGGCAGCTTCGCAGCTATGAGCAGCTGCGAACGAACTCCAAACTCCAAGCGCTGACCCCGGGTATGTGGATAACGGGTCGGTTTGGTTTCGTTTAATCGCCTCGCCGCGTCCGCTACGTGCTCCAAACTCCTGCCCTTGGCTGCACGGTATTAATCCTTTTGACGCACTGTTAATTTGATTTTTGCACCCTTCTCCGGCTCGCTGTGCCACTCCTCGATCCGTGCGAATGACAAGGCCCCGTGATTAATTAATGTCCCGGCGGACAGTGGTGGGCTCTAAGCTCCCGAATAGCCGTGCTTCTTCTGCTCTTGCGGCTGCTCTTTCCACCTGAAAGAAATGCGAAAAAATGCACAGAGT
This sequence comes from Drosophila melanogaster, assembly GCF_000001215.4. Lineage (NCBI taxonomy): Eukaryota > Metazoa > Arthropoda > Insecta > Diptera > Drosophilidae > Drosophila > Drosophila melanogaster. Next base: position 19,464,162 of record NC_004354.4, on the reverse strand, counting down.
TTGTCAATTAATAAAGTGTTTCGAAAAGTGAGTGGGCTTAACTCGGGCTCTCTGCCTGTCCAAAGGGACAAGGGCGAGGATATGGACAAGGATACGGATACGAATGCGGTTGGGGATGGGGATGGGGATGGAGATAACCGGACCCAGGGGTTGCTAACGAGGCAAAAGGTGAGACATTAGCGGCAAGGCCAAAAGGATTTGCCTTATTGGCAAAAGTTTGTTGTGTGTCATCAATGGGATTGGGTAATTAGCGAGGCATTCGCAGCTCCCGCATAATGCAATATATATATATTTATATATATATATATACATGTGGTGTGGTCCCGATACAAGAGGATTATGTTTTCCATGGCTCGCAGGAGCAGCAAGTTTTATTACAAATTGATCGAATGGCTCCTATTTGCATACGTGTATCAAACTCCGTTCAAAGAAACATTAATTAAAGATACCATTTCTGAGATACATTTAATTTAGCTGTTTAAATTAAGATTATGCGTTGCAAGTGTAAGTTGTAAGTTAAGATTTCTTAAATAAAATATGTTTAAGGAACCATTTTAGATTCATTCCAGCGAAGAACATTTTTTGTTTAGATATTCACATGTAAATTTTGCCATTACTAATGATTATAAATAATAACATTTATTTATTAAGTATTTATTAGTTCTCCAAACACTTTAAATCGTATTAAAATGTATTAATTTAATACACACGAATGTTTTAAATACCATAATTGATTGCATTTAGCTGGAATGACTGGCACTAATGACTCGTTTTTTTTTTATATTGAAACATTTCTAAATATATAAAATCTGATTTTATTGGCATAGTGTGCTGACTATTTAGATAATATAATCTCCCTTATCACCACGCAGTTTTTGTCACTTTCGGGGAATTTCTGCGTTTAAATGTGAGTGAATAAATCAAATGGAAAAATGCTCGCCATAATTAAAAGGGTTTCGGTGGGAGGGGTGGCAAAAGAAAGTGCTGGGGAAAGTGGAACTCGGAGCAGGAGGAATCTCCACAAAAGATTGACAGCGGGACGACAAAGGCAGAAACAAGGATTCAGATTCGTCCTTGTCCCCGTAACCGTCCCCTTAATCTGCTGTTTAGTCCTTTTTTCTTTTTGGCCAACTCTTCAGGTGGCAGAAGAGCAGAGAACAGCAGGGAAAAGCGAGGAAAAGCGAGGAAAAGCGGGGAAAAAGCTGAGAAGAGCGGAGAACAGCAGCGGCTTGATTAATGAAAATGTTGTTAAACTGTGACAGTTTGCGGCTTCTAACTGACTTGCGGCATTGCTGCCAAGATGGCCCGCCTCCCATTTTTCGCCATCATATTGGGAAGTGGGAAGTGGGGATTGGGGAGCGGGGAGCGGCAAATGGAAAATGGTGAGTGGGGAGTGGGGAGTGGGGAGTGGGCGGCTTTCCTCTTAAGCAAGTGCAAACAAGACACAAAAAATGGTGAGTTTGTGCGGCTGAAGAGGACCGCCTCTTTAGCATTGAGCCGGGTATTCCGCTTTAATTAAGCGCTATTCGTGACGTCAACACTTCCGAAGGCACCGAAAATAAGCGCCACGTGCTCCTGGCTACCCAGTCGATCCATTTTTCCGGCCACGGCGGCTACGAACGAGACAAATATTGGTTCAACGTGGCTGCAGCGCTAAGAAAAACTTTATTTAATACCAAAAGCCACACCGCAGGCAACAGAATATACATATATATTTAATATTTAAGAACTTGTAGTTATTAACGTGGAAAGAATCAGCCGCACAAAAACCTTCGTCACAACTCAAAGTTGAACAAATACTGTGGGCACTGAAAGCCGATTGAAGATTACGGCTACTGCTACTACTATTGATTTGATTGATGATTGATTTCAAATACTTTCCCCCATTTCTATTTTCATCTACTGAACATATCATCACCTGAACATCTCGAATATCCTGAATATCGTGATTATCATAAATATCCCACTACTTGCGATGCCTTTATTGCCGCTCTATAATTACAAATATTGGAAAATAAACAGAAAGAAATCCATATATTTGATGTGAGTTTGATACATTTTTAGATTGGCCAGATGGAGGAGGGGTTTGGGCCGCCAAATTCAAGCCGTCAGGAAAATCAAGGGGGCGGAGTTAAGTGGGCTCTCCATTTCGTGGATTCGTACATTCGTTGTATTCGTGTATTCAGTTCAGTTGGGTGAATATACTTTGAGTATGCCCGTGTGTGCTGTTTGCTTTCCTTTTGTTTGTGCACAATTTTTGTAATTTTTTTCAGTTTTTTTTTGGTTTTTTTTTTGTTTTCTGCCGCTGCCTGTGTCAGCGGTTTTTTGCTCGGATAGAAAAAACCTCAAAACAAATTAAATATGCAAATAAAAGAAAAGCGGTGCAATTTTTCGCTTTGTTAAATATTTTCTCAATGGGTTTTCGTTCGTTGTTTTGCCACTGCGTTCTGGATGTTCTCGGTGTTCTCGGTGTTCTGGGAAGCGAATGATTGGCATGGGTATGGGTTTTTAGAAAGCTCCTTCAGTCAGCGATGTTGGAATTTCGTGCGGTGAGTTGTCGGCGAAAACCGCCAAACTTGGATTAATACCTCAAACTTTTGGAATTGAAATCGCAGCCATTTACAACGAACGACCCACAAAACTTTTGCGTTACGCTCTGTGCAGCAATATGTGTGCGAAATTCGTGGGGCTGGAAAACCAGCCAGCCAGCCAGCCAGCCAACCATCCAGTAAATCCTTGCTTTTGTCCCCGTCGGCCAATTAACATATTTACTTAGTTATGCGCTTTGTTGTTCATCGTGATTAGATGAAACTAAACAGCCTAGTATAGCCTATAAATACACCCTGTATAAGCATAATGCTGAATTTGCTAGAATAGCGACAAACAGCTGTTCACATAGTGACGAAGCGCACCGCCATTCTATATGCATACATTTTTTTTTAGCCATCAACTTCACATTGATAAGCACTCAGTATTCGAGAAGAGCCCAGCACAGCAGTCCATTAAGCCTAAAAATTGTATGCATTGGCATGCCAAATGTAATCTATGTACTTCCTTAAAATATATACCATTCGGTTTATAAACAATACCAGTTGGCAGCCAAATAAAATTAGAGCTTCTAAATCTAACTCAATCCGCTGGCAACGTGCTTCAAATGCAAAAATATGATTTCAATTTCATCTTTTCATCACATTTATAAAAAGGGGGGCAAAATACAATACATTGATTGCTTTATAAATAACTTAAGTTCGTTTCGTTGGATTCGCAAACTGGCATAGAATTTTTTTGTTGTCATTGTCATTTTATTGGCAATTGCGGTTGTAATTGTTGCTATATGGTGGGCAAAAGCACCAATATTCAAATGATGCGAACTGAAGTGAACCCCAACTGAAAGTCCAACACAAATCTACGAGGGCGTGGCATGCGGTCCATTGTCTATTGTCAGATTAAATCGATTTAAACAAATTTAATTGCTTTGGTTTCGGTTTTCGTTCATTTTATGGCTCCCAATTCACTTTTTTCCCTGGCTCGGCTCCATTTTTTCATTTTTTATTTTTTTTTTTTTGTGTTCTGCTCGCTTTGTTTTCCCGCTTTCACGTTTTCCGCTGTTTTCAGTGCTTTTCTTTCCTTTTGTCGTATGCCAATTGGCAATGGCATTTTAAGTGTGTCTATGCAACAAAAGTTGCTGAACCGTTTGAAAGCGGACAAGAATTCAATTTTGTTGTTATTCTGTCGTCACAACAATTTGTTGCTAAATGAAGCGCATTTATATTTCTTTTATGATTTGCCCTATTTTTTCCGATCCATTCGCGTTAAAGTAACAGTAGCAATCGCAATAGCAATGTCTATTTCAAGGGTTTTCATCGCCCAGACCACCAAAGCTACGCTCCTTTGCGTTTTTTTTACATCAAGGTTATTATAATTTTGGTCTGAATGCTGGCAACGGAGTAGGATTCAGTGTTTTGCTTCTGTATCTGTAGATATCTACATATAGACTGGCTTTTTCCCACAAAAAGGACGAAACAGAGAGAACACTTTAAATGCAATTCAAGTATAATTCAATGTGATCCTTTGTATAGGAATTGTTATATTTAAGTGATATTATCAGAATCAGGATTATACGTTTTTTGTATTTATAGCATAGTAATTGATTGCATTTTAAATATATAAAAAATACTTTTAAAACCGCTTAATTTGCTAACAAACTTTTCTTAACTGCTCTTAACTGCTTAATTACTTAACTTTAAGTAATTATGTTAAGAAACTTGTTCCATTCCATTGAAACTAACTTGTTCAATGGCCAAGGCAAGCAAACGGATATTTAGCCAATAGGGCTTTAACTAATAGGGCATTCGAAATTCGGCTCTGCGGAGCCAAGCGTGACACTCTTATTTGTAATTGCTCTTTGAATGCGATTGTTAATCTAGCTGCCTCTATTCAAAGAGCCAGCCATAAAAGCATGTGCTCGTTGCTTGCCGCTAAAAGGGGGGACCAAAGGAAAACATTTTTATACACATATTAGCTTTTCGTCGCTTTTCGCCACTGATGGCGACGAACGATGCAAGAACACTTTCACACACATGTGTTTTTGTTTCGCAAAAGTTCTATTGGTGTTTGCTCTTTCGCCAGCAAACTTCTGTGCACTCCTGCCAAATACAATACATATGCATGTGCATATGTATGTGTGTGTGTGTATGCTTATTCGTCCTTCTACACGGCGAATTTTTGTGATCTCGGTGTGTGGCATGGATATTAGTAGTTAACAAATGAAACTCCATTTAATGAAACGTACGTATTAGTATGTATATTGCATCTTAAGATAAGATAGAACAATGCGAATGCCATATGATTTAAGCTCTGCGTGCGCATTTAATAAACACAACTACATAGGCATCTCTTTGTACTGATGGATTTTTACATATTTTTTTTTTTTTTTCAATTTCCAAAAAGTCAAGGCTATTTGCCCACAGTGCACTTTAAGCCTATTTGCAAATTACTCTGTGTGTCGAATTGGCGCCCAAGTGTTGCTCGGTTAGCCGCGCTTCAATGGTCATTGCAATCATTTAGCTGAATGGAAGTGGAAGTGGAAGTGGAAATGGAAGTGGAAGTTCAAATGGTGGGCACCACCGAAATTGCTATCTTTACCCGTCGGTCTGCCATTTCTTTTAGTTGGATGCTTTATTAAAAAGCGTGCATGCCAAAACGAAGAATGGAAAGTTGGTGCGGTGGGGGGCGGGGGGCAATAGAAGGCGGTTGGATATCTGTAAGATGCGAGTTGGTTTTCCATGAAAGGGTTAGATTTCATGGAATTCATGGAATTTCACAAACTTTCTGTTTATTATTTCTTGATTTAATAGGATTTATTTCAGCAGCTAACCAAGCTCGCAAAAACCAATAAGGACCAACCAAAGGAGAAGCGACTGTCGGATACCCTATAGTGCGAGCGAGATGGCCAGATCAAGGCCATTCTTTTCACACGCGGCACATGAGCGCCATTTTTTACTTGTCATCGTACCCCTTAAAATCTTCATCTATAAATAAATACCCTTTAAAGTAATAGTAATAGTTTAAAGTGTACAAATATTTGCTGCCAAGATGAAATCTCATTCGTTTTGCAATTTGTGTGCTCTAAACTGGGCGGGGTGTTTGCAGGATGTTTTTGGTTTACCAGTTGGTTGGCAAGGAAAACAATAAAATGTCGGATCAGAAACGCATTCAAATAAATCCCTTATTATACTTTTAATCTGTCTTCGAACCTCACATTTTCCATACTTTGGCTGCCAGAACGCAACATCCAAGTTACGTAACAGAGGTCATAATGTCATGGGCCCGTTTCATATGCACTTAATGGCTTCGTGGATGGCTTCTTAACGGCGCCATAAACGTGTGGCCACAATTAAGGCATACAATGTTGGCAAATTCGTGGGCATAATGTATTTATTTATTTTTATTTTTCTTTTTTTTTTTTTTGTCGTGCTACATATGTGTATGTACAGGTGCGTTGGCCAATCTGCGAGGACTTAAATCGCTGACAGGTGTTTGGCGGCCAGGTGCATTTCCATATCTCGAAAATTGGCAAGCTGCACGCGACGGCTCAATAAGTCGCGGTGAGTCGCACCTGTCAATGTGTCGCCTGCCAATCAAGTGCCGTGTGTAGTAGTGGGCATGCTGAGCTGTGGCATCCTTGCTGCATCCTTGGTGCATCCTGCTGCATCCTGGGGCATCCTTGGTGCGTTCTGGTTGCACTGCCAAGCGAGCTCATCGTGGCGCAATCAATGCCACATTACATTGGGCATGTTGCAACATCATCATCGCCATCAGCATCAGCATCAGCATCATCATCTCTCGCTTGTTGCCACGGACACAGCGACATTTTAAGGTTTCATTTGGTTAGCAAGTAGTGGGCGGTCCGGCGGCTCCAGTTCGAGTTCGAGTTCGAGTTCGGGTTCAAGTCCAGCTGACATTTGCCGGAGGCTCTGAATACCAGAGCAATATTTGCTGGCGAGGACGCTGGATGGACGACTCAACTGTCATCTGGCTGCTCGCCTAATCAAATATTCAATTTCTTTCTCCTGCCAGCCGCAACTTCATGGCTCCTTTGGCTTGGCCCCCAGCTTGCCCTGCTGCAGTTTGTTTTTCAATTTGAATTTCAGTCGAAGTCGAAGCGAAGCGACTGCCTCTGCCTTACGTCCACCACCTGCCACGTGGCCACGCCCCTTTTCAATTTGCTCCACTTCGGGCGCAGCCAAGTGGGAAGTGGGAAGCGGGAAGTTGCAAAGTTGAAGAGTGAGCCGGTGGGCAAGTGGGGAATCCCCGTCCATCAGCGCTTCAGCATGCATTGTGGCATAGTGGCATAGTGGAGCAGTGAGCAGTCGTCGGGCGGGCAACAGGCGACAAAACTTTCGCTATCGAGAACGCCGCAAAGCAATGGCGAAAAAAATGGAGAGAAAAAATTGAACTTTCTTGATTAAAGTCTCTCCGCTACGCAACTCAGTTGGCGAAGACGGGCGTGAAGGCAAATGTTTGAGGTGGCGAAACTTTCTGCACAGCCTTCGGTTGCGAAAGTTAAACTTTAGCTCTTGCTTTAGTCTAGACAAGATTGCCCTATGGATTTTCTTCATCTCTTAATATCACACTTGGAAAAACAAAAGCCACAACTTGCGAAATGCAATCAATTTTTGAATGTGACAAGCTCTTGTTATAGGTTTTAATCTTTTAAACTTTACGAACATACATATGTAATGGTAATTATTTCATAATAGATATTGATTTTATTCGAGTGTACTCCATGATTGAAAGTAGGGCCGCCGCCAGACATGAAGGCTGGAAAAGTGTTGGACTTGATTGCTGCGATTATGATAATTTAGGCCCAAAGCTAGCCTAGCAAGAAAGTAGTGAACGAAGCGGGCAAATTATATTTCAATTCATTTAATTCACCACGAAATTGTCGGAATTTATTTCGACGCATTTGGGTTCCTTGGCACTCGTACCAAAGTACTTTGCGCATTATTAAAGCATTTTTATTTTTCCTTTTAAATAATATCAGCATAATTTACCATCTGAGCTCTATATACTGTCCCGCAGATCGTCGCTTGAATAATTGATGCTTGGGGAGTCCTCTTCGTCCTGTTCGTTCTGTTCGTCCTGGCCATCCTGGCCACCCTGGCATCCATCCTCTCATCCTTCAATCCTCCCATCCTGCTGTCATGCCACGCAAATGGCCCTGACGTTATGAATTTCTATGCTTAAATCGTTAACGGGCGGGGCGTTGAGCTCAATATTGTGCCACTCATTTACGATGCACTTACTCACTCAACCGCCGGACAGGACACACACACACACACACACACACACACATTGAAGCGGGGGGATATTACACGCAACTGCGTTGCCATTTTGCGTAGAGCCCCGCCAATCGCCATTTGCTATTCGCCATTCGCCATTCGCCATTCGCCATTCGCCATTCGCCATTATTCGCCGTTCACCGTGCGCCATTTTTGTAATACAATTTAATTTGTTTTGGGTCCGAGACACGGCGTATACTGGGTATCGCGGGCTAACGCTTACGTCATGTGCCCTGACTACACACACACACACACACGTGTACAGAGCGACCTCCGACCTCTGAACTCCACTCGCAGACCGGACAGCTCGACGAGCTTACCAAGCAACACGCATTATGCCATGTGCTCAGTGTGCATAATAATAAAACACGTACATGCAAACGTGGCCAAAATTATGAGTGTGAGTGTGTGTGTGTGTGTGTGTGTGTGGAAGACCCAGCCAACTTTGCATCAATCATTTCATATTGGATATGGACAGTCAGTGTAATTTCCATCGAACCACGTTCTCACATCATCCCCACAACGCACCACCACATATTCTTTATTTATGAATTCATCGCCAGGAACAACGCCTATTAATGGGTAATTCCAGTAGATCCAGCCAGTACTCCCAGTACTCCAATACCAATACCAATAGACCAATAGCCCAATATACCCATATACCCATATACCCATATATCCACATATCCACATATCCACATAACCAAATACCCACACCCATATATCCATTTGCAGGACCCAAATTACCACCAACCGCCGAGATGCCCAATTGTCTGTCCTGTCCGATAAGTCGGTGGCATTATGTGTGGACTCCTGGCAAAATGCTATCTGCGGAGGGGAGGGGGGGGGGGGAGTTGTGGCACATTTTGTCGACAGTTGTGTTTCGTGCATATGGCGAACTGATCCGAGGGGCGTAGAAAAGTACATTACAAAAAAAAAAAAAAAAAAAGTGCACTTACCAACAACGACGACTCTTAGCCCAAAAAAACGCCCCCAGCTCATTATGCTGTCCGCATTTGTTGTGTGTTTACGTTTACCTTACCCTAATGTGTCGACTTCGAAACGAATCGAAACGAATAGCACCATTACAATGGGCAATATTCCTTTTGAATCGATCATAATCGATTGACAAGTGTTCTCTCATTATGACAATTACGCGTGGGTGGGTAAATATGTACATATGTATATATATGTACATACATATGTAACTATAAATTGACTGATAATAGCATTAAATTACAAGTTGGCGCATTGCAACATGGATCATCCTTCTGTTGGGTGATTATCAACGAAACCGAATCGAAATTTCGTACTGCAAAAGATAACTTTATTTCGAATCGATCATAATCGATGGACAACTACGCTTGATATATATTGTACATACATATAGATATGGGTATGTACATATGTATGCAAAACTTCGACTTTGCAAGCTCACAACTCTGATGGTTGTTAAGTAAATGGGGCATGATGTCTCTTCTCTTCTCGCCTTCCACTCGACATTTGCCAAAAATAAAGTTAAAACCACTGGATTTGCAGCACTCTGAACAAATGGCATGCCATCCAAGAAATTAGAGGGCCTGCTGAGCAATGGCCACTCTGCAATTGCAATTGCAGATGCAAGCTGCAGCTGCAGCCAAAACATGGCCAACACTTTTGCCAGAAACTGGCGAATTGTTAATGGCTGGCCCAAAACCAGGCCGAGCACCATTTATCTGTGTATCTGCTAATTTCCGCACTACGGCTTAGTTGAACTGCCACGGCAAGACTTTTGGATTCGCTTGGATTCGAGGCAGCAGGAAGCAGGCTCCCAAAAAGTGCCCTTTATTTTCATTAGGCAGCAGGAAAGCAGCAAAGCAGCAAGGAGCAGTTGCTGCCAGATGAAGGTGAATGCTGAAAATGGTTAAATGCGAGCCAGAAAGAGGATTTCCATCGCAGCTGATTATAAATTAAATCCCTACAAATTTGCAATTAAAAGAGATCAAAAGCGAAAGATAGAAATTCATGAAAATGTATAGTTTTCATATAAATGCAAAGCTTGCGCCTTCAACTATAAATTTTTATAAGTCCAAAGGTCCTAAGGTTGGTAGGTAGGTTCTCTTCAGATTATGACTCAGGATCGAAAATTTTAATGAACATGATTATCCTTTTGTGCGGTTTACCAAAAGCACCACTATGCCCATCATACTTGATCCTTTATTAGGGCAAATGCAAATGCAATTGAGCAGGCCCGTATTAAAATGGTGATTGAGTGTACCAAGGATACAGATACAGCGAGAGAGAGAGAATGAATGTCGCCTAGTTAACTCTTCAGAAAAACAGATTTGCGGCTCGAGCTTGAGGTGGGACATATTTAACGAGGATGTTGGCCCCATTTTTGCCCAGACGATGGCTTCATCTTATGGAGCTTCGCACTGAGCCATTCAATTCAATTGAGCCACCCTCTTACAGTCGTTTGCGCAAAATTAGGAGAACATTTAACGCTCCGTTGCAGGCGTTTGGATGGCTGGGGGATGGATGGTAAATGGAGGTCCTTGTGGACCTGTGGGCGTCGACAAATGCTTTAATACTGAATACTTGAATAAGAAGCCCAACTACGCACAGCTTATTACTTAGTGTCGTCTGGCATGCCGCTTCTGACCATTGTTGTTTGTCTTAGCGTGGTAACACTGATACCATACCCTAAACTCCCTGCTTCCTCACCCACTCCCGGTATTATTTTTTCGTCCATTTCCCCTTTCCGATGCGAATATCAAAGGAGCGCCGTCTAGACGCGACAAATGGCTGTCGCAGCTCTCGAAGCTCTCCGGAACTTCAAAGCTCTGTGGCAACAGCGAAACTTCTTGCTCCTCGCCAGCACTGAATAGGTATACACTGAGAGAAACGGTGCGGTGTCATTTAGAGAAGCAAGTGCTATACATACTATACTATACATAATATTTTAATACAAAGTAAGTGATTGTATTTAGTAGTGCTATTTTTCTTGCTAAGTTAATTCGCTAACGACTTACGGGTACACGTATTTTTCTCTGTGTATCCCAACGTGGATTGCACTCAAGGCAAGTTTGCCCATGCCTGCGATTCGTGATACTGCTTTTCTTTCAGTGCACGGCCAGCCAGTTAGGCGAGCCAGAACTGTGAAGCTAACCTCTAAGCCCCTGACGCAAGCCACTTGTGTCACTTTCCTGCCTTGCCCCGACCAAACCAGCCTCAGGCTCAGTCCCAGCTTCAGCTGTCCCCAGTCCCAGTCCCAGTCCCATCCTCATCCTCATCCTCATCCTCATCCTCATCCTCATCCTCATCCTCATCCTCATCCTCATCCTCATCCTCATCCTCATCCTCATCCTCATCCTCATCCTCATCCTCATCCTCATCCTCATCCTCATCCTCATCCTCATCCTCATCCTCATCCTCATCCTCATCCTCATCCTCATCCTCATCCTCATCCTCATCCTCATCCTCATCCTCATCCTCATCCTCATCCTCATCCCCATCCTCATTCTCATCCTCAAAGCAGTAAAAAATAAGTGCTTAGAAAAAATGGCAATTTACTTTGGTTTTACATGGCGACAAGGCACGATTGTCCCCATCCTTGCCACATCCCCACACCACCGCCATCCATTTCGCCCATTTCAGTGCTGCGCACGGCAAAGAGGAAAAAACTTGGAGCAGAACTAAAATTTTATGCCATAAAAATTATTGTCTCGAGATTTGAGCACACAAAAGGTGGAGGCAGTTGTGGAGCGACGGTTGTGGAGTCGAGCGTCGGCCAAAACGGTTAGCTCCGCCCCTTTATGTATGTACGCTCCTCCTCAGAGTGAAGTGTAACAAATGCGAGGGGGGGGAGGGGGGTCGGACCTAACAACTATAAAATGACTTTCAAGAAAATTAAGACGTTCTGTCTCACAAGAGGGGGGGAGGTGGGGGGTGGGGGAGCGCGGCTACAGGAAGTGTGTGAGTTCGCCAAGGGAGCCAGCGAATGGTACTATGTTGGATAATAACGTAAATATCTCAAGGGTTGTCAAGGGATGTTAAGGTATTAGAAGCAAGGTACGTCCATGGCGCTGTGTTGACCAAACTGAAGCTTGCGATTTCGATTGTCATCGAAACAATCGATATTGTTTGGATATCGATAAGCATCAAGAATAGAATTCTAATGGATTTAACACGTTTATTTCACTGTTCTTACCACTAAATGTGAAGTAATTGAGAATCTATAGCTATATTAGTTTTCAAACAGGCCTTTAATATCGGTTGGTTATCGACAATTCCGATAACAACTGCAACCCCAAATGCTATCGAATGCTGTAACACTCAGCCCCGTCTATTTAATCAATTCTTCAAACAAAAAATGAACTTGCTCTCCTCTGTCATGAAAACTGCGTGTTTGAATCGAGGAAACTGACAGTTTCTTGGTACAAGTGAAAATCGGTAGATGGGCGGCGCCCGGACATTGGGCGACAACTCTGGTGTCTGGTGCCCACTCCACACAGTTGCATCTATTGCTCTTTCTGGCCAGGGACAAGTTTGATGGCGAACAGCGAACTGCAAACTGCAAACTGCAAAACCACCCACATCCGGTCTCCAGTGTAAACCGAACCAGGGGTGCCAAAAACTTGCTTATTGAACAGAAAACACCGAAACACATGTGCAAAAGTGTTGCTATTGGTGGCAAAAAGCAACGGAAGGCAGTAGGGACACATGCTCTTAGGAGTAGGAACAGGAGCTCTTTGAATAGATGGAACTGGAATGGAACTGGGATGGACAAACGTACACCGAGAGCAATTATAGGAACAAGGGCGAAATGAGACTAGGCACCCCCAAAGTAGACCAATTCAATCGATTTAATATCCTGTTGCAAGTTGCAAAGGCACCTGGCATGGACCCCCAGCATCTCTGGCAACTCCAGAAACTCCCGACGACTCGCCTCCGTATCCTTTCGTATCCTTCGTGCTTCGTGCCTCCGTGCGCTTTGACGCTTCCTGCAGTTTTAATTTATTTTCGCCCAAACAAAGTTTGATTGTATCAGGTGCTTTTGCCCCACTGGCGTAGCTCGCTCATTGTTCACAGCTCCTGTGTATAATTATAGCCTTGCAAGAAAAGGGGGTGTCACAATTTGTTTCAGATGTTTGTCACGCCACCTCCTCCTCCTCCTACTTGACCCTTGACCCTGCACACTTTTCAATCTTCTGTGAATTAAAACCGTACACCTAGAGATCCAAGTTCCAGAGATATTACTTAATCCAGGAGAGGCAACAGTTCATATTGGATGCCAGTGGATAGCGGGTATTTCATAGTCGAATCTTTGCTTTGCTTTTTTTTTTCAATTGCTGTCGTGTCTGCTGCTGTCCGCCTGTCCTGCTCTTTTCGCCACACACTCGACTGAGCAGCCACGTCGCGTTTTTTTTTTATCGAATTTAAAATTTATTTTATGGGATTTTTCGATTAAAACTTGCCAGGACAACAGAGTAACAGAGTGGGTCGACATTCCAGGCCAAGAAATTACTATGCCGTCTAACAGCATTAACGCCATGTAGGCGTTTGTCAGCTTGTCCTGCTAAAAAGTTAAACTTTTTGTGTATTCTCATGACCTTAAAATGGATATATATCCTTTTCGATCCTCTCCAAGCACTTATGCATCCCATAAAGGCATTAAGGACATATGCTAAGTGTTTATCAATTGCGAGTGGTGCTGCAACAAGGCATACAACATACAACTCACATGCTATTGAGAACCTGTCGACACATGGTGACTTAGCCCAGTTAATAGAACTAGTCCAAAGGTTTATGCGCCCAGTGAGTCTTTTATGCGTGGCCAGCCGCCAGTTCCCAAATCCTGCAACATAATAAAGATAGTGTCATGGAAGGCTCCATTATGTTACATATTTCCAACTGAGCCAACAAGACCGACTGACTATCCACCCAAACGCACTCCACAACCCCCCCCCCCCCCCAACCGAAAGCATGTGGAGCTTCTTTGGCTTCGTCTTCATCTGCCAAAGTTGAACTCCAACCCCTGCGGAATATGTTATCTTTCCCCGCCGCCTGGTCCGTGTTCGATTTATATATTGCTACACGCTGCGGGGTAGCGGAATTGGGCTCGGATGCAATTGTAATGGACAAATTCGGTTGGTTTACGTGCACGACAAGCTGCTAGACAAACCCACTAAAATTTAGCCCAACGCAAGTCACTTTCCAGGGCATATGCAGTCAAGTGATGTGTACGTACGCCATGCCGGCTCTGTTTGCCATCCTTTGAGTGGTTGAGTGTCCGCCTCCTCCTTTCGGCAACCAGCCTGAGCCAGTATAGCATTCTCGTTGTGGTGCTTGGAGTGGTGGTGTACGACTACTACTACTGGTGGTGGTGGTGGTAGTGATGGTACTGGTGGTTGTAGAAGTACTATTAGTCCCCGAGCTCTGCGCTGGTGTGCAATACTTGAAATGCAACAAAATTTATGTGCATATGCATACGGCTATGGCATATGGCATATGGCATATGGCATATGGCATATTGTAGGCAGGAAGCCCGGCCCAAGAACGTAGCCTTTGTCTGCCATGCCCCAAGCCCCATGCCCCATGCACCACGCCCGTTTTCCCCGGCCACCCCCCCCCCCCCCCCACCCCCCATCATTTTGTGGGGCGAGCCTGATACAACAGCAACCACCGCATATTCTCGACTTGGGCTGCCAGCAAACTTAACAAATGAGCGCTTGAGAGTCCTGCCAAAAAGGGAAAAGCTGAAAGTTGAGCGCCGCTAAGCTGGCGCCAAAAGTTTCCAGTTTCTCCGTTTCGCCTCGACATTTCTCAATTTCCACGGAGCAGAACAAATGTTGGAAACAACTTGGAGCAAACTTAGAGCTGCGCGAGGCCAGTCAAGGAAGCAGCCAGTTTGAATGGGAGCACAGTTTGTGAAAGTTCACTAGCACTAGGGCCAGTGCTAGCACTTCTACTCCACTCAGTACTTAGTACTCGGGATACTCGGTACTTGGTAGTGTGGCCAGGGCAAACAAAGTGACTGCAGTTTGTTGTCCTCGCCTCGTCAGTAGCGACTGAAAGTTTGAAGGCAGGCGCACTCGCTAGGACCTGAGCTGATGTATTGTGCGAATCATAGAATAGTTATAAAAAAAAAAAAGCAATGGTAAACTTTTTAAAAAGGGGGGGAAAGCCCTAGTTATGTATAATCGTTACTCATTCAGTAAATGCTGTATGGGTTTGCCGAACGTAGATAGATGGATGACTTAGTCTTTGGTCAGCACTTAAAGTGCATTCAATATCAAGTTGTAACACATACTTTTGAAATAAACTAGCTAAGGCGAGTTGTATGCCAATGCCAATCTTATATTGAATGTGTCTTTGGTGTGACCATATTTTACGAATATGTACCGGAAACTGCATTTGTATGTAAGTAGAGCACACCTAAAAACGAATAGCAGCCGTAAACTTGATGCCAGAGATACGTTTTCGGGGGACTCTTCTCAAGTTTTGCATTGTCAATATCTACTTTTGTTCTGACTCCGAATTTAATTTGGTTAGCAGATGAGCGCCTACACCTGGGAGCAAACTGAAGTCAGAGTTCAACCTTACGCTTGTGTGTGAATGGTGAGCCTCTTTCAAAAAAAAAAAACACATCGGGGTTTAGGCACACACCCACACTCTTGCACTCGCCACTCAGACAATGCAGTATAAGTGCCTGGCTACACATAATGTGCGAAAAATATACATTCTTTTATATACACAAGAAGAAAAATAGATTGCAGCAAATTTTTTTTGAATCGAAAAAGCATATAATATATATAACTTCTCTATTTGATTACCAGACTTTTTGGTGTGAAAAAAAAGAAAGCGGGTGGAAATTATACTTATATTTTTGATGTAATTTGCCGAGCAAACAGAAAAATGTAAATATCTATTTGACTTGCGAATATTAAATACGAAATACGAAGCAGGCGCCCCCTTTTTTTTTTTTTTTTTTTTTTGCCGTGCACTGTCTGCTGTCTGCACGGCGTACATGCATATGCATCCCGGTGCTGCAAAAAAGTATGCAAATAGAACACAATTTGCATGCAAAGTGCCATCAAGAGAGCGACAGAGTGCGAGCGAGAAGTGGAGTGAATCTTATTAGCCGAGCCAAGAAAAAACAAGAAAAAAAAAAACGGGGGCGGGTAGGGCTAAGAAAAGGACGAACCAGGTGGAGCCGATGTTCATCACGTAGGATTTAAGTCGCGTTCTGAAGACCTTGTCGACCTCAGCAAGTTGTAACTATTTTCTTTTCTCTTTTTTTTTCTCGCACATTTCGCTGTAAATTGGCGGAGTAGTCGTAGTGTAAAATAAACACATATATTCGGGTCGTATATGAACTGGTTTATGGGACGGAAGTACATGAAACGATTTATGCAACTATCTGATTTTGAAATATGTGCTGTGCTGCATGTGGAGATATGTAGTTATCTAGCAGCATGGTAAAAAAAAAAAAACAATGCGGAATATTCAAAGCAGAGATTCCAAGTAGAGATACTAATGATACTAATCGTGATCAAATACGAATTACGATTTTAATAAAGAGATTATTAAAGAAGTTCACATTTTGTTTCTCTAAACAATTGACATTTAAATTTAATCATAATATGCGCATTTCGAAGGAGGAATTTTATTTGAAATAGCTACATAATCAAACATATTTGTAATTGGAAAAAAATCGAACCGAAAGCTCTCGCATATATGTATGTGCATACAATAAACCAATTCAAAATGCACTCTATTTAGTTACAAAATAATGCACTTTGAATGCATGGCGCCTTTTTCATTTCCCTCAAGTTTTATTCAATTTCCCTCCGAGTTGGCCATTTGTTTGCGTTATTTGAGGTTTTTTTGGTCAAATAGATAAAAATAAGAAATATTGGTTTTTCTGCAGTATCGGAATTCATGAAATTTAAACCGAATTTCAAAGTTATTTAATTTTTACTACAAAAAAAAAAAGAAAAAGCGGACTTTGTTTTGTACAAACAAGAAGAAAAGAGGAGAAGAAATATTACAAATTGAGCAAATTAAATTTTACATTTAATTACGCAACAATGCTACGTACTTCATTGCATTCATTCCGCTCAAGTTTTGGCCAATTTTTGTACTTTCCTCTTGGCCATTTGTATACGTCATGTGCGGTTCTTGTTCTTGTTCTTGTTCTTGTTCTTATGGATGCACTAAATGAATGACCTCGGAACAAAGTGTTGTTGTACTGGCCTGCTTCTGTGCCTCCTTGTATCGCATGTTTTGATTTCTTGCGCATTTTAGCCATTAAAATGCAGGGCATTTTACTTTAAAAGGAACATTCCTGCCGGAATTTCGCTCGACTCTTTTTCTTAAACTCTGACTAGCGGAACACAACGCGACAAAACACTGGCTATTTTTTTTTTAATTTCCTTTTTTTTTTTTTTTTACATTTTTACTTCCACTTTTTTTTCGTACATTTTTGTTGTTGTTTGTGTGTGGGCGGAAGTTCGCGTGCCATTGTGTGTGTGTGCGAGGGTGTGTGCGAGGGTGTGTGCAAAAGTTTTACGAGCAAACCGAACTGACATGTTAATTATTTTCCGTGGAACTCCAAAGACGAATAATACGCCGGCAAAGTACGTGTGGCGTAGAAAGTGGGCGGTAATGAGCTAAAAAACAAAACAAAAAAAAAAAAAAAAGTATTGCTACCAATGTGGGCCACTTGCCACTGGAAAGGGTTGTATGTGGCATGCGGCACGTGGCATGTGGCATGTGGCGGTGGCTGTGGGGCAAGCAAGGGAAATAAGTGCAGAATGCCATGGCAAATTGGCCCAGAAACATTAATCAAATCGACTGGGCAAAGTGGCATCTAACGATCCGCAAAAGTTTTATGAGTTCGTTGGTTTTGCAGATAATTGCATTTGACTGCAATTGTGGCTTTACTTTATTACAACGAACAACGTAAACTACAAAAGAGTTTCCATTTTCGGTTTCCAGTTAACTTCCTTTCGAACAAGATGATGACTTACCCATTTAATAAAACAAAAAAAAAACCCGGCAATCTGCAAGAGAAGAAAACGAATTAGCTACACAATTTTGTGGTGCACGGTATGAAAAGCTTTTAGGTTTCTTTGATTTGAACAGTATACCTGTTACATACACCATGTGATATACATACATAATATATATGGAATATTTTTAAACAAGACAGCTCCTAATGGCAAGGGAATTTCCCGTTTCGTTGCCGGGAAATTCTATATCTATTTGTAAAAATCTGCCGCACCCTGGGGAGTGTAAAAAAAAAAACAGCTATTTAGTTGGGGCTGCACGGAATCTAAATATATATAAAATATTTTCCGATGGTCGTGGGTCTGAAATCGAAACTCCACAAAATTGCTCTATTAGTTCGAAACTTTATTGTGCGGATGAATCATTTGTGTGCAATTCACACTGCCGGCTGCTTGATTTTCCTTTACTATTTCCGTTGCCACGAAAATTGGTCGTTTTTATTTTTCCATTTTTGTTTGCTTTCAATATATAAATACTTAAAAATAAGCACCGTACATTTTTTGCTTGTTTGTTGCTTGTATCGAAATATCTGACCAAATCGGATTAGTTTTTAGTTTATCAATGCATTTATTTTACCACCTTTAATACTATTTCGGCAATAATTTAGCAGTGGTTACCAAACCCCCCTCGAGATTATCGCCCACAGCAGGGCATGGATTCGTTAACCAAATCCTTCGCATTTCCCGCTTTCCCCATCAGTGGATGTCAATCCAACTATATGGCAAAATCCATAAAGATTTCGTTCGCCCAATGCCCGGAGGCCTGGCTGGAATATAGGTGCAAAAATGATTGGGCGTAGGTGAAAGCATGGATGGTGGGCGTGGCGGCTGCAGAATCAAACAATAAATCTCTTTTTGCCAGCAACGTTACACACACTAAGCTCATTTAGATTTATGTACCCCAAAACTGTTTCGGGAAATCCATTTGTGCGCTGCAAACTTTTCTGCTTACGCATTTTGCCGCCACCATCGCCTCACCAAACGCAGCTCTTTAGGCATTTTGACTGGAATACACCGAGCACACCGAGCTGGGATACATCGAGTACCCATCGAGTAGCACAGATACTAGATTTGCCCACGCGGAAAATTCTGGCAACGCCTATCCCGTTTGTCCGCCCCACTTTTCCCCATTTTCCGCGTCTCAAAAAATCGCGAAAATCTGTTGTCTCCTCCCCACACCAACGCACAGGTTTTTCTCGTTGCTAGAAAAGTTGGCATTGTCAATATCAATATAACTTTTCTTTCTTTTTTTTTTTTTTATAAAATTACCATAAATGTTTGATTCGAACAAAAGTTGGGCAAATGTATTTCAGCGATGCAACATAATTTGTTGTATCCATCAAATAACTCAGCATGTAATGCCTATTTTATTATTTAAAATGAAATAAAAAGTTTTTTTTTCGAACGTCACGCGAACGAATTGCCTGAAGGCTTAACCTTTTGCAAAGGCATTTCAAGGGGTTTCCTTTAAAATATATATAGTGACATATCCATAAGTCCCTAAGACTTAAGCATATGCCTACATACTAATACACTTACAACATATACACCCCAATACAACATACAATACTCCGGATGTACCCAACAGATACCAGAAAGAATAAGATTGTTAAAAAAAAACCCCAATTCTAGATAAGTCACCCACTGGTAGACTAAA
This sequence comes from Drosophila melanogaster, assembly GCF_000001215.4. Lineage (NCBI taxonomy): Eukaryota > Metazoa > Arthropoda > Insecta > Diptera > Drosophilidae > Drosophila > Drosophila melanogaster. Next base: position 19,444,609 of record NC_004354.4, on the reverse strand, counting down.
CATCCGTCCCCTAATTTAAACAATTCCTTGCTTAAGCCTCACCCCATCGTCACATTCCCACGTTCAAAGCTCGGAGCCGCAATCCCGAAAAACAAAAGTATCGATTTCAATAAACAAATTATAAGAATCTAAGAGCACTTGTATCCAAGAGCAAATGCACTTGAATCCAAGAGAAACGCAAAGCTTTTTCTCTTCACGATCAGAATCCTAAAGTCTAAAGTCCATATTAGAAAAGCTCGATACCGAGGCTTGAACGTCAATCAAATCAGAATAATTATCAGAGTTCAGTTTGAGACCTAATTGTAAAAGGTCGGTGTTCTTCTCAAATAAAAAGATTGTAATCATTTAGTGAAATAAAAATTATATTTTTTTCACTTATAAATATTGCAAGTATTTAATTGGCGCAGCCGGTAGGATCCAATAAAATAAAAGAGTCCTTTTAGTACGGTACTGATCAACTGAAGGATATGCTATACGACTAGCTATCCAAGATCAGCGAATTAAAATAGCGATTCAAAAATATTTTAGAGATCCGCAAAAGAATCTACGTGAAAGTAGTATTCAAAATAAAATCCCGTGCGGTCGGAAACAAAAATTAATTTAAATTTTTTAATTCCGAAACTTAAAACCAAGTTTAAAGAAAACTTAAAATCAAGAAAACTTAAAACCAAGTTTAAAGAAAACTTAAAATCAAGAAACTTAAAATCAAGTTTAAAGAAAACTTAAAATCAAGAAAACTTAAAACCAAGTTTAAAGAAAACTTAAAATCAAGAAAACTTAAAACCAAGTTTAAAGAAAACTTAAAATCAAGAAAACTTAAAACCAAGTTTAAAGAAAACTCAAAATCAAGAAAACTTAAAACCAAAATAAGCTCCAGAAAACTAAAAGACATCATGGCAGTCCCACAACTCTCAGAAACACACCTAAACCAACTGCTAAACCAAATCAAAGAATTAAACTACTACGATGGCGCACCTGGCAAATTATCTGGATTCGTCAACCAAGTGGAACAACTGCTCAGTTTATACCCAACACAGGAAGCAAGACAGGCACACGTCATATATGGAGCAGTGAAGCGGTTATTAGTGGATTCAGCCTTAGAAGTCGTAACCCAGGAAAGAGCTAACACATGGCTGGACATGAAGAAAGCACTGGCAATGGCATTCAAAGACCATAGACCTTATGTAACTCTCATCAGACAATTAGAAGACATATCATACCCAGGAAGTATCTGTAAGTTTATAGAAAAATTAGAAACACAATACTGGATTATCTTCGATAAGTTAGAATTAGAAAGTGACCATGTTGATAAATCGAATTATACCGAAATGTTAAACAAAACTGTTAAATCAGTAATAGATCGAAAACTGCCGGATAGAATTTATATGTCTTTGGCACGTAAAGATATTGATACAATTTATAAATTAAAACAAGCATCAATGGAATTAGGCCTTTATGATGCTATTCCAGAAAATCACCGTTCTAATAGAACAGAAATGAATAAACGTAGGAACAGGGGAAACTATAATCAAAATAATAATCAAAAATATTACAATAATAGAAATCACAACTACAGTAATTATTATCCTAGCACGAATCAGAATCATAATACACAACCACCTCAGAATTCGACTCAACCTATGACAAATCAAAACCAATATTCACCGCGTTTCATACCGAATAATCAAAGAGGGAATTATTATGCATTTAGACGAGACTTAACACAAGCTCAGCAGAACAACCCACTTAATAACACCCTTAACTTCCAACCTTCGACATCGAATAATATTAACAGACAAGGGCCAGTAAAAAGACAACGCGAGAGTCAGAGTGACCAAAGCAGGATGGATGTAAATTTTCATCAAGCTGCCTCGGACACTCAAATGATAGAGAAGGACATACAAGTCCCTATGTAAAAATAATTCATCATAATAAAAATTATAAGGGAATGATCGATACAGGATCATCAATTAACATCATAAGAGAAAATTTTGAGAACTTAGAAGAAAAGGAAGAAAACCTAATAGTATACACTATTAAAGGACCAATAACACTAAAGAAAAGTATAATAATAAAACCTACTTCAGTATGTCCGTCTGCTCAAAAATTCTACATTCACAAATTTTCTGATAACTATGATTTCTTGTTAGGTCGAAAGTATTTAGAAGATACAAAAGCTAAAATAGATTATGCTAACGAAACAGTAACACTAGGCTCAAAAGTATTTAAGTTTCTCTATGAAGAAAAGAAGGGCGAGACCGCATCCAAATGCCTTGACCCACAAGAAAAGAATGATTCCGCTCTAGTGGACAGAACCAAACCAAAAATGCAAAAGGTTAAGACCGCACCTAAGTGCCTTAAACCAAAACATCAACAGCAGAAGAAAGAGACCGCATTACCCAAATGCCTCATTTCAAATGTTGTTAAAGACACAGTGGACAATGATGTAACACATCTCGATCCCATGTCCGTTGACAACGATATAGTCAACTTCGCGATTAATAATGAGTTACGCGAATGTAACGAGTATAGACTCGAACACTTAAATGCAGAGGAAGTTGAATGTTTAAAGAAGGTCCTATACGAATATAGAGACATTCAGTACAAAGAGGGCGAAAATTTGACCTTCACCAGTACTATTAAACATGTCATCCAGACTCAACACGAAGACCCAGTATACCGTAAACCCTACAAGTACCCTCAAAGCGTTGACCAAGAAGTTAACAAACAAATTAAAGAAATGATAGAACAAGGGATTGTTCGCAAATCGAAGTCCCCTTATTGTTCTCCTATTTGGGTGGTCCCCAAGAAGGCAGATGCCTCTGGGAAACAAAAATTCAGGTTGGTAGTCGATTACAGGAATCTAAATGAGATAACTGTTAACGACAAATTTCCCATTCCCCGAATGGATGAGATATTGGACAAACTAGGTAGATGCCAATACTTTACCACTATAGATCTAGCCAAGGGTTTTCACCAAATCCAAATGGATGAAAATTCTATTGCAAAAACAGCTTTTTCAACTAAGCATGGGCATTATGAATATACTCGTATGCCTTTTGGTTTAAAAAACGCTCCAGCTACTTTTCAGAGATGCATGAATAATCTTCTGGAAGATTTAATCTACAAAGACTGTTTAGTCTATTTAGACGATATTATTGTTTATTCCACTTCATTGGAAGAACACATTTTATCCCTAAAGAAAGTCTTTGAAAAACTGAGAGACGCTAATTTAAAGTTGCAACTAGATAAATGTGAATTCATGAAGAAAGAAACTGAATTCCTAGGACACATCGTCACAACAAATGGCATCAAACCAAATCCAAATAAAACTAAAGCAATTACAAATTTTCCATTACCCAAGACACCTAAGCAAATAAAATCATTTTTGGGATTATGTGGATTCTATCGCAAGTTTATTCCTAACTTTGCCAAAATAGTTAAACCCATGACCCTCAAATTAAAGAAAGGTGCTATAATAGACACCAAATGTAAAGAATACATCGAATCATTTGAAAAATTAAAAGTTTTGATAACTTCAGACCCGATATTAATCTATCCTGATTTTTCAAAACCTTTTTCCTTGACAACTGATGCTAGCAACGTAGCTATTGGTGCAGTGTTATCACAAAATCACAAGCCAGTTTGTTATGCCAGTAGAACGCTAAACGAACATGAAATCAACTATGCTACGATTGAAAAAGAATTGTTAGCTATAGTTTGGGCTACAAAATATTTCAGGTCATACTTATTCGGCAGACCTTTTGAAATATTAAGTGATCACAAGCCACTGGTATGGCTCAACAACATTAAAGAACCAAACATGAAATTGCAAAGATGGAAAATAAAACTTAATGAATTCGATTATAAAATCAAATATCTTCCAGGCAAAGAAAACCATGTCGCGGATGCTCTTTCCCGCACGAAAATAGAAGAAGTTATGGTTGGCGAGGTCGCAAACAGCGCAGACGCAACTATACACAGTGCCATTGAAGATAATCTAAATTACATATCCATAACAGAAAGACCAATAAATTACTTCTCTAGACAAATAGAGATAGAAAAAGGCGATAACGATACAACAAGTGTACAACATTTCTTTCAAAAATTAAAGATTAAAATAGTCTATAAAGAAATGACACCTGAACTCGCCAAAAACCTCATTAAGGAATATGTGTGTACCAAAAAGAGTGCAATTTATTTCCCTAATGACGAAGATTTTCTGATCTTCCAGAGAGCGTTTACCGAAATTATAAGCCCTAACAATTTCACAAAACTCTTGAGATGTACCACAAAGTTAATTGATATACTAACGTATGCAGAATTCAAAGATTTAATCTTAAAGAAACATAAGGAACTTTTACATCCGGGTATAGAAAAAACAATCAATTTATTTAAAGAAGAATATTACTATCCTGATAGTCAAAAGCTTATTCAAAACATTATCAATGAATGTGAAATTTGTAATCTAGCAAAAACAGAACATCGAAACACGAAATTGACATATGAGACTACACCAGAAATATTTAACACAAGAGAAAAATACGTGATAGATTTTTTATCTCACAGGAAACCAGATCTTCTTATCTTGCATTGATATCTATTCGAAATTTGCATCACTAGTTGAAGTAAAAAGTAGAGATTGGCTAGAAGCAAAAAGAGTCATTACTAAAATATTCAATGATATGGGAAAACCGCAAGAAATTAAAGCAGACAAAGACTCAGCTTTTATGTGTATAGCCTTACAAAATTGGTTAAGATCTGAAGGTGTACAAATTTCTATAACGACTAGCAAAAATGGTATATCTGATATAGAAAGATTCCACAAGACCGTAAACGAAAAGCTAAGAATCATTGGTAGCGAACAAAATATTGAAGATAGGTGCACAAAATTCGAAACAATTCTATACATATACAATCACAAAACTAAACATAATAGTACTAAAAGATTTCCAGCAGACATTTTCCTATATGCAGGCAGTCCAGATTTTAATGTACAACAAAACAAAATCGATAGGATAGAATACCTCAATAAGAATAGACACGATTTTGAAGTTGATATAAAATATAGGCAAGCCCCACTTGTAAAAAGTAAAATAACCAATCCATTTAAAAAGACAGGAAGAATTGAACAAGTAGATGATAAACATTTCAAAGAAACAAATCGTGGCAGGAAGATCGTTCACTATAAGTCAAAATTTAAGAAACAGAAAAAGTTTAATAAGAGCAAATATGATAATTCCAGACCAACCAAAGAAGCACAAAGTACACAACATACTTCTAATAATGCTTAGTTGCATACTATCACTTATCATCACGGTCAAGTGCAACAATATAGAAGTAAATCCAATAAACGCGAAAAATGGATACCTTATATTCCAAACAGGAACAATGGAAATTCCAACCAGCTATGAATACCATTATTTAAGCATAAACATAACAAAGACAATGCTCATGTTCGAAGATATAGTAAGTGAAGCAAACAACTATCCTAATGTACCACAAATACAATATTTAGTCGACAAATTAAAACGAGAAATAAATGGGTTAAGAATTATTAGTCGAAGTAAAAGAGGTCTTTTAAACGTAGTAGGAAAAGCATACAAATACTTATTCGGCACATTAGATGAGGATGACAGAGAAGAGTTAGAAGAAAAAATAAACAACATGTCAGAAGACTCTGTAAAAACCCATGACCTAAACACGATTCTAGATGTAATCAATAGTGGTATAGATATAATTAATAAGCTCAAAGTAGATAAAGAACGACACCAACAAATTGCGGTACTAATATTTAACCTAGAGCAATTTACAGAATATATAGAAGACATAGAATTGGGTATGCAATTAACCAGACTAGGAATTTTCAATCCAAAATTACTAAAGCATGACTATTTAAAACATGTAAATTCAGAAAAAATGCTAAAGATAAAAACGTCAACCTGGCTTAAAACAGACACGAACGAAATTTTGATCATTTCCCATATTCCTAGCGAGGTTACTAAAGTTCCAATATTCCAAATTGTTCCGTACCCAGATGAACATAATTATATTCTAACCGAGCAAATATTCGATAAATTCTACAAATTTGATAACCAAGTATTCCATAAAGATACCAATAGGGTAATATTCGACAAATGTATTATTGGAATCATCAAACAAGAGCAAACTCAATGCAAATATATTAAAACACATAAAAATTACCAAATAAATTATATAGAACCAAATATACTATTAACATGGAATATTCCTGAAACAGCTGTTAACCAAGACTGTACAAACAATAAAATATTAATTTCAGGAAACAACATCATTAAAATTAAAAATTGTACCATGCAAATAGATGAATTCTTAATCTCTAATAATCTAGCAGACTTTACACAAACAATTTATATCACCAACAACGTAACACGTCTAGAACCAATAAATCACTTACAAACGAGAGAAATGATAGAATCCCATGTAAAACACTATAACTTTTTCCAAATTATATGCATTACAACGTTTGTCATAATGATAATTAGTTTGACTCTGTATGTAGCATATAAGTTTAAAAATATACCTAAGAAAATTATTGTCAAATATCGTAAGCAAAAAGAACACACGCACCTTGAAAATAATGTCAATGAAAATATTCAACAAGGAAATAATATTACCTTATACCCAAATTTAACGACCTGAGGACAGGCCAAATTCAAAGGTTGGGGGAGTGACATATCCATAAGTCCCTAAGACTTAAGCATATGCCTACATACTAATACACTTACAACATATACACCCCAATACAACATACAATACTCCGGATGTACCCAACAGATACCAGAAAGAATAAGATTGTTAAAAAAAAACCCCAATTCTAGATAAGTCACCCACTGGTAGACTAAACATCCGTCCCCTAATTTAAACAATTCCTTGCTTAAGCCTCACCCCATCGTCACATTCCCACGTTCAAAGCTCGGAGCCGCAATCCCGAAAAACAAAAGTATCGATTTCAATAAACAAATTATAAGAATCTAAGAGCACTTGTATCCAAGAGCAAATGCACTTGAATCCAAGAGAAACGCAAAGCTTTTTCTCTTCACGATCAGAATCCTAAAGTCTAAAGTCCATATTAGAAAAGCTCGATACCGAGGCTTGAACGTCAATCAAATCAGAATAATTATCAGAGTTCAGTTTGAGACCTAATTGTAAAAGGTCGGTGTTCTTCTCAAATAAAAAGATTGTAATCATTTAGTGAAATAAAAATTATATTTTTTTCACTTATAAATATTGCAAGTATTTAATTATATATATATATATATATAGAAAGCACGTCGATATTTAAGTTTTTCGCTGCCGATCGAGTATTGCTTTTAGCCATCGCTTTACGCGTAAAATAATATATTTATTTTTATTGCGAATTGCTTATAAAGTATTTAGAAGCCCGGAGGAGCTGATTCGATTGCATATTTATGGTTGAATTTGGTCGCAAGCAAGCAGAGGAGCCAAAGGAGCCAAAGGAGCCAAAGGAGCACCGGTTCCTTGACTGAATCGCGGAGGAGTCGCGTTGTAGTTTTCTAGCTGACAGCACAGCAGTTGCATTTGCAGCTGCATTCGCCGCACAGGAAGCACGCTTCTTGTCCACGCAGCAAAGTCAACGTTAGTGGATGTGGATGTAGATGTGGATGTGGATATGGGTGTGCACTCAACCGGGACACCTGTCTCCAGTTCTGCGCCTTTCTGCCACACGAATAGATGCAGTCTACTATCGTATAGCAAGCAAGCACACAAGCGCTCAAGTCCCAAGTGCAGGAGAAGGAGGAGGAGGAGCAGGAGCAGCCAACCCAGCAACCCAGCAACCCAGAGATTCACTCGATTTAATTCAGTTTGTTTTTTTCCAGATCGAGCGCCCAATTTGGCTGCTGGTGCACAAGGAGCTGTGAAGCTTTTCCCGCTTACATTCTCGATAATATGTTAGAATGAGAAGTACGTAGCACATCACCTAAATAACGACATGCCAAACTGAGTTAGCGAACATCCTGGCCTGATGATTCCGGATTGCTTCCATTTCCATGCGAATCTGACATGTGCATCTGTAAAATGGACTCTTTTTTGGCTCTTCTGTGTATCCAAGCCGCTACTTGACCATCATTTGGCCAAAGTTCTCACTTAATAACGCCAGGGAATACATTTCAAATTATTCAAAAGCAACAGTGGAAATCTGTGACAGGTTGAATAAGCTATGACATTCAAAGAAAAAAAAAATAATACTAACAAAAAAGGACAAAAACACTGTATCACACAATGGAAATAAAAATAGGTTTCGAAGAAAAAGCTCAACACAAAACGAGAGGACGGACAGTAATGTGAATCGACATTTGACTTGCGAAACCTTCATGTCACTGCCAACAAAATGCTGGGTATCTGTATCTGTTGAATGCCCCAATGCGATGTCAGAACCAATTTGATTCTTTTGTATCGCGCCCAGAGATCTTCGGGGCTCTGGCAGCTGTATTAGCAAATAGCCGTAGTCTAGTCAATAATGAAATACTTTAAAAAGTCGAACATAGCTGACTGACTGACTGACTGACTCTCTTTATGACTCCGGAGACATAGATTTGGGTATAAATGAAGCATTCTGGCCCGTTTGGCGCGCTGTTGTGCCACATCCGTTCCCTAATCTCCACGTGATTTCCACATTTCAAGTTCCACTACCACTCCCACTTCCACTTTCGTGTGTCCCCAAAATACAGGCGGCACAATCAGTTGTAACATTTGCTGGCTTATCGGTTCAACCCGAGAGGCGCAGCAGCCGAAAAAGAGGCCCACGCTGACATGAGCTCAGGGGACCAACCAGGACGTGGTAGCCATGTGTGGGAAGATGGAGATGTGGTCAGTAGGTAGTAGAAGGTAGTTTTGGATGTAGCGTGTTGAACGTGGCCTGTGGGCCGCTGGATGTCGGAGGTAGCATAGAAGTGAACGGTCAAGACCGACGGCCTGGCCTGGGCAACCGTTTTTCAATGGCTTTTGAGGCTTTTGTTATTTTTGGTCCCCGAGCCCCAGTGTTTTTCCCCATTCGCCATTCTATTTTTTTTTTTCCTCCTAGCCCCATCTGTGCTGGATTTGTCAGCCCAGCGATGATGCAGGCAAAGGCAAAGAAGGTGCGGTGGAAAATGTGGAGGAATGAAAATGGGGCGTGGCGGTGCAGGGAGCTTTTCACCCTGTCATATTCTATACAAGGTCTTGCACCCCTTCGTTGTACTTTTTAATCGCCGTTTCGGAATTTAATAATTTTAGGCCGCAGGTCGCAGGTCGTAGGTCGCAGGTCGGCGTACAGAGTGCGGTTGACTTGGCCCTTGGGTCTTGGGTCACTCGCTTTCCACTTCAGCCATGTCGAAACACATTTTCCCCATTTATTTTTCTCTTAACCATTTTTACACCTGTTTGCCATTTGTTTCGGGGCGAGTAAGTGGCAGAAGATGATCTCGTGCTCGTCGTGTTCTTGCTCTTGTTTTTCCGGCTTGACCTGTTGGCGGCCTTCATTGCGGTTGTTTTTGCTAGCTTCCATTTTGTTTTTGTTTTCACTCCTGTGTTCCCCAATTTCACTGCGAATAAGGCCGTGCAGTTGCTTTTCATTTACTTTTGTTGCGCATAAATTCATTATTGCCTACTTGGATTTGGTAACAAAAGTTGCAAAAAGGGGTTAAACGAATGGCGCAAGGCGTCGAGGTTTGTGTGCGCAAAACAGCAACAAATTTTTAGTGAAATTAAACACACAATTAAATGCTGTTTTGACATCTTTACAAGCATTTTAATTATTTTTTTTCTTGCTCTGCCAGTCTGACACTTTTACACTTTTCTGCTTTCAAGAGCTACACGATTAGGCATTGGGATGAGCTGCAAAATTAATAATTATATCTTTTGCACAGTCTCTTTCCATTAACAGCTTTGTGAGAACTAAAAACTCTTTAACCATCCAGTTGAATGTACATAAATTTATACCCTCTAGTCGTTGAGTAAAAAGGGTATACTAGAATCGTTGAAAACTATGGAATATGGTTCACATATGTCCTGATCCGGATGTCATGTCCGTTTGTCCCGTTTATTAAATGAAAATGATATGAATGTCAAGTTTTCGCACTCGCATTCCCTTCAACTGCGTAACGGGTAACCGATAGTCGAATGCTTTCGCTTAATATATTCTATTTTGCATATAACACGATATATGCATATGCAGCATTATGGCGCAGTTGCATTGACACTATTGTTACTACAGCCATCCAGGAAGAGGCGAATAAGTGGGTGTGGGGGGGGGGGGGGGGCATCATTGGATTTGTATGCCACAAATGGGATCGAGATTCCGTGGGATAGAGGACGCATCCGGGCCGTGGGGCATGGGCATGTACACTGTACAGAGTTATACTTTTGCATTCAGACACACACACACACATAGTCAAAGCCATTAAGATAAGTTAGTCTCTTGGACAATGGGAGCGGCACGTGCGTGACAAGTAAATTAACAACCAATCCCAATGTCCGCCCCCCTGGGCCACAATTATCTGTCAAGCGACCATAAAAATGCTCAATTACACCAACGCACACTGCGTTTTCCAATAGCCCAATACTCGCAATATCGAATGTGGCACACGTGCAACGCCACATATGCCACATATGCCACACATGCCTCACATGCCACACATGCATCAAATAAATTATGAACTTACTATCGCCAAGCGATTTATCACGAGTTCGAAAACTCAATTGTGCGATAAGCGCAAACGAAAGCGTAAACGCAATCGGTTTCGGCACACGCAAGTAGTAAATCCATTATCTCGCCAATTGCAAACTATTTGAAAGTTTCGAAATAAACAAGTCCTGCCAACTTGTGCAGCCAACATCTTTGGGGAGCTATATAAATTTTGAAACTTATTGCCGTGGCCATAACTATAATGAATGATTGCTAATTTAAAGGAGCACCTAATGGCTGTCATGTGTACCGTGTGTGTGTGTGTGTGTGTGTGTTTGAACAAAAATGAATATTCTATTATCTGCTTTAATATCCATTATTGTAAATTGCGAAATCGTGACAACTCACATTCACTTTGGGGCCAAACACCAGGTTCAGATTGTGCAATAGAAGTGATTGAAAATCATTTGAAAAGTTCGTTGAAATTGTGTGTAACAGGTGAGGTGGTGTGTAATTTTAATGTGTTTTCAGGTGAATATGTTTTTGCCCACCGACCAATACAAATATTAGGAGTAAATGGCCCTGATTTTCCAATAACTAACCTAATTTAAAGTTAATTAGCACACTTATTTTTAGTTATTTAGTTCATTCATTCATAGTTCAAAACTTACCAGGCTTGTTTTGTGCAATTAGTTCCTTCGTCCTGTGCTTTGTTCAATGCTCCGATTTGTTTCAATATTTATGTTCTTGCCTTGAAGGACCATGACGATTGCCTAACGAGGACGACACCCTGCAAAGATGCAACAGAACAAAAGAGTTAATGTCACCAAGTTTCGCCGTGTACACACACACAGATACAGATACCTTAATTTAATTCTAATTAGCCCCTTCACGGTTGAGCCAAGTGTCGCTCGCACGTGAAGTGAAAACAACCAGTCGAATTGGGCGCAACACAAAGGGGGCGCCCTGAAATGGAAAGCTCATGGCGCTGGAATGTGTTGGCGGCGATCAACTGTTGGTGGTCGCCCATTAGGCGCCTAATCGAGCGTGCCACCCATCATATCCCGATATCCCCATATCCCCGCATCCCCCCCCCCCATGTTATCCCCATATATCCGTATATATCCGCTTCCCTTGCATCCACGAAAGCAACGAAACCATCTAACCATCTATTCAATCCGTATCCCGAATGCACACACTAGTCTTACAGCACGCGAGGACGTTGAGGAGACGAGAAACGAGCGATGCTGATTGACAGGCGCAGCCAATTAAGTGGTGCTCCTGGGAAACCGGTATGGCCGAGTGCTTGGGCTCCATGCTGATTAGGGGGTTACCGCCGTGATACCCCGTAATACCTCGTAATAGCCAATGTTGCCATCCGTACCTGGTGTTCTCCGTGTGTTTTGGATGTGCCAGCTATAGCTTTGCCGTGCAGCCAGCAACGATTCCGGTTGTCCGACGAGTGTGCGAGTGTGAGTGTTTCTGTTGCTGGACTGACGATGGATTTATTTCAGCGCTAAAATGGCAAACAGGAAGCGAGCGAATGTAGGGACGAAGGACGAAGGACGGGCAGAGGGTAGCGGGCAGAGACGAGGGTGCTGCGACAGCTGCAGCTGCAAATGCAACAGCAACAGCTAGAGTAGAAGCCACTGCATTGTCACGACGACAGCTGTCCTGGCAACGTGCAACGTGCTACGCGAACGGGAACGAGAAACAGGAACATCAATAGCCATAGAGCAATAGCATAGAAACAGCAACAGGGGTCCGCGATTGCGGTGGTATCGCCAAAAAGCAACCCCCTTCTTCCGGCTCACATCCCAGCCCATCCCATCCCATCCCATCCCACATCCCATCCGCATCCTACCCTCTTGCACGCCGGCACACTCGATTCGCCCGATACGATATTAATTCAATGGAACTCGGTTATCGAATAAACATTCAGTTCATTCATATAAGGCGAGGGTTAGGTTCATCCGTTTCGGGAAGGGAGGGGAAAGTCGGAGCAGCTGGAGGATCATCATCGGGCACAATGGTTCGTCCAGCACAGATGGTTCGAGTGACTTGAAAATTATAGTTATGAATACTAACTAAATACAGAACTTGTACGTAGATGCAATAAATATCGTATGATTGGCTCTGGAATCAAGAATTCGATATCAACTTTTCAACTGGATAGTTAAAAACGTTCGTGCTTTTATGCAACTTCATTTCAAACCACTTTAATATTGATATGAAAACGTTTGCCTCACTTTAAGACCATCATATTTGCGGGCTGCAATCTCGGGCCAAAGATTGCTCCATCTGCGTGCTGAACTGCGGTTGCTTTGCCCAGCCACACAATTTGCAAACCGCGTTAAAGTGCCTTCTGCCAGGAGTCAGGGAATCAGATGCAGCCGGCGGTATCCTGGCCATCCCATCCTGGCTTCGGAGAACGAACTTCGTCGGATCTGGACGAAGGGGACGTCTCCTGGCACATCGAGCTTCACTTCACTTCACTTCACTTCACTTCCCACCTTTTCCGTGGGGGTTTGGCTTTGGCTTTGGCTTTGGGTTCGGGTTCGGGTTTGAGTTTGGCTTTGGCTTTGGGTCTGGTCTGCGAATTAAAGGTACATGGTACATGGCGTTGAAAACTGCAGCGAAAATTTGCATAAGCAATTACGGGCGCTTTTTGTGCGGGGAGGCAGTTGGGTGATGGGTGGTGGGTGGTTAGTGGTCTGTTGGCTAGGTGGTTAGCACAAACATTGTCCTTCGCCGTCTATCCGTCTACTTTGCCGCCGGGTCGCTTGACAAGCTGAGTTGAAGATGATGGAGAAGACGGTGGAGAAGGTGATGGAAATTCAGTAGGGAGGAATTCAGGATGCAATTGGCTCGGTTGGGTGTCGCCATCGAAGCAACGAAACGACATCATCGTCGCGAGTCGTCGCCAAGTGCCTGCCACGAAATTTGTAATGCATCAAAACAAAAATAACAGGTGTTGGCAAAAACAAAAAAAAAATGCAACATTGCACTTAAGCGAAAGGTGTGCCAAAGGGGAAAGGGGCAGGTGGAAACGGAATGAGTGTTGCCAAGTATCCTCTAATAGGGAACTCCACCCAGTGGAAATTTAATCAAAGAGCCGTCACATTGGTCGTTTCTGTTGCCAAGGCATATCATTAAATTACATCTTTTGATCATGCAAGTTATTTAATTATACATTGTGTATATATACATACATGTTCCAAATTAAATCGAATAACTTTCTAAGTATATTATTATTTGCTTAATTTACAAGTTGGGATTATTGTTTTTAGTAAATATCCCGCTAACTGCTAACTTTAAGCTTAGCAACTTCGGCTGCAAGACGAGAACACATATAAAAGCTAAAAATTAATAAACTACTACCAGCGTTGGAATTGAAAAATAAGTATTTTAAATTGCAATGTTTGCATGGATGGGAGATGCGCCAAAAAAAAAAAACAAAAAAACGACTATAATAAACTGCATTATGCGGCGGGAAAAAGGGAAACGGAAACAAAATGCTTTAGCGTTTCTTCCCGGACTGAACTTTTGAGAAAATCGGCTCACAGTTTGAGAGCTGTACAAATTTCCCGGCAGCTAACAAAAATTTATTTGTTTGCCCTTTTTTCGGCTGAATTGCAGGCAATTAAAGTTGCAACTTAAAGGCAATTGCCACCTCAACAAGCTGTTTGTTAAGCGCAAAGTAAGTGGCCATTTAAATTGTTGTGAAACCTTCAAAGGTAGCGAAATTCTGCAGGTCATGTTGATTTATGGCCAAAGGTGGTTTTTCTTTCTTGCTTGCGGTTATGTCAATCAATCAATTTCGCATTATTACAGCTTTCACATGCACATAGTGTGCTACATATCCTTTCAAAAAACTATAATACAATATATATCAGAACTCAAGCTTTCAAACCGTAGTATATAGAATACTGTTGCTATTCGTACGCATTAACTTAGCATAAATATTGAGTGGATTTATGAATTAAAATAATCACTTTTCTATGTAACCCAATATATATTTGGCCACTTTCGACATCGAAAGCTGCTCGTTGCTGTTTTTCGTCCGGGGTCAGTAAAAACCATTTTCTAGGGTTCCGCTCCACCGAACGCGGAAGCCTCGAACATTAGCCACTTTATAATATCGGCATTATACCCGTTGCTGTGGGGCGAGCGAGCGTGGAATGGCGGCTAGAAGCACCCCGATAATTTAACCCGCCTCAAAACCGAAAACTCCCAGATCCGACGGGGCAAAACCGCTAACGGGTTCGTTAGACGCCGGCCACTGCAATCAGTTAAACAATGTTGCATATTAACGCGTAGCCCAGCGAAATGTGGCGCCCAACGCGGGGCCATGCCCATGCCGCCCGAACAAATACATATAGTACTGAACTTCACTTCACATTTCACATCTGCCAGAATCGAGGAGCGCGGAACGGAAGTGAACGGAACGAAACGAGGCGGCCAGGAGAGGACAGGACAGGGCAAGAACGGAACGGACCGTACCGGACCGCAATATCTTTGCATAAATAAAACATAAATTACCGACAGGCGGTGTCGGTCTTCGCTGCCCATGGCAGAGGAGGCATAGAAACAGAAGCAGAAGCAGAAGCAGAAACAGGAACAGGAACAGAAACAGGGGCACGGAAAGGCATCTGGTCTATGGAGTGGATAGTATGGTATGGTATGAGATGGTCTATGGTCTGGGTGGGCTAATTAAAACACTTGATGGCCTCTTCTGGCCTGCGACGTGCCGCCCCTCTTCATCGCCACTCGACTGGGCGGTCGTCTGGCGTCTGGTGTCAAAACCTCCTAGCTGCCGGCCTTGTTGATGGAGAATTTCGAATGAAGCCCGCGGCTGGAGAGGCTGAGAATGAGATGAGAGAGCTGGTAGTAGTAGTGCAGGAGGAGCAGGAGGAGCAGGAGGATGAGATGGAGACTTAGGCTGAGAGGATGATGTTGTTATTACACATTTTTCCAACGCCCCCGTGATGAAGGGGGTGTTCTACGTAATGGTAAGCCTTATCCTGGGGGCGTGTCGGCTTTATTACGCGGAAGGGACAGCTGTCGATGCGAAGTTTTTCGCTTTTCGGCCTCTCAGCTAAAAGCATAGCAAAAGCATAGCAAAAGCAAATGCCAGCTCTCACCTGTCACGCATTGCAAATAATTTATTGATATTAAGTGCTATTAATTATGATGCCATTTAAGAACGTATTCATTGGAGACTTGGGTCGGTTTTTGAGGCTTTGCCTTTGGTTTTGTATATGATTCCTCCTCTGGTCTGGCATAAATTGATTTCGTGAGCGTAGCCGCGGAATTTTAATGTATTTTGAAGAGGCGGAGAATTGCTGTGGTAAACTGATTTATTTCGTACACTCCAAGCAAAAATAGCACAACGAGTATGTCGAGTTTATACATTCGACAACAAAGGGACGCATTCTCAGAACTTTCGTGGAAATTTTGTGATATTTGGTTACTCGTTTAGTTCTGGAAGTAGTAAAAATACGCATTTAAGGTGTGAAGAAGTTCTCTACCACATTGAAACAAAGAAAGTTCTTTGAAAACATGCGCGATTTTGCAAACAACTATTACACTAAATTCGAGAACCTACACTCGAAAGTATTTTCAACTGTATATTTCGACTTGCATCGAGACAATGGGATGAAGGCGAAATTAGTTTTTAAACTACAAATCCATTTTTATAAGTGGAAAGAAAAAAAGATATGAAACAAAAAGGAAATCCATTATTCATAAATAATATCTAATAAATATAGCTATGTACATCACAACTTGGATTATATTTAAAAATTGCCTCAAACTCGTTATTATTGAAGTTGCCAAATTTAAAATTGAATTATAAAATAATGTTCGATAATCGATGTTTCTTTTTCTGAAAGTGTTCAGCCCACCGACGGCGGACAAACATTGAAATTGAGCAAACTTGGTAAATGTTGTAAGTTGGCATCCTATCCGTCCGTTTGGGTTTATAGAGGGTCACGTGCTAACTTGGTTCATTTTATGGATATTTCGCCAGTGCCTCCGACACGTTTACTTTTAGTGTAAAATGTCATCCGAAAACGAAAAGAATCGAAAAAGAATCTTGTGGGCTGGTAAAGGGAAAGCAAAATGCTGGTGGTGACCATATTCGCTGTAAAAGTAACGCCAACTTGTTTTACTTGTCCGACACTTGCGATTTGGTAAGGGCATGACAAAAATGAAAAGCAATAAAAATTTCGAACATAAAATTTAACTTTTGCTCCCTTCATTCCATTGGTGCGGGACATTAAAAATCTAGCGTTGCAGTCTCCCGACTAAAACTGCGAAAAAACAAGCAGATAAGAGGAATGCTTGATGCTTGAAATCCTCAATCCCCAATCCCCAATCCACCAATCCCCAAGAGCTTTTCGCCCGGTTTATCTTATTTGAGCGAAACGACGTAAGTCGTTAAAACCAAGCGGATTTCGCTATTGAATCTCAGCAGGACCTTTGCTCTGCGCAAGTCCTACTTCTACTGTTTTATGGCATAAGCTGCTGCATACAATCTTGCAAAGAAGCAATGAGATCAACACATTTGAAAGTATTACAAGCTAACGTTAAACAATTGTTATAGGTAGTGCAACAATTATGAAAGTACTCATTTTTATGCAAATACAAAACGCATTTATATCATACTTTTAACACACACATTTAAAACTGCTCACAACTGACACCTTATGATTAAGTATTTGATTTCATAACTAATTATTTTGGTGCATTGGTACTGTGCTGGTTAGAAGAATGCCGGAAAATCCCTTCCTGCCTCTGTGATTTGTTTGTGACAGCGAACAACTGAATACAAAAAAAAAAAAAAACAAAAACGCCTTTTTTCCATTAATCCTAAACCCAGCAGTGCGTATTACCAGCCAGCTCACTGGGTGTGTTCGTAATTCACTTGGGGCGACTATGGATAGATTAAGATCTGACTTGGGCTTAATGGAGCTCGGCGCTCCATACAAGTTTCACTGGCGCCATCGTCCAGCTGTGGACTCTTTCCAAGCTAAATTCATTTCGGCGATTTAATCAAGCGAGTCAGGCCAAACCGCCCATTTAAGTTACGTGCAAACCTCACGAACGGACCAACCAACCAACGAACCAACCAACCAGCCAGCCAGCGTTTCTAGGATGTGAAAAACGGGGGCGGGCACCTACCTACATACATGGGCACATGGCCATACAACGTAACGTTCCAAATAATAAACGAAATCAAATTAATGTAAATCGCGTTGTACCCATACACGTTTCTCGTTTACGGTATATACGCCACTACAATTTTAATAGCTACTGCGGTTTTGCGTGCAATTAAGCATTTCGTCTCAGCGGGCGGAGAGTTCGGAGGTGTCGAAGGATAATGGGGGTGGAGTTGTAACGGCTCGCTGGGTGCGGGATGTGGCGGCATTTAATGGATGGAGACATGATCCGGGAAATAGCTCAAAGAGCTTGTACTTCTTAACAGCACGGGAAATTAAGTGGAGTTTAATTTACTCGTTTTCACTACACCGAAATTTGAGATAGGTCCATGGAAAGTCGGCTAAAGTCAAGGATAGGTTTTAATCATGATCTAATTTCACCAGCGAAACAAAAATCGCTAAATGGGAAAATAACTCAAGCGAAAATCTCTTGCGTAGATTAATCCGTTACTAGCGTTTCTAATATCAACTTTGTGACAAAAGACTATATTACATTTGAAATTCAATAGCATTGTTTATGCCAAGTGATTAGTGATAGTTATATCCTTTCGATTTGTGTATCAATCGTTATAATCGAACCAATAGTCTCCTTCCTGGTGCGCTTCGTTACTAGCCGAACTATCGGTCTATCGGCAATCGAAAATCGAAACTTCTTGACTCTCATAATTTCCATAGCATTTCTGAATTTAAACTTACACATCTAGCTATTCGAACTTGATCCACACAAAAAATACCAATATGTCTGGCCGCTTGTGTTGAGCTGGCCAAAAACACACTTCGTTTGGCCAAATTTCATCGGAGTTGACTTTCGCCATCCTTCGTTGCAAAGTAAAAGGAGTATCCCATTGTGAGCACTCGAAATGTTCGTCTCGTTGGGCACTTTTTTTTTGTGACTTATCACATCGCACTGCCACAATGCAAGTGCTATGTCCTATGTGTCCTTGGCTAATGCCAAAGATCTTTGTTTCGCTCCCGGTGTTTCCATTCCATTGTCGAGAATCGGTCGGTATTCATATTCCCGCCAAGGGGGCCAGAATCAGCAGCAGCGGCTGTTGTTGTTGTTGGCTGTCGCCGAGGCTGGGACACATTCTCCAATCTCCAAGCCACCCAGCTCCTTTCCCCATCGCCATGCCCATCGCAATGCCCATGCCCATGCTCATCCAGTTCCTTTGTGGGCCGAAATATCGGACAAGCACTTGTCACTTTTCACTGCAGTTGGCAACAGCATCAGCATCAGCAGCTGAAACAGGCAACAGACGAAAGGAGCGAGAGGCACTGGGTTGAATGTTGAACGTGGAATAACACACAAAGCGGTGTGGGTTGGGATGCGATGGGATGGGGCAGGCGTCTTGCATGGCTGATGCTAAAAATGCATCATACCAGATGCCACAGTGACGAGACACTCCTTCCATCTCTGAATAGGTCATTAACTTTGGTTAGCATCGTCGCTTGGAGTGCGTTGCTTTTGCAAATTGATTGAAGCGATTTAAAAAGTCTTTCGCTGGTCGAAAATTTTCATTACAAAAATCAGGTGGAGAAAATGGAAAAGTATGGAAAGTATCTGCATATATCTATCTATCAAGGCAAAGATGTGAGTTGCGGGATGCTGGCGGTTAAATCTGGAAAACGTTTTTCTTTTCGTTTTATTCGGATTCGTTTGACTTTTTGCTGTCCCACGTGTTTCACCATTCCATTTAAAAAGCAATTTGATTTATTTGCCATGCAAACGGCAAACAGCGACAAGAACAATGCCAGCGACAAACAAACAGTAACAAACAACAACAGGCAACAACAACAACAAACAACCAGCAAACAACCATCGTTGATTGTTGTTCGTGCCGCCTCGTGTGGTTGTTGCCGTGGTTGTTGCTGCGGTTCCTGCTGCCGCTGCTGCTGCTTTCGGCCAACTCTGTTTTTGTCAGGCGGCACTCGTGGCATGAAACATACCAGACTGACTCCATCCATACGTATATGTAACATACATATAGCCATCCAGTCAGTCAGACAGTCAGCCATTCAGTCAGTTAGTCAGTTAGTGCAATGTATAATTATAATGGCATTTTGCCAAAATGCTTTACAAAAAATGCAACACAAACACATGTTTCTATGTCAAGGCGATGGGCCTTGGGCCGATATTTGGGGGCGTGGCCGAGTATAATGGGCACGGGCCATCATAGTTGGCCGACTGTAATGCAACATGGCGCATTGAGCGTATGGTAAACTTTCGCCAGGACGCGGCAAACACAAAACCAAAATGATAGCACTGATAGCACATTGAGGATTGCACTGAAATTGAAACTGGGAAATGCCGCACTACAAGAGTGGGCTTTTGGTCTCCTGAGTATGTAATCCAATTGTAAATGCCCTTGCAACGGGCATTTGTGCATCACGAAGCAATTTGGCACTAAGAGAAGTGATACAAAAATCTATTTTCAAGTTACTTTTGCAATTTGTTTATCGTTATATCGTTGTCACCACAATCGATACGATACAACTATCGATGCAGCGAGCATCGATTGTTTTGAATTATCATCGATAGTTTTGCTTAAGTTTAAGTTTCTTGAAATGTTTCGTTATCTTAAGAATTGTGCTGATTATAAATATCTCAGAATATCTAACCATTATCGTACGATAGTTGAATTCAAAATGATTTCAACTCGATTTCGTATTACCATTTTAATATATATAATTGAAAGAAACCCCATCATTCGTCTGCCCCATTGCGTTGCACATGATGAGAAGCAGCCAGAATAGAATATCGATTGGGCTGCCAAGTCATAATTTTGTTAAGAATAGTTTAGCTGCTGCAAGGAGCAAGTTCCTGAAGGAGACAAGTGAACGGGTTAACGATGGGCGTGGTTTGTTGGGCTGTTGGGTTGATGGGTTGATGGAATATTGGTGAGCAGCAAAACGGGGAAAGGACATTATGAAAACGTCGTTTTCGTTGTCGTGGGCAACATATAAATTGCATTTTGGAAAATGTTGCATATCATATATAAATGTAAGGGAAAATAAATCAACTTTGTTGACATTTGTCAGTGTTTTTTTTTGTCTTTCTTTCCAGCATTTTCATACTTTCGCCCGTTTGCCCTGCTGCTGCTGCTGCTGCTGCTGCTGTTGTTGCAGTTTGCAGTTGCAATATATTTGTCGCTGCAATTGTTATTGTTGTTGGCGTATATGTTTATGTTCTGTACTGTTCCGTTCCTGCTGATGTTTCTGCAGCTATTTCAGCTGCTCTGCTGCCTCGAATCCAAGCACAAAATTCAGTTTTTGTGTGTTCTTTTCCACTGCGAAGCCCCCTCGCCACGCCTTTCTCCTGGTCTTGGTTTTGTTTCGTTTCATATTTTTCATTTCCCCTCTTTTTTTTTGTTTTTTTCTTTTTTTTTTTTTTTTGCCTCCATTTCATATTTTAGCCCTGTGCGCTAGAGAAATGTCAAGCGCACTTGCACGACCTCCCAGCCACGCCTTTCAACTGAGTGCTCCTTATGCTTCTGCTGTGTTGACTGACAAAATGCTTCTAAGTGCACAATATTGCTCACATGGCTATGTGGGCGTTCGCCGAGAGACGGGGGATTCCCCGGATCTACCCTCGATCTCACCCGGCTCCAACAGACTACCCCGGATTACCGACAATCCCTCGGATGGTCGTGGCTGCCAGGGGAACCAGACGACTGACAATAAGCAAATGACTGGAGCGGAGCAGACGAGCAAGACGAATACGCAGCAAGACTTTTCGAAAAAAACTTTTAAAAGCATCTTTCGCATCTCTCACACTCGGCCTGGGCTAATGCGAGTTTGCCCGGAACTCATTATCTGCTAGATTCACCGGGTCACCGAAAGCTACCAGGTGCATAAATACACTCGGAGAACGCAAGTTGCACTGCCGGGGTTGTTTTTTTTTGTTTTTTAACAACGGTTGCTTGCTAAAAATAAATGCTTAACTTTTCTTTTAAGCACTCAGCCACATGGAAAAGTTGTTCAGGGTTCTGTAAGCTCATTTAGCATATTAAGGGGAACGCCCCATGAGCTTGGCGCTGTGCAACACATATTTCAGTTGAAATGATAGAGAAACGCAACAATAACACTAATAATCTGATTAAAAAATGCGCAAGGGTGGTTTCACTTTTGCGCCGCATATGATTTTTAAAAATCACTCCATCACTTCCCCCCTAAGAGCAAAAGTACTGATTAAGTCACCATCGCCCCAAGTGGAGAAAGTTAAACACAGGCAATAGCTAGTGTATTAACATACGATTAACCAGAGGGCGAAAGCAGATGGACAGTTGGACAGGTGGGCCGGAGAAGCATGGTGATGCTAACAGATGCTCATTAGAGTATTCACGATGCGGTGCGTACTTTTATGCTAGTTACCCCATTTAATTTGACTTTCGCCAAATTATATGTACACAGCTCACAACTGGAAACTTACTCGCTGCCATTCGAAGTTGGTTGGCACTTAAATTTGAGCATTTAAATGAGTTATGCTGTTGCGGTTGGGAAATATTATAAAATTTAAGCATCGATGCACTGCACTGCCATTGCGGGCCATAAATCAGAGTCTTTAAAGTGCTCCAAATGCTCTCCTTTCCGCGCAGATAACTTATCTTGGAGTCACAGGGCTAAAAATAAAGTCAACGGAATGCCGCCGTTTCATTTTCATTTTGAGAAATTAACACGAACCTCTGCCACCGCCCCCATCGCCACGCCCCCCCCCCCTCCCCGATAATGATAATATTGAATTCGGCCGATAAGGAACAAAGCCGCTTATCGCGCACACACTTTCGATAAGTGAAAAAAGCTTTTCCCGCCGCCATAAATCATTGCGCACACGAAGCCAAACAAAATGCATAGAGCAACAGTGCAACATTTACTGCATTTTTGCCAACTCATTTCGATTCTGTTCAACTTTAGTTGGGTAAAATGTTCGAAATGCGAAATGATTCGAAACACTGCTGTTTGTGTTTCACTCTGGCTCCTTGCCACCTCGTGTCACAAATTTAAACTTTAACTTAAATCGCAACTTTACGCGACGACACACAGAAACTAAAATGAACTTTGAGTGCCAAACCCACATTATTTGTTTGGAAATTTTTTGTTGGGAGTTTGTTCCCATCAGATGTCATTACATGCACATAGAAAGTAGCGTACACATTTGGTGCATGCAAATATAACTACAATGGTTCTTGCCACACATGTTGGCCAACTCGCATGAGACCCATGCTGATTAAGTTGGCTCATAATGTTTACCTTTCGGACAGTGGAAGACTAATGAATTGCTAGTTTTTTTTTGGCCAAGTATCGCAAATGAACGCATATGGCACACATATATGTATGCACATAAAATCTGAACTTTCTAACCAAATTTGAAAACATTTTGTTGACACAAAAAAGTTCAACTTATTCCTGTGCAAATAATCATTTTCAAAAACAAATCAGTCACATACTTGATTCGGACAAAAAACATAAAACACGCGGTCTACTCCATTTCGGTTTGCACAACTGTTTATATTCATTTGGTTTAAATGTATTGAACTTATTATCGCATATCTGCGTCCATTCAGCTGATAAAATAATATTGACTAAATGTTTTTATTCTGCTGCGCAGCTGAAAGAAAAAGTGATTTAAATTCAAATTGAATTCTCAAACATTATATATTTTCAGTTATAATTTTTCGCTCAAAACCATGCTAAACATATTAACCCTTAACCGAAATTCTAAATTCATATGCATCAATTATATTGCCAAATTCTTCAAAAAAAAAAAAAAAAACTTGCGTGACGAAAGCCGTACTTGTGCTGAATTTCAGCTCGAGGCATTTTTAATTTGTTACGTACGTCATTATCTTGGCACAAAGTGACAAAACTGGTCGAATTTTGCTATAATTTGAGGAAGGAGAAGCAGGTCGTTGGTTAGTTAGTAGGTGGCACTAAATGGGGTTTTCTCGACCCTTGCTCAAATCTCTTATCAATCACAAGGGAGCCACATTTGATTTTTGGCTAAAAGAGACATTTGTGACACCCCACCCCCCCCCCCCAGCTGGTAATTGTTTGTAAATGCCGACCTCTCGGGAGCCATTTCGAGTTGGCCAAGAGCAAAAATCGTGAATGTAGGACAGCGTTTGATGGCCCGCCTAATTAGTAGCGCCAAGTGGGTGGCACTGGGTGGTGCTGCCTGTTTGCCGTTCTGTCTCGAACATGGAACATGTTGCACGGCCTTGAGGGGACCTTCCCTCGGTTACTGTTGCTGACGTTTTGGCTCATGTTGCTGCCACCAATGCCAGCAATGTTGCTGCCACTGCTGCTGTTGCCTAATGAGCGTCAATTAAAGTGGCATTAACGCAGCTCGGACGTCCAAGTGGGACCCACCAAAGCGATCCGATCAATCAAGGCACATTGGTAGTAAGGTGATTGTTGCCACAGGGTATGAAGCCTTTTTGCCTTTTGCTTAGCATATTTTTGCTGTGTGTGTGTTGTTTTGTGTGTGTTGTTTTGTGGGTGTTTTTGCCTCGCCCCGCTTTCTGCGTGGAAATAAATTGAGTGGAAATAATTTTTTTATGTTCTCCCAGGCCTTTATCTGCCCATTTTTCTGTTTTCTGTGCGTTACGTTGCGTTGCCTTTTTATGAATTTGTCGTTCGTCTCTCGTTTGCCTCGCCCGTTTTATTGTTGAACTTAAGTAGATTATTTGTTTATTAACACAAAAGGCAGTCCGGACCCAAGCGGAAAAGGCATAGGACCCAAGACCGAAGACCCAAGTCGTCGTCGCCACTCCATTGTTGCCAACTGGTCAGCAGCAGTGGCTTTCGTTGGGGGAAATATAGCCGTATTTTTCATATTTTGCCTAGAAAACAACAAGCGCACTTAATGTTATTGGCCGACTTGCTGACATTTTCATTAACAGGGCGGCATGACTTATAAAGTAATTTATACAATTACAATACATTATATATACAATATTGGTGTTTTATAACAATAACTGGCGTTTTTCTATCACTTGAAAAGTTCCCTAGAAGAATACTTAGAGAAGAATACTATCGATTTGAGAATTTTGATCATAATGCTCATCATACTTAGATTGAGAACGAATCATTCTCAGATTGCAACTGACTTCAGTTAGAATCTAGAAGAATCTCTAGAAGAATTCTGAATCCGTTCTTGCTTTTGTCTGAAAATATCAACATTGAGATTGTTTTCGTCTCGAAATCAAGAAGGTTTCCTCCTATGAGAATAATAATTGAATAATTGATTCCACTGATTATGCTGATGCATGATGCACATCACGATATTGTTGCATACTTTTAAACACCTAGGTGTGGTTTTGAAAGAAATTTTATTGAATTCCTTTTTATTTTTTATCAGGAAAACATTCTAGTATAAACAAAAAAAGTTTTCCACCGCATTGCCCAGCGTTTTAATCAAATTAGTAATATACCTGTGAGTATATATTGTATATTATCAGTGCAAAGTTTTTTAGCCCCCAAAACTTTAAATTACCAACGCTTCCAAATTTTATGGCTCTCGGGAATGGGGCGGGGCGTGGCGTGGCGGGGCGTGGCGCACCGGAAGGAAGGAAGGAGTGAGGGAGATGGTGCCGCCAGATTCTGATTTCGTTCGTCATTTTGAACTTTGTCGGTTCAGCGCGCCCATCGATTGCCAGACTCCGACGTTTATTTTTGTTTTGGCCATCGCCGAACTGATGGCGGATGGTGATGTCACCGGTGATTCCTCGATGCTTCTGACAACGCCTCCCCCCTTCATAGAACCACCACCCGCACCCCCCCCCCCCCCCATCGACAAACACCTCGGCGGATATTATTCAGAGCCCCCCTTCCCCCTGCCACGCCATCCAAACTGCTCATTATCAGAAGTAATTTAACTTTGGGGCCGCTCTTCGCTAATGAAGGGTGGTACCTACCACCCAACGATCCACCAAACCGCCGCCCACTTGTGCGCTCCACCTTTTAACAAGCAGCTGTTCCGGTCATCTGAAGGCTGCCATTTTCCGGAAAGGTTGGGAATCGCCTGGAGCCGTGTACCAAATGATTGCCGACAAAATTAAATTGCAGTCGAGCATCCGGTAAAGTTTCGCAACCAACGTACCCGTAATAATTGACCACTTTTTTTTTCAAACGAAAGTTTCGTTTAATATTTGATTTGACCTATGGAAAAATCAAACAATAAACAAGTTGCAAGTATAGTTATTGTGACTTGTGAATCCCGGTTGAATATCAAATGCTATAGCTTTGTGATGTAGCGAATGTAAAGAGCGCTAGAATGGCTGAATAAAATGCGATATTTCTTAGAAATATGCATAAAAATCTCCAGAAAAATGAATTTCGAAATTGATAAAAATTGTTTTGCTGCTACAAACGGCAAATCGTCTTTTGGGGGTAAACCCAAATTTGAATATTTTGTTGGAGGTGAGGGTGGTGAGCGCAGTGCAACTGCAACTGCAACTGCAACTGCACTACTGGCGCCGAAATATTGATGTCGTTGTTAGTGGCATTTGCATTTGCATTTTTAGATTCAGATTCAGATTCAGTTGGGAACTGAGCTGGGGCACTGGAACGGTTGGCGGCTGGTGGTGGTGTGGCATGCAGAATGCAATTTCTATATTTGCTTTTTTCACTTTTTCTACATTTTTCTTCGTTTCATTTTTTTCTCTTTGTTGTAGCTTTTTCTTATATATATATATATTTTTTTTTTTTTTTTGAGCAATGCACAAACATAAATATAAACGAGTGCCGCGGGCGTTGGAGGAGCAGCAGGAGGAGGAGCATGGAGGAGCACAATCACAAGTCGGTCTTTAAAGTCGCTGATGATGGTCGCCGTAGATGGTGAATAGTTACTGGTGCAAATGCTGCCGACGCTGACAATCGCAGCGATTTCTTTGTAATTCCATCGATTTTGGCAACGACTTGGCTGCAAACCCAACCCCCCCCCCCGCGATTCCTGATAAAATTAATGAACATTCAGAGCTCTGACCTGAAAAATGAAATGCACCAGCAGCACTGCAATGTCCTTTTGCCATGGCAGTTGTGTTTTGCTGCTGATGTTGCAGTTTCACTTGATTTCCAAAGCGATTCGATTCGCTTCGATTCGATTCGAAACGATTTGCAAAGGGGCAAGGTTGAATGGGGCGAAGCCTTTGGATGATTGAGCAGGCGGCAAACAAAAACAAATCAATTTATTTGCGATTATTCAACGGCTGCAACAACAGAGCAACAAACATCACAAAACATCACAGAGCCGAATGGGTCAGAAAAGCAGCTAAATCAATGGCCAGTGGCTATTGTGTTTCAAGGAGCTGCCTGGTGTCTGGTCTGGTCTTTCGGATCCTCAAAACAGTTGAATGAATAAACGAGATATATTCACTCAAGAGAATGGGTCTGAATAAAGTGAAATCCGTTTATTGCAACTAATTGCATTCAATTGAACTTTTGAATTGGTCTCCTCAGTCCGCACTTTGCAGCTGCTAATAATGCATTGGATAACTTACTTTCTGCTGCTCCGTTAAGTAAACTCTGCCACGGGCTCAATCAACAATGCATTATTGCTCTTGGCATTCGACAACGAGTGTAAATCGCCCGGAGGATGATGCACTGGGATGTACATTGGGTTGCAAACTGCATACCAAAGTGTTTTTCAAAAGAAAAGGCCAAGTGGGTCGGTCGAGCTAACAGATAGAAATTGCCAGAGGCTTGGAGAAATTAACAAGAGGGAGTACGTAAATTAAGTGCAACTCATTGGTGCCAGCTATGTATTTTCAACTTATTTAGTTTGGAATAATATACATAGCAAATATAAAACTCGTTCGTTACTAGAGCAATTCGCAACAAACAATTTATCGCATGAATATATCATATTAAAGCATAAACACAGCGTTTTATTTTCAAAACCTAAATGAAAGCTATGGTGCCACAAAAAAAAGTGTGTTGCAATCCAATAAAAAGAAACAAAGCAATAAAGCTTCGCCAACAACTTGTCCAATTTCAAGATGTAGCTAAAATAAAAGGAAAATATAGCATTTAAAGGTACATTTTATGGGCGTGTTAAATAATAATGAAACCGCAGTTCTTGATCATTTAATGCGATTGAAATTGCATCTTAATGCCGCAAAAAAGCACGCGACTAGCAGTTTTTTTTTTTTTTTTTTTGTCATTAAATTGGGTTTTAGCCAGCAGCGGATAACCCTTCAGTTAGATTTGGCCCATAAGCTCTTTAGCCATACCGAAAAAGGTCCATAAAATTGCGTTGAGTGTGGCTCGTGAAAGCATCTAATTTCCATTTCCATCTGCCTGCGCCACTCATAATCCTTAACTCAGCCAACAAATCCCGCACATTTAGCATAAATGATATTATCAGGCAGCCTCATCATCATCATCATCATCATCATCATTATCATATACACCATCACCATCAGCCATTCGCACCCATCACCATCACAATCGTCTACAGCAACTCATCGCACCCACCAACTGCGCTCCAATCGAAAACTGTCAACAGCTGGTAGTTGCTTTCGACTAACCGCTTTGAGTCACCCAGGACAGAAGCCGCCACAATATGAGATTTGGGGTAGGTAGAGGGAGAGGGGAGAGGGGAGAGATTGACTGGATGGATCCGCTCCGGACTTGGTGGCACTGATCCCAGACACCGTTCCGTTCGCCAGCTCCACGCCCATTTGCCTATCTGCGATGAGCATACATACATATAATGCAGGTCATATTGCTCGGTTGGTTGGTGGGTGGGTGTTCATTTTGCCTCGTTGCAAATTTCCATTCATCCTGCCACTTCAAATTAAATGCGCTTAATGTCTTTATGCGGTTGTTGCCGCTGCAATATGATGCAGTTCAGACGGCGAGGAGGCGGGAATTACATCAGGATACCGCATCTTTGCCATACATTATTGTGGATACGGATAGAGAGATGTATATATATTAATATATATACATATATACACACGCATGTATGTATATATGTACGTAGTTGCCAGCGAGTAGATTGAAATTAAAATGGAAGGAAGGAACGTCCTACTCTTTGGCATGGCATAATTTCTATGAGATTCGCTTGGCTCAGCGAAAGTAGCAACACTGGCGTAAATTATTTATTTTGGGCCAAGCAAGCGACAAGTGCACTGGAAAAAATATTCCATATGCTATTGTGGTTTTTTTTCTTGATCTTGCGCATAATTTTGGAAAACAAGTGACAAAAAGTATGCTGTACAAATAAAGAAACCGTCGTTTTTAGAAGTACATTCCTTAAATAACACATTATTTGCTGCATACTTTTAGACACTTGGGCTTTTGTGACCATTTTCATCGTTTATTTGCAAAACAAGTGTCAAAAAGTATGCAGTGACAAAATATATCGCTCTTAGAAATGAATACTTAAGAATACTCTCTCAATTTTGCACACTTTTCGACACTTAAATAATTGATATCGAAAACAAAGTGATTTCTGTGGCATTATTATTATTATTTGCACTTATAAAGCATCTAAAACAAAGCCACCACAAAATACATTTAAGTATTAGTACGAGTACGTCAAAATGCTTTATGGCATCATTTGTTTCGGATGCAATTTTGCCAGCTTGAGAACTGAGCCATATTTCTTTGATTCTTATTAATTACTGATTAAAACAGATACAAACAATGCAAATCTCAATTTGACCTATAAATACGAAATTAACGCCGAGAGCTGCTTTTTATCCGTGTAGCAAGCAGTAAGGCAATGCCAACGACGACAACATGAAAATGTAGAATGAAATGAAAATTGTTTCATTCTAATTAGAGCAGCAACATTTTGCGCTGAGACAGCAAACAGCAGTGGGTGGTGGCAAGTGGGTGGTGGCAAGTGGGTGATGGCAAGTGGGTGGCAGGTGGGAGGTTATGGGCCACGACTGTCGACTAGAGATAGACGACAATTAGGCAACGGCTTCGCGAGAAGAAGGTGCTGCTGGGTGGAAGATGGGCTTTCAGTGGGGAAGTGGCATGGCTGGTTGGATTGGGGCATCAAATTAAATGAGTTGGCGCTTCTCTAGTCAAATCATACCACCCACCGCTGCTGAGTATTGCTGAAAGTAAAAGTGTTAAAAAGCTGAGCTGCTCACTTGAAGGTAAATCTCTAGCTCAAGTAAGCAAATGCATGTGTAGCTATGTGTAGCTATGTGTGTGTGTGATTATGACACTTATGTGCTCATTTCTGTCACGCCCCATTTTCGAGGCAAGCGGCAAAAAAAGCATGGCGAAAAAAGCATGGCGCAAGCATAGCAAAAGCAAGAAACTGAAGCAGAAGCAAAAGCAAAGACGCGGCTCTTTCAATGATTCGGCGGCTGTCGTAGAAGTTGTGCTTTGCATTTGTTGTTCGTTGTTGTTTGCTGGCGCTGCTCTTTGTTCATTTCTCGTCTTGAAATAGAGAGCATTTGAGAGACGTATTTAAAAAACAATTAGAGACGAAAAGGCTGAGGAGCTGAGGGGCTGAGGGGCTGGTTACTCGGATTGCTTAATTTTGAAATTCCTGAGTGCCAGCACCTTCAACGCCCCACACCACATACATCCCAATTCACGCCATCAAAATAAAATTAATTTTTAGCCAAGCGAACATAAAATGTATAAAAAACAATTATGCTCGTGTTCTTTCCACATTGCTGTGTTTTCTTGAGTTTTGGCAATTTTTTTCTTTCGGCAAACATGTGTTAATTGGAGCATAGTTGTTTCCGCCGTCAAACAAAATTCCGTTTCTACAGCTTGATTAAATTGACTCATTGAAATGGGATACTTATTTCACCTGAATCAAACAAATTTTGACACTGATTGAGAGGAATTCTCTAGGGCAAAGTTCCTTTAACGAATTAGAAATAATAAACAAATTTCAATACATGTCATTCTTATTAATGAAATTCTATCGCTGCAATCAATGCTACGGATTATAATTTATGATAGAAAGCAGATTATTCAATTACCAAATAATGGAATGGCACAGTAAATGAATTTCAAGTGGAAAAATCATGCTTTGTTATTAATTTTTTTTTTGTCTTTTCTTTTTTTCACAAATTGATAATCAACCGGGCGAGGCATTTACTTAATCAAGTGGGCAGCACCATCTTTGACAATCAAATTGATTTCATCCTCAATCTGGGCCACTCGATTATCCCTCAAGGCTGTCACAAATTGTTTCCAAAGTTGCTGGTGAGCGTTGTGCATATAAAATTGCAATTTTGAATGCAACTTTTGCCAACAACGAGTAGCAGCAGCAAAAGTGGCAACTATAGACAGGCGGCCACAAAGAGTGAGCCGAGTAAAATTATACAAGTTTTTGCCATCTACCGACTGACTACCCTGACTTACTCCCCAAAGCCCAATCCCAATCTCAACTGGAGAGTTTCAAACTCATCCCACTCACCTCTCTATTCTCAAACTTAATTAAAAACCCTCGCCTCGCCGAATCAGAAATGTTCAAAAAGTGCTCGAAAAAGTGTACACATAAAAATGCTAATAAATGCGTCGCGGTGCTCCTGCTATCCTGCCATCTTGCCATCGTGCAATCCTGCCATCCTGCCATCCTGCCATCGTACCAACCTGAAATCCCAGTTGTAGAATCGGGAACTCCGGCTGGTTGCCACATGCATTTCCCCCAATTTGGTGCCACTTTCCAATTGCAATCCTTGGCCATGGCCGTAGTGTCAACCCAAAAATGAAAGTACCCCGTCGGCGTTACAGTTTTGGTTTTGGTTTTGGTTTTGGTTTTTGGGCCTCTCAGCCTGAGGAGTCAACTCAAGGCAACTTAGCCCTGGTTCGATGCCTTGCAATTTGGCCGATTGTGCACGTAACATGAAATCAAGTAAAATACACGAATTACATTAGCCCTTTGCGTGCCATGCGCCATTTGTTGCAAACGTGACACTCGAAGTCGAAGTCAAAGTCGAAGGATTCGCTTCGTGCGAACTCTCAACGCTTCTGCTCCTTCGGACAGGACACCCCATTCTCATTACCGGTCATATTTTACGCTCCCTGTGGCCATAACCAAAAATGCGAAGCATTCCGTGCTGATACTGGAGTCCAAGGAGCGGAGCCTGGGCAAAGGACACTCCATTTTGAGGCCCATTCGACAGTTGGAGACAACAGCTAACACACACTCGGCAAAAGACAACACACACACAAAGTTAAGGATTCGGACATGACTTGGATTATGATGTCGTGATAAATTGTTGATTTTTTGACCCACTTAAATACCCTGAGATATTTTAAACTACAGATTTAACCCAACATCTGCATTGAGATCAGTCAGGCATATTCTTAGCTTGGTTTGCATTTTCCTTTGAGCTTACGATAAGATTGATGACTAAGAAGTTATCTCTGTTAAGAGGAAATTGTACAATGATAACCCTACTGGCTAATTCTTGATTTCCATAAGAGCCTTAGCTTGTGAACTGTCATTAAACATTAAGAACTCAATTGTCAGCCGGGAAAGAACAATGTTTACAGATTCGCATGTCACACAAGCAATGGCTCTATAAAAATAAGAATATTAATGCCATACCATCCATGTGAAGCTTAATTTATTAATATTTAAATTACCCGGATTATTTACATGAGTAAATAAGAGCGCGTATATGCGTATTTATATGCATATGACCTGTGTGTGGACTAATGGTCAACAGGCTGCTACTCTCATCTCAATATATTGCACAGTGCATCGAATTAAGGACACTATTGCACAGCACATCTATTAGCTTTAAAACGAAATGAAATAAAAAATCTATAAGAAGAGAACAGAACAGAATATACACTCAACTTAACTATATATGCAGAACTATTTAATACTTATGAAAGAATTTGCATTTAACTTAACTCGCGACAGTGCGAGTGCAATGTAGATTTTGCCCCATTTGTTTTTTTTTTTTCGCTGATCACGATCATTTGTCAGGCGCATTAAAGTGTTCAACTCCAGGAGCTCCAGCTCCAGCTCCAGTCCGTCTGGGGTGGTCGTAAATTGTTCCTTTGCATGCCGCAGTGGCGGATAATGCAGCTCAGAAAATATTAATTAAAAATACAACGCGTGTGGCGCAAGTGGGTGAATGTGGGTGTGCAAATTAGTGCCGAAGTAAGCATTCGGCGGGGGAAATGTGAGCGGAGTGGCTTAGTACAGAACTGCGCTACGCAGGAGCTAATATAAATGGTAATGGTGAACTGGGTAAGAGCGGCAAAAAGTTGGCAGACAATAAGTAACCCCAGATAGCAGTAGAAACTCTTGAAATTAATGAATATACATTGTTAAATGTATTTAATTAAAGCTCCAAAAAGAAAGTACAATTTGCGGGATGGTAGGTAAAAAGCCACTAAAAGCCGTTCCAACTGCAGATGAAGTTTGCAAAGCAACCAACGCAAACAAGCACTTTTGGCCACAACAACCAACCTTTGCCTAAATAAAACGCCATAAAGTTGATAAATACCCACCCATTCGAACTTTTCGAAAGTAACTATGTACTTCATTGCCCCTATTTTCGGTTACTTAAGGTATATGGTTATGTATATGGTTAGCACATTTTTTTTTTTTAGAGTTTTTAAACCATTGGTTTGCATGGCGTTGTAGATACATTTTGGAGGCAATAGATTACGTTTTCTAAAGCTCAGCTCAAATGAAAGAAATCTGCTTTTAATATGCTGTTATTCTAGTGACGATCGCATCCCCAGTATACAGCAGTTTTGCTAGCAAATCTTGTGACAAAAATGGATTTTGCATTCGACTAAATGTTACCCAGTTAATCAATTACGGCATTAGCAAAATATAACATACTTTTCAATGGTGCCTCTTTTGGTGTGCTTCGTCACTACGTGAACTGCCGTTCGCAGAGATTGTACAGGTACAGAAATACAACTTTTCTGGTTGGAAAACCACTGTCCAAACATTTTCGAAACTTCTCTAAATCTAAATACCCTATTTAGAGCAATAATTTTTCCGAAAATCCGCGCATGAATTTCTGTTTTTTCCATTCCACAAAATTTGTATTTGTGGCCAGAACTCGTGCGTATATCTTGGCATAAGATTTATTTATTAGCATTACAATATTTCATCGATATGTCAACAAAGTTTTGGCTTCGATGCTGCTTATGCAGTTATAGCTGTCGTTATCATTTCATGTAGGAGCAATTGCCACAAATAAATCAATGTTATTAAACGCTGTTAACGCATACCGTTCTTATTTATACAGTGTGACTTTTTGTTCGCCACTTAAACCATTTAAATTTTACTATTTATTTGGAGCGAGGGCGTTAGTAATCGAAAAGGGGCGGTATCTGCACCATAAATAATGTCTATATGTATGCATTTGTACACAAAGGTGTTTTTAACTCGACTCGAATCATTTAATATGTTCAATATGACATAATATGATGGGTTTTTTTTTTGTTTTGTTTTTAGTACTACACTGAAAAATACATAAGGTTTGTTCTTAAATAGATTAAATAAATAATTGGTATAAAGAAAATTATCAGTGAATTGTGATTTAAAATATAAATACCCTTTCGTTGTGAATAACCCGATTATGTTGAAGATGTTTTCTTACCTGCAAAAATAGGAAAAATCGTTGGTTAATAATTATGTATTGTAAGTAAGTAAGAAGCTGAAAAAAAAAATATATATATACATGTGAAATATATGACATGCATAATACATTTTTGCACGAATTAATTTAAGCGTTATGCCTTTTCAGGCAAAATGAACATTGTCAAAATCGATAAATCACGCGGTGAAAGAGTGCATTGTTTTCGTGAATAATATAATATCTTTAACGCTTTAATATGTTGCACGCATATGTGTGGCTAATTGTTTGATTTGCGGACACTTTTCCCACGGCCAATTACGAAATTAAATTAATGTAAGTCCACTCAGCGGAATCAGAAACAAAGGCAACAGCGTGCAAAGTGTAAACGGTCAATATCGATTTTCGTTCCCACACAACAACGAAATGCACTTAAATTAAAATTATGTTGACGGAGGGGTAGACCAATTTGAAAAATCCACGATATAAACACATCATTACGCTGCGTACCTAAAATAATTTCTTAAAATATAGTACGTACGCTTATATCAAATAAAGTACGTGAATGAATACTAAACACAAAGTCCTTAGTTAATAAAGAATATTTTGGGTGAAAGGATAAAAAACATATTTTGTTTATTTATTTTAATACAATACAATCTGAAGTTATATGAAGTTAACCGATGGCCTTGCTAACTTACTTATTGTGTAATTAATATTATTATATTTATTGTATCAAGTAACTTTGTTAATTTGTTAATTTGTTTGTTTAATATATCTTCACTCCGATAGATACGCTTGTACGCTTACAGGGTATTTAAGTCTCTGCCTGCCTGCCGAAATGAACTACTCCGCCTCGTTCCTTTTCTGCATGACCATGTCGGGTCACAAAACCACGTGACCCATCTTTTGTCTCCACGCACCCAATCAGATAACCGCGAAGCGGAGCTGCCACTACCACTACCCCCAACCTCTCGACCACTCCCACAAATGGGATTGGAGATTGGAGCCACGACCCGACTCGGAGCTTGGAAGAAGGCGCCACTGTGCACAGTTTGGGTCAGGAGTAGCACTTGGTAATGGTTTATGCAGCGATGACTGCCAAAAAAATATTTATACCGCTGTGTATATGTACATCATGTGTACATATGTACGTGTATGTATTGTATGTTACGTATACGCCGCGGTGGCAAAAAGTTTCGGGCCCAGGGCAAGCGTATTCACACTACGTGGCGGCATCGAGTGGCCATAAATAAGATACTAATGCAACTTAAATAAGACAATAATATGGGAAATCTGCCGGGAACTGGCGCCAATGATATATATTCAGCATAAGTAGACTGAATGGCCCAAAAAACAAGTAAGAGAACTGAATTCATAGTCGAAGATGCGATAATTTATTTAATTTCGGCTTAGTTTTTTCGACCAGCAGTCGACTCTGGCTTATCTCCCTCCATAACTGCCAATTTCACCTGGTCCAGCTTCGATGTTCACTGGCTCTGCATGTCGTCCACTTCCCTATGTATTTATTCAAAGGATACTCCGCCACTCGACACTCGCCACTCGCCACTTGCCACTCGCATCAATTGCCAAATCCTTCTGTCGACAGTTGCCCCACCTACTGTGCCGCTTAAGGAACTTTTTTGCACTCAATCTGCCTGCCGACGTCGCTTCCTGGAGATGTCTAGCAGGTCGATGAAGCGTTCGATGGATGATTGGATGAATGGATGGACGCTTGGATGGATGGATGGATGGATGGATGGGTGGGACGTTTGGCTTGCATACACTCATCTCTCACTTAAAACATTCAAGAACAATCCAAGTAAATCTGTTGTCTTAACACATAATAAATCAGCCACATTTTGAATGGCCATTTCAGCCATTTATGGGCATTGACTTTGACTTGGTATGAAGCGGAATGGATCGACATAGAGGCGGTATCCAAGCACCTAAGCAGCACCCACCCTGGCTTGCCCGTGCCAAATTAAATATGCCGCACTTGAGGCGATGCCTCAATCAATCAATCACGACCAACAGCTGCCGCTTCAGTTGATGTTGATTCGTAGACTTAAGTTCTAGCTTCTTTTGCTTTTCGTCCTTCTTGGTTAATTAAATACGCTCATAAATTCAAAAGCCCCATCGTCAACGTCATCGTCGCTCTTGTCGTCTTATTCTTATTCCTAGTCGTGGTCTTGGTCTTAGTCTTAGTCATGAATATGCCTGCCCCCACCATCATTGTTGTTTATTGTTGTATCATTGTGTCATTGAAGCCGCAGAAATGTCAGAGAGTTTCTGTTTTGCGGACGAAAGAGCTACAGTTGCAGGGTCATAGGTTGGTTGGGTGGCTCGAGTTTCTAGTGCTCGTTTGTCGCCCCGAAATGCGACAACAATGAACCTTAAGACCGCTTTTACCTTGGCCCATTCCCACTGCCCACTTTCCACTTTCCTCTTTTCACTTTTCACTCCTTTTGCTTCAGCTTCTGTTGCCCCTTCACCGGAATCCCGGCCAGAAGTCGCCGCATTGGGCCTATGAATGCAGCCAGCTTACAGCTCGATTGGTACCCCTTTTCAGCTTGAAATCAAGTGTTCTGTTGTTGTTGTTAATGTCGCTGCTCAGACATTGCGCGGCTTATTGATTGATTGAATGGCCTTGAAAGGATTTGCCCTCACCTCGAGGCGAAAATATTGATCAAATTGAGAATTGAGTATCCGAGAATTGAGGAATGGAGAACGGAAAGCGCCCCAATTGCACTTTACTTTACTCTGAACGTAGGCTTTTAAAAAAAGGGGAAGCCCCATCGGTTGAGCTGCACAGATAAAAAACCAAAGGCACACAAAAAAGGATATTAACTTTACATTCACAGCACAAAGGAACAAAGGAATGCGCTCTCCACTTATATCGAGGTATATATTTGTATGTTTTATGTTATATGTTTAAAAATTGATATCAACTAGTTACGATTGTATGTTAACTAGCTATCTATGAATAGATAGAATTATGAAATAAATCCTATGAAATATTATAAAATTCAGTCTTTCCTTTTCCTTCCTTTATATGATTGACAAATAACTTAAAATCTGCTTTTTGTGGCTAGATTTTAATGTAGATCAGTCGTCTTTAAGAGCTTCCATTTCGACAGTCAATTTCTTGCCGTGCGTCCATTAAAATCGTGTGCTCCCTGTTAATTCAACAGTACAAGATTATTGGGGCAGGCAGAAGACAAATTGATTTTGATTGACCTCGCGCCCTGCGTCTGCCACTTGTCGCCAATGTGTGTGTGTGTGTGTGGCAAAGTTTCGGGGGTCCCCCCGCAGCAGGTTGCTTTTCCTGCTGCTCCTGATTTTCCCAGCTTTCTCTCTTTTACTATGTGATGACAACTTAAGGAGGGAGTCTCAACTTTTAAATCGAACTATCGACTATACTTTGAGCAAGCGTAAGAGTGCCAAATGCTCCCTTAGCTCACTTTAAACCTATAAAGCCCCCCCCCCCCAGCTGCCCACTTTTACCGCAATTTAATATTTTGCAACAACTCACACAAAAGTTTTCCACCAGAGCCGCAAATTCGTATTAATCCAACGAGGAGCGGAGACACAACGGAACGGAGGCATCCCAGGATCCAAGGATTCGAGGCAACAGGGGAGGAGATTGACAGTGACGGCGGAATGGGAAAGGGGTGGATAAGGCGGGGGGTAAATGGTGGTCAGAGTGCAAAGTGTCTCACAAGTCCACTTGACACTAATAACAGATTTTGCGGTCGCTCGAAAAGTTGAGTAAGCACTACAACAACTAAAATGGGCGACAGTTTCTTTCCGATTCAATTCGATTCGATTCGATTCAATTCGATTCGATTCAAGTGCACAACCTCTCCCATCATGGATGAATTTTAGGCGAATCGAACGATTTATATTACTATGACAGCCTTAGGAAAAATCCTGTCATTCATAATGGTAATTGTGACCACAGTCTTTACCAAATTTGGGACCA
This sequence comes from Drosophila melanogaster, assembly GCF_000001215.4. Classification (NCBI taxonomy): domain Eukaryota; kingdom Metazoa; phylum Arthropoda; class Insecta; order Diptera; family Drosophilidae; genus Drosophila; species Drosophila melanogaster. Next base: position 19,406,197 of record NC_004354.4, on the reverse strand, counting down.
TCAATGGCCAAGGAGCTAAGTGAATTTACAACGAGCTTACAGTATTATCCTTTCACATTACAATTATCTATTAGTTAATGGAGTATATAGAATGTCTACTTTGATTTGAGTTTTATACATCCTTTCGTTTATTGAGTCTTAAATTTCGTAATGGATGGACTTTCATTTTGCCTGCTCGCGCGGCAAAGTTGATAACTATATTATAGTACGTAAGACCGATTTTGACCCATCGTTACGCAGTTACGCGGCGTTAATTAATTCGTTACATAATCGGCAAATAACTCTGTAGTATCGCTGCCGGCTACTTTTTGACTTTTGTGACGCCGCTGCTGCGGCGTTCTCCAAATAAAAATGAAAACTTTTGGGCCTACGGCCTGGCGGTCATAACTTCGGCTTTAACGGCGCGCAACAACCCGCAGCGATGCGATGGCAGATAAAGAAAAGGCAGATATATACACAAAAGGTTGAGGGGGGGTCGAAAACATTTACCACCCATTTACCATATTTACCCCTCAGCAGCCAGCAGCCAGTAGCCAGCAACCAGCAACCAGCAACCTTGAAACTTTCCACTGGCCACGTTCACATCCATCCACCGATATCGGCGGCATCGCAGCATCTGGCGAACAAATCTTGCTCGCAATTCGGAAATGTCCAAAAACTGTTTTGCCGCCCAATGCGTGTGTCTGGGCAAAATGCTCCAGAATGCCCCAAAAATGCCTCTGAGCCCCCTTTCCCCCCCTTCAACGCGTGCATATATGGATGGGCAGCAGATAGTTCTACTCTTATTTTTTTTTTAGGGGTAACTGGTCGTTAGGATGGCTGGGATGTTGGGATGTAGGGATGTGGGGATGTTGGGATGTTGGGATATTTGGCTGGAATGGCGGGTGCTGCCTGCGGGCCAAAAACTGTTAAATTATTTTTTTATTGCCGTGCAGAAGGAGAAGCAGGCAGTGTGGAGCTCCTTTATGAAGGCGACGGAGCTGTCTCTGCGTTGAAAGTAAGCGTTAAGTACGAACAAAGTGAAAAGTATTGCCCGTGCGTGCCCAAACTTTTTGCCCCAACAAAACAGTACAGTACAGTGCAGTACAGTGCAGTGCAGTACAGTTAAGAGTCAGCACGGAGTGGAGCAACTCAACCCAGTTGAGCCATCAAGCCATCAGCCATCAGCCGCAGCGTCAAACAAAGCACTTGAAGTGAAAATTGTGCTGGCTTTTGTCTCTTTGTCTTTGTCTTTGCTTAACTTTGGTGTGCCACTGCTGCAGTTGCCCACTGCAGGCAGGCAGAGTCGTAAGACAAGAACGAAGGCTATATGGCTATAGTCGTCGAGGTTTCCACCACCACCACCCCCCCCCCGCCCCCCCCCCCCGACCATTCATTCAGTTACCCCGCCGACCAACTACCAACTGCCAGCTGCCAACTACTAACTACCCTTTTGTAAAAACTTTCAGCGGAACGTGGGCGTAATTTCTGTGCAAGTCAACGGTGTAGTAGTAACTTTTCTAGAAATCACTATATGGGCGCAGTATTAATGCCAACTAAATAACATACAAAAAATGTATACAAATAAAACTTTGGCTGAGCTTTGCAGAAGCCAAGTGTATATTCATTGCAATGCATTTAATTATTATTAATTATTTCCAGCAAGCAGTTATTGTAAACATTAAAGTTAAATTAAAGATTAAAACATACTCGTATAAGTCAAAGAAAAGTGTTCGAAACGCTTAAATTACGATATATTTGTACTATTGAGATATATTCAATTTCAAAATTTTGTCTTATTATCATATTATCATCACTTCTACCGATAATAATAATTGAATTATTAACAATTAATAACAATATTTGATTAATTCCGCTAACAAAGGACACAAATTAAGTGCATAGGCGAAATACAAAGAAACACACACAAACATTGTTCGATTCTCAAGAGATTTGCAAGGAATGAAGGTTTATATTTCCTTGAATTATTCCAGAACTCCACCGCTGTGCAAGAAAATGTACCACATTCGAAGTTATGTGACCCATTTAAAAGGAATTTCATTAATTAATGTGTGTTGCTCGAACGTGCAATCATTTCAGCAAATCATTTCGAAACAACCCAACAAAGTTGAAACCTTAACTTTGAGCACAATCAGCCAGCCAGCCAGACCAGCCAGACCAGCCAGTCCCAGCCCATTAAAGATTAATCCCTGGCTGAGCGAAATCTTTGAGCCATAATGTTCCATTTGTATTGGATACGTTTCTCATGTTCTCATTCATGTGCTGTTTCATGTTTTAAAGTGACGACTAAGTGGTCTTTTGGCGTGATTAGTAAGTTTTTGAAACTGCCCAACGTTAGACGGACACTCTACTCGTACATATATCCCCCAATTTGTTCACATTGTGCAGATGGATGGCGGAGTGACCTCGAGTTATATAAACTCGTGCTAAACAAATGTGACGGCTCCTTCGACCGAAAAACACCAGAAATTGAGAGGTCATAAATAACTTATTTTCAAATTGCAGACGTGGTGGCGGCGGCACACTCATACGCATTCGTTCATTCACAATCGCATTCGCATTCAACGTATTCGTAGCACTCGTCGTATTCGAGAACCCACATCAGCTGTCACTCAAAAATGACTAACACGCATTTGCCCCTCCGGCCGGAAGTTGTGCCGAGAGTTTGGACAGGACACGCTGAAGCGAAAGGAGCAACAGCAACAGGAACAGCACCACCACCACCAGCAGTATAAATGAGGATAAAAGTTTTCCTTTTGATTGATTTGAGTCATTTGAGTGCTCTGGACAAATTTCGATTCGTATGGCAGAGCATGAGGATGGTCCATCGGGCAGTCGCTCTAATTAGTGTGTCCGTGTCCGTATCCGATCCGATCAGAGTCCTTGTTATATACATTTATACATACATATACATATACGGTACATATTTTGTGAAATATTCCCTGGCCGGTTCGTTCGGCCTTTGAAAGCTGTTTCATCAAATGGCCAAAAGTCGCATTCTTGGCCATCATTGAAATGTGCGTAAATGAAAAATATCGTTTACATAATGCTACCATCCCGAATTGAATGCGCCACACAAAATAACGTAACGAAACGCAAATGCAAAAGCAAACGAGAACGTAACGAACAGAAATCCGCATACTATTCCCTTTCAAATCGCATAATGAATAGAATCTCGGAAAATAGCAAATTACGGAAAAAGCCAAAAACAAACTGCACGTTCGGGCCTTGTATAGTACGAAACTTCAGTCCTACTGGCTACGCTTCTCGCTCCTACAAACAAATTCCGTCGCATTTGGACGAGAAGGTCGGTCCTCGGCGGAGCTACAGAGGTGTGGATGGCCACAAAATCCATTAGGGGCCAGGTCTGGAGCGTCCCGCAGACTGATGAATTGCCATAAGTTGACAGTGAGTGGGCCGCAATCGGTTATCAATAATGTAGGAATATGCAAATATGCGGTATATGCCCCATAATGCTATATGTAGCTTTCTTTGCAGCAATACACTGAAAACAATCAAGATGCCAGAGCTCGATCATTTGTGGAGTATTTGTGGGGGTCACCATTCGGATCGATTAAAAATTTCACAATTCTCAGTTAGTTAGGTATTTTGATAAATTTGTAACTTTTTTATTTTTATTATAATTTTATTATTTTCTTTTTTGATTTGTAAAAAAATCATTATTATTATATTCATGGGTGCTAATTGCTTTCAATTTTTTTGCGAGTGCGCCGTACGAAAATAAATTGATTTTCTAGTTGGGAAACTCTAAACTTAAACTTGTAAAAGCTGTGCCATTTTCGTTTCTGGTCTTTCACTTTTTTTTTTGTTTTATTGGATTGAAAGGGAGCACAAACTTGATATGCGTGGGCATTACAAGAGTGATGCACCAAAAACACTCGGATTTCCATGAGCAGGAATCTCTATGTATGTGCATGCATATGGGTGATATAAAGGCTCGGGCGTTGAATGCCAAATTCTGGACTCGAAAAAAAAGTTCAAGCATCATTGAAAAACCAGTTAAATGGGATATCTGGAATCGAATATGGCGGAAATGGAATAAGACAATATATATATATATATATATATATATATATAAAGCCAGGGAAAGGTTGAGCACAAAAAAAAAAAAAAAAAATAATAAACAATAATAACAAAGTCGGAAGCGCCATAGAGATAAAAAATATTTACCAAAAAAGAAACTAAGCAAAGAGGCGAGAGAAGAAAATCATAAAAACGATATGAAATTTATGCGCATATTTCATTTCTTTTTGTTGAACGCCTGCTTCCTGCATCCACCCCACTTCAGTGGTTGGGTGCTGTTTGGCGGGTGGTGGGTGCGTGGGTGGTGGTAGTTGATGGCTGGTGGGTGGTGGGTGGTGGGTGGTGGATGGCGTTGCAGAAGAGGCGTCTTCCATCTGAATCCCAAGTGATGGCCGTTTCTTGTTGAGTTTTATTCGATATTTTCTTTACATTTTCTTATGCTCACTACATTTTGTTTTCCTGCGGTTGTTATGACGATGCCGTTCTATTTTTCTATGCCACTCAGCCATTCCAAACCACCACGTACCACCACGTACCACCCAAACCACCCAACTTGCTCGTTCGTTGGCGGCCAAGCCAAGGTGTAATGTAATGTAATTTAATTCATTCTTTATTCTCCTAACTGGTACAATACAATTGTATCTTGCATTCATGCACAATTTCCGTTTTCCGAGCGTATATAGTATATCTTTTATAGTCCTGATCAGCTAACTCGATCTAGCTGGAAATCGCTAAATGTATCTAAAGTAGGGATAAAAATGCAATCTATAAGATTGACACATACCCGTTATGTATTGTGTGCGCGCTTTTCTCAGTGTATTCAAAATTGTTCGTAACTTCGATTGCGTTCATTGGGGATTTACAACTTTCGCTCGATTTACTTATATTCAAGTAAGATTTTAGCAATACTACAAAATATTGGAATACATTTTCAAGTGCTGTGTAGGGTGTAGGCACTTCGGCTTGACGCAGCTGACATCTTTTTCTTGTTCTTTTTTTTTTTTTGTTAAAGGTGAATTCCTTTGAAGCATGCATTAATATTGCCATCCCTCACACGACTCCCCTCAACTTTACTGTCCAATCTGACCGCCCTGCTGGCCCTGCCGCTGCCAATATATTGATTCCGAGCCGAGCATCCCCAGCGACCTTTTCCCGTCCGCCCACCTCAACCCTCAATCCTCCATCCACACAATCCCCAATCTCCGCCACTTTTGGCGAACTGGCTGGAAATCTTGGTAGTCTGCGACCGTCGTAAAATGTTTGCCGTGATGTCAGGCGCTATCTGTGCAACCGATATTGGATGCAGTCACGCCTCTCAGACACACAACACTTCCACTTCCCAATGGCCAACGCCCCCCTCATCGCCACCACACACAAACACATAAAGACACACACACACACACACACACACACACACTTGCTGGTATACACACAACACGAAGATTTAAAAGAAAAACCCAACATGAGTGGTAGACATCATAAAAGGGCAGGTTTACATCGGTGTAACAATACGAAAAATGTTGCTCAACACAAATAGTTTGCATGCAGATAGATATTCCGATGTTATTTCCTATAAGATGCCCAGTTTTCAATAGCTCTTCAGTTTGTGGAAAATAATTTGTAAGTACTCAGGTACATATGTTAAACTTGTTTAGTACTCTGCAATATTTAGCATTACATACACACATATATAATCTATATATATATATATAAATTAACTCAAAGATACTCTGCTTTATCTGAGCTTCACATTTTGTACCCTTTTTTTTTGCTTTACTTCGCTGTTGTTAGCAACGAAATCTAACAAATTATCACACATGTTCTTTTGCTCGTAAACAAAAAAATTACTGCAGCCATATAAATGTGAGCAAAATAGCATTTGGGTATTAATTTTGTTTTCAGCCTCGCCTTTGTGTTCTAATCTCCATCCATCTACGTACACAGCTTTCAAATGCTTTTACTTTTAAGAGCCATGTCGAAATTGTAGCCCTCTAGTTAAATGTTTCATGGAAAGGGGCAGTCAATTATATTGTGCTTGTTTCACTCACTGGCCAACATACTCGCAAAAGAATGAAGCAATCGAAATGAAATACACTCTCGGCACACAGATTCTCTGTGTGACTTGGCTTCGAAATCGGAATTGTAATGCTGATTTCCCCGAATTTCCAACGACTGAAATCGTTAATCGCAGCGAAAAGCACATGGTATAGATTACATTTGACCTATGTCGCTTCACAGCAAGTGGCTACAGCCTCGCTGCTCCATGCTATATGGCATCGTTTTGGACGCTACGATTCCCTCGCACATGATTGACGTAACTATATTTGGCGGCGGTTTTGCTTCCCAGTCGACTGTGCACTGAGTATTGAGTACTGTGTACTGTGTACTGTGTACTGTGCACTGCGAACTGTGGACTGTGAAGTGGAGCAAAGGGCAAAGGGCAAACACCATGCAGCAAACAACAAACACCAAACACCAGACACCATACACCATACACCAAACAGCTAACGACAGCGATAAACACGTGTTGGGCCAGTTGTGTCATTGTTTGTGGACCGGAATCAAAATCACGGAGTTTGGGTTCGAATCATCCAACAATAAATCGAAAACGCGAGCGGAAAAAACACGCACTTAACGAGGCTCATCGAGGGGTTCAATTATTGGATGCACTGGGGAAAAGCAAAGCGACCCCCAAATTATATTATTCAATTTGGTATTGATTTATAGCCCCCTTTAGTTTGTTAACAAACTATCAATCAATTTTTGGCTTAGTGCATTAGTATTTCTATTTAAGAAGTTAGTAAATGATTAAGGGAAAAGCCGGTTTTTTGTTGATACTTTCATTGTCTGTTTACAAAGTGAAAAATGATAGCGGAGAGAACCAATTTGACTGGCATTTAAAAAAAAATGGGCTTCGCTCGGTTAGCTTTGAAAAACACATGTGCAACTGTGTTCACTTTTAACACATTGCGCATGTGGTTTATTCGTTCACGCTACGCTTTTTATCAATTTGAAAATTTAACAGGAATACCTGTTAAATACAGTATACAGTATAGGAATAAAAAGGTTAAATGGCTACAAAACGCAGAAAGCTCACTTACTAAATGTGTATTTAGTCTTCATCTAGTTGAATAACAAACACATTCCATTGCTATATATGTAAGATATTGAATCCAAGGGAGTTATAAACAATACATGAAACCATCGCCAGGTGGCGAACATTTGTATCCCTTACATTTACTTTAGCTAAGTAACGGGCATCTGATAGTCGATTCCCTCTGTTCTCTTTTTTTTGTTTTTTTTTGTTGAATAAAAAGTCTGTATTTCACCTGATGCATTTCGCATTTGATTTCAGAACCAATATATTAACACGTTGTGCGGTCGGACGTGCAATAGCCAACGATCCGCAGGCACCGTACGATGTACGAGTAATCATAAGTCGCGACTTGCGAGAAAATTGATAGCCGGTGTGGGCGCTCAATCAAATGCGAGTGCATGCAGCTGGTGCCGTTGAATCATCGACGGCATTCATTAGTCATTTAAATTAATTGAACGCGTCTTTTTTCACGAAGGTCAACGGGCTAAGCCAGACTACAGGTGAATTAAACACGATACGAACCGTTCTTGTGGGTGTATGACAGCGCGGCTTACCTGAAATAGAGAAGAAAAAAAAGAACAGGTGAAATATATGTACATCATAAATGTTTCAGAGAGGCAAAATATGGGAGGTAATAGAGGTTGGGTGAAGTTCCCCCCCTCCCCCTCACACGACCAACTAACTTGTAATTTTTCATCCAATAATGCCATATTGTTTCAAATTGGACGGGGGTAATTGGTAATAATTTAATCTAAAACGTACTGCCGCCAGTTTCGTAACTTTTGTACTATTTTGTAATTCACTTTTTATTGGATATTTAATCGAAAGACAAGCGTCCGACCCGAGGCCATTGCATGTTCACATGTAGGTCATCTATGATGGCTATGTGGGAAAGTTCAGTTCGCGCAGAGTGGAAAGTCCGCTCGCCCGTCGTGCCACAACATTTTGAAGTCCGTTCTGGTTCCTTCATATCCAGCCATAAAGTCAGTCAGTCAGTCAGTCAGTTAGTCAGTTAGTCAGTTAGTCAGTGAGTCAGTTAGTCAGTTAGTCAGTCTGTCACACGGGTTAAACCTCTGGAGGCGGAGCATCCCTAACGAAGCCAAAAGTGTGGGCCTTCAACGGGTTAGCCTCTGCCCTCTTCACTTTCTGCCGCTTTGATTGACTTCAAAAGTCGCGCGGCGTACATGTGTATGTACATATGTACATATGTACATATGTACATATGTATGTATTCCGTGAGTGCTTTATCCGTGGCAAAACAAGTTCGTGTTCTATCACCACCACCCGTGACCTTTATCACAACTGTCAATTATGCTATAAAAAATATCCTGAAATAATCAAGGAAAAATGTAAGCGAGGGCAAATCACAAAAAAAAAAAAAAAAAAGGAACGCCACTGGCACTGAATTAAATTGTTTTATTTACGACCCAACCGTTATGCCAATTAAAAAGTGTTACAAGCGAAAAAAATTCCTAGAAATAGGTATTTTCATTATTTTTTTTTTTTTTCATGATGCATGAATGTTGGTGGAATAAGGTCGAAAATTTATGACGATTTACAAGCGGGCAATTTAAAAAATATTGATAAGTCAGATAGATACAAATATATAGGTATGCAACTTGTGGGAAGGTTTCTGCACGTTTTTAATGTTTTACCATCTAAGCAACTTAAGCAACCTCATAAAAAAAAAAATAAAAAAAAAACCATTGAGAGCACTGAAGAATTCGCGTGTAAGTTTGTCTTTTCTCTTTTTGGCAAGCCAAGAAATAGAAATAGGTTTTGTTTCCTTCTTTTTCACCATTTTTTTATACAAATTGGCATACCACCCACACATTAGCTGTCCAATTTTCGGGATATAAAATGAGCCTCTGGCTGCCTTTTTGTACGAATTTCGGGGGGACAAATCTTTAATGCTACCAGTTTTATTAATTATATCGTGCTAAATTGGCACTTCCAGCACTGCGGTGGTGTGTTGGGTGGGAAACCCGAACATCTGCCGGTTCTCATGTTGCGATTCGCCGCTTCACCCGGTAAATTGATGAGCTCAGCGTGGCAAACATCAACGGACACTCACCCACAGTCCGTGGCATACGCCCACATAATTAACACTTTGGTTCGATGTGGGTAAATATTTAGCATGCGTCTATAAAGCGGACTACTGTGCACCACGAAACGGGCAACGGCTCCTGCCCTGCCCCTCCCCTCTGCTCGCTCTCTCTCACTCTCTCTCTCTCGCTCGCTCTCTGTTGGCCAAATAAATTTATTCAAGCCATACAGCACCGTACCGCACCGTACCATATACCCTAATAGAGCAACTTGACTGCCGCCGCCGCTGCCATCGAGTTCACGAGATGGAGGAGAAATCACAAAGGAGCCAAAAACAAATGGTCCTGGGTATGGGGAAAGCAAAGTAACACCGCCCACTTTGGCTTGCAAGGTGGAGCCGGAGGCGGTCCAAAACGCCTCCGCCTTTGACTGGGATAATCAAAGCTTCGTATTGCCCCATGGCCCAGGCTAGCCACCATACCCATACTAAACCAAACCACACCACACACGTGCTCCTTGGTTTGTGGGTTATGGGACTTGGGGTCGATTCAAATTACCCAACGCACTCAACAGAAAAAAGAAAAATACAAAAAAAAAAAAAAAAAGAAGAAAATAGAATAAGACACAAGGAAAGCTATCAACATACGTGAAAGTTCATAGTGTATTGAGCTACCTTTAATCGCCACTTGAATAAATAAAGGTTATAAAATCGGTTGGGCGAGAAAAAGTCATAGCAGAGCAAAAAAAAAAAAAGCAATTATTGTACAGTTTTTTAATGAGTGCATATATCATAGTCTAACTACAGCTATGATTTACAGGATAATCCCTTAGCTAGGTTCTTACTTACTTACTCTGGGCAAATGGTTTTGGCCGATTTCAGCCAAGATTGCAGTATACGTGACATTCACAATGCCAGCAAGTTGCAATAATGATGCCGAATCTCAACGGGGGCAAGTGCTTTTTTTGGTTCAAAAAAGCACCACTGTCTATTTGCCACGCCCACCTAATGTAGCCCAGCAACAAAGACAAGCTGAATCGAAATTTAAGAAAATTGAAATGCAAAGTAGTTTAAGATTTTTTTTTAAGACATAAAGCTAAGAAATCGAATCAATTATTTCGCCTGCATTTAAAATTTGTGAGAACACATTTCAAATCCTTATTTATCCTGTAATAACCATTAGACATTGAAATATCCTTTCCTTCGTTGATTCACACTATCACGTGCCGTGAGCCAACCTTCGACTAAACCGATTTCCAAAGAGCTAAACTTTCCGTACAAAGTAGACTTATTGGTCGTGTGCTAACTGTCAATCATCATAACTATATGTGACGTCTGGAAGCAGTTCAGTTTGGAATTAGAAAAAGCTTTTAGCTAGCCAATGCCGTTGTACAAAAAGCATAAAAAAAAGTATTGCCAGGAATCGAGAGACTGCTGGCAGTATGTATGTGTGTGTGACTGACTATCAGGAATGACTGAATCGAACTTTATTGCCACTGAAATGGGGTGCTAATTGCATCGACCTTTGCTAACAGTCGAGCAGTCCGTCCATCCGTCCATCCGTCCATCCGCCATCCGCTCCCATTCGAGCGTAGTATCGGTATCGGTATCAGTTTCTGTCTCTGTTTCTGTTTCTGTTTCTGTTTCTGTTCCCTGAACCGCGCACCTCCTCTTTTATTTATGTTTATCGCAATTAATTAATCTGTCTAATGGCGTGTTGGGTAACGAGTGCGGCCAGGCCCCGGCTTTAACCCAGTTTTGTTGCACAACTCTGAATGACATCCATCTCTCAATTCATCCGGCTGGCTAGCTGGCTGGCTGGCTGGTCGTTTGCGTCCTCTACTCTAACGGCAAAGGCAACTCTTCTCCGTATGTCCGTGTGTCCGTATAACCGTCCTTGTATCTGTCCGTCCGTATGTACATACATCTGTCCGTATGTATGTATGTACATACACATCTGTCCAATGTGTCGGACGTGCGCTTGTCTAAATGCATTTATAATGCCAATCAATCAAACGCAATTATAAACCCTATTGGCGCGCGAGGTCTGTTCATGCAATTGCCTCCTTTAAATACGATGAAGGCCTGTGTGGATCGGATCTGTTTAGTTCAGTTTAGTTGAGTTCGGTTTGGCTTGGCTTGGGGATTGTCTGGGGGATTGGCTTGGTTCGCGTAAGGCAAAGTAATGGCATGTAATAGTTTTGCATGGGGCCTGACTTGCAGTTTAATTCGATGACGACCCTCTAATCGTTGTGGTTTTGCCAAATAAAGAAGATAGGCGGTAGATTAAAACACACAGATGCAGTCAACTGATTTCTAAACTGCCTGGCTACAGCACAAAGCATTGTTGAATTCAATGCTTGCATTACACATCACAAAAATATTGAATTATTATAGTAATTTTAGTTTCGATTTTTACATTGGCGAATTTCTTATTAGCTATTTAAAACTCTTGGTTTATTGATCTCAATTGAATGTAAACCATTTGTAAGCCAGAATGTAGACAAAATGTCAACTTTAGTCCGAACTAGATCATATAAACACATATATCGAATTTTCTGGATAAGGCTCAGTCGAGTAACCATAACTAGACAAAGACAATTCCATAAGAAATTCTGTTGCAGGGTTTTTTTCTTTTCTTTCTTTGTGGTTTTTTAAAGCAATTTTGTTACTTTGCATACTAATCCTGGCAAGTATTTCATATTCGGCAACTACCTTCTATTCCTCTCTATTCATCTGTTTTTCCACTCTGCCTGCCTTGCCCGCCCCCACAGCTTTTTGCCTTTTGTAAAGGAGGGGGGCGTAGTAATACCTTTAGTAGATGTGATTACCTTGAGCAATGAATTCATATTCATTGTAGTTGCTAACACTGACCCAGATCCCAGATCCTGCCACAGAACAAAGCTAAACGTGACCAAGCAGCAGATTCTCAGTGGCTTCTATCAAGCTTTTGCGTCCTATTTGCTTGCTAGCTGACTGGCTGGCGTCATAACGAACCAAAAGTGCAAGCCATAAGCATTTTCTAATTTGTAATATATCACATTGCCGCAGCAGCAGCAGCAGCAGCAGAACAAACCGATCCCAATGACACAAGAACAATATTTTATTTCTATTTAAATGTTAAAAAAAAACACACACACACACACACGCTCGAAAAGGTTGTAATTAAAAGTCTCAAAATGCTTTGGCTTTGGCGAGGGAGGGCGTGTGTGTGCGCTTTTCCGGTTATTATGAAAATTATAATAACCTAAAAATCAACATGGTCCTTGCCTCGAACCCACTGGCCTCTATGAACCCACCCACCCATATGGCCCATATACCATTTAACTACCGAAAGGACCACCCACGGTGTACCCCTTCCATCTCGCTCTCGCTCTCTCTCTCTTTACAGAGAGAGAGGGAGAGAGTACGAGCGAGGCATTGCGTATGAAGTCCTTTTATGACATGTTTGCCATTTATCTGTTTGTTTGTGAGCTTTGCCGTCTGTGTTTTGCTTTTTGCTCTGTTTGCTCCATTCTGTTTGGCCATTCTCCGTCTCTGTCGCGCCATCTCACGCCCTCTCTTTCTAGTCTCGCTGTTTTTTACTGGCCCCCACAAAAAAAAAAAAAAAAAAAAAAAAAAAAAAAAAAAAATTGCATAATAAATAGATGCTAAAGAAAAGAGCAGAACAGAACAGAGCGAGAGGGAAATAGAAGAAAATATGACTTTTAGCCGAAAACCCTTAATCAAAAGTTTAAACAATATAAAATTTTTAAAATATGATGGAATAATAAAAGGGGCCAGCGAAGAGACCGAGTTTCATAACCTCGCATTCCCGCAGATATCCAAATAATGGAGTCCCGCACTTTTGTCCACTCGCAATTTTCTAGCTGCGTCCTGCCATTTGAAAGCACAATTTTGCCGCATTTCATACTTCTACCCGTGGTCATTGGTCCTTGCTGCTTGCCTTGTCCGTAGTCCTTGGTCCTCTGTTCATACTGTCAGTTCTTTTTTTTTTTCTTTTTTTTTTTTGTCCCGCGGCCTGCCTTGCACTTGTGGCTAATGCAAAGAGCCGAATCGGAAATCTGGCCCAGTGGGCCAATGTTTCACAAGAGGACACTTGCCGCGTTCCCCTGTTCGCATCAAAGTTATTTAAGGTATTCCACTAAATCTTGCCTTAATGGCTAATTTAAAATATGACAGGACCTTGGATCAGCAAAAGGCCATTCGTTCTGTGTCCCTCATTGTTTTAAAAGTTTTCAAACTTATTTTATTAGCGCTTTCATAAACTCCCCAACGAGTCTTTAAACAATAACGCGCATTTTTTTTTGTCTTTATTTTTTCTCTTGCGATTGATAACCCTCATCATATTTAATGAAATTTTTAACTTGACGCAGTTATCACTTTCAATCATTTAAACGGTTTAAGTTCAATTCAATTTAACGTCTGTGTCTACACATTACTTTTATGGCACTATATACAATACATAAATCGAGTTTATTGACGTTAGGCACAAATGTATTGCTAACATGAAAATACGCACGATCATTTTGTGGCCAATAATGTTCGCTTGACTATTTAAAAAAAAAACACCCAAAAATAGGCGCCTTTCGTCAAACAATATATTCATATATTCACACTCAGGTGACAGGGCAGGAATTTTCGCAGGAATTCAAGGAGCTCGAAACTGTGGGAAAACCCACAAAAAAAAAAATAGTCACACTACGACCCAAATATAACAAATGTGTCTTTTTGTTTAGTATTAATGGTCGTTTCGGGCATGGAATTATTCGCTTGGCTAAAATGTTTAATAAAATTCGTGAATGAAAATTCGGGCGCAAAAGAAGACGAATCATCTTCACCGTCCTTGGGGTTAGCAAGCGATGTCTAATGAAATTCCTTTGAACCCATACACCAAAAATAGCTCAATGAATGGAAGTTCGATGGCAGATTGGCAAGCGTTGTTGCCTGCCCGCCTGCCTGCCTAATGGATTTTAAAATCATTTTTCCAAATTTGCCAAAGTGCAAGGCAAGGAGTACGAAAATGGTAGAAAGTGCCTGGGAAAAATGCAAAATTGGGTCAAAAAGAATGCAAGTGTGTTAATCATCATGGAGCATATTTTCGAAGAACATTAAAAGCGTTTTAAACGAGACCAGAAATGCTAATAGCAAGCCTCGTAAATTTCAGCTTTTTTTCTCCTACTCCACTGGATGGCCAATAAAGGGGCCCAGATAGTCGGTTCGGTCCCAGGAGCGACTCCATGGATTGTGGCCATGTATCCTGGTCTCCCCGTATACCGTATCCCGTATCCCGTATACCGTATCCCGTATCCTGTGTCCTGTGTCCTTCTCTTGCTCCGTAGACCCTTTTAATCGGATGGCTTTTGTCACAGCTTACCCGCTCGGGAGTGGTTAGTTACGGTCCAAAATGGGTAAGGGGCAGGAGGGGCAGGTCGGTCTGGTGGATCTGATGGGGCTGATTCGGGATTCGGTTGTTGATATCCGTACACAAAATTATTTCGATTCATATATGCAGGAGCCTAAAAGGATGCTGGCCGACAAAGTGGCTTATTCATTTGCTGGGGATTTCGATTAAGTGCACAACGGCTTCCGATTTGATCTGCACGATTTGAAAATTATTTAGGCAAACATTGGCAGTTGGATGGGGTACACGATTTGTATGTTGGGGCTTACACACCACCACCACCACCACCTGTCGGTTTCGCCCCACCCCTTGGCCACATCCATATCCAGCAGCATATGACACTTGTCGTCGTCACGGCACTTTGGCCTGTGAATGAAATCTGCTGGGGGCGCACCTTCATCGTCCACTGTCCACTGTCCATCGTCCTTCGTCCTTCGTCCTTCGTCCTTCGTCCAGTATCCAGTATCCAATGCCCAGTGTCTACAAACCGGACGGAAACAGTGACAGCCGTGATGTATGATGTTTGTAATATTTTGTGTCACATTAAGAAACAGGTGCGTCCAAATATTTGGCCCGGGTGTGACAAGCGGTCACTTGGTCGGTGGCCTAATGGTCGAGTGGATGTCCTGATGGAGATGGATTCATTCGGCATGGCAATGCCGAGTAGGTCGGGTGGGTTAATCAGATATATGTATGGGTATATGAATCTCGTCTTATCGCGCTAAGTAAGTGCACTTGAGAGACTCAGCAGTTTGCGTAGTTTTTTGATTCTTCAGTGATTCACAATCGCGTCAGCACTTCAATTCATTTCATTTTGGGTCACTGTAACACAAAACGAGTCCAACTGAATCAGCGCACAGGTAATCCAATACTCGATGGCAAAATAAAACAGATGAAAGCGATTTCCAAATCAAAAAACAATTTGTGATGGTTATGCCGCTTTTTACTAGTTACTAATCAAGCTGTCAAATGCACAAAAGAGCTACGGAATTGAAATTAATTAGTGAACGCATTTGTTGCTGGAGAGTTTGAAATGCACATGTAAATGCAGATTGCACTACCGATATAGAGATATCAAATAAAAGCGATGATTTCGTACGAGTTTTTGTGTTTTCCAAACCAAAGTGCCACATTAGAAGGTGTGGCCCGTTGACATAGGGAAATGCGTTAAAACGTCTCTGGACCGCAAAAATATCCCCCCCCCCCCTCTCTCTCTCTCACTCTGTTTTTGGCCAACATATAAAAAGAGGCCGTAAAACGCTTGCGGGGCGAAAGGAAAAAAAAAAGCGCAAACATAAAATTTGCTAATTTGAATAAGTCACGTGACACACGGCGGCGTTAGCCTTGACAGCGGTGTTGCTGAATCGGAAAGTTCTGTGGACTTGTGGATGAATATGTGAATACTCGTACTTATATACATATACATATATATATATATATATACTCTGCCTTACTGGAGACGGAGACACGCGCATTATACTTGGCCTGGCTCAGCAAATGGCCGACACGACTGTTGACGTAGTCAAACCCAAATTATGGAAATTTGTCATCGTGTGCGAAAACATGCGATATGTGGCTCAAGAGTTCTGAGCCGCATTGAGGATGCCTGGATGGTTGGTTGGTTGGTTGGTTGGTTGGTTGGAAAAATACGAAATTGCGGCACATACAATGCGTTGCGTTGCGTTGCGTTAACTTGACTGCCGCCCAACGCTGGATTTCATTATCATGCAAAGAGCGTTTCTCCAAGTGGGACTTCATCCTCCTGCCGCCGCCTACTGTCCGTTCGTCCTCTTAATACGTTATTTATTCGCACACTTTCATTTTAATCGTAAATGCAGGCGGGTCAGCGCTGCCGCAATCTCCCAGAATGAAGCAAAAAACAATTATGTCCGCAAATTGGTGTCAATTTTTGCGTCCGCTGTTTGTTATTGCCTCGTTGGTTGCCTGGTTGTCATGAATGCTAAAATGACATTGGTGTACCACCATCACCATCATCAACATCACGTTCCCAACTAACCACCCACCACTTCCTTTAACGATGATGGAATCGCCGTCCGTCATGCAAAGTGTAGCTCGTCCACAAATGTTTATTTCACACGCTTTCATTTAAATTTGCTAATTTCTTACATACTAAATGTAACTGGCGCAGTTACCCACCCAGCGAGCCAATTATCCGTTTAGGGCTGTAAATAAAACCGCATTTTTCGTGACAACAAACGTGACATTTTCGTTCGACAGCTGGCGACATCTACCACCGCCATCGATTGCAAGTAAGGGGTATACAATCGTCGAGCTGCAAATGTCACAGCACACGTTTGCCTTAAATCAAACTTCTTTTGCGAGCTGAAGAAAACGTTGCATTGTGTTTGGTTTTCTCGTTCTTTTTGCCAGCCAAGCCCCTTTGACCTGTGCGCATAAATATTGAATAACATTTTTTTTTTTGTAACAAATTCCGATACGATATTTTATGGCATTTTTGCAGGGAAGCCAATGTCCGAGATATTAAGTTTACTTTTCCCACCATGCAACACAATCCATTCGTTTCTGATGCAAATTTAAAGGCGTGGCAACGAATGCGAACGGCACTAAAGTGCACAATATAGACACATCGAATATCCTCTAAAAAAAATCAATGGGCGAGTATCATTTGAAGTCTCAAGTCCACGAAAACAATCCAAACTTTTCACTGTCTATCTGTCTTAATACGGCGTGCAAAGCAAGTTTTCTGCAAAAACATTCCCTCTTTCCACAACTTTAACGACTGACTTTTGCTCTCGCCCTTGTGTGAACAACTCAAATTCAAGCGCATAACGTTAATCGACATCCGGAATCTATTTCCCCCCCCCCCCTTCCTTTGCCCCCCTTCGCCAACCGACAGTTTTCATCGACGCCCACATTCGTCACTAACCGAATTCGGTTCCCAGCGTCGACATTCAGAGTCGCAGTTTTTCAGCGGAATTCACTTTTGCTGACATCGACTCGAAATGACTTTCCGCGTGAAAATTGTCAGAAAAGTGTGGAAAAAGTGCAGGCGGAAAAAGCCCGGTGCGAAAACACAATTTCCCCAAGGTGTAACGAAAAGTAGATGTATCGAAAACAATTATTTATTTAAAGCGTTAAAGTTAAACAACATTTGCATGCGTTCATGTTCCGAAAAGAATACAATTTGCGCTCAAAGTGGATATATATCATTCTGTTTCAATTTGAATACCTATTCATTATTACGTTTAATTGGCTTGAGAGTTTATCGAAATAATAATAATTAACCTCTGCCAAGTAATTAATACCTATTTATTCAACTTACAACGAAGAATGTGTTTGAAGTTTGGAATTTTGATATCGCCTACACTTATTATATTTATATATTAAATTTTAAATTAAATTGTTTTTTTTTTCTTTTGCAAATCGCTCGGAGCTTTGGCCTTTTATAATGCAATTAATTAATGCCGGCATCGAAGTTTTTAAGCCCCTTCATTTGACTTTTTGAGACCTATTCTTTGTGCCGAGCCATATTTGTTCGAGTGCCTCTACATTTCCTGATTAATTATAACGCGTGACTCTCATAATTAGTGGGCTTTATATTTTATCATGACAGCGCTTCTCCGTCTGCTTCTGATTCTCCGTGGAAACAGCGCGCTCCCCTTGCCACGCCCAGAATTTACGATGGAACACGAAAAAAAAAAAAATTAGGTTTTTAGAAAGATATGGCGAAGACATCGCAACTCGCAGCTCGCAGTTGTCGCAGCTGTTTGTCATTTTTCCATTTCCACACACACACACACAGTTTGTTTTGCCGGTGGTAACTTGGTTGGTGACTTGGTTGGCAACTTGGTGACCCGGCTGGTTGTTTGGTTGGTTGGTGCTTTAATGCCGGTCATATGACTTCTGCTTTTCGCCGTCACTTTTATGCACATGAGACAATGCTTTATCAACAGCCATCCTCTGTTTTGTTTCGTTTTTTCGAATTTTCATAAATGAAAATTTGTTCTAACAATATTTTAAGTTTTTTTTTTTTTTTACACAAACACTGGCACAAAGCCGTAGTATCTTCGGTATGATGGCGGGTGGAGGGAGGGGGGGTCGAAATTTGGAAGCAGACTTGTAAGTGGTTTTCCTGATTACACAACGGCTGGATAATGTGTGCTGTCTCTGGCATCGAGTATGTGCGGCAACAAAGATTTACGCGCTAACTTGTTTTTTTTTTTTACAAACTTTAAGTTGCAGGTGTGGTACGCAGTACTGTGCTGTTCTGTATTGTGGAAATCCAATCGGCAATATTGACAAAACACGGCGAATCGTCAGGATTCCAGATCGCAGGTAAGAGGTAAGAGCTGAACAAAAAAAAAAAAAAAAAAAAAAAGCAAAAGTAGACAAAATTGGCTGTCAAATGGGCCGCTGGGGAGAGAGTGCCACAGCTCGACAGCAGCGGCTAATGGCACTCTCGTCTCGATTCTTAATTCTAGTTGCCGGCATATGTGTGTACGCAGCAGTGTATCATGTCCCACCACGTTCCATGTCCTGTGTCCTGTGTCCTGTGCCCTGGGTCTTGTGCCTTATGTCCTGCGTCCTTCCCGACAAAGGTGCATATTTTGGCTTATTCATGGTTCAATTATCCATGGCGATGTGACAAGGCAGAAGCGTGGGAAGCAATTTATGTCGCTGCGAGAGCATTTATTTTGAGTGTCGAATATAACTTAGAAGTTGACAACCACTCCCCGGATTTTTCCTCGAACGCATGTGTATATCAGAGGATCTCTACCCGAAACTCAAGCTACATATCTATTTAGTTATTATTTTAGCTAATTGTCCTTTGGGATGTTCTGCACAACTGGGTGCTCGTAAGTTAATGAGTTTGTTTGGTGTTTTATGTGAGATTTTAAGAACTGGCCTTGTGGGAGGAAAGGCATGATTTAACACCTCCATGCCAGGGTTTTTTTTTTTTTTTTTAAGGACCTCCAAACACACACACACACACGCACGTGTGAGTGTGATGGGCACGTACCTAAAATTATAGAAGCTGTGAGGCATACATACATGAATATTAAAAATGGCATACAATTATTTGTTTTCCTCTGACATTGAATACAAATGAACGAACACACACACACACAGCTGCGTTCAACATAATAGCACTCATCGAAATAATATGACGCTCATAAAAATGCATAAGTAATGGTTACAGCTCAAAAATCTTGATTTAAGCCCATAAAAAACCAGATTGCCACACAATATTTATGTATGTACATACATATGTATATCTTCATATGCCTTCAACTTTAAAGGCTTTGCCATTGCTCCTGTTACAGCGCGCGGCAATTCTAAAGAACCCGTCTGATATCCAATGTTTTTAAATTGTGATTTCATTTAGAGAACATTTTTTAATTGCATGACCCCAATCCACGGCTCTTCTTCCATCCATCCAAGGTCTCGGTGGTGCGGTGCACATGTGGCGAACGGATGGAGCTCTCGAATGGCGTCGAGGATGATGGGTGTGCATATGGATGCGCCTGTGGAGGATGTGGCTATGCATCCAAGCTGACGAGGAGGCCTTTCTTTTTTATTTAACCAACCAACCAACAGTGGCAACAAAAAATTAAGAATATAATTCAACCCAATGAAATCTTTTTGAAAGCAATCATTCGCTTCAAGCGGCGCTCACTCGACTCATCATCGGTAGGACTGAACTTTTGCAGCTCGAGTTAAGGGATTTTTAATGAATGCGACTGAATAATACATAAATAATATTGTTCTTAATATTTTTAAAATTATTATTATTTTTTTTTTATACAGTTTCATCTACTGTGTTCATACCGACGCACTGCATCCTTTTTTTCTGGTCGTCTGTGTTGTGTCTCATTATTTGTGATTTCTCGAAATCCCCTTCCGTCGACTCATTGCACTCCAACGCTTGGGCGGGCACTTCCTAACCACCCACCACCACCTACCACCACCTACCACCACGTACCACCTAAAAAACCCCCTAAGCCCCATCGTCAACGCCATCGCACCGAACATGACACGCATGCTGCCCCCGCAGGAGGCGTGTACTTTGTTTGAAGCGCAGCTCGCAGACAAAATTCGCAGGCACACTGAGAGAAATGGTGAGAAAATAAAAGTCACCCGCCGCTTTCCCCTTTTTTTTTTTTTTTGTTTCGCTGATGGTGGCAAACTCTGCCCCGCATTTTGCGACCGAATGTGCGCTGTTTACTTAACAAAACGCAAAAGTGGGCGCACTTCGGCTAACGGAAAACGGAAAACGGAAGTGACTTCCGTTTGGCGACAAGACGCAAATGCCTTATCTTAATTGCGAATGAAACACACACATAACATATTCCACTTACGCATTCTTTGACATTTATTTGACATCATCAGCGGATTAATTCAAGAATTTCATTTCTGATCCCACCTCAAATTTTTGGCTTTGAACTTTGTCTGCAAAGTGCCCCATTGGCGTTTTCATACAAAATATAAAAAAAAAGAGCAATACAACAAAGTTTGATAGCCGCAGGCGTTTTCAAAACAAAAACAAACCTTTTCTTGAAATTTGCAGCCATCACGAGGATTTACTTAAGAGATGAGCTGCCTAATTAATTGGCATTAGTGCGATGGAAAAGTGTGTAACGAAAAAGGGTTCGATTAATGTATAATTCATTCGAAATTGAAGTGTACGTTTATAGTTCGAATTAATATGGCTTTAAGCTGGTTTATGACTTAAATTATTATGCAAAAGAAGCACATTGTGATTAAATTGTTTGCCAGTTTTTAGAAATATGTATGTACATATTTCCCTGTTTTTACATCAAACGTTTTATTTTTATTTTTTTTTTAGTTCGCTTACATTTTGAATGGCAGCATTCCAAACTGGGGTAGAATTCATTTTTTGAGTGCAGATGTTTGTGTGCATTTATGTGTGGGCACCAGCAGCGCTCGAATACATTAACATCCAAAACGTTAGCGTGCCAAGGACCGACTGACAATAATTTTCCAGTCCTGCAAAGTACATTTTTCGCCCCCCAGCTCCAACCATCCAACCATCAACACCAACCACCCACTTTTATCGCCTTCGACCTCAACGGGGCAAAAGTGCTGTTTTGTCTGAGGCCATAAAAAGGGAATTTCAAAACCATAAATTGATAAATTGATAATATAAATTAACCAATTCGATATTAAACTTGAATGCGTCTGTGGGTGTGCGCTTAAGTGTGACGCCAAAGACACGACAATAAAAAAAATATATATAAAGGAAGAATTTAGTAAGAATAATCCTTCAGAAATATGACTGTTGAGTTTTTAGCGATTTT
Organism: Drosophila melanogaster; assembly: GCF_000001215.4. Lineage (NCBI taxonomy): Eukaryota > Metazoa > Arthropoda > Insecta > Diptera > Drosophilidae > Drosophila > Drosophila melanogaster. The sequence goes on along the minus strand of NC_004354.4, from coordinate 19,384,307 downwards.
CCGAGCAAGGCGTGGCATTTATATGTACCTTCTTCTTGCATTCTTTTCTTCAGGAATGCCAAATACCCTTTGAAAATGAAAGGAGAGACACAGGCCGGCGGAAAAAAAAGGGAAAATAATGTGCCAAGGGAAGCGGGAAAAATGTTTTCATCCTTGTATCTTGTATCCTTGGATCAACACAATAACCGTGCAGATAATTTGCAAACCCGTATATGCACACACACACACACATCGAAAAGCCAAGACAATGTATACATGCCTATGTACATAGTATGTACATACATTCGAAGAGGCTTCCCAATGCTGCTAATTAAACAAACTTTGAATTAATCAGCTAATCGCATTTGGTGATTTAGGCAGGGTCCGTATAATATTGTTTATCGGATTAGTTGCTCCTTCGAATAGCAATCGATTTTGATGTGCACATTTAATTCACACATAAATTTCGATTTATATTCAATGTGTCAATTTGTGACTTTTTACAAGTGTATCTGCCGAATGCCAACCAACTAATGCCACACCATATCCATATCCGTATCCATATCCCTATCCCTATCCCTATCCCCATTCTGCCATCCGAAAGCTTCTTGGATTCCGTTTTGTATGCGTTGCCAGACGCTTTGATGTTACACACGATGTTGTTATGCTCGTAAAAATACTTTAACGTAATCATTAGTATGGGCAGAAGCTGGCGAGAGCGTCGGATTCGCTTCAGGAGCAGTCCAAAGATTGTATAGTTGGTTAGGTGGTGGACCCAGGACAACGCCAGGACAGACCATGCACACATAATTGCACACCACAATAAGCCATAGCCATTAAGTTCTAATCCGAAAACGGCTGTCGAAACTATTTGCAACTTAATGTTGATCTGTTTAGCTTAGCACCGAGTTCTTAGTGGTTAAAAACATAAATACATACATATAGTATGTACATATGTTTCGAAGGAGCACTGCTTAATTCCTGCCTGGCTATGCGATTTAAACTCTCGACATGTATTTAATTCGAGTTAATATTGTTGCTGCCCAAGTCACTGGACATTCTATATACATACATACATAGATCAAAATTGCATTAGTCTCGTTTAGTTTTTTTTTTTCCCCCACCACAAAATACGAAACTCGTAAATAACTCATAATCTTTAAGTGGTTAAAGAATAGCGCCGAAAACGTTGATTATGGCACTTGGCATTTTGTTTGATCTGGCCTAGATACATAAACAAACCATCGGTCACGGTCTATTGGCTTTGGCCAACATTTGTTTTGTTTCGTTCCTTTTCCTTTTTTTTTTTTTTTTTTTGTGGTGTTAGTTTGTCCGTGTTATATATATTTATAACCGAAATTAGCTGTCAATTATGAAAGTAAGTCGCTGGCGACCGCAAAGGAATCCCGGGTGAGCGGACGTACACATGCACGCAATGACTTCGGTGTCCATTACGTCCATTTTATTTGACCTATTGCGCCGTGCTGGAGGTTCCGCTCCTGCCAGCGCTTCTTAAGCCGGTAAATTGCTGTCAATTAGTGGGCGAAAGTAATAAATAAGCCAAGAAGACCACAACCACCAACTTCGCCGGCAGGACCATGTTGTCACTCCAAGAGGCAATCAAGGGCAGGCAGGCAGGCAGGCAGGCAGGCAGGCAGGCAGTCAGGCCGGCGGCTCGGCTCGGCTCAGCTCAGGAGGACAGGTGAGCTAGCTTCTCTAGCTCCTCTAGACACCAGCTATCAGCTCTCCATCCTGTAGCTTTGGCCCAGAGTGCGTAACTTTTCCACACCTTTTGCTTCATAGCAGCGGCGAAGTTGGGCGACCTTCATTGACATTTTTACATGTCCTGAAGGACACAGACCATTCCTCTGCCCCTGCCCAAGTTCCCTGGCGACCTACCTGTAGCAGGAGGAGTAGGAGGAGAAGGAGATGGAGGAGGAGGAGGAGGAGGAGGCGGAGGATTCATTGTTATGGAAGGGCGGGCATGCTGTAATATGTTATTGTTGCCAGCATTTTTATTGGATTTTTACAGGTGAGCATTGCCATTAAGAGCGCCCATTCCACAACCTTACCCCAAAAACCACATAGGTATGCAATACATATGTATGTATATAAGGGGCGAAATATATTATGAAAGGTGGCAATGGGGCAATTCAATACGCACCCTAATAGAAATGCGATCGATCTAGATGTGTTCAACCTGTAACCTTTTCATACACCTATCTTAAGTCAGTAATCCCTTTATTTTCTTTTAAGTAAGTTATATTCTGAGGCACACTTTTCTCAAAGTTTAGCAGCTTTATTATGACGTAAAAGAGCAAGTTAGCATTAAAGCAACCAGCACGGTCTGTTGATCCAAGTGCTCCTAATTTTTAAATGAAATTTACGCGAAGCGTGTATTTTTTCACGCATTGAGCGCACATATGAAATGTGTTAAATATGTTAATTTGTTTATTTTAATGGGAGCGAAGAAGTAAAGTACACAATTAGACTAAACCGCAGGCATTTCATATCATTGCGGTTTTGCCGCAGAAAAGATACAACTTCAGATACTTTATGCGTTCCGATTGAATCTTTAGCATTGAATCCTGCGCAACTTCCATGTCCTGAATCAATGTTTCGCTGAATCGATTAGGTCTATCGGGTTTCTACCTCTCACTATCGGAATATTGCTCAATTTTGCGTATAGATATCTGGGTGTGATTTTTCACAACAACTTTCTTTTTTGATTCCTGAAAACGAGAAAAAAAACGACCTCTATTCGCCGGCAGGAATATTTGCCATGCATGCGTGTTTCACATTCCTCTCGTGTCGCCTGCCGCTTTTTTTTTGTTTTTTGTTTTATTTTTCATCTATTTTTATTTACCCCAAGCCTTTTTTTTTTTTTGTATGGGCGCCCAATTCTCGGCTTGTCAGCAGAAAAACAAAATGGGGTGTGGATGTGGGTGGATTGCGAATGAAAGATACAGGAGCTGGGTACCCATATTGATTAATCTTGTCATTAACATTTTTGCAAATGTCATTTCAAGTTGATTCGTCCTTGTCTTCGTTCGGATATTGTTTGTTTGTTCCTCTACTTGATTTTCATAGAGAATGGCGAAAACAATTTAAGAATGGGAGTGAGAATTGTGGGGGGAAAGTAAGCTGACTGCCTCACTGACTGGATGTCTGAATGGCTCATCATCATTGTCATCGGCATCCGACATCTTCGCGGAAACTTTGGATTCTGCCCGATGGAGAAAGCTCGGCGTCGCCATCAATAGTAGACATACAAATGGTGCCCCGGAATTTCTATAATTTATAGGCTTTCAAAGCCATTTACATTCGCCATTTCAACATTTCACCATTTCACCGTTTTGCCGACCCTATGGCCAAAACAGGAAGCCCAACGCGTCTGCCAGCATGACTAGGGTATACTACGGTTTGGCTACATAAAGTCAAGTTGTCGCTGACAGTTTGGCATACCATAAAAGCGGTCCAAATAAAATCCAGTCTCCTGCTGATGCTCTGTGCTCCTTGGTGGTTGCGTTATCCACCAAACCTAATTTTATTATTTGTCAACTTTTGTTACAATCAAAAGTAGGAAATAACACCACCACCAGGACAACCTCTACCATTATTTGCCATTAAGCAATCTCGAATGGCTGTCGGCAGTTGAGAGTATGGATGCATTGTATAAGATTACCAATTAGCCACTTGCCGATGATAACCAGAAATAACAATAGATTATGCATGATATTCACTGGAATTGGTTATATCCAAAAATCAGCTCCATCACTTATCCTCAATAGCAGAGTTGACAATGGGGGGATATGTCAAAGAGTTAATAATAAAGTAAAAAAATGGGCTAAATACCGGAGGCAACTCAGTAAGAGCTTAATAATAAAATACTTAAGCGGATGCACTTGTAATTTTTTTTATGATATAATGGTACAGTATAATTCGCTTAGCTGCATCGATAGTTAGCTGCATCGGCAAGATATCTGCATTATTTTTCCATTTTTTTGTGTGAATAGAAAATAGAAAATAGAAAAAAAAAAATTAAGTTAGCTGCATTTTTAAGTTACCTGCATCGAGGCATTGTGCAAAGTACTCGAGGCAGCTAAGCGAATTATACTGTATTTTAGCATGTTTCTAATAACCCGTTGACAGAATTCGCTAACAAAATCTTCGTTGTCATCGTGATGATGACGCATTTTGGCCTGGCGAAGAACACAAAATGAGCGAAAACACGCGGTGCAGATGTGAATGTAGATGAACTCTGGAGAGGATGACGATGATGATGATGATGATTCAGACGCCAAAAGCAGTCAAGGGTCAGGGAAACTTCAACTTGGAGTCAGGGTATGAAAAATGTCTTCTTCTTTGATGTCCATTCATTTCGTTCTTCTGCCAACGACAAAGTTGCTCCACTCGCGTGACCTGCAGTTCGTCATCTTAATCTCCTTCACAAGAGTTGCCATTGGGCAACGGATTTACCTCCACCGAATCCCTCGTTCTCATCACTGGCCACAAAAAACAAAAAAAAAACCAAAAAAACCAAAAAAAAACAATGAAAATTAATGCATTTTGAGCTCAGCGCACAGAGAAATGAAATAATTCTGTATTAGTCGTTGTCGGAACAGCGTGAAAAACGAGAGACAGCAACGAATAGAATCCAGATAAAATGATGAAATGGCAGGGCAACTCAATTCTAGAGCTGCCCGAAAAAAAAACACGCTCACGTAAAAAAAAACAAAAACTGAAGATTAGCTTCAATAACAATATTTTGGATTGACTGACCCTCGCCAATCGAGTGAAAAGCATCGAGGGGAAAATCGTGAATCACACACAGCGTCTTCTTTGTTTTTATTTGCCAGCTAATATATGTATGTACTACTTCCCTGATATTAAGACATTGGCACATTAAAGAAGAAAAAAAGAAAAAAAAAACCAAAAAAATGCAAGCATGTGTTATTGATGAATGATTCCCGGGAAGGGAATCAGTAATCAGGGTGAGCCTGTGCCTGCCCAGCAAATGAATTATTTAGCCATACGGTAAATCTTACCGTCCACTGGGAACTGCTAATTGTCACACAAAGTAGCTGGGAGAATAGATAAGCTTGAAGCACTTCAACTAAAAAAAAAAAAAATAATAAGGAGATGTGGAAGTTAGTACGTTCATATCCAAGGAGCAGATCAAATAAATTAGCAGGAACATTTCAGAGATTCAGAGATTGTCACCATTTATTCGATGAGCAGGCGAGAATATTTCGCTTCTCACATATCCTTCGCAAATCGCTGGCTGCTGGCTGCTGACTGCAAATGAAATGTTTGAAACCATGGTCGAAAGCATTTTCGATTTGAAGGTTGTTTGCTTAGCGTTTTAAATATGCATGAGAGCTCGATGGGTGGTGCTTATGCAAACTCACACACACTTTTTGCCATCCCAGAGATACGCACTCAACCACGCAGGCGAATGCCGCAAGCTCCTTGCGATGAAGTCGGGTCTACAGGTCTTCAGGTCTTGAGGATTTCAGGATTTCAGGATTTCAGTTCTTCACACTCGAATAAATAACGAGTAAGACCGCAATACTCAAAGAAACCGACAGTGAGACAAACACTCGCTGCTAGATTCAAGATATTCGAGCGATTCATGCTTGTCTAGCAGCAAATCTCAATTGTGGAGTACATGTACTTTATATGTTGTTTCTAAATGAAAATGATAAAATCAAATGGAATATATATGATACAAACTCTCAACGTACCTAAAGCTGCATTCCGAAAAACAGCTGAATTCATGAGAACATTTTGTGAAGGAAGATTAAACAAAAATGCAATAATAGTATGCACAAATATGGCGTGTCAGAGTGAGTCGATTTTAATGCTGAAGTGGCTTAAGCTTGATCTCCACGCCAAACTGACATTTCATTAGACGCCACTTTGTTTGCCCGCCGGTTGGCAATTTAATAATGACCTAAAAATTCGCACCAATCTCACCCAGCAGCAGCATTAGCACCATCGCCTCAGAGATCAAATGACAGAGACCCAAGAACAAACACCGAAGGACAGCAAACGCAAACGCCAGGACAAGCCCAAAACCAAACCCGAGACCCCCAAATCCAATTCAATCCAAACGAATCCAACCCAATCACAATCCCCTTTCCAATCCCATCCATCCATCCATCCATAAGCAAACCCATCCATGACAAACAGAGGATGGGAGGAGGAGGAGGAGGAGCAGTTGGCCAGATGGTTTTGTCACCGGCGTAGCAGCGGCGTATAGTTTTAATTCAATTGATTGAGCTCAAGTTTTTTGGCCAACAGGCGCAACCGGCAACTGGCGACACCTTAATTCGCCGCCCAATCTCCTCGAGACCCGGCACGTAGAAAACTTGCACCCACAGTCCCAGAACTCGTTAACGAGATTCCTGTACATGGTCCGCTTGTCACAGTCGCATCTGTTTCTGTTTCATGACGACGACGGCGATGACGATATGGATGCCGATGTCGGGTGTTTAACCTCAACTAACACCTCTGCCACATCCACTTAGGGTCTAAATTGTAGATCTACACTCGGGAAAACTGTCTGCCTGCTGTGTAGTGTAAAAGTGGTACTTAACTAATTTAGCCGAGTGTTGCTCGGTTAGGAGGTGGCTGAGAAGAGCGCTTTCAATTCAACATTTATAATTTGCCCAAGACGATGATGGTGATAATGGGTGGGTGGTCGGTTGGAATCGTTGCTTATAAAGATGGGCATGTTAACGGGACGGATGTTAAGTCGTGTGCATCGGATGTTTAAGTTCTCTTTGAAGTTGCCCAGCCTGATGATACACATTTGTATATGAAATGGTATGTGGTATGTCTACACTGTGCTAAATTCATTGCACCCAGAATGTATTCTATTGAATGCATTTTGTAAATGAGCAGCCTCACATCTTTGTGTGTGCAGCTGGAGCAGTCGATGGCATAGCTTCGCACTTACAAAGATGTCAACCATGCTCCGCACATTTCATTCAATTATCCACCACCGGAGTGGACAGAATTTAAATGCCTCGATGGTCATTGCAATCGGCGGCATACAAAGCATAAGTCGTGTTGTTTGCAAAACTGCCACAAAGGTCTCAAACAGCACTTAGGGCCTATCAATCCTAGTCGTAACTCCTAACTCGTAGCTTGTAGCTTGTAGCTTGTAGCTGGTAGCTCGAATCAACTCGAACACTGACTTACTTTTGATTTGCAAGCAGATGAAAGCAAGGGAAACAAGACCACTGCAATGTGCAAGGGCAGAATCTAGTTTAATTAGTTTATATATTTTACTAATTCCCACATCTTATACACATATACACATACACGGCTCGAATAATCCAACACGAGATACCCAGATTCATTTGCGATCTGCTGTTTTCACTGCTGCACACGTTGTTGCAATGCGGTTGCAATTGCAACTATTGGATATGGGAAGTTTGGCTACACTTTAATTAGTGAATGGTTTAATGCGGCATATCCTTAATTATGAAGCTGAAGTTTAATGTACAATATGTATGTGTATGTTGTATACACGAATATTAGGCATTTCATTTAACCACATTTCAAGGTATCGATTTAAAAACAAGACGCATCCAATTACCAGGCGTTTTTAGTCACCCCTATGAATGTACAAACTTTCACAAGCCCCCATCCCCCCCCCCCCCCTCACCTCCTCCCAACTATGTGCAATTCTGCTTGCTCTGCGTATTTTTTTTTTGCGGTTTCATTTCGCATTCTCGTGCCAGCATTTTGCCTTTAATAATTATTTATGCACATGTCTGCTGCAGGCTCTTCCTCTCATTGCTCAACTCGACCATTGGACCACCTCCTCATGAAAAAGCGGCAGATGGGGCACATGGAGCAGAGCCGATGAGGTTGGAGAAATGGAAGAAGAAGGCTGGCCCACTGTGTCCGCTCGAGTAGCACTAAATCAAATTGTGTGGCTATCAAACATGCAACTAGCCGTTCCCAGGCAACGACAGCATTTCAGGCTACACTTGAACAAAAACTTAGCCAACCTTTCGATGAAAATGAAATTAAAGGAAATTGTAAAACAATCGTAATGTCTTTCTTTCTGGCCGAATAACTAATTCGAATGGCGAACAAGGCAAGCGTGCATTTGGCAAGCAGAAAAATGAAAAGGCTATATTTACTATCTGTATTAACTAGCTAGCATAGTTTATAAATACAACATTTATGTAAATTGCTCTTGAGCCCAAGTTATTATAACATTGTGCATCGCATTGTAAGATGCCTTCTCTTGAGATAATATACAATCGCATTGTATAATAGGTGATAGTTATGCCTAAATGTTGTCATTAGAAGTGTTGTCCCTTGAACATAATGAACATAATGTAGCTATGAGTTTCGAGGCTTTTTCCCATCTGTTAAGCTTGAAATCTTTAAGCCCGGATTCTAGAATTCAGTATGGCACAGTATTTAATATGAGAACGGTTATTTGTCGTATCCGATTATATGTGCGTGCCCTCGTCTTTGGCCCCTAACCTCTGCCACAACTTTTACCTCCATTTGCGCCTTTGGGGGTGTATCTGTATCTGTGACCGTATCTACATCTGTATCTGTATCTGTATATGTATCTGTATCTGTATCTGTATATACGGCATATCGGTTAGCCGTGTTAATATTTGCGTTTTACATTGTGTGCTCACTGTGCTCAGACAGCGATAACGACAACGACGGCCAAGTGAGCAGAATGGAGCAGTTGGGTGGTTGGCTGATTGGGTGGCGTACTGGAGCAGTGGGTATCGTGATGCGGCTGTGGAAGTTGCGTGTCTTTACTTTGGGCGAAGGGGTTAGTGGAGAAATGGACGCAGTCGGATACGAAGAACTGCACATATCTGAAGCTCCCAATATAGATTCCGATAGAAATGCAGCTACAAATAGTCGGTATCTTTGAACAGTTTTCATGTTTTGTTTGGCTTTTAGTGCCGGCTCAGTTGTTCCCTGCGTCTCACACACACACACACGCACGCACACATTAGCCACACGTACGCAAACGATTTACCAACACAACACACAGCACACAAGCTTAAACATTACCACAAAACACGGGTGTGCACGGAAAGTTACAGATATATATGTACATATATATATATATACGCACTATGTACGATTACCTAGATACCAGTTCAAAAGGGTTCACGTACGAGTAAAGAAATATTATAGAAATACTATTGAAAGTCAGACTATGTTTTCCAATCTGAATCATGCATTGAATTGGTTTTTCTTTTTTAAGGAATTAACTTAATAATGCCAAGCCAATTCTCCAACTAAATATAGCTTTAAAAACTCAAAGAATTGTAGAGGGAATTTTAAAATGTTCACCCCTTTATTTGATTCAACGTATCAGTGTCACTCCCCATATTATTATTGTTTAAAAAAAAAATCCAATCTTGTGCGTCAATGCAAGATGGCTAAATATTTATATCTTCAATACTGTTGCACTTCACAGACCCGATAAGAAAGTGCAATCATTGCACACATCAGTTCAACGGAAAAAGAAAATAAATATCTCTGTTTGATTGAGCAAATGCAAATACGACAGCAGTTCAAAGCGCCCTTTGTGCCGAAATCAAACTGCAAATACATGGCCTAAAAGCATTGGCAAACAAGCAAACATGGCCATGCATCCTCACTCCTTTAACGCCTAATGTTTTTTTTTTATTAATTTATCTGCCACATATTGCTGCATCTTGTTTGATCGCACATTAATGGCCATTCTGGAGTCAAAAGCTTAGCTATATCAAGTATTCTGGCATCTCGACTTGTTTGTCTTACTAATTTGACTTAAGTGCCAGGAGATCCTTGTGCTAATTGTTATTCCAATGCATTTTGGTCTTCAATATTTACATTCTCATTTTCATTGGTATTTTCAATTGCCCAGAAATGCAATCAAATTCACCCTTTTCCTTGAAATTGTGCCATGCCTGTCGACTTAATAAACATTTGATTTCAGCGAAATGCCGTGCTACCACCAACGTTTGGTAATTATGAATTGCTCACCTACTAAACAAGGTGTAGCATTCCACAGTTTGTGGCAGAAAGACAAATCTTCTTGCACACAAAAATGGTATGCAAACAGAGGTTGCGGGTTCCGAGTTTCGAATTTTGGGTTTCAAGTTTCGGGTTTCGGGTTCCGGGTCAAATTTTCCTTAGTCGTTTGGCATTTTTTCAGTTTGCACTCGAGTTGCGGGCAATGCATCTTCAATCACCGAAAATGCATTCCAAATAACTTTGGCCTAAACTTGGACCGATATGCCGCCTCTCGGACGTGTTACGACCACGGCAATGGTGATGGCAATGGTGATGGCGATGGCGATGGCGATGGTGGGTTGAAATGGCAAGACTTACCATCCCAAAGTTGCTTGCCCAGCAAAGCAGTGCAGAGATTTTTTTTTTTTTTCATCCAGTTTAAGCAGAAAATTGCACCTAAAAGAGCGTAGAATAGTTTCCAACGCAACACCCCCCACCCCCCACAGACACGCCCAACAGCTAGCCCCTCTCATCATCTGACCCTTGTTGTTCCATCCTTTATCCCGGGAATGCCCCCCGGAACACTAGCCTCATCTGGTCGAGCTTTAGATAGTTGGATGGCTAGATGGGTGGTTGGGTGGTTGGGTGGTTGGGTAGCTCTAGCCGGCCTGGGAAACAACGGAAATTACAAATTGTTGTTTGCTTTGCATTTCACTCGCACCAAACGAACGACGGATGACAACAACAACAGCAGCAGTTGAGGAGCAGAACAGAAACGCAAAAAGTAAAAGGGGCGCAAAAAGCTAAAAACAAGAGAGCCAAATGCAAATGAAAATGAAAATGAAAATGAAAATACATTGGCCAGAGCCAAAGGAAGAAATGTGGAAAATGCTCAGTATACCAACAACATCGTACACCTCAGTAGTGCGAGTTGTGTCCTGATGTCTGTGCAACTTTTTTTTCGATTTATCCGAATGCTCATGAAGCTATTAATTTCACGAATTCTTAAATACGTGAATGGAAAATAGAGCCTATATCCTTTCACCAACCCACCCACCACCTACCATCACCACCACCTTCACAATCCAAAGCCACCCAATTCATGCGACGCTGGCGAATTTGGGCAAAAGGAAATTGTTTAACCACATGCCAAATGGTTGCAACTAACTGCATCATAGATACAAGATACATATTTAAGTTGCCATGTATTTCGTATTATCTTTACTCGTAATCCCATGCAAATCACAACTAAACACTCGAAAAAGAAAACAAGCAATTTAACAATTTTCAAATATTATCGAACTATTTTTTTATTTAGTGTTGCAAAAGTTGTTATACTTTTCTGATTTTCAGTTTGCAGCAGCAAGTGGTTTAATCGCCTTTATATTATTGTTATTTTGATTTGATTTTTACAGTTTTACAGTTCTTAAAGTATCTTTTCATCCCCATTTCCCCTCTCCCACGACCATGGCAAACAATAGCTGAGGTGGCGGAAGTTCAAACAAAAGAGCAGCAGTCAAAATGCAGGCTATTTACTTTGGTAAATTTTTAGCAAGAGTTTGAATTACATGCATACATAAGTATTTAATGAGCATTGAATAAATTATGTCACAATATATATACTTACATATTACAAATATGTATTGCAATTAAAAATGTTTTTTTTTATTATTGGGAAAAAAAACTAGCGCTCTCAATTTCTTTCACTTCGATTCCCTTTATTTGCACAGAAATAATGAATATGAAATGGTGTCGCTTTTGTTAAATCGAATCGGCATGCATAATGTAGTTAGTTAATCGTTATTGAAATAATTGAACTATACTTTACACATTACGATCAATTATTCAAAATTAAGCACAATTAAAGCCAAGTTTCCTGAATTCAACCTTTTAAATTCCATTGTTCACACTCCCCAGGGCGATGACTCTTATGGGTCACAGTGGGGCATCGATATGTGCGCCCGTTCCGTACTTTTGTTGCGGCCCACGTCAATATGGATGTGTGTTTGTTCTGTGTACAATATAAATGTGCGTGTGTGTGTGTATTTATTTACATGTATCGAGTTGCATGCGCACTGTACCTCCACATACATCCGTTCACAAACTCGTACATCTTAAAGTGAGGTCTGCAGTCAATTTAGATAAACAATTATGAGCACAATTGTGCCAGAGCTGCCTATTCCCCAGCGATTCCCCAGCGATTCCCCCGATTCCCGCCACCAATTCCTTCGGCACAGCGGCACCCGTTCACTTCATTTGACCCACCATCAAGTGGAGGGCAGTGGAGTGGAGTGGAGTGCTGGTATGATGGAGTGGCGGAGTGGAGTCGAGTGGTGCCACCAAGAAGCGGAACACGCCGTAAACAATGCAACGTTGAGTCAGAATGCCAAGCAAAAGTACAAATTGTATACTCCTTACTCGTTGAGTAAAAGGGTATATAAGATTCGTTGCAACGTAGTATGTTACAGGTAGAAGGAATCCTTTTTTTTTTTTGATAAGGATCAATAGCCGAGATCTCGGGAACTATAACAGCTAGAAGGCATACAGATTCTAGATACATACATACATGCAGCGCAAGTTTGTTGACCCATTTTGCCACGCCCATTCTAACGCCCACTTTTGAAAAAGATTATCATATTTTTTCATATTTTTTTTTGTAGTCTTTAAATTTTCTTCTAAAATATCTATCGATATGATGAAATGATGAGATTTCGTGTTCTCACTTCCACTAGCTGAGTAAGGGGTATCTGATAGACTATAGCATTCTCTCCTGTTTTGTTTTTTTTTTTTTTTTTTTTTTTTTTGGTTTTCTTTTTTGTGAGTGGCGCGTTGCGGAGCCAACGGAAAATAACAATCGGAGCGATAATAAAGCCAGCGCAGGGAAAGTGTATACATGTACATACATATATACGAGAAATGCATAAATTATTCCCTTTCTGTAGAGCTGTGAACTGTTGGCTGTGAGCCCTCAGATCGCCGAAGATGTTGTGTGTACAAACAAGATGCCGAGCGGCAGCAGCATTTAGGAATTTTAATTGGGCTCCAATAGTATAGCAAACGGAACGGAAAACACAAGGGAATATGTGACCAGAAAGTCGGGTCGGGGATATCAATGGTCTACTGTACTTGCACTGTTTACATTCGGATTGGAAGCCAGCCAGAATAGAACATAGATCATCAAGATGAATACATTTTTGGGGGGATAATTATATCCAAGTACTATTATAGCCTACTTATAGTCACCACTATGTATATGTACTTCTTACATTCCGGAATGCGGAAAAGTGCAAAGGATTTATTTCAACTGATATATCAATCTCACTTGTAGAGATAAAAATACGAATTTTAACAATTAAATCAATTGCATTAATCGTTTAATTTTAACAATTAAATCAATCGCATTAATCGTTTAATTTTAACAATTAAATCAATCGCATTAATTCGTAATTTAAATATATGTACGCTAGACTTATAAATTCAATATTCTAAACATGAAAGCTAAAAAGAATGTGTTCTCATTAGTTCGAAATTATTTCCTTAATTATTGTACATCAAAAGTATATTAAATCAAAAGATCTCAAGTTCATTGTCTAGAAATACGACTTTTCATTAAACTTAGCTTGATCTTCAGTCAAAATGCGCGCTTCTTGTGAAACGAAGTAGTTAAAGGTTAAAATAATTATTTGCATAAGTATTTCGAGAGGCTACACATAAACGTGATGTTGAAATCGTGACTGACGTCCAAGAATACTTAATTTGAACGAAACCACCAACTTTTTTTTTACTAGAATTATCAGGCTTGAATATTATTATCAAGAATAGAGTTGAGTAAAGAGTTCAGTACAAAAAATCAATATAAAAATTTCAGCTCCATTGCGTAGAAACTGAATGAATTCATCAGCCAGTTGATAGAAGTTTGACTTTAAGACCTCTGATCGTCGAACAAAATGGAAAGGAGCTGCTGCTTGGTAGTGCAATTCATTTTAAAATTTCAGCGGCTAGCATCATTAATTACGTCACCGGCGAAAATAGAAGGAAAGTGAAGCGTTCTCTGTGCCCCTGAATAACTGCGAAGAATTAAGTACGCCGGTAAGTGGAGAGCACACACGCGCCCATGTGTGGAGCCAGCCAGATACACTGCGAGAAACGAGTGGCAATTCCAAATGATACATACAAATATAAATTACATTGGAGACCAGACTAGTAACCTCGATAATAGCCATATTTCAATGAATGACAGTTTTCGATGTGGAGGAAAACCAACTTCTGATATTAAATATTATAATAGTTGAATAAAACTGCAATTTAATTTGAAAATAAATATAATTTGAATTCAACCGTTTTCAAATTGGAATACCAACTGAATCTCATGCCAAGTTGCCAAAAAAAAAAATGTTATATTTTTATTAAAAAAAAAGTTTCCAATTCAACGGGAATGAAAACTCAACATATTTGCATGCTAAGATTTCTTGAAGTGACAGAGTTGAGTTCGTTATTACCCACTCAAATATCCATTTGACTTGCGTACATCAAATACCGAAACGATATCGTGCTGTTTGTTTTTATTCGTGTAGAATCAAGAATTCTTCTCTGGTGCTCACGTGCTTGCAGCCATTTCCCGGTGCCTCCATCACCGTCACCACCACTCGTCCTCCTCCTCCTCCTCATTCTTCTACATGGCATCCATTGGCCACCTGGCACGCCGTCATGCTCCACGGACCGCGGTCGAAAGCCGAAATGTACAGGAAACAACAAAGGCAAGAAGTCCGTCACCGTGTCCATCCTTCTTTGGCTGTCCGTTCAGTCTGTCCGCTATGAGCAATTCGTCGCGCAATCAAAAAGCCAAGCAAATATCAATGCGAAATTTAATTAAAGCAATCCAATGGTGGGGTAATACAAGGCTTTCGGGCCCTTGGAGCACTTACCGTGCTGAATTCCCTTACCGGCGCTAGTATCAATGACATCGATTGGTAAATTAGCTACCAGGCAACGAGGAAGCGCTCCTCGACCCATCCATTCCGCCAATCACCCCCATTTCACCCAGTCCTCCAGTCCGCCTGCCATGTCAGTCATTACACGTAGCGCTCATTTAAATAAATTTATATATGCTATCGTATTTCTTCTGGCTCAGCTACATTTTATGGCATTTTTCCTCTGCCTTCCTGATTTCCCGGCTTTTCTTCTTCTTTTGCGCCTATCGATTCGGAAAGCAGGTCGCCGCGCGACACATTGCTCGGCTCATTTGAGGCGCATTGCGCATCGATGTTTTTCCAGTTGCGTCTAAAATACTTATCTTAATCGCTTTCCCTCCTTCTCCATCTACGACGATTGTGGGCTAAAAAGCCTGACATCGCCAGAAGCCAGCGATAAATGAATGCATAACGCATTTATTAACACATTAATTATACATATCGATTTGGTTCCACTTTGATTTCTCCCACACTTTCCTGATCTTCACGACAAGTTTGTTTGCCATTTGTGACGCTCGACTATTAATAAGCCATAATGTGAAAATGAGTCAATAATAAATGATAACAACAATCAATCGAGAAACACACGAATTTACCAAAATGAGGGAAGCCCACAAAGAACATTTCGATTCGATTCGGGCATTCCTTGCAATTAATATTTGCGAAAATGTTTCTCTCGATGATTAGTTTCTTTACAGTAAAGAAAATCGAATCGAAATTAAATTCTACATAGTAAAAAGTTGTTCTAAATCAGAATAAACGAAACTCTTGAAACTCTTGCGCTGTCCGAAGTCCATAGCATTCTGATGTCCAATATCAATCCAATTAAGACTACAAGTTTAGTTCAAAAGTAGCTTTCAAACTGGTAACTCATATATGAAGATTTCAGATTTCATTTCACCCAGCAATGCTGTATCTGTATCTGTATTTGAATTTGAATCGGTATCGGAATCTGAAGCTGTGTGCAAAACGCGTCGAAAAGCGTATTGTTCGGAGCAGCAAAATTCTTTATAGCATTCATGGCTCCAATCTCTTCATGATGACCCCCTGCGAAACTGGGCGAATGCTGTACACATTTTGTTTGCCGGCAGTTCTCAAAGACTAAATTCGGTTCCTATATCAACCTTTACAAGGCTGATACATAGCTCCTCCATTCTCCATCCACCATCCTTCGTCATCCGTTCAACATCCTCATCCAAACGCCTGGTTGTCTGTCAAAGATTTATTTTGTGCAGCAAACGTGAGCAAAACGTACGTACTACACTCGACTCAAATTTATGTATGCAATACGCATTTGGAGCTTTGTGGTCCCAATTCCAAATGCCCTTCAATATGCCACTCGCCACTCGGCACTCGGCACTCGGCACTCGGCACTCGGCGCCCCTCCAAAAACCCACAACACCTCAGGCATCCTCCAGTCACCCAGTTATCCAGTCATACTAACCCATACTAACCCATACCAACCCAACCCATCCCATTCCATCCCATCCAGTCGACATGTCAGCGTTGATTATGGCCCAAGGCGACTTAAGATAAGCATCAAGCTGCGAAAAATGTTATAACTATTAGACACAAAGCAAAGCGACTGGTAAAAAAAAAAATAAAAATAAAAATAATAATAAAAAAAGAAAGAGTGATGGCTGTGTGCTGACAAACAAACACACTTGCTAAAATCGGTTTTTGTACTCAGCTTTTTGTGGCCAGGGAATTTTGATGACCAAAGGCTCTACTTGGTACCTTAAATAAACTGTTTGATTTGATCAGAAATTCACCATCGCTATTTATATATTCCCTATACATTCGCCCATTATCTGCTACTTTTGTATATACAATATATATATATCGAGAGAGAGAAAGATTCGTGTTTTTTTCGCATAAAGTATAATAATATTTATGTGTTGATCGCATGAAATGTGCTGTATAAATTTATCCAAACACCAGTTCGGTGCATTTGCTTTCTTTTTATGGTCATAAAATAAAAGGGGCGGGCGAATGAGCAAGTGGGCAGGTGGTGCTAGTGGTGCTGCTGCTGGAGGAGAACCTTTTGGGTGCCAGGCAGGCAGTCAACCAGGCAGTCAACCAGGCAGAGATTCGATTCCCATCCCGTGCGTTTATTGCAAACTGTCACAATATTTCGAAGGAGCGAGTGCCTAAGAAAAATTGACAGGAAGTAGTAAATGGAAATGCGAATGTCACTAGTGTGTTTTCCGGATTTCAAGCGAGTGGAGCGAGTGGTGGCATAGCACACACTCGCTGGGTCCATCTGACCCGCCAGAAACTAAAAGCTGCTCGAGTAATCTCATTCGCCACCGAACCGCACCGATAAAGTGATGATAGAATGCCAAATTCATGGAAATTTGCCAACGCACCCGGACTTTTTCTTGCTGGCGACACATTTTCTGCGGTAAGCCAAAAACACCATCCACGGCAATCCGGCCAAAAAGGTCATCGAACGCATGTTGTGATATGATGGTGATATGGTTGGTAATCCGTTTGGGATACAGCATCGTGTATTACTGTTTGTGGTCAGTGGAATTTGGCCGGAAAGATTTGCATTTACCTGGGCTAATAAAATGAATTTAAGCATGTGCGCATGTATTGATTTCGGTTAGCCCGCCAAAAAATATATACCATAATATACTGTAGTTGAGTTGATAAAGTTAATTCCACTATGCATAGTGTGCAACGAAACCACCACAAATATCGAAATCAATCTTTCACATATAAGAAAAATGAATGCAAATACCTTTGCTGTAAATGGAAAAAATGCACGCATATTATAGTTTTAGCTCACTATTTGTATTTAAGCAAACAAATTCGCTAGCAACGCAAATACAACGAGTACTTCGTTGGCCCCAAGGGCAGGCAGTCTTTAGAAATGTATTACATTTATTTTGCATTTTATTTAGTTGGCCAAAACCAACGTTTATTAGCGCAATAATCGTTTGGAAATGAAAATGTTACGATAGGCAAATATTGCTGCACAAATACGCTATATTATTCGATTTCGTATTAGAAAGTCACGGTAACTTGTTAATTGACTAATTTCTTATTTGCAAAAAAAAACAAACTAACGCACTATAACAATGGAATTTAAAAAAAAAAATCCATTCATAAAAGCAGCAGATTAAATGCACTTACAAATTGTACAAATACAATTTAAATGTAACCACATTGGTTTCCGTCATTAAAAAAGTATCTAGATGCATGTGTTATTATTGTACAAGTGGGGTCAAAAGCACCAATCTGCCAAAGCTGATTAAATTATAATATTTCATTGGCAATATACCATAACCCGTGGATAAACATTGCACAGCGATATACATATATATCATATATTCGAGTGAGTAAGTGATTAGGAGGTATCTCCAGTTTGGGACACTCGAAAATAGTCCTACTATCGCGTCTCCCTTTGTAAGCAAGTGAGTCCTTATGGAATCTTACGAACCGGAATCTGGCAACTTGTCTCCGGAGATGGGTATCCAAACCGGTGGAAGTCGATGCCACTCGGTTGGTTGTGGCAAAGGGGAAAAGAGACTGTTGTGGATGTGGCTGCTGATGCTGATGCTGATGCTAAAATGGTGTGGCTGTGGCAAGTTGAAGTTCGTGTATGCGTTTTGCGTTCGAAAATAAACGGAAGCCATAATAATGAGATTTATCTTTGGATTCCCCAACTTTCGTTCGTTCGTTCGTTCGTTCGTTCAACCTGCAGGGGCTGGATAGTAGGAGATTTGGCCCCTACAAAATGGTTCTCTCAGAGGGGCAAAGCGCCTATCGTTAAAAGGCGTACATTTTTCCCAAAACAAGGATGCAAAATTAAAAGGAAAACCGCGTATGGAATTGGGTTTGGCAAGGCATTTTGGAGCCACGCAGGCAGCACGGCATATGCCTATTATAATTTTTTTTTTGCTCATAAAACTCAAATATTTCTATTTTGCCACCAGACCAGTTGTTGTTGTGTTTGGCCTTCTGCCACCAGCGAACAAAATAAGGGGAAAAATAAAAAAGGAAAAACCAATAAACAACATTAAACATATGTGGGATACAAGCGGTTATTTTTAATAATAGACTTAAAGGAATTTAATACTTAGAGTCGTGCCCGGAGCAAACATTTTCCTCGATCCGATGATATGTACTTGGTTTTTTTTTTTTTGGTTCATATGCAAAGCAAACACTTGGTAGCTTGGCTTAAAAGGCTAAAAACACACAAACTTCTTAATGAGCTGCTAAAAAGTTGAGTGCTGCCAAAAGTCAGTGTGTAATATAAAATCCAATTGCCTCTGGTTTAATTGCTCCTGCATTTCGTATTTTTTTCACGTGCCTGCTAATTATGTTTTTTTTTGTTTGTTTTTTTGTGTCTGGATTGTGTCAATAAAACGTTAATGAAGTTTACGCACTGAAAGTATTAACTTCATGTAATGGTCAGTGCCAATACAAGGGGATATTTCTAATTTCCTGGACCCCTTCGCAGGGCAAACATTACATTTGATTGTTATTTTTCTCAGCGAGGAAAATGAAATCCGTAGCAGGCCTACAAGAATCAAATTCAAAACTGGAAAAGCAAAAAGGCGAAGAAGCTAAATAAAATACCAAATACAACAAAAAAAACAAAAGAAAGAGCAAAACAAAAGAAATGACTGCCGTTGTTTGGACTGCATACAAATTTCGCATTAGCCCCGGCAACAATTTCCCCAACTCCACAGCTACCCAGCTACCCAAGCTACCCAGCTCCGGAGGTAATGGAGTTCCGCTTTCATCTGGCTCCGGCTCCTTTTTGTAATGGCCCACATATATAGCATATAGATTGGGTGTTGGGTGGAAAGTGGGAAGTGGAAAGTGAAAAGTGGGTGTTTTGGGGTTTTCATGCCGCTCATTCATACTTCAATTTGGTGTGGACTTTTATATAAAATTTCATTAATTTCCAATCGCCTGACGCGGTTTGCATAGCATATAAACATATATATATACCATATATGTATGTATATTTGTTTGTATACAACATTGTGGAATGTGCAGCAGCCATCCACCCCCGAAAGGCCACTCACCCTAACACACTCACCCACAGACATCTTGACGACAACGAATTTCGGTCCATGTTTCCCTCATATCGAGTGCTCAATGTGCTGCATTCTGTGGTGAGGGGAAGTGTTTCGTCTGCAACCCCATAACATAAAGTCCATACAATTCAATCGTGAAATGTACTTTCAGTGCGCGTGGAGAATATGTTCCTGCTGTTTTCCTTTTCACTTTCACTTTCTCAATTCTCAGTTCTCATACATACATATATTACATTTAGTTCTAAACGCTGTGGTTGAGAATAATTTTCGAAAAAAAAAAAAAATCGTGGGAAATTATTATGCACATTTACACACTGTTTTACTGAGCGCATTTCTATATTCACTCGAACAATTTTTTTTTTTTTTTTGAAACGCATAGAACCAACTTGTGGGTCACATATCACATTTCTTTCCCATTTTCTCAATGTCTGCATGCTCATTGGGGTAAAAGAGTAGAAAGTAAGGAGTATTTAAGCCCTGCCATCTGTGCCCCACCTTGACATCTGTTCACCGCAGTTGATTATTTCTCAACCTTTCCGCTTTGAGCAAGATATATACATACGTACATATATTGTAATTTTTCATCTCTATTTAATTTTAGGGTTTCCTTCCACCCATCAACTCTAAAAACAGCCAGGAGAAAGCACACCTAAGCCCAACATCCCCGCACTCATTTCCGTTTTAGTTTCTCAGTTTTTATTTTTTTTTTTTTTCTTTTCAGCAAAACGTGGGCCAATGTCTAGAGCAACATTTTGGCTCTTAAGAATGAAAAGTCTCACGACTTGATCCGCATCCTCCCCATCCACATCAGCGCAATGTTTTCGTGGCTGGAAAGCTGTTGCTCTGGCCCAGAATGTCCCATACTTCTCGACCTGGTTCTAAACAACATTTTCTTAGCCACTTGCCTGGCTCTCCGACCGTTCAATAATCTCAATTTAGCAGGCACATCACGTAATTCTAATTTAAAAATTACAAGCCTTGCTTGGCAGCCGGTATCATGCATTTGATAAGGCCACATCACATATGCATGTATGTGTGTTTTCTGGCCTACATACATATACATATATATATGTTACATATATACTGCCTAGATTAGCGCCGTTTATTACCTGGAAACACGTGGGGGTTTGCTAATTCTCGACAGTTTATGCGAGACGAATATAATTACCAATGTAACTATAATATTCCCTATAAAACAGGCCAAAAACATATGCCTCAAGGATATTTCCCAGGACCATAGGTGTTTCAATATGCATTTAAAAATATATATGTATTTACCTTTTTCATTATTTGACGCCAATCATTTGCGTTTGAACAATGCTACAGGTATAGTCTGAAAAGAAATGAACGAGATATTTTTAATATAAAGCAATCTTTAGTGATATTTACATATACATATGTATAAAAATATGTAACATTATGTGCTTCTCAGCCACTCCCACTACAATTAACCGTTTTCAGTCAACAAGTAGCAGGTAGCAGGTGAAAAAGTCGCTTTTCAGCGCGCATTCGAACTCCAAAAGGCACATCCTCGTTTTCCGCAGTGAATTCATGAAAGCACTCACAGTTGTTGAGAGGACTTCTTTCGGTAATGTAGCGAGTGCCAAGCCCTAATTAGAACACTAAGTATTTGGGGTTATTTTTTTTTTTGCCCAACACTTGCATTCAATTAGTTGCAAGCGAGACTAACGATACTTGAAAAGTAAGGTGTTGCTTTCGGTAAAATGAACTACGAGTAAAGGTGCAAATATTCACATGAAAACGAAACATCAGAGCTTTTCGAGTACAGATTAGCTGGAATAATAAATCATTCCACCTGTTGATGATTACACTCGCATGTCAATGCCAATGCATATGTATGTACATGTATGTACATTCTTTAAACATTCGTTTTAAAATAGAGACATTTGCCTTATTAACGCCACAAAAGACAAAAAAAAAACGTACATCAATTATTTTAGTCATTTCTTTATTTAACGACTATTTGAGTAGTTTGCGACACCCGCATCTTTACGACGCTATATTACAGAAAAGTGACTTGTGTGAATGATGAAAAGGATGTTTTTATCGTGTATTCATAGGTATTATTATACAGCCCATCTCATCATCCTTAAAACTTTAACTTTGTCGAGATGAGTTAAAAACGCGCCGATGATGAGATTTGACAGCGATGGGCAGAGATGAGTTAAATCAGCTGACGAACAGAGGCGAAAAAAAATTTAATTTCACTTAAATCTTTCTTTCAATTAAAAGTTTTAATTGATTTTTCGTATATTCATTCACGCACACATGCACATATTGTGTGTGCGTGTCCGACATTGCGTGTGTGTACAATGCGCGCGTTTGCGTGTGTGTGTGTGTGTGTATATTAAGTTCGCGCTACCTGCAGTCGGTAATTAATAATAAATACACACGGACTGAGGTGTGGGAAAAGCTAGTTCAAGACCCTTTTTTTTAGAGACGTAGTAAAAACAAAAATGTTTCGTTGTGCTAGTCAAGCGATTATGGTGCTAAAATTCTTAGCACAATGGATTTCTATTGCAAAGTATATAATAATTATCTTTCAGCCAATTGGATTGAAATTAATAACTTGCATTACTTATTTTAATTATTATGAAAATTTGTAAGTAGCCGATTGTTTTTGCGAGTGTTGACTGCAATCAAACCGTTTTGTATGAGCGTACACTTGGAGTAACACTCACTAATGTTTGCTTATGTTTGTTGCTGAACCACATATGTATCGAACATCATAGTATACTAAACAAGTTGAAAGTAGTTTAGACAATTGGAAAAACCAGTCCTATTTGATAGTACAAGTATACAAAGAAAAAACCTCTAAGACTCAAACGCAACTTCTCCAAGTGCACGACTCTAGAATCGAACATGTTCGGAGTAACTGAATCGAACCTGTCATCTCCGAATCGAACTTCGAACTCCAGCCGCGTATGAGCTGATCATGAGAAGGCGCGAGAAGAGAGAAAAACGAAGGAGAGGTCGAGAGAGCGATAGAGCGAATGGAGGGCATATGAGGAGTAAACAATGATGAAGAACGAACGCCACAAAGAAGAGCGCAGCACTGCGAGCAGAGGGTAAACTGAAACTTATTTATGAGTTTAGAGAAGCAGAAGATGAAGTAAATGGTAAAATGGTAAATGGCGTAGGCGCTAAAGAACAATAAACTCGCAAAACACACAACACTGAGCCCCCCCACACAAAACAGTCCGATAATAAAGCCGAAATAATGCAAAAACCACATACGTATGTATGTATGTATATGTGTGTACGTACGTAATAGTTAAGCCGAGAATACGAAAATAAACCATATTGTGCCAAGGTAAATGGTAAAGAGCGAATTTATGAAACGTGCAGACTGGGGAACCCTCTTCCCGTAATTTAATCAAAAAAAAAAAACCTTATCAAAATCGGCAGAGTGAATGAATATGCATTGATAAATCGCTATTTATGTACGTATTTGCTTTATTTCCAGCCGACTTATCGCCTTTATTGAGAGCTTCAGCTGCAGTTATTCACTTCCATATTTATTCATACCGTGCCATTTAACTAATTTCAGAACTGATAGACTAGTTTACCTACATAGATAACTGAAATGCACAGGGGGGGAATGAAAAAGATGTCTCTCTTTATGTCTTTATGTCGGTTATGATGTATTTACAATAAAAGCATTGTTTGAAATTTGCTCAAATTCTGGTTAAAACGCAATAGCCTTAAAGTGCAAACACTACAATCTATGTACATTTTTGCATTTGGGTCAAAGTAAAAATTACTTAATAAAAGCAATGAATTATTCAATTTACTGCCAATTGTGCACGTTGCTAATTTAAAAATGCTCCTTTGCTGTTGGCCATCATTTACGTTAATTACAATTACAATTTAATCCAAGGGTTTTATACAAAATCAATTACCAACTACCACACAAAAGTGTGATATTAGTATCATTACATTATCTACATTTCTTTCAGTTTTGACAACATTATAGTTCGCTTTAACGTTTGCGTGTGATTATTGAGTAACTTTTATATAAACATTTCATACTATTTTATGCTTATTTTTGTAATTTTAAATACATCATCAATCAATGCCAATTTTCTGGCATAGACAAATTTCACCCTTTTTCCCCGCCCACCATCAATTTTCCAAGCGCATTGTTCTTCTTGAAAAAAAAGGGTCTGGTCTGAATTTTTCGCTGGCGTAATTTTGCTGGCTTCCAATTAGCCACACAGACACAAATAAGTCGAAAAACAAACTCTCGATTTTGTTGTGCAGTGTAGCATGATGGTACACCACCGTTTTTCTGAGACAGCTTTTTCACACATTTTTCGGTCATTTTCAGGCATTCTGCACGTTTCGCGCATTATTTCGATTTGAAGTGATTCATTCATGTTCAAAATGCTGCTCACATGCGTTTTCAAAAACTTGTCAATCGACCGATAAGTGTAAACCTCACAAGATACATACATACATACGTACATACATTCATACGTACATACATACAAGATGACGCATCCTGCACGGAGAAACAGCGCTCTTGTGCTTTGCAGATGCCATCTTACTTCAAATGCTATTCTGCAGATACATTATCTTCTTACCCTTATGGGAAGAAAAAGATGAAAAGAGGCCGTTTCGCTGACCAACAAAACTTCTGGAATGTACATACATGCATACAAATGTACGTACAAATGTACATACATGTATGTATATGTACATATTCGTGGACTGAGGAAGCTGCCTCCATTTGGCTTAAGACTATCATTATCGCGTGGTTTCGATCAGGAAGCCGAAAAAAGATGGTCAAGCTGTACTTCCTTAATGCCAAAAGCAAACAGTAACACAGTAACCAACCAACCACAGGCAATCCTTCATCTGCAACACAGCAGCAGCCTGGTCTGGTGGTTTAACTTCGGTTTTCTCAGCATCTTTCTTCTTTTTCCCCTCAGTTTTTTTTTTTTATTTTTCTTTTTTTTCGCTTTGTGCTTGGCCCCAACTTTATTTGAAAACTCCAACGCGCCAGCTACAGCTTCAGTTCCAGCTCCACAGAGCTCTGCCTTTCCGCTTGGGCCATAATTGTTGTCAAAACGAGTTTTCGATGAAGTGGTTGCTCTGGTTGTTGTTGCTACTTTATGCTCCTGTTGTTGTTGTTGTTGTTGGTGTTGGTGTTGTTGCTTTTGCTGTTGAAGTGACCGTTGCTGTTGCCACATTTGTTGTTGTTGGTAATGGTGCACGTTAGTCTTAACTACAGCTAACCCAAGCTCCGAATTCTAACTCAACGTTAACTCGAGCATGTAAAAGATCGCATGCGCAAGACGCCTCGACTAAGCTATACCCACTAATTCGAAGAATTTTATAAGAAATCAGCCAGCGTATGCACATTTTGACATTTTAAAACAATCTCAACATTTACTCGCATATAAAGAACGCAAAGCCACATGCCTCGACTATAACTCGACCCACTAACTGCGAGAATTATACACAAAATCCATTAAATTGTATATCGTGCTGGTAAGCTAATCCAATCTTAACAAATTTTACGGATCAGAGAACTTAAAGAGCTGCATTCTGATTTACCCAGCAGTTGCAATGATTTTGGGCATTATGATTCTTTTGTTTGCTCAGCTAAAAGTCTTGAGCAAAATAAATTTAACTGAAAAGGCGTTTTAAAAAATAAACACAAAAATGAAAATATTCCAACCAGCTTAGAAATTACTATGCATTATAATATCTGAAGGTACATACATAAGTATCTTTTATTATGCATTATATGAATGTATTTCTGTTCTTGGCCAACTCATGTAGAGAGAAGCCTTGTGTAATGCGTAATTCGAATCATTGAGAAAATAAGAAATCTGACTTTCAAGAACAGCTCAAAGAAGCTGGGGTCGGAAAAATCGAATTTTTGAAATTTGAAAGCTGGAATCGTTTGCCCATTTTTTGCCCATGTTTGCCCACCAATTAGTTTTTTTTGCCCACGTCCAGTTTTTGAGATATGAATTTTCGAAAAAGTTCGAAAATTTTCGAAAATCAAAAATTTCGCTTTTTTCAAAATTTTTTTTTTTAAATCGCAATAACATCGTTTGCCCACGTTTGCCCACCCTTTAGAATTTTGAAAAAATGTATACTTTAGAAAATATAAGGCTTTTAAGTTTACCTCGGTCTAATCAGAGAGTAAATCGTTTGCCCATCTCTTAAAACCAAATATTATCAACAAAAAAGGTTTGCCCAACCATTATTATTAGTTTTTATCGTTTGCCCACCCTTTAAAAAACCTTTAACAAAAATTTTTTTTCGATTGCCCACATTTAAAATACACCCAATTTCGTTAGCCCACCTCTTTAAAATAAAAATTTCCAAAAAAAACGTTTGCCCACCATTTAAAACTAAATAATTTCGTTTGCCCATCCTTCAAAATTCATTTTTAACGTTTGCCCACCCTTTAAAAATAAATTATTTCGTTTGCCCACCCTTTAAAATTTGTTTTTTTCGTTTGCCCACTCTTAAAACTAAATAATTTCGATTGCCCACCTTTTAAAACTAAATAATTTCGTTTGCCCATCCTTTAAAATTCATTTTTAACGTTTGCCCACCCTTTAAAAATAAATTATTTCGTTTGCCCACCCTTTGTAAACTGTAAATTACAAGATTGGCAATCGGAACCAATTTTTGGTCTATATAAACCCAGAAACACCTGTGCGTCTGCACGTGTTATGTAGGCAGATCCTAAAACTAGGAAAGTGGCACGTGTTTATATGGTGGGCAATAGAATTTATTTATTCTTAAGATTTTAGGATGGGCAAACGAAATTATTTAGTTTTAAAAGGTGGGCAATCGAAATTATTTAGTTTTAAGAGTGGGCAAACGAAAAAAACTAATAATAATGGTTGGGCAAACCTTTTTTGTTGATAATATTTGGTTTTAAGAGATGGGCAAACGATTTACTCTCTGATTAGACCGAGGTAAACTTAAAAGCCTTATATTTTCTAAAGTATACATTTTTTCAAAATTCTAAAGGGTGGGCAAACGTGGGCAAACGATGTTATTGCGATTTAAAAAAAAAAATTTTGAAAAAAGCGAAATTTTTGATTTTCGAAAATTTTCGAACTTTTTCGAAAATTCATATCTCAAAAACTGGACGTGGGCAAAAAAAACTAATTGGTGGGCAAACATGGGCAAAAAATGGGCAAACGATTCCAGCTTTCAAATTTCAAAAATTCGATTTTTCCGACCCCAGCTTCTTTGAGCTTTCAAGAACACCAATATGAAACAAATACAAAAATAAAATACCAATAGTAGAGTTCGATAGACTCCAATGATAATTTGAAAGCATCCCGTTATGGCCATTCCAAGACTCTTTGTCATTGCGCTGGGAAACCCTCAGGCATTTTACGAGGAGCACTTGGTGGTGGTTGGGTGGTGTTATCCATCTTCTGCAGTGGAACACAGTGACTTGGCCTCAAGTCCAGTAAAGTCGAAAACGTTTTCGATATTCAGCTCAACATTGGGAGCTTATGTGTGAAATGTGTGTGTGAAATGCCTTGGTTCGCATCTATGTATGTACACATGCCACAAGACTGCTGATGCATCGTTTATCACCACTTTTTTGTTTGGTGACTTCCCATATCCCAAGTTGACATACGACCAATTCCAATTTCAAATCAATGACCTCAAGTGTACCCTCTACTCGTTTGATAATTTTCGTTTGCTGTTGTTATTTTCCCTGTGTTGTTTACGAATATTTAGATAACGTCTTTTTCGAGTGCCGTCGGTGGAAAAAATGCGGTGACAATTACAAGCGTGCGATGTTTAAACAATTTCCGACTCCGGCATTCGGGTCATTGTCTTGATAAAAGAAAAAAAAAATCGAGCTCTATCAAAAGCTTACCAGTTCCCCCAAGCCAATTGTACTTTAAAATGTTGAGGTAGTTTTAATGAACTTCGAATTCGTCGCTTCTGCAGTCGACTGACTGACAGTCCAACCACAAAATTGCCACAGGCATACAGCCAAAAAATTCAGCTTAAGCCAGACGCAAATCGCACTGAAAACTTCGTCTCGTCTCGTCTTGTCAACAAATTGAAGGTAAATCTCTTCAAGTACTTTTTGCTTAACGTTATTTATGATTTTTCTAAAATCCTTATTCAGGCTTTCCTTGGATAATCTTTAATTACACTTACTTGGGTTGAATGTAATATTACAGATGTGAGATGTTCAAAGCCATAGAAAAGAAAATCCCTTTCATGTGCTTATTTGGTTTTTAATTGTAAATCTTATTTATTGCAGAACGTTTTTTACAACATTTTATCTATAAGATTGACGACTAATCTATGCTATGTATGTATGTACATATGGCTTCAAGTGCTTGTTTATAAATGTCTCACATGTTCCTTTTAGTATCATTTCGATTAATGGTTCATGTAGAAAATAAAAAAAAAAACAATACTTAAGTGAATTTTGTTTAATAATTGCTTTCAATCAAATACATACATACACATTTCTAATTGGTCTTGATCGTTTTTGTGGCAACTGTACATATTGTATGGGTACCAAATTTGTTGTTTCTGTTTGATCCAAGTGTTTTGTGAGACAAAAATTAAGTGTAGATTTCTGCACCGCTTTTCTATGTTACTCAGTAGAAAGAGTAGGGAATATTTGTCTTTTGAAGTGGAAAATCTATTTTCGTCATGAGGAAATCATAATAGTCGTACGCATCCCTAAATCGAAAAATTCCATTTCTGTCATATTTAATTTGGCTTGTAGTAAAAAGGCGCCCCAAAATTAGATCCATAATCATATTATACCATTTAATACCCATAAAAATTTAGGGTAGTAAACATAAATTTTGACTACAGATTTTATATTTTCCGTAAATAACGCGCACTATTTTAATTTATAGCATTTCTAGGATAGTATACATATGTATAAACTCCATTTCCGTCAAAAGATTGATGAAACCAGATGAAGCATTCCTCAAAGCGAATGCATACACTGCATACACATCAAAAATGTTTGGGCGTGGGTATATCCTCCAATTGTTTCCCAACAACTCTTATTGGCACTTTTTCTTGTGGTCTTAATTTCTGGGCCGCAATATTCGCATCTTTGCTAATCCCTTTGTTTGTTTTTAGCTTTCCCGATTTCCCCTGTCCTCCTGCTACATTTTCGCTCCTTTCGCCTGCAGTTCTTATTCGTCCCAAGGATAAATTCATGAAAACAAAAAGTGCTCCGCCAAAAACACCAACTCACACACACACACACACACACACGCACCTACATACCTACCAATAATACCAAGGTAATAGCACCCGCAGAAACACACGCACACTTCGACAGTACCACTGGCGGCTAACTGTACTGCATGGACAAACACACAAAAAAGCGAACAAGAAAGTAAGCCGAAACTTACATACCCTTGCAGTAATAATACAAAACACCTGTATACCGAGCAATACTTCATGATTAAGAACCGATGATTATTTTATCACTTTCAGTTAATTTTCTTATTTTTCCTATGACAGCTATGTACATGATGCAATAGCTATAAAACTGAGACTTTTTTTTATGGAAATGGACAGACAAACGGACAGGTGGACCGTTAATTAGACTCTAAATACTGATCATGATATTCCGATATACCGAATTTAATGTGCCATCTGCAAGGGTATATAACCTGAAATAAGAACAGAGAAAAAGTTAAGTTTCTCTTCTGTTCGCTGTCTTCTAATTTCTGTTCGTGCTTTTGTTCTTCCCTTACTGGTTTGTTTTGTTTTGTTTTGTTCTGCGTTTGTTTGTTTGTTTTTCTTTCTTTCTTAATTTTTGGCAACGTCAATTACACGCGAAACTTCTTGCCTGAGTGCTTAACCCTTGGCAGGGCGCGCAGGTAGTGAGCGCTCTCGTATTAACCCTACAGCGCTCACGCACACACGCGTGAAATATGCAGAATATATGGTTGCAAATTAAATATCATATTGCATATTAGCCACCAATTTGCAACGGGATCAGTGTATTCTGGCTAAACGAATTAAGTTAGTTCAGTGGGGAAAACAGCGATCTCCGTGCGGATGGTTCGTTACTTCAGTTTTTGGGGGTTAATGGCTTTTAAACTGCAGACTGCACTTTACGTACATACGTACATATATACCTAAATATATATGTTTATATATACATATGTAATATGTATGTTTTCTTCATTTCTTTGCCTTTCCCTTATTTTCCTGCCTTCGGAAACGCAAATGATGCAGTTTGTTTGATTCATTTGACATTACAATTGCTGCAGCTGCACGTTGTTGTTCTCGTTTTGTTGTTGCTGCTGCTTCTGGCGATGCTGCATTTTGCTTCAGTTTCAGTTTTTCATGTTTTTCCAAGCACAAACCACGCTGCAGTCGCTGCTGTTGTCGTTGTTGTTGTTGTTATCATTGCTGCTTCTGTTGTTTTGCAGGTAAGTCGAAGATGAGTGTTGAACCGGTTCAACGGGTACACACGACTACCATTGAAAGAAGCCACATACGTACATGAAGACAGACACACACACTCTCACACACGGGCAGCACTTACACTCTCCCTCCCGCTCGCTCGCTCTATCTCTCCCACTCGCACTCTATGCACTTATTTTAACTCTTTATCTCTCCACTCTCTTTACCACGCTTTGTGTTGATCCGCTCTCCGCTCCGTTATTTACTCCACGGCGTGACTTTTCCAAATATAATCACCTTTTGGCTTTAGCTGCTTGTGAGGGGGTTGAAGTGGTGTGTGGGTGGGGGGGGCTTGTTGTTGTTTTCGTTTAAGGGGTATCACTTGCAAGTAACCGAAAAAAAAGTGTGAGTAATGCACTCCGGGACAGCCGCAACAGCCGCGTGTTTGGCGGCGTTCGAAAAAAAAAGCAAACACACACACACTAGCCGCCACTCAACTCAAGTGAACTCCACGCGACGCGAGGCGAGTCGAGACGACTTTTCGTGTTTCGTTAACCGCGACTGTCCATTCAATTGGCGGCAACAACTGACTGCTTCGCGCACTCGAGTACGTACATATGTGTATGTGGGTGGGCGATGCGCTCGACGTTTCACTCTAGCAACAACCTACGCGACCGGCGTTTGCAACAACACTGCGACGCACATCTGTTCGAGAGCAGGCCGCTCGAGCCGCATCGAACCGAGTCGCAGCGAACCGAACCGAACTAAGCCGAGCCGTCATGCAACATGTTCGACTGGAACGT
This sequence comes from Drosophila melanogaster, assembly GCF_000001215.4. Classification (NCBI taxonomy): domain Eukaryota; kingdom Metazoa; phylum Arthropoda; class Insecta; order Diptera; family Drosophilidae; genus Drosophila; species Drosophila melanogaster. Next base: position 19,353,077 of record NC_004354.4, on the reverse strand, counting down.
CAGCTGAGGGGTTGCAACAGCAACAAAGCACTGAAACAAAACGTGTGTAACGAATTATAAAATCAAATTTACGGCGATTTTTCACTTAATGAATGTATACAAAAACAAAAAAAATTAAAATCAATAATTTTTTTTCAATAAAAAAAAATAATTTTAGTTATCACCATAATCAAATCAAACAAAACCATGGTACGAAAGTCGTGACAATTTTACCCTTAACGATTCTGATGCCAATGAAATGTGTTTTTTTTTTTTTGTCTTATTGTACAGCTAGGATGTTGAGATTAAGCATACATGTTCTATACATAAACATAGACGCAGAGCCAGTTTGTTGACCCATTTTGCCACGCCCACTCTAACGCTCACAAGCCGCCAAAAACTACCCAAGCAATTTTTAAATAGTTTCTTATTTCATTCCCCAATAATATCTACCTAAGAAAAATGTTAAAATTTCGCGTTCGCATTTCCATTAGCCAAGTAACCGATATACTCGACTATAGATTCTCCCTTCTCAAGAACAGAGCTCAGTACAAAATATATACATATGTATTCAAAAAATCAGTTGAACACAAAATAAGAATTTCAGCTCCATCGCGAACGTTAGAAACTGAATGAATTCATCAGCCAGTTGACAGAAGTTTGATTTTAAGACCTCTGATCGTCGAACAAAATGGAAAGGAGCTGCTGCTTGGTAGTGCAATTCATTTTAAAATTTCAGCGGCTAGCATCATTAATTACGTCACCGGCGAAAAAAGAAGGAAAGTGAAGCGTTCTCTGTGCCCCTGAATAACTGCGAAGAATTAAGTACGTCAGTAAGGGGAGAGCATACACGCGCCCATGTGTGGAGCCAGCCAGATACACTGCGAGAAACGAGTGGCAATTCCAATCCAATACATAAATATGTAAGGTTCCCTTTACATAAAATTAAATAGTAAGGTATCATGGGAAACCAGTACACATTGATAATAGCATAAGAGCAATGGCATTATTACTACATTTCAATGAAAGATACTTTAAATTGCTTAATTTTGGAAGTTTTCGATGTTTGTTATTATGCCTTAATATTAATATAGCTTTATTTCCTATTTATTTATAAGAGATACCAGAAAGTGAAGCTAATTTTTTATTAGACCTGAAGATTTAAGAGGCATACGCAGCGCAAGTTAGTTGTCAAGTAATGTTGGCACCTCCACTTTAACGCCCACAAATCGCTCAAATCTGCCACGCCTACACTTCTTGAAAATGTTTTGAAATGTAAAAGTCGACAACTAATTATGGACACCCTAATTTTAAATTTGGTTAATTTGATTTCTAATTAAAAAAATTTAAACAAGCAAAGTAAATCTTTTACAGAAAAAATACTGGTTTTTTTATTTATTTAAAAAACGCATCTTTTGTTATAGGGAAATAGAAGTGTTGGCGAGCAATCGATTTTTTCGCCAATTGATTGTGTAAGTTTTAAAATAAAAGATGTATATTTTTTTGATTTGAAATGCAGAAACTAAATGAAATGCTGCTCGATCATGATAGGTTACAATTGGTATTGCAGCATTTTGAAATGTACAGTAGACTAAACACAGATGGACGCCAAATTAATTATGACAAATTATGCTATAAACTGGGCACATAAGCACCAAATCAAGCTAGGATCATAAAAATAGAACACACATTTCATGAGAACAAGGTAACCATCTTCTATGTTCGTTTTATTTAATATTCTTTTATATCCTTCCTATCTAGGACTTACATATATTTTCATTTGGTGAGTAAACATTTCAACAACTGCGAACATATAAAACACAAGAATAACACACTCCACTTACAATATTTTACGTTTTCTCTATTTTAGTTGGTTAAATGTTTAAAATTGTTTTGTTTTTTGCTTTTATTTAAAGATCGACTCTATTCAGGCATAATAACTTATATAGTTTTAGAGAATATTCAATGAATATTTCCTCCAAAAGGAAAAAGACATTGACACCAATGATGTGGAATCTTCTATTCTGTATCTTCTATTCTGTATCTGTATCTGTAAATGAAGAACTAAAACCATATGAAAATATGAACATCTTGCTGAAGGAGCAGCTGACTCAGTTGAGTTGGTGAGCTAGCTTTAGATTTTAGATTGATTAATGAACATGAACTTTAACAATAAGTTGCTCTTAATGGCGACTCCGATGAACCCAAACGGAGGACTCCTTGAAGCGCACCATCAGCCAGGTGGCGTTGCAGGCGACGGAGGAGGAGCCAACTAAAGTGACTGGTGACTAAAGTAGCCAGGCTCATCACCATTTCCAGCTGGCCCTGCAGTTGGATGTGCTAGTTGGATGCAGGTTTCCCCATTTCGGTCGACTTCGGTCACTATCACCATCATCATCTTCCTTGCTTGGAAAAGTTGTACGAGATCGATTTGGACAACTATGCGGCTGAGGAGTTTGCGGATCTATCTGGAGAGCACTGCCAAGTGCGCATTTCTCGGCAGGAGTACGTGTACCTGGCGAATATGGATTTGAACTGGGTCCATCCATCCACTGGACATGTCTATCGGGAGCCATTGCCCAGGCTTTATTACCCAGCTTATATTCCCAAGAAGGATGCCCAATTGGCTTGATAAATTTTAAGTTTTGGGTAATATAATTAAAATATATAATTGAAAGGTGTAACTTATAACCTACAATATTTATGTATTTGCATTCATCTGAGAGTCAAGCTTTTCAGTCCAAACTGTGGACACTGATGACGTTCTCATTGCAACATCCGCTGATGATGCCGCAGTTCTAGTCAGAAACCCCTTTCCACAGGAGTATGTTTGTTGCTTTGAAAAATTGACGCAGGATTGGAACAAACAGGAATAAACAGTAGCAAATGAGCAAAGTTTATGTTTTCGATCAGACCTGGAATATATACGCATCTTGGATCCGTGCTGGAGCATAAGTCGTATGGAAAATATCTTGGGATTATCTATACTTTGGCTATGTTGTCAAAAGTTGCGAAAATATCGTGGCTCCTGTCTCCTAGTATCAAGCTCTCCTTAAAAAGCAAGTTGGCTATATATAAAACCATCCTCAAACCGATTTGAAGATATGGCTTTCAAGTTTATGGAGTTGCTGCTAAATTGCACCATAAAGAAAATCCGTACAGCTCAGAGTAAAATACTGAGAACAATGTGCAATGCTTCTTGGTACATACATACATGCGTTTCTAGATGCATAGAAAGTGGATCTGGATCAACTAGAATCCTGTCGTAAAAAATATATCCCAATTCCCAGTATTAGTTGTCAATCAATATTTAAATGTACGAAACATTTATCTTAGTAAGTAATCAAAAATTGTTAACGTTGTGTCTAATACTAATATAATATTACTTATTTCTATTTCTTAAACATATAAGTGTTTAGGCTGCCTGAAGGTAGTTTTTAAAATAAAAATAACAATAAAAAAAGAGTTAAGCCTAAATTAATATAAGCTACTTTCTATAGTCTAAGCTTATTTAGGAAAAGTTTAGGGCTTCTAAAGTTCTTAATGATGTGAAATATGAAATGTAGCTTGTTCTCACAACCAAATTTAGGTTTGAAACGGAAAATGATTTTGGTTTTCATATTGGAGTATATTTTAAAAGCGAACTGAGCTTTTAAAGTATACCCCCGTAAAGAAAGTTTAAAGCTCAAGCTTCTTAAGATTATTTCCATAGGGACACTTTCATATTCAGGACACTTTGGGACATAACTTTCCATAAAAACCTTAGGTTATGGAAACTAGGGGTGAATATGTGGTTTATGGCATAACGTTATGTTTATGGAATAACGTTATATTTATGGCATAACGTTATACACAAAAAACGATGTGGAGCAAAAGCCAACTTGCAATATGAAAAAGCTTTTAGGGGTAAAAAGTCTAGTGGATCCTGTGTTAACATGTGGATATTATGTTGTGGATTGCTGTCAACTAAACTGGGTATAACAGCTTTCAGGGGTGGAAACTCTTTTGCGATACATACAAAAAAAAAACCATTAATTATAGTGGCATAAAATCGAACAAGTACAATTTTCAATGATTTGCGGTCATTGTTGTAGTTTTATGCATTATGTTTAATGTTTAACCCTCCGAATTTGTTACATATTTATCTACACAATTTTTGCATTTTTTATGTTTCTTGTATGATATCATACATTTTTTTTTGCCACGTGTACCGTACGACACATGAATGATGTTAAATCCTTGTGTCACAAAATGCGCTACCTGATTTCCGTCTAAAGTGATTGATTACTTGACTGATTGCATGAATTATTTTCATTTTAATTAAGGATATACAATCGTTTTGAAGCTTGAAAAGCATCGCATTCTATATTTTTTCATATCCGGCATAAGTAAATTGCCATTGGGGGGAGCACCACGTGGCGTCCAGTTCAGTGCATTCGTAACATGCATCAAAACAGCAAGGATGTTGAGTGGCAGTGTGCCACCGAATTTGTTTACTTTTCACAACATTCCGGCTAGGCGTGTGCGCTGCTAACAGCAGGAGCCAACACAGTCGAAGGACACGAAGGACACCCGATGTGGCTATGTTATGCTCTCGTTTAAGGTCACAGCACCGACACGATATCCATTGGCCACGTGTCGCGGACTCCGGCTCAGTTGCAGTTGGAAAGTCGAGCCCGCTCCTCGTGGCCACTGTCTACTTTCTCGGCTTTCTCGGCATTCTCGGCATTCTTGGCTTTCTCGGCAATGCTGTTGTGTTAGTTTGGACTGTTGTTGTGCGGCATCGTTGGCTCCTGCTTTCACAGCCATTCAGTCGAGTGCGTGGTCGTGAGCGAATCGGTCGGGGAATTGCTGGTGACATCTGTCCCATTCGCAGCCGCATCCGCATCCGCATCCGTGTCCGTATCCGTATCCGAAACGGAGTCTGAATCCGCAACCGAATCCAAATCCGAGTTTGCGAGAAAAATAGCTGCTGGCAAGCAAGAAGCAAACAAACAAGCAAACAAACAAACAAACAAACTGCCAAAAATGTGCGTTCTTTGCATGGAATGTGAAATCAATGATAAATCCTCGAACGCGTCGTAAAATCACCTGCAATCATTTGTCGTCGCAGCGATCAACTTTTTTTTTTTAAAGGTGTTAGCCACACATATATATATATATATGTATATATAAATCTACCTATATATGCATCAGTAATTTTTTTTTGTACAAGTTCTGTGCCATGTGCAGAGTGCCATGCATAAAGTTCCTTGAGCCAGCGGTCAGTAATTGTGCAAATAGCCAAATGATAGTGCAATCAGTACTCATGGAACTCGTTTTCCATTGTCCTTCCCACATTTCCCACACTTTGCATCCAATTTAGAACACAAATCGTTCGGTCAGGAGGCAAACCGAAAGATAAAGATTACTCTCAATGGATCTAGACAATTCATTCGTATCTATGCAAATATTATGACTGGTGAGTGCCCAAGGAAAACCGCTTATCATTAGAAACCTGTGTTGATTTGATTGCCAGGGATTTAGCTAACGCATCTCAGCATCTGCATCAAATGGTTGAATGCAACTCTCAACTCTCAGAAGGAAAGAAACAAAAAAAAAAAAAAATACAGCTTTCAACTTGTGAATTGAATTAATTAGTTTAGTTTTTCATCAGCTGAAAACAGGATATGAAATGTAGTCTTGTCCTGCGAGAATTTAGGGGATTTACAAGCCATTTGGGTATCAATTTAATCATTATGGTTAATGAAACTAGTGCTTAAATTGAATGAAACACCTGGATGTGCTTAAAAACCTATACATATGTATCTGCCGAAGTAATTTTTACTATTTATTTTAAGGATTTTTTTTTCTACCTGTTACATTAATCTTTTCCACTTTGTGAGGCGATTTAAAACACAAAACACTTTTATTTGCTGGCAAAAAAACATATATATACAACTCAGCTGGGCGCCATTAACGCGAAATATTAAATATTAAATTTAAAATATAAAATAGGCAATACTGATGTTATGAAAACTTTCAAAATAGACTTGTAATATATGCACATACGAGTATTAATAAGAAAATAAACGATAAAAATTAAAACGGTTGAACTAAAACGGTTTTTTTTTTGCAATGTCATAATAATAATAATAAAATGTAATTTAAATTTATTTTTAAATCATAACGAGTGCAAATATTCATAAGTTAGCATAAATTGTTCCATATTATTATTATGAGGCAATTGTTTTACCAAAAATGAGTAAATATATATTTAAAACGCTGTCTTTAAATTTCTGCAATGCAGAATTTCTAGTTCGTGTTAATTTATTTCATTTTCTCAAGTGCAAGTGATAAACAGAGTTAAATAAACATACACTCGCAGGTAAGTGATAAGGCAAATGTATTTTTAATTTAAGTTTATATACATAAATACCGCAGCTTGTTATTGCTTCGTTTTAGCAAACTTTTGCATGACTGAGTGAATTTGAATTAGGGACACTCGAAAGGCACAAACATTGTTTAAAAATAGAAAATCGCTAGTCGTATTGTATGTGTTGTTGTTGTGCATATTGTGTATATGAAATCAGTTTATTTGCAATCGCTGCAGTCTCATAAATATTAAACGCGAATATTGTTAAATTGCAGTGAGCAGAAAAATATAAGTTCAATTTGTAATATGTCATCAGCGCGTTCTACAAGTTTTAAGATAAAAGAATAGAACAGTTTACTTACAAGTTAATTAAAATGCGGCACAATAACTAATTGAAAAATCGTTGAAACAAACATCCCTAGCATCCCTACACATTTTCGCCCGCTTCGTAGCAAATTTTCAATACCCCCCAAAAAAAATAATAAAAAATGTAAGTAGATATGCACGCAATTCCATTGTAAATTCATAAAACATTGCTCCATTCCAGGGGAAAGTCCATGGGACATCCGAAAAAGAAAGCACCACCTTTCTCCTCCACAATTTAGACAGCAAAGCGTAGATATTGCGAGGGACTTAATCGTTGGGGTAACAGGGTTATATTTGGTATATGTATGTACTTGTACTTGTACTTGTATTCCACCAATCCATTGGGAGCAGCTGGCCAAGAATCTAAATGATAATGGACTGCCGCAGGATGTTTTACGGTCCCAGGGCGATGGGAATTTTTAAGGATGTTATCGAATAAATTTTGAATATAATTTTGAATCAGCTGCACAGTGCTGCTTTATCATCCATTTGTTTGGGTCGTAAACGTGTGCATATTTATTTATCTATTTATTTATTTATTTATCTATTTTTTTTTAATAAGTAAGCCCAATCTGTAGCATCTTTGAATTGAATGTAGTCCAAAATTCAAATAGCTTTTAAGTCTCAATTACAAAGATCGTCACCAGCTCTTGCGGCCAATTATTTTCTTAACACTAAACTTAGTGCTTGAGCTATGTATTATGTATATATATTCGCTATAATTAAAAGAAATATCTAGTATATTTGAAAACCAGTACAAATTCAAATCACATTTTCAAACCTTTTTCTAAGCCAATCTTTCATAAACTCTTTTTTTTTTGAATTGTATCACTCAATTAGCACTTTAAATTAGATTGTCTACAAAAATATTAAGATACATATTAAATAAATTTTTATGCCATTGCGCTTTTCGAATTTTGTGAAGCGATTCAAGTGCTTATTTGTTGTAAATAGTACGCTTTGCAATGGTAATTCCTATAATTCACAAACAATACTTTTAGTCTAGTAACATTGAACAAAAGAAAAAAAAAATAAAATTGCCTGCATATCTTATCCACCTAAGAAATGCTTGATTAGAAATTACTTATCGCAGTGTATAAACTGATTTATCATATATTGTATATACCGATATATATATATATTTCATAATGTACGCCGGTTTGCAATTAGAGAAATATACAAAATTTGCAACAAATAAAAAACAGTTGTATAATTTCTTCATTTTTTTTAAACCTTCGTAGGCTTAAAAGGCTTATCTCCCGTAATATTTATTCCAGATTTTATTTGCATTGTTCTAAGCTATCATTTTTGGTTTTTTTTTTTAAATTAAACAGATAACTCAGATATGTTGCAAGTAGTGAGATATAACAAATGTGTATATTTTTCAGATGGGATTGGCATTTTCGAATTCGACCAAATGAAAATGCGTCAAATAAAACAAAATACGAAGTGCACCGAAGGATTATTCCAGAGGTAAGTCGACAAAGTTTTACAAAAGTTATGGTTTTTTATAAGAATCCAGATATGTATGTACATATCTTATTAGCCTGCATAATGTATTCATAATTGCTAGAAGTTTGACCGCATTTGATATCAGCCAGTTTATTTAAAACGTTAAAATTGTATATTTTGCATGTTGTTTTCATTAAATACCTATTTAATATGCATTGTAATTTGTGTGACTTATAGTGCGGCATTTTATACCAAATGGTTAAGAACTGCATGCAATGCATTCGATAAAATAGACATTTAAAAAAAAATGAAAATTTAAATTTATTTCCAGGCCATAAACTCAAAGTTTGATGCGAATAAACATGACCACGAATTTGCATTTAATGGATTTTCCGGATCACGGAAATCACAATGCCCCTAATATGCGGCTGATGAAATGATGCCAAATCACCGGAAATAGTCGTGGACAAACAAAATTGTTTGATATTAAATAATATAAATAGTGTTTGAAATAAATGTACATCTTAAAAATTATATTCTATGCATACATTTGTGTCTTTGTGAACATTTTGCCATATGAGCACATAACTAGTTTTAGTCATTTCTTTGAAAATATTGTTTAGAAAACGAAATTTAAGCTTCTGAATAAGGGGGAACTGAATTATTCAATGTCCGAAACGAAGGTCTAAAAATTAGAATAAATATTTTACTTAGATTAAATCATTATTTCCATTCGCGAACTAAAATTTGTTTGCAACTATTCATTTCCTTACAGCCTGTCAAAAATGGATCGGCCTGTAGGAAGCGCACAAAACGGTTGCAATTAACAATTAAGAAAGTATATCAATACAATCAAAGCTGAGGAATATTAGACGTGTAAGGCGATACAATATGAGAAGTCGATCAAAATTGGAAAGCTAACGAAAAGCGTGGGATTAGAAGAAAGTCAATGGATGCAAAAAGTGGCTCGAATGCGCACGAACAGTAGTAGACCGGAAAGCGAAATTCGATAAGCGATTATCGATTATCGACTAACGATTATCGATTATCAACACCAATCAAAACATCGAAACACCAAAACACACCGGACGGCATCACAATCAAAATGCAAAACTATGGAAGTGAACTTAAAGGAGGCTGAGTGCCACTAACTACTACTAACTACCAACTGCGCCACAACACCAACACCACCACCCCCCCCCTCCTCCAAAAGATCTAGATTGCGAATATAGGATATAGAATATTCGAACTCCAAGACTCAAGCGAGTTATGAAGAAGCCATCACGCAGTCGGCCAGACAATCCATCCTGCCCTGGTCAGGATAGAACGAGATCCATGAGCTTCCCACAACCGCACTCATTGCCGGAGGCCACTGCAAACGGTGGCAGAATGCTGGTCTATGGCCTGGGACTTTTAATTATGATACCGGGTGAGTGCCAAATCCAGTTCAATCCATCCCATCTCTCCATGTCCAAAAAAAAAAAAGTGGTATATCTACAGTACATAGCTAGCAAAATACGTTCCAGTGATCTATACAATAGATCAATCAATCACATCAGTACATATTTAACATAATATTTTCATAATGCACCTTCGGCCACAAATCCTTAGGGAGTCCTTGTTGAGGCGCCTTTTAACCACCATTTGCTTCATCTACCATCTAACCAGCTTGTGCGGCTGGACCCCATGAGAAGCGGCTACTCCACGCCCTTCTGGACAACTACAACAGCCTGGAGCGTCCGGTGGTCAATGAATCCGATCCATTGCAACTGAGCTTCGGACTAACACTCATGCAGATTATCGATGTGGTAAGTGAATACTAGTAGATGTTGGGAAATCCATGACGTTTAAACAGCTTAAGACAATTGGAAAAAAAGTTTATATCATTCGATTTGAATAATATCATTGTTGGACTGTTAATCAGACTACGATTGACTAAGTAGAGACTACAATAAGTTTGTATTTTTTTCTTATTTTTCAGGACGAAAAGAATCAACTGCTTATAACGAATATTTGGCTCAAATTGGTAAGTTATTATGCCATAGGAAAATTCCACGGGGGAATGAATCCAATGTTGTCTACTATTAGGAATGGAACGATATGAATCTTCGATGGAATTCGAGTGAGTTCGGTGGTGTGCGGGATCTGCGAATTCCGCCACATCGCCTATGGAAACCGGATGTACTGATGTACAACAGGTGATTAATTCGCTTAACTAAACACATAGTTATATATTCCTATATAATGCATGCTTACATATGTATATGTATGTATATGCCTTGTGAGTTGCTACAGTGAAGCCTCCTTCTCTAACGACACTTTCCAGTGCCGACGAGGGCTTCGATGGAACGTACGCCACAAATGTGGTGGTTCGCAATAATGGGAGCTGTCTGTACGTACCGCCAGGTATATTTAAGTCAACGTGTAAGATCGACATTACGTGGTTTCCATTCGACGATCAGAGATGTGAAATGAAATTTGGTTCGTGGACCTACGATGGGTTTCAGGTAACTACACAGTTACTAAGCTAGCTACTAACGAATAAGATCTACTTCGTGCATTTCCCAGTTGGACCTGCAGTTGCAGGACGAAGCTGGTGGCGACATTTCTAGCTTTATAACCAATGGCGAATGGGACTTGTTAGGTAGGTCATGTGCTCCCCGCAAGCTGAGCACACACTTCTATCTCCCATCTGATTTATTCAGAACGATGCGTATGAAATGTATCTTATTAATTTCGTAAATAATATCTCCTTCTTCTCTACTCCATCAACAAATCATGTGTCATTTAAAAAAAAAAAAAAAAATTATCAATACCATTTGCTCAAAAAAAAAAAACAAAAAAAAAACACCACACGTTTCAATGATTCGAACTTCAACTGACAGGTGTGCCCGGTAAACGAAATGAAATCTACTATAATTGCTGCCCAGAACCTTATATTGACATAACATTCGCCATTTTGATAAGGCGCAAAACGTTGTACTATTTTTTCAATCTGATTGTGCCGTGCGTACTGATCGCCTCCATGGCACTGCTAGGGTTTACACTGCCACCAGATTCTGGTGAAAAGCTTTCGCTTGGTAAGTGTCGTCCAGATGTTCTGGCCTGATCTCCCTGCCCTTCTATCTCTGTGCTCACGAATTTTTCACAAACTACCAACTAAATACAAAAACTACAAACTATACCGATAATCGATAAGCGATAAATGATAAACGATAGCCGATAACCGATTCGAGCTTAGAACGAAACGAACTTAATTACCTAGTAGTCGAGATTGTGTAAATTACAATGCTACCTTCATTTACTTCTTGTTTGCTTTTGTTCTTAGACATGCTAATGCATCTGGAGTATCTATTGGAATTTAAATGTAGATCTTTTGCATGCAACTCTGTAACTCATTCTAGCTAAAAACTTGCTCTAAAGAATTCTTCCCACTGTTTCCATCTTAGAATATTTCTTCATGCTAATGCAGAACCACTTAAGCCAGTGTGAATAGCCTTTTAATTTGCTGCACTCGGTATTCGATATATATATTCGTGGCAATATGTGTGACAGAAGTCACGTAGTGACGAAGCGCACTGTGCGATATAAAAGCCTTCGTCACTATGTGCCCTTGTTTGATCAAATTCTGTTGATTAGTTTTTGGTTGATTAGTTTCTTGTGCAAGATAATATACAAATTTGATTCATACAAAAAAACAAATTTAACCATATATTAAATATTTATTAAATTGAAAACTCGAAACACCAACTCAAAAACAGTTCTCTCTGTTTTTTAAACCTGAATTACTTAAGATCATATGCAATAATCATAATCAATTGTTATACATATTTCCACGAATATTATGTGTACTGAGTTTCGGACGGGATCTGGAAAACTGAAAGCTTTTTCAATTTGAATTGCTAGAAAGGGGGTGAGGTTCAGTGCAGAAAATACGGTAGTAGTTTTTTATTGAAGGCAACGAAAGAAAGGTCATAATGGAAATGGCGACCATCCAATAAACCTGGCCAAGACATTGGACATGCAAAGCGGCAGTCGCAAATTCAGGATCATGAGGAGCGGAATCAGCAGGATCACTGGTTATTACAATAAACTATTTTGTTAACGTAATCGTAATAGTGCACGCATTTAATGTGTAATAATCGTGGCAGCGCATTCAACATATTCATTGACTAACAAATGAACTTTCGTTTAATTCCATGCCGCCATCATTCTATCGCGATAACTTCGAATACTGTAAATACAATGAATACTGTGAATCGCCGCAATATCAACTGAAACATATTGATTGATTGAGTGGCGCTTTTAATCCCGTCCTGCTGCTGACCACATTCAGGAGTTACAATTCTATTATCGCTTACAGTCTTCCTCAACATGGTGGCCGAAACAATGCCGGCGACCTCCGATGCGGTACCGCTGCTCGGTAAGTAGATCGTGGCCAGTCACAATATCAATCTCAATCTCAATCTCAATCTCAATCTCAATCTCAATCTCAATTCAAATCTACGTCTGACTAAGTTTCTAAACTAACGCACTACTCTCAACTACTCATTCAGCAATCAATCATCCAAGACTCTTCTTTCCGCACAGCTTTGGCGTCTCAGCGTTGAAATAAACCATCACTGAATTTATGTTTTGCCTTTCTTATCAAGAAATTATATTTCTCTGTGAATTGGGGCACACATAAAGGGCTAAAATTTAGCTTCCCAAAAATAAAAGAATCCATATAATCATCTTGTTAGCCCTTGATTGATGAATCCCCCTACCAAGCACTATCATAAGTACATACACTGAAACAAGTAGGGAGTTCAAAGAACTACACAGGCATGCTTTTCGAATTTATGCTAACGTTTATGCTAAGCATGTTGTTCAATGTGTTATTATTTCATTATAAAAAATGTGAATTTGGGAACCTTTTCCATTTGTTCAGGGTATTGAAATTTCGGTTAGAGTACTTAGTTTATGCAAAAAAAAATTCAGCGGAAAATTAACATTCAGCTTAATAAGCTAATATCTGATATTGATAATCACTTTCCAAATCATTGAAAATTTAGTAACAATAATTATATTTTAAAACAGTTAATTGCAACTGTAATTGGTTTTAAATGTTTTTATTCACTATCAATCAATTTTGATAATTCGTTTCGTTTTTCATTAAAATCAAAAAGATTGATTCCATGTAGTATATACGTCTGTATAAATAAATTAATTAAATTAAATTAATCATTTCGATTATTTCTCATTTAAATTGCTACATTTAAATTGTTTTTAATTTGAAAGCATTATATTGTTTCACAGTTCCAATTTACTTTGCATGGCAGCGCACAGTTAGTTAAATATTTTATTAAATCTCGCACATTTTGCAACCTATTACCACATGTTTTCACTGTACAAGTATTTTGGACCACGCAATTACAAACACAACACGAGTTACACACTTTTATGAACTCAAATATTAGTTTTCACTAATTTAAATATTTGTATACCTGTTGTATGCAGCCGAAGTAGAAACATTTTGTTATGAAATCCTAAAGAAAAAACTGGTAGGGAATTTTACTTTCCGTTTGCTCCTCGAGCCAAAAGCATATATATCTATTTATATATATATATATATATTTTTGATTTTCCAGTATTGTATTTCTTGTTTGACTACGATTATCGTACAACATACATACATACATACATACATATGTACATGCATACATTTATGGATTTCATTTGTGCAAACTCATTTGGGGGAATTTCAGGTCTGCGTAGCGCAGACTTTCTGTTTACATATCCGTTCGGTTTTCTGTTTGAATTAAATATTAATTTCAATTGATTCGTTTTGGTTTAACGCCAGTGAGATTTCCCAAGGACCACTACCACATAATGTATGCGAAAAAATGTTCTTGTTGGCATGAAGGAACACAAATGCCCGCCTGACTTTTCCATACGTCAAGCATCTCGGACTGAGGAAAATTTGATTTCCACATAACGAAATCAATTCAAACCTTTCCCACTAAGCGCCACGCAAATACCACGTACACACATAATCACCCACCAACACGTATATGTTATATATATATATATATAGTAATAACACCGATATATGAAGTACACCGTTGTAATCCGAGATCTATACCCTATCTCCATTCATCTGCGCCACAATATTTTTAATGTATTTAATATCGAAAAAGCACCAAATAGCTGTGACATAGGATCAAATATAAACGTATATATATCAGAAAAGTCGATTTGTCTGCGCATTCACGGCGATTAAGGTGGCAGAATTTCATACATACAATTAAGATTATGTAACCACTTTTCAATATTCAATAGCCGCAACTTTATGTTAAAAATCTGTGTTTTCTAAATAGGAAACTCTTAGAATCACGCGACTGAAAGAATCTTGTTTCCCCGAAGAATCAAATTAAATTATCAATATTTATTTGACTTTAGCTAATATTTAGTTTTAAAAGTTTAAAAATTTCCAACCGTTCTACATGAGTAACTAACATGCTTTTTTTTTTGTTTATTACTTATGAATTATATAGAATTCATTTACAGGATTTCCGGTAAAATCCCTTTTAACAAATACTTAATCTTATATCTTCTAATCACTTAATTCAACTTTAAAAACATAATAGAATAATAAAAAATAACCGAAATTAAAGCGATTATAAATCTTTATTCGTTACGAACTCAACTTGAAGACTTCTTAAATTCATTTATTTTGTGAGCTGAACTAGAGTATCATGATTATCATAGATGATTATTCGAATTGAATAGATATTAAATGTGTAATAGAATCCCATACTTTTTCGCATATTGTGGTGTAGATACAATCTTCAGTCGAACAATTCCATTTGCTTAACAAATCGTGTTTCTACCATTGCATTTCATTCAAGCTCCTAAAAGTCGACTTAAGTTTTCAAAATCGATAGCATTGCTAGGAAACTCAAGAATATACATATGTTAGATAGATTTGTTCGTTGTTGCATTGCTGTTTTCCATTTCACAATAGCTGTTTTGTATGGAAAAGCATGCATATATATAGTTCTTGATCCAAATCAAAATCAGCATCAGCATCTGATCATTTCAAGAAGAAAAATATATTTTCGTTGAGTGACATAAATGTTGATAATACTCTTCTGAAAGATTTGCTCCAGATTTAAAATGTAGTGTGTACATATTGCTGAATTTATTGTGTTTATGATATGTTCAGTTATTTCCAAAGCAATGCTAACTAACCAAACAAATACGATCGATAACTACTGAATTGCAACACTGAAATATTCGATTATCATACTTATGTATGCATACATGTATGCATTGGGTTTCTACGGACTTGAAATATACCCTATTAACTGACTCAATAGCTTAGTTTGTTTATAGCTATATTTATTATTCTATTCATGATGAATTGCATAATAGGTAGGAGGTTTTTTTTTTCATCTGCAAAGATAACTACGGTATTACATCTGCAGTCATAATTTTTCCAGTCAGACATCTTTTACATCTTGGACATTTGTTTTATTTTTGCTATTTATCTATGGTTTAATATCTTAACTTTTCGGTTTAACTACCCAGTAGTGTGGTATAAAATAAAATAAATATCTTTATTGCTCCGTTCAATTGTTTGGGCAATTAATACTAAATAAATTAATACATCATAGGCTAGAAGAATTTCCCTCACACTTGTAAATAAAACACAACAAATCGTAACTTTCGTTGACTTTCCCACCGAAAAAAAATTGTATAACACAATTTAAAGGAAATGCAGTAACTTATTTGCTATTACTTATCCTGTGAACAGGTATTGGAATTCTGCCAACCTTTTCCGTAAACTACACTACATACGTACATATGTATCTCAAAGCGATACTGATTGATAATTTCAGGCATATACAATAATATAACCATCAATAGTTTATTTTCACATACCAATAGAGCTCGGAAAAACATCTGTGTTTTTGGGGGAAATGAAATGTTTTATTTACATATATCATAGAAACTCTATAAACATAACACATTTTTAGCATAGTGTCTTATAGTCAGCGAACGCGACTTTTTTTACCTTATATATATATCATTGCAAAATAAAATAGTTAAATATTTAGAAATCAATGAATCAAAAGCGTCGAAGTGTGTTTTTTTTAACGAATAGGCCAAATTTCCGAGTGGTTTAAAATCGAATACTGTGAAGCCCATGCATTTTTCAAGCTTACTTGCTGCTTTCCCAACTAGTGACGAAAATTAGTAAAGAGAAACAATCGATGGTTCTCAAAAATGAAAATAAAAGTGGCGAATTTGATATTGCCATCGATGTTTTTCCAGCTCTGTTTGCCTTGTTTTTTTTTTTTTTAGTTTAAAAAATGAGCGAAAAAAATACATTTGAATCCTGAAAGTCCATATTTTGAAACTTAAGGTTAATTCAAAAACGAAAACAACCCATTTATTTGGTTTGTATTATTATTTTATTTTTAGCCCACATGCCCAGATATTTGTTTCGTTGTAACTTAGCAGATTTTTGCATATCTTAGAAAAATCATACTCAAGTATAATTGAAAGAGTATTCGCAATTCATGCGCTCAGCGAAACGTGTGTGCCCCAAGAAACAATTAACAATTAAAACAATTTTTTTTTTTTTTTGACATATGGCATATGGCGAGTAAATTTGAAGACTGTAAAGTAGCAAGGCTACAGCCTTATTTTCCAGCAAACCATTCACATCGCATTCTAATCTATTCAACATTAATTATTAATCCAAACGCCCTAATCAAGACAATAAATGTGTACTAATATCATTCTAATAATATCCCATTCAAATCTTAATTCCCCCACATTAAATTGCAAAAAACATCAAAAGAAAATCCCTCTATCCAGAACAATAACAATAACAACGAACAACGTGTGGAAATGAACATAGACAGAGTTCAAAATACATACATATATGCATAAGTCGAAAAAACTTAACTCAACGATTAAGAAAATTACCAATTAGATCTCGATTTTTAAAATAAAATGATGATTGCGGATAATTGGTTGTACACTCGGTTATACGAGCAAATGGTTGACATCACCCTGCATGCGAATTTAAGGCGATAATTATATATATATATATATATATATATATAGATGTATATACTCGTATCCGCTTCGCAAAACGTCAAATATCCATCCACATCCAGCTGCCAAATTTTGCAGCTGGCCTACGCTTTGAATCGATCAATTTCGGGAATGTCAGCCACTGATGAGTTTTGGTTGCTAGGAGGAAACGCCATCCGTGCGATTTGGCGAGAGGGTAGGGGGGAGGGGGGGAGGGTTTTGGCATTGAAAGTTTTTAGTTAATTTCACTCGAACAATCTGTGTGAAACGCCCATCCCCTTTTAATATTCCGCCCACACGGCCGAGTTTTATTCAATGGCAGAAAGGAAATGGCAGAAATGCCAGCGCATATACCGCGTACGTTTTCTATCCCAAAAGTATCATTTTGGATTTCGCGCCCTAATCCCTCCTCACCGCCCCCCCCCCAACTCCCCCCCTTTCATCCACCAGTGAATTTTCTTTGGCATTTTACAAAAGTGACTTCTCCATTTTCCCGCCGCCATCGATGTGTACAAAATGAACTTTAAAGGCTCGGCGAGACTTTAATAAACTGGTTTTGTATTCACAAACCTCAATATTTCCCCAAAAACCCCACCCACACTATTTTCAGATACACACAAGCAGGTGGGCGGCAGGACTTTAGCTTATGATTTTTGGGCCTAAAAATGTGCGTTTCGCTTTTTTTCCTTCTAATAATAAATAATAAATAATAAATAAAGTCTTGATTCAGTTACGGCTGTGGAATATGTCGTGGTTGTGCTTAACTTAAATGGTAATCAAAAGCAGATATTTCGCAAGTAATTTATCACACAGTCAATTGATTAATTAGGCATTAACTAACTATATATACCAGCTAACACACTCTTACATATAGTATATATTTTCTAACAATTTGCTTCTCGATTCGCGTTGTTCTAACAAAGAGAGCTAACTTATTTTTGTATAATGTACATCATTTTGCTTATTGTATTAAAATCTTACCTAATCTTACCTAAAAAATAAAGTCTCAGCTACAGAAGCTTTTGATATTTGTATCTTTAAAATGTACAATTACTTCATCATACTATACTATTCAATAACTAAATGCTTGCTAGATATGAGATCAAAATAGTACCGTGATATATCAGAATCAGAATGGAAAATGGGAAAATGGGAAAATGGGTGCACTGAAAAGCATTGAAGTTGGCCGAACAAAAAAACACACCTACACTATATCTCCGTTTATGCGTGTTCGATTAGGAACTAGGTTAAGAGAAATTTGAACAAATCGAATACTTTTTACAAGTTTGTGTAATTTTTGTGTCCTTCTAGGAACTTATTTCAATTGCATTATGTTTATGGTGGCCTCATCAGTTGTGTCAACCATACTTATCCTCAATTATCATCATAGAAATCCAGATACGCATGAAATGAGTGAATGGGTAATATTTTTATATTCAAATTAACTTTACTACTTTCATACATTGTAAAAAAACAAAAAAAAAAAGAAACAAAAAAAAAAAAAGAACGAAACCAATGCAATATAATTTTCTTTCCACATATATATCACAACATACCGATTATGTTTCGAATTTTTGCATTATTCCACTGCTAAACATATGTATATTTATTGTTTGTTACAAACGTTTTTTGGCTTACCAAAAATAAACCGATCATTTTAAATCAATCAATTTAATTGTAAATATCTAGGATACCAATAATAAAAACATCAGTTTGCATCAACCCATACTTTTCGCCCATTAAATACACCAAACTCAATCTCACCCGTCCACAAAAATTCATTCACCCAATGACTTGCAAGATATACTCAAGTAAAGCATGAGAGACCAAAAATTGACTTCCCCCTCCGTATATACATACATGTATGTCTTCTAAACAACTACCTACTTAACTTCCTTAACTTAACTAACTAAATAAATACATTTTTTCCGCAATGTTTTCCAAAACTAAAGATCACAAACCTATATACTTAAGAGTTTTAAACACACACTATAATCGGTTAACTAGCATTTCAATTTAAACGTCTCGATTTAAATTGTCTCAAATTCACACAAAGTGATTGAAATGATTTTCACTTCGAGTTTACACTTTTGGTACACAATTGATACTTGATTGTTAGCTGACTGCCTTCAAGCTGAATTTAAGCTTCATAAGCAACTAATAACAACTAACCAATTTGGCCCATAAAACATACAATTTCTTATCTCAGCTATAGGAAAGTGTTTAATTGTGATTTTGATTATTTGCAAAATAGGAAGACAAATGCAGAGACATACTATTAATTCGTTTTAATTCAAAATCAAATGATATATAGGTTTTTACACAAGCTCACTAATAACTTCACGAAAAAATAATTTCTTTACACTTTAGTAGTTTTAAACACAAACACAAAGGCCGCTCGAAGATCGAATTTAATCTCCAACATAATTATTTTTATTTTTTTTGTGTCCTAAAAATCAAAGTGTATCTCTATCTTTCAGAACTAAATGTAAATTAAATCTTTAACCTTAAAATTGGCAACATTTTTTTCTTTTAATTTCTGGCGACTTGTAATTAAGTAGTGCCAACAACTAAACGTTAACTATTTATCCTCAAAATTAATCAATGGATTACAGGTATGTTCGTATAATGTAAGATTCGATATATTGCCATGCTAAATCCGAAGCGAATGCTGATTATGGTAATCGATTTCCGGATCAAAGCATATTTGTTTCAACTCCATCGAGCGGATTTTCAATTCTAAAATTTATTCTGTAATTTAGCAATTTGTAAGTAAAGTCTGAGTGTAATCCTTAGACTTAAATATTTACTGTAACTAACAACTAAAAAGGATAAATCAATGCGGAACATATTTATATAAATTTCAAAAATAATTTAGCAAAATCGATGCAATTAAAACGAATTTTGGAATTCAAGATAAATCATAAATAATAACTTACTAATTACCAAAAATTCAACCCTGCTTCAAAGTGGAGTCCGACTTATAAACTACTTTTGGATAAACCTTGACAGAGATTATTAAAGATTAGGTATTCCCCTGGAGTTATACTCCCCCTATAGAGCTGTTGATTTAAAACTCTTAAGCATTTAACCCTTAATAAACAAAAAAAAAGAAAAGCTCACCCATATAACGTTCATATGGCGAGTAAATGCAGTACCCATTATTTAAGACCTAAATTCATAGAAGCTTAGAACATGAAATATGGATGAAATCGTATGTTTTTACCCATAATTAGTTCCTAAGACTATTGACTTGTACTTTCGAGAGTACTGAATACAAGTTTTTTTTTTTTTTTGCAAATGTTTAGATCCACTTCATTCATATTCCTTGATTTCCGTTTTTTGTTTAATGTTCATGTTCACATGTTTTTCCACATACTAACTTACATACTTAAGAAATCGTCTAACAACAACAGCATCAATAATCACACAAAAATGTTTATTTTTCAATTAAAACTCTGGCCAACAACTACAACTACGCAAACCGGCAACTCAACTACTTTCAACGCAAATGACTCAACTCAATTGCCTCTTCAATTGTTTCTCTCTCTATATATATATATATATATCTTCCTCTTTCTACATGTGTATCTCTCTATCTCTCTCTGTTACTTTAACTATTTAACAAAAAAAAAAAAAAAAACCAAAAAAAAATATATATTCAAATATCAACATGGCGACCACAACAACGACGACAATTGCACGTGTCAATAAACTATACAACAAACAACAAAAACCAAAATCAATCGTACACACTCATCATCGCTGTCCCACAAAAAAAAAAAAAAAAAAAAAAAAAAAAAATCTCATAATTACCAACAACGAACAACGTTTTAAAAAAAACAATCGATAAATATCTGTACGACGAACTGTTAAATAATCTCGAAACTTAAATAACCATCTTTTTGTTCATCCTCGTTTTCATGCTAATTCAACAAAACTTTAAAAAATTCAACCAAACTTACAACCAACAACAACAACAAACAAACAAACGCACCTGAGAAAACAACGATAAAACAAAACTTAAAACACTAATCATGAATTTAAAAAAAAAAAAAAAAAAAAAAAAATTACTAACATAAACCTAAATGGCATTCATGTTTAAAAAAAAAATACTAAAAATTCGTATTGCTATTATTTTTAAACGCATTACCCAACTACACTCCGTCTCTCTGTCGAACTCGCACACACAGATAAGAGTAATATTCCTTTATTGGTTACCTTGCATATTGCGCATGCAAAGACCCGGACAGGTTGGCTACGAATGTCCGCCGCCGCCCTCTTCTTCGAGTTCCTCCGCATCCGGCGAGAAGAAGCAACAGATCCAAAACGTTGAGCTCAAGGAGAGGTACGGTCGCCATGTGGCACCTCGAAGCCCAATGCCCCCTTACCACCCCCCACCCCCCACAACACTTTAGGTCCCCAAAAATGCTTCTAAAAAACTATCTGTGTACTAACCCGAAATAGATCCTCCAAGTCTCTGCTGGCCAATGTGCTCGATATAGACGATGATTTCCGATGCAATCATCGATGTGCCAGCGCGACTTTGCCCCACCAGCCCACATATTACAGGACGATGTACAGGTGAGTGGCAGTGCAACGCTGCTTGCACCATGAATCAGCGATGAATCGGCGATGCATCAGCAATGAATCCGTAAACTTGAAGTACGTGTTCTGACACTTTCTACTGATTCGCCAGCTGTTTCATCGTCTATCTCCTCAAGCTACGAACGAAACTATATTTTATTTATTTTTTTATAAAAAAAAATATATATATATTAAATCTATTCCAACTTTATTTAATGCCAATTTTATTGCGTTCACTATCATTCAATACTGTGTTTATTTTGCAAGAAATGTGTATTTTTATATAAAACATTTATGGTAAATGTAACGATTTTATATTTTTTTTTTTGGCATATACTATATACTATAGCAGTCGTAATATGAAATATTTGAACCTTGGATCTAATTTAATATTTTCATATTTAATATACCCGTTACTCGTAGAGTAAAAGGGTATACTCGATTCGTTGTAAAGTATGTAACAGACAGAAAGAAGCGTTTTCTACTATATAAAGTATATGTATGTATGTATATACTCTTGATCAGGATCAATAGTCGAGTCGATGAACGTCGAGATCTTACGAATTATAAAAGTAACGGGTATCTGATAGTCGGTAAACTCGACTGTAGTATTCTCTCTTGTTCTTATTCAATTTTTTAATACGAAATTTGCCAGTGTAATAACTTTTCGCTGCACATAAGGGCTGTTTTCTTTAAGTTTGGATAGGATGCCACAGAAGAAATCTAAAGAAATTTATTCTGAATTCAATATGCTAGTTATTTCTGTGAAATCGTCTTTATTTTTATTATACATATGTAAAAAGCGAAAGGAGAAATGAATTCCCAATGGCAGATTTGTTTAAAACTGCAAGTTTTTGTCTGTACGTTTTTGTGTGAGAAAGAATGCAGACAATTACATTTGGATTAGCCCGTTTTCAATGGCGGAAAAGGCAGTTGATGGCAGGTTTCTGAACTTGATTGCCCAATCTAAAACATTACCATAACTCATACACAGGCAAGGGGATGACGGCAGCGTGGGACCCGTGGGACCAGCTGGTCCAGTTGTGGACGGGCGTTTGCACGAGGCCATTTCCCACACCTGTCTGACATCCTCTGCGGAGTACGAACTGGCGCTGATACTCAAGGAGCTGCGTTGGATAACAGAACAGGTGGGTCGCTCTCTAGTCTCTAAAAGGTAGTTTGGTGGGCAGCTTTCAAGAAGAATATATCGAATACCCTCTTGAAAAGTATGCAACTTGCTTTATTTTCATTTCATTACTTTTCGGTAAAATTAAACTAATCCCTTAACCATGCCACTCACTTTTCACCATTCCAGCTCAAAAAAGAGGACGAAACAAGCGACATTACGCGAGATTGGAAATTTGCTGCCATGGTCGTCGATCGTTTGTGCCTTATTATTTTCACCTTGTTTACTATTATAGCAACCCTCGCTGTACTCTTCTCAGCGCCGCATTTCATTGTGAGTGGAGTCCGTGGATGAGTTTCCCATTTCCCAGGCCATAAGCATGTTTACTTTCGTTCATTGCAGTTCCCGTAAGCGAAGGAGCGATGCTGGGAAAAGCGGGGAAAAGCGGGAAAAGTGGAAAATAGGTGGAGAAATGGAGCGGAAAGTGACAGGTGCTGGTCGGCCAGAGGAGTTTTGCGGTTGTATTGTGAAATATATGAAGCCAATCAAAATATTAGGAACAGAAGAGAACACAAATTCAACAGCCCGAATCTAAGCTTTTCAAACTGAAATACTTTGACAGTCAAAGAGTTTTGCTATTCAACATTTTTATACTTTTAAAGATGTGTCTGATGGTTATAAAAATATTACAATGAATTGAGATAGTAACGTATGTACGTATGTGAATGCATTTTGTATTGAAAACAAAAAAAGAAAACAAAAAAAAAACACCAAAAACACCAAACGAAAAGCAAATAAAAGTCGATATAATACAATAAATTTCCGGGCAAACATAAATGTACGTTGCCGTGTACATTCAACTTGCCCCTTAGATACAAAGCAGAGGTTTCTATATCTAAAACGAAAATCGAAAATTGCAAAACGCTCGTAGAATTGCAATCCACCTGCCCCCTCATTTAACCGATTTGAACAGATAAAATGACATTTAAGGATATATACATATAGATATGTATGTGTATATATACAGCTTCACACTGTTGTTCAACTGAATTATAGTATCTAAATACTATAAAAAAAAAAAATATATAGTCTGTATGTAGAATTCGAGGCATTTTGAAACTTATGTTCACTTTGTACTGCATATTGGTTTTATCAAGTTTTACCCCTACTTTCGATCCCATGCTATTACATTTTGATAGACAAAGAACTGTATACACAGATGTGGTGTGTTGCTATGATATAAAAATTATAAAAGACAAAAGACTAGCAATACGCAAATCAATCACAAGCAAATCAAATGCAAATTGAACGCAAGCAAAAGTGAATAGTGGATAGTGGATAGTGGATAGTGAATAGTGGATAGTGAATAATGAATGAATTGCTGCCGAGGCAAGGATGGAAGTACACTTCAATAGGAGAATGTCATTTATCTGAAATGATCGCACAATAAATTCATAGATACTAACAAGTCGAAATTAAAACGCAGCTGGACAACAACAACAAAACATAGTTGTGAAATGCTAAACAAAACCAGGCTAACAAATGCATACAAGAATACTATTGACAAACAAAAAAAAAAAAAACAGAAACAGAAACAATACTTGCTAAAATTATCGAATTGCACTCTGCAAATAACCAAATGAAAACAGTAAAAAGATACAAGAAACAAGAAAGATATGCAGTGCCGATGTGCACGAGTACGAGTACACAGGGAGAAATAATTGCTAGCCATTAGAGGAAATGAAATACATACAATACATAGATGCCTATAGCTACAACACATACATACATACATACATACATATATGATGGTATCATACTATATCACACCCAATTCATCATGTCTTTCCTGCTGATCGTTCAGCGGTTAAACGGTGCTTCAATATATACGGGTGCTTCATAACTAGGCGCCAACATAAATTTTTAACTTGTATAGTTAATGCTAATTGGCGAATGAAATGAAATCAATCAAAAGAGGATTCTGTAGAACATAAAGCAATTTAAACGCAATGATAGTGTAGTCAATTTTTCGAGTCCAAGCAGCATCTCGACAAATTTTAGGCATTCAAATTCGACCCATTTGACAATTTGCAACTGGGCGAAATACATACATATACATATATGTATGTATATGTTGGCGATCATTATATAGCCGATATTTGTAGCGCTTTTGTCAGTATTTTCCGATCAGTGATACATTGCGGATTGCCTTCCACGTTGTCACTTCGCAAACTTCGCAAATGAGGAAAAGCCCACACTTCGCTGGCAAACAAAAGTTATCTTTTCTATCCGAGTACACTGACTTAAAAACTTATCTTAAAAAGATGAAGCCAACATAACATCATTTGGAGGAAAACCATAAGCTAAAATTGTATGATAATGTTAAACACAAGTATAAAGTTAACTATTTTTAAATGAAAACAAAAAAAAGAAGCAAACTGAGTGTCAACAGCAACGAATGCCGAATATAAAGAGCGTTAAATGAAGTTATTTCAAGAGAGTATAGTTTTCAGAACAGAAGAAGAAGAAGAAGAAGGATCGATTGCAGATATTCATGGATACGAAAGAAATATATATCACTACAGTCAAACTTCCATAACTCAGGCTTCTTCTCTATTTGTAGTCGAAGAACTATTTTCGTTGGCAACAATCTAAATCTAAAAAATGCCTCCAATCAATGACCCAATCATGGGTAATAATAATCGAATTTCTTTTTTTTTTTTTTTGTTTTTTTTTGCTGCCAGATGGCGGTTTGTGTTATCGAAGTTCGACTGTATCTTTGAATTTCCAAAAAAAAAAACAAAATAAATAAACAAGTGCAAGCTAGAATACAAGTTAGATTTAACACATTTTTAAACTAAAATTAAAACAGCAAAAAGTTAACAGAAAATTCATGAGAACCGTAAAAATTTAGAATAAACAAAAAATATGTAAGACCGAAACTGGAAACAATAAAATGTTTACATTTTAGCTAGTGCAAATCGGGACAATTTCAATTTGAAAAAAAAGAAAACCAGGAATAATCAATGGGATATTTTACAAAGATAGAAAATAATAATAATAACAAATAAAATACTAATTCTATTGAAGGTAAGATTTTTTATTTAAATTTAAGGCGTAACTTCGAGGGTTGCCCCACAGTTTTACTGGTGTGTGTCTAGGCTGTCAACATACAAGCGTTCTGTATGCCGCGCTTTTCGAAAGGTTCGAAACTTAGGAATCTTAAGTGATGCCAGACTTGCATAGGTTTCAAAATGAAGAATATGTAACGGCCATTTACAAAATATGAAATAGTAAGTTCCTCTGTTTATAGTTTATATTTATGTTTATAGTTTATGTTCTTCTGCATCTATATTGATACATATTATTATTGAATGGGCGGATAGATGTGAATATATTTAAATTGTACTATTTACTTAATGATTTCACCAAAATCTCGAAATCCATTCAAAAGCTTAGTTTTTTGGAAAAAATTCATTAAATTCATTATACCCGTATGAACGACGAGATCACAGGAACTAGAAAATCTAGAAAAGAGACATAGAGGCATAGATGCAGCGCAAGTTTGACCCATGCCACCACGCCTACGCTTACGCCCACAAACCAAACTTTTAAATTTCTATCGATGTGATACAAAAAAAAAAAACAACTTTTTGCCACGCTTTCTTCACTAGGGAATGGAAGATGGTACTAGCTTTGCGTCTTAGCCATTCGATGCGTCATCCAATCGCTGGTAATTGGATAGTTGGACACTCCGACTCCAGCGCGGACTGGTAGTTCGCCAAGTATGTGACAATGTGGCAAAATTAGCTGCTGAACCTGCCCCCTTCTCGCCACAAATATGTATGTAATTATCGCATGGGCCCTCAGCATCGGTCGCGGTATTATTCTCGGTCTGATCTCGTATGCAGGGAACCGGTTAATGTCGACTGGCCTGCCCGAACTCGGCCAATAAACTAACCGCAAATATGTTGATTCCAAAAGTTGAAGACAACACCGCCAGCCCCATCGGCGTTTGGACGCCGCAAATATGTTGGTGCAGTTGCAGTTGCGGATTGTTGGAAGACAGCCATTGTCGCATAAATAGCACAGATTTTCAATCGACAATTTGGGTTTGAGTTTAAAGTTCATAATAGCAATTTAGATGGGAAGTAGTGAAATTTTCGATGGATAGTACCGTTAGATTAACACAGGTGGCGCTAGGTTAAACCTCCATTATGCCAGCGCCATCTACATGTTAATTTTTTTTTTTAATATTTATCATTAATACAACAAATGTCATTAAGCCCCTTTGAGATTTCCACAAATCGACAAATTTGTTACACAAATTTGGTCATAATTTATTATGTTACTATAATCGGGGCTTAGTTAATACATAGAATACGTAGAATTGTGAAAGCAGCAAATGAATATAAGGAATGAATTGCATTTGTGACATGTTGTCAATCATGTCTATCAATGATTGTTTGGGCATAGTTTGATTTGTTTTTAATCTGACGCACCTTATTGAAAACGTTATTATTTTATAAAAGCAAATAAACGCTTTTATATCCGAACAATCAGTTCCAAAATTTATTTCTTCTATCATACCCAAAAAAAAATCATCCAGAAATGCCAGTAATTGTAGCTCCATTAATGAGCCGAGCATTTTGGTGCTTTCTGTGAGTCAATCGTGGTGTCGTCAAAAGAATATTAACAATCACGGTTCCCCAGTACAAAATTGTTTGACTTTTGGTTAAAAGTGACGCATGGTGTAGGCCAAAGTTTTTCCCTACGAATTAGCGTCGTAAATATTTAGATTCTGAGGCATTCAGATTGCGATGACTTTTTTATATAGAGCACAGTATTATGACGGCAATTACTGTATCGCGATGCCGTTTTGGGGGTTTCGCTAGTTGAAGTAGTCTAATCTAATTGCTAATATTTACCCAAGAAATCGTATGTAGTGAGAGCAACTAGGCATTATTAAAATTAAGAGTAGTGCGAGTAGTTGGTTGGTCAATAGATAGTTATTGTCCATCGAACTCCCGAAACTTCTAATCTTTTCGCCACAACACCAAATAAAACACAAATGTAATAATTTCGCAATCATATACACCGAATGTATGTATGTACATTTGGTTTTAAGATCAAACGTAATGACAATTGGGAGGTGCTATGAAATTGATTTCCTTTTATTTATTTAATCTATGTACGCTCGTTCCGCAACTGATTTTAATTGGTGATATCAGCTATGACTACGGCTTTCTTATCAAATGTTGGGAAAAATGCTACGTATTGAAGTTGAACAAGTGGCTTATTGTTGTTGTCAGCGTTAATTTTCAAAACCAAGTGCTCTGCGACTCGTGAATGACCTACAAGTTTCATCTGCAATGGCCAAGAATCGTAGTAAGTATATAGTAGTTGGAAACTTTCACCCAATTAGATGGAATAATATTTTGGTAGTTCCCAAGACAGGAACACAAACAAAAGTATCATAAGTATCAGCACGCTCCACGAGCATTTTTTTTTTTTTGTTTTGTGTTTTTCTGTTGTCTACTATGGGCAATAAAAACATCACGGAAAATTAAAACAAATAACGAAAAGCACGCAAACGGCGGAGATACAGACTTAAAAATGGAAACGGGTATTTGTTGAATTTGTTTAAAATCAAGAACCTGGCAAAAGTTAGCCAGTCAATGGCCCACAGCGAATTTTTGCCTTCCAATGCTGGTGTGATGTCTCATCGCCATCCCCATCATCATCATTGCCATCGTAGTGAATGAAATGATGATGTATTCGATTTCCATAAGCACGTACTACCTGCGGGCACACACATGTATGTACATACATACGTATGTATGTATATTCCATTCATATCCCTATGCACAAATGTACATACATATGTATGTATGTATGTATTATTGCACATATTAATTCCGTCATAATTGCAGGGAATCGCTCTCGATTTGTTTGTCCATTTATCTCCGGCTGGAGCATTGTAATTGCTTTGGCCAACAGAGTGGCAATTGCCAATCGGAACAGCGAAACGCGAGTGGAGTGCCCGCCAAACCGCAAACACCTGTTGGTGCAAAAGTTGGCAGAACACGGCGAGAAAACAGGGGGCCACTTCTCCTGCTATGGAATAATAATTTATTTATGTATCTACCCAAGAACCGATGGACTGTTGATGTATCGTTTATATTATTTAATAATGCCGAATAAATTATTAAAAACAAAAACTAGCAATGCTATATTCCATTGGCCATCACACTTTCTCCAAGTGCAAGGTTAAGGTGACAGGGGCGATAGGTTGCCGCCGGAACAAACGACTTACTTGTGTCGTCGTATCTAAGGAGTTTTCATGTGGGGAGAACTAGTGGGAGTTGGGTGAGAGAGCGCGGGCGAGCCAGAAAGAGAGAGAGAGAGTGGGCAGAGTGCACAGTGGAGCAATGCGGTGAAACCGAAATAGAACCGTGAGTCAGATTAATTAATTCGCTGTGCACTTGGTAACTTATTGATGGGACCGCAAGGATTGACAAATGAAGGATGGCTGGCTCATTACTAATTGATAAATGATCGAAAGCTTGGATTTTCTTTTCTTTAAATTGATGGGGATTAAGGTAAATGGTTTACATAATTACTTTATTGCCGTCGTAAAAATGAGAAATAGGATATACGGAATCCTTAAAATATTACAGGAAGGGATAAAATCGTAATTGTTCTTTTTTTTTACGAGCGACCAAACGATCGTTAATTGTGGTTAACCCTAGAAAACCTCTTAGGGGTTGCTACGAGTGAGGACTCAATACTTAATCTAGCCCAACCAAATTTTGCTACACAGTTAACTTTGGTTAATCATGAGTTCATTAATGTTTTTATGTTTTAAAGGACCTAAATATGCAATAGATATCAGGTATGAATTATAAATTCATTTGCATATGTTTGTGCATACATTTTTATTTTTTTGTATTCATCAGCACCGAAGTTCAAAATTGTTCTCTGTGTATGGGTATTTGTCTACCAACCAATTAGTGGCTACTGTCTACCTGGCCTGCGACCTTTGAACTTGCTGTGTGGCCGGCAAGTGGCAACAGTTGGTCGGCCATAGAGCGGCTCTATAAAGATCTATTTTCCCCTTACTCTCTGTCTCTCTCTCTCTCTCTGTCTGTTTGTAGCTCTCTCTTTTTTCCCATAAGATGATTTCTGAACGCAGATAATTATTCTTATTCTTATTATATTTTTGTATTAATTTGAGCCAATAATTTTGCCTTTTTCCAAAATTAGTTAAGCATAATAATTTCTATTATATTTCTTATTAATTTAGAAACGTGTTCAGCTCAAAGCTAAACAAAAACATGTCAAAAGAAACGGAATTTTTGTTCAGTGCAATAAGATCTCTGAGCGGATCTATTCAACAGTCCAAGTTCTACGTCGTCATCATGATGGTGTAAACACATTTGCCAAATCACATCACAGCCCACTGTTGAGCCGGTCTTGTGAGAGTGCGATAGAGAGGGGTCGCCCAGGCCAAGACAGAGAGACAGAGAAAGAGACAGGTGGAGAGAGAGGGAAGGCTATTGCCCGGCAACTGCTAATTGGGATGGCTAAATGCTGCATTGCATCCTCTGCCGCGATTCCTGCTGCACTTACGGTGCATCGTCGTCTATCCTGGCGCTGCCCACGCACGAAGAGAGAAGTTCACACTCTTCCCGCCTTCCGCCGGCGGTACAGAGCAAAAAAAAATTTTATTAATTTCGGTTAATTACAAATTTGTACCAGGGACTTAAGCTAACGAATTTCAGAACCGAAACATTCATAAGCTTATGCTTAACAACGTAATTATATAAAATAAATAAAATTGGGAATTTGCTAGCATGCCAAGCATGTGATGTGTAATGTGATCCTTGGTCAAGAGATTTACATTCTCTCTTGCTTGCCCAATGCAAATTTCTCTCAGTGTACGGGCCAGCTCTCTCCGACCATCTCGCTCTCGTTCCGCCGTTTTGCTTTGCCAGTGACTTTGCTTTGCTTTGGCGTAGAGAATGCTATAAAGCAGACCGCAGCAGTGGAATAGCAGCAAGTCGACTGCTGGCCGCGTAACAGTAAACACACCAACGAGCGGACGTACACGGAGCGAAAGAAGAAGTTGGCTACCACGAAAGAGTTATTGTTTGTTAGAAACACCAAGCGCAGCAGCAGCAGCAGCAGTACAAATATTATTGTGTGCCGTCCGAAGAGAACAGCTGAGCCACACGCTGTTTTTTAACGCTGTTCCGTTCTGCGGCACTTGCTGTTTGTTATCCGTATCCGTCGTGTTTCGTCGTCGTATTTGAACTCTCTTTTTGTTACTGTGCATATATTTTTGAAATCTCTGTGCTGCACACAGCGCAGGGGGAAAAGTGCTAGAATTAGCAGATCATCAAGACATCTGGCTAACCTGTGATTTCCAACACACCCGAAGGCAAATTGGCAACAAGTTACCACCGTAAGTCTCGTGTCGATCAACAAGTGAAGATGTTAGTTAAGTGTGGCAAAAGAACTGAACAAGAATTTATTGCATTTGCAAATATACATATGTACTATACCGATAGGAACGCGTTTTAAGAAAGTAATCATGCTTTTAATTTACGTGATGTGTGACTGTTATTTGTGATTCAATATAAGAAGATTAAGAAGATTAATAAGATTTTGTGAAATTTTCAAACTATGCCCAAGACAAATGTAGCCCACTGTTTTGGGGGTAGGGGATTTTCAGAAGCTTTGCTTTTGAGCATAAACCGTAATTAGAAGGCATTAAAAACGTGTGATTTGGAAATTCGTGAATTAAACCTTATAGGATTTCTCTCTCTCTCTCTCTCTGTGAGAGAGTGTGAGAACCCAAATTGAGTTTAAGAATTAGCTGAAGTTTCCATAATAACCACTGGCCAAGTGATTAGTTCACATGGTGGGTGGAATCCGTCTAGTCCAAACCATAATCCCCTGCCCAGTCTGATCTGATCCCGGAACCAAATTGAGTTTTGCCAAAGGTTTCAGCATTTTTCATGTGCATTTTTTTTTCATCTAACCATCGACGGGGAGCAGAAAATGTTTACCAAATTGAATTACACATTTTTATGATGTGCTGGTGCCTTGCTCTTCCCCCTTCCTCAAAGCCACCGCCACCCCGCCGCCTGACAGGCCTCAGGTGCTGTCCTGAATCTGGAAATCCGTGTGTCCGGGTGCCGAAGCCGGAATGGAAGGAGTCCACGTTTTCGAGAGCGGGAATGCATTTATGGCGCCGCCATTAGGGTGGACCAGTAAATTAGGTTAATTGTAGAAAGTAATCGAAAGCTTTAACAGCACCAAATTGCATATTCTGAATCAAGGAGACTGTATTTTTCCCACACTGCAAGTCACATTTCAATATGTAAGTGCTGCATTGAATATGTACATGTTCAACTTATAAATGTGTATTCTATATATATATATATATAGGCACATAATCTATAATCTGTTTTGTAATCACTACTGCTTTTTGCAACTTTATGGTAAAAAATACTTTGTAAATCCTTTGGTGTGCACCAAAATGAGCATGAATGCATAAGCAAACATAAGCGCTTAATTATGAAAACATACCGATTTAACTAGAGTCCTGGATTATAATTGACCGATTATTTGATTAAAAGGCATCCGAGGCATTCAAGAGCAACCAAATATTGTTGGCCGTTGATAACCATTGCTGGTTGCCAAGGTTTCCATAGTATTTGCAATCGGCTCAGAAGTGAAATGCTCTGTCTGAAATTCCGACTTAACTCCCCACCAGATAACCTGTTGCATTTCGCAATGGGGTAAACAATGGAATCACCTGTGCGCCCCCACATTTTGGCCTTCATATGGAAGCACATTCGTGCGCATTCATCTGGAAAATTGATGGTAAATTTCGCATTTAGTTTGATTCTCAATTGAATCAACAGTTCTAAGCCTACTGCTTACGTGTTTGTGCGATGATGATGATGATGTATAATGGTCTATCCACCTTTCGCAAATTTGCAATGGACAAGGAGGCGGTGCAAAGGTCTGTACATAAGTCCAGAATCTCAAGGGGTGATAAGCCTAAAAAAAAGGCAGACTGTTATATGTCAGATACTCGTAGATAGTTAGAGGGGTTTTTCAATGAAAAACTTAGAAGTGTTATTTTGCCTTCTGACACTTCACAATGAATATTCAGAAAAAAAAAAATGGGGAATTAACAAAGCAATATGATTATGATATGATATTATATCAATAGTTTTATTTATCAACATTCAGGTGTGCACTAATTTCTTGCCGCCAAAAACAAAGCCAATCAATAATTTATGTAGATAAGCATTTTGCTTATAACCATGCATTTTCATTATTGAATTGTCATTTTTTATCTTAGTTGAACCCAACTCCGCCTCCTCCGCGTAGATCGTGTGTCAGCCACTTGTCTTGTTTGACAGCACACCCAAGTGGCATTAGCATTTGGGGACTGAAACTGGAACCATTGGCCAGTTTGCCCAAGAGAATTTCTGGGATTGGTTTTGGGTTTCTCCAGTGCACCGCAGTGCACTCCTCTCGGGCCACCACTTCAGTTCACGGAAGGCACCACTTGGTGGGAGTCGGCTTGAAGTACGTGAGTTTATTTGGCTGAGCACAAAAATCAGAGACTCGAACAACACACAAGATCGAAAACAAAAAACAAAATTAAACAAAAAATATAATAAAATAAAAGAAGTGAAGTGAAGAGCAGGGTCGAGAGGAGAGGAGGGGAGAAGTGCCTAGAAATGGTCTGAAATGTGCATTAAACGCTTTGCATAGGAAAGCGACATGGACATGGTATGGGGATTGCGCCGGAGATTGACATTCCCATTCCCATTCCCGTTCGTATTCCTATTCCATTGGGCTACCCACTCCTATTTCCATTTCCCATTCCCTAACCCAAATCCCTACTATACCATTTTCACTTCGAGAATCGCAGAGAACACACAAAACACACATGTGAGAATGTGCCGGGTGTTGGGATTATTTTGTGGCCGGGTGAGGGGCCTTCAGGCCTTCAGGCCTTCGGGCAATAACAATCATTCGAAATGCGCCTTAAAATAGCAAACACCAAACACGTTGCTCATAATCTCCGATGCAATTGAGTGCTGGCAGCCAGCACATGAATGATAACTTTGTCCAGGCCCGCTGGAGTATTAATAGCCATTTCTAGTCCCTATTGAAAGCGAGCATGACGCCCGCTGCCATGCCAACCAGCATCCCCATTGAGCTCCTAACCATGGCCGACCAACCAACATCGTCCGAACCTGCAGAACAAAGCCGAAAAAACGTCTCTAAGCCACAGTCCAACTTCAGTTTTGGTTGTCGCCACCAGGTGTCAATGCTTTAAATTATGTTTTACATTTCCACCAAAAAACACATCATCAGCCAACCAACAACACCATCATTTGCACTTGTTGTTGGCTAATTAGCGGCGAGAAGTTTTTTCTAACACAGCAAAGCCCATCCATTCACCCAACCGTTTGTTCGAGTTAGCGAAGTTCAACTGTATGGCTTGGTGCCCGAAATTTTTGCCCACTCCTGGGATTTGGTCTTATGCATTTTGCAATTTGTTTTCCACCACGAAAGTAGCAGGCGCCAAAAACTCTGGGTTCGGAATAAAGGCCATAGATTCCGTGAAACCAAGGGGGTCTTCTTTATTAGAGTTTACGATTCGATGCGTTTATATTACCGAAATAAACCCTAATTGGACACATTGATGCTGCAAAACGCAACACACATTTGTGCTTTTGACTTTCCTCCTCCCATCGACGTTGATCTCTAAAAACCGGTTTTCCAGCCTTATATGCATACAAATCACTTCCTCTAAACAACGATTCAACGATTTCAGCGTCATTATACCGTCAATTAAAGAGTACGCCCCTAAAAACGAGAGTTTGACATATTTGTACATATGTAAACCCGTTTTGAACGAGGAACTATTTTAGTTAATAATAGGTATGTATATAACTACAGATTTCTAGCCAACAAAATGACTTCCGAAACAAATAATTAAGTAAAAAGTATTCTATAGAACTCTATTGTTTTGATAGCTAGATTAGTGCGCAGGTATAAAAAACTGAATATTTCCTCTAACACATTTTCTAGACACTCAACTTGAAAGCATTGTGGCATTATTTGTTTTCGCCTTCCTCGAATACTAAATCATTTAATAATGTTCCTCAATCAGATCAAAGCGGAATCCGTTCTTATTGTAATCTTCTGAAAAAGAGGTAAGCTCTTCGGGCAAATATGTATCTCATTGATAGATGGATGATATCTCCCATATAGTATAGCCATCCATACCAGTGGGTGATTATAATAATTATATTTACAACGAAGCGTTCAGTTCACAAGTCCGATGTTGCCCTTTTCCCTTCTCAAACTTTAAGTACACCTCCAACCAGATTGTACATATGTACATACATATATGTACATACATATATGTTTGTTCTCTTATTTGATCAGCTGAATGTTGGGCGTTCTCTTACTTTTCTCATTAGCAGCGAATCAATTACGCGCGTATCGCTGGGTGTTTAATCAATTCTCATTGACACAATTTAATTGAAGCGTTTGCTTGTGAAATAAAACGATCTGAGCGCCAATTCGTTGACGCCTCTCGTTGCGCATACCCATGTATTCACTATATGTTGTGAATGAATATACTCATATACTCATATGTTGTATATATACGATTCGATTCCGTTTATTACACACAAAGCAAACCGATTAATCTCAATTAGGGGCCAATTGGCTGAGCGAAAATGCTGGAGAAAACTTCCGTTGCGTGTGTAAACACTGGGAGAAAATCTTGTACGTTAGAACTGAAGAAGTGATCGTAATAATATAATATAATATAATAATAATAATAATAATAATAGCATAATATGATAACGTATTTATATTATTATTGTATATAATTAAATTATTTTATGTGTGAATAATTGTTAACACAATTGATATGTCTTTCTCTGAGTGTATCAATGGGAAGCTTGTTTGATAGTTGTTCGCCCATTAGCTGCACCTGTTCTACACGCTTGCTCCTTGTATTCTTTTTTTGTCATCTGTGTGCCTGAGTGGGCATGTCGTGAACTCGAGAAAGTACAAGTGTTTCCAGCACTTTGTTCTCTGGCTCCACTTCGTCCCGCCCAGAGATAACCGGCGATCGGCCTAATCAATAGTGCCGCGCCATCGGGGCCCTCTATCTATATATTTATCTTTCTATCTTTCCGAGCGTATGACTCATCACAGGCCCGACCGTTTGCCATTCCGGGTGCGATAAGGCCTAGAATTTGGTAGACCCGTTAATTGGTGCACAGAGAAAAAAAAATGATGTCATTGGTAAGCCGCATTCCTTGATACACAGTATCAAGCTGCTCTTCACTCCGAAGCCTTGCTCATTTTGAGATTGGCTTTTCAAGAGCAATTCTTTGAAGATTCATCTTTGATTCCACATTACATCATGGCGGAATCGAAATCTTCGAAAAACACCATTTACCGATGCGGACTTGAAAAGAAGATAATTTGGGATTTGGAACTGCGTTTTTTTTTTTTGGCTTTAGTCTTCCAATTTTTGCGTTATCTTATCTCATAAGTGACATGATCGTATAACCACCAATATTCCAGTTTGCATGCAAGTTTCTAGACAGACAGATTCGCGATATATATGTACATATATAGCACGTGCTTTTTGGCTGTATTCGATTCTATTATCTGGCCATTGCGAAAAGAATTTGCCAATCCTTGGGCGCATTCGGTTCCTTTGTCCGATCGCTTGGGGAACACTCCGGCTTTCCATTCGTGGTGGCCCGTCTTATCGTTTATAAAAGATAACACCATTCGACGGCAATAAGCCCAGCGAATCCCTTGTTTATTGACTTCTTATTCACCGGGCCCCGGTCATTAAAATGCAAAATTATAGGCGGCACACAAGCGTCTTATCGATGAACGGGTTATCCAAAAATAGGTTTCAACCATCCAGACAAATTGCGATTTGTATTTTATTGCATGTTGGCAAATCGAAATGTGCGCGAATTAAAAAGAAAAAAATTAAATAATAAAAAAAAACATAATTGTGAAATAACCAATTGTCACCAACTAACCCAACCAAACAACAGCCAGCACTTACCAACATTATCTCAGCAGCTATTTGTATTTGTTTTTTTTTTTTCACAAAAAATTGTTGCCCATGCGGCATGACGGCGCAAAATACATTGTCATTTATAAGAAAACATCAACGACAAATTGCGGAAACCACTCGGCAAATGCCCCACCGTAACCCGAAGCCCCAAAGACCGGAATATGGTGGATCGATCGATGGAGATTGGGCGATCTCTCGAACGCTCCAACTTGCTCGATATTCCGACGACTCAGAGAGAAAGTATCGCCACTTAATGCTCTCACGATAGCGTAGAGCCATATTGAATATGTGGAATGTCATGCGATGAGTTTGCAAGTACAGTGTAGCAAACTAGTCGAGTGTGTTTGTTTTTAATCACTTCTAGTCGATAATGTTAATAATGTAGTGGCATAATTTTAATGTTATCGCATTGGAAGTGTTGTAGTTCATGGAAAAGACTTCAGTTTTATCGAAAAGGTGTCTAAAAGTAGGCTACAACATCTTACAATAGGCGTACTACTTAACCAAGTAAAAATGTTAGAAGTTAGAAGAATACTTATGCCACCACATGGTAACCAAATTATTTGTTTAAATACATAATTCCTTTAAACTTTCTTTAGAAACTGCATTGCTAATACATTAACTTCCGTAGAAATGTTAACACAATCAATTCCTCTTAACTTTTGTATATTCATTAACTCATCCTGTGCAGATGGCCAGACTCTCATCCAGCTTTTCTCAGTTGATCGATGGCTTGGAACTTAGAGTCTGCTAAGTGCCATCGTCGGGGGTTTTGTACTTCTGGTTCTACCCCTTCTGCCCTCGATCCCAGACTGACTGCGTCAGCGGGCGGGCGTCAATTTATGGCACGCTTCGATGAAGTTCCATGGATGATGATGATGATGATGATGATGGGATGGAGCGTTGATGATGGGACGGGGCTTCCGGGGAAGCACTGTCTGAATGAAGACATATCCCCAGTGCACCAGCTGTACTCGTTCCCGCATTATCGATGCATAAATAAACGAGATGCCGAGGTTGTGCGATGCCACACGATCCACGATACGCGATCCGCGATCCGTCGAGCTATGCTTTTATTTTTAAAACTTGTCCTTTGATTATCGCAAGAACCGAACGATGACAACACGTTGGTGTCTCGCATTGCCGCATTTTGATGGTCCGGTCTGGCGGCTTTCGCACTCTGCTCCAATCTCCCAATCAAAGCACACACACCCGCTAAGTGATTTCCCTTCAAGATCACCAAATTGCATCAGTTTTTTTTTAGCGGTACAGGCAGAGCGTGCCTTGCATAACCAAGCTCCGTGCGCTGTGTGTCGCACCCATGATAAAGGCAAATCAAAAAAAAAAAAACAAAAAAAAGAAAAAATAGAACTATCTATACGATGGAGCCACTCGATCGAGTGGTCTATCGACCCCACCCCGTTCATAAATGCCTATGACTGTCATATAAAAATGACTCCAGCAATTCCA
This sequence comes from Drosophila melanogaster, assembly GCF_000001215.4. Lineage (NCBI taxonomy): Eukaryota > Metazoa > Arthropoda > Insecta > Diptera > Drosophilidae > Drosophila > Drosophila melanogaster. Next base: position 19,314,491 of record NC_004354.4, on the reverse strand, counting down.
GCTATCTGCTGCGATCCCAATTAGCAATTAGAGCATTATCTCCCCCGTCACCACCCTTTACCACGTTACCACTGCAAAGAGTCGTTAAAGGTGTGTCGCCGATTTATATGATATTGCCGATGGAGTCTGATACCTTGTAATTTGGAAAATCGCCGGATGGGCATATGTTGTCCCAAGTGATGTGCATTTGTAGATTCGTTAGATCGCTGGCATTGGTATGGGTTGAGCATTTAACGCCTGCTTTAGAACTTATAACGCATTGTGAGAGAGGTCTCAGGAAAAATAGGTGTTACCTAATGAAAAGTGTGGATGCCTTTTAATTTACACGATTTACTCAGCAATTTGCACTTTAAAGTGGTGGGAAATCGAAGTCAAGCACTAAGATTCTTGAAGTACCACAAATTAGGTACATAAATAAAGCGCTTAATAGTTGTAAGTAGTTAAACCCTTTACAAGTTGGTATATGGGCTCACCTGCAAAGTTGCTAATTTCTGCTGTTTCGACGAGAGCACCAACTAATTTCTTCGAAAAATGTGACATTTGCTTATCATTTAGCCTTGTATGTACATACAAGTATTTATTCAATTAGCACACTATCGAGTAGATCATTAGTCGCATTATAGGATGGTTTCAACAGCGCAAAATTCCTACTCCTTAAATATTAAATCAGTGAATACTACTATAGTAGGCCCAGTGTGTTCTGCCTTCAGCGACAAATTAAGGCCTGAACTAAAAAAAGAAACGACCCAGGCAGTGCCATTAATCAACGTCTTTGCCCTTTTCAGGATCAAATCTCGCCACAATGGAAAAATCCAGCTTAACGGAGAAGAATCACACCCAAGTGTACAATGACACAACGAAGCCAAAGAAGCCCAAGCGTCGCGACAAGAGCGATCTGGGTCCGGATTTTGTGGCGCCCGACGGGGGATGGGGCTGGGTGGTCTGTCTGGCAGCCGGTTTGAATAACGTAAGTGATATATAGCGTGGCCGAATTGCAGCAGTCTGGATGGTGCATAATAATCTCCCTATCCTCATCCTCACATTCCCGCACAGTTCTTCCTTTTCCCGGCTCTGCAGCAGTATGGCCTGATCTACAGGGTGCGGATGCAATCGCTGGGCTTCGATGCCAAGCAAACCACGACCATTGTGAACGTGGTGATGGCAATCTCCTCGCTAGTGGGTGAGTTTCACCTGGCCAACGTTCAATCGATTATGCATTTACTGATATATATATATATATACATTAAATTCTCCGTGCATAGGCATTGTCAATGGCGCCATGTTCCGGCGGTTCACATTCCGTCAGGTGGCCCTGACCGGCACCAGTCTGGCCTTCCTGGGCGTCTTCTTGTCGGCCTTTTGCACCACCTTCTGGCAGTATATCATCTGTCTGTCGGCGATATTTGGTATCGGTTTGGGTCTTGCCATGGCCGCCACCTCACTGGCGGTCAATACGTACTTCAAGCTGAAGAGGCGTCGTGCCACGGGTTTCTCGTGGACGATCACTGGCCTGGGACCCATATTCTTTCCGCAGGTGTCTACCGTCCTGTTGGGCTACTATGGTGCCCAGGGCACCATTCTGATCTATGCTGGAATCGCCATGAATGCCATTCTCTGCGCTTTGACCCTGCAACCCGTACTTTGGCATGTGAAGAAGCCCGAAAAACCAGTTCACAATACAATCGAGGGAATTGCCGAGACGGAGAAGCTGCAACCAGAACTTTTGGAGGCCAATGGCAATCTGTTGTCGCCCAGCAATGATCCGTGGAAGGATTACGAGTGCAAGTACTGTCAGTATCAGAAACGTTCTAAGCGAGGCCTTTTCTCGTCCCAATACCTCTTCAATGTCGATGATCCCGAGAGGCCGGGGTACGAGATCACCGAGCCAGGAACTCCCATGTTGGCTCGCGCCAATGACGGTTGGTTCGGGTCGAAGCTCTCCCTGACCTCGGAGAGCGCGGGAGGAGCTCGCTCTCGCACTCGTCAAGCTCTGATGCGTCAGGTTTCATCCAGAAGTCGTGAGAATCTCGATAGACTGGAACAGAATCGTCATGACCAGGGTCCAGACACTCCATCCGCTGCGGCCTTGTACAAGCCAAACTACTTCAATCGGGAGCGCGAGGATCTCGATCGCTATGCCAGCAAGACGAGCGTGTATTCTCGGCCTGGTCAGGATGAGCTGCTGCGCTGCACCTGTGCAGAGGACAAGGCACTGTTGCAAAAGACAGCCGAATCGCTTCAGGTGAACCTGTTCAATAATTCGGCCGACAACACGGAGGCCGAGGAGGAGGCCAAAAGGCGCATGACCTTCTTCCAGAAGGTGAGCAAGTTCTTTGATTTGGATCTACTGCGGGACTTTACATTTGTCAACCTGGCCGTTGGCATGAGCATCATGATGTTTGGCGAGATGAACTTCTCGGTGCTGACACCATTCATTCTGAACAGCTTTGGGTACACGGATACACAGATCTCGCTGGTGATGTCGCTGCTGGCCTGCATGGATATATCGGTGAGATTTCTCGCTCCGCTCGCCTTGGAGAAGGTGAAGCTGGATAACCGTGTGCTGTTTGCCTTCGGCATCCTATGCATCGCCGTGGGCCGCGTGGTTGTGGCCTTTACCGACTCCTACGAGATCATGATCGGCGTCTTCCTGCTGATCGGCTTTGGCAAGGCATTCCGCACCATCTTCTCACCGCTGATAATACCCAGTTACGTTCCGCTCAACCGCTTGCCAGCTGCATCTGGTCTGCAGCTCATCTTCAACACAATATTCTCGTTCGCCATGGGCCCAATTCTTGGTGAGTTTAATGTTAATTAGATTGTGTCTGAAACGTAAATGACCTTTACTATTTTCCTTAAAGGTATCTTGACGGAGGCCTACGGTTATGCAGCCACCATTCATACCATCAATGCACTCACCCTTTTGGCTTTACTCCTTTGGTTAGCTGAGTCCGTGGTGCGCCGCATTTTGGGTATACCCTCCAAAGGATTGGGCCAATAGAAGAGGCATTCATACTAATCCGATTTGAAATTGCGACGAGTGTGAGCTGAAAACCTTCGTCGGAACTGAACTACTTGCTATATGTCCATCCCAGTGTGCGAGATCATGGCTAACTTGGAGCTGTAGACATAACCTAGTCCATACTTCCCGATTGATGTGTGCGAATAGTATTAATTGAGCGTAAAGATACCTAAGAAACATATCTCTTAACTAGCTCATAATCACCCATCGCTACATAAAATTTACGGTCCATTTTTTTTTTTAGCTTTTGATACTCGTACTAGAATAATTGAATGTACTTAGTGATACGTTATAAGTGTAATAATATTGTTCTGCAGTTGATAAAGAAATATATATATGTATATTAGTTAGAAAAAAGTTAATGCACTATTGGTAAGGTGACTTAATTGAAATACACCATATGGTTTGAACATGTGAGTCAGCATATTTATAAAATGGGAAATTGAACTACTTTTGTGTGCTTCGTTTATACATAAATGTAGTGATTAGAGGGTAGGTTTAAAGGAAATGTTAAAGCATATCTCAATGTTTGGGGATGATTTCATGATGAGTTCATACTACATTTAGTATGCACTTTACTCAAAGATTACGTAGAAGAAATAAATATTTACCAGAAATTCGAGGGCTTGTTCAATATTTGTCAAGGTTCTAATTAAGATATCGGCCAGTTAAAAATAAATACAATCTCAAGTTTGTTTTGTTCTACAATATATGTGCAAATGCAGCTTGTTGAACTAGCTTATTAAGATTACTTACAATCTTTGTGTATGTAAAGTTAAAAACTGTGAGAAACTATTTTCAATAGCTATAGTCGGTGTTTTCCATTTGAGAACGATTTAATAAAGTTCATATAATAAATTTGCCCGTTGGTAGAATATGTGTAAACATTTTTATTTGCATATAAAGCTTAACAATAAACCAATAAATAGATAAGTAAATGTTGTGTACGTTTCTGGTTCGATATTGAATATTTAAAATGTATATTATTGTTGTTGAAATGTAAAATAAATACAAACATATTCGTTTGACTTTATTTGTTGCCAATTTATTTATTAGGGAAAATCATGTTAAATAATTTCATTGGTACGCACAAGGCGAACTTTGAAGGTTCCCCTAAAAGTAGACTTGAAAATTGTCAGCTTGCCATGTTCTGCACCATTAGCAAGAATTATTTTTATTTTTTACACCTTTTAAACTCAAAGTTCCACTTTAACTTTATCTGGAACACACTTGGCTAACTATATAAACTATATATTTTTGATGGGGAATAGGGACATTCTAAAACCATATCCATTTCTAGAGCTACAGAAAAGAAGAGTATAAAATAAAACATCTTTTAGGGTTTTGTTTTTGTTGAATCAACATTTTATTTATACATTTAATGACGTTCGAAAAGACGCATTTGCCAGAATTTTAGAATTTTAGCTGTGCAATTAGAACTAAACGTGATTTTCCATTGAATTTTTTATGTTCCGCAAGAACGTAATTACGTAATTTGTCAAATCTTACATTTGGTTTATTGCGATAAATGTCTTTAGATCAATTAAAATCTTCTCAAATCGTGTTAACAATCTTCTTAACCTTTCAACCTTTACGTGTCGGTAACTGTACGTATGTGTGTTTGCTTGTTTTTTCGCCATTCGAAGCTTCACTGTGCACCGCACTTCATAAACTCTGCGACATCCGCCAAACCGGCGATTCTAAAATTCGAATACGGAGCTTATCTTTGGCGGTGGGGGCAGGTCTCAAATACTTATGTATATTCGCCGATTATATGACCATGTCGTGGACATCGTCACTGGGACGACAAACACAACTGCTGTTGCCGCTGTTTTATTTGCGGTTCGACACACCCACCTTGGTCTTTGTACCCCGGTGGCAAGTATCGAAATGAAAAATGGAGAATGCCAAATTCCAGGTAATCAAGCTATCGGCGAATTGTAAATGGCACAAACGAACAAATTCGCATTCTGACCACTACAGATGGATGATGAGGAGCAAAGGGCGACTACAAGCCCAATCTTTATTGGTACAAATATCGATATCAATATATCAAAGCGATTTCGTAGTTTTCCAGTCAATATCATAAGTTAATCATTCGAAGCACCTGCAGGGTACGGTAGGTTATCCCTAAGATCAACGGACAGAAAAATATGAATTAGTTCGCAAGTATATTTTTAGCACTTGACACTGATAATCGGACAGATGTCAGAGCAGAAGATCCCAGATACACCGACGAAATAATCCCATTTAGAGCAGAACCTTTCACTTAGAGCGCCCAGTCCTCGATCTGGTCATCACCGTCATGCGTCACGGGCTCCAACGGCCTTGAAGTCAAATGCATACTGCCCATATACTGCTCATATACATATGTGACTAGTGGGACTCCTGGTTAGAGTCTGGTCTCCGTTCCAGTTCCAGTTCGAGTTACAGTGACAACCTGTCAGCTTCGGGCTAAAACCAAGGACTTAACACGCCTGTCACTTGCCGGCCAACTATGCGCACTTCCTGTAGGCAAAGTCTGCTGGGAGAGACGTAAGACGCACAGTGGGCAGTGTGCTGGTGAAAAGGACTCAAAAAGTGCTGGAATTATATCCTGTTCCATATTTTCGTGATATTCAAAACATTCATCTCATATCTCTGCCGAAAGTTTGACTTGAAAAGAAGGAGCATTATGTATGTACATACATAAGTAACGAGTGGGATGAGCTTAGGAAATTTTTATTAATTTGGCCTAGAGCTAAATGTTTTTTTTTTTTTCGAAACCAAGGCTAGAAAACATATGTAGTAGCAGTAGTTCAAGATCGTAATCGTATTAAAAACGCCATTCTAATTGGCCTAGAAACCGTATTCATAGACCAACGCCAAACGTTTCAGGTTTTAGGGAATTCCACCATCGTTTGCTCGCTTTAAATTAAAATGGCTAGTTCGGCGGCTGATACTCGTGAATATTGTGTTTTCCAATTAATCAAATCACACTTTGCCCCACGGTGGCGTTGTCGGTCGATGGCAAAATCAAATTCTAATCGTCGACGCTATCATAATGTATTTATGAGTTGTGTTATTTGTTTTTGGTTTTCGCGTACCGTGCGTATACGTAATGCGCTCAGTACGGAGTTATCTGTGTGTGCGCCGATGTCCGTGGGTGTGTGTGGTGCATATGTATGTATATACATACATATGCCCATATTTGCCGCTGATAATCGGGTCTGCGACGACAAAACTAATTACAACAACAGTAAAGCAAATACAGTGGTAACACGGAATAATGCCCTTATCAAAAAACGCGGCAAGGCGGCGCAACAACAAATGCAAACACAGGCGAAAAAGAAAGAAAAACAAAAAAAAAAAAATTGGGAAGATGAGGCGGAGCGAGCAGGAGCAACGGTAAAGGTGAAGCTACAGCCGAAGCTAAAGACCAAAATAACACGCACACAACGACAAACGGGAGAAGTGGAAACAAACGGCGAGCGGGCCATTGCATTGATGTGTGCCAGTGTGTGCGTTGTGTTTGGCTGTTTAATACTATAATTCACAAAATTGTTCAGTTCAGTTCGCGCTGGTGAACGTAACGGAAAAGTCGTCGCCTGTTGAATATTTACATTAGTTCTATATATGTTTTTATACAAATATATATATTCTATTTACTTGAATTGTTTTTGTCGCCGCCGCCGCTCGTTTCGTTTTGAATTCTTCATCTTCTTCTTTTAATTTTTTTTTTTTGGTGCTTTTGTTTTTGTTATTGTTTTGTATCTCAACTTTACTGCAGCATAACAACCACAACAACAACAGACGACGAAGGAGAGGGGAAATCATTTACAAAAATAAAACGTACGGCCCAAATACATAAATATATGTACATATATTTATATGTATATATATATAGTGTGTGTGTGAGCGTTAGCATTTGTATTTAAGTTTAGTAGCAATTAGCACTAGAGCAGCAAACTAAATGATATATTTTTTTTTACCCGAAGCGCGCGCTTTTCGCGAGACACGTGCGCCATACTGAATAATATGTGGGGCGTATGTAACGCAAGTATCTGAAAGATACTTTCTCGAAATGGATGTGAACTTCAAAAGACGTTTTTCGAACACCTTCGCCATGTGATTACAACTCACCAAAATCACTTCTAATGGTGAAATTACCGGTAAAAACAATTTGATATCAGATAGTCAAATATTCTTGGAATTCCCAGTGTACATATTTTACGTGTGTCTTATCAAAGTTTGCGAGTTTCAAGTTTATGATTAACAAAAAATCAGATACCTATGGTGCAATACATCATTTGTAATGAAGGTCTTTTGGAAATCTAGTTATTGCAAGCAATTTCACCACTTCATTATTATATATTCAGATATATTTTATAAAAATAGTCGGTTTATTGTGAAATGTCGACGACGACATGGGATGAAATAATTTTGAGCGTTACGTATCATTTCGATAGCGGTGCATACGTGCTGTGCTATTCTCCCGCCAATCAATCAATCAATCGAATATCAATCAAAGTGGCTACTCCTCTCAAACGGAGCGATTTCGCCTCATAGATACAAATGTATGTACGTATGTATGTAGAGCCACAAACCGTGGCAAACAGTGGCTACCAAAAGGCAGTCTACCGGCCGTAAATGTTTTTACGGCATCATCTCCATTCCCGACATCTTTGTTAGGCCAATGCAAATACTCCTTTATGGTGTGTGAATATAATCATCATACCCCTTGCCTGATGGGTCGGAACGGAAAGTGAATGGTGGGAGGGGGGGGGGAGGGGGGGTAGTCATATAATGCGGAAAGCTCTAATTATACAAATGTTTGTGTTTGGCTTTAGACGGCTCTTGATCGCCTTAAACGACGCGTGTTAATCAAGCACTTGAGGCACCTGGAGTACTTAGATGGCTTTTCCGAAACGCTAATCTTAAATCTTGAATTTTGATACTAATGAATGTACATACATACATATGTGCGAATAAACCAAGTAAAAAACAAACATTTAGGAATGTTAATTATCCTCAAGTTTCTTTGTGGAAAGTGATAAAATCAGGAAACGACAGTTAATCAGCGGTCAAAGTTTACACATCGAATCGATTCACAATTAGCTGATTATAAAAATTGTATGATTTCATTACGCAAAAGCACTACAGTGGTTTAAAGTATTATTATTTGATTATTTATTGTTTGAAAAACAATGAGTAGCAGCTGTTCATTCGATTATATTTGATGTGTGTCAACTAAATATGTATATCTGTTTCATCTCTGTAGCCTTTCCAGTCATTGTGCAACAAATGTAATTATTCACATGAAGATAGACTTAATTGAATTACGTGGGTACAACAAAAAAGATACAATTGAAATAATCTGATTGGTTAATCTGATAAACGAATTTCACTGGATTTCCAAACAAATCTCGCAACAAGAACTAGTTTCGAATCATGATAATTCAATTATCCCATTCAGTTATGCATGCTCATAACTCACACCACAAGATGGCAATTAAATATGCATCTTAAAGTGCGTTCTTTTCTCTGCGTACTTTTTCCTTCTTAGGTGCAAAACCTTATCACTTATCACGTGTGTCTTGTCTTGCCGTTATGACCAATTTCTGCCATGTGCCTGCTGATGGATGGATGGATGATTGGCATTGAAATATTCCACAGTTGTGGTCATAATCATATCCACTCTTGCTTCGATAACGCAACGAGCTGATTTACTTGGACTGAAAAAACTGAAAGCTGAGGTCAATTAGGCCTATTATATGCGGTTATATCGAGTACCGAAACACACTTCGATTGATAAGCACTCGTCGCAGAGTCAAAAGTCTGATCCTACCCACTGTGTGTTTGTTTGGCATGCATAGAAATGTGTATGTTGCTGATTGCCTGGCAATTAAAAAGCACTGTAAAATTGCTATATGAACAGCGTTTTACTGGCCAACTAACTTGTTCCGTGTGGCGCGACCTTTAGTACAAGCCGCATACCGCTTTCTTAGTGTATCCGCCTACGAGTATAAGGCGAACTTTGCCAGCGAGTCTTATCACTTGCCCCCATATATTTTTGCAGTGGTCATTCGCGGATCGGGTTCGTTTGGGTTCGGTTCGGCTGGGTTCGGTTCGGTTCAGCTGCTGGAGCAGCTGTCGCCAGACCACTGGTGGCCATTCGGAGTGCGATAGAGCAGTGAGTAAGTGGGACAGTGGGTGCTACGAGAAAAACTCGAACACAATTCCATAAACATTGTTTGTTGCAATGATGTGCGGAGTGGAATTAAATATATAGTTTAGTTTAAAAGGAGCAATGAAGCGACATTGCAGTTGTAGTACAGTGATTCCGGCAATTGATTGTGGTTGTGTAAACCCTTGTGTGGCGGATATAACCGAGGTGCTACAATCTAATTAGACGATATCGGCGCGGGCAAAGGAGTGCGCCTTATCACATGGTACCCCCACCCCCACCGCCACCGCCATATGATCTCATTTAAAGCCCCACATGCCGACAGGCCCTGATACATGTCATACATTCATACATATACATATGTATCTCGATGATTCGGTGCCTTTGTCGCCCAAGTTGGCTCAAGTATTTACGATGGACACTTCTGACTTCTGGTCAGCAAACTCTCGGATACGGGTTCCGAATTCGAGAAAAAAGCAAATAAAGTTCGTAACTTTTGCTCTCCGAAATGAAATCGCTGGCGGTCGCGATAAGGCGGCGCTCTCCCGACCAACCAACCAACCAAACAAACTGACTAACTAACCAACCAAACGATCATCATCATAATCATCGCAAACGACAATCGAACCCATTGACGTTTTGATGAGACGTTGTTGGTTGGTGTTACCGTTTTTATATAATGGGTGCTAAATCGATACTATTTACATACCTGTCGCTTTTAGGCAGTCACGTTTCCAGGCCTCCAAAAATTTCACCCGCCCGCCCTCGAAAAAACTCAAAAATATCAAATCGTTTAGCACACGATGAGTGAGAGTTGCCAAAAATATTACGCAGCCCGATTGATCAGTCAGTCGAGGTTGTGGCTTTCGTCCCGCCGCCTCGCAACATCTTGTTCCGATCTAAACAAAAAAAAGAAAAAAAAAATTAATAAAAGTCCAATCAATTGAGGCTGTAAACGGCTGTCTGGCTGCCTGTGTAAAAAGTTCAATTATTGCTTAGTTTTATTTCCTTTATTCTCTAGTTAATATAAAATTACATTTGAAATATTTTCATGAGAGCGAACACTTTAAATGAATAAGCAATGAATGTGCAAAATGAAACTGAACTCAGCATGCCGAAATAAATAAAGTGATGTTTAATACAAAACTAATTTAGATTCTAACGATTCCACTAACGAAGTTTGCAATCTTCCCGCTTTTCAATGCACAGAATTGCAATCACTGGTTCCAGCATTTGATCGCACCCATCAATCCGATTCGAGCAGTAATGCAACAACCGGTCAAGAGCCCGCAGCGCTAAACCAATCCAAGCCCCACGCTCCAAGTTCCAAGCCCACCTAATCCTAGTCCAGGACGCCTAGCCGTATACACAGTTCCAAGATGACCGATAATGGGAACAATCATAACAACAACAACAACAACAACAACGATGAGGCACTCAGACTGAGGCTACCGGAAGAGCAGGCAGAGCAGCTGCTGCCCAAGAATGGATCAGCCGGCCAGACCAAGATAGCGCCACCTACGCATACTCATTCCATAGCCGCCGCTTCGGTGCCACAGAAGGTACCAGCGAAAAAAAAGCGAGACAAGAGCGATCTGGGTGAAGATTTTGTGGCGCCCGACGGCGGATGGGGCTGGCTGGTGTCCGTCGCCAGTGGCGTTAACATTGTGAGTGACCATCGCATTTACTCGCCTGTCTGCACATAGATATTCACTCATGCCTCTTTTTCTTCATTCCCATTCCCATATCCATTCTCCACGCCAGCTAGTGACGTTCGCATTGGCCCAGCAGTTTGGCATCCTTTTCCGCGATCGCATGGCTGGTCTAGGAATCTCCAGCTCCGAACTGACCACCATTATCAACACACAGATTGCTGTATCCGCATTTACAGGTGAGACGATGAAAACCATATATACGAGATTATAGAGTGATAGATACAGAGAGATATTCAAAGCCATGAGCAGCCGTAACTCACATTTGTATGTAGTCCACGTAGTGACGAATCGCAACGAGGGTGTGACTATAAGATTTATAATATCGCACTATATCACAATTTTTTTACGATTCTCTGATGAAAAAAATCGATAGTATTTTAAATTGAGTAAGTTTTGAATATTAAATATAAATAGTTCACATTATGAAGCCAAAATACTACTTCTTCACAAATTTAAACTACGTGACAACAATTAAATATTAATTTCTTAATCAAAGGTCTGCTGAACGGTCCGCTTTTCCGACGCTACACATATCGAGTGGTGGCCCTGGTGGGATCCGTGCTGACCTTTCTGGGTCTCTTCTGGATGGTGTTCGCCGACACCTTCGCCGTCTACATAATGAGCTTCTCGATCTTGTACGGATTCGGACGAGGACTGACGGTATCCGCATCCTCGCTGGCGGTCAATACATACTTCAAGGTGAAGCGACGCACTGCCACAGCTTTTCAGTTCGGAGTAGCCGGCCTGGGACCAATTGTGTGTCCCTACTTTGCCACCTACATGCTGTACGAGTTTGGTGTCCAGGGGACGACACTACTCTTTGCCGGCGCCTCACTGCACACCATCGCCTGCTCGCTGATCTACCAGCCAGTCAAATGGCACGTGGTGAAGCGAGATCGCGATGCGGAGGCACTGCAGCAGGTCCAGCCACTGGCAGAGCGTGAGGATCAGGACGAGGATATTATCAAGAATGTTGTAGAGCCGGAAACCCCGGTGCTGCCACGTGCCAATGACGGTTGGTTTGGCTCGCGGGCCTCGTTGAACAGCGTGGGCACTCGGAATCGACTGAACACCTGGGAGAAATCGGACAGCAATGGCCACGTGGAGCTGAAGAGGCTAAGCAGTAAGGACTCAAATCCGGGACGCCAGCTGCGCAGCATATCCGTGAGTCACAGCATTAAGGAGGAGGAGGCCACTGGCTACAATTCTGACCACGAAGTGCAACACACCGAGCTAACGGAGAAGGAGAAGCAAGAGCTGGAGGATGAGAAGGAGCGCCAGCGCCGCAAGAAGCTGCCATTCTACATGAAAGTGGTGATATTCTTTGATATGGATCTGCTGAGGGATATCACGTATGTCAACCTGGCTGTGGGCATCACACTGATCAACTTTGTGGAGATCAACTTTGCCATCCTGACACCCTTCATCCTAAGCGATTTGGGTTTCAATAAGGATCAGATTGCCCTGGCCATGTCCACGCTGGGATTCTTCGATCTGGTTGTTCGATTCCTTATACCCCTGATCACGGCCAAAATCAATCTAAGCAACCGTACCTTCTTCGTTGTGGGCATTTTGGGCATGTGCATTGGCCGCATGTTCCTCTCGATGACCTCCAATTTCTACGTCATGATGGCCATCTTCCTGTGGCTGGGCCTTAACAAGGCCTTCCGCACGGTCTTCTGGTCCCTGATCATACCCAGTTATGTGCCCCTGAAGAGATTGCCGGCGGCAGCTGGGCTGCAGCTGCTGATGTCCGGCACCTTTTCGATGATCTTCGGACCGCTGATTGGTGAGCAATAGATATACATAGACCAATATAATTGCAATTTCTAATCTTCTAATTGTGTAACCCAACGATCATCCAGGCTTAATCCGGGATCACACCAGCTATGCGGTGACCCTCAACCTGCTGAATGCCCTTTGCGTGATGGCCTTTGCCGGCTGGTATCTGGAAGATTTCATCCGCGCGCGCAGCCGGAAATCGCCACCGGTCAAGTCAATCAACTGATCAACATACGATGGCGTAGTTTTACTCAGTGCCAGCGAATTCCAGGACCAACACCGTTCCCCCATCCATCCTAACTTTAGCAAAATGTTATTCTTGTTATCGCATTTGCCCAGTGCTTTTTTTTTTATCTGTATGTTTATGTAAACTATATTCAGCGTGTACATTGTGTATATACTTTTCGAGTGTAGCAAATTGTATTAGATATTGATAATTGTTAAATAATATGCGTAAGCTGCCAATACTTAAACCTTAAAACAAGCGTTTCATTGAATGTTATCTTCGAATGTTATACCTAAAGTTATCTAAGATCTATGCGACAATTTATAGCGTTTGAAATATTCTAAACCATCGGACAACCACAGACTGTCAATTTTTCTTGTGGTGCGATTCGTTACTACGTGGCCCTGGTAAACGATCAGTCTCAACATTATATGATCCAATCTCTTGTGGCGCAGCAATAAAGTCGAATTAAAATCTGTTTGTCCATCCGTCTGACAGCATCCAAAGTTCAACATCTAACAAAAATCTTATGACACAACGGAAGAAAGTCCAACTGAATTGGAAGGAGCACGTGAATATCACGAGTCTACTCATCATAACATCCAAATCAATGATCAATGACACTGAGAATTGATGCGGAAAAAAAAATTGAACAAACACTGGTGGCAAGTTGACTTCTGAGAATTTATATTTATACCCGTTACTTGTAGAGTAAAAGGGTATACTAGATTAGTTGTAAAGTATGTAACAGGCAGAAGGAAGCGTTTCCGACCATATAAAGTATATATATTCTTGATCTGGATCAAATTCTAGAAGGTTGAGATTCAACATACTGATTCTAGAAACAAAGACGCAGCGCAAGTTTGTTGACAAACCGTACAAAACTGCCGCGCCCACACTTTTGAAAAATGAGTTGATATCATTTCACATTTTTATAAGTCTCGTAAATTTCTATCGATTTGCCAAATAAAACTTTTTGCCACGCCCACTCTAACGCCCTAGGCCGTTGAACCGTTCACGTCCACACTTTGAAACAATTTGTATATTTTTTCTCATTCTATCTCATTATACTGAGTAGGCTGAGCACTTGACTAATGAACATCGGAAGCTCGGAAATAAATAAATAAATAAATACCTAGATATAGATATCCAGATATAACGGCGTGAAAGGTTAAATCAAACCTTTAAAACATATTAGATTTGATTGAAACTGTTATCAATGCAAAACACCCACACTGAATGGATTTGTAAAATTATTTGACCAAACAATTAAATTTGCAAAATTTGACGCGTGCTAAAGAATAAACCAGTTTTGGTCGATGACAACAAAACATACAACAATGAATGGGTTAAGAACCGGGAATCAAAATGATATGTAACTCCGCGCCAGCGGAAAGTTACAGGCTCAAAAAAAAGTGTTTAAAAACAATCTCATAACGAGGCGATCAGGTTGAATGCACCGCGGTGCTTATCAAATAGATCGAGAGGAAACATACTGAAAACATATGCAAAAATCGGGCAGGAAACTCGGGCCAAGTTCACTGTCTCTACCAAGTCAATGGCAAATAAATTTGTCGCAGTCGGTTTTTGTAACCACGAGTATTGCTGTCGCCATCAGCGGAACTAAATGGAAAAAAAATCTGAGTGAATCAAACCAAATCGACCAGCTTGGGCATACCGAACACTCTTTTCATTTCAAAAAAGAAAAAAACCAATTAAATCCAAATTAACTTATTATATATTGTATGTATCTAAACATATAGTGTAAGTACTAACAATTTTTTAAGGTGTTTCGTGTGGGTCAGTGATCCATTGCGCGCATAGTGGGTGGTAATCCATCTTTCGCACAACTGAACCTTCGCCCTACTAAATCCTCTTTTCATCAGAGATAAACGAAGGCACACATATAAAGCCACCCACTTGTGGGCATCCCACCCACAGAGAGTAGGTGGCGTAATCAACTGAGCAACAAGTGGAAACAGGAAACAGGACTCAGCAGCTGTGCTGCCCATCTAGCCTTTTTATAGCTACAATTTCAATACCATATATGTTGGTGTACGATTTGTTATTATTTAAAATAAAAATTTTTTTTTTAAATATAAGCTCAATAATTCATTTTGGTAATGTCAAGTTTGACCCTAAAATTGTGCGAAATTAGATTTTACACATATTTTTTTGCCAATTATAGAAAACGGGCCTGTTTTCTAGAAACGTTTAAAAAAATTCGAGTTTATTTTGCAAGTCCTAACAAAATAACTCACTGCACGGATGTGTGGCGCCAGGACTGCCTAGTTTGTTCGAGATCGGGTCAATAGACTGTTAGCAGGTGTGTAACCAATAGGGGTGGTTTAGTGGCAACATCGTACAGCAAATCAACAATCTGTTGCCGGCAGTTTCAGCTTCAGGTACTCGCATGCAAATGCCACGTGGTTGTGTGCGGTGTCATTGCCCCACTTCTCAACTATCCCCACAGGAACTCCAGCAATTATCGATTATTTGTCAATCTTTTGGGACACCGCCGTGACCTTAGATATACAGTTTAATATCCTTAATTAAAAATAAATACCAATGTTGGATAAAAATGTACACATGACATACATGATTTGCAAACAAAAAGAACTAACAAACAAAATCCAGATACAATATTTAAAATCTCCTGATCTCATTTACGAGGGCGCACTGTTATCACTCTTTAACAAAGACGCAACAAGTTAACAGAAGAGAAAAGAGTGAGCGAGAGTAAAGAGCGAAGAGCTGAAGAGAGAGCTGGCTCATTTGCGCAACTGCAGCAGCGTCAAAAGGCCAAGTGAAGAACGTAAAGAGGAGAACGAGAGGAGAGGAAGAGCCTGCGAATGCAGCGCAACAACTGCAGACAAAGAACGAATGTAAACAAAGAAGGAAGGCGCATTGTTTGTAGATTTTGGCAAGCGAAGTAAGCGACTTCTCTCACTCCACGTTTTATTTCTCTTTCGATCGGCATTAGAACGCGATCTTGAAATACTGCAACACCGACACACACACACACACACACACACACACACACACACACACACACACACACATGGACATGGGGACTCTCTCTGAATGAAACGACACTGTGGCACAGTGGGCCCAAATGTAACCACTCTACTCCAATTTCATTTGAACCAGTTCCGATTTTCATTGTTTAGTAAGAGATCGGCAGGCTAAATATATCTAGTATCAAAAAACCGATAGTAATTCATAAGTTAATAATAATTAGTAATTCCCACCTTGCAGCCTTCTAATTTTTCGCGTTCTTTACAAAAGTGTGATCAAAAGTTCTAGAAATCTGGATCACCAATACCCATTGCTAGCTAGTTAACCAATTAATTTGGCCCACTGTGCGACGACGGTAACGGCGACTGAGACAGCGGCAGCGACGGGACGGCAAACGGCGACGGCAGTCAGTGTTCAGTATTCAGTATCGATTGAACAGCCGCGCGTAGCTCATCGAAATCGAGGAAGGAAGAGACGCGACGAGAGAGCGAGCAAGACGGACAGGCGACCAGACAGAGACAGCGACAGCAGGGAAAGGGAGACCAAGACGGAGACCGAGAAGGAGACATTGAGCGCCTGCCGCCCCCTCTTTTGTAATAAATAGCGCTGTGCGAAGCGACCACACTACCAAACGGCAAAAGTCCGCTGAGAGCGACGCAACGCAGGCCACAAAGGCCCGCCCCCCTCCCCCCTGCGATAGACACAACAGAACAGGAACAACTATTGCAACAACACTATCACACACACACACACACACACACACACCCGCAGTCAACAACACCCCCCTGAACGAAAGGGAGAACAGTGAAACAGCTGGAACAAGAAACCAGAAAACAAAACAGGCTGACAAAACAAATGTCAAAATTAGCGACTGACCAAAGGGAATTTTAATCAAAAGTTAATACGAAAAAACCAACAAACCACCACGCGTTTCTCCACCAAGTGCCTTAAAAGAAAAAAAAAAAACAGAAAGAACATAACAAACAAACACCGATTCAAATGAATTTAAATAACAAATTCCAATGTGATAAAGCTGAAATAATCGTAAAAACCTAACAAACAAGAGTTCACGTCTGTTCTTTTTTTTCGAATTTTTTTCGTAAGTGTGTTGTCTAAAAATCAAAGAAATGGAAAAATATAATTAGAACATCAGAAACAACAAACCCCACGGAGACGGCGGGCATAAATTAAGAAAATCGAAAAACACAAAGCCACAACGTAAAAAAAGTATCCATAAATCTATATGTGTGCTACACCTCATATATAGAGACCTAAAATAAAACCAAAACAAAAACAAAGCAAATCCAGGAAAAGCAGACAACCGAGGAGAACTCAGCACAGCACAGCACAGCACAACAAAGCAGAAATGGCAAGCAAACAACCCAGAAAAGTGGCGCCCGACGGTGGATGGGGATGGGTCGCTTGCTTTGGCGTTAGTTTGGTCAACGTAAGTTCAAATTTCCAGTTCTTAGTTGCCAGTTCACTGATTAATACTAAATAGATTCACCCAACGACACAACATTCCAATGCCAATTAGCTAATACGTATTGGCCAAGCTTTTATCAAGCAATTCCCTTCGGCCATCTCACTTACTTTCCCCATTTGCACTTAGGATAGGTTAGTTCCAAAAGCCCATGGCATTTCATAGTTGTATATTTTTATATGGCTCGTGGTAAACGTGTTTTCACATCGACGATAAGATTCAAATGAAATATGACGAAACTCAATATGCTTCTGGTCCTACCCGCATTCTCACATGTTTGTACACGGATTTATGATGGCTACCTGTAATATTCGTATGTTTGGTGTAGGGGCGGCATTTAGACCATTTTCATTAATAATAAATCGTCAAATGGACGTGTTTTGGTCAGCAAAAAGGGGAAGAGGTTATTGGAAGGGCGATGTTGGTGTTTATCAAATTTCAAACGCCCTTAAAATCACTGCATATCTGGTCATTAAAATGCTCGCAATACTGAGCTTGTAATAAAACTTAAATGAAATAGACCGTTATTTACTGACTGACACGTTTAGGCCGCTGTGCTTTAAGTCAATAAATCACAGTCTAAATGAGCACTAATACCGTCAGTTTTAGGTTTTTACTAATTAGTAGCATTTTCGAGGAATATTTCGTTTCGAACATATGCATTCTCTTTTATCCTGAACCTGCTTCTATGCATTTATGCATCTGCGCACTGGCATAAAACGCCTCTTTGGCCAACAGCTACAGCTGCAGCTCCCGATTTAAAAAGGGATCTGACAGAGCAGACAGAGAGCCGTGTATGTGGAGTAGAGAAAAAGGAGACCCCGATCATGGCCAAAGAGTTTGCTGTGGATAAATGGGATCGCATCTGGCTGGCGGTCACGCACCCGCCGCGTGATCTCGAAAATGCGTCTCAACGGAGGTGGTTTTTTTTTTTTTTCCACAATTTATGTAGTTGGCTGCGGTGGACTCCTTATATGCCTACGTGCTACATTGTTTCTCATTCATTTAGTTTTATTCTGTGCCCCTTGTTCTTGCTGTTTGCTGTTGCACAAATCTGGCTGTGAAGTGTTGGAGGTGATGGCAGAATAAAGAATCAATTGACACACTTCCTTAGATTTTATATGCACATACATATGTACATATAATGGGTTTTTGAAAAGATTTTTGGAATATTCCCAAAGAAAACACTCACCTTGACACATATTTGTGTGTTTGATGGTGAGATCATCATTAACTGAGCGTCGTGTTTTGCTTCTTTCATTGCATTTGTGATCCAATCGTTTATTTCTTGTATTCCATATGCATTCAAGGAACAAAGAAGTTATATATGTACATATGTATCTATATCAAAACAGACAAATTCACTGAAAGTAAGAATATGAATATTATATATAGAATATTTCACAATCGCGACACATCAATGGCGCTTTACCTGTCGAATGTCCACTATCTATGGGCATGACTCATGGCGAACTTGAAGTAAACGACACGAAATCAGATCATGTCAATTATGTAATGGTCCTGAAATTACCTTCTTTCCATATTAGCGATAACAAAGCGACTTGCTAATTGAGTCGAGACGATGTGCAATTACAAATGCTAATGCTTGTGTGTGGCCAAGCGAAGATCTCGAAATTATTGACAGCAATGGTACCATTTCCCATTCCCAGTTTCAGTCCAAGTCTCCCATGCAATGATTATGCGTGCTCAGTGTGAAGGCAATGATATGAGCATTATAGGTGCTTATATCATCTGGGTGCCGCCGACTCTGAAAATAATCAACGGCACTGATGAGAGGGGGTGGGGGGGTATATGGTTAGGATGTGAGCACACATTGAGTGCCAATGGCTCGGCCATTGAAGCCAAATGCGTTGTGACAAGTTTGTGCGAGGGCGGTTTTAATGGTTTCAATGTCTCAACATTACATACAAAAGCAAGCTAACAAGTAAAGTATCACATATATAAACTGTAAGAAGTAATTTTATCACGACTTGTACTTGTAAAGTGTTAAAACCTCACAATACTTGCACCACAAAATATATCTATATATATCTTGAACACTTTCTTTGTCAAGTTTCAAGTAGGGCCGATCGTTCTTTCTGGTTACTAATCGGCCAACCCACGATGCCCTCTTCCAGTCAATCCCCACCCAACATTTGTTGCAACAAAAGCAAAACACTAGAAGAAAAAAAAATAGCACCCATCAGAAACGCGCCATTTGCAAAACAAATCGAGTGTTTGCCACGGAATTTGCCTTTTGTATTCGGTCGCATTGAATATGTACTTGTGAAGAGAAAGCCCAAACTCATAACACTTTGGGTTGGAGCCTTAGGCTCAAATACAGGCAAAACATGAGAATTCCCAAAAATATTTCGCCATAAATGTGCCGCATCCTTGAAACTTCAATGACATCAGGAGGGCACAGTTCACACGACCTTCCAATAATTTCAAGCAAAAGAAACATATCTTTCTTTGTCTTTAGTCATCTTACAATCAATCGATTAAAACTGGACGTGCAAATGTATCCCATGGAAACAGGCAGATAGATAAGATATTGATGACCCACATGGTCACACGACCAACTTGCCAGAGAGAATTCTACTCCGAAATCTCGAGTAGTTCGCTTGTCCCAGAAATTTGGAGCACTCGTAAAGCTATTTGAGCTTTGGGCACAATAGAATGAGAGGTGCATTTTGGCGAAAACAAAATCGATCATCCTCGAAAGGGGAGCAGGAATATTGGGGTTAGATCGCCTGATATGCCTGATATGCCAATCACTCGGTTATGTGTACGCTTCGATTCGATTATAGGTTAAGTTTGAACGATTACTAATCGCAATCGCGTCTTTTGTTTGTTTTCGCTCAGTTATTGGGTGCCCACTATCTTCGATCAGGCACACGTTTAATCGCTTTTAAATCATTTACGAGGCAAATTAGCACTTGAACCTTATACAACGCGGCAAACCAATTGAAGAGAAATATGTGCACCATAAACCATGCCGTTTTGAAGCTGCTCAAAAACAACATGAGTCTTACTAAAAGCAAAAAAAAAAAAAAAAAAATTAATAAAGAAAAAAACCCTAAAAATATACAGGTGTTGCCAAGCCGCTGGACCCCTGAAAAAAACCTATTTTTCATTTTTCACGCAATCTAGCCGGAAACGTGACCGTAAAACTTTACGAAATTGTTGCTATTCACTGATTTAGGCATACTTTAAGAAATGCTGACAATACGCAATTAATCAGAATGCAACAATTCCCCAGAAAATCCAGTTTATCGTCTGATAATTAGTTATTTGTTTAGTTCATGCGATTCATTCAATAATAATGTTTATTTATGCGTAGTTTCGTACTACTTTTCTATCGCCCGATTAAAACTGAATTTCTGGGGATTAACTAGAAACTTTGGGTACATACATACCATATACATATGTAGACCGTCTAATCCGGGCGTATTGTTTAAATACCTTATCAGGTAGCCAAAGAATATAACACCGCGTCGTCTGTCTGTCTGCAAGGCCCGTGGAAATGATAAAGAACGACTAGCCATATATACCTGTAGTCAAATATCTGCGCAATCCAATTGGAAATTAGCTGGAGGAAAGTGTTTACGTAAGACCCCAAAACAAAGAAACCCATTGGAAAAAGCAAAAGCACGTGACCGATAGCGGAATGGGTCTACAAAAGCAGAGAGATATATGCAAATTTTTTTTTATATGGTTTATTTTTAATCGAAATAAAATGGATATTCAATTCAATAGTGCGCAAAACGATTTCACATGGATATGCATAACCTATATCTTCGATTGTTCATTACTCAAAGCTGTAAATACATATTTCAATCAATCATACAATCAAATAGATCAGAATCAGACATACATAACTGCTCAATTAAATCCCTTAAACGATTTCGAAAATGAACAGATTAATTCTCAGATAATTCAGATTAGTCTCGATATTTAGTCATGAAAATCGCTGAAAAACCGAAGGAAGCACCCGTGAAAAATTATCTGAAATCCATTGGGGGTCAATTGATTGACTTCGCAACTCGTCAACTTTTGTTTGATTGTGATTGATTTGCAACCGTGTTGTGTTCTTACTTGTTCAAACACTGGAAACGGCAAATAAAGTGTATTTCGTAGATTTTAGTGGCGAGTGGAACGACGAGGGAGGAGGTGGCTCTTTGGTTGACCGATGATGAAATTTGCAAAACAATTGAAAACAGACAGATCGAAGATTTCTTCGGCGGAACAACTGTGGACTTTGCTCCACTGACTTTGAGCATGCGACGAATCTGTTTCTATTTATTTATTTATTTTTTTTTTTCATTTTCATCGGTCGTTTTCTATACACCTTTTCCTTGTTTTTTTTTTTTTTTTTTTTATGCCGAGAACGTCGTCTGTTTCTGTTTACCACCTATAAATTATATATGGTGTTTTCGCCTTTGTGTATTCAGTGTCAGTGCAAAATTGAATACCAAGTTCATGTTGCGGGTGCTCTTTTTCAGTTTCCCAAATGCTCGGGGTATATTGTGCCATTGGTGTGTATACACATATGTACTCGTACTATATGTTTATGAAAATTCCTATAAAATTGCTTGGATTCGAATTTGATACCCACATAATCATAAACACTTTCCCCTCACTTGCCATACGAGCTCAACGAGCAACGCAATGAGTGTAAAAAAAAATCTAGCTACAGATATAAGCTTAAAAGCAGGGTATCTGTTAGCCATAGTGTATTTTTTGGCTAAGCCTTTTGTTTTCTAACGTTCGAAAACAAAGAAGAACAAAACAAGCAATAAAATACTCAAAGGAAAAGTCGTCACTAGTTGCGATTCCGTTCTTGTATCGGTCGGTCTCCGCTTTTCAGTCTGTGTGTTATCATCATTATCAGGCGCGATTAACACATTGGTTCAGGGTGCTCAAGATGTTACCAGACTTCAAAGTTAGCACATTGGCTTAATTGATAATTAGAATATGCGGATTTTGATTAGCGGATGACTGGCTGGCTGGCTGGACATGTAAGGCGGGCGTGAGAGACCGAATTTGAATGCCCGTCGAATCCGAAAGAAGCCCCCTCCTCGCATGAAACCTCTGTGGGGTGTAATCACCCAGTGTTTGACCGAACTGGCGACCGTTTAGCATTCGACTAACGCATGCTCACTCAATACGTCATAAAAGTATCCGGCATGCTTCACTCGAGTTCGAGTCGAACAATCTATCTATATCTGGACATGCCGCACATATGTACATATATACGAATTGTGATATATGTGAAGTGGCATTAGTGTCGTCGCACTTCGCAATCCAATTAGAACATTTCCGAATGGTGTTTCAGATAAGTTAACGTCTTTCGAATCAGCTGGCTGTTGGGGGGTTTTCAGTAGCGTTAACTTTTGGAAAAAAAAAAAAACAACTCTTTAGGCCTGACACCTTGGTCGGGTCAAAAAACCAACAAACCGGCCAAGTAATGCTTTCAGCATTATAATTGCTTGATTTATTATGGTTCGATTAGCTGACGGTCAAATGCCATTGAGATATTGTTGCCATTTAGAAAGTCAATAATAATAAGCATTATTCCATCGAATGTTTTTGTAGGAAGTAATTTCCATATATATGTACTCGTACATATACATATGTGCACTGCCCAATTTGTTTGTATGAAAATTTGTAGATTTTACCACTTAATTCCCGCAAACAAATTTCGAGTAATTCGAATGGTTGCTGGTTAATTGTGACGTTCAGCTTCTTTGCACAATTGGCGAATGGCTCTGTGTGGATGTGGCCTCTGTTTTCGCAAATGCCAGCTAATTTCTTTGACAAATTCCGAGTGACGATCGCGAGAGAAACAACAAATAGAATTTAAATAGAGCACACAGTAATCACTTGAAACATATGTATAATATAATATATCATCCCACATATCGCAGAACCCCTTTAGCTGTGCAAACACATTTCGCACAAAGAATCTGCACGATGAGCATTCGCAAGTGAATGCTAAAACCAAACTATATCACATCGATGAATATCATCTCTGGGCGATCGAAAAGCGTGCGGCTATATCTGAATGTTAATTAAATTAGATTCTAACAACTGCTAAAAGCGAGCTGCCGAAAAATTGATCTATTGTGCTTCATTGGCCATACATACATACATATGTACATATGTACATATAGGCACTTTGGCGCAGGCGCCGGAGTTTCCGATCTGGATGGGCTATCAATTTAGAATGAGGGTGTTAATGTCCAACCCACGCGCCAGACATTTCATTTACCCATCAACTAAGTGGTGATTTTCAGGCGTGTTATGGCTGCAGATCAGCCGATTTTGCAATAGTCGAAAATGATTCAGCTGTCTGATCTTGAAAACATACACAGATATCACATGCAAATCTGTAGATCTTTTATCTACTCTCTTGCTGTGCCCGAAATGAAGTTTGAAGACCATTAGATTAAATTGTTGATACTGCAGATGGCCATTGCAAGTACAATGTACTAGTTTGGACGAAAGCCAAAACGTTTTTGCCACAAGGCAAGACAATGGGACGAAGAAAACTTTCTTTTATAACCAATTTAGTTTAGCATTGGCCTTAAGCGACGTCACGTGATCGTGGCCAAGGCAGCAGAATTTAAACGAGCCCCAAATAAGCTCTGCAGCAGCAGCAGTCAATAGTCAAATGTGCGCCACTGACGTTGTCTTGGGGCACAAACACAAATCCAGTTTGTCCACAACAAAGGCCAGCAGCTGATGCTGTCGCGCGATCACGTGACTGTGTTGCAAGTTGCACCGTGGTGCTGCAGCTTCCTGCACTGCCCGCCTTCGTGCCGCTCGAGAAAAATGGAATCTAGCTAAACCAAACTCGTTTGCCGCTTACAGGCAAACGGCAAACAGCTGGTCTCGTAACTGTTTCTGTTTTTGTATCTGAATCTTTGCCTGGCTATCTGTATCTGCACTGTTAAAAAAGCGGCTGGCTATCCATCCGTTGGATACACGCAAGCAAACACAAAGATACATGGATATATTTTGATATTTTCGAATTACTGAATACCAGAAAATATGAATCCTCAAGCAAAAAAGGCATTTGCAATACCATTGGGGAAATAGTAACAAAAAAGTAGAAAAGCTCAAAGAAGCTGAATAGAATGTTCCTTAAATATTCAGAAAGCAATAACACATAAACATATCAAATTAAACATTTTAACTGAACAACAATTGCGCAATTTGACTTCATAATATTCCCATAAATACCCCCTTCTATATATATATATATATATATAATGTCTGATAGTTACGCTATACAAAGTAATTCAAATTATTCATGTATGTACCACCAACATTTTTTGTTTCTGTGCACGAGAATGTCCACTGTGTGTGCTGGGTAAATCACATGATTGCGATCATGTGCAAGCCAGCTAAAAAGCCGCATCACCATCATCTCCAGCAGGCCAGACCCAACATTAAGCTCCCATCCGCTCCATTTGCTGCCCCATTAACAGTGGAGCCTCGCTGGCACGAACCGATGATAAAATAATATTGAATATTAACTTGTTGCTACAATTACAGCACTCAATGCTTTTCCCAGAACAAAATAAGCAAATAAATGAAAGAATTAGTTCCGCCATAGGCAGTGCCCACTGTGCTGCAATGCGATTGGATCGGCCTGGCTTCGATTCGATTCCGTTCGATTCAATTTCGAGTTCAGCTTGGTGACGGCTTTTGTTTTATGGCTACAAAGTCGAGTCAACTTTTTGTCATTGTTTCGGTTTTTGTTTTTTTGGTTTTTCGTTTCCATTATTATTATTTTTCCGCTGCTCTGTTGTTGTTGCTTTTAATTGAAATGTTTGGCAGCGGCCGAATACCCCTTCAATTAAGTTCAGTTCATTCGAGTTGAATCGAGTTGAGTTGCAATTCGCTCGGCTTTGCTGTTTCGGTAGTGAAATGTACTTCACAATTAATTGCTTCAATTGCCACAAGGGCCCAGCAACAGCGGCAATTCGATTTCAATTCAAACAAATTAATTCTCTGCGGATCGTTTCTCGGTTTTTCCTGCAAATTCTCAACATTTTTCCTGCTTTTTCCAGGCAGACAGACAGACAGTCTTCTCAAGTTCAAGGCTCTCGTTAAAGTTACAAATACAGAAAATAAATAATTAAAAATATCCAGATGTGCATGAAATTTCAATATGTAAATTCACTCTTGATTTTAAGTCAAGGGGGTTGGGATGGTGCGGTGTAACCGAAACTGAATAAAACGCATTGAATTCGCACTGAACGGGTTAACAAGTAAGTCAGCCCATTCCAATGAACTGAACTTAAACCTAAATCGAACAATAAACTGCAATTCAATTATTTCGATATCTAGCTGTTACCGTAGATTTGCCAAAGATATTAAGTTCGTGATGGCTTAATTATAAAGCTAAGAGCAAAGCAAATTGAATATATAGCCAACCTTTGCATGATTCGCACGCAATTACGGTGATATTAAGTTACAATAGAACGCAATTTTCCGCACTGCGAGTTGGAAAACAGCGTGTATTAGTGCCGAAAATAAATTCATTAGGCATTCCCAATCACTCCCAATTACATAACGCATTTCTACAATTTCTCTAGACTAGATTACCCATAATTGAGTATAGTATAACTGAAAATGAGCTACTAACTTCTGGTAGCCAATTACTGCTCTGCCCAGTTGGACAAGACCGACGCGGAAATTAGACTGTGGCTCAACTATTCACTCCTTATCGGGCTTAAAAGTCGGTCGGTCGGACATTCAGATACCAATTACAAAAAAATTTATAAAGTTCAAATGAAATGAAGTGAAGGACACGGGCTCAGCACTAGAATGATGAAATATCAAGTTGGTGGAAGCATAAAAAATGCCACGCAAAACACGCAAAATGGTAAATCGATCGAATGGAATTGACTTGATTTACGATGGTGGTCAAGAGCTTTCTGGAAATGGGAATGAGAACGCAGAACGTTGAATCCAGTGACGTCTTCCGCTCGACAACGTCATCGTTGACATAAGGGTGACACATTGTGATGGCATAACAATATGGGTTATATCCCATCCAACCATCCATCCATCCATCCACCCATCCATCCATCCATCCATCCATCCATACGTTCGCACGCAGGAAAGAGACACGGACTTTGGACTTGAAAATTGATAACACGCCAAAAGTGAAATTCGAAGCCAATGAAACACGCGCCGCCAAGTGGCTCCCAAGTGTCCCAATCCAATATCTTTTCAGATAAACAGTGGAACTTTTCGTATCCCGGTTCCCAGGCGTGTCATATTCACAAATTGTGAAATGGACTTGGATCTCGATCGAGGTGCTGCCAATAGATCAATAGATATTTAGCGAATCTGCGTATTTGGGTTGTCATTTCAAGTCCCATCAAATTAGACCATCTTTAACTGCCAACTGGTTTCACAAATGAATGGGTGTTATTCAATATTCAGTAATGAATATACGAAATATATGCCTTCTTAAAAGCAAGTTGCATTTATGGAACGTATGGCTTCCGATTCGGAAGTGTTATTTATGAGTTTTTCAAATGGTGGCAACAAAACAAAAAAACAATAAATCACATCCCAAGTAGTCGTAATAAAGTACTGCTTTCCATGCCATAAACCCTTTCTGTGATGGTTTGCACTTCGACAGGGTTAAGTTATATATATATCATATATATATGGAATAGTAACGATACACACCTATATAGTTTATATGTATCACTCAAGTGTCACGTTAATTTCACGCAAGCGGCGGCAACGGGGCATCCACTTGTGAATTGAAATCGAAAATATTGCACGAAATGTTTAAAAATAAGTTAGCGGCTAATTGTGTAAATTATAGCCAGCGGCGAATA
The DNA here is from genome assembly GCF_000001215.4 of Drosophila melanogaster. Taxonomy (NCBI): domain Eukaryota; kingdom Metazoa; phylum Arthropoda; class Insecta; order Diptera; family Drosophilidae; genus Drosophila; species Drosophila melanogaster. The sequence continues at coordinate 19,287,207 of NC_004354.4, read as the reverse complement.
AATCAATAAGATGATTTGGAGTAATATGCAAATCCAACAAACAGATCACTCGGTTGTTATCGCGTTTGCTGTTTATACTTGGCTGTTTTTCGCGAAAATTGTCGAGCGATTGAAGCCAAATAAATGAAAACATGTGCCAATAAACAATTCCCATCAGCGGGCAATAGGCAACAGAAAATGTATGTCATATTTACATATTACAATAAGCCATCCAACACATCTCATCCGACTGAAAATGTGAAGATTTCAAATGGAAACTGGTAGTGTTGAAAAATGTTGTGAAATCGAAAAAAAAAAACAATCGAAAATCGAAAAAACGCGTTGATTGAGATTTCCTTGTTATAGCGGAAGTTCGGAATGCTTTGCAATCCAGTACATACACTCGATGTAAATCAAAAAAGTTGAAATAAGATAAATTATTGGTAGCTTAGCACTTTAATTTCCCTTCTTATTAGCCAACTTAAGAGACTGCGTACTTAAGTTAGTTAAAAAGTCTAAGAAGTTTGATCCAAGACAATAGTTTGCAGCCATGGTAAACTTGATTGATTGGAACAATCAGTCGACACTCGACTCGATTTGCAATCAAAGTGTGGGAACTAAAAGTGAATTATGGATGCCCCCAATATCGATTGTATTGTATGTATACCACCCACGATCACCAATGATTGAACCATGCCAGGCCATTTTGGGCTGCGAACACCTTGTGAGCGCGTGTTCGAATGCCACAAATGTTTTTCCTCCTGCAATTATGAGTTCTGATAATTGAATTATCAGGCAATTAAAGGCTCTGACTGAAACGCCCCATAAAAGTACATATAGCGCCGCAATTAAGAAATTCGAAAATCGACAAACACCAGAGAGGCGCAATCAATAATAATCGCAGCCCCGTCGCAAATAAATAAAACACTTTAAGAAAGAAGCCCATCAATCGTGTACACATACGTTGGCCTCGGCGAACTTGAAGGCATAAGATGCTGAGTTATTGATATCAGAAACTGGAGTATTCTCTAGATCATGTTTATGATTGCAAGACAAGCAATTCGAGTAATTCAAGCCCCCATTTATATACGAGTATATAAAAGTTATCAGCATGAATCCGAGGGCTTTCTTCTTTCTGATTTCGTTCATCGCACATTTCGATCGGTTGACCCAAAGTATGTGAATTTCAATCTAATACCGAATTCGCAGCAGTCTAGTTTTTTTTGGGCCAAACCAAAACCACTTGTGCATACAAATTGAACATGCTCGAATTGGGACTGTGTCATGACAGTTGCAGATATGGCCAGTTATAGTTGGCAACCAGATGGAGTTTCCACAAGGAAATAGCAACGCAATCAAACGCATCAATCAAAACGATCATGAATGGAAAAGAACGCTGGTCGTAGCTGAATCCAAAGACCCTGGACGCAATGATAAGGCTGCCCGTCCAGTTGAATTGCACAACCGATAAGGTTGGAACCACCACCATCGGGGGACCATCATCATCTCAAGTGCATCGATACGGGCGTTGTAGTGCTGACTTTGGGTTTCCTCTTGACCACTTGGCCGCGCCAAAGGGTTCTGCTGTGAAAAGCGATAAGGGGTATTTTTGCGATACGACTATCCGTGTGATGACGTATCTTCCTGCCCCCCACATGCCACCATTCCATCAATCCACCAATCCGCCAAGATTGCCAAGTCGCTTGCTTATTATCAGACGGTTATGGTTATGGTTATGGCTCATAGCCATCCTCACTCCCTACACGCTCTTCTGCTATTCTATGCTGGCCCTCTGCCCCCGGAGCCGATAAATCACGCGGCCTCTGAACGACAGATTAGCTAGCACAAATTGGCCCACATAAAAATACAAATAGAATAAAAGTAATGCCAAGATCGCGAATCGAGTGTATAATTTATGGTGAGCAAATCGAAGAACTGCAATGAAAGCTCGTCGATAATCTGATGGATGGATGTATGACGTAAAAGCCTTGAAAAACATTGACGAGTGCAAACAAACTTCAGTGAACAAGTCCCCGATATCTCTATCAAAAAATCAAGCTCAACAAATAAATCAATATTTTAGTTTTTAATATCACCAACTTATGAAGTTGAAACCTATTCTCAAACGTTACGTGAATAATTTGATGAATACTTTAATGCTCGATATCAATTATTCTTTTTTGTGTTAGCTATAGAACATTTTTTCGATCACCATAACGAAAGAAAACAAATTGATTAAAGTCTTCTCCAATTATAAGGAAAATTTGGCCTTGCACATTAATTTTAATAACAGTTCACGATGAGATGAGCCTCATCATTTAATGTGTGCCCGATATTAGTGTCGCAAAGTGAGGGGAATATTCCAGTTAACCACTTGATACTCATCCGAATGCTTTACCCCTTCTTATAGCTGGCCACCCGCTCCATCGAACCATCGTTTGGACTGCTCTTTGGCGACACTCTGAAGGAGCTGAATGTGGGCACGACGGGAGCAGCGGTTATCATCAGTGCACTGGATGTGTGCATGAACTTCTCTGGACTATTTGTGGGACCGCTGCTGAAGGAGTTTTCATACCGCAAGGTGGCCATCGCCGGATCTCTGCTGTGCGGCCTGGGCCTGGCGCTCACATCGCCGGCGACGAGCATGGCCCACATCCTGAGCACGTACTCGGTGATCAACGGCATCGGTGTGGGCCTCTCCACATCGGCCGCTTTCGTGGCTCTGAATCACTACTTTAAGCACAAGCGCGGACAGGCGGTGGGTCTATCGATGGCTGGCACCGCCATGGGCATGCTGATAATGCCGCAGCTGGTGCGGATCCTGCTGGAAGCGTACGACTTCCGGGGAGCGGTGCTGCTGCTGGCTGGTGTGGCCCTCAATGCCACGGTCGGATCGGTGCTGCTGCAGCCGGTGAAGTGGCACATGAAGGAGGAGTTCGACGACGAGGAGCTCATGTGCATCTCGGCCCTGCCCACCCCGCAGCCACAGCTGACGGTGGGCGGTGCTGGTGGCGCGGCATCAGCTGGAGCGCCCGTCTTTAAGGTGATCAAGGAGGATGGCAACGAGGAGGACGCATTGCCCGAGATGAACACGCTGCTGTTCCATAAGCCTCATCCCCACCAGCACTCGATGCGCAAGAATTATTCCGAAATGGCCATGAACACGATGAACGGCTCTCGGCTGGGTATTCCGAAGAGGCCAACATTTCCGCGAATCATGTCCCTGGCCGGAGTTCAGTCCGCCGCCCATGGAGCGGGCGGAGATTCGGGCGGCTATACATCGCAGGCGGAGGTCAACGCTACGCAGCTGCGCTGCCGCAAGGCCTCGGTCACCTCGAACCTCTCCTACATGGACTTCACCGGCTCCATTCTCCAGGTGCATCTCAACACCGGCGACGATGAGTTCGAGCAGAACGATCGCGAACTGCGACGTGTTGGCACCGCCACGGGCAGCATTGTCCTCGGCGGTCATCGCGATAGCTTCATCAAAATGAAGCCCACCGAGCTGGACAAGCAGGCCGAGGCAGCCGCCGCCCTCGACGAGGAGGCCAAGAAGAAGGCCAAGAAGCCGGGCTTCTGGCGCCGGTTTGCCGATCTGCTGGACATTGATATGCTTAAGGATAAGATGTTTCTCAATCTGCTCTTCGGTCTCTCCATCTTCTATGTGGCCGAGATGAACTTCAAGATGGTCACGCCGTTCTTCTTTGCCAATCTGGGCTACCAGAAGACGGACGTCGCCTTTTGCCTCTCGATTACGGCCATTACGGATATCGCCGCTCGTATTGTCCTGCCGCCGATATTCGATCGTACCACAATCAAGAAGCGCACCATTTTCCTCGTGTCCATCATCTTTGTTGCCCTGACCCGTTCAAGTGAGTAGTTGCGTCATCCGGGAGTAGAAATATTCAAGTGGCACGCACCATTCAAAGCTACTTGAGTATTTGAAAAAAATGTTCAATTTCATTCAGATAACAGCTGCTTAATGCTTGATGATGATTTTGATTGGAATTTCTAACACACGATTGTGCTTTGCAGTTATGGCTGAGCAAACGGAGTGGACCCAGTTGATGATTTGGCTTTCGATCTGCGGTTTCTTCCGTGGATCCGCACTGAGCAACTTCACCCTAACCGTATCCGAATATTGCTCACTGGAGAAGCTGCCCTCGGCATTCGGCTGGCATCTGGTGGGCAAAGCCCTATTTGTGATCACATTCGGACCGCTCATTGGTATGGAAATCGAACGATCTTTGGCCCAGAATACCCAGTTAACATAGACAATTTTGCCCATTTCAGGTCTCATTCGGGATGTGACCGACAGCTATCCGATTTGCATACACACCCAGAGCGTTTGCATAATGATTTGTGCCACTGCCTGGGGCATCGAGTATCTGGTTGAGTACATTCAGTCGCGACGTCGCACCGCCGATGCCGCCCAGTTGCCAACCCAAGATGTGGGAGCCACGACGACAGCGACGTCGGACCAGAACGATGTGAAGCTGTAAGCTGTAAGCCGGTGGCAGGAGGCAATGGACACGAGATGAGATGGACCAGAGAGATCTACTTTAAGGAAGACAGTACAGCGAGTACGAGTGCCCAACTATAAATATACTTAAGAGGTTCCTGCACAATGGAAGGATAAGACTACGTTTGATCCTCGAGTGTGGAGGCCTAATACCCCAAAATGTATTAAAACTCAACATAGTTAAGACATTTTTTTCGTTTGCGCTCTTTTTTTTTTTTTTTCTTGCAATATGCTTAGTGAGACTTAAGATCTTGGAGAGACATAATCACACACACACACACACACTCCATACCCAACGTGTAACCATAACTATTAACTATATGATTAAGATGAATTTTTGTCAGTTTTAGTTGTATGAACACATCTCTTAAGTGTAACCAACCCAGTGGGGGTGTGTGGCCCACGCAGAAGGCCCACAAAAACCACAACAAAGTGCGTTTACATTTTAATGTTAGAATCAAGGTAACCCAAATTGATTCAGTTAAGTTCCCAACTTTCTAATTATTATCATTATTATTATTCGAGCCGTTCCCTTTCGCAAGCGTTTCGCCTTGAATTGTTCTCCGATTTGCTTCTTAGTGAACTTGTATGTGATAGTTCAAAGATAGTTCTTAATTTAGAAGTTAATCACTACTTATAGAAATACTGATATCTGCATCTGAAGATACATCGATGTGACAGGAAGATGAGGAAGGAGTGTTGAAAATTGATCGGCTTTAAAATGTACCTAAGGAGCGAAGTTAAGCAGCGACAAAACAATTAAACTATACAAATAATAAATAAAACACTATATATCATTTATCCTACGTTCAATATGAAAACTACTTTGGCATGTTAAATGAATTGACGAAATATGGAAGAACAGTCCGCCAGAGAAGCTTTTCCTCAATTTTAAAGGCGATGAGACTCTGTTTCTATTCTATTCAACGAAATGCCACAATACATATATATATATATATATATATACAATTGATGAAGAATACTTGGAGAGGACTAAACAAAGTCGAAATTGAAATCGAAATCGAAATGAAGGGATGATGTCGTGTATGTTTGGTCCAAAAATATTAAAATATTAATAAGTAAGATCTATGTGCATTGTTTAATGAAATAACTAAGCCCAACCG